>NC_068969.1:35034201-36238794 GCF_026419915.1 Harpia harpyja | reverse complement strand
AGGATACTTCTCCGAGCCAACCAGAATGCAAACCCACTCAGGGTGAGAAGCAGATGTACCTGCTGCTTGATCCTCCTGCTTCAGTCTGGAAACTGAGATGAATGCTGACAATCCCCAGAAAAGGGGATTTCTTGGAAAAGGCTCTAGAAATTGCAATGGAAAAAAATGTGAAATCATCAAGTAACTATATCCTCCAAAGAGCTTCAAAAAGCCTGTCAGACTTGAAACATGAAAACTGTTTTAAAGTCAGTAGATAATGAGGGAAGGGGTAGAAGAGAAACTTCTGCATGAGGAGGAGAGTCATGCTTTTGTCAAAAGAATAATACAAAAGACTTGCATAGATAGGAAAATGGTGATGGCTTCTCTCAATGCAGAAAACTCTTCTCAAGGAGAAAGAGCTGGGAGGAATTAGGTCTGACTGAGACTGCATGAGCTTTAACAATCATGAGCACACTTTTAATACAATGGTGAACAGTGGAGAGAAATTAGCAGTTCTGACAAGTATTGAAGCAAACTCCACAACCTGACTTCTCAGGAAAGCACATTTCTCAATAAAACAAACAGATGATACTTATAGCCCCCTCATTCTTCTCTGTTAACATTTGTGCTATCCTCTATGAGAGTGGCTCTGACTGTTGCCAAAATTTGGCTCTGAAAGAGGGGGGAATAAAAAGCCTTAAACATCTTTCCATAGTTACATGGAAAAACCCTTTGCTCTTCTTATACCCGTTGTCTCTACACACATTTCTTTATACAAGGAAGAATCCAGCATGTGAAGATAACAAGTTTTCTGGAAAATCACTCAAATTACTAACAGAACTAGCAAAAGACTAATATATTTCAGTGCTTTATGAAAGGCAAATTTTAATTCTCCTGAGACCTAAACCGATGACTCTGCATCAGCCAAAATTTTCTTTTGTTTAAAAAGGCAGTCGGTGGGGGAGGGGGGAGCAGACGAAAGGAGAGGAGGATCTTGAGTACAAAGAGAGAGACAGAGTTTTTACAATAGGGGGACTTACCGACGGTGTGATCAAAGCTGACAGTTTCTCCAAGTATTTTTATTATTTCCTTGGGAGCCTTTTCAACATCTTTAAAAAAAAAGAAAAAATTCAGTCAAATTAATCTTGGCTTAATAGGCCACCATTTATCTTTTTGGAGCAATTCACTTTCTTCTAGGTTGTAAGACGTAATCCAAAGAGTTCTCACACTGAAATGCTGTGCTTTTTTTTTTTTTTAATTTTTTTACTACCTTGAATACTTACTGAATGAGACCCACAGTGGAGAAATACTAAATTCACAAGCTGATTTGCCTATCCTTTTGAGCAGTATTTTGCCCAATCATTCAGAAGAGTGTAGTAGCTGGCAGCTTTCATGTCTGTCCAGACTAACAAACAGGATAGAAAATAGTAGAAATAACTCAAAATTCCTCCGGTTCTCAATTAATTAAAAAAAAATTATTATAGACCTGAACAGTATACATTTAGTGTTAAGATACTCTCAGTTTCTTACTCTCGTTATCATAGCTCTATTTACTGCAAGGGGTAACTTGTTTTAATTAAATTAAGGAGTCTGGGAAATGTCATATTTGACAAAGTATGTTTTATAATGGAGATAATTACTTCTTTTTTAAAAAAAAAACATAAACACATGTTTATTTTTTTTGCTCTTTCATGTCCCTAGAGCTAGGTCCAATAGCTGCTATCTACCTAAAATGGTTTATGTTCTCCTACTCACAAGATATTTAATTACCTTAAAAATGAAGATAAATTTGCCACAATGCCTAAAAATTCTTGGCTTTCAGTTGTATCTTCCCACTTAGGTGAGGAAAAAAAAAAAGAAAGAAAAAAAAAAACCCAGAGAAATCAAGGCACAGAAAACTAAAAACTCTCAGATGTTTTGCTTTGGGTTGCTGGACATAACTGAGAAGCTCTGAGGGAGCAAATAAACCAAAAATTGCTTAAATATGTTTTTTTTCCCCACATAAAGTAAATTCATGAAAAAGCATCATTAACTTTGAAACAGCAACGACTAAGAACAACAGAATTTCACATGAGAAAGAAGTGCTGTGATATAACCATCTAGCCACTGGACAGAGCAATGCAAGGTCCACACCTGTGGGGTGCGTATGTATACGGACATTTTCCTACTGTTACTTTTTACTCCTCTGCACATGACTGTTTCTAAGATATGTCTGAATTAAATGTTTCTATTTTGTTTTTGCCTTGGTGGTTTTTTTGGCCTGTTGTAAATACTGATTCCCACCCCTACAGATAACAGCTCCATCATTGTCCTCCCGGTGCTCTGCAGCAGCTTCCAGAAATCTCAGAGCCTTTTTACAGAGATCTAGGTCTACCCTGGCCCTTGTTGAAAATCTTTTATGCAACACCAGGAAAAAACAAAAATAAAAAAAACCCAAACAAACAATCCCATCCCCCCACCTGATGGCAAACAAGTCAAAGATGTGCCAGTGGACAGACTTGTGACATAGACTGTACTGGTTGGGACCTGCTAGCATGGAAAGGGGATAGAGATGCACCAGCAGCAAAAGGCCAGAATTGCCCTTTCCTCTACGTCAAATCTCCTGTGGCACAGTTTGGCCATAAAATAGGAAGAATCTCATCCACTCAACAGTCTTCAAATCAATCTATTAACAAACCCCTGGTTTATAATTCTTTCACAATATCAATCTTGCCTAATATTTAGGGTTTCTAATGTCACAGGAATGGACCTCTAGGGCCATAAAACCTAATCCATAACCCCAGAGGTGGCACCTGACTTTCCATTTGGGTTGCTCTGGCAAACCATTCCCCATTCAAGTGCTTATCAGCAACATTATTTCACAGTCACTGCTGTACAAAAGGACATTTTCATTACAGAAGCTAGCTAAAAGGAAGGAATAAAAATCTGCTGTATTATATTGATATCCATTTGTTTCTGTCTGACTGGCTGCATTTAAGATACTTATTTGATCTGAAGAAATAATAGATGAGAAGGATTCACAATAACTGGCGATAAATCAACTGTGTAACTTCACTATGCTGTTATTTCTTTGCTGCCAGCACAGAACAACACAATGCTCATGTATAACAATATCAGAACAGATGAACGAGGCACCCTAAAAATTTTTTATGACTTCCTGCAAAACACAGCGCCTGCTCATGCCAAAAAACCTCACCCACAAAACTTAACCACACGGAGGTTGCAATGTCTGCAAGTTCTTGTAGATATGTACAAAGTTCTGTGTGTCCTACGCACGTGACAGGTGGAAGAACTGACACAAAATGTGTGTTTACATGTCTTTAGAAGATACAGACTATTGCTTCTGAAAACTGTTGTTGGTTGTACTGCAGGGTTTGGGGGTTTTTTTTTGCCTATCAGTGAGCTTGAACCACCAAGTAGTACATGGTTTCACCTGCAGCTCCTGTGTGGGTTTTGCTGCCTGATGCTTGGACATGAAGATCCAGAGAAAGCTGCAGCAGAGATGTGGGCAGGAGCAGGGCAGAGGGATCATGGAGGGGTGAAATCCTGCTTAGCCTCCAAGAGCTGCGTGCATCAGACAAGACTAGGCTCTCAGAACAAGGATATTTAATTTATTTATTTGTACAGCTTGTCATTCAAAGGACTGACAGTGAACCTCTTGTTGCTATTCCATCTTTCCTCAGACAAGTTTAACATTGACCTATTAATGTCAGCATAAATTCTTAAGGCTTGTGCAGTATCCAGCCTGCACAAAAGTGAGGAGCCTGGGCTGTTCGGTAGCACTGTGGAGTCTCTTACAGGCACTCATATATCTGTGTTTGTACCTGTTCTTCCTAATGAGTTTGAAACTTGTGTCAAGTGTGACTAAATGATAGGTGACTAAATGATATAGCTCTCACACAGATTCAGCTCCCTAAAATATTATGAAACCAGAAGGTCAGGCAGAGGAGAAATGTTCCATTAGTGCTCCCTCACAGGAAAACTCACAGCATATGTCTTGTCAAATTCCTTCAATCATAGGACACCGATGCATAGGAAACATTTCTTCATTCCACTTCCCACAACCTGCTGCATTATACACCTGTAACAACAACAAAAGTGTTTCTTAGTCCAGCAAAACACTGGAAACATTGAAGTTCTTTCACGATGGCTTCAACACAAGCTCATTTCTCAATGGCTCTACACAGCCATTTGTGTGAGAAACAGGTGAGCATTTCAAAATAGGCACTTTTTGAAGAGCTGGTTCTACAGTTTCCTGGATATTATCTTTTGAAAAGTTCAGTCACAGGGAGGTCTTTAAAAAGGTCATTCTGCCTCCCCAGGCCTTTACAGAAATTAAAATCAGGCTTTGCACCAATATAAACTAATTTGAATTTTCTGCTACAGGACATCAGAGATGATTATGGCAGCTAGTGTTCCTCAGAGGTTCCACTTTTTGCTTCTCAGCCAGAGGCCAGGGTGGTGCCCTAGTGGTACTCATTCCTAGGACTGCTCAGAAAACACCTTATTAGGGCCATTTGCTGATGATTTGCTGCCAATCTACCCAAAGCAAAACACCCTGGCTTTCTTACTCTGTCTTTTTGAAGGGCAGATTTGGAAGAGAGTTTCAGTGGCCCCCCAAAAACCTCATCTTAATACTTTCTGGACAAAATACTGCTGCATCTTTCATCTTGATTCATCATGAATTTTTAAACTGCCAGACTTCAACAAAAAAAGAGCAATGCCATAGTTTATTTTTTCTCATTTATGGTGAACTTTGAAACAAGGATGGGTAAGGATCTTTAATCCAGAACTCAACCAAAATTCAAAGGTTAAAGACTTTCATGATGCAGAATTTCTACCCTGTAAACCATTCTTCTCTGCACCTCCAACAGCCAATCTTAGCCTTCTGCTCTTTAGATAACTACATGAGGTCCAGAAAACTCTTTCTCTACCTGCCTTTATAGTCTTTCCTCTCAAAGTGCTACTGTGCCACCATGAATCACCATGGATAAATGGGAGAGACAGAATGTTTCCTCAAATGCTAACTGCCATTTTAAACAGACTTCACAGAAGACCATCTTATTTAACCAGTTATCTTTGTGCCTTATGGCCTACAATTCCCACTTGTCGTGGTTTAATCCCAGTCAGCAAGTAAGCCCCACACAGCCACTCACTCACTCCCTTGTGTCGGGATGGTGGAGAGAATCAGGAGAGTAAAAGTGAGAAAACTCGTGGGTTGAGATAAAGACAGTTTAATAGGTAATGCAAAAGCTGCGCATGCACAAGGAAAGCAAAACAAGGAATTCAGCCACCACTTCCCATCAGCAGTCAGGTGTTCAGCCATCTCCAGGAAAGCAGGGCTCCATCACGCCTAACGGTTACTTGGGAAGACAAATGCCATCACTCCAAACATCCCCCCTTCTTTCTTCTTCCCCCAGCTTTATAAGCTAAGCATGACATCATGTGTTGTGGAATATCCCTTTGGTCATTTGGGGTCAGCTGTCCCAGCTGTGTCCTCTCCCAACTTCTTGTGCCCCACCAGCCTACTTGCTGGGGTGGGGTGAGAAGCAGAAAAGGCCTTGGCTGTGTAAGCACTGCTCAGCACTAACTGAAACATCCCTGTGTAATCAACACTGTTTCCAGCACAAATCCAAAACATAGCCCCATACCAGCTACTATGAAGAAAATTAACTCTAACTGAGCCAAAACTAGCACACCACTCAAATTCTTAAATGGAAAAAAATCTTAGCAGATTTGGTGACAACACTCTCATTCCTTTCAGAATCTTACTTTAGACTATTTCTTTCCCGGAATTCATAAGACTCAATTACTTCCATATCTTTGTCTAATTTTATCAACAGAAACATTGAGCTGCCACTCACAGACAAGACCCTGTGCAAGGCATTGCAAAGGCATTAGACCACCAGACCCACAACTAAAAGCTTATAGCCTATGGGTTGCTTCCTGCAATGTTCCTACCTTGGCATCAAACAATGCTGGGAGGATTAGATTATTAATTTTTTGTGATTCTTTCAAAAATCAATAAGAGTGTTAGCTCCTGAACCATTACTGTTGTGTTTAGAGGCTAGCTTAAAACAAGTTTGTTGCCATGAATTATGGACGTGATCATGAATACCAGACAAAGAGCTATCAAATTTCAGGTAGATGTGTGGGATCAGGGTTTGCACCCTGAGCAGGCTTCATTGCTTTCAACACCTCCATTGTTTGGAAGAGAGTTAAGGAACAGCTCTCCCTTTTCTTATACTGATTGTTGTTCTGAACCAAAACCAAATAACAGAATGGGTCTGCTTAGCTAATTTACAGTAGTTGAGAAACATTAAATTTCAGAAGCAGACGCTCACAGAAACAGCTACAATGACCGTGCTTTTCAGATACTTGATAGCATAAGATCAAGTTAGCAAAAGACATGACAAGTTGAGGTTGATGGCTTCTTTCATAAGACTCCGAAGAAGCACAAGGAGCCTGGTTTTACAGACTGTACTAACAGTAGGCTGCATTTGTTTTTTCCTCCCTTAGTTTCACTGGAAAAGTTCAACTAATACACCGCTGAATGCTATCACCTTTACTAGAAAAGCCTTCGGTCAAGCCTTGAAGTCTTGTGTGCAAAAACTAACTGTAATAACTACATCTATGTTCTCAGCGTTAGCCAAATTTGTTTCTGGTTAAAGTTGGCACAGAGTTATCAGCGATACAGAAAAGCACCTGGATAGTGGCAGCACAGTTGCCATGTTGTGAGGATGAGAACAGTGTGCTCTTAAGGCGTATATAACCTAAGGTTTGTAGGGCACTTTCAGAACAGCAGGTCCTGGTATTTTCCCATCCTGAACCTTAGCTGCACGACACCCATAGATTCTTGGACAGTAGTGATGGAAGAGCTCTGTTACAGGAGACCTATCACACTGTAGGCCTCTAACAGCATTTGAACTTCTCTGCTAAGTCAACCTTTAGAATTTTCCCCTTTATGCTCTCAGGCTATAAACAAACTTTGGATCCCATCTTTTCCATTTTTAAAGAGTCATAAGCTCTCACAACTCCCACAGTTACACTTCCCATCCAAACATTTAGCTCATTCAATCTTCCACTTCTACTTACTCTCTCTCTCCTGTAACACTCACTTCTGCGAAGAGCAACAAATGTACCAAGACCAAGGTTAAACACATCACTATGAAGGTGCACAGAACTGAGCCCTCCTACCCCCAAAACAAACAAACCAACCCACCAAAACAACTTCTGTCACTGTGCTTGGATGCATGGGGCTGAACCAGGTCCACCCAGGAGCAGCAGACAGCATGGCCAGGGACAGAGCTGGAAATAATACTACACCATGTAGCCAGAGCCCACCGAAGAAAAAGGAGCAGGGCTGAAAACAAGCACACCTGCAGCATAGATCAACCAAGGACTGAGCTTACATGCAGCTTTTTTTGCTGATGGATGAGAGGTGGAGTCAGGGCACAAGTACCGAGGTCCCAGCTGAGGCTTGTTAGGGCAGTCAAGGCCAATTAGCATCCCCTGGGGCATGACACAGACGTGCTGAAGGTCATTCTGCCTCTTCTCCATGTTTTATTTATGTGATCAGTAAACCTCATACTGTCTTTCACTATAGTGGATAAGGTCCACACAACATTCAGCCTTGGCTCTCTGAAATAGAAGTAGAAAGTGATGATGAAATAAAAATAAATACATAAAGGAGAAAGAAATGATCTAACAAAATCCTTGATTTTCTTTATATTTAAGCCACCTTCTACCTCAGAAAAAACACCATCTCATTACTTATTTTGTTGCAATGTTCCAATTTCAGTGAAGATTTGGTAGAGACTTTACTGGGGGGGGGGGGGGGTTGGAGATAAAACAGAGAGAAAGCATTACCAAAAAAATGTGTATTAAAAAAAAACCCCAAACCCCAGCACTGGAAAACCTTGGACTTTTTCTGAGTTGCTGTAGTAACAGCATTTTCCATACGAATACACTTACTAAATGAGAGCCCATTAAAAATTGCACTGGTGAGAGCTGGATTCACGCCTCTGAACTGCAGGCAGCTGCACGGTTGCTTGGACCTGACTTCTGATCGCACACTCATTCTCAATCATTCCTGGAAAGCAGCAGCAGGACCAGGGGCAGAGATCAGCTTGTTGTGGGACATACCATATTTTGATCTTATTTTTCTTGATTTTCAAAAGTTTCCTGTAGAATGGCCAGAAGCACTGCTAATAAAAATTATATTTTACTCATGTTGAGGCATTTACCTAAAAAGGACCAAAATTTGTCTTAATAAAAGAGACCGAGAAAAACATTGCTGCCTTGTTTTATGAATGGTACCGATGGCACACTCAGGAAGAGAGCCGTCTGACCCAGCTCCCAGACCTCTGTTCTCCATCGAATCATAGAATGGTTTGGGTTGGAAGGGACCTTTAAAGGTCATGTAGTCCAAACCCCTTGCAATGAGCAGGGATATCTTCAACTAGATCAAGTTGCTCAGAGCCCCGTCCAACCTGACCTTGAATGTTTCCAGGGATGGGGCATCTACCACCTCTCTGGGCAACCTGCTCCGGTGTTTCACCACCCTCATTGTAAAGAATGTCTTCCTTATATCTAGTCTAAATCTACCCTCTTTTAGTTTAAAAGCATTACCCCTTGTCCTTTTGCTACAGGCCCTATTAATAAGTCTGTCCACGTTATTCTTATAAGCCCCCTTTAATTGTTGAAAGGCTGCAATAAGGTCTCCCTGGAGTCTTCTCTTCTCCAGGCTGAACAACCCCAAGTCTCTCAGCCTTTCTTCATAGGAGATGTATTCCATCACTGATCATTTTTGTGGCCCACCTCTGGACCTGCTCCAACAGGTCCATGACTTTCCTGGGCTTGGGACCCCAGAGCTGGATGCAGGACTCCAGGTGGGGTCTCACCAGAGCAGAGTGGAGGGGCAGAATCCCCTCCCTCGACCTGCTGGCCATGCTCCTTGTGATGCAGCCCAGAATATGGTTGGCTTTCTGGGCTGCGAGCACACATTGCTAGGTCATGTCCAGCTTTTCATCCACCAGTACCCCCAAGTCCTTCTCCACAGGGCTGCTCTCAGTCCCTTCATCCCCCAGCCTGCATTGATACAGGGGTTGCCCTGATCCAGGTGCAGGACCTTGCACTTGGCCTTGTTGAACCACATGAGTTTCATATGGGCCCACTTCTTGAGCTTCTCCAGGTCCCTCTGGATGACGTCCTGTCCCTCAGGCGTGTCAACTGCACCACTCAGCTTGGTGTCATCTGCACATTTGTTGAGGGTGCACTTGATCCCACTGTCACTGTTGTTGATGAAGGTGTTAAACAGTACTGGTCCCAGTACGGACCCCTGCGGGACACCATTTGTCACTGATCTCCACACGGACACTGAGCCACTACCCTCTGGATGCAACCACCCAACCAATTCCCCACCCACCAAACAGTCCATCCATCAAATCTGTATCTCTGCACTTTAGAGAGAAGGATGTCGTGGGGGACAGCGTCAGAGGCCTTAGAGAACTCCAGGTAGATGACATCAGTAGCTCTTGCCTTGTCCACTGAGGTAGTCACTCCATCGTAGAAAGCCACTAGGTTGGTCAAGCAAGACTTGCCCTTGGTGAAGGCATGCTGGCTGTCTCAAATCACCTCCCTGTCCTCCATGTGCCTTAGCAGAGCTTCTAGGAGGATCTGTTCCATGATCTTCCCAGGCTCAGAGGTGAGGCTGACAGGTCAGTAGTTCCCAGGGTCCTCCTTTCTACCCTTTTTCCATGTTAGATAGATCTAGTTTCTCAACCAAATGAGGCATGGAAGAACTCCATGCTGTACTGCTTAGACCCAGGCCTGAAAAGGTAAAATGAGACAGAGGTTGTGCACTTCATTCTATGTTATGCTGCATACAGACAATTTTAGCATACAGGAGAAAAGTTCATGAAATTATAGCTGATTAAAGATTTCAGAATTTCAGATTTTTTTCAAAATTACCAAGTTTCACTATCAGTTTCAAAATCAGCCCACCAACAGCCTGGCATTTTTCTTTGCCAATGCTGGCAAAGTTGGTATGTCTAATAGAGCAATTTTTATCCCATTTTCCTGCAAAGCAGCTTGCTTGCTGGACCTCCAAGCCACGCAAACAATAGCCAGAAACCTAACATGAATGGAAAAAAAGGAGTATGGTTTTGCTTCAGACAATGATTAGGTCTACCACACCAAGTACAAAATAATCATCGTGTGGTTTACATGATGCATCGGTTTGAATCTCATTATCTGCTATCTTACTGAAAGCAATACGAAGCCCGGTGAGGGACAGGGGGAAAGTTCCAAGGGTTTTTCTAACTTGACTCCAGTCACTGGCATATTCTTAAGACAAAAGGGGAGCCTATGGTTGAGCCAGGATGACCACCATCGCTTATGGCAGAGCTCATGGAAAACTCCTTTCTGGCTTATCTGAGAAGGAATCCTAGTCCAGGCTGTTAAAGAACACATCCAATTTTCACGTGAATCTTTCTTACATCATCACTGCCTGTGTAATATTTTCAAGCCATTCCTTTTCCCAGAAGCGACGAGATTCACTTGCCTGATGATGTATCTGTCTATTTGTGTCCCGTGACGATAATTTCTGGTCTGATTCTCCACTCCATTACCTCATATCTAGTCTGGTGTAACTCTGCTGGAACTGCTTGTGAGAAACACTGATGTAATAGAGAGAAGACACGGGCTTGTGTGCTTTGTGGTGGAGGAAGTGTCGATAGTTCAGTAGCGTTTTGCCTGTTGGGGAAAGAGGGAGAAAAATGTGGTGAGCAGAGAGGGACAAAGAGGACTGTTCATGATCCTTCAAACACTTCTGTGGCAAGAGAAACTGGGGAAGCAACCAGCAAATTGTGAAACTGTGCACAGAGCAGTCACCTGGAGTCTTTCTCTTTTGCAAGGAGAAAGCAAGCCCCTGTCTTTGGCAACAACAGTACCGATGAGTGGCTGGGTTTCTCGTCCGTTTTTGAGACTGCAGCAGTCTGTGCAGCTGGCTAGTTTTGACTGTCCGTATCTTCTAAAACAAGGCTGAGCCTCACCTCACGCAAGCTCGCGATGCAGAAATGAGTGCCTCACCTCAGGCTGCGTTGTGGAACAGTCAGGATTTGATTTGTTTTGTTTGGAGAACCCTTTAAGACCAGAAAGCTGTTTGTGAGAAATATCCTAAACTAAAGCTATACCCCAAAGAATACTGAATTTTAATTTTTTTTTCAGGTTGCAAGCAGACGCGATAAATACTTCTCTGTTTCTGCATACCCAAGGAGCCAGTTAAACTGTATCTGACTGGGCATTTGCACAACACGTTTGAGATACCAGACCTGAAGTCATATTTTTAACAAATAAGGAGATCAAAACATGGCTGTGCAGTCACCAGTGTAAGAAAGAAAGAAAGACAATTGGCATCAGAGTTTGGATAGAACCCAGAAACCACCCTCAACAAAACCCCCGCTTGTGAGATACCTTATATTCAGAAGATTAGGGAAAAAGTCTTTATTGATTCTGTCTTTCAGACAAATTGTGTGACACTACACTCTCATTTTAAAGAGGGTGTTTTCAGAAGTAGATTGCCTTTTTGGCAGCCATTTCCATTGGAACTGCTGTGGGAACAAAGCAATATCCCAAGGCTGGGATGGGAAATGCTGTGGGTCCCATTAGCAACTACCTACAACATATATGGATCTCTACTGTCTACCACCCATCCAGCCAGATTTTCTGTTCATGGTCCTGACTCACAGCAGACTTTGTCCATCCAGGGGACATGCTGTGGTGCACAGTAATGTACATTTAAGGGTGTACATTCCCTAAGGGTGTACATCCTCATTGCTGAGAAACAGTGCTGGAGGAAAAGGCTTTTATGTTTCTCACCTAATCTACTTAGCGACATCAGTCTCAGACTGCCTTGAAGCAGCTGGACTTTGCTGCCATCACTAAAGACAGAAATATTAAAGGCTTCTAAAAGACGAACTCTGGAGCATTTAGTTCACTTCGTGGCTCTCCAGTTGCATTTGCAGCATTGTCTCACCTGTCTTACCCTCTCTGGTGCTGAATGCTGCAGCGGCCGTGGCTACAGTGCAGCTGGGGGTTCACCCATGGCAAGTCCTAGATGCAATGAATGGAAGGAGGACAGGAAGACCTGGTGAGATGGGTGGACAGACTGCTAGCCAGAGCAAAAATATGCATCAGTACGTAGCATCTCACTTGATGTGACCAAAGAGATTTGCAAAAAGCCCTTTTTGTTGTTCTTCTCCCCTGAGATTTGGGTGCTAAAACCTCAGCAAAGGGAAAGAAATGACAGCAGCTCCCTGAGGAACACAATTCAGTGCAGGGTCTGGAGGCACCAGCCCAGCTAGCACAGTCGCACAGGGCAGTATTACACACAGCAGGCAACGTGGTCTGAGACAAATGCAGCTGATTCCCCCAGACCTGGCTGGTCCTGCTGCTCCCACCCGTGCTGTCAGCTCGGGAGCAGCGGCACATTCAGGGCTGACCCCTCGCAAAACCTCAGAAACACGTTGGGTTTCTCAGGTCGATGAACTGTTGGCACGTGAGCCGTGCTCCAGGCTGAGTGAGAAAGTTACCAAACTTCCGAGAAAGAAAGGGATCACTGATGACAGTGGTCTCAGAAACACCGGGAAGAGGAGATCAAAATGCCTAATGCCGAGGCTGCAGCCCTTCCACAGGATGACCTGAATTCCTGGAAAAACCATGAACATAAACAACTTCTGCGGATATTAATTACCACAAGATCATGCCTTGCCACGCTTGATCCGTAGATGGAAATACCGCTCTGTTTTCTGCTGTTTAGGCAGAGGGTTTTTGAAACACAAGAGTTTAAGCTAGTTGAGGTTTTCAGAGATAGCACAGTACATTTATACAACCATTAAAAAAGATATCAGGGAGCTAGTAGCTCACCATTTACTCTGTGCACAGCATTGCACAGGCATCTAAACTGTAAGGAAGCCAAGAGGCAACAGATTTAGTTCATTTTACAGAGAAATGTTAAGAATACATATACAGAGAAGTCAGAAGAATGTGTATAATAACCTAGAGGAAATACTGGCACAGAAAGTTTTTAGAGTTCAGGGAGAATTTTTGTTTGAAATCAAAACACATCAGCAGTTCTCAACAATTAATTAACTTTTTTTTTTCTCAATGTGCGTGTCAGTTAGCATCCAAATATTTTAAAATATATTTTTGCATATGGCTTGTCCACGGAAGGAAGGGAATTTTAATGGATAAGGGGAAACCACAGCAAGCCTTTTGAGTTTACCTTCTTCTATTTCTTACGATCGTGTATGCCCTTCTACCAACTGTCAAACTTTCTAAATGTCATTTTTGCTGCTGATCTTAACAGCTTAATCTCTTACATTACATTCACTGCCTTATAAGGAAATGCTGCCAAACTTCTTTGCTTCTTTATTTAGCACTTGCTTATTCCAGGTTTATAGCTGCTCAGTTAGGCTTCTGCACACCGTTACCTCATTGAGATTCTGCTGCATTTCCTACTTTCTCAGGAAATGTCAAGTCACTGTACTTTCTCTGGTTTTTGCAAAGATCCATTATCTCCTGGTCCCTGTATCTCTCTCGCTGCCATATGCTTTATTCTCCTTTTTGCTGTACGAGCCATTCCAGAGTTGGGTGTGAAGAACTGCAAAAGAAGTCTTCCACATGTGGCCTCACCAGGTTGAGCAAAGCCAATTTCCAAATCTCATAGTTGATAAATGTATATATGCATCTCAGAATGCTGTTGATTTTATTTTAACAGATGTTAGCATTCTGCCAGGGAACTTACACGTTATCCACCACTACCCCTCATTCCTACTTGAAATTTAGCAACATATGGAAACAATGCTGGGTGTGTAATATGGCTTAGTAAAAGAAAATAAAAAAGCAGAATAGCTAGCAAGACTGGTTATATTCCCATTTGGTTAAAAAAAAAAGAGAGGGGAAAAAAAAAAGACACACCCCCCCCCTTTATTTTTGGAGATGAATAGTGCTTTGTGGCCCGTGTTTTCATTCACAACGTATTGCCCTGAAGTGACTGAGAACTAATTCCTGCACGGAGTTTAGGAAACATTTCTCCAAGGTTTGTATACAAAAGGATCTAAAGGTTACATGGCATTCTTCTCGACCAGAACACACTTAAATTTTATTGTAAATATTTCAATGTATTATAAAAGTATAAGTATAACCACACGAAGGCTTTAATCAGACTGGCTTGGGTGACAATTCTGTAACAGTACAGTAATGGACATGGGCTCCAACACACATCCCAAATATCAACTGAAAGCCTCTGAAATCACAGGCTTTTGTGGAATAGTAGTGTAGCAATAATTAATAGTAAACTGGTGCACACAGAACGACGGTTTTGGTACATAAACACCTCAAACACTGCCGTGAGAAACTGATCATCACAGTATTGCATTTTGATGATTGGCTGGTAGTCTTCCACTTGGATGGGTGGGACAACATTTAAATATCAGAAATTTGTGGAAAGGAAAAGCCAGCTGAGAAGAAGGAACAGGGATTTTGCACACACTCATGTAAAGATAGAAAATAATGAAAAAAATAAGCTTCACATTCTCCTTCAGGTATTTAAAAAGATTTTTAGTCCTGGTTTCAGTTCTATTTTTAGTTTAAAATCAAGTTCAAAATAAGAGCAAGTTGAAAACAAAGGCTAATAATTCATCTCGCTAGTATAATACAGAATATTTAGAGCTGAATTGCGTATTTACACTCAAGTCCTTCCACATAAAAAGAGCAGCATGAGTAGGTCTAAAAATCAAGGAGGTCAGCCCCACCATCTCTTACGAGGTGTTTATGGTAAACCATGCTTTTGGACACCATACTTTAAAAGCTCTCAGTGTGCATAATTGCGTCACATTATTTAGCAACTGCTAAATATGCAGGTATGAAAAGGATTTTCTATGAGATGGGAAAGTTAAAGAAGCATCCCTAAAACTCCCAGTGGGTTTCCAGCAATTGCCAGTACCTAAGCATCCTTTGAATCTCTTCTCATGCTAGCTGAGTGAGATGACACAGCAGTGGGATCCCAGTTCCCCAACTTTCCAGGAAACTACGATTTCTTACAGCACACTTAGGCCACCAGTCTGGGCTGTTGCCCTTCAGCAGCCCTGCAGATCTGCACCCTCCCCCTTGCTGTTAGTGATTTCACATAAACCCATATTTTTTATAAAATGCAAACTAAAATCTGTCAATATACTGAAAACAATTTTTTGCAATGCAGAGTCATGCCATTATCAAAATACCACAAAGGCGGGCTTTCTTAAGAAGGAAAAAACCCCCAGAATATAGGAAATCATTACCACACTGTTTCACAAACCGTTATGTAGTTGGCCTTCTCCTCTGCTCAATAAACAAAAAGTATCTTTTTTTTTTTTAAGTCTTTCAGAACATGCTCCTGTTGCTGTCCACGACAACCCTTCAACAAACAGGCTGGTGGTACCCCCCAAAATTTTCCCTTGTCACCAAAATAGACCTAAGAAAATATGGTTAAGACCTTCCGCAACAAGTGAGAGTGAAATTAAAGGACCCAGCAGACAACGGAACTTTGGTTTGGAGAAAACTGGAGAGTGATAACACTGAGAAGAGGTGAAACAAAAGAAAGAACAGGCTAAGTCATACTACAGAAATGTTCATGGTGGGCTGGAAGGCAGGTAGAAAACAATGCCAATCAAAGAATAGAGCCCAAATATCCCAGTAAACCCAGCATGCTAAAACAGGTTGTGAAAGCATTAATATTTGTGCATATTTCTGATATTGTCTATACCATCAGTTGTCCACAGACGGACAGAAACTGATGAAAAGACACATTGAGTAGAATGTTCGGATCCTCCTGATGCCCCAGCCTAACACTGCCATCCTTGGTTGCACTGCCTGGGAATTTAAGTGATCACACCTCTCTGGCATACCTTAAAACTAAGCTTCTTAAGATGCTACATTGTCAGTTAAAGAAACAGCAAGGAGGATTGTAATCGGGTATCAATATTCAGTAATACCTGAGTGGGTGATACTGTGATTCAAAAAGAGAAAATAAAAGATACCTTGGAAACACATTGGTCTGTATAGCTTTTCAAAGATGTAGACTGCAATCTATAAAATACAGTAGTGATCATCACACATGAGTGATGCTACAGCTACTTCTAATAATCTTAGAAAGCTCACAGTAGTTAATTTTTGGCAGTCTTGAGTATGCAGTGCAGATGCAATTACCAGGTGGTGGCCAAGTCCAAAGTTGTTAGTGCAAGTCATCACAGTTTATGAAGTGAAACAATTCCTACAGTTCTCATTTCAATGTACTAGATATGTAACATTAATTTCCTCAACATGTCTTCGGATTATCCCTTAATATATGTCTTTTAATTTAAAACTTATTAAAAAACAGTGGAGAAGGGGAAGAAAGATACAAGTGAAGGATAATCCACCAGCTGGATTACCCAACCTTTCAACATCTTCATTCTGAGACAAATATAATAAAACTGAACCAGTAAAATTACACTGATACAAACTGAGTGCACAGGAATGTCAAACAGCATTTGCATTTTGAATGAAACAGTTTTAAATCTGACCTTGATCTTTCACTTCTTTCAGAGGGATTTAAATATTTAATGAAAAAATCTGACAATCTCACGGAAAAGGTGTCCCAAATCAAGTGTATTGTCTAATAGTGTCTGACTATTAACGATCTTTTTATGATTAATTTATTAAATAGCTTTGTTCCTCTTGCCGTACATTCATCTGTTTTAAGGAGAATATCCTCTGGAGACTAGTTTTATGCTGCACAGGAGACAGAAACTGGAATCAGAAGAGACATTTAAAGTGATAAGAAAATTGAAACAAGAGCTCCGTTCCATAAGTAGTAATGAAATGTATAATTTATGAAAAACATTAAGATACCATAAAACCAAAGCTAGATGCATGTGTGTATCTCTGTAGATACTTATGTGTTACTGAGCACTGTACAGATCTAGCCCTATATATGTATAGACACACACACACGCACATATTATAAGATAAAAAGGCACAATAAAAAAAATAATGTGACATTTGGTATCATCATGGGCATATGCTGTGTGCCTCTTACACCTGCATAAATAAAATTATATTTTGCATATATCTATATTATAAGTTTTAATGCAAATATGTTCACCTACAATTTTTTTTAATTCTGTATGTATTGTATTTTGTACTCTCTCCACCTTGATTATTTGCCTTAACTGTAAAAGAATAAGTCAGCAGGACTTGTTTGGGAAGTGAATGTTCTTTTATGTTTTCTTTCTCAGCTGGAAAAAAAATGGAGGATCTGCAAAAGGAAACCCCTCTGAATATTAATTGTCTTCTCTTTTTTTAACTGGCAAAATAAGAACATACAAGAAAGGAGAAAAAAAAAAAAAGTAGTTGAATGAAAGAAAACAAGAAGAAGACGTGATTTAGTGGGCATGGTGGTGTTGGGTTGACGGTTGGACTCGGTGATCTTAAAGGTCTTTTCCAACCTAAACGATTCTATGATTCTAAGAAAGAGGATAAAAAATCAGAGGGTTTTTTTCTTTAGGGAAAACACCTCTCACTAATCCTATTCACTCGGTTCCCTAATAAAAAGGAATGACATCAGCAGTGATTAGTGGTCTGGAGTGAGATGTCCTGTGTGTCACCAGGAGGGCTGACTGAGTCCTAACCTAAACAGCCCATTTAGAGAGAAAAAGGAGCTGAGAAAAGGAAGGCCTCTCGTTCGTAGTGATGTGTCGGGCTGGTGGTGGAGCAGAAACATTGAACCATCGAGCACAGTAGGACACGTGTGCGTATCATCACACCAGCTCTCCTCTAGCCAAGCCGGTTGTCAGCTCCTGGCAAACCTGAAGAAGCTCATCCCTTTCTTCTCCCAGGCTAAGCTACCTGCCATCCCGTGTGGAGTCAGAGTGAGTACTAGGCATCTCTGAGGAGCAGCTGACACACCAGGGGCTCAGGTCCTCACTCCCCATGCTGCAGCTTGCCCCTTGTCCCCATGCTCTGAGACATGGAGGCAGAGGAGCTGCCACCAGCTTCATGAGCAGGTGCCACTGACACCAGTGGATCACGCAGCTGATCCAAGGACCGATCAAGCTCCTCAGCTGTAAAATACGTTGACCTCTCCTACAATGCCTGTGAGCCGAGGACTATGAACTCACCCACGTCAACCACACTGCCAAGTCATAGACATGCGTGCTGCCAATAGGAGAAAACCAAAAATGTTCTGCAGAATTTAGGGTGATCATTTTGGATGTGCAATACAAGGGTGCTAGGGAAAAAAAAAAAACCACAGCCCAAGAAGCCTAATGTTCTGGGGTATATTTTCCTGAATGTTTTTCTAGCCCCTGTTGATTTACTTGCAATGTTTTTTCCCAGGAACTGTGGTACCAGGCAATAACATACTTCTTTAATATCTCACATGTTGGCCTGTTCAATTGGCAGCTTTTCCAGTGCCAACTCTGAGCTCAAGAGAGCACTTATTTCCAGACAAAAGCCTCGTTAACAAAAGAAACTGAAAGCCCCTGACAAATGTTTGCTTAGACGGTGTGTTTTCGGGAAGTATTTCACACTGTTTCATCACTACTCTTCCATCTGCTTATACGTAAAATAAATCATTATGGTTATATCCAGACTTTCTGTTCCCAAGTAACTCATAGCGTTCAACAACAACTGCAACAGGACAGCAAATACAACAGTTAACAAGAAATCCTGCTGTTCCCTCCATTTTCTCAAAAGCTCTGCTAAAACGGTAAGTGGGCGAGCACCAGCAATTGCAAGCTCTGTTAGTCCACATGAGCCCAAGCAGGATATCATCACCTGTTTCAATCTCAACAGCAGCCTTCATGGCCTCTGATGGCCTGTGAGCTGAACCAGGGTCTACTACTGTATCACAAATATCTCACAGAAACTGACTGAAGGGGAAGAGCAAAATGATGCTGGAGTTGCTGCCAGACACAAGTTTGAGGTGAAGAGGTGTGTGCTTAATGCAGTGGTTTGGTTTGGTCTCTAGAGGAAAATAATGTGCTAGGCCAGTTAGTCCGACTGTTGGGGTTACCTGAGCCCTGAAGTATTGTATCCTCCCCTGCGCCAGGCCCTGGACCGCTTCCCCAGTACTGCAGAAAGCCCAGCAATGCAGGGATGCTCGCACCATAAGCCAGGATCCCTAGGGCTCTGTCCTCAAAATGAAGTCGGTCCTCAGGTCTGACATACAGTTTGGGAAGTGACACCCAAAGGACTCTGCAGACACCCAGGGGAATGCACGAAAACAAAGCAGACACCTCCCATGGCTCAGAGGTTGAAGGATCTTCCTGCAAAGATAATCCAAGGCTCATCATTTATCATGTCTTTTTTTCCCATCAGACATTGGGTTCCCTTTGAAAACATTTTGCAATGCAAGCTGTTTGCTGGCTCTTAAGCTCCCAATTCACATTATTTCCCACTAATCCGAGAACATTTTGTAATTTTTAAGAGTTTATTTCTAGTTGCGTACCATCTTGCATGGCTGCTGGAAAGAATAAAGAAATGGATGATTAGCCATCTTCTTGGTAATTTGAGAGTGCTGATGAATGTTAGTTCATAGTAATGCATTGAGTTTTATTTTTAACGCAAATCTTAAACAAATATAAAAGTGCTAAACTGAATATCAGCTTTTCCCACCCTCACAGATCACACTAGTAATTCTGTGCATACATTTTTTTTTTCTGGTTCTCTGCAAAGTTTAATGCTGATGATAGCTAAATCAAGTAGATCCTTTCCGTTCACTATCAGTTCACCAGCTTGGCCTCAAAATGGATGATGACACTAAGTCTTCAACGGAGGTGACAAATGCATCAGCTTGAAATGTTCATGAAAATACAGCTTTTCTTTTCCTAACAAAGTAAAAGGTTGTGAGCTGCCGGGTGGGATGCCAGTTCCGTGATGTATCCACAACACCTACAGTGTGGTGAAAGGGAAGCTGGTAATTCCTACAAGACTATCTTTCACGACTTCGTACCAATTTTAAGGTGGTATTTGATTGCAGAACTACAAGAGTGAGAATTTGTGTCTTTCAGTATTGTCAGAGTCAAGAATCTGTGCAATTTCAAGCAGAGATGTCATATGTGCGAAGCATACGTCATTTGGGTTGTATCCATGAGCTTTGTATTCATGACAATTCATGGAACGAAACCTGAGATTTTGTTGATAGCATGTCAAGACCAGCTGCATTTTCAATGCTTCAAGAATTCTGTGGGCTTATGCCACTCACTCTTCATAGATAAAATAGTGGTAGCTGGTAGCCTCAGTACTTGTGCAAGTATGTCATGGATGTTGCCTGTGAATACCTCAAGCACAATTTATTTTGCTAAGCAAGTTAATTGTATGGGTTCTATTTTAATTGGCAAAAATCCCAAATCCATCTCCATCACTAGAATTTTTCTAAGCATTTCATAAAGCAAACAGTGAGCTAAGAAACAAACTTAAAAATAATTAGTTGGGAAAGGAAGGGGAAAAAAAAAAAGTCCATAGCATTATTTTTATTGGAAACAAATAGTTTTGAGAAAGAAATAGTGGGGAGATCCAGATTACACATGCACAACAGATAAAGAGTCTGCTAGTGAGCTCCAGAGACATTCCTTTTTAATTAGCATGAACGAGTACACAAAACCAAAAAGTAACTGCATCCCAGAGCAAATTACCATTTTAGCCCTTGGCAGCATGGTTTCATTTAAGGGTACTGGCCTGGTAACCTCTGTCACTTGTTTTGGGGTACTAGCAAATTCTAGCTAAGAGAAGAGCAATAAAAAGAAACCACCTCTGTAAAAGAGAAAACCCACCTCAGCTTCAACATGCTCTCCACTAAAGCCCATACAAAGAAATTTTAGAATGAACTTTATGTGATTATGTGCCCAGAGAACTACAGACCCGCAGTACCTTTAGTGTGGTACGCTTGTGAGAGAACTTACATTTTCTTCTGGAGCTTTAGAAGGAAAAAAGTTGACAATGGCTGTATAAAAATCATAGGATATTTTCAGTTTGTAAGGTCTTGCTATTCTCAGAAATAAAAGAATGAATGAATCTCAATTAGAAAGGTCCTTTGGACTCCATTGTGGATCAATACACTACCAATATTTGGATTCATGAATTGCAAAAAAGCACCGGCAAATATATAGACATGTACACACACATATATATGTGTATCAAAACCAGGGGAATTGGATATTTGTAAGTTTTTGTCAACAAATTTGTTCTTAGCTTGGGACCTTGCTATGCCAAATTGCAGCCTGAAGCAAATTTTCATGGTTTAGAAAAAGTTATAAATCCTTAAAATTATGATTTTGTAATGGAAACCGTGACAGACCCTTAACTATAGCAGCAAGAACAAGAGATTTAATAATACATATTAATATATCTCCTTGGAAAATATAGTTGCAAAGCAATTAGCCATGAGGCTCTCTACCTACCAATTATTTTTTCCCCCCTCAGGAGAATGTTGAGAGCAATATTAAGTTTAATTTTAATCAGCTAGGAAACAATCACGCTGGCTCTGCAGCGCAGTAGCACATCGCGTGTCCTTGCAAAGCTGGTTCCGTTGGCTTTGAGGCATTGGGCTGCAGGGAGTGACGTCCCTGTTGTTTTGCAGGGTAAAGGCTACCTGCGCACTACTGGGCTGCTTAGCCATCTGCTTTCAACAGTCTTTTGGCCAGTGCTTGCAGCATCCGGAGCATTTACTGCCTGTCATCAAGCTGTGGAGCACAATACCAGTCACCTTGGGGTTTGGGGACCACAGTGTACCTATCAGTAGGTCAGACAAACCCCTGTCCCTCCCCCCACCCAAAAGGGTTGCACTGACCAAACTACTACGTTAAAAGTCAGGTGCCAGAGGTATTTCCTTGGTGGTATGTTCCAAAATTTCATTATTATCGCTCTTTTGAGTCCAAAGAACACGAAAGGCACAGAGGTCACCTTAATATTGGACAGATACAATCCAGTAACGATATGACTGAGCAGACTTAAGAACTGAGCTTCATTGGGTTTTGTGGATCCAAAAAGCCAGCTCGGACTGCAACTCTTCCTGGACCCTATCAGTTTTTACCCATGGCATGCTCACATCACTTGCTGTCTCTTTCTGAGCTCCTCAAAAAGCCACCATCATGTGAGTTCCAGTGTCACCATTTGTATTTTCTCTGAATGCTTGGCAGACTTAGTACCCTGATTTTTTTCATGTTGAAAATTCAATGTCAGGGCTGGTGTCCTGCTCCATCCTGTGCGGCTCTCCTTGATCAATACCTGTGCAGGTCCTGTACCCTGACTAGTCCTACAAAACTTCTGTACCTAATCAGTCCTTGGACAGGCTCCGCAATTTCATCAGGAAAAAGGCTTGCATTCTGACTACGGCTTTGCAGGCAGTGTAACACTAAGCAACTAAACAGAAACGTGCCTGTTATTTTTTTGTTGATACTTGGGATGAGGTGGAGAACATATCAAGAGAGGACTAGCTGCCAGCAGCGCAGAGCTCTGTGCATCCCATCCTTTTTCTCTCTCTCCCGCCTCTTCCTGCTCCTGTGCACCACTTGCTCCTCCCACCGTCACGTATTTTCACACTGATCTTGAAACACGGCTTGGCGGGAGACTTGGGTGCACTTGGGTACAGGCTGAACCTTCTGCTAATAGCTCCTATTCCTCTTTCTTATCTTGTCGTAGTCATTGGGTTGGACTGCTCATCCACGCTCTCTAAAAATCCTCACTATTTCCCACCTTCCGCAGAAGCCGTGATGGGCTTCAGGTTGGAGTTCACCCCCACCGACTGTCAGTTCATTGCACAGAACAAGGCAAGCTGTCCCCAGCAAGAGTTTTGTCTGAAAACTCCTACAAGTTATGGCTCTCCGGTTCATTTGTGCAGATTCGGAATAGGTGTACAGATTTACAAGAACACTTCCCCAGCAAAAACACGTATCCTGCCTCTTTTATTGTATAATGCAATTCAAATCTATAAAGTACCAATAATAAGAATAATACTGTCTTTTGTAGGGAAATTGACAGATTCTAGGTGCTCTAACAGAAAATAAGGTTTTGTTTCTGGCCTCCTTATGCTTCCATTTTGCTGTAATTACAGCAAACCCAGTGTTAAACTATTTAGTCTTAGATATGTTTATTTTTTTAAAGGGATTTGAATATCTTGTGTTTAAACAATGCTTGCTTTTTAACTAGCTGACAAAATATCAAAGTCCCTGCCTAAGAGCAGCTTTTCCCTATAAATATGTAAGTTTTGAGGTTACTGCCACTTTCTGAAAGCCTGTGAGGCTGGAAAATTCTTCTTACTTACTTGAAGCTGTCTCACTTCAGACTGAAAGTTAAAAGATACATTTTTGTTGAAAGGTGGCAAAAAACTCTGGGTAGGTCAGTTATGCCTTAGGGATACGCGTCAGATATGCCATTAAAAGAGACTATACCACTAAAGTTGTATTTTCCCAAACCAGTAGCAACACGTGGTGACAGGGACAAACCAGACACTACTTACTATTTAAAAAATAAAGTTTAGAGTTGATCAGCTAATACCAGGTAGAGTCTGTGCTAGTGTTGAAAGCCAGCTTCCCACTAAATTTGGTGGAAAAATAAGATGATGAAGAAATGACTGAGGAAATTCTACAAGATCAGAGAATAGGTTAGCAGTTAGTAGGAATTCTAATGTAGCACACTGACAAGGACTTTGTCTGAAAAGTGTATTTAATTCAAGAATTAATTAATCTATAGACTACTGGAAGTGTCTGAAACCCTGGAGTGTAGTAAGTTCAGTGCATTGTAGATACATCTAATACACATCCATACTTCTGTAATACACATCCATACTTCTTTACGGAAGATAACTTACTAGCTAAAAGAGTAGAGAATAAAAAAAAAAAGATAATTAAAAAAAAGCCTATCATTTTATATTAACTTTTTAGGCAGGGAAAATCAAAGAATTTCCACATGAGACAATGTGCTCCCATTATGTTTCATTTCCTGTAAGCATGGGTACTCCATGGGCATATGAGCTACAAAAAATCATCTTCATCACTCACTGCAGGTGCAATAGCAGCAATTTTAGAACACTGATCACTGTTGGGGCCAATGCCTAGATGCCACCTGTGCCCTCAAGCCACAAGAGGACAAGCCTCTGAGGGATGGCTTTGACTCTTCCAAACCATATTGATAACGGTCTGGGAAACAGGACACACACAACTGGGTCTAGAATTGATGAATTAAGTGGCACCGTCAGCTGTACCTGTGTGTTGCAGGAAATGCATATACAGAAAATGAGGTAAGAGCAGGTTATATCTGTAACCATCAGTACATTATTCTAATTAATGCAAATACTCAAGGTGAAAACTTTGCATCATTGCTGTGTTGTCCTGCTGCAGGCTGGTTGTGCTGTGCTGCTCAGACTCCTTACAATGCTTCTTCCTGCCCCTGCGTGCACGCTAGGTCAGGAGTCTGCAGGTACTTCATCAGCCGAGGCTTTCCAAAACAATAATTCAGCCTCACAAGTCCAAGGGGAAAACAACAAAGTCTGCCTTAGAAATGCTGCCTCAATCTTTGGAAAATATGGGAATGTCTGCAGAAATCACGCCCAGCACAGTGCTGGGTGCAGATGGATTATTGCCTGCTGCTGTGAAAAGCCTTTGCCTCCAGCTGACTTAGGGCCCAAGACAAACACCACACCTTCAGGTTGCTGATGACAGCCATGCTCTAAAGCTCCGTTTTCATTTGTTGGCCGCTCTCAAAATGCATGGGTGTGGTGGGTTGACCCTGGCTGAATGCCAGGTGCCCACCAAAGCAGTTCTATCACTCCCTCCTCTTCAGCTGGACAGGGGAGAGAAAATATAACAAAGGGCTTGTGGGTCGAGATAAGGACAGGAGAGATCACTCACCAATTACCATCACGGGCAAAACAGACTCAGCTTTGGAAAATTAACTCTATTACCAATCAGCCAGAGCAGGGTAATGAGAAATAAACCCAAATCTCAGAACACCTTCCTTCCACCCCTCCCTTCTTCCCGGGCACAACTTCACTCCCGGATTCTCTACCTACCCTCCCCAGCGGTGCAGGGGGACGGGGATGGGGTTTACGGTCAGTTCATCACACGTTATTTCTGCCGCTTTTTCCTCCTCAGGGGCAGGACTCATCACACTCTTCCCCTGCTCCAGCGTGGGGTCCCTCCCACGGGAGACAGTCCTCCATGAACTTCTCCAACATGGGTCCTTCCCACGGGCTGCAGTTCTTCACGAACTGCTCCAGCGTGGGTCCCTTCCACAGGGTGCGGTCCTTCAGGAGCACAGACTGCTCCAGCGTGGGTCCCCCGTAGGGTCACAAGTCCTGCCAGAAAACCTGCTCCAGCGTGGGCTCCTCTCTCCACAGATCCGCAGGTCCTGCCAGGAGCCTGCTCCAGCGTGGGCTTCCCACAGGGTCACAGCCTCCTTCGGGCATCCCCCTGCTCCAGCATGGGGTCCTCCCCGGGCTGCAGGTGGATATCTGCTCCACCGTGGACCTCCGTGGGCTGCAGGGGGACAGCCTGCCTCACCATGGTCTTCCCCACGGGCTGCAGGGGAATCTCTGCTCCGGCGCCTGGAGCACCTCCTCCCCCTCCTTCTTCACTGACCTGGGGGTCTGCAGCGTTGTTGCTCTCACATGTTCTCACTCCTCTCTCCGGCTGCCATTTCTGTCTGTCCCAGCAACTTTTTTCCCCTTCTTAAATCTGTTATCCCAGAGGTGCTACCACTATCGCTGATGGGCTCGGCCTTGGCCAGCAGCGGGTCCGTCTTAGAGCCGGCTGGCATTGGCTCTGTCAGACACAGGGTAAGCTTCCAGCAGCTTCTCACTGAAGCAACCCCTGTAACCCCCCTGCTACCAAAACCTTGCCACACACAGCCAATACAATGGGATAATTGGTTGGACTCGATGATCTCGAAGGTCTTTTCCAACCAAAATGATGCAAAAGTGTTTCTTTAAAAGCATTATGTTTTTTTCCAAGAGAAAAACAGTGACATATAGTTCCCTTTCTCACCAGTTAGAGGGAAACATGTTTCTCCAATACCTTTTTTTTTTTTTCGCAATAGTAAATAATGCAAATAGCACTTTCATAACACTTGCTCAATAGTTGTCTTTAAAAAACCAAACCAACCAAAAATCAAACAGACAATTAAGCAAAAGAATCAGAAGGCTGTAGCATGGCTTAGGATGGGGAAATCCAAAGTGTTTTCAGAATTCTGGATATTGTTGGATGTGGAATAATTTTCAGGAGTACCTGATGTGATAAGACCCTGCACCTCTTCTTAAAAAAATACGCCAGATCTGTGTAGCTGTGCCAGTGCTCACAAGCTAAGGGTCTGGCCACAGAAAACTTCAAAAAGGCTCTGAAGATTAAGCCTGCAAGGAAGATAAAATTGGCAGGGGTGCTCACAGCAATACTCTTTTACTATCCCTATTATTCTGCATTATATCCTGAACGAGATATTATGCATTCTTCTCGTTTACAAGCAAAAAAGGTTTTAATTCATTAAAGTACATGCTTGGGAAACTACCAGTGTATATGAAAGTGGTTTTGTGCGCATATAAAAAGCCTGAACATCTGTTCCTATGGCATAATAAATGCAATTGCTCCTCCTAGACCCATGATCTTCGTTCCAGCTTCAATTAGTGCATACGAAAGTATGAAAACCATGAATGTTGTTCCATCTGAAACAAGGGAATATTTCCACTCAAAATTACAGTATATTACAATATAGGAAAGGATGCTCCACTAAAAGAGAGGCAGCACATTTGTAAATGCAAATCTGCTTACGCCACCCTCTTGAGTAGAATTATTCCTGCTCGTATGAGGAGCAGAATGTCCAAAAAGCCACGTGTGTTGTCCTGCTTTACAAAGGGATGTATCTATTAAGGCTGCATAGGTCTGTTTGAGTCCATACTGCTTATTTCTAATCTCCAGTTTGAATTTACTCTGCAGAGTCTGGACAGAAGCTGAGTCGGAGAGGAGAATCTCATTGCAGAAAGGAAAGGACACTCCCAGAGTGGAGAAGCTCCCCTCCCACAGCAGATGTATTTATTTCTTCAGGAGGGTGGGAGAAGAGAAATCAGAAGTACAAACACTTTTATCTGAGAAAGTTGTGCAAAGTTCTTGCTGTATTGGAAGAATAATGAAGGGTGAGCAATTTGCATACAATACCACCATCCAGTAACGTGATTTCCCTTTGGTTCCAGCTACCAAATGCAAGAGATTACGCTTCTAGACCACCAGCAAACAGCAACGTTTGACTCCTAGACACACTGTGAAACCAAATGTCACTTTGTCTGTTTGGAAAGATGATTACCGCCATGGCAACAGGACCAAAATTTAGCCTTAAAAAATTTCTCTTGCTAGGAAAAAGGAGGACTTTAGACCAGTCATAGCATAGAGAGAGATAGGATACGTGTGAGACAGGTAACTTTTCTTAGTGGATCCTTGAATATGATTGTCTAAATGTAGGGAGAATATCCTTATCATCAAGGATGATACTTAAAAAAAACGAAAACAAACTATTGCGCAGTTCAAGAGGGACACATCCTGAATAACGAAATCATTCCTAAGAAAGACCACAGCTGACTTGCACATTTGCAGCTACTGGCTGTAAGTGACAGGCCCTGTTGCACAGGCAGAGAGAAAAGGTAAAGACTATAAGAAGGAATATGCTTTGATTGCTTCCAGAGTCTCTGTACTGGCACACAGCCATGCAGAGAAAAGGTAGCATGCCCTGCATCTGACCTTCTGCACCCCAAACTACTACACAAATAACCCCAGTCATACTTAAGCTGGCAGAAAATAAATGAAAGCCTGGGCACAGTCAGACATCTGCTACAGACATGTCCATAACCCACCAACAACAATTTTTTTAAGATCAAACAGGATTTTGTAGTCTTAAAAGCTCTCACCACTTACTACAACATCGTTTTCTAAAGACTAAATTTTTTGAGAGCTAAGTCTTTTGGACTACAGTCATTTGAAACAAGTATCTTTATTTTTCAAATCAAATGAAAGTCTGTCTTACCTGTGCTGTAGCTACAGATCTACAGCCTGTTCCAGCTGATTGTGCTACCTGGCTGAAGTCAGTCATATCTCTGTGTGACACAAATTCTAAGGAAAGTGCTGCATTTTGATTAGTGTACTTACTTACCCACCCAGTAGTCCGGGAAGCCAATACTTAATCATCCTCCGATTATGCTCATACCGAGAATGATGAGACACAGGAAAAGCTTTAACAGAAAACACAACCAAGAGAAGTTTTTACCCTAAGCATAATTATAGCCAAAACCACAGCAGGAACAATTCTGCTGAGAAGAAAAAGGTGAGACATTTTCTCTCCTTTCATTAATATACACACTGCTATTCCACTTAATCAGCTGTGTGTTGGCTTTTCTAGGCAAACAGTTGTGACATACTTCTATCTCCTCTTCACCTTGATGGAAGGAATATGTTCTTCTTTTATGTCTTGGTGCCTTAAAACATGACATGAGTTTCTTTCAGTCATTTACATATGCTTAACTTGCAGCACCATTAAGAGCAAGAAATTATATCCCTTCCTTCCCTGCTTCTTTTCACCAGCATTTACTTAATTAGTAAAGCAAGGAAATGACTATATACAGTCTTGACTCTTTAAAGTTATATAAGTAATAATAGTGGCTTTATTACAGAAATAACGAAACCTCCCATTGGAAAGTAAAGCTCTTCATGCACAGAAAGATTTCACCAAAACAGATATTTACATTCCATTTCAGAGCCCTTTCCTGCTGATATTTTAAAGGTTTGGAGATTTGGTTTAGTATTCAGTGGTCCTTGAGATTTTTATTCTTTCAAGGCTCAGTAGTCCCATACGATTTATAATTACACTTTGCACATTCCTGAAAAATACTCCAAAAGACTTTCAGTTATAACTCACACCTGGCACAAGGGAGCATCAACAGTAATAAAACTTTGATATAAATTAATTGCAGATCTCAAGAATGAATTTAGCATCACATAGGGTGTGAGCATTTTACTCACAATGAGGTTAACAACAGTTACATGTTCACGTGGACCTTGACTCAATGACATCATTAAATAGTTTTGCAGCTCTAAGCATCTTTGAAGCTAATGGGAATAGCTAAAGACTTTAGGTCAGATCCATGATAATAGTACTTTGTTGAAAACGAATGAAAACTGTGGGGATGCTTTTGCCTAATGGTAACTGGATGTACTCAATCCCATCTCTTTGTAAATAACAGATAAAGTTTGAAGAAAAGAAAAGGGTTTGTACTGTAATAAGCAGATGCATTGAAGGTAGGGTCTTCACCTCTTCTTTTCATGCAAATATTTTAATTATAATAACAGTGGACAAGTTGTTTACAGATTTATTTGGTCATGCAGGTACTATAACAACTATGAATTTTTTCCAGATCTTTCTCACCTAGTGATAAGATACTCCATTTCTACATACTAATAGCTGCATTTTGGGAAACATGAACCAGGCAATCCTGAGCTGTATTTGGTCAAAGAAGTGGTGAGATTAAAAGGCGCAATTGAACAACCAGATAAAATTACCAGATAAAGCTAACCCACGGGTTTTTTTAGGTGAAGCAAAGTATTTTGCTTGATTTTTAGGTTATTATATTCTTTTTCATTTTCTGTTGTAATAGGTTGGTTTGAAAAGACCAATGCATTTCAGAAACAAAAGACTTCCTAAAAAAAAAATTTGAAAAAAGTCTGAAATCAGGCATACTTCCCTCCAAGTTTTGCATCTGAAAATAATTCCCACATTCAGCTTCCTAACCTAAATACTTTGGTATACCCTGTTTCCACATATGTACTATCATAATTGTATACAGCTGCTGAAAAAAATCACCCAATTACACTAAGCATATAACAAATGACAAATTGCTCTGTTTTGTCTCCTTCTGAAATACGACTCATGACCATCAGCTCCAAGACTGACTACAAAAAAGCAAGAAAATGGACAACATAAATTAGTTCAGTTGCTGCAATTGCTGATGGTTTGCCATTTCATTTAAGCTCACTTCTGCAATCCTAACCATACTGTACAGTATATTCTCTATTTACAGGCTCATTAATTTCAGTGAATGTCTGCAGGCAGGAGCAATCACATCTTTGATCCTTAAGTCACAGATGTTTAGAAGGCCTGAGAGTATTAACAATTTGAATTCTTTTCAAATTGCAATAACATTGGAGACCTTTATGTCCCTTTAAGGATCCTGTATTTTTAATTTTTATTCTGTGAAAGTCTCTTCTGTAGCTAACTTAGTAATGGCCGTGGTCCTAGGATGTGATAGCTAGGACCACATAATGTACTCTGTCAGATTGAACTGAAAAGTTAAACTTTGCTGTTACCCTGTCTGTACCCAAGAAACTGGCATCAACCAAGGATCTCGTATCAACAGTAGTACCAGCACCTTGCAACATCCTTCTTCTTCTGGTGGTTTTGAGACTGGATTGTCTGAGGGGTGCAAACTTTAGTGTGACCAGTGTACCAAAAGCCTCTAGTGCCTTGAGTTTAAAAATGCTATAGTAGTAGTGCTGTTGGAGAAGTGAAGGGCTTTTTGTGTCTTCTAGCTCTTAATGCACACAGAAATACTTTACACTTTCCTGCCTGGTCACATATTCAGTCTTCAAAGAAACTAAAAGTAATGGCTATGCGACTGAAGATTTGCATTTCATAAAAATTTAGGAAAATAGCTTTTTGTTCCATCTGGTGACTGAGTCATAACAGGAAGAACTGTCAAAGTTTCACCATGAGATTCAGGGATTTGATCCTGCTAAGGTCCGAAAGGAATCTAAATCTCCATGAATGCATATCGTACTAATGCATCTCTCAAAGACAGCTCAGTCTGCCATTTCACTTAGCAGGGTGTCCTATTTTTGACTGGGAAAATAAAACTGTATTTCCTGCAGGTGCAAAGCTAGCAAGTTCTGCATGGAATTTTACGTTCAAGCAAACATAAAAATCTCCCCACAACAGCTGTTGAACCAACCTGATGGAAACTAGATCAAAATATAAATATACATTTTTCTCTGGTTCCTACCAGGATTGTTTAACACTCAGCCCAAACATATCAAAAAGTTTATGAAACTCAAAAACTTCTGGAGCTTGTAGGCTGAGTTTGCAATCAGCAAGAGTAGAAACATTTTCCCTTCTTCCACTGAGCCTTTGCAAAAGCAACTTAAGCTTTGCCAAGAACACCTGCCTTGATAAGATTTCCAAATGAAAGAAAAAATGGCTGAGTAGCTTTCTCTTATTGTGATTTAAGAGACTGTGAAACTGAACAATGACTGATAAACAAATGAATAAAAAAAAAAAAATGGAAAATCCAGAAGCTCCTCAACTCATTCTAACTATTTTGTTCTCACCAAATTTGGTCAACTATCATGATATTTGAGATACCTCATTTTCAACTAAGGTCAGACATACCCTTAAAATACTACTCCAGAAGTACCCTTACAGTACTACTGACATTACTTGGTATATATACTCCCTACACAAATGAGAAAATAAAAACGCAGTGACCAATGTAGTTAACTGATTGCTCTCATGTTGAAGAATTTTCTTCTTACCTAGATAAAATTTCTCCCACAGCAACTTGTGTTCATTGTTACAGTGTGCATTTTCATGAAGAAAGTACCTCCATCTTGCTATGGCAGTCTTTGAAATATGGGTAGACTAAGTTTAGATTCCTCTACCCCAAGCCCTTCTCTCCTCTAGGCTGGACAAACCCAGTTCCTTCAACTTTTCTCCACATATATGCCAAGTTCTCCAATCCTCTAATCATCTTTGTGACCCTCTGCTGGACCGTCTCCAATTTTTTGATGTCTCTTTTGAAATGGGAGAATAAAAAGTGGACACAATATTCCCAGTGTGACCTGCCAAGTGGTGAGTGAAGTGGAATAATCACATCCTTTTATCTGCTGGATATCTTTGTCCCAGTTCAGACCAGGGTGCTGTTGGTCCTTATTGCTGGCTCATGCTCAACTCACTCTCATGCAAGGAGTTTGCAAACGACCTCCAGAGTGTCGCCATTACAGCTGATCCAAAGGAAGTCAGGCTTTGGCTTGTGGTACTGCTGTTTCACTCCCAGGTGCAGATTTTTACTTTTATCATTGGTAAACCTCATGCAGCTCTTGTTGCTCAGTCTTCCAGCCTGTTGAGGTCTCTCTAAATGGTTGCTTTTCCCTCCAGCATATTCACCTCTTCTGTCAGTACGGTGTCATCCAAAAACTTGGTGAAGGGGCATTTAATCCTGTCAGCCTGACAAGTTATAGAGTATTATCAGAGTGTTATTGAATATTCTCAGGTACCACCACTGGCTCCCGAAGAACTGCTCCATTGATTAACTGCCAGTTTGACTCTGGGCCATTAACCACTAGCCCTTCAGCTCAGGAGTTCAGTCCATTTTCCACACAGTCAGTGGTCCATTTGTCTAGTCCATGTATTACCAGCTTGTCAACAAGGACACTGTGAAAGATCAGGTCAAACGCCTTGCTAAAATCGAGGAAGATGAGGTTCATAGCTCTTCTCTTCTCCATGAGCAATTCATGTCCACATAGAAAACATTCTGGTTGGTCAAGGCTGGTTGGTCAAGGCACAATCTACCATTCATAGGTCCCTAGTAGTTTCTTCCAGGTGTCTTTTTGTCCTTCATGTGCCTGGAAAGAACTTCCGTAATGACTTGCTTCATAATTTTGCCAGAGATTGAATTGTGGCTGACTGATTTGTGGTTTCGCAATTAATCTTTTTTTTTTTTTTGCCTTTTCACTGATGGACATAACATTTACCCTTTTCTAGCCATCTGGGACTTCCCCTGATCCCTAAGGGTTTTCAAAGATGATAGATAGACTTTGTAATGATGTCAGCCAATTCCCTTGACAACCTCAGATGCATCCCATTAGGTCCTCTCTGTGCTCTCTGTGCAAATGGTCCCTGACTCTACCTTCCTTCCTTGAAGGAAAGTTGTAATATGAGCTCAGGAAATAATTTGTTTTGTTTTCTTTCTTAGACAATGATGGGGGCCTTTCTATATATAATTTCATTAACTTAATTGACTATTGGTTCAACTTGTCATATGTCAGTTAAAGAGAGAGGTCAGAGAAGAGAATAAACTTGTAAATTGCTTATTTCCCCCCAGCCTGTCAGTGTTAACTAACACATAGAATCTGCTTCAGTGAAAGTGTCTCGAAGGAGGGATATGCCAGCATTTTCTTCTTCCATTCCCTATTCAGAATGCAGCAGTGTCTACCAACATTTATTATAAATGTTTAAGACCTGTTAATAACTGCCTAAATAGAGCCATTTTCTTACCTCTAACTATTTCTACCAATAGCAATAGAAGCGAATAAAATCTTGCACTTAAACCAAGGAAACTAAAAATCCCAGAAGACAAAAATCAATTTGAACAAAACAAAGACCATAAGAGACCTTCAGAGAGGAGAATATATTTATATCTGGAATGTCTGGAAGATATATTAAGATATTGACACATTTCAGGAAAAAGACAGATGCATATCTCCAGAACATCTCAGGGGAATCAAAATTCAACAAGGGTGAGAACATCTCAAAAACAAAAGAGTGATTTAAACTGAAGAGATTGGAAATTTCAACACAGCACCTTCAAGTTCAGTTCTCTCTGGCAGCAACTGCATAGCAGACAAAACTCCAAAGCTCTGGTAGCACTACTCAAGACAATCAGTTTTTCAAACTGACTCTGCTGGTTCTTTATTATCAGCTTGAGTCGTCCGTGTACCACGTTTAATTTTGCCTTTCATCATTAGTGCTCAAGAGACTTTATTTTCACTTCCCAATCCAATAAAGAGAATTGGATTAAGACATCTAATAAAAAAGAGCCTTCGAAACAGAGGTTTTTAATGAATCTCATAAATAGTAGCCTACTTATCCCCTTACATATATAGTGGAAATAAAAAAGCAAAGTGTTTGCTTAAGCAGATCTAGAAGTCCTATATGTTTGTAAAACTAGCAATTCCAAGAGAAGTGAATGAAAATAAGGGTCATTGTCACTGATTCAAGCTCCAGCTGAAGTTTTTCCTGTTATCTGGGTATTAACGAGATCTCCCTTAACTCAGTTGGTTGGAAAAGGCTCAAAAATACCTGGAGAGTAGGGGGGGAGGGGGAAAAGTGGGGGAGACTAAAATATATACAGACTAGTGTAATGTCTTGCAAGAGTCTGACTCGCTTTAAAATTGGGGTTAACAAAGGTATCCACTTTACGTTTCCAATTGCGTTGGTTATAGCTGCTGAACACTGGCATTTCAAATTCCAAGCACATCAATTCTAATTTTCTCATTAAGGTAGTTCTTAAATCCAGATGTGCAGAAGAAAACAGATACCAACTACAATGAACAGCAATAGCCTGGATTAGGCACCACATCTCACTGAAAGCATGCTTTGAAAATTGTTTTGCTTTCTAGATGCTGCCTACACACACTGAAGGACCAAAAGTATTCCAACAGGTTCAAAACATTCCGGCTGAACAAACTGATGGTCCATGACGTCTAAACAGTGACACGGCCAACATCACTAAAGATTTCCAAAAGCCCAGCTATTCCTTACCTCTACGCTAAGGCCCTGGGTTACATTCGTATGCATTCGAACAAAGTAGTTCTGATGAATTTTTCTCAATGGAAACCTTTAATCCTTCTGTTCAGGTGTAAACACTATTTCCAAATCTCCAAATTTCCTGTAAGCTTTGGGCTCCAGTGTGGGCTCCAGCACCTCACTGCTGCGAAGAGGGAAGACCTGGTCTCAGTGCCTTTCCCCCATTTCTTCCCCCTCCCCAGCCTTGCTGCTCCTTCTGTCTGTCCTTGTTCCTGCAACAAAATATCACTCCAGCCCCATCCTCTGTTGTGGGCCTTGCTGGACCCTGCACCGTGTGGTTCGAAGTGACTAAAACAGCAGAAAACAACCTGGGTTGACTGAGCTCACTTACACCACAGATCTCTCCAACAAGCAGCGCGTCGCTTAGGGTCAGACAGCAGCATGGACGCCTTTAGTAATTAGTATTTTCCAGACAGATGTGAGCTCCCTTTGCCTGTGTTCTGGAGTGACAGGCTAGGCATCCTATCTTCAAAGAGTCTTAATCAGATCTGAAAAACAGAATATAGGTTCTTTTGAGACAAGGGGAGTCAAAAGAATCTCAGTAGACATAATAAAGGGGGATGAGAGATGATGTTTAGCGCTTACATTGTTGAAATTAGCTGAGGCAGAGACAGTCTTTGATGAGAAGAGCTAGTCCCAAGGACCAGCCAATGAGGTAGAGACAGTTCCTGATAAGAAGCAGGAGCAGGCCCCAAGAGCCAGCTAAGACTGGTCTTGCGGCTTGGGTGAATACCAAGAAACCACTGAGCCTGCGCAAGAAAAAAGGTTACTAGCGGTGACGAAGAGGAGTCATCTATCTTCATCTCTGCGACCACCAGACGAGCACCATAAAGAGGCACTGCGCAAGCGCAGTTGAGAGGAGACTATGGAAATGACCTCTTGGAGCTAATTTTAATATGAAGCGGGGATAGGTCATGCATATGTATAGTCGTATTGTGAATATGTAACACTTGACTGTATAAACTTGAGACAAACTGCTGAGTCGGGCGCGCACGACTTTGGTGGGACTACCCCCCGTGCTGCCCAGCGCTGAATGAACATACCTACTTTACAATCTCACTGACTGTGGAGTCTGTTTTCCGCACGTCACTTTTATTTATTCATATCTTTAACATATACAGCAGCACCCTTTCTGTGTTCTACTTTGGCTGGAAATGTATTATTGGGACAGGAAACCTGGCTGTGCTAGATGCCTGCTTCATGAAATAATTAGTTACTGGCACAATGTCAAAGACACTTAGGGGTTTAAAAAAGAAAGGTAAAATTGTTACTCCGTTTGACCTTACATTTTCTTTGAAAGGTGGCAACACGAAATGTTCTTCAAACAAAATCTTATCGCACTGTACCAGAAACTAACTTTTGACAGCAAATGGTTTTAAAGGTACCTTTTTGGAGGTAAATCTCTGTCGGGAAGTTGAAGAGCTACACAAAAAAATTTTAGGAAAGATCAGAAAAATTTAGGTTGTCTGACCAGGAAGCTAGGCACTAACAAAGGTGACAGCAGGTGTGACTTGGTATCATCTCCGGATACACTCACTCACTGCAACGTGAGAGCTCTAGACAGTGCAAGAAAAAAAAGATAAATTAAAACAAACAAACAAACAAACAAAAGAAACCCAAACTTCTAGCAGGAAAATTATTTTGAGTGGTTTAAAGACACCACTGGACAGTTAACTGGAGACCACTGTGGAAATCTATCTGGTTTTCAATAAACAAACACAATTAAAGTGGTCATTCACCCCACACCAGCTTCAGTTTTGCTTAACAATGAAATCCTTCTGTCTGTGAGCAAGACAATGATATAGTATTAACTATGCAAGTAAGGGGAAAAGGAGATGAGGTTCCTTCCACTGAAAAGAAGCTGCACAAATAATTTTTTATGTCATTTTACGGGAAATAACTTCTTGTGTCTACTTGCCTATCCTAAGAAGATGACTTACATTATTTCAGCATGACTTACATAATTTCACCAGCACACTGGTGTTAGAAACACATCAGAAAAGCAAAAGTGGAATGTCCAAAGGTGTTGCAACCGCATAAATACCCTTCTTTTCACATTGTTTTGGCCTTTTGTGTTTTTGATAGTCGTATACTAGAACCTTCTCTGCTGGTTCCTCTTCCACCCTCTTAATCACAAATATTTCTCATAAAATGCCAGTGATAATTATTTTGCTGATTGCATATTAAAAGGGGGAACAATTTCCATGTTAGGTGTAAAAAATGATCAATTGAACAGCGAAGCATGACCTTTGCTCACTCCAAATTTCATTTCTTTTGGAAGTAGACATTAATTATAATGCTAGAATTTTGCACTCAGCATTATGAACACAGCAATGAGAGCAGTTTAAGTTGATGATCACAACAAAAGATTTAATGAACTGCTTCAGGCATAAAGTGAGAAAAAATACACACATGTAAAATAAACTATAACATCACACCACTGAAAGCTGAATATACCCAAATAGCTTCCTCTCTGAAGAGTTTTGGTTTGGTTTGGTTTATTTCTCTAGCCAAAGAGATATTATGAATTACCAGAAGCATTGCATTTTGACTAGGAGGTTGACTCGGGACTTACTGGCTCATATCCTGTGGCCGACATTATGCAAGACCAAGTAAGTCCCTTCTAGTCATTATCTACTAACAAAACCAGAAAAAAACCCCAACTTTTTATTTCCCTGCTCATCTAGTGTTCAGCACAGATTGATTAAGAAAAAAAACATAAAATCTTGGAAGTGCTATTGAGGTGAATAAAAGCTATCACTTTGACTGCAAACCAACACTATCCATATGCAAAACTTGGTAGTTAAAAGCAACCTCGCCAAGACTGGACTTACAACAGAAAATAGAATGTCATGGAAACAGAGAAGATGAATTGCTTTTTTATTTAAAAATTGTTTTTATGGTTTACATGTTACTTTTAGTTAACCCACTTATGATGCATTCTTCTGCCTCAAAAGACAGCAGAGCCAACAAGGACCGCATGCTGAAAAGATACTGCTGGATTGCTGGGTTTAGATTTTTGTTGGTTAAATACAAAATAAATACAGAAAGCAAGCTACAACACACATGAAGCAAGAAAGATCCTCGTTCTGAGGAAAAGGTTGTACTTTAAGTATATCGGGTACAGGAGAATGTAAGGAGATCCTCTGCAGCAAACGCTACAGTAATGAAGCATTTCAGAATAACAGACCTTGAAATCAGGATTGACTGGGAAAGGAAAATGTTATCCCACCTGCACCGAGCTGACTGACTCGCTTGATGAGTGTCACCAGCACCGAAGGTACACCGGGGTCCTGATTCTGCAACCGTGTCGGGCACGGCATCTGCAGCAGTGAGAAAACTGCACTTCAAGCACATACAAACCAAAACCTTTTGAAAGTCTTTGGGATCACCAGCTTTGGATAAAGGCTTGTGTACATCAGTCAATGACTGTGTTAATGTGAAATGCTGAGAACGAGATGCCACGCTCTGATCAACAGATAGGAAGACTCCATTAAGGTATGAGGCCTGCAAGCTCAGCATATTTTTCTCTTCTGATCTGGCAGGGCAGGTCGTTCAGGTTCCTGTTTTATACTCGCTAGACAGCAAAGACAGCAGCTGCAAGAAGCCCTCGAAAAGCTTGGCTATACATGTAAAGACTTATGAGTTAGGGAGTCTGGACTGATGCTGCCATTTTCTTTGCAAAATGAGATGAAATCTTATAATTCTTTGAGAATAAAAAGGATGGGAACATTGAAAGAAAACACCAGCATAAGTGAAGAAGATCATAGCTGGTGGAGGAGGGTAAACAACTGAAAACTGATTACTTATTGGCCAGAGTGTTGTTACTGTGACAAATTGAAAATGACACAAGAAAATTGATGATGAAGGCACACACCTGCTAGAAGGGCATTGTAGTATCCAGCATGGTGGCTGTGTTTTGTGTAATATGTGGTGATGTGCCTGTTGAATATCCAGCTTATCTACCTGGTAAACTCAAGTAGGTTCTCCAACATTCCCCCAAATGTAGCAAGCACGGCTGCTGAAGGCATCACCACATGGAGTGATAACTCGTGGTTTTCAAAGCAATTTCAACAATGTGTGAGCAGACTCCTCTCTCGAGGAGCTGAACTGATATTAACCTAGTGCTCTGGAGACTCTGTCTGGACAGGAACCAGGACTCCAGAGGAAGGCAATGACTGAACTCCTGCTGGATCACCCCATTTCAGGGCTGGTAAAGAATTGTATTTAAAGCAGGTTGTCTTTAATTACTACCCAAATCACACACTATTGATTTTTTTGACTGGAAAAAAAGATATCTGATTCCTTACTCAAAGCTGAGGGTGGAGAGGCACATACCGATGCTAGGAAAAAATGTCCAGTATTACAGTATGATTAAACCCAGCACAGCACATTTGATCAAATCCTAAGAATCAGAAGCGGTCATTAAATCCCCCAAAAGAAACTGACTTAAGCATGAGTTTTGTGCCACTCACTAGAGGAAAGACATTGAGGTGCTGGAGCACATCTAAAGAAGAGCAACAAAGCTGGTGAAGGGTCTAGAGAGCAAGTCTCATGAGGAGCAGCTGAGGGAACTGGGGTTGTTTAGCCTGGAGAGAAGGAGGCTGAGGGGAGACCTCATTGCTCTCTACAACTACCCAAAAGGAGGTTGTAGCGAGGTGGGAGTCGGTCTCTTCTCCCAAGTAACAGGTGATAGGACGAGCGGAAATGGACTCAAGTTGCGCCAGGGGAGGTTTAGTTTGGATATTAGGAAACTTTTTTTCATTGAAAGGGTTGTCAAGCATTGGAACAGGCTGCCCAGGGAAGTGGTGGAGTCACCATCCCTGGAGGTATTTACAAGATGTCTAGACGTGGCACTGAGGGACATGATTTAGTGGTGAACTTGGCAGTGTTAGGTTTACAGTTGGACTTGATGATCTTAAAGGTCATTTCCAACTTAAATGATTCTATGATTCTAATATTTTCAGCTGCTTCATCCCAAAAATAGTGTTTGTTTTAAGGCAAAGCACTAGTCAGGGGAAAAAAAAAAATCAAACCTAAACCCAACTAACCAACCAAAAACCAGACACCCCCCTCCTTTGTCTGACTCAACAAAAGTGTTCCCAGTATGTTTTAAGTCATCCAGCTTATTTTAATGGAAAACAACCAAGATACAATGCTAATGAAGTGCAGGATTCATGAGCTTGCAAAGTAATATGAGGCTGGTGTACTGATTTGTTCAGAAGGAGTTAGAGATGAAATCCCAACACACTGTATCTGACTAATGCCCAGTAAAATATTTTCATCCCAGTTTTTCTTCAGGAGCAAAACCGGTTTTGACAAGCCCTATGTAAGGAATTGCACAGCCTCTAATATTTTGAAATGCTGTAAATATTTTTAAATATGTAGAACTTTATGTAGATCAGTTTAAAAATATTACATTATTTTCCCTTCTTCATCTAATGCTTCACGTAATGACATCCCAATAGTGTCACTGAGGTAAAAAAGAGACTGCTTCAACTATGATATGTCTTTAAGAGATGTCGATAAGTCTAAGAACATTTGAAAAAGATGTTCTATAAGATTTTCTGGAGGAAACATCTGTGTGGAGACTGAGTTGTAGAAGATTGGCAGCTCCTCAGTCACTGGAACTCATTAATAAGAAATTGTTTGTTGCTTGGTTGTTTGTTTTTTTTTTTTAACTCCCACTCTGTGCAGCAATTTACAGCACAGCATAGAACAAGCATCTCCTGGGACTTGGTATACTATGATTAGGCTAACAACTTGCCTAGCATGTCTGTTAGAAAAGCAAAAAGAACCTTCCTAGATGCAGAATACAGATTCTTCCACCCCTTCAGGGTAAACAAAGCACCGTGGAACCAGATGTGAATAAACTGTTTGCTGCTTGTGCAGGCTGTTTCATCCATAGCTTCTTGAAATAGTTCAGGAACACACATTCCCTAATGCCTTCTGGGGGAAAGTTGTGGTTAACTGCATAAGGTGGAAGAAAGACACTTGAACTCTGGGACGATGGCTAAGCTACCAAGGATGCTGATGAGGCATGAGGATCCCTGTGAATTGAGCAGTCTGTTGAATTTGCTGGCACAGTGATCTGGAATCCCACAAAGTCGTGACAGCAATTTTAGGAGTGGAGCTTTTTCCTCTGAAGAAAACAGAAAAATCTGGCTAATAATGTAGTTGAAAGTGTTCTAGGGATGATTATAACTATCCTTCATTTAAAAATAAAGCTGTTCAGATATACATTACTAAGATTCAATTTGCAGAAGAGATATCCTAATTTTCTGGCTCTCTGCAGTATAATTAATCTCCAAAGCACGCAAAAATTTGCAACGAATTCTAAAGCGTTCCGCTCATCATATTTTTTATTAGCCATTTTTTCTGTTTAATAAAATAGAAGGTATAAAGATTTCCACACACTTCAGGTAGGAGGTCTAGAAATTAGGAACAAAATGCTGAAGAGGGAAATATCACATGTGGATTCAGTGCTCTCCAGCATATGTTTTGGAAAAAGTCCCAAGGTATGTAGTATAAAGGTTTGCACTAAGCAGTTCTTTAACACAAATTGGTATCAATCTTTCATGAGGTAAACATGCAATGGATGGTTTCATTGCCTTGAGATACTCAAGCCTGAAGTAGGTTCAATCCCTTCAGGATAACAGAAAATATGGCTGGTAGGTCCCCCCTGCAGGCCAATGAGGAACATTTAAGGCATTGACTGATATTAATGGTAGCTCTGGGCTCTCCTCTGTCCCCCTTCCCAGAACCCATTCCAAATCCACACCTGGACAATAAGACAGCCAGTCTCCAAATATTAATGGTTGTGGCAGGTGATCATTCTCATTTCTCCAGTACTTTTAAAGAGAGACAAAAAGTGTGTCTCCTTTTACAGTTTTTCTGATTCTTTCAGGGATTGTAAATTCCTCCTATAGCAATGGACAGAGACCATAGTTAAATGTTCACATTTATTCTTTCTTTTGGGGCATCCAGAGTACTGACCTGATGTCACAAAAGAGCAGCAGTAGGCAGTTCCATCGTTTTTCTCTAGCTAAATCCCAAGGATGTGTAAATACATCCCCATTAAAGACACCACAGCGTTCTCTCTGCTTTTCTGTTCCTAGATAAAGAGCAGCGGGCTTAGACTCAATGAAGAGAAACGCATGATGATGACAAGATAGGGAAGCTGCTTCCAAGAGCTCGTCAGCATGCACTTCCCTTCCACAGAGTTCTGTTGGCTCTGTTATCAGAGCACCACGGTGCTTTTGGTCATGCTCATCTTTTTTGTTGAATGCAGATGATCACAGTGAAAAGTTGTTCTTTTACCTTGCTCATGCTAAAAAATGTTTTCCTTTTGTCCTGGTTGAATGAATCACACTCCCGCTAACCTGTTATTGCTAGCTGTGGCTTCTTACATCCATTCTGTAGATAAGACATTAAAAAGATTGAAAAAATTGCAGTTGTTTAACTGAATGTTTGGAAGCCCTCTGCCTCCACAATTAGGTGTGACTCTCACAGAACTCAAAGACTAAACTGTTAATTCTCAGTGGATTTTCTGTTAAGGAGGTGAGGTGTTTGCATAGGGCATCATCCTTCTACAGATTAGCCATTCAGTGTTGCAATGAACAACTGTAGTTTGGAGAGGATGTAAATGGGTTCATTGACATTGGACATCACGAATTTGGTACTAAGCAGCTCAGGTTTTTTGTAACAATTTCCAGTTGGTCAAATGCAGTTATAACAACTACATTATGTTTTAAAGGGTTCAAAAGAACAGGTCCTACCAAATCATCTAGGAAGAACATCAGAGGGAGTAATATCCTCTATGTTAAAAGTTAATTAAGTGTGCTATTATAATACCTGTGGACTTAAAGCAACGCCCATGCTTTGCCCTTTGGAATGGTATGGACAAATCTTCACCTATTGTCAAGGCCAATGAAGACATGCAATTCGTGACACCAGAGCCTGTGTTTTAAGAGCTCTCAAATTTGTGATGGTTGTCATTTGACTTCTGGACATTTTAAAAGTTTGTTGAAGTAATTGAAATAAACCAAGAAAAAGAGAGCTGTGGTTAGAAACAGGGATAGAATTTACCAAACTTGCAATAGCACAGAATAAAGACCTTTCTGTTTTTCAGAAACAGAAAAAAAAACCCCAAACGGTGAAGGAATGCAAGGAAAATGAGATAGAAACAGAGACGCAAAATCCTGGGAGGCTGTGAAGGATCACATATTTAATCAATGATAAAATTGCAGCACATATTGGTAGGTTAAATATGCACATGAATAAAAACCAGTTAGTGATCAGGATTTAACGTCTGACCCCAGGAAAACTGAAAGCCTTCAGACTGGGGAAGATCTAAAAGAATGGAGAAAACAGTAATCTGTTGAGGATGGAGTTAAATATTTGGTGTCCTCAGCATTGTTAAATATTCAACCCTCTGAAACCCTGTTAAATAACCTGTGCCACTGAAGCTCATCACTTACTCTTCTGAAAGAGGAGGCTATGGTTTAGGACTATGCCTTTGCCAACAGCTGGAGTCATGGCAGGTCCTCGGGGATTGAAAAGAAAGTTCTTCAAGCTGTCTTAAGGCTCCTCAGCTCAACAGATTCCCTGACCAGGGTGTGTGGCAAAGGACACCCAGAGCTCAGACGTCTTGCAGTCTTGGAACTGTGAGAGGACACAGCGTCCTACACATTTTATGAAGAGAACTACCAATTTTGCAAAGGGTATAGCACTAAAATATATTGCTTAAAATAACTGTGTATATTAAAAAAGGGCTACATTATAATTAACTACAAATAATTGTCCATAACATTACTATAAGTTATAAATTATAAATAATTATAATAATAAACTAATAATTTTATCACACTAAGTTTGTATCTTAATGTGCATTTAATTCTTAAAATCCATGTAAAATTATTGCATTCCTTAAACGGTTATTAATAAAACTCTACCTACTCTACGTACGTATACATAAGTAGATTATTTTGCAATGTATTCAATATAACTTCCATTTAATCATTTCAGTAGAAAATAGTGCATAGAGATATGGAAATAGGAAGGCTGTGTGAACCATTTATTTACTTATTTATAATGTAATGGAATTACTTATTATTTATGATAAATGGAAATGTGATTACCTATTATTTCTCCACTGAAAGTCCAATGAATGTTCTGGTATCACTGGTTTGATATTGTCACCATGAGACAACTTCTTTTCCTCACATCATGCGTATTGCAAACCTCATGCACTGACACAAGAACCTTCCATGGTGTGATTTTTAATCTGCTGACTTGCAGTCAAGAAGAATTTCAGCTGGTCTAAATTGGATTTACTCCTCTGAGGGATTAGCATGTGCAGAGAGTCCGATCCTGGTAATATTTCTGTTTCCTTCCACTTTACAGATAGGCAGTAAACAAACATTTTCTAAAAGACAAAATATGTCTTGTAGTTGTCTCTGCAGATCAGGGCTGAAGTGTGGGGGTTTTTTACGACTTACGAATATTTTAAAACGTAATTTAATGCTGGGATAGAGAAATACTTGCAATGTGTATATCCCAGTGCCTGCTTGCCACCATGTGTAACTGGGCACCTCTATCTTCAACTATTGCAGCAATTCAAGCATTGTTTTACTTAGTGGAGGTTCCTCATATTCCTTCTGCTGAGGAACGCTTAAATTGCCTCTGGCCACTGTACGCATTGACTCTTCAGAGGAAGACTGCTCCATTTTGCCCCTTTACAAATTTTAGAATAAACAGGTCCAAGGTGGCACAGGGAAGTGCACACAGGTGAATTCTTTGAGGTAAATTCCTGCTAACTAAAGTTGATTGCTTAACACCATCAATGAAGCATTTAGTGGCACACGTTTGTATATAAACTAGCATTTAATTGCACATTTTGCCAATAACATGTGATATCAACCAAGGAAATCTCATCATTTCAAAGCTCTTGCATGCAAAAATCTTTACAGGTCATTGAGGCACTACTGACAAATATTTGCACATCTTAACGCTCCATTGTTCATGTTCTGTGTTTTTACAGCTGACAAAACCAAGCTTTATTTTACCCAGTGGCAATAAACGGCTAGTTCACAGACCTTTACTCATAGAAACATTCAGACCAAGGATCTGTGCTTAATCTGGTGTTGTTCACCTGAGTGTTGATTTTGACCAGTGCTTCGTGATTTGAAGTTTGTACAGGAACCAAGGATGCTCTGGTCCTGCTGTGGGGAATGCCTTTAGCACAATGTTATTTCAAGTCTCCCTTTAGTGCATTGACAGGAAAAAACAAATCTTCCAACGATTTTTTCCAAATGAAAGCTCTTGGTGAAACTTTCTTTTCCCCGATGGACAAACTGCTCACCAATGTAGTTCAAATAAATCCTGTTGTTGGAGGAAAATTAAACCTAGAACAACTATTCTGCAGTCAAAGGAGCTGAAGTTTATTTTGACGTTGCACAAATTCTGGCCACAATCTAATAATTTTGTCTATTCTTCAGAACCTTGACAGTCCTGCCTGACAGCCCATCTGACAACAGGTGTTCTCTACAGCTTCCTGTGAATTCTGAATTGAATCACACTGTAATATTCTGAATACTGCAGATGGGCATTTCCGTTTTTTATCTCTGCAGTTACAGTGGGTTTTAAATCCAATATCCATGGCAAGTGGTCACATTAAAGAAAAACTCTATTCTACATAGGGTTCTTTTTCTGTTCGCATTCAGCTTATTTCTAAGAGTAATTTTGTATACCCATAGTTCAATGTGGTAAAGTCGCCAATCCTGCTCCTGTCACTTCCTGTTGCTCACTAAGTCATGCTTCTGACAAATCAATTCAGTTGTTTTTCACCTTCTCGGTGCATCTGATCCTCTGTTTTCCCTTACCAAGTGCTGCAATAATGGAAGAGTCACTTTATTCTCAGGCCCATTGTTCCCTGAGAGGTGATCACCCTCCCTGAAACCTCTGTATTTACAGGAAAACAGGGAATTCATAAGAGAATTAGACTGAGTTTCACAGTGTTCACATTAACCACAATATTCCACAAGTAAATGAGAAGTAGTCCTAGGGAGTATGCTGCTTCATTCACCGTCTTAAAGACATTTGCATTCCTAAATCCCTTGCAGAATTAGGTATTTACAGTGCAATGTTGCAGAATGGGCATTAGGAGTATTGCCTCCACTGGCCATAACAGAGGCTAGTTAGAAAGCCAAATTCTCAGTTTCTGCAAATGCAGAACCTGGAACTTAATAACCTGACTTCAAACAGTCATTTGCTTCAGCTGAGATAATGGCAAGACTGTTGTATTTCCTCACAAAACATCCTTCCCAATTTGTGCGCTGAGTGGATAGCAGTAGGCATCTTGCTAGGCAGTTTTGTTACTAGGCAACTTGTCAACATTTTGCTCTTACAGAAAACAGCTATCCTACCTCTGTTACATTTTGTGTTACTGCTTCACCCTTCAATAAGTACAAGAACACTTCTCTAGGAGGATGAAAGAAATCACACTATTAAATATGGAATCATGGTAGCCAGGCATACAGCTATCGGCTAGTCTACAAAAAAGGTTCTCCTACACAAATCTTCTTTTAAACCTCAGGACTGCTTGCAGATAAGGTTTGGTGGACCCACCTCCAACAATATGTGAGAGACTGAATTGTTATCTCGAGCTGTTTGTCTCAAAGGTTGTTAGGTGTGAGAGACTGGGCTGTCATCTCAAGCCATTCATCTCAAGGATTGTTTGATGTGAGAGACTGAATTGTGAACTGCTTATCTCGAGCCCTTTGTCTCTGAGATGGCCTGTTTAAGCAGGACACTCCTCTGTCCATAAGGACAATTACCAGGCCACTGAGGCATCCAGGGGAGGAACTGGGCTGGAGCCGACGAAGCATGCAGGAAAGTGGAGACTACCATTCTCATGGAAACTGTAGTCTTTGAGATAAGATACTGGTTTCTGGTGTTGATCACACGAAGGTCGTGTGATAGACAAAACCTGCAGCGTGTGAACAGTGCATGAACAGCACGTATGTGCATGCCTCATTGAACTATGCCCTATAAAAAAACATGGAGGCAAGCCGTGGTCTGCATGCACCACCAAAGAATTGAAGACTGATGACCAACGGGACACCGCTAGATCCATGGTGGTCACTATCGTTGCAACTCTATCCCGACTGCTTGCTTGATTTCTGCCTTTTCTTCCCTTCTATCCTATCGCTACTATTTTCTACTTCTGATACTTTTGATAATAAAAGCTCTTTTGGGTATACGGCATTTGACCTCGTTTGTGTCTTAATCTCGCTCTTGGGATCATATTGAAACCTTCCCTGACATTGGATCGGGACACAATACAAGGTCTCCTACTCTCACGTCCTTTGCCATGGTAGACATTGGTTTTCTCCTCCATGGCAGAGGCACTGGAGAGGAATGTATGCCCATACCACTGCCATGCCAGCTCACTGAAATACTCGAGCTAAATGCTGCCAAAGGTCAGTTTGAGCAAAGGCACCGTATTGTGAACTGAGGTGGCTGAGCTGCAAGTATATGCTTTTTTCCACTTCTGTTACAGACACATCTACTGCTGGGTGGGGAGGAAGGGGACCACAGCATATTGAGTGCCTACTGGAGTTTGCTGCACAAAGCTGTAGTCAAAGCCTTTGTGCCTTTGTTTTTCTTCACACTGAAAATTGTCTCTGAATCCCTTTTCTTTTTTGCCTCCTGTTTTTAAAACAGATTTCTGGTATTTAATGTAATGTCATTAGGGCAAGCAGAGATATTCGCATTTCTGGGAAACAGCAGAGATCAAGATATTAGTTTACTGTCTGCAGAGGTCAATGCAATCTCAGTCTGAATGTGAGTGTTGTATAGCTTCCAACTTTTTCTCTCATAGATGCTGGAGAGTAGAGGCATCAGAAACAATCTCAGACCAATGCCGGTGGCCTAGGCATAGCAATAGCCCAGTGTCTCTAATTTCTTTTTCTTCCTCTTTTATGGATTTTTACCTGCCTCCAAAAGCAGTAAATTTGACTCTCAAGGTCCCTTTTTTAGCACACTTGGCCCATTAGCAGTTAAAAAAAATTAACAGTGCCTCTTTATAGGGATCCAGAGGCAATAGATGAATCTGTCTAAGCTTTGCATGTTTTCATAGCTTTCTATTAATGCATTTTCTCATTATCGCTACACTTCTTGATCTAGTTCCAATTGCCTTTTTCATCTTTAGCTGCTGCAACTCTACCACACGCTTTACTGACATAAATAAGAAGATCTGAGTTTAGCGCCAGAGCTGTATTTTCTGCATACGTTGCTCTTCCAGTTTCTCTGTATCTTCCACCAGGCAAAATTCTTACTTTCTTCAAATACTTTCTTTCAGGCTCAATAAACTCTTCAGAACCATTAAGAATTTTTTTTTGCTCCTTACCCTGCCTTTCTCTTCCACATCTACTTGGACGGGGAAGGTTGTCCAGCAGCATTGAGTAGATTTAGTTCCAGCTCAGTTTTCCCTAGAGACCACTGCCCTTTTGGAGGCCCTTGCTCCTACCCAGGGCTTCAAAAATAACCCTCCTTTTAGTGATAATTTTCCAGTCCTAAGTTAATAAAACGTCATCAGAAACCTTTGCCGCCTAACAGGCCGAACATGACCCAAGGGGTACAGGCTGCACTTCATCAGAGCTGCTTGTGGGTTTTTTGTACTGGTCTTTTGTGACTCACAAGCCTGTTCTGCTGTCAGAAAAGAAAGTACCAGCACAAAGCCATCTTCTTTTTAATGAGCTTCTATTTGATGAGATGTAGCAGTGAAGAAATCACCAATTCCTCTCCTTGTAAGTGTTATATCTGTCTCAAAGAGCTCACACATATGCAGAAAGGTGTATTTGGTGCTCTAGCAAACCAAAACAATTAAGCGCTTTCTGCCACTGCCTGAAGAGAGTTTAGGCTTTGCCTTTTTCTTCCACCTCTCTCCTCTAAACGTCACATCACCCTGAAGCAGTAATTGGAAGGGAAGACCTGCCTGCCTCTTCCTTTCCTTCTAGCCTTCAGAAAAAGATACTCTGGTGGTTCCATAAACCATCTAGAAACTAAAAGGGAAACTCAACAGAAGCATCTCCCAGATGGGAACAGCTGTACACCATCCCCCTCTGTATCTCACAATTCTTAAGTTCTGAAAACCAACCCAGGTAAGGCTTATCTGCATGATTTTCTCTGCTGTCAGCTTCAGGATAGGTCCAAGCAGAAAATTAAATTTCTTGAGACCTTTTGATGTGAGGATGCCTTCTTCCAAATCTCTAGCAGCTGTGTTGCTCTGCAAAGAACTACATTCATCTTGGGAGTAGAGTGCGTTTGAAAATTGTGGAGGGCGGTTTAACCTGAGGAGGGTCTTTCTGTCCTTCTCTGCCAAATACATATATCAACACCAATTTAATGAACAACCTTGAGATCTATGGATCAAAGAGGAGATTTACTCCATCTGCATCCCCCTGGCTACGGCTCTGCTGGGAACAGCTCTTGCACAGTGATAAAACAGAGCTCAGGTGAGGAATTGCTGAATTCCTTGAGTTCTCTTGTCCCTGCTAAGTCCTCTACAGTTAACCTTTCCAAGTGATGGAAACATTAGAGATGGTTTGTTCATGGACAGTATGTGTTTCAGACGGTAATTCAGCAACAACCCCAAGAAGAAAGAGGATATGCTGAGGTAGTTTCTTCTATGAACATAACCAAGACATTGTCTCAGCTCAGTAAGAACAAGGTGTTTCATATGTTGTGTGTGAGCTTAAAAGAAAGTTGCCCCATTGAGAACATATGGAGTAAGAAAGACATGGGGTCCACTCAGGAAAAAAGTAAGAAAATGATCCCTCTCTAGAAAACTTTTATTTCAACATTTACACCTGATACAAAACATGTAGTAGTAAAAGTTTTGCTTGTTTCTTCACTTTTTGAAGGGAAAAAAAAAGAAAAAAAAAGAAAACCAGAAAATGATATAAATGATATGATTATTTTTTAGTACAGGTGTGTACCTCTCAGCCACCTCCAAACCACAATTAGATCAGTTTGCTCTGTCTTATTATGGAAAGACAGAGTAAGCTACAAAATAGTCAGGAATACTGAGGTGCCGCTGCCTGCATAAAAGACAAAAGGATGACCTTCAGGCACTGGTGGAAGTTTAGTTGAACAGAAATCTGTCTTCTAGAAGAAAATGTGAGCATGAATCTCCAAAATTACAGCTCTTGCAAGGAACTGTTCAAATGTTATGGATCGCAAAATATCTCAACTCTCAGCTGCAACATTGGCTTTTGGAACAATGTTTGAATATGTAAACATTCCCCATGGAAGAGAAACCCATTCCCACGGCAGAGAAACCCAGTCTAGTGTGTTTATTTTCTCCAGTCTTTTGTGGCAACGTGTAGATCTAGAGATTACAAAACCAGTTTTCTTGGAAGCCTGTCAGAGCAGAAATTACACGTTTGGGCATGGGATGACTACTGAACATCTGATTTTTTTCCATGGTTAGAAGTGGGATTAGAAAGTGTCTGCTTCTCAGTTCCTGTGAACATGTCCAAATAGGTAAATTAATTAACAAGTATGAAAAATACGCTCGGTTTGCTAGTCAGCTTTTCAGGTGAAATGGAGGAAGAAAAGACCTCTAAAGTAGTTAGACCCACCTCCCCTCTAAACCCCAAACCCAACCCAATTTCAAGACTAGGTTCTTAGGTTCTTAGACAAACTCACCTCTGACATGATACTGATCCTAGACTACTTTCTTAATACCTTCCCTTGTGAATTGTTCTTCCCTTTTCCTTCAGTCCACTTTCCTTCCTCCATAAATCTTGCTTCGTATTTTCCTGCTCCATTTCTCACATTCATCTTCGTACTGCTGTTGCGACACGTTTGAAGCCGCCTTCCGTTCCTCTGGAAAGTAATGCAAGATCTCACTGAATTTCAGTGGCACTTGAGGGAACAAGATCTTCAGGAGGTGTCTTTGGAGCATTCTGACACGGTTATACTAATGATGGCTCACGACAGAGTTCAGTCACCAACTGAAGCAAACCTGCTTCGGTCTCAGGGATTTCTGAGCACTCCAGCAAAAAATCGAGTTCTAGGAAGGAAAAATGATTTCCCCACTCTGATCCCTGAGTCAGAGCAGTTCATGCCACACCTATCAAGGATGAAAAATGTTTCCCCCCTAATGCAAACCAGTTCTGTCAGAGAAGAAGCCTAATGGCCATTCCTCTGTTGACCTGTTCTGGAGAAGTGGGTGCTCTCTCTAGTGTCAGCTTAGACGTACACTTTGCTTCCTGGAGGCGACAATGCCGAGAAGTACTGTGCTACCTACGTGTGTGAACTGTACACTTCTTGCTATCACTCTTATCTGCCAAGCTGTAGATTGCAGAGTTAATTCCTTAACTGCTTAGGTGTGGTGCGTATACAGCTGAGCAATTCTTTTAGTCACTGCCACAACAGATTCAACTTGGTGCGGACTTAGTACAGCTTTCTACCAACTTTGGTTTCCAGCAGTCAGCATTCACAGGTGCACAAGCTTGTTGCTCCTGAATGATCTCATGCGACATATCTCTAGACCACTCTGTAACAAGTATTCAAAAATAGCAGTTTGTTGGCTGGAAGATTCCTTGCCCCTTGAAACTGTAGGACCTATTTTCAGGAAGGAGACAGGCAGAAACCTGAAAAATCTGAGGACTGCATTAGGAGTGCTGTTCTCCTGCGACCTGGGAGCTGGCCTTTTGTCATGAACAGCAGTATTAATCTGACACAGGCCGTTTATAAAGTACAATGCGGCTTCACAACAGCAGGGCTGAAGGACCTGTACATATGTAAATTTGATGTTAAATGCCCCTTGTCTGCAAATTGTTTATAAAATGCACTTGGGAAAGAACTACAGCAGTGTAAGGATAAACGTTCTTGTAAGGGGAAAATAACAACAGCAACAACCAGTCCAAACGTCACCAGCCCTGCGACGTAACCCCCAGAGTGTGGTCATACATGCTGAAGGAAGCAAACTGACAGCCTTTGCAGTGCCATAGGCTCTCTTGTCCCACATGCCATCCGTGGCAGTCGAACTGCTACGACTACTCAGGCTGCAAACATCTCCTCATCAATGCCCTCCACCATATGCAAAATTTCCCCTTCTTGTCCTTGAAACATGTCTCCCTTCACTGGTTCCTGCTCAACTCCTGCCTACCCAGAAAATTGCTCTCTCCCTCCAAACACAGCTTCCTACATCCTCCCCAGAACCCACTTCTCCGGTTCGTGATTTCCTCACCTTACCTCTCTGCTGTCCAAAGGGCAGCCAGAGTTTGGATTTCCCTCTACTTAAATCCATAGGGAGATTTATGACAAATTCAGCTTTGTTTCCCTTCCCGAATGGACATTTAGGATAAAAGCACCTGCCAAATAATCTCAAGTACACGCTCATTCCGATGGCAGGTGTAATTTTATGACTATATTCAAGAGACACTTTCTTTCTGGTCCTGTTTAAGAGTGGGAGTACAGCTGTCTCAGAGATATACACACCGAAATTTGTGCCTAATCCTCCTGTCGTTTCCCAGACAGCATCTCTCACCACCTTGCATGGAAAATATACACCGACATGGTGCACTACGTGGGAGGTCATTCTAAATAAAACAGAACTGCTATGTCCCAAACTAAAGTTTTCCTGCTCCACACACAGACACAGGCAGTAACTTAAGAAGCCGGTGCCTTTATGTGACTCTTTGCAAACAAGACATTGGGTTTATTGGTTTTCAGAGAAAAAGGACTTGAGATTATGTTTTCAACTGCAAGAGGTTACTCACAGCAAGAGCATGGGGGGAAAGAGACAGAAGATGATAATAGTAGGTATTTGTGAATCTTCTATTCCATTCCAAAACCTGAGAACAGTAAGGAATATTTCCACTGTGTCCCTCTCCTTCCTCAAGTTTGGTTCTTGTTAACTGTACAGGGAGGACGAAGAAGTTGCAGTGAAGTCTGGTACAGACAAAGGAATGAGAAATTGCCGTGTCTTCCAAGAATGGCAATGTTTCAGCTATAAAACTGAAGTGCAGATGTGAAAATTCTGCTGTTCATTCTGTCTGTATAAAGTCAGGCCATTTTGTAGCAGCAATTGTATTCTACCTCCTCCTATTCTCATTAGAACAGAGCTGATCTGAATGAGAAATGAGAGCTTTGGCACCTAAAGTGGTCTGTAAGTTCCCACCCTCTTCTGTACTTGACCCTTTCAACACCGTCCCTTCTGATTGCCTGTTCCCAAGTGAGCAAGGCAGCAATGTTTGCCTGTCCTAGAGCCCTGCTGGGCTTGGTCAGTCAGAGCCCTGCGATGGCCATTTCCACTTGTCTCCTTCCACACTGAATTACGGTACAGTTCTCCCACGTCGCTGCCCTCGCCCGAGCACATGCAGACCCCTCCAGACAAACGTGGGCATGCAGAGTGAAGCTGACAGGCAGCAGCTCTGCTTCTGGGGTCAAGTCCTTTCTCGTGTGGTCTCTGGTGCAGAGTGACAACAGGAACGAAGTAAGGGCAGAATATGAGGGCACAAAAAAGGTAGCACCGGATTCAGCTGGGATTCAGCTATTTCCTAGCCAATTGAACAATTCTTTGCATTTCACAAAACAGTAATGTCTGTGTCGTCTATGGGTAAGCAGAAAACACAGCACTAGAGGCTCTTCAGTACCGTAATGAAGGAAAAAGCACAGGTGTTTGCCTGATCATTCCTTTTGAACCCTCAGCACTTGCAGATCCCACTCTGTCCACAGCCTACTCCGTTTTAAACACCCCACTGTCCAAGTCTAACTACCTGAAGCCTCCCTTGCTACTTTAAAGTTATTGCTTCCTATTGTTCATGTGGGGCACCAGCAACAATCTATTTCGTTCCTCTTTTTAGCAGCCTTTTAAATATTTGAATGTTTTCATGTCTCCCCCAGGCAATTGTTTTGTCAGCTGAACAATCCCTACTCTTTTGGTCTTTCCTCCAAGCATGGTCATGGACTCTCTGAAGTTGTTCCACATCTTCCTTTAATTATTTGGCCTGTGAGGGACATGCTCACTCAGCTGAGGCCTCCAGATGGATAGGTTCTTTCTTTCCTGTTAAAACGTGCTGGAGTGATGCTGCTGACTCGGCAGCCCAGTTCACAATCCGCTAGAAGTGCCTGGCGTTTTCCCACCTAAATGGTGCACCTTCTTAATGATGGCTAGCTGTCTCCCAGGTTGAAATCATAATTGCTCTTATACTTCTACAAAATAAAGAGAGGTTAGGGTTCAGGAAGAAACCTCAGGTGTTTTCCTGCTCTATATCAGAGCACAAGAACAAACAAGGAGACATCACCAGCATTTAAAATGCAGGAAGACACCATTCCCTAAGAAGCCTCCAGCTTCCTGAAAATCAGTGATTTAGGAGCATAACTAAATCACTTTTGAAAAGGAGCTGCTGCTCATAAATAACTCAGAGTAGTCATGAAATCCCTCCCTCTCCCATCCTCCATTTTCTATTTATCTGTGCCAGAATTTTGCTGAGTTGGCATCCCCTGCACTGGCAGTTATCTTTGAGCTGTTGAAACGCAAACAGTCTAATAAAGGAAATCAATTTGCGGAAGCATTTGTATTCTGCACTTCACATGTCTATCTGAGTTAAGACCACCTCGCTATGCAAATAAAGATTAGCATTAGAAAGTGTGTTCAAAATGACAAGTCCTTGAATGAATGCACAGCCTGCAGCTGAAACAATCTATATTAAAGAAATGCCACTAACCGTTAAGGCTAGATGACTGTCTCTTTCTCATGAAGCCAAGAATATAGTTTCAGTCATGAGGGATTAGACCACCCCCCGCTCCTTGTTTTTTTAAATGAAAATCTAAATAATCACAGTAAAAGTAGGTTGGTTCATAAACCGTGACGAATGCAAACAATACATCCAGGGCAATATTGCTAAGATTAATTCCTATCTAAACATTGACCCTTCAGAACTGCCTGGCTTGCAGTACTTGCAGAGCTGTGGACCTCAGCTCTTGCTGCTTAACGAGTCATTATCTCCCATCGCTTCTCCCCAGACCCAAGAGAACCATGCCTGGCGTGCAGTTCTTTGCCTAATTACAACCATTTCATGAATGATGAACACCATTCTACAAGCCATTTAAAACACCCATTAAAATACAAACAACTATGACTAGAGTCACCTTAAATCATTTTCCATGATAAAGTGCATGTGCTGAACATGGTTCTAGCAGTGTACTGCAGAAAAACCTCCAGTCCCCAATGCTGCTATTTCTCCAGCAAGAGACAGGCCTAGATAAATGCCTTTCTAGTTATTTCAGGAGGCTTTGGGTTAGCCCATATTTGACTTAAGGTTGTTGTAGGTACAAGAAATAAACTGAAACTGAAAGTGCATTAGAAGTACAAACGAGAGGTTACTACTTAGAAATGTGTTAGCTGGTTAACCTCTGGGATTATTTAATAAATCACTCCATTACTCACTGTTTAAACACGGAACAGATGAATGAAGCCTCTTCTTTGTCCTTAAACACTCACTAAACTAAAGAACCTTTAATGAACTTCTGGTTACTGACTATTGCTTGGAGGAAAAGTGATCTAAATAGATAAATAATCATGGGGGAAGCCTTTGTCTCACTAAAGTTAATGAAGAAGAATTTAATTGATTATGTACCTATGGCCTCAAAGAGACAACAAATTCGCACACCCTGTCTTATTAGTTGAAAAAAATTCACAGTGTGGTAAGCAGTATATTGCTTATCATCTTCTATCTGGCCGAAAAAACACTGCAAGACATGTAAATAAGGAAGCACTGAAATAGTTTACCCATTTAATAATACTTTTTTTCTGTACACTCTTCCGAAGAGACAGATATGTTTAATGGAATCTGTAATTTGGGTTTGATGGAGCAGTTCCTATTAAAAATGTAGATGCTTTGAAACTAAAAGGAAAACACTCCGCAGAAATATGTCACCTGGAATGACAGTTTTAAAATGGGAAAAAAAGTCACAATACTTCCTTCAATAGTTTTGAATTATGGCATAAGAATTTTTTTACATTAAACTGAAACAACATATGCATATATTTAGCCCATCATCATAATATTTTATATATTTCATGCAAACTTAAGTTAATTAAAAACTTACAATGCTATCATTTAAAATCTGTTTCAGTTTTGATATTGATGAGTAGAGGCAGAGTTTTGTTTATTTATTTAATGTTAAACAACATTGAAAGAAAATCAGTTGGGTTTATTTCACCAATAAAATGCAGGTGACCAACACAGAAGAATGATTTCTTAAGTTTCAGTGGTTATCAACATTTGTTCATAGCCACACTATGGCAAAGCAGTGGTGATGATTATCAGAGGCAGGCAGTTTGGAGGCGGGAAATGTAGTTTGCATGTTCAGAAGAGATTTTCTGCCTTAGGTGTGCTAATCTTTTGTGTCTCAAATTGTCCCATGCTAATTAAACTTGCCCCTGGTTTTGAAGATGCTGTCACTGAAAATTTTTCCTGAACATATTTCCTCTAACTGACAATTGCCGACTTTCATCCTGCCCCCAAATTAAAATACCCACTTTCAGTTATATCCACCACAGTCTGCACAGCAGTTGGGGTACCTCAAATACGGTGTGTTTCTGCCTCTCCAGCACATGTTCTTCCCTCACGGTGGAATCCAGTTCTTTACCAGCTGTGAATTTTTCATGGACTCATGGGGAAAACCATAAAAACTATGGTGAAAAGTCCGTCCTGTGCTGGTTTCTGTAACTCACTGTGCTGAATGTTTTTGACGTACTGTAACCGAGTCAAAACATGTTTATGGAAAATAATGTCATGCTTTGCCAGAAAACACACTTGATGCCATCCCCTCGCTGATTTTGAATGGGATAAAGAAGCAATAAAGAAGACGACAAAATCTGAAGTTTGGAAAAATGTAACTCTCTTCTTCGATATACGTGTAGAAAAAAGTAAGTGTGGGTAAGCTTATAGACCCTACCAGTTTTGGCATGCTGCTTAACTGGGCCAATAGGCTTTGCACATTTATGAAAAAAAGATGGTGCATGAATTTAGGTGACGCTAGTAGAGTTTAGGCAGAACCTCATCTTGAAAGGCTGGTGATGAAATATTCTACCAACACCTATCATATTAATGATGAGATGTAATGAGGAAAATCAGGCAGGGTGGAATGGCTGGTTCCCTAGTGACCACAGGTAATTTTGTTGCTATAATGAGAGATGGCAATCTAACGCATTAGTAAGACATAACTGTAATTCCATCTGTTTAGTGCTGCTTTAGAAACTCATCTGTGCTCATTCTTAGAGCTGTAGTCAGGAATCTCATTGAATATTTGGGGGAATTATTTAGATAAACACGTGGGAGAATGGCCTCAGATATTCCAAATGCTGGCTGGAAGCCTGTAAGGGTGTTACCCTTACCCCTTTAATGTTTTTCCTTCTAATAAATAACTTTATTATGTTTACGGAAATGGCGTATTCTCTGGGAAATTGATATTGTAAGCAGGATACATCGTTTGTGTGCAGAGAGGTTCTGGACAGTGATTGGAATTAGGTATAACAGATGTCACATTAACATTTGGCTGCTAAGGTGACAGATGAATGATTGCAGCATGGAAACATTAGGCAAGTTGATAATGGGCTTCCTAACACATGCTGCTGTCGTTTCATATTGCTGGACTAAAAGACCACCCCAACTGAATACAGCAGTGAAATAGAGAGGAAAGGTGCATTACATTCAGTAATATTCCACAGTATTCAGTAATATTCAACAATATTCAGTCAGGTTCAGCATTTCATACATTTCCCTGTTGAGCATACACTAACATATGATAACCAAACCCAAGATATGATTAAGTTTCTGGAAAAAAAAAAAAAAAAAAATTTAAAAAGCCTACAGAGCAGGGAACAAACCCAACCCCCTAAAAAAGCCTGTATTTTCTGTATAAGACTCTTGTTTAAGGAGTACAGATATATCTGACACTTGCTTAAGCTGCTGTCTGGATTAGGCTCAGGTTCTTTTAATTAGGCATAAATCTAAAAAAGTGACTCAGTCAAGTGGAGCAGCTTGATTTTATGTCCCCAAAGATTCAATTAGTCCATCTTTGTACAGCTTCTCATTAGGTGATATCTTGATCTTGGCTGGGATTTCTAAGTTTTGCTGTGAGCACAGACTTCTTTGATAACTCAACCAGTTATCAAGAGCTGAAACTCACTGGACTTCCTCATCATCCACTAAATTACTCCATTTTTTCCAGAGGGAAGCTCATCCCAAACCAAATGATCCACAGTAATGAAAATCCTAGATGACTTTTAAAATCTTTCTTTTTCCCCAAACTAGAACTTTCCAGCACTTTAGATATGAATCTTCATGACTTAAGTCAGCCTTGTGTAACTGCAGGTTCCTTTCCCTGTGGACTTGGCCCAAAGTAGGATGGGAAAAGAAGCACCCCATGGTATTCACCAGCAGATTGCTACAACTAGATAAATAGGTCCCAACATAACACCCACAGGAAAGCTCTGTCTAATGAACCTCTTGCAACTGAACAAGACTCCATCAAAGTATGGACAAAACATCTAAACTGGATATATATTCCTTCCACTGAAATTTGACTTACTGGATCTCTTCCACAGTGTTGACCTTGCTTTGTTTCTCGACTTCTCCACCTCCCTTTGGCTATTTTGGGGTTTTATTGAGAACTGATCTTTTGTGTCTTATCACTCATTTACTTTGTATCTGCCTGACTTAACCACCCAGGACTAATCCCATAGTGGCAAGGCTCCTCAAGGTCTTTCAGATCCTGACTCAGCTGAAGCTGGTGATTCAGAAGTTGTCTGAATGTGGTGTTCAGAATGTATAGACATAAAGTATTGAACCTGGTACTTCAAAAGCTTGTATTGGAGCAATTCAACATTTACTTGAAATGATACTTTCAAGTCTACTTAATCTATGTCCATTAATGTAATGGTCAGATCATTTAGAATATTGTGATTTTTCTTCATAGGTAGAATGTTACTCCAACTAGTGAAAATCTCTCCCTTTCAAGTTAGGTGATTACTCTTTGCCTGCTAAGTGCCCTGGAAAAAAATAACAAAGAAAGAGACAACTGGCTAGTTTGTTCCAGATTCTAAATTCAATCCTGATATTATTTCATCTAGCCATAGCATTTGCCAGGATATTACCACTTGTAGATGCGCACAAAGCCACATGCTGTTAACCAATAAGCGGGGGCGGGGGGGGCGGGTAACTATTTTGATTTTAAACCAGGAATTGCACTTGAATGACCTTTCTGAAATGACGTATCACCACTAAATACTTCTTAAAATTGCTCTGTACCTGTAGAAAAAGCGAGCTGTTGCTGGAAATATTGGAAGGGAACTTTGGGGGTTTCATTCTGATAGATATAGGAAAAAGAAGGCTTTGAAGCTTTTTTGAGCAAGGACAAAGCATAACTGGGACAATAACTAAAAACGATTCATAAGACTGCCTGCTCTGGGTAGACTAGGTGTGCTTTATACCTCATTTTATATTTTTGTCTCCAGTTCCAGCTGGAAGCTTGCTGGTTCTGGGAAGACTGAGAAGGACCTGTGTTTCTCTGACAAACAGTCTCACTACCCGTAGCAGTACGTCTGCTGGTGCATCTCCATTAACTCGACTGTCACGCTCAGGCTCAGTCTCTGCAAAGCCAAGAGAAATTACCCACTGCTCTGGACCAGCTGGAAGCAACCGCTCCTCCTTGCAAAGCAGCCAAACCCAGGGAGCTCCTCTGAGCTGCCAGCAGTAAAGTCACTTTCTTCCTGGCTCCTATGCCAAGAAAGCCAAGGAGGTGGCTGAGGACCAAACAGCTTGCTCCAGACTCTGTTTATGGTGTGGGCTCACATTCATACCTGGAGAGGAAAAAATAATAATTGGGTCACTACCAGCGTTACTGATGGCCACTGCTATGTGCCTGTCAGTGAAAACGGCATTTAAAAAGGAGAGGAAATGAGATCAAGCCTGTTAAAGCATCATTTCTGGTATCTGTAACGCCTCTGACAACACAGGTTAAGTACCAGTCCCAAGTCCCTGTTGGGGATTATCGCACTTGTGAAAATGTAGTTTTTCTAGGACGAAAGAATGAGGTCTCAAAATGCTAATTCTTCTCCTTATCTATTTTTACCATTTTCCCCTTTTCCTTTCACCATTCCTTTTGCTTCATTGTTATTCCACAAGATGATTGACTCCTTATAAATTTGAAAGAGACTTGGAATCGAGCTCTTGGCTTTTTTCCCTTAACACAGAGCACACACACTCTTCATTAATCAAAGAGGTAAAAGGAGCTTAAAACATCAGGTGGAATGAACTATGTGTATAAAGAGAAGGAAGTAAGGCTGGACTGAACAGGTACGGGAGATACACAATGCACAGCATGGATGCCATCTGTGCACTCCCCAGGTTTTATCTCACATTACAACAAAATGTTCAAGGCTTAATAATTCACAATGAATCACGCAATGACACTTACTCATCAGTTGTAGAGATGAATACCTTCTGCCAAGATTCTTATCGCTGCAGATGGGTTAGTGAAAAATGTTTCCTGCGTCACTGTTGCTTTAGCAGGAGATCACAGAGTCCATCATAGGGAACCTTTTAATTGACAGAAACTTGCCTTTTTCCTCTGTCTTGACATAAGGTCATTTATCTAGTACGGTAACTTGCGCTAGGAATGCTGCAGGGACAAAGCGGCTTTATAACCCTCCAGCAAAGTAATAAAGTCTCATGTTAGGGGTTGGGAGAGTTCTGCTACTGACTTTCCCCACGACCTTGAACAATTCCTATTCACCACTTTCTTCTCAGTCCCTTCATCTACCTACCTCCACCCCCACATACCTGTGTGTGCATGTGCACAAAGGTTGCCTTCTGCAAGTTTATGCCAGATTCTCACTCTGTTCAAGGACTCCAGAAACTGCTAAGATACTAATAAGAATGTGCTGCCTTTTATGACATTCTGAAGACCCATAAACAAAGGCAATCACCCCTTCAGCACATCTTTCCAGTTATGTCTGTCTTGTATAGCTTTATTTGTCTTTCCAGCTTGACAGATGTTGTACAGGAGATCTTTAATTGAATGTCACTATTCACTCTGCCGATCTCTTTCAACAGGGTTAAATTAGAGAGCTTTCCAGCATTGCAGACAGAGTGACCTTAACTAATGCATATTTTAGAAGGCAAAAGATCCTAGAGACCTACACCAAAGTATATCATCCTTTGACTTCTGCCCAGCTCCTGAGGTATAAAGGCCAGATCCCTTTGGCCAGGTGGCTCAAGGTAAAGAGAGAGGTTTGATTCCCTCGATTTCATCTTTTGAAAAAGCAGGTGCTTCTCTAAGAATGGTGGTAAGTCCATGCAGCAATAGAAACACTTCCAGACAGCTGTTCATCCTATTCTAAGATAAACATTCACTTTTCTAATGGAAGGGGAAGACCCCAGACAACTCCTTTTAAGCTCACTGCCCAGCTTCTATCCAGGTAAGTCAAGTGAAACAAATCCAGCTTGTAAATCCTGTAAGCCAGCAAAGCTCCCTCCGTCACAGTCAAAGCATCGCTGTTGCACGTGCTCAGGACGGGTACCTGGAGAGGTGAGCACTGGCACTACAGCTGAAATGAGTCCCCTGGGGATGGCATGGGGAAGGGGGTTCTGATCTGGTGCGTGTGCCCTGGCCATGCATTGCCCAATGCAAATGTGGAGCGGGCTGAGCTGCTGTCCTTCAGGAGACATGGCCAGAGCTGCCGTTCCTGAAGACTTCTTTTTAGTGTTAAGCATTTAGAGGAGAAATGCACAAGTAGGTCTTGGAAAGAGGCTAGAAACCCTGCCCGAGGCAAAACCATAACCACTTGCTCCTTCTTCTGGTCACTGTCCGATCAGCAAATTGCACGGTTTTGTCAGGACTGCCCTCACTCTTCAGCAACTCCCAGTCTGGTATTGAGGTGAGAGGCAAGTCTGAAATTCCTCTGCATGAGAGCGGCCCTGGAAAATCTGTCTGCTTTAGCTGGGTGGCCCTGGGTCTTTATCCGTCCTCCTAAGAGGCGGCAGTCCCAGTTTGAGACAGGAATCTGCAGCAAGGACTTCAGCAGCTGAGACTCAAGGGAAGAGCCAGCTGAAGAAACACTTCCCTCTTCAGCACTTGTCACTGGTGCCTCTAAACAGCTCTTTATTCAAAATAAACCAAAACTGATGCTGCAGCACACATCCAGCATGGCATTTCACCTTCTGCCATTTGGTTTGGCAGAATAGGGCCTAACAATTTGAAATTTAATCATAAATGGTGTTACTACTTCTGTTTACAAGGGTAGATCTGCCTAGCGCTCATATTCCCAAAGCGAGCTCAACTTCTGCAAACGACAATAAATTGAAGAGCAGTTTATATACTTACATTTTGGCTGGTCTGCACAAAGCAAAAGGTTCACTGAGTGTAGATGAGGGATTTTACGTCATGCAGACAATGACCACAACACATAATCCCTCCAGAAGTCCAAGGGACCAGAAAAGTAATGGGCATGTGCTATTTAGGAGCTATGCAAAAGTCAAAGTGGTTTTGATTGTCAGAGACATATAAACAGAATGAAGGTAGACCGCAGTTCAGCTCTAAAATTGCAATCCTCCTTGATTCACAGCCAAAATAATACGGGAACAGACTCTCTGTCCTATGCATTACTCCTCTTCACATATGTTTACAGAAGTAATCTATTTTTCTACAGTATAGGTGGCCACCACTTTCCTCTAGTCCTGTCCTCTGGTTCTCCAAGAGGACTTACTTTCTTCTTCTTCTCCCTAATACTCACTTGACTTTTGCTATGCTGCTGTGTAAGATCGACACAAACCTTCACTAGAGCTTGTACTAGCCCATCCTTACTTTTGCAGAAACTTTCTTTCCAAGTCCACAGCCTATGACATCGTCATAATCTTCACATAGTTTTGCAAAGTAGGAAGAAGAAACTTCCATGGATGCCATAGTTTCTCCAACTTCACTGAAGTTCCCCAGCAGGTCTTGTCACACAGAAGGACAGCAAACTCCGCAGTCTCCATTAGTGCACTCACAAACCATGTCTTCTACCTCCATTTCTACACATCCAACATGACCGTCCATGGGATGGTCACCTGGAAATGTGGCTACCTGGACACTCTGAAAGAAGTAATGACTTTTCACTCTACTTGCAGAAATTGGTGCTTGTTAAGCACAATGGCCACACAGCTCCTGTCAGTGATCAGCAAGGGTTGGCCACTCCACAAAGGCTGGGGATCCAGGAGAGGAGTATGGTAACAGGTCGGGTGTGTATTGAGGTGTATTAATGGAGTATCTTCATGGAGAAACCCAAACCACCTGACATCTGTGGTAATCTTATGGAGACGGACTTTTTCTTCTTCTTTTTTGAAGGGTCATTTATTAGTCCTTGTTAGCATGATTTTCCCTTTTGTTTTGTATGCATACTATCCTGCATAGCTATAGGCAGTTATTATGGGGTTTCCTACCGTTTAAGCAATTTCCACTCGGTGCTCATACTTGCTGTTTGAGACTGAGGAAGGACTGTGTCCATGTATGCTTACAGCTGACAGGTCTCATCCATGCTGATTTATCCAGCCATTTCGATCAGCGCCTTGGAGAACATCTTATCACAATTTAAGTTTACTTCAGGGATAATCTGTCTTGGATCAGAATTGTTCTTTTACTTATAACATTTGCTGTACAGGATACTGACTGATATTATGTTTTTTGAAAACATCAAGAGCAGCCACAAAACCTCATCTTTTTTCAGTAGAAAACCCCAAACTAAAACCAAACAAAGACACTGGAGGTTTTAAAAGCGGCAAAATGTAAGAAAGCAAAGATTTGTTCCTGGCACTGTTTCCAGCATTCACAAACCTGCTTGTCTGATGACAGCTACCTTTCAAAGAGAGGTCCTGAGTAGCCTGGGACACTTAAGTCAGTTAGACTGTGGTACGATAAAGTTTTCTCAGGCAGTGGACTGCCAGAATTCGCTAAAAAGCACAGAACCTCTGACCACTGAGCTCGCTAAAAAGCCTGTGTCCAGCCAAGCTTGGCTGCTGTTCCTGCCACGAAGGAAGGAATTCAGAAAGAATACGTGTACCCATGTCAGTGGCCTTGGCCATCTCCTTCAGCCCAAGGATTAGCTGAAGCAGCTGACAGCACACATGGTCCAGGGCTCCCTCTCCTCCCCACTCTGCAACCCTCCTCCTGCAGCTCCTCACCATCCTCATCCTCCTCGATCCTCCGCGGCAACAGGCGCATCAGGGGCAGACCCCGACCCCTCACCACGGGGGAAGCAAAACTCAGTGATGTCCTTCATGCTGCTGAGAAGCTTTGAGGTTTCATTCTTGAGTACCTACAGTTTCTCAAATGTCTTTCAAAGTATTTGAAAGAATTTCAAGTGCTACATCAATTAAAAACAAAAGGCACAACAGAAAAGGCCTCACAAGAAATAATAAAAAAGACAGGCAGACTCTTCCTTTGGGAAACAAAGAGTCAGTAAGGTTTTGATTTCATGGTGTTTCAAAGATGATGCTTAAGTGCACTCTCTGCCTTAGTCACAGAGCGTGAAATAAAAAGGAAATGTAGAGTTTATTTGTATTTTCCCATGTAGGACTCTAAGACAAAAAATGAGTGCCCGTGCTGTTGAAACCAGTCCCCTGTAGTTACAGGTGTTACAGGCAACCTAATTCCACAGAAAACCTACTCCACCGGCTTGAGTCACTCAATAACTCACATTGCCTCTACCAGAATTAGGATTTCAAGTCAAATACCATGCAATACATCTAATTTTGTGCTTCTCTGGTGTTCAAAAGTTTTTATTTCCCCCTGGCACTTGCAGATGCAGAAGAGGTAATTCTGTATCAAACAAATGCTGAAATGCTGAAATGTTATAAACCCCAATCCACAAAATTCTGTAAGACCTACAGATATCGGAGACCCTGGCAATGCTGCATGCATTTGGACATTTAGTGATTCTTCTGTAACATGCATCAACCTGCATGACTGACTTCAGTCACCTTTGGACAGGGCAAAACAGTCAGCAATACATTCAAATTGCCGAGATGCTGTGACTTCCACTGACTTGCTCTGTTATCAGCTTGTACGCTATATTAAATAGCAGCATTAGAACTAAGTTATGAACATTTCAAAAACATGATCTCTGTCTAGTTATAAGGTCTAGAATTTATTAATGAATTCAATTTGAGACTTAAAAAACTCAAAAAATCCAAGCAAACAAAAAAATTCAAGCACATATGCTTATACACCAGCATGAATTATCTAAAGACCTTCAAGCTTGTCATACTGAAGTATTTTACTCCAAACATTGCTCATTTATTTTTCTAATTGGAACTCATAATAGACTGAGGGGGATAATCACCAGGTTCATTAAAGTGCGTTTCTCTGTTTAAAAAGTTTCATTTAAGGCTTACTTGAACTATGTAAACTTAACATTTAATCAGACAGCATCAGTTTCCACAACCTATTTTCCAATCAATGCTGCAATTACGCAATGCAGCAAACACCACTCAGAAGCAGGTAGTAGCTACTGATAAGTCTCTGGTTTAAAATTTTAGACTTTATGAAGAAAATTAAACACAAGTTTATAGCTTTTTTTAAAGAAGCATAAACTGTCTAGAATACTATCTTTAAGAGAGTGTAGGTAACACAAAAATTCATTTTGATGCATTCATGGTTTCTTTTACTGAATATTCTTTTGTAATAAAATATATTTTTCTAATATTGAAAAAATATTTTTCAGTTTTTGACAAAAAATAACTTCCAATTTTAACTCAATTTCAGAAATATTTTAAACATTTTAGCTGTCTCCAAAACTATTTGCTGATGATATCCCTGTGTTGCCTATGACATTTTTGAAAGCACAATTACTTATCTTTTAACAAGAGTCCAAGCTGATCCAGTGAATTCCTTTTATGCATCTTGAAAAAGTACACACTTGACAAAAATTAAAGTATCCTCTCAAGCGTTATTCTGGAATTCTGCAGTTAGTGTATTATTAGTGACCATTTGATTAAACAGAAGGAAAAAAAAAAAACACGACAGCAGTGTCCCGATTCAATGTCGGGGAAAGTTTCGATATGATCCCAGGAGCGAGATTAAGACACAAACGAGGTCAAATGCCATATAGTCAAAAGAGCTTTTATTATCAAAAGTATCAAAAGTGGAAAATGGTGGCGATAGGATAGAATGGAAGAAAAGGTAGAAATCAAGCAAGCAGTCGGGATAGGATTGCTAGGATAGTCACCACCACGGATCCAGCGGCGTCCCGTTGGTCCTCAGGCGAGCAGTCGGTGGTGGGAGTTGCAAGGACGGATCCAGCGGCGTCCCGTCGGTCCTCAATCTTCAATTCTTTGGTGATGAAGAAGGCCCCCACAGCTTGTCTCTATGGGTTTTTATAGGGCATATTTCGATGATGTCATGAGCTGCAGGTTTTGTCTATCACACGACCTTGACCTTCGCGTGATCGACACCAGAAACCAGTATCTTATCAGCTCCAGCCCGGTTCCTCCCCTGGATGCCTCAATGGCCTGGTAATCGTCCTTATGGACAGAGGAGTGTCCTGCTTAAGGAGGCCATCTTAGAGACAAAGGGCTCGAGATAAGCAGTTCGCAGTTCCTTGAGATGACAGCCCAGTCCCTCACACCTAACAATCTTTGAGGCAAATGGTTCAAGATAACAATTCAGTCTCTTACAAGCAGGTATCTTCCCTAGGTTTTGATGCAACTGAATGTGGTCAGGTGTCTTTAAAAAAAAAAAAAAAGACAAAATAAAAGGGATACATGTACTGATCAGGAACAAGAAGGTCCTTGTTTTGAATAACAAACCATTTTATGCCCTTTACTCGGAATATCTTTATGTTCCACCAAGAGATCTGGAATATACTTTAAGGTATCCCAAATTTTAGGTTACTAAATGATGTCATCAAGAACAGAAGAATTAGCAATTATCTTGTGTGCAGCAGGTCTCCACCTGTATGAGGCTTTTCAGTTGCTTACACAACCCACTACTTGTGGAAATGCTCATGTACACTGGGATGCTCCAAAGACCCTTGCATACACCACCATCATCAGGTAAGATCATTTTCCCGGTCCTTACAAATTGTAAATGAAGTAGTCAGCCTTTCTGTGTGAACAGCACTTGACCCAGTTGACCCTGATCCCTCCAAAAACAGAACACAGAATTTCCAATCAGAAAAAAAGCTGAAAACCAAACCTTTGACAGTATCACTTTTCTGGTAATTCTTCAGGTTTTTTCCATCTACTTCTCATTACCCAAATTTACATAGTCCATTAGTAATGTCATTCCGGTTAATCTTTGCCTAGGGATATCCTGAATAATTTGAATTCCTTCATAACCACAGTAGTAACTTATCACTGCATTTAAGTATCTGAAATCCCAAATAGTCAAACGTATTAGGGGGATCATGAGTTACAAAAAACCCAATCGACTAATTTCTGTCAAGACAGCGTATTTTTCCCTTCTGTCCCAATGCATGGGGGGATGGGAAAGGGCTTTACTCTTCAAGCAGCACTTCTGCTTCACAGAAGAAGACCTCTGGTAGTAAAATTCACTAGGTAAAACTAAGTGTAGCTCTCTGAGTTTACTTAGTGTTTCCACAGATGACTTTGGAAACCTTGCTCACAGTACCATTCATTGGCTGTTGGCCAGATCACAGGCATTATCTCAGTTCTGTGTTTGCCTCCATTAATTTCAGATATCCTTTTGATTTCCTCCATGATGCAAGCAGTTATCCCTAGATCAAAGAGCTGCCAGCCAACAAACGCAGATCTTTTGTATCAGTATTTCTCTGACTGTCTTGGACTGGACAACTTAAAACTGTCAGAAATGAAATAAAAACTGGGCAGTCTGGAAACTCACCTGTGTGGCCAGTAAAGTTCCTGAAAGGGAACGTTTCCCTCTCAGACAGCAGAGGCTACACGTACCATACGACGTGCATAGGTAGCTAGATTTCAAGACCTCAACTCGGCATAGTTAAGTTCATACTGAAAAAGCGTGTATGCAAATGCACTGAATGATTCCCCAAGCATGGTTTCGAATGCCATTGCTGGCATCCCTTTGGTAGGGAAGTCTCTTTGTCTGTCACGCTGCAGGATGTCTGATACAGTCCTGGTGAAAATAAGTGCCAGACAAATGCTTCCTTGTTTGCCAGTCATCCAAATGCCAGAGCTGAAATCACAGCTTGCAAAGCTACGTCAAATTCTCTGCAATTATCCCCTATTGCTCTGCTCTCTGAGTTCTGTAACGCATAAAGAATTCAGCATGGGAAAACTAGGGATCAAGTAATGGCATACGGAAAGTAAGTCTCTGATTTTTAAGAGCGTAAGCTTAGACACTAAGGTGTAACAACATGACTGACAAGCTTGTTAGTGCCTGAAAGACCTGGAGAGGAAAGTGATTTCTTAATGTTAATCTTGATCTTAACCGACACTAAAAGAAAAGATTCCCCCTAAATCCTCGCCATCCATGAAAGAACGCAAAGTGTGTAACACAGTTGTACCATATGTAAAGGGAGGAATATGGACAGCACCAGCTGTAGCCATGTAGCAGCCAATATTTGATGAACTCTTCCAAAGCAGTGAAGCTTCTTCACTATGAGTGGGGGACCAGGGAGAGAGGCTGGGGAGGACAAATTTCTCCTTTGCCTTGACTTCTCACTTAAGACTATCCCAGGACAAGTCCCATGCCTGAATTATACCACTCTTCTACAAAAGAATTTCTGCAGAAATAAATGTTTCAAACAAATCAGAGGCCAATGAATCTGAGTCTTGTTTGTGAGTCACATTTTGCCATTACAATACCCATTATCATACCAAATGAAAGTTCTTCTTTCAATGTGCTTTTTCTAAAATAAAAAATGCTCCAATGTTTCCCTCTTCTTCTCTCAAAACACTGGTTTTGTGATAAGAAAGATTGATTTACCAACACGGTCCTTCAGCGGCACTGTATTTTTTCATGCACAAATATTTTGCCAACATTTCTTTCAGGACTTTTACGTCCCTTAGAATAGGCAAGAAGAAACAATTGTTTAAGTCTTTCCATTTGTGACTTCACCTTACTGAAGAGGCCATGAAGAAAAGGCAGAAGTGATGTGCTGTAATGAAATACTACTAGCTCCTCATAATTTCAGCTTGATAACATATGCTTAAAATATTCTATAAACAGAAAAGTTGTGACTTTGGAGTACAACTATCCAACAACAGCCAAAGGCATACTAACTTTAGTATATGAAATCCAAAATTTGCCAGAATTATGCTGATCCTTGGTTAATCTGGGATCAAGATTCCCATGACAAAATGTCGCATCATAACACAAAAAATCCCTCACAGGTATTTTACGTCATTCATGACTAAAGAACAGTTGAGCCTGAATCATGCAAGAGATCCCAGAGAGACAGCACAAAGCACAGTATAAAAGTTAAGATTAAAATTATTCCTATTATTCCTGTGTGCAAGGCACGCATCAAGTTAGAAACCTTGAAAAATCTCTTCTACATTTAATTTCATGTCTCCCCTACCAGGATGCAAACAGGAAAACCGACTATTTAATTGCCTGCAACACCTCCTTGTGACATTCTGGTTCGCTTTCCTGCTGCATTGTTCTTTGATGAAGACATAAAACAGAGTTCATATTGTGAAACTTGCCCCAGGCTTTTCTCAATAATACGTGATAGGCTTGTGCAGGTATGAAACTGTAGTACATTGTATAAAAACTAAAGCCAAAGAGGTCCTCTTTCAATTTGTACGTTGTTGTCTATTATACTCAATATGAAAAGGTGATAAAATACGACAGTTTTTCTGTCGTGATCGTAGTTTGCACAAAGGCAAGCTATGGAAGGAAGCTAAACTCAGTCATACAAAGGGCTGATATTTACATGTGTTAAATACTTTTCTAACATGTGTGAGCATCTCATGTAATTAATACATTTATCCTAAGAGTGCTAATGAGATAGAGGCAGTTCATCTCTGGATGAGTGGCATCTAAGACAACAGATGATTTCTCCGAGGTCACACGAGGTAGTCATGGTAGAGTACAAAATCCTCACACCTTCAATATCCCAAGGTCGCATCTTAACCATTGCACCTTTTCTAATTTGTATACTGACATCCAAATGCGTAGTGTTTGCAAGACTTTCTATATTAGCCTCAGAGATGTCTTTTGGACTTATTCCTTCAGGATCCTCAGAAACTTCTACCACCTCAGGAAGCAGATGTCTGTCCCATCCTGTCTCGCAGAGGTCTGAGACCGTCCCATTGCCCAGGGATATACATTACTGACCACCATTGTAACTAGGTGCGGAGCCCAGTCAGGCCTCGGGTTTTGCTGTTGGGGAAGACATCGTACAAAGCTGGAGGAGTTATTTTCTCAGCTTTTCATTCAGAAGCAAACCCATGTTCCCAGGTGCTTGAATTTAAGCTTGTCCTGTTTCCCAGGAATTGGCTCTTTTCCTCTGCACTACCCAGTTATAGTTCAATTGAAAGTGCAGAGTGGTTTTGGAGTAGCTCTCAAACATAAAAGGTAAGAGAGAGCATTTTCCTTCCTCTCCTGTTTGACAGGAAGGCTTTGTATTCAGAAAAGAGGTGACTGTAGGAAAACCCTGTTTCCCATTGACTTTAATGAAGCCAGGGATATGTTTTCAGCCTCAGTGGTTGGCTGATGTATAGACTTGGTCACACTGATGTCAAAGTTTTGCTGCTGTTCCTTGGCAAAATGAGAAGCGTATCAGAATGTCAATAAAATATCTAGGACAAGTTTTTCACTACCAGGAGTTGTATACAGCATGTGTTATGGCGAAGCACATATTTTATTTCTGTGCGATAAAGGTTAGGAAGGCACCATCTAAAAAGGTATTAACACCATCAGCAAAAAAATATATTACAGTCACTAAAAAACACTTGTAAGAGACTGTGTTAGCTGGAAACGTTTGTCTCGACATTGCTGCTGCAAAGCAACCATTTGCCAGCCTCAACACCCTGTTGCTGTGGGGGAGAACATGCTCAGGGAGACAAAATGTCCCTGAAGAAACCACCATATCCGCCTGAAGCTAGCAGTGCCTACCAAGCTGTGCTTGCCCACGAGCAAGGTGAAGAAACCACCGAGAACACCTGGGCATGTGCCCATGGAGGAACACGGGGCGGCGCGTATGATAATGAGCTCCGTGGAAAGGGGTGGACTTTTTGGAGAAATCGTGGGGACCGGGACAATAAAAGAACTGCATACTCCCCTCTCAAAACACTGTAAAACTGGAAAAAACTGTAAAACCTGGAAAAGCACCTGAAAAGCAACTGAAGAGAGCCTGCAGTGCTTGGGACTGGGACTTTGCCTGGAACCTGGGACTTGGACCCTCCATCACCTGCATCAAGACCGAGTCAACGGGATGCTGCTGGCTTTGTGGTGGTGGTAACTAGTCCTGCTATCTCTCTCCCGCTTTCTTGCTTAGGTCTGCCTCTTTTTCCTTTCTTCTTCCTTCTGTCCTATCGCTATTATCAGTCGTTATAGGAGATAAAACTTGTAAGGTTGTACGGCATCTGACCTCGTTTGTGTCTTAATCTCGCTCTTGGGATCATTTAAGAACCCTCCCCGATATTGGATCGGGACAACACTTCTGCATCCATTGGCACTCTTCTTTAGGATGTACCAAGGACATAACTGTAGGCACTATTGAAGTACACATTTCATTTCTAGTTAAGATTTGTCCCCCCAATAATTAAAAAATACGTAGAGTAGGTTAGAAGTGTTTAAATGTATTACACATTAAACAGGCTATAACTCACAAAGGTGGGGGATACAAGTGGGTGGGCAATGACAGGAAACTGGAAGAAGAACAAGAGAATTAAAAAACATTAGTCTGTGTGTATAATCACATGCAATTCATTCAACGTTAAATTAGGCTCCATGTAAGATGAGCTAACGTTAATGTCAAACAGAAGTGCAGCACTGTTTGTGGAACCGTACAGCAGGTAAGCAAGCTAAGGAAGCACACTGTAAACCTACAACCTATGACTATGCAAATTTCTTTGTTTATTTATAGCTGCCTTCCATGGCATTTCTCTTTCACTTCTTCAGACAGCTGAAAACTCTGCAGATCCTCATGCAAGCAATATTCCGCTTGTTTATGGGCTTTAGATTTTCCACAGAATAATGAAAATGTCGGATTTATTTCAGTACACATGCTTAAATGTGTAAATCGCACCCCTGATAATGTGATGTTGTGCTGGGAGAGAAAGGGGAAAATTACCAAAGATACTTGCTTGCCTTTCTTCCAGGAAATTCGATGCATTGCCGCCAAAGAACCGCCTAATGAAATGATTTCAAATAAAATCAATCTCAAACATTTCAATTACATCATTGATTTTTTTTGTTTTTGTTTGGGGTTTTTTTGTGGTTCATAGTATTTGCCATTGACATTCTATCTAGCTTGTTTTAACCTTTTTAGTTTTATAGGTCGTTTTCTACCATTCTTCCTCATATGTGCTGCCCATGAGGGTGACAGGACAAGACCGGGACCTCCGCAACAAGTTTCTGCTAGTAACAGCAATGCAATGAGACCATCTCGGCCCTGCTCTCCCCGCCAGTGATGCCTACTGGTAGCCCCTTGTACTGGCAGGACTTTTAAGCCTCCAGCCCCGGGAATATTCCTCAGCTTTCATTGTCACTGAATTTTCTCCTCAGAGAAGAGGATTTCAGGGGACATTTTACTTGCTAATGACCTGCGTGGCTGTATCTCAGCTAGCAAAGAGATTAGGCAGTGAATTTAGAGAAACTAGTTCTGTAATCTTGGTTCCAGGCATCATACGTCTGCATCCTCAGCAAATACAGCAACTGAGACTCCAGCATGCCAAGGATGAGCCCCTGTGGAAATGGAAGCCGGTAGCTTATGACGAAGCTGTGCATTTGGAGAAACCTTCCCCACTGAGAGTCCTTTGTGAACAACAGGACGACATTCATCCTCATTTCTTGAACTGTATGGCAACCAGCCTTTTGTGTCGCATTGTCAATCCAGCGATACCTGTGTTTGTCTTACAGGTGCTGCTGAAGGCCCCCTTCCACAGGTCAGATTGCTGAACAGGAGAGAGCCTGCCTCACAGACCTCAAAAGCGAGCACCCAAGTAAGCTTTAAAACCTGAAAGCAAACACCTCCAGATTCATGCACTGAAAGGCTAAATTAATTCAATGGGATTACCATACACTGCATGAAAGAAACCACACTCTTCATTCCTTGCAGGATCAGTGCCTTCTTAATATTGCTGTTCGGTTGACAATAGACCTGAGTTATGGCCAAATTGCAGGACAGATGCTAGAAATCCCCCTCAGAGTTTAATGAACCATGGCTTAAGTGACAGACACATTTGCCTAAGCGTGCCAGTCTGACTGACATTCTCATTTAGCCTATGAGGTGACTCAGATATGCCTTCCCCATTTACAACGCGTATCAGTGTATTATTGTGAATAAATGTCAGCCAAAGGCACTTAACTCTTTCCTTGGCTTGATGGAGTACCAATAACTTTTCAAGATTCTGTGTTAGGAAAAGCCATGCTTATTTATGTCTTGATCGACTAGTCTCCAAGTACACTGAACGAGTCCGCTAAGAAATGACTAAAACTGGAGAAATGAAAATAATCACAGTTCATGCTAGTGTACTGGAAAATAACATTATTAGTTTAAGATAATACCTCCCCAAGTCCATCTATAATCAGAAGGAAATAGTATGCTTGCCTTGCAAACAAAGACAAAAATTAGCTTAACAAATCATGCTATGACTTAAACAAGGTTTGTAGGAGCATTTGTCGTAAGTATGTCAGACTATATTCGGAAGTATATTAGTTTGGGTTTGTTTTTCTTGAAAAATAGCCAGAAACGTTTCTTAATTATGTTTGGGGGTTTTTTTAAAGAAAAAGGAAGCAAATGTGAGAATTGAAACTAGCATTGATTTCAACGCCAAATAAAACTGACGTTGGATTACACAGAACATAGAGTAAGTTACACCGGAAACCGGCTTTGAAAGATCCAACTTCCAGAGGGAAGAGAAGCAATTTGAGCAGTTTATGTGACCAGTTACATAATTTGATCATGCACAAATTATACTCATTTAGACTCCAGATGCATATTTTTTGCTATAATCAGCTATTGCACTTTCTTACGAGTCTTCTATTATACTGTCTGTGTTTCTTTAATTTTGCTTTATGTCTCTGACTCATAAGTCTTTTGCAATTTTAATTAACAGCAACAAGGAGAAGTGGTTTATTCACAGGGAAAAAACAGCCGTCATACTCCCAAACCAATCAGCAGCTTAAGTAGCAAAATACTTCTGGTTACAGCTGGTTACTAGCAACAGCATTTTTGTGCACGCCTGTCTATTTCGCCATGCTATAAAGCATTGATAGTTTATTGCCATGACACATTTACTTTCCCAACACTGCTGAGGCTGCAAGGACAGTGGGATTTCCTCCAGAGGGCTGCTGGACTAACCATCTGCTGTTGTGATCAAAAGGGACTGAAAATCAGCTCACTTAATGGGAATCCAGCGTAGGAAGTCAGATGCCACCACTTAGAACCCAACTGTTCAGAGGGCAATGTCAATGTATCACCTGCCACCAGATGGGAATGCATGAGAAGTGAGGTAACTTAAAAGGTATTATCAGAACCAGAGAAAAGGTCACGGTACCCCACAGGAAGATCTGATATGACCCAGAGCAGAACTCAACCCTAAATTAAGCAGCTGCTTTCCATTATAAAGCTTTTGCATCTTCCCTGCAGCATTATCATAATGCTCTCTGCTGGAAATACATTGACTCTGGATTAAACAATGCTTTCTTTTACAGGGACCTATGTCTCAAAATTACCAAAGGAGAAAAGGATCCAGCCCAAGGAAGAATTTGACCCTCCATTCTCAAGCAGAGTGTTCTGAGTTTAGAATGAATTTCTTTCCCCATGCTGTGTTCAGCTCAGCTCTAATTAAAGTTAAAAAAATAATAATAATAAGAGGGTATTTTGGCCAAGTCCTGAGGGAAAAGTGCACCCAGGAAAGAAGAAGATAAGATGGCTTTGGTCACAAGAGTTGCTTTTGGCTAGACAAGTATAAAATCCCAGGAAATAAGGAGGTACAGTTTCACATCCTTCTGCAGGAGAATGACTACCCATGCATCACTGCCCCAGGGAGAGCACTGCTGGGGAAAGAGGAGAGCACCAGCGTGGTGATGCAGGCACCTCCCGGTGGAAAAAGAAATTTTATTTTATGTCAGAGAGCATGAACACGCATGATGAGATTGAGAGAGAGAGAAAATTCTTCATATCCTTCTCACTTCTAACTCAGTTTAGGCATATTCTTCTCATCCCCAAATGAGCACAACTAAACATATGAGGCAGAGCTCCCCAACAGGAGGGGAAGAGGCAGGTTTTTCCCCAACCACATAACATACATGCCACATACTGCTCACTGCTTGCAGCAAAATCCTATGGTTAAAGTGTTGCCAGAAAGCAGCTTCTTCCAATACACACTCCTCTGAAAAGACTTTCGAGCAAATAATTTTCTCATTTAGGTAGCAAAGAGAGCGAGGGAGGTCCTTCATAGCGTGACCCGCTGAGATTTCTGCCCTGGAGTATCGAGGCTCCTCCTGAATCCCAGTTCAGTGAACCTGTTAATGATTTATAGTTATAGCCTTTTAATGGGATGCAAAACCTCCTCAAACTGCTGAAATGTGTAAGATGATTTGCTAAGCAAAGAGAGCTTGAGAGGATTGGCGGGGCAGGGAGGCTCTTCGTCTAACTAGGGTAAAAACAAAAGGCTGAATTCTGACTACTCCCTGCAGGTAAATTCGAAACACTTCAAAGGAAAGTCAAGAATGAAAATTTCATTTAAAACTAGAATAATTTAACTTTTTCTGTATAAAGCTTCAGTGATCAAAGCTAATGTTTTTTTACTAAAAAGCCAGCTCATGTGTTGGTAACTGGCCTGTTTGGCTTATTTTTTTCCAATTGGCTCTGAATGCACAGTGGAAACTGAGATTATTCTCCACCATTTTGTTTACAGGTCAAGCAGTTCTGCATTTGAGAAGAAAGGTGTGATTTCTGTAGTTTAAAAATGAGGAGAATGTCTCTTTGTTCTTATATGTAGAGAAACTACTTTTCTGGCAAAGTGTGAATTAAAGGGCACTCTAGTGAAATGCTGGAAGAGTGAACCATGAAGAGAAATTATTTTCTGAAGATTATTCCTTAAAGCAGCCTTGAAAGATTTGGTTTTCCATTCTTTAAGCCTCTGAGTTTCAGTGTTTACTGCTTTGCCCAATGGCCTTGCCTGCAAACGTTCACCCTTTTTCCGTAGACAATGCCCCCAGTTTGAAGGCTCGAAGGTCAATTCTGACACCTTCCACTGAAGAAAAAGCTTGTCCGTAGTTAATTTCAAGTTCTCGTCCGACACTAAGGAGTTAACACCTCTGAAGAGTAGAATTTTACTCCTTTCCTGTTCACTTTGCTTTTGTTCAGCTGCTGGTACAACTGTAGGGAATTCTGTGGAAAAAATCCTTTGACGGGCACAGCTGGAATAACCCGTGATGAAGAAGCATCTGCTCAGGCGTTTGCCCTCTCACTCACAGAAACACTCCTTGTATTTCTGCCCCAGGTCCATGGGGGCCCAATAAAGTGCCCTTGTTTAACTTGGTTTCCAATCAATTTATGCCTCTCGTTTCAGGTGTAAGGAATGTAACATTTTGAGTGGCAGGTCTTTAGGGGCAAAACTTGCTGCAAGGAGAGTCCATGTGTTTGGGTTAAGATGCTGAATTCTGACTAGAAGCAAGCGCTGTGGAAATAAAGTTCACTGTGTACATAGTGCCTGCAATTATAAGGTAGTAATATTCCAATGACACAGGGACCACGCTGTACACTAAGCAGAGGATTGAATATCCTCTGTTAACAGAAGTTTGAGTATAAGCCGTCCCGACTGATCAATAGTGGGCAACAGCCATAGGAACGAGGAGAAAGCGGTGTCTCTAACCTATATATGCTGTCGAGGAAAACTAAATGGATTTGTCAAAAAAAAAAAATGCTCTCAAATCTGTGTTGACTGATACTGATTTTCTCATATTACACTACATTCTTATTTCAAAAGTGAAATGGAAATAAATCCCCACTCCACCTCCCACCCCCAGAATTGTTTTCCTAAAAATAGGAATTGAGGAGATTGGCTTGCAATTCTTCAGCTCTATTTTTCATTCCACCAAAAGGGGGAAAAGAACCCACAGATCTATGGGTACAGAGACAGCTGGTCTGCCACTATCATTTTTATCCTCTTTTCTTATTTTTCTGCCTTCTACCTGCTAGTGAATATCCCACAGACTCAGGCAGGAAAACTTAGATCCTCCTCCACAAAAGATGGCATGCAGCTAAGGGTATAGCGTGATTTCTAATAAAAACCTTAAAAACTGACAGCATGAAAGTCTCACACACATGAAATAATACGATACCTGAAAAATCCTGCTCTAAAATCCTCAGAGATGAGTTGGATGCCTCCCTTTGATTTCAGCAGCTTTCATTCCGAACTTGCATAATCATCATGTAATTCCTACTGATCATGCACAATGTTTTGGAAACAAGACATTGAAAATCAGAGTCAGTCCCCTTCCTCTTTGTTGAATGTCCATCATTTGGAAGTTTAGAGTACTTTTCCCTATAGAGGCAGCCATACAGAGGCTCTGTGAGTATCACTTTCTTAAGTACTCCCCTTTAAAAGCCCCCAGACAGGGGCTTCTGTAAAGTGAAAGTGAAAACCCGTGACAGGCACTAGTGTTAGTTATAATTGTTCTGAACACAGAAAACTGATTGGGAAATTCTCTAAAATGCCTCTAAAGGCTGTCACCTTTCACTGCCTGGCATTTGCATGCAATCAAATTGTCAAGCTACACTGTCTGTAGCTCAAATTATAGTATAAAAAAAGAATGAACGCTGCATTTAAACACAGGCAAACTACCGTCAGCATCGAACAGAAAGATGTGCATAGCATTTTTTTTTTTTGGTAGTTTCTGAAGTAAAACAGGAAAAAGGGACATTACCTGTGTGTAACATGGTTTGATTTATTCCAAATCTGAATTGAAATCCCATTGTGAAATTAGAGAAGTATTGTCTTTCCACAGATTCTTTCACAAGCTCTTGATCCCGGTGCAAGTTCCAATCCAGAGCCACACGTCACTGGCTCCGGAGAAGTCAAGTCCTTTCTTCCTCTTCCAGAGTCAGTCCCTTTAAAAGGACTGCACTGAAAATACAAATCTTTATATTAGAAAGAAATTCATAAAGCGTGAAAGCAAAAAGAAAAATCTAGCATAATACTTCTGCAAGCTATCCTAAGCAAGAAACGCAGTGTTTGTTCACTACTTCAGCCCTTACTATTAAGTGCTTAAATTATGGGGTTCTTGAACACAGATCAGTGGCAGATCTGTCCCTTCTTACACAGATGGCACAGTCAGGGCGTCCAACAGAAGGGCTGCTAGTCTGCCCAGTCTGCAGAGAAACGTTTTGCTAGCCTCTGCTCCCAGACTACATGAACTAGTGATCTTGGATATGGCTTTATCACCACCACAGGCTTCAAATACTAGATGAATCAGTCACGCAGACTGCAGTTTTCAGTGTGAAGTGGAACCCAGTACTCTACCACCAATAACATTTCATCTGTAGAAACCTCTGCATGGAAGAAAGGTCTAAGCAAAAGAGACCTCACTACCCAGGATTTATTTCCCCTTTCCCAGGACAGCACACTTTCTGCTTTTCTGTTTTGTTACTCAGCTAGGCTTTACAATTCCTAAACCTTCTGAAGAACTTTGTGACAATATCCGTGTATTACCGCATTTACATTTAGAAACAGCTGATGCAACAAAACTCAGGAGGCAGAGAAAGGAGTAAGTAAGGTTATAATTCATAATAGCTTAATTGTATGGAGTGACTTTTCCCCCTTTCATCAACAGAGAAGGGTCTTAGCTGCTCTTAGGTCTTCTTTTGCTGCAGCTTATACTAGTCATTTCAGTCGCTCTCTAAAGACTGATAGAAGTCATTCTTGCCTCAGCATTATCATCTAATTGTAGTCTTTTCTGAGATTTCCTACCTGGGGAGCATCATGAACTGGCATTCCAGCACTGAGGAGTCAACCTCCACGTCATGTAGGCAAGAGTCGTGCTGCTGGCACATATGGACCCTGCCTGTCATGACAAAACAAACTGTTTCTCTGACTCCCTGTACCTCCTGCACATGTTTCAAGCCTTGCCTTGCTGGGAATTAAAAACAAAAAAGCAGGAGAGAAGATGAAAAGGTTCAGAAAAATACACCTATACCCTTTTTTTTCCCTAAGAAATTTCAACACAACCTTTCAATGTGCTCCAGTGATAAAATTCTGTATACCAAATATGAACTATTCACAGATTCAAGTTAAACACTTACAGAGAAAGCCCATCTACTGCTTCTCCGAGCTGGAATAAAAAGAGATCACAACCAAGAACTATTTTAGTGTGTTCACCCTTAAAATATTAATTTTTACCTGTCCTTTTTCATTAGCTCTCCCTGACAACAACCTTGAAAATCCAGAGATTAAATTATGGGCAAGACGTGCTATTTATTCTCTTCCATGTCTGAAACGCTTTAGAGCAGAAAAGCACATGATTGCAAGATACCTGCCACATGGGTAATATATTCACAGCACACTAGAGAATGGTGCTGAAACAGACTGTTGAAAAAGTACGCTAATGCTATTCCAAAACCATCTTTGCAAGTGAGATGGGCCCATTTTATGTATCTGGAGTCTCACCCATCTTAATGTAATGAAGTGACATTTAACAGGACAAAAAGCAGATATCGTTTTGGTCTGCTACATGCGAGGGAGCAATGAGCACACCATCAGAAGCTGGAAGATCTCACCAGAACAAAGAAGTGTAATGATTCGAAAGGAAGTGGTTTATGTCAGCCTTCAACACAACTGAAAGAAACAGAGTTGTATTTAGTGATTATTATATGCAATCCATTCTTTCAGTACTGTTGAGATTAAATTGCCTTGCTTGCCTCAGTGTTTTCTTTATGAGTTGATGATTCCTAATGCTCAGAAAACCAAAATGCAGTCTTAGAGATGCGTTAGTTTCTAAATAGCTACTTTTGTTAGTTTTACTATCAATCATGTAAGTAGTTCTGAGATCACCATCCTAACGCCAGATGTCAGTCAGCTATCAAGTCTCCATTATACTGGGAAGTATACTTATCCAAGTATGTCTTCAATGGACACCTTCGAAGGTGCAGAGATACTTTAACTAGCGATACTTAAACTACTGGTGTTACCTCACCATGCCGAAATCCCTGACTGTAGCCTGTGGCCAAAGTCCTGCAGAAACTGCTCCTCACCCTGGGAATTGGACTGTCAGTTTCAGAGGGATGGGAGCAAGGGTAAGGGAGAGTACTTTTGAAAAGCCGTTGCCTAGATACCCACACAAACTTGGCTCACTGTGCTTAGGAGAAAAATTATCATTCCCGAGAACCCCTTTCCAGGGCTATTTCAGGAAGAGTGCAGCTGCCTGTTTATTTATGGTGTGAATTATTCTATATTTCCTCTTCTGAGTGCTCCTCTATGGAGTCAAGCCCAGGTGACATTTTTCTGACCTCCTTCACTTTTCTCTGTGTCTCCAAAAAGGTTTTGGGAACAGATCTAACAGCAGAGGTTTTAACTCAAGCACCCAGTATTAGCAAGCAGTCTGAGCTCTTACAACAATATGTATCACAAAACAAGAAGACAGGCCAGAAAATTCTGACTTTTATATGCTTCTTGTTCTCTCAATCCCTATAGAGTCACCTCTTCTAAATGCCAGTGACCATTTCTCCAGCATATTTGTCAGGCTGGTTGCTGATAGACAGCACATACACATCGGTCAGCTTGTGTATCAACGCTCTGTCTCTTAGTTCTCTGACCTGGGAAACGATAAACTCCTGCCCGAAGTACAAATGTGAAGTGAGAGTGTAAACAGATACAGAGTTCAAGAAAACACTACAAATATTCCCACATCTGCTGATTGTTTCTACCTACAGCCTCACTCTGGGTACATTTACAGGCTACTCTAGTTCTTCTCACGTCATAGATTAGCTAAAATTTCCCATGAAAATTGAGGCTTCTCAGCAAACTTTGTCTTGAGCAAAGACCCAACCCGTATCTTTCAGAAGAGAGTGTTACATATGGTGGGCAAACTAGGCCATAAGAATAGCGAGATCAAATTCCAATAAATGAAGAGAGAAGAAAAATTCAAAGTTTAAAGCTGCCGTTAAACCATGGGAGGTAATCAAAGCCGGACAAGCCAAATCTCCTCCCTTTTGAGCACCAGGTCTTGCTGGAGCACCAGAGCTCCTTCAGCAAGGCTGCTGCTGGCAACCAAGAAAGTGCTTCAAAGTATCCAAGGGTAAGGATCCTGTGCAAGCACTAAAACACAGGGTGAAAACCCATATACTGTTGTCCAGTTACATGGGTGACCTTGCACTTACTTGCAGGTAGGCAGAGGAACCCTTTGTCTTAGAAAGTGTGCAAGGTGAACACCAACACACAAAACCTGGCAGTTCAAACCAGATGATTTTAACAGAATTGCGGGGTGCCAAATTATGCAAGGTCACCTGTACCCAGGCAACCACATCAGTAATACCAAACAAGGCTGAAGCTGTCTAAACTATAACCTTGGAAACACAACATTAAGGTGCAAACATAGCAGAATTGGGACCAGTGAGGGAAAAGTAATTAGGAGAGGAGTTGTTTACTTGGGGGAAGTTTGGGTGGAGAAAAGGAGGTACAAGAGTGGTGAAGAGGTGCACGGAGGGAGAGGACAAATGGAAAGAAAAGTTTTAGTACTGGGTAAGGAAAAGAAGAGGGATTTTTTGATGGTAAGAATAGGGAGGTCTGTGGACAGCAGTAGTAATGCTGGCCTGTGGACACAAGCCCACTGGGACACCAGAGGGGACGCACTGGACTCTCCCTCAGGTCTGTCTCCAAAAGATCTGGTGTGGAGGGGTACAGAGGGATAGACTTGCTCCCCGGCCATAAGTAGCGTGGAGAGGGAAGGGTGACAGAACTATAATTCAATGGTGATTTGTTAAGGTTTCAGAACAATAACTCCCAACTTTATTTTTGTGTGTGTAAAATGATATAATTGTAAATTAATAACAGTAGTGTTTATTAGTTAGTAAGACTATCATTTAGTTAGTTGGTTCCTCAGTAACGTGGTGCTTCACCGTTAAACACTGTAGTCTGTTAAATCAGTTACACCTCAAGCCTGCAATCGAAACAGAGAGAGTTGGACCTGGATGCTATCATTCCCCAGCTGTAACATTTCATAGATGTACGAAAATCACGTTGGAAAGCTTTGGCTAAATTTGTTACTCCTCCTGGGTAATAATGACAATCTAGCTTCTGAGAAACTAAAACTATTGAAGTGCTGATTTGTAATTAATTCCAAGAAGCTGCAGATGACAGATCTTTCTAAGCCGGTTACATCACGGTGCGTAAGTTCATGTTGGGATTTATCTCCAGTGTTAAACAGGGCTTGGTGGAAGTAACCCAACAACAAGGGAATGAAGGAGTCAAGAACACAAGACCAAATCCAAGATTTCAAGAACAAATGCTCGATGCTTCACCTGGAGTGGAGTAATGCTGGGCACAAGCATAAATTGGGAGAGGAGTGGCTGGAGAGCAGCCCTGCAGAAAGGGATCTGGGGGTGCTGGTCCACGGCAGGCTCAGCATGAGTCAGCAGTGTGCCCTGGCAGCCAAGAGGGCAAACCCCATCCTGGGGTGCATCAAACACAGCACAACCAGCCAGTGAAAAGAGGTGATTATCCCGCTGTATTCAGCATTGGGGTGACCTCACCTTGAACGCTGTGTGCAGTTCTGGGCCCTACAATTTAAGAAGGATGTGAAGGTCCTTGAATGCGTCCAGAGGAGGGCAACACAGCTGGTGAAAGGGCTGGAAGGAATGTCCTGTGAAGAGCAGCTAAGGACTTTGGGTTTGTCTAGTTTGGAGAAAAGGAGGCTGAGGGGTGACCTCATTGCTCTCTGCAGCTCCTGAGGAAGGGGAGAGGGAGGTGCTGATCTCTTCTCCCTGGGATCCTGTGACAGGACGCATGGGAATGGTGCAAAGCTGCACCAGGGGAGGTTCAGACTGGGCATTAGGAAACATTTCTTTACCGCAAAGGTGGTCAAACACTGGAACAGGCTTCCTAGAGAGGTGGTCAATGCCCCCAGCCTGTCAGTGTTGAAGAGGCTTTTGGACAATGCCCTTGATAATGTGCTTTAACTTGGTCAGCCCTGAAGTGTTCAGGCAGTTGGACTAGATGACCATTGTAGGTCCCTTCCAGCTGAACTATTCTATTCTATTCTATTCTATTCTATTCTATTCTATTCTATTCTATTCCATTCCATTCCATTCCATTGTATTGTATCCTAGTTGTCAGTTTACTGCTTTGAAAATGAGCATTGAGGGAAAATGAGACGCACCTATGACCTGTTAATACATGGATAATTTCTTCAGGAGAGTTATGAGATGGAGATCACTGTGTTCACACACAATGAGAAATTCAGTGTTGTTTATTATTCAAGTTGTCTTGCCAAGTTCACTTACCTACAGGTCCTGGAAGAAATGCTTTGAAATCTGGACTGACTAAAATCAACATGCAAAGCTCTCATAGATTGCAAAGGTAGGAAAGATTTCAGGAACTGGTGCTGATGGAAAGATTTTTGTTAAGTGTTCTTCTGGGCTGTATATTGAGGAGAGCTTCATTGCTGTATAAACGTGTGAGTCCCTCACTAAGTGAGAGAGCTTGACATACGGAAACGTGAGCACATTTGGAAATCTCGTCCCAGATACATTTTGGCTTGTGTCAGTGAAGTTTGGATCAAGAACCAAAAATCTGTATGGAGGAAATAGGGTTCCAATACAGTTCTTAGTTCTTGCAACTGTAGTTGCTAATTAAAAAGACTTTGTTTAAGTTTTGTTTAAGGACGTAAACAAGAACCCAGTAGTAGCTAGGTGACAGTGACATTGCTCCACAAAGACTCTTCTGTGAATGGGAGGTCAAGGACAAACTGTCTATGATGCCTGATTCAATTGCTCTGTTCCAGTCAGCACAAAAGATATTCGTCACTAATCTCCAAAGCCAAGAGGCCAATATCAGACAGACAAAGTGAAACTGAAGATTTAGACCCTAGCTACTGCATTCTTGACCCTGAGACACCTGTGCTGCTACAGGAAAAGGGTTATTAAGTCAAGCACAAGAAAGTTCAAGATTTCATACTCACATTTAAGTTTTGAAATCCTGGCCAAGCTCACCTTGCAGTAGCTATGGGCAGTGCTGCTAGTGAAAAGCATCTCTGCAAAGGCTTGGTAAAATGCTTGGAAGCGTAAGGAGAGCTTGTGTGACAGATTAAAACCCCTTTAAAATCATGTTTTGGAGGTCTTAGAGAGGAGCGAAGATTTTGCAGCAAAAGGGCTGCCCTCTACCTTTCAATGTGTCATGTCAGAAAGCCACTGAGTATCTCCAAGGATGAAGACTCCACAACCTCCCTGGGCAACTTGTGCCACTGCTCAGTCACCTTCACAGTAAAAAATGTTCTTCCTTATGGAGGAACCTCTTGTGTTTCAGTTTGTGTCCACCGCCTCTTGTCCTGTCGCTGGGCACAAATGAAAAGAGCTCTGTCCTTCTTGCACCCTCCTTTCAGATATTTATATGAATTGATAAGGTCCCCCCTGAGCCTTCTCTTCTTGAGGCTAAACAGTCCCAGCTCTCTCAGCCTTTCGTCCTAGGAGAGATGCTCCAGTCCCTTAATCATCTTCATGGCCCTTTGCTGGACTCTCTCCAGTATGTCCATGTCTCTCTTGTACTGAGGAGCCCAGGACTGGACACAGTACTCCAGGTGTGGCCTCACCAGTGCTGAGCAGACGGGAAGGATCACCTCCCTCAACCTGCTGGCAATACTTTGCCTGCCGCAGCCCAGGATGCCTTCTTTGTATCAAGGGCTCCTTGCTGGCTCATGTTGAGCTTGGTGTCTACCAGGACGCCCAGGTCCTTTTCTGCAAAGCTGCTTTCCTGCCAAGTGGGCCCCAGTATTTATTGGTGCCTGTGGTTGTTCCTTTCCAGGTGCAGGAATTTGCACTTCCCCTTGTTGAACTTCATGAGGTTCCTGTTGGCCCAGCCTGTCGAGGTCCCTCTGGATGGCAGCATGATCCTCTGGTGATATGAGCCACTCCTGCCAGTTTTGGGTCACCAGCAAACTTTCTGAGAGTATGCTCTGCCCCATCATCCCGATCATTAATGAAAACATTGAACGGGACTAGGACTGAGGGGAAGCTGTGTGGCCCGTAGTTCCCTGGATTCTCCTTTTTGGCCATTTGGAAGACATGAGTGACACTAGCTTTCCTTCAGTCCTCAGGCCACTCTCCTGAACACCAGAATTTTTCAAAGATGATTGAGAGTGACCTTGTAATGGCATCAGCCTGCTCCCTCACCACTCGTGGGTGCATCCCATCAAGGTCCATGACCTTATGTATGTCCGGCTTGCTTAAGTATTCCCTGACTTGATCCTCTTCCACCAGGGGTAAGTCTTCCCTGCTCCAGATTTTCCCTCTCATCTCTGGGGCCTGTGATTCCTGGACATCAATCTTACTAGTAAAGACTGAGGCAAAGAAGGCTTTTGATACCTCAGCCTTTGCCATGTCCTATGTCACCAGGGTGCATGTCCCCTTCAGCAGTGCGTCCACATTTTCCCTAGTTTTCTTTCTGCTGCTTATGTACTTATAGAAGCTTTTCTTGTTGCCCTTTGCAGCTCTCTCTGGATTCAACTCCAGATGGCTTTGGCTTTTCCATCCCCACCTCTGTTTGCTTGGACAATGTCTCTGTATTCCTCCCAGGTTATCTGTTCCTGCTTCCATCTTCTGTACACTATCTTATGTTTGAGTTTAGCCAGGAGCTCCTTGCTCATCCGTGCTGTCATCCTGGCATCTTTGCTTAACTTCCTGCCTGTTGGGATGGAGTGTTCCTGAGCTGGGAGGAGATGATCCTTAAATAGGAACCAGATTTTTTGGACCTCTCTTCCCTCTAAGGCCCTGTCAAGCAGATCCATGAAGAGACCAAAGTCTGCTCTCCTGAAGTCCTGAAAAAAATTCCCAGGGTTAGAATATTCATTCTAATAAAAAGATTAAAAAAAAAAAAAAAGAAAGAAAGAAAAAAAGAAAAGGAAAAAAAGAAAAGACAAAAGTGAAACAGTGTTGCAGAAGTTAAAGACATTTGAAAGGGAAAAACAACTGCCTGTATCTTTAATGAGTAGGATGCTGCGTAGACCCTGTATAACTTGTTCTGTATGTTAAATTAGACACAGTAGCTGTGGAATACTGACTCCAGCCTCCTCATCTTCCTTTGTCAGTATTTGTACCTTTTATCTCTCTTGAAAACTGAAAGGACAAAATTTAGTCACATGATTTTTATTTATTGTTTTAGTAGAGTCTAGGACTTTGTAAAACAGTCAGCTTTGCTCTCGTTCTGCTTTCATTCAAATACATTGCAGTCTTCCTCCTTTAACTTCTTTGGAAGCCCAGGACAAGGTGTATTGGTCTTATTTATCTTAATCTACTCCTTAATTCCATGAAGAAATATCAGAAATACTAGGTAATTGACTGGGATTGATAACAATGTTGACAGAGAGTTCATTCAGATACAAAATGGTGACTAGAATTTTATTACTATTTTTACTACCAGAATTTGCTTAAAATTGCAATGACAACCCAATTTATCTCACAGAGGATGGTGCATGCTACGCAGAGTCTGTGTGGTTGGACAGAATCTACTTGAAATAACATATTACTCTACTGTATTAGTAACCAGTGACAATGTGCCCAATTCCCACAGCAGCGGTGCAGGAAGGAAGGAACATAACTGTTAAATTAAAGTAAATTAGCCTTTTAATCTTGAATACACTTGCTGATAGTTTTGATGTATATACACTGTAATTATTGCACAGCAAGGAGTTGTTCACTCAGGTAGAACAATGGACAAGGACAAGCAGTTTTTTAATGTGTCTTCCTTCCTCCTCTCAAAGTTTTTCATGCACAGGCATGTTTTCAGGTCCTGGAAACTTTGATTTTAAAGTTTAACTCTGCTGATACTGGTTGTCCACTTTTGTTACTCCTGACGAGCATAGGATTTAACACGTACATGAACATGCATAGGATGTCACTACACACAATACGGCAACAAATGCTTAGGTCACAGTCAGCTCAGAGTTAAAGAAAGTGCGACTTTTGACCTTGATCTGTCTGGAGTCAGACTCCAGAGCCGGCAGGATACCTGATCTTAATTTTGAGGAATCCATCCACTGCACAGATCTATCCTGTAGTTGTTGGTCATAGGAGTCTATAATACACTGGAGCAGTGTTTCAGAGGTAGAGTGTGCCAGGCTCCCAGTTTCCAGTCTGTCAACCTATGATGACCTGAGGTTCCCAGGGTGACAGTCAGGCTCGAGTTTCCTGGTTCTTTGCTGCAGAGCTGGGATTTTGAAAATCTCATGACCCTCAACTCCTGCTGGAATTGTCTTTTGGTTTCAAAAGGCAGGCCATGAAAAAAATCAGTAGCTGTCAGTACTTTCTGTATCATGGCTTGAACAGCACATGTCTTCTGAAAGGTATTTGCACCCATTTCCAGGTTTTTCCCTCAGGTGAAGTTTCATTCTAGAATGCTTTCTCTACGTATAGAAGTTTCACACACAATAATTTTGCAATGAACGCTGCTGATTTTTTCTTTAAATAAAAAAAGCAGCCTAACTGGTTGAGGAGATGCTTCACCTGCAAACCATTGGATGAAGGAAAAAATATAGGATAGCAACACTCCATGCTTGCTCTGCTCTTCGGTTTTTCTCTGTGTATCTAATGTTTGTGTCTCTTGGAGCCAGGTGTTACGGATGCACGACTAACCAAATCCCACAGGTGTTAAAACTCAGATTTATTCTTCAGCAAAAGTTAGTTAGAAGTCCGGCAACATCTAATAAAGCCACAGGCTCAATGATGTAAAGAGAATTAATATTACACAGCCGACTTAAGGATCCCCAAGATTTAAAGTGATGGCTCAAAACGCGCGTATCACTCGCCTAAAAGCTGAGGGCTCTCTCCCTCGAGGAGTTACCTCGGGCGCTGCTCCGACCTGAGGGGGAGTCCCCGACTGCAGACCCGCTGCTCCGAGGAGGACTGCCAACGTGTCCTCCGGCGGGACCCCGTTTCTACCCCTGTCGAATCTGACCTGTGGTCATTTAATTCTATTGGCTAGGAGGGTCACCTCGGTGTACCTGGCGCATCTTGATCGGCCAGTTCAAATTTCAACCTGCAGCCTCCAGGGTTTCCTTCCCCTTCTCCCTTCCTGGAGAAGTTATGTTTCCTGCTGGCAGGATGGGGGGGGGGCGGGATGTACTGCCACAATCCACCCCGTGACCACAGTCATGATTCAACTGGTTTCATTGGAGTGGTGGTACAGTCACCTCTTGCCTCCAAAGTTAAAAGGGGGTGCAGTTTGGTGAGTTTGACGTTCATTGTGGGTCATCGTTCCATTCTGGTCTAGAACTAAAGTGGAATATCAAACACAGGAATATCCAGTGTGTGGACAGTTTAAAGGAGTATACTTAACCGTTAGTACAGGCTTCACTACCAAGCATTTGATAGAACTTATTGCAATATAGATTACAGTAATCATAACTACAAGCATTATTGAAGATTAGAGAAGGCTGGTTGCCCACCCTGTGAAAGAAAATCTGAACATATCAAAACTTTTCCCAACCAGTTGGTCCCTGGTGCAGAAGCAATTGCCTCCGAGTCTCTTGCCGTATTCTCTCGTTGATTTAGTCTTGAAGCCACATTGACACATTTGGAGTGAACACAGCAGTTGTCCATTGACATGTTCAAAACTTTACATATACCCTTCTCTTTCTTTGGCATCTAATCCAATACAGCCCAATTTTTGAAGGTCATTTTACCAATATGTTATAACCGATTGTTTGAGAGTCTCCGAATTGTTAGCTGTAGCGTTGGCTAAGGTTGATAGCTGTAAACTCAGTTCTAGGGTGCTCTATTGATGTTCCTCAAGTACCATACAGTTGCCCCCATGGAATTTCAGGGCATAGTGTAGTACCATTCCAACTCCACCCCGTGATCCCATGGGTTAGTTGGAGGATATAGTCACATTTGGTGTTTCATGCTGAACTAGTATTTACTGCACTTGGTGACCAACTATAAACAACATGAGTATAACCTCCTCCCCCATCCAATCTGAACCTCCAACTATAATTGTTACATTGCTCTCATGCGAGGTCAAGGACTCGCGATATATTAATGTCCATCATTTTGCCACGACATTATCATCCAGATCTTCACCATCCACGCCTGTCACCGTCATCACTGTCAGCAAAAGGACTAGAATGACTCGTTCCTTCATGGTCCTGTAAAAAAGCACAAACTAGGCCTCGGTCTTAAAACCAGGTCACAGGGTTAGAAGTCCGGGATTATCCACCGGGCACTGATGTGGTGAGTCTTTCCACTCCCATGAGATGGTCTCAGAGGACCAATGTAATCAACCTGCCACGTGCTCCAAAGAGCCTTGCCTTGTCTGATATGCTGGGCTGGAGCTTGGTTTGGGTGATTAGCTTTAAGCCTTATTCAGCATTGTGGGCAAGCTGTAAGAATTGCTTCACAGGGTTTCATAGACACTGGCCAACCCCGAGATCGGCATTCATAATAGAGATCTGCTTTCCCTGAGTGGCCTCATTTGATATGCAACAATTCTGCTAGTCTATCCCAATCTTCCTTCTCACTGGTGACCATCCTGATTTGGGCCAGGTGGTCCACCTGTTGATTCCATTTCGCAGCTGGGGTTCCATCCCGAGCATGTCCCTTCACCCATCCCACCTTTAAAGGTCAGGATCTCCCTATTGCCAGGAGACATTGCCAGTCCTCTGTCCTCCACACTTTCGCATGACCTACTTCCCACTTAGTAGATTCCCACTGACATATCCACTCTGTAGCACCCTTAAAGGTTGCATAAGAGTCAGTATAGACGATGGTAGCACCATTCTCTACGGCCAGTAATAAAGCCCGTAGTTCTCCTACTTGTGCACTACCTTCACCCTCTTCTTCGACTGTCTTCCCAGTACCAATCTCCAACGCCACTGCTTTATATTTCCATTTTGATCCCACTCGACAGGCAGATGCATCTGCGAACCACACTCCCTGCACATCTGAGCCTGCCATGAGTTTGGGTGCCTCCTCAATCAGAGAAGGTTTATAAGGTTGACCCAGCAAGGCTGGGTCAGGGTTTACAGGTTGCTGTAGTTTGAAAGCTTTAGTCAGACCCTCCTTTAGTGGGAGCAATTGGCTTATCCCTTCTAGGTATACATACCATTTCCTAACTGTGGCCTTTTGGGCTACTCCGTCCGGAGGAGGTGACTCATTGAGGATTGAATTTAAGAGAGGGAAAGGACCGTGTACTATAACATCCTGTGAGATACGTAGCTTTTCAGCCTCTTTAACTGCTCTAGTGAGGGAGAGAAACCCCTTTTCCCAATCTGAATATCGTCGCTCCGTTTCTTTGAATGCAGTGGAGGAGAGTAATAATGGTCTAGCTGGTTCCTGTGGCCCCTTTTGAAACACACCACAGTATGAGGCATGTTCAGCAAATCCCCATTCCACCCTTAAAGGATCTCATGGGTGCAATGGACCTAGTCTCTGATAAGCCTTAAGCTCATCTTTCAGAGTGTTAAGGGCTTCAGTATGTTGCGAAGTCCAATCGCATTTTCTGTTTTTTCGGAGCAAGTCATAAAGAGGGCGGCCAATCACCGAAAACCCTGGTATATGTTTTCTCCAATAGCCCATTCTTGACTAACACATTCCAGATGGCCTCAGCCACTTGTCCTACCTGTTCCTTGTTGTCCCCACCAACTAGGATATCATCTATATATTGATATATGTGGACACCTGGGGGTACCTCCACAGCATCAAGGAGCTTGGCTAAAGCATTGTGAGTGATAGTAGGGAAGTGCTTGTATCCCTGGGGAAGTCGATTAAAGGTGTATTGGGTCCCTTCCCAAGTGAAGGCAAACTGAGGTTTGTCGTCTTCCCTTAGGGGAACCATAAAAAAACCATATCTTTGACAACTAAAGCAGCCATCCATGGGTGGGCTGCAGCCTGTATTGCTGTTATCACTGAGGTGATACTTGGGATGGCAGAAATTAATGGTGGGGTATTACTATTCAATCTTCTATAATCAATTGTTAGTCGCCAGCTTCCATCTGATTTGCGGACTGGCCAAACAGGAGAATTATAAGGAGAATGTGTGCAACTGATGATCTCTCTTTTCTCCAGATCATTAATTACTTCCAAAATGCCCCGTTTGGCCACGGCTGGAAGTGGGTATTGAGGGACACGGGTTACCTTAGATTGCGGTAGTGCAGGAGCAACCTGCAATGTTCTCACATGAATAGCCTCTGCCTCCCTGCCCCCAATGCTCCACACCCTACCATTGGGTAGGTCCCATTATCTGCCTGCCAGCACATCAAATCCCAGTATATTTCCCTCATAGGGGCTTAAAGCCGCCCCCACAGCTGTCATTCTTTTTCCCCCCCAGTAGCCAAAGTTGGGTTCGAGCTATGGGGCATTTTTCTGTCACCCCTGTTACTCCTCTAATGTTTATAGCCTTTCTTGATGGCCTAATTCCCAGCTCACTAGCTTGTTGCTCATTTAAAACACTAATTTGGGCTCCTGTATCAATTAAGAATTCCAAACTTATCCGTTTTGGGCCTACAGGAATGTGTATATAAGGCTCCTTATCAGCAGACCATTGGCAGGTATTCCCCATGTGGATTGGGCGGCCTGAACCCCAAACCGCAGCTCCTAGTTTTTAGCCCTTCCAGTTCCTCTCGCAGTGCCGTGAAAGGGTCCCGTTTCTCTTCCCGAGGGGGCGGGGTTGCTGGCACTTCCCTTTGGCCTCCAGCTTTCCCCTCCAGTGACTCCATCAGCTTCCGCATGCCGCCGGCGGACTGCCCGTGCAGCACGGCTCGGGCTGCCCCCAGTGCTGGTGCCTTCCGCCAGAGACCGTCCCTTCCGGGATCGTAGTTCCGACCCGACGGCCCCGAGTTCGAGACCGCTCGGGGTGGGGTTTACAACCGGCTGGGCGGACCTTCCTGCGGCCCTCCGTTAACTCCACCAGTCCCTTTTCCCAGATAGTAACAGGTTCTCCTCTCTCCTTGGGGTCCACACCCCCAGCCCAGTAAGCTACTCGGGATGTTATCGACTGATCACCCGCCGGTCCAGCACTCAGAAACACTCCTGGTCCCCAGTAACCTCTCGCTTCATCATCACTCAACAGTATCCAATCCTCCCCCATTAGAGAAACTCTCCACAAATACTCAGTTTCGGTTTTGCCTGGCTTGCACAAAAACTTAGCTTGCAACTCGCCAAGTTCGGGTCCCAACCAAGGGGCCGTACAAACAGCGCTCCGGGGGCTCCCACCGTGTGGACCCGCGTGCCCTTCTGTTTCAATAAGGGGCCGCACGTCCCTTTCCTCCAAGTCCACTTTCAGACAATCTATTTCCCCTTGCCTTTTCGCAGAATCACTCTTTCAGTTCTGTGCTTGCTGGAAAGCAGGCGCCCAGGACGGCACACACACTGCCTTTGCCATCTCGACAAGTTCCGCGGCATAGTTGTACTCTCTCCACGACCGCTGCCGGGTCGGACCACTTCTCCTTCGCCCAGTCCAGACCTGGGGGAGAAGGGCTGCAGCCGCGCCTCCGTAATAATTCCTCTATTAACACCATCCTGCCGACTACGCCAAAATGTTACGGATGCACAACTAACCAAATCCCACAGGTGTTAAAACTCAGATTTATTCTTCAGCAAAAGTTAGTTAGAAGTCCGGTAACATCTAATAAAACCACAGGCTCAATGATGTAAAGAGAATTAATACTACACGGCCGACTTAAGGATCCCCAAGATTTAAAGTGATGGCTCAAAACGCGCGTATCACTCGCCTAAAAGCTGAGGGCTCTCTCCCTCGAGGAGTTACCTCGGGCGCTGCTCCGACCTGAGGGGGAGTCCCCGACTGCAGACCCGCTGCTCCCAGGAGGATTGACTCCAACATGTCCTCTGGGGGGACCCCATTTCTACCCCTGTCGAATCTGACCTGTGGTCATTTAATTCTATTGGCTAGGAGGGTCACCTCGGTGTACCTGGCGCATCTCGATTGGCCAGTTCAAATTTCAACCTGCAGCCTCCAGGGTTTCCTTCCCCTTCTCCCTTCCTGGAGAAGTTTCGTTTCCTGCTGGCAGGATGGGGGGGGCGGGGGGATGTACTGCCACACCAGGATAATGGGTTGAATGAATATTTGGTCTGACACCCTAAAGCTATTGTTATTTGTTTGCTTTCCATTCTGGATTTGTGAGCTTAATGGTCCCAGCTGAGTCTTTTGTTGCAGATGGCCGTTCCTATTGACTCTGCTTTGGACTCACCATCTGGGACACATAGTTCTGTAAGTGCAATACCCTAGAGGAACCAAGAACTTTAGCTGAAACTTTACCAGAACAAAATCAAGAAGAGTACATACAGACTTTTTGATAATGAAATGCTTTCCAGTTTCTTGGCATCACAAATGAAAGGGTTTTCTACAAGACCCGCAAGGTCTAGAAGAGAAGTCTACCTTCTGTAAGGAAGAGTTCCTGAAGGTAGAAAAAGCTATGAGAGAGAAAACATAAAAGCAAAAATCTCTGCACTGTACAGATTTAAGAAATGACTGAGAGACAGGGGTAATGAGAGGCTTTAGGCATTGCAACAGTGCAACATTGACTGAAGCACCATTTCAGCTGAGAGCTCATTGAGATCTAGTGCCAGGATCTCATAATCTGTGGCAAACTGTGAGCAGCTTGCAAACTAATCAGATAAATGGCTCCCATCCCTGAAACATTTAAACAAAAACAAGCAATCCCTTTCCCCTAGAGGAACTTTTGGTGGAAATTAGCAAAAGTAATTAATCCAGCTGTTTTGTGCTATATCAAGCAGACCTTCAAATATGCTCCAGAGCACATGGGCTCTTAGACAGGCACAAATCACCTGTGCATTGTGAAGAAAGATTTGGTGAAGGTTGGCAGAAAGGAGAAACAGCAATGCAAGCACCTTTGTGATGACAGTTCTTGAGGCATATTCTAAATAAAAAAAGCCCTTCACTTTAGAGAGTGTGGCTCAATAGTGGGCTGGGGGTGCCCAATTCCAAATTTCATGGCTACTGTCAAAGTGGGTAACTAACAGAGCTCCCTCCAACTTTAGTCTATGTTCTTAATCACGCTGTAAATCTTTTCACAGCCTGTGCTTCCCGTTAACTCCTACACCAACAGCACCAAGAGCAAAGCTGAAGCCTTCTTTTCTGCCCATACACGCTTTTTCGGTCTGTGTCCATTTTGGTCCATTCCTCTTGGATTTTGGCTCAGATTTCACTGACTGTTCCCCAGGCTGGTTGCCAGCATCCATAGGCAACTCTTTGCTATAGCTGCCTTAAAATTTTGAAGCAACCACTGGCTCCTTGTCACCATAGCAATTCCCATCTCGGTCTTCTCTCACCATGCGTCTGGCCTCAGGATCTCTGCAATGTGCCCACCAAGCTCTGCGGAGAAGTGGGTAACAGGGTATTACCCCCAAAATGCCCTGTTACTCACTGTTCTCAGCTTACTGTGACTGACCAATAAAGCTCTAAAATGGAAGGAGACTCAAGGGAGATGGGCAAGGGTGATGTGATCATGAAGCTTGGGGAATAATGCAGGGTGTGACTGACCACAGCTCTTGCAAAGAAAGCTGACTTTATCTCAGCACAAAGGGGACCACTGGAGGGTGGCCTTTGTTTTCAACAGGCAGCTATCAAAAGCTGAGCGGATCCACTGGTGGTATAAATGCTTCTCCCTGAGTTCATCGAAAGAGTGTGAATGTCTCCCAGAGTTAGCCAAACCAGCACCTGGGGAGCGAATATGTGGCTCGGCTCAACACAGAGTATGAAAACTAAACAATGAATAAAAGAATTTTGAAGGCAGCAGTGGGCTTGAGCTTGCTTCTACCCACGTTATCCTTCCCCGTGGCTGGGGATGCCCAGTGTCCTGGTGGTGAGCAGATTATAGAGACAAGTAATGGGAATCACAGTGGTATTGTGGCTGAACTGTGTATTGCAATTACTACATTCTGTTAAGTGTAACTTACATTTCTGTCGTGGTTTCTGTACATTTTTGTATCACTCTGCTAAATTACAAATCCCATGTAGCATCAAATATCTTCAGATAAGTAAATTTGACATTAAACGTTACACCCGCCTCATGTGGAATATCTAAAAGAACCTGGTCAGAGAGTATTGGACTCTGACACTCACCTGCACAGAAACATATCTGCCAGACAACCTTTCAGCAGCTTCACTGCACTCTTTTTAAGCTTCTCTTCTAGGAGAACACAGCTACTTGCTGTTTCTGAGGCTCATGAATTTTCCTTCTTACCTTCTGGAAAAGGGATACACTTGTGTTTGTTGGCATTAGAAAGTCACAGGAGGCAAATCTTGTATTTAGTTGGAAATTAAGTAAAGGTAAGTGGGAGGTCACACAGGAAGTGTTTTACAAAGAATTGAGTGCTTTGTCCTGCTACAAACCTTAAGTCTTTCTGTACTGCAAATTCCCCAAACCACACTTCCCGTCTGTATTGTCTGGTTGCTTCCAAGAATTGCCCCAGAAGGATGACATTGTTCATCTTTTTTAGCTGCTCAGATTGAGTGTCTCTATTCTTCCTTGCCTTGTGACTTCCTTGCCTTACTCTAAGATGCCCAAGGAAATCTGTGGGGTTTGGAACTGTTCAAGATAATCCAATCTACAAGTAATACAGCCATGCAAAGAACACGCTGGACCATAATACTTTGCGCATGATTTGGCCTAAATGACCTTGCTCTGATTTCTGAAGGGTTATTTTTTGTAATACGATGGTTCACATGAATTCCTTGTCCTGAAAGATTAAGCTACTCATAAACTGACTGAACAAAGATGGAGCCATTCCAGACCCTCTCAAGATGAAACCAGCCATGAGAGTACTGCATATATATGTGGAATACTCATTTTTCTAAGTGATTACTTTCCTCATCTAGTCTTAGAGAAAAATTAGCCTGCTGGAAAACAATTGCTGTAATTGAACTGAAAGCCTGCTAGGTAAAATTTATTCCAAAGTACAGATTCAATAAAGTTATATATAAAAGAAAACTTCAGTATTGCCAGAGAGTCTCTATACTACTATTCTAAACACTTTCTATTGGTGGGAGAAATTCCTGTGGTCTTTTTTCAGTCCCACAATTACAAAGAATGCTATAAAGCAAATTACAACTGATATTTTCAACTCATGCAAAAAAGCTAAGAAAAATAGCAGAAATAGTTATATTAGAGCTGCATTTCCAAAGCAGATGGTTTACTTTAATGCTTAAGGCCAGAGAAGGGGGAAAGAGAGGATCTGTGTGTTGAACAAAAAGCCATAATGGAATGGCGCGTAAAAGCATTCGGTGCCTCCCCCAAATGAATATTCTCATATTCAAAACACTACTGAAGATTGAGGCCAAAATTTCAAGTGATCTTATTTCAATCAGCTGTCCTAAACCTTTAATAAGGGCATTATTAGTCTGGCTTAACAAGCATCTGAAAGAATGATAAGCAGAAAATCTGCACATCCATAATGAAACTTCCTTGAACAAGTCAGATTTTCCAGGACATTCAGAAAACAGTTTTTCTTTTTTTCCCTCTCTAAAAAAACCCCAAAGGACTCACACCTTCACTTAGTCATTTAAAGGCAAACAGGTTCTCAGAGGTCGCTTGGCTGCTACCTAAGTCAAAGATCCTGGATTTTGAGCACTTTCAAAAAGATGTCCTTGATTTTCAGACTTGTCACAGAAAAAATGACATCAAAGAAAAAATGAAGTAGATATTGAATTCAGACACTGATTCACCCTCCATTAAACTGCAAACATACACTCTACCCTTCTGGTTAATACAACTATGAAAACACTGACAGCATTGGTTTGGGTGAAAAAGAAACGGAAAGCTAGCACTACCAGTCACCTCACCAAGATGAGAGCGGTTAATGTTGGTAGGGCAGTGCCAGAACTCCTGTCTCGTTCTGCATTTAAGTCTCTAGCCACCATATTGATTTATTGTCTTCAGATTAAAAAGAGAAAAATGCAAAATAAACATAATGTTTACCCCCAAATGAGCTACTGTGAAAATAAATTTGCTTATATGTTTGTCATCCAGTTCTTTATAACAGAAGGGAATGTAACATGAATCCCACAGAGAAGACTCTTTTCACTCTAATGACACTGTCATCGATTGTTTAAAATGGGTTATAAATATTTAAAATGCCCGTGGCTCTGCACTCTGAGGATTTATATCTAAATTTCCTAGATAAATCTAATTGTCATTTTACAATTGTAATTCTGTCCTCACGACGTACGATCTGGTAAAACAGCTAGGTGAATATGAAATTTAAAGGAAAAACTCTAGAAGATTCTGTACATTCAGCTGTACAAAAAATTTGCCCCTTCCATTACGTACCTCTGAGAGGGAAAATGGTCATTTAAGGCTGCATAAACTATGTAATACATGATGCTAGGTAATTCATTAGAACACTTATTGGAATCCCTAGTGCAGCACAAACGCTACTTTTAAAAAGAAGTCGTCTAGAAGGTCCCATCACAAGTTCAAAGCACCATCCCCACGATACTCACCTCTCCCTTAAAGACGTCTCCAAAAATGGATGGATCTCTTGACTGTAGCTGGAGCCTGCAATAGAAAACAATTGTCCTTACCAAGAGCATACATTGCAAAGCTCCTGCACTTCTCACAGCAGCCATGGAATGTTCCCTTAGTTCCACCCAGACATTGTCTGCGTGATATACAGAGCATGGCTCAGCAGTTTCATCTCTCTCATCTCCAGCAGCGTCAGCAAGGGGAAACACAGCTAGCTCTCCTGCCTCCCCTCAACAATAAATTTAGCTTTATGACAGTTGAGGATTGATGACGATTAAGCTCCTTCTATCAGGTATCAAGAAGCATCATGGGCTGGCTCTGCACTGAGTACAAACAAAATTTTATATATATATATATATATATATATATATATGTATGGTGATTTCTCCCTCTAGGTACAAAGCCTGGAATGAGCCAGCTGTGGAGGTATTTCAGAAGCAGGTATTATCCTTCTGGTCTTTTCTGAGCAGCGCGTGGGACTGACTGAAAGCCAGCCCACCCCAGGAGGTTGTCTGAAGCAGGGCCTGGGTCTTGGCCAATGAGTGTTTTCTTCTGTTCTGTTTTCACTGGTCATTTCCCTGCAAACTGGGAAAGGGAGAAACCCCTGCATTGCTTTCGGGTTTGCAACGGAGTCATACTACCTGGATGTATAGGAGGCTACAGCCAGCGCGCGCTGCTGCTCAAAACAGCTTCAGGCAACATCCCAGTAGATAGTGAAAAATTCTTCTGGATGTTTGCACAAAGTAAGATAAAATGATGACACAGGTGCAGGCTTCAGGGCTCTGAACCACACCAGGAGAATAAAATTAACTGGAGACATGGAAATAAAGGTGATATCAAGCAGAAAAACTGTACAAAACTACATTTAAATACATGTCTTAACAGGGGAGACTGAAAGATAAAATCAATTATTAAATCACTGAGATGCGACCAGGAAGTAACAGGATAGATCATTTTGGTACCAGCTGGGTGACAGTTCTCATGGATTTTTTTCTTCATATTTAAATAATCCATAGTGTATTGATTTCATGAAGCTTCCTTCACATACAGATTCCAAACTGTAACCAGCTGTAACGTGCCTGATCTTGTGCTGTTTATTTGAGAACATTCTCCATTGCTTAGGCAAGTTTTCCTGTCCATGAATCCAGAGGCAAGTCTGATGCACCACACAGTAAGAAGAAAATTACATGTTAGAATGGTCTCAAAGGGTAAAAGCTAGAACCAGGAACACAGGTGAATTTTGAAACCTAGACTGTAGACAGTCATTTTCAAAAGTGACCAAAGAGGAACTACTCATTAAACCACCCCTCACAAAGTGGAGGTAAATCTGAAGAAGTCTGAGAGACTCGGTTTTGGTTGACAATTCCTGCTTTTGAAAGGGGTGGGTTCAAATGTCATGCTGCACTGCTGTATCCCAAACTGGGCAACCTGATCCTGGGATGTCTCTGAGTCACTATAACTTGTGAAAATTCTGCTCACGATTGAAAATATCTGCTGTGTCTTAGAATACTAAGGCAAGCCCATTTCCTATGCACATGCTTACTCCAGGAGGGATATGAGTTCCTCCTGGCTGAAGTGCAATCCAGTTCCTGGGAAGGATTTTTTTTTTTTATTCATTAGAATGAGTATTTACTCCTACTTCTCGTTGCAATACTAATTTTTTACATTTCAGTGCAGTTCAGTTTGCAAGCTGATTAAGATATTCAGTCTCCTCCTACCTTTAAAAATGGGATATGGCATTTTGGTAACCAACAACTGGGTGAAAGATTCTGCTGTCGTTTATGTTACTGGAAGTCTGACATAATCCCATAAAAGTCCTTTTGGCGTCACTGAACATTTAACAGTGGTTGAGTTTAATCAATGGTAACATCCCTACTCCATGATAATTTAATAGTATGATGTCTTGGGAGAGTATTAAAAGTTATAATATGCATAGTAGAAAGTGGGTAATATAATTTATTATTTCAACATGGGTCACTTTCAACTGCCTGAGCTATTTTCAGCTGCTGTTGCACCTTCCTTCCCTGTGAGCTCGTGACAGCTACCAACAAACCAACAGACGAGGCGAGAAGGCATGCTCTCTTTCCCTGTGTTTGTGCAGTGACAATTTCAATAATTCTTTTCTCAAGATCTGGGCCAGAGCACTCTTGTATCAGACAAACAACAACATTGCTCTTGATGAAGTCCATTGGCTTTTTGAGAACCTAAAATTAAGGCTTGTTTTGTTGCAGTACAAAGTATAAAAAGAGTCCTTCTTTAGCACAGAGGCCTTACATAACAAAATAAAATTCTTACCACTATTACAGTCATGGCCAGAAAGAGCAGACCTGAACTGTGTGCTTTTTCTCCCAAAACCTCTTAGCAAAACACTGTCCAATTCCCAGAAGAAATTAATAGTATCTAATATTTCAAAAATCGACAGTCTAATTAACATTAACAGCATTATTATTTGGATGATTAGCTCCTTTTGTAGCTGAATTAAAATCACATGTTTAATGAGAAAAGTGAAGCACAAAAAAAAAAAAAAAAAGAAAAAGGAAAAAAGACCCAAAAAGGAGAAGCCAGCTAGCTTGGGTATCCTTTAACAGATCAAGTCAGAAACTCAGCCGTGCAAAGATGACAGTCCTCTCCTGGCTAATTGTAAAATTAACGTTGTATTACACATTCTGTAGAAGGTGTGTGCCTAATGAAATGATTAATGTGCTGTTAAGTGTTCATTATCTTGCTCATTGTTCATTAGCTGTGACCCTTCTTCTCCAGCAGCAACAGCAGCAGCACAGGACTATGAGATTGTGAGCTGTCTTGCATACTTTTTGCATAGCCTGTGCAAGAGAGAAAACAAAGCTTGGGGTTTTCTTTCATGCAAGGACCCATATGAGTTCTGCAAACTCGTACTCTGGGTCCCCAAAAGGTCAATGGATCAGATGGCAGGAAAAGCAAGAGTAGCTGATCGTCTTTGTGGACCAACTAATGAGTACCATGGTTTGAGCTCTGCCAGTGGGTAGAAAGTATCATCAGGTACACAGGGAGAAGAGGTATATAGTTATATAGGGTGCCAGCTCCAAGGTTCTCTCTGAAGGGAGTACCACATGGGTGCAGATATGTCTTAAGTCCTGCCATGCAGGGAGGTGATGACCTCTCTCCCACAGCTGAGTGAAGGGGAAGCCTAAGTTCAGAGGAAGTCCTGGGAAGGCAAGAAAGCTGTGCAGGGAGTGACAGGAGGGAGTCCAAAAGAGCTCCCTGAGGCTTTGGCTCGACACGCCGCCACACAAAACCAGAAGGCCAGCCTTTGGCTGATCGGAAGATAGTTCACTGTAATCGAGGTGATTACTGCACCAGTACATGAAACTACTTCTCTTACAATTATATAGAAGTCTCTACTTTTTTGCATGCCTTGACTTTGAACTGCACTTCCTAAACAAGCATTTTATTTAAATGGCAGGTTTCAGACCTTGAAGTTGCATTAAAAAGGCTGACACAGGATTCACTGGCTCCAAGACAATTCCCTGAAAATTGTGTGAAATCGAAGAGGAAGAAAAAGAGTGAGGCAGAATGTATGAACTTTTAGCCACGCTTGGAGTCAGAGATACTCCTCTCCAAGCCCTTGTGAGAATTCAACTTCTTAATTCAAAAATGGTCGCAGAATCTTCCCTTCTATAAGATGGACAGCTCTTACCAGTCCAAAGCCTGCTTAACCTTAGAGCAACAAAAGTTTCCCCTTACCCTGTTTATGTTCTTACACAGATCTACCAGTTTGCTAAGAGATGGAGAACAGAAAATGAAGCCAAAAGAGTGCTTAAGGTCTGTTCATAGCTACAAAGTACCGTTACACATTCATTAACCACTTTGCCACTCAAAGTGCATTAGAATTCCAGAGTTCACCCTATGTAATGAATACAACAGAGTCTGCTTCATAATTTCTTGAACACTGCATCATTAGATTTGTGTCTGTTTACATCCTCATTGCAATCAAGTGCCTGGCATCTGTTTTTGTTTAATTGTCAAGTGTCACCAAAGGCATATAGAATGCAGTTGGCTGCCGTAACTGAGCACGTAAAGCAGCTGATCGGGATCTGGAAGACACCATCCATACGATTTATGTTACAGTCTGCAGGTGTTGGTCAGGGGCCAACACCGTGCAGAAATTACTAGCGATGGCTCACGCTTCTCCCTTCGGTTATTCAAATTTTTTTCCTGCTCTCAGGAGAGCTGCCAATATAAAAGCATAAAAGGGGTACAGTGACACCTTATCTCTTGCTCCGTTATTCCAACTGACTGTGTAAAAACATAACCTACATCCTCTTCCTACTGTGTTTCCAAAGATAAGCTGCATTCTTGATGCTCACAGTAAATCTGCCGATGAGGGTCAGTATGAACTGTAGACAAGCAAAGCTTTGCTCGTTGCTTTCTCTGTTACCTTATGATGTACAACAAATAACTATCTTTTTTTCTCCTCAGTTTCATGCAGGAAGACCAAGTCTGTGTTTAAAGGGTAGCATCTGCTAGTGCCACCAAGCAGAAGGCACATCAGACTTCCGTCCTTTGGGTATTAAGGATCCGACTCTCGGCAAGAAGGCAACTTCCACTCCCAGTCCTGAACTCCCTCCTGAAAGGCGGGCTGTGGGTCCTTGCCTTCCAGACCCACCTAGAAAAGTACCATGGATGCTCCGTTTCTAAACTTGTGTGTGTTGCTAGTCCCATAGGATTTGGTTAAACCTTCAGCATAGTACGATAGAATCAGAGATTTGGTTTGCATTAGACAAGCCTAAGCAATTTGTAAGAAAAAAGAAAAAAGCGTGGCCTGTCAAAAAATGTCTGTTGGCCATCAGTAGACTACATTTCAAAGCAGATACAGAGACCGGATCCACTTTTTGCGCATTATTAGTGTGCAACGCTATCTCTAGCAATGCATTTATTAGGAATGTAAACCAAGGAACACAGTATAATGCTCTGCCAATACACTGATGGTATCTTCTAAGCCAAATATTCCCTAGGAATCAATAATCCTCTTAGAAACTACATTTAAAACACAGAAAGTGACTGCTTAATTTTAAGCTCCCAGGTTTATTTCATCTGCTAATAGCATTTTGAGTACCTTGAAGTGACGGTCTGACATAAACCAGTCATTTGCTTCCCTCTCCCCCATCAGCCAATCTGCAATAAGGCATGCCAAAATCAGACGACCAACTTTGCATCAGAACAAGCTTTAGGAGGGGGAAAAATGAAAATAACTGCCCGGATGGGAGAGTGGCCGTTTGGCAGTGCCTCATGCGGGTACTGCAGCAGTGCATGATCCACCACAGCAGCTTCTGCTGAAGGGCACACACCAGAAGTCTTCACTGCATGCCTGATTTAGACAACGATGTTGAGCAAGATGTTATCGGTAATATTCAGATGAACACGGGTAGCAAAATCGATTTGGGGAATCTCTGAAAAGACAAGGTTTCTGCTGTAGCCTCTTCCACTTGTTCTCAAGGCTCCTGTAGTTCATGTACTTCCGGAGACATCTTTTCAGTTAAGACAGTAAAGTTCCATTTGTCTGAACTGTCTTAGGGCTGGAGCTTCCAGCCTTCAAGGGATGATGAAGAAATTCAGGCTTGGTATGTGAGAAGACGAGAAAAAAAGAGCAGCTTGTTCTTATAAAACACACCTTCCCCTTGCTCAAAGAAGAAAGGCCCTTTGATGGCAAAAGTGTACCTCTGCGTGGAGGCCTTCAAAGCTCTGGGCTCTCTGTGCACAGACCCGTTGCTGAGACCATGCCTGGTTGTATGATCAGGCGCAGACAGGTTTTTACAGCAATCATCTCCTGAATATTTACAATGGAAAGATGCAACAGAAATGACCACAAAGGCCACGAAGGAACCAAGCCAAGAGTTTCCAGGAGTCACAATGTCCCTGTGCTCTGGTTCTTCAACGAGTGTTCAAGTGCCAAACGCTCAGTGCTACATCTCTGCCATCTGTGCAAGGCAGTCCAATCTGTTTCTGTGAGCTATAAGTGAGTTATTTTAATGTCTGTGGGCCTGACCTTTGCGGTTTCCTTGAAACTAAAGACGTAATAGAGTTATAGGCAACATGCAAAGCTTTTATGTATTTTTTGATTACCTGCATTGTCCTCGTCTCCTCCTACCCTCAGTGACCAACGCTCAGAACACGTCTCTGTAAGGCTGAATGTAGAGAAACAGAGACAGAGTAATTTCTGCAAAGTCTGATTCCAACAAGATAATTATCTGCCAGATGTACAAGGAAATTTCTTCTGCTGGTGCTCTTCTTTGAGTAAGAAAGAACTGCTGCTTCCAACAAAAGCTGTATCATGAACAAAGGCTTCCTGTAAAAATATCCTCCAGGTGTGTAAGTAAGAGTGTGTCTGTTTGTGTGTGTGTGTGTGTTGGGGGGTGGGGGGGCTGTACAATGAAAACTTTTTAAAATTTTCCATAAAACTGAACTTTTATAAATGTATAAGTTTACACAAATACAGTACTGGCAAAATCGCCACAAGGAGATTAGGTGATTTAATTCACCTGCTCTGAATCAGGTCAATCACATCAAGATAACCCTCAATAGAAAATGTGTGTCTCATGAAAGGATATACATAAGAAAGCCCATAATTCAATCAAAGTTTAGGTTTGTTTTTCCCAAATTGAAATACTGCAATTCAATCAGAGGGTTGTTTTGATTTTTGTTGGTTTTGGTTTTGGGGTTTTTTTTTGTTTTCCAAATTTGCTCTTTTTCTAAAGGTAACCTTTCCAAGTTTGCATGTGCAAGATAAAGAAAGGATTTTGGTCCCTTTCTGAAGTGAAGTTTGATCGCTTCTGAAGCCTTACCCAGTTCTGAAGCCCACTTATCCTTTCAGAATGCTGCATCAGTTACAGAAACACAAAAGCCCGCCAAAAGGATTTAAGGTGACTTCATTAACTGGGTACATTTTTATTATCATACTGCAAATATTGGTTAGGAAAAGAGTAAAAAGGAGCATTCCCCTAGATTACCACTGATGAACATAGCAATTCCAGTCTTTTATATTTCAATAGTTGTCATCTCTTTATTATAAGCTCTGTTCTTTCAGTTGCATGCTTTGGTGGACTTTCAGGTGTCCTCTTTAATTTGGTGGTAATGGAATGAACATTTTCAGTCTTGTCATTGCCTGCACATTTTGGACATGCATTTATTTCCTGAACACAGAGAAGAAGATGGAGTGAAGAGGATGAGAACAGGTTACACGGAGATCAGAGCTGGAAAGACATGAAAACCTTCCTCAGGCTCAGACTGGGAACCATGCCTGTGCAAGCAGACCATGACCACCTACCTATCTCAATAGTACGTATCCTGGTCTGAAGACCACTGAAATGCCCAAAGGCCTTTGTCCTGCTGTTAATAATAGATCAGTGAGATCCCTCATTAGAGGTTGCTCTGTGTTTATTGAACAGATATTAAGTATCAATATTGTATTTTACAGTATTACTACTTGAAACCCCAGGGCTAAGTTGTCAGCATTGGATACAAACGACCATTGTAATTAATACAGCCACTAATACTTCTGCTCCTTTGAAAGCTCAGCGTGTCCTGGTACCATGCATTGTCAGACTTTCTGGACCAGAGAGCAACTAGTAGCTCCCGAGGCTGTTTTAACACTTCCCATTTCTCCAGGGTTAGCTGTGCCAGGGCTCCCCTAAATTTCACCAACTTGTGAGAAGCTTTTAGGGCAAGTGCAAGGCCCTAGGCAAACGCAGAGATAATTCTGTATTATTTGGCATTACTTTGGTGGGGGAAGGGAGGAGGGCCGCACCAGGACAACTAACAAACCCCCTTTTGTTTCTTATGTTTTTATTAAATGTAGATCATCTGGAGCTGGAGTAACCGTTAAAGAGCATTTTACTCAAAATACTCATCACAACAAGATAGACTGAGTGGTTTTTAGAAAAGACAGAACACTGAGTAGTTAACAAAAGGCATGAGTAGCCTGTGCATCTACTTAAAAAAAGGACAGCCTGTTTTACGAAGAGTCGGCAAGACTTTTAATTTCTCCCTTATGCAGCAAAAACGACTAATATATAAAATGTCCTTGGGTAGCTTTTGTAGAAAAGTGTGTACAGGTACAACGTATCAAAGAGAAAAAGAAACTGATGAAAGTTTATAAATCAAAAAGCCAATGTAGGTTGAAATTGCTAGCACTCCAAGCCTGAGGAAAGACTTCACCTAGGAAGCCAAAGATAAGAATTAAACGCTAGATCTTCATCAGGCCTTCCAGGTGTTTTTAACTTCCCATGTCAAGTGCAATCATCACTTGTTCTATGAAATTCAGACCTACGTAGTGATTTTATTTTGGTTAGTCTAACATGGAGTCATATTTGGTGTGGTAGGTTTAGTCCCCGCTCCTTGACAGAAATGAATCACCACAAATATTTACTCAGAAGGACAGAATTTAGTAGCGTTTGATTCAGTCACTGAACGGACTTCAGCAAGTTCTAACTTGCTTCCAAGTTAGCAACGAATCAGCACCTCAGTCAGCTTTCAGAATTATCTCCTACAAAACCCGTTAAGTGAAATCCCATCTGCCCTCCCTGTTCTGGATGGATTTCTTTTCTTTCCTGTGTGTAGCAGCACAAGGTGTAATCTGACACTAAGAAGAAGAAATGGAAAACACTTCTGTTAACAATGAAAAAATAAACCTCCCAGTAGAGTTTAGATCTAGAACTGCCACGGCATACTTTAGCATATGCTGCCTTTCTGACCTGCCACACACAAGAATAGCATTTAACATAGGAGTGAAGAACGATTTTGAATTAACCCCCCCACACCCCTCTAGTGATTGCGAGAAGAAAGTTGCCTATTGTCCCTCGTTCAAAACAAATCAAAACCAATCCCTACTCATGGTTTTAAACACAATGTACTACCACTGCATTCCTCTAAAATGTTAAACAGTGCATGTAGCTCCTCCCTTTCTCTGTTTAGCATGTGCCATTTTTCAGCTCAAGAAGAAGCAGGAAGCAAAACCACAGAATCAAGAAGAATTAAGGTTTTCAGAAGCTTGATGACAGGTGCAAAGTCCTTGGGCTCCGTCTGCATATTGCAAAACCTCTCTTAAGACTTCTTCAAAAATTCAGTGAATCAAAGGGCTCCAATTTTCTTTCAGAATAATCTGAGAATTTCAAATGGCATCTGTGTCTCTCTACACAGATACCCAGGAGTGGAAGTATTAAAGGCCTGGTCTGGGAAGGGAAGACACTTGCTCTGTCCTTAAGCACACCAGACAGCTTCATTCCAGCCACCTCTCATCAAAGTACAATGAGGAGGAAACAACATGCTTCAAATATAAAGGAAAGTGGTAGATTATATCCTTTCACACAACCTATTCATTGTTGATGTGAGCTCTAGTTTCACTTACATTCATTCTCAGTGGCAGCTCCGGAGACTGAAGCCTTTTACATTCACCTACAAATAATCTAGGAGGTGAGGCAATGGCAGTGCAGCCATTGCTCAGCCTTGGATTTGTAGAAAGCAAGTGTGAAAAATAGAGAGCACCTGATGCCTCTTCCAAGCTCTCAGGCCCGTTGCAAAGTGCAACTGAGAAAAGTGCCCATTTGTTTCCAGCTTCATTAAAATCCTCAGCTCTGAAGGGCTTGATGAGTTTGTGATTCCAAGAATTCAAACGATCAGATCCGGCATGTGGGAGAGAGCTGCATCCGAGGGACAGATTTCTTTTAATAACTGGGTTCTAGCAGCCATCACGTTTAAATACCTACTGTGTGCATTCCTGGATGTACTACTCCAAGGCATACCAAAGAGATTGGATGAAAAAAGACTATACTGTGGTTTGCTTGTCCTCTCAGAGTAAAAACGATCTTCCTATTCTTGCCACTAAGGGCATTCAAAACATTATGCATCCAGTTTTGTAAGGGATGGAGGAATCGTAAGAAATTCCACATAGGAGAGGTTGTTCCCTCCCCCTGACCAGTTCCTTGTATTAACTGTTTGGTTTTGAACTGTGAAGAGCTACAAGGGAAGAGAAGAACCACTCTGTGTGGAGAAACTGTTCCCCACACTTTCTTCACTGCACTACCCTGCCCTTTTTCTGCTTTCTGCTCAAGATAATTAGGACAGTGCACCTTTTTTAGGCTGGAAACTCACAAGCTTTATCTGCACACTCCAGAAGACAAAGTCACCATTAACAAAGCATTCTCTGGCAATACTTCCTTGCCTTCTCCCCCAGTCTGTAATTCCTCTGAAACCTGTTCAGAGGTTACCACATTTCTGTGGTAGCCGATGATATGCGAAAACCAAAACATTCCTTTTTCCTGAGGAAATATAGAGCATTCTGAAATTAATGGTGCACACATGTAAAGAAAACACGTATTTCATCTCACTCGAGCAATTCATTTTGTGCAGAGTACTGTACATCAAGTAAATCGGGTATCTGCTGAAAGAATTTTGACATCGAGCAAATGTGATTTGTATTCAAAAAAGAATGGGACTGTAAGTTAACCAAATACATTTTGCCTCAGGACTCGCACTTACAGAATCTTTAGGTAAAGATACATTTCAGCGTGAGAGACTTCCCCTTTTATTAGAGAAGCCGATGTGTGACAACATTGTTCTAAGAGCATGCAGAATCAAAGCACCAGTACAGACACACCTAATTCTTTTTAGCCACAAAGAGAGCTCTAACAGTTCATGGGATGCTGGTAGTTCCAACTCCTAGGCTGTGCTGTCAGAGATGAGTTGACTGTGTCAGAAGAAGCTCAGACACTGAGAACGAGGATGGGTTCTGAAACCAGATGGCTGTGGCTGAATGCATAAGGATCGGAGGAAAAAACATCAGGAGGTTTCGTAGCCCAGCTATGGGCAGAGCCAGGATTCTCTGCATGGCCCTTTGAAATTTACATGGCCATTTTCTGCTTCAGAATTGCCTCCTGAAGAAGATGATAGTTTCTGATCTATCAACCAGACAGCTAGGCCAGTCCTGAGCAGTGACTACTCAATGCTTTGAACATTAGAAACCCTATCAAAGTGCTGTAATCCTTATAAATGCGAAATCTTTGCTCAACACTTGTTTGTTTTTGTTTTTGTTTTTTTTTTAAATGGTATGAAGCCTATTAACCGCATTTAGCCTTTCAGTCCTAGGCTCTGTTCTGAACATCCCTCAGGGAAAGTGGTTCTGAGCCTCGGCAGTTCAGGGCTTGATCTGTCCAGAAAGCCTCCCCACTTGGAAAGATTAACCTTCAGCAACTGCAGCAGACACTAGCTCTTTGCATTGCAGAACGGTGATGTTGTTTCTGAATAGTGTAGGAGCTTGGCCATTAGGCTGTTTGCAGTATGGTTGTAATGATTAAACTCAACAGAAGTAATTTGGGAGAAGTGAAACAAAACAAAACATGACCCTCGTGTTTAGTTTGAATTTTTCAGCTTGTTTTTAGACCTCATATGAGGACCAAATCTTAAAGCTAATCTGCTTGGTTTTGTTTTATTTTCCCTGCTCTATCAATTGGTTTAATCAAAGACTACGTCTAATTACCAAGTGTGCCTGTTTCACATTATTGGACCTTACAGCTAAAAAAAAAATATCAACGATTGGAAGGAAAAACAAAAAAAGACAAACAACCAAAAACAACAACCAAAAAAGAAAACCTGAATTGAAATAACAAGTCCAGATTGTCCAATTTTAAAAACATTCAACAGTTTTTTAAAAGAGCAATGTCAAATATATTGTTATTAACTTTAATGGTTATTAGAGGAGAAAAAAACTTGACCCATGCTAAATACTGAAAACAAAGCTTTGCAGTGACTGAGGATCTACTTTTTCCCCGCCTAAATGGAAGTTGCACAGAGTGGATATTAGGAATGTATATGCGGTATGGTTCTGATGCGTTCAAGAAGGGATTAAACAACTTCTCAGAGACCTTTTCCATCCTTAGTTCTACGACCAAAGGATAAAAACAGCCTGGACAGAATCTAAAACTAAAACCAAGAGAAATAACTGTTTCTTTTATCACCCTGATTCTGCAATTACTTTGTGCTGGTTTTGGCTGGGACAGAGTTAATTTTCTTCATAGTGGCTGGTATGGGTCTGGCTGAGATGGAGTTAATACTCCCCATAGCAGCCCTCATAGCACTGTGCTCTGCATCAGTAGCTAGAAAGGTTGATAACACACCAGTGTTTTGGCTGCTGAGCAGTGCTGGCACAGCATCGAGGCTGTCTCTCCAACATTTTTGCCCCTCAATGGCAGGGCAGGGCAAGATCTTGGGAGGGGTGTTACAGATGCACGACTAACCAAATCCCACAGGTGTTAAAACTCAGATTTATTCTTCAGCAAAAGTTAGTTAGAAGTCTGGTAACATCTAATAAAACCACAGGCTCAATGATGTAAAGAGAATTAATACTACACGGCCGACTTAAGAATCCCCAAGATTGAAAGTGATGGTTCAAAACGCGCGTATCACTCACCTAAAAGCTGAGGGCTCTCACCCTCGAGGAGTTACCTCGGGCGGTGCCCCGACCCGAGGGGGAGTCCCCGACTGCAGAACCGCTGCTCCCAGGAGGACTGCCAGCGTGTCCTCCGGCGGGACCCCGTTTCTACCCCTGTCGAATCTGACCGGTGGTCATTTAATTCTATTGGCCAGGAGGGTCACCTCGGTGTACCTGGCGCATCTCGATTGGCCAGTTCAAATTTCAACCTGCAGCCTCCAGGGTTTCCTTCCCCTTCTCCCTTCCTGGAGAAGTTTTTTTTCCTGCTGGCAGGATGGGGGGGGCGGGATGTACTGCCACAAGGGGACATAGCCAGGACAGCTGACCTAAACTAACCAGACAGATATTCCATACCATTTGACGTCAGCTCAGATATAAAAGCTAAGTAAAGGGAGACGGAAGGGGGGCATTTTGGTCTTCCAGAGCAACCGCTACGCATACTGAAGCCCTGCTTCCCAGGAAGTGGCTAGACATCGCCTGCTGATGGGAAGTAGAGAGTAACATCATTTGTTTTTCTCTGCTTTCACGCGCGACCTTTGCTTTCCCTTTATTAAACTGTCCTTATCTTGACCCACGAGCCTTTTGTTATATTTTCTCCCCCCTGTCCAGCTGAGAAGGGGAGTGATAGAGCGGCTTTGGTGGGCACCTGGCATCCAGCCAGTGTCAACCCACCACAGGGGCTATGTTTTGGATTTGTGCTGGAAACACGGCTGGTAACACAGGGATGTTTCAGTGAGTGCTGAGCAGTGCTTACACAGAGTCCACGCCTTTTCTGCTTCTCACCCCACCCCACCACCAAGTAGGCTGGGGGGGGCACAAGAAGTTGGGAGGGGACACAGCCGGGACAGCTGACCCCAACTGACCCAAGGGATATTCCAAACCATATGGTGCCATGCTTAGCAATATAAAGCTGGGGGAAGAAGAAGGGAGGGGGGGTTATTCAGAGTGATGGTGTTTGTCTTCCCAAGTAACTGTTAGGTGTGATGGAGCCCTGCTTTCCTGGAGATGGCTGAACACCTGCCTGCCGATGGGAAGTGGTGAATGAATTCCTTGTTTTGCTTTGCTTGAGCATGGCTTTTGTTTTACCTGTTGAACTGTCTTTACCTCAACCCATGAGTTTTCTCACTTTTACTCTTTGATTCCTTCCCCCATCTTGACGCAAAGGGAGTGAGCGAGCAGCCATGCGGGGCTTGGTTGCCGGTCAGGGTTTAACCATGACACACATCTTGGAAGGGTAGAGGAGTTCTTATGGGGAAACCACCCAAATAATTAATTCCCTAAAGAAATACTGAACAGTGGTCAACAACTACACCGGAGAATTACTGCCTCCCATCAGCTGAAAATGCCAATAGCCTCCCAAGAGAGGTATTATCTCCTTATTTTTAATACAAATAAAAAAGAGGAAGTTTAAAAAATCAAAAAATAAAAACCGGAAGAGGAACTTTATCTCATTCCCGTGTGAGACGGTGCTCACGTATTTCCAAATTCTACTAGCAAATGACAGGAACCACCACAAGACCATTTCCAGACTCTTAGGTTTCATTTGTTTGAAATGCATTGTCCTGAATAAGGCTGAGTAGAGCGTTTATTTAATTGTTAAAACTGTGTTTTCCCTCTTCTCTAGAATCTTCCAGTTTTCTACCTTCAAACAGTGAAACATTTCAAAAATGAATGACTGAAATTTCATATTGCTAGTCTGTCAGAAAACATTACATGAATTGATCTTATTACTGCAATTTGCTGCTAAATTTTACAATTTGCAGTTTTGGATACAAATGTTTGGGGTTTGCATAACCCTTCCATGTCCCTGTCAGTCATCATCATTGGGAGGAAGAATGAAACGAAAGACAACCAAACACTCCACCACCAATTCCTTCATCACTTTTCTGACCCCACCTTCTCCCCACACACGAGATGTCATACACATTAGAAGGGGTGTGACTAACTGAACTAGAAATAACTTGCTTGAGTCTGGCTACACTGAATTAATGCAAGTCACACAGGTTTTGTGTGTGGAACTTCACCTTTTCTTGCAGAATTTCTTCAGACTTCTGGAGTATATGTATGCGCTAATTTACTAGCCTTTTCTAAATAAACAATCACCTTTCTCTGAGCATTGACCCAGGAGTGATTCCTATGTGGCAAGTCCCTCCAACATCAGTGTCCCCTTCTGGCAAAAAAATCACCTTCCTTTACAAATAAAACCAAATGTTCAAGGCATTGTGGTTCTGATTTAAAATGGACAAATAATCAAAGACACGCTGGCTGCATGTGTTGACCCTTGCCAGTTTTATTTAAACATAGAGCTAACATAGGCTGTCAAGCAGAAATCAGGGTACTGTCTTCCTTTCTACAAAAAATCTCATCAGCAAACTTCGTCTCTGTCAGAGGTTCCAGACAGACTTCAGCAGAGGGAACAAACTGGTCTCGTTGGACCTGTTTATCCCTCCAGAAGAAAACGCGACAGCAGGTCTCCATAGGCAGTTCTCCACAAGACTAAGTATTCCATCTTAAACCAGCCAATGCTACTTGGAAACAATCTGGAGCAGTGTACCCCCTCATGACAGCATCAGCAAAGTCTAAGAGGGGTTTTAAACTAAAATATGCAGCAGAAACAAGAGAGAACAGTCAGCCCAGCTAAAAGTTACTCAGCTGTAGTCCATGCATGGTAGGAAGTGCCACTTGTACATGGTGGCTAAATGGATGTGTCGGGGCCCAGAGGGAGGCAGCTGCAATCCATGGTTAATTTCTGTGCATGTGTTATTGCTTGTAGTGGTGAAATAAGTACTTGTCAGGAATCTGAAGGTTAAGGGTTAGGTGCAGAATTCAGTGGCAAGAAAAACTTCTTTGTTAAATGTTCGCGTCACTGGTCAAGGAAGTTGGAATAAATATCTGTCGGTCATCAGGTGGTAGATGCAAATGAGTTTGTACAAGAAAGTTGAGTTTTCAGACATCTTCCGCCAGATTGCTTCTACATTGGGTAGCTGTGCCATTGGTGTCAAATTTTACATGCTAATGTGGAGGAGATGGAAGACAACTCTCAGTCTATCAAAATGTGCCATCCTCTCTCAGCCCGTCACTGACTGCAGAGCAAATTGAGTCCGGACTAAGGCTTTCAGCTTGCAGAGGATCTGATCATCTAAATGATGAATACACTTCCTCCTCCCTGCTGTGGGCAGAACTATTTGTCTTACTTAATTTTGATTGATGTTCGTGCGCAGGAGAAACAGTGGAATTGACGGAAAACAACCCATATGCACAGAGTGACTACATTACAGTGAATTTATTTATCCGCCATAAGCAAAACCATACTTTTCCTATTGAGTTCAAATGCCCTTAATTCAGAACATTCGCCTGCAACTTCTCCTTCCGTACTATTTTTAATCATTTAATTCTTATAAATGGAGAAGACTATCCGAAGTCACAGCTTAGTGGGTGAATACCGCTTGCATGTGTCGATGCTGTGTTTTGTTTCATCGGATCTTCCTGCACCCTGTCCCATTGCCCCAGAGATATGGACATGCCAAGTCATAATTTGCTCCAGGGACAATGACAGTCCCCAACTTCTGTCTAAACATTGTCAGCATGTTGGGAACCTCTAGCTAAATAGCCTTCTAGAAAGGTGAAAGATAGAGCGTAAAACTGGCAGTGCTGTAGGGACAAGAGTGGAAGAAATTTCTTTCCTTAGAAAGGCTGTAAGAAGGGAGGGAAGGGTAGATGCTTAAATGACAGTTTGTCTGCACGTAACAATGATGTATAGATTTCTGTGAGATTTTCTGAGTACTTAAACGCAGAACTGAATTCAGAAGGCAAGATGAAACACGGAGCAAGGAAAAGGCAATTCATTAAAAGCTTAGAGTAAGTAAAGCTCCTGTGAGACGCATTGCAGCACTTGAGCGTTATGGGAGGTCAGCAAGGGAGATGAGGTCTCATCTCTGGACTGGAGCTGATCTGGGGGCTATTCCGACCCACAAGCACTTTCTTTCACCATGTCACAGCACAGAGGCTTCTGAATTGTTCCTAACAGGGATGGCACAGTTCTCTTCACAGCTGCATACTCTGGCTTGCATATAGGCACATGGAATGAGTGTAAAGCACCCCATCCCACTCTCTGAAGGCTATAATGGCAAACATGGATGGTTTTCCTCTTACCCAACTCCAGTGAGGAGCTCTAGACAGGAGGAGAAGCCTGTGCTTTCTCCTTAGATGATTGGCACATTATCTAAGTAAAATGTCAAAATTTGTTAGACACACGTGACCTGATCTGTCATTGAACCTTCGAAAGCAAAATCGCTAGTACACGTTATTTTTTAGTACCAACTCCAAGGATGCTATGTGACATAAATCACATTAGAGGCAAAACTGGATTGGCATCCGTTAAGCATTCAGTTGCAAGCAGTTAACTGCAGGGTTGTAAAAAATTTCTACTATGACCTTGAAATCACCCTGAAATCTCAGTCTGAAATTGCTCTGACGGAAGCAATTTTCATAGTCCATTATACATAAATCAACATTCACATTCCACCATTGTTAAACGGGAGACTTATATTTAGCTGGTCAGACCTTTTCTGTAACTAACAAGATTCTAACTTGAAGTTACTGTGCATCCACCCCAGCGAGGCTGTGCACTCTCCATTCTTGGAGTTTTCAAGACCCAGCTGGAAAAAGCCCTGAACACCCTGGTCTCGCATCATGGCTGATGCTCCGTTGAGTTGAAGGTTGAACTAGAGACCTCCTGAGGTCCCTTCCCACCTGACTTATTCGTGATTCCAAGCGCTCAACTTCAGTTTGAGCATTCCTACCAAAGCGGCAGACTCTACTACATTTGGGCTAACAGAAGCCAGCTTCATTCCCACAGGCTGTCTTTTGGAGTCAAATCTAATTACCCACAGGAATAAAGGAGCTTGCATGCAAAGAATCAGGCTTGCAGAAGGAGGCTTCTCAGCAAGGCCCAGGTGTCGGAGTCACGCAGCGTTCCTGAAGTAACATTGGCAGGTCGTATGTTCCCCATTTGCAAACTTGGTAGTGAACTGAGATCACAAAAGCGAAAATCAAGAGGAGCAAACAAAAGGGTTTGTATTTCTCAGAACTACAGGGTGTGTCCCTACCCATGCTCATTTCCCAGACACACTCATTTATCTCAGGAGTACCTTTCTTTCAGGATTTTCAAGCCCTCCATAATAGGACCTTTATGAACCACAGGTATCAGTCTCAAAAGTCTTTTTGTTCTGATAACTGGGGAAGTGTGTCTACATGCATCATCTTAATTGGTCTGTTTTTCATTTCAAGGGACAAGTACTAGCAAACGAGGCTTGTTCTTCCCTCTCACTTTGCTGTTGAGGAAACAAAGGGAATGCTTTAATGGGCTGTCTAAGTAGGCAAAGGAGCTGAAATGGCTATTCTGAAACTCTTTAAGGATCTATATACTTAGACGCTTGGCTATATTTCTTCCTCTGTGTACACCCAAAAATGAAAACTCATAATTTTGTTCAGGAGTCATCAGTCCATTTACATAGGCCAATGGCAGACATGCTAAATTTTGCTATGCATTTAAATAACCCTATTTTCAAATTCAATTTAGCCATTGTTTGGCTGGTAGATGCATTTGAGCATACAGTCTGGTTTTTATTAACCACCAAAGAAATCATGTCAAATGAGACTTACCCCCCACCCCAGCAAAACAAATCATGAACAACCACCTCCAAGTTCCCAAGAAGAAGCAGAAGAGTAAGATTATAAAGCATGAAGGAGGGGAAAGGGGAGAATCAGGAGAAGATACATGGATTATTTTAATGTGTCCTGCCACTGGGATTAATTCAAGCCAGGAAGACTAGCAGTCTAACTTATTCCCCAAGGAGGTGCACCCATGGACTCTTCCCTTCCATCAGTGATGCTCCACAGTTAAGATCATGTGTGCTGTCTTAGCTTAGATCTTTTACGCTTGAACTGAAGACGATACTATTAATTTCAGCTCGAGCAGAGGTAACTGTCTCTCTTTTGCCTGAGTTGACCTCGCAGCATAAATGACTTGTGCTTTCTGGGCAAAGTGAAGAGTTCCACTTCCTACGTGGCTATGAAAATGCATGTGTAAACCCAGCCCCTGCCTCAATTCTCTGTAGAGCCTTTTTCAGAAAGGAAAGTGAGCAGAAGAGAAAAGAAAAAAAAGCTTTTGAAACAGAATGTCAAGAAACTGAAAGCTTTTTATGCAAATAAAACCTATTTTATCTTCCTGAGCAGTAGACCAAATACTAAAATGAACTTCACGTGCAAAGTTGCATTTATCCATATCCATAGTTGTATTCATTATCCCAACAAGATTCAACCATATATTCAACAATGATAAGTAACCAGAAATGATACAATGAATATCTGCAAGATAACTTGGGGCAACGGGGGAGGGAAAACTTTTTCCTAATATGAGATTTGAGGGGGAAGACCCCCAAAACCTCACAGAGATTGTTTCAGAGAAGAGTGTGTGGAAATGGGTCTCATCACCATTTCAATGTGCCCGTATAAAGAGGAGGAAATATCTGAGGCTCGAGGACTCTTCATTCTTGCAAAGGAAGGTATAATAAGGAGCAGACTGTGAGAAGAGAAGCTCTCCCTGACAAATGACAGCGCCACCCGGCCAGCAGGTAAATAGAATTAGACAGGGACTGAAGGCACCCTCATAAACTATAACCGAAAAACACTTGGGAGACTTATCAGCTTTCCAGTTCAGTCTTTTGTTCTCTTTCCATGTCACAGTGATTTGCTATTTGAGATAACCCTTGGTTTCCACAGGGTGAGCCAAAACTGCAATGAGGCAGACACAGTCCTGAAGCCTCACTGCAACTCGATAACATCAGTCTGTCTGAAAAAATAAAAGCCAAAGCACCTGAGTAAGGACTACTGATATTGAGGCTTACGAATGCAATTACACACGGCAGAGCTCTGTGGTCCAAGGAAGGCAGAAATGCCTGTGGACCAGCACTCTGTAAACAGATGGCCTTGCAGCATTTCCCAGAACAACACTGGAAACAAAGCATTTCAAATGAAGCAGAACCAGAGTGGAACCCCATGCAAAGCTCCCTGAAATCGTCCCCATTATTGCCTTGGAGGCAGTACTGCCATCCTGGCTGGCTGGACACACTGAGCCATGTGGCATTACTGTACTGTAAGCTATGTTAAGCAATTTCATAAAGCTTTTATAACCAAAGGAAGAGGGAGTTGCTCAAGCCCAGGCAACACTGGACAGCATTTGAGCTACCATCTCACCTTGGCACCACCTCCTTTTAATTTCACCTAACAATGCAAATGACACCATGAAGGCATCAATCAGAGAAACTAGGTTATTTTTCCGTTGGTAAAAATGACACAATTTTAATAGTCCGTTGTCTTAGTCCCGGGCAGATAGTTCTGCTGCAACTCAGAAAAACACAGATTTGTGCAGGTGTGGGCATTTTAGAACTGAGCATTTGACGACTCCATCTGATTAACTGATTTGCATTCCAGTATCAGACCATCCATCGCCAGCTGAGATGGACGAACAGGTGAGTCTTCCCCCCCGCCTCTGCCTTCCAGTTTAAAGGTTGAGTGAGGAGGAAGAAAAAAAGAGATTTTAGGCAGATAAGGAGAGTCAGAAATTTTTCAGAATATGTTTCTGTTGGATTAGCCTTTCAGGAATACATTTAGAAACAAAGACAAACATTCATTTTCTTACACGCTGGAACTGAAATAAAGAGCGGATCCCCAAGCAGACTAATCTCTTCCTCCCTCTCTGCAACTATTCCCTGAGCTCCAACCGAGTCTTCAAATTTTGGTCTGTCCTTTTGAAAGAGCTTTAGTTTGGTTGCTTTTTGGCAAGCAGCAATTCTTAGAACTCTCTGACCTTCCTCCATCTCTTCCCAACAGGAAGGCAAGTTACAGCAGCTTTAGAGTTTCTGTCATGCTAAGGGACCACTTTGCACTGAGCCAAAGGGGGCTCTGAGCACCCTTTACCTAACAGACCTCAACCTGTCTGTTGTCTGCATTGGCCCGCTGCAAATCTTCAGCAGGCCATAGGATAGCTTTCCTGTTATTTATCTGCTTTAAGAAGTATTTGCTTTGAGAAGTACCCTCTTTCCATGTACTTTCAGAAAATTTCCTACCATTCCCCTTACACAAATTATTCTTTATTTGTGTTACTTGCTGCCAGGCGTTGGCCTACAGCTACTGGATCACAACTAAGACACTGCTTTGAATGCCTATCCAGAAACACGTGAAAAACCAAATAAAATAAACTTTATCGTATTCTGTGGGCTTTTCTTCCCCACTTACAAATATCAGTCAAACATTGGTTGTCGAGCCAATCAGTCTGAAGGGGAAACAAGCGCCCAACGTGGCAGGTGGTAGCAAAACATACAGTACCTAGAGCACAAAGATTTCACAGCCCCTTCCTCCAGTTCTGCAGCGAGACACTTTGTAGGTCAAGCTTTCTTCTCCTGCCCTTCACTAACACAGACTTTAAGTCCCAAGGTCTGTTTTCTTTCCTGGCAGGTAGCGAGGCCTGAATTAAGTTGCCACTTACCAGGTGGTGCCAGCTGTTCTCATCTTTGTTATTCTTTGCAATGCTCCATTGCATCAGCTGTTCCTCCCCATTAGGCGCTCCTAGCGTTTCTCGCTTACCATTGCAGCTTGCTGCTGTCATCTGTTATAGATCATCCTTCCAGCAAAAGGTGAATGCAGCCTTCGGAACTCACACTGTCTTCCTGCATGCAGGAAAATCCTGAATGAGATATGTGTCTTTCACTTCTTGCTACGTTTTCTAATACAGCTATTTCTCAGCTAATGGAAAACTCAAACTTTCTGAATTTCAGTGTCCCTTTCTCCTTCCCCACATGTTACATTTGGCACCCCACACTTGCAAACCATCCATTTGGTCAAGGGTGAGTATCTACCCCACACGTATTTTAGATGCCGTCAGTTGGCTCAGCCTCCTTTCCTTAGACCTACAACTTTTTTCCCACTTTGTGAAATGCCTCCTCTTTTGCCAAGGTATCCTCCTGAACATAGCAGAATGATATGGGTGATGAATGGATTGAGAGCAGCCCTGCAGAGAAGGACTGGAGGATACTGGTGAATGAAAAATCAGATATAAGCTGGCAATGTGTGCTTGCAACCCAGAAAGCCAACTGTGTTCTGGGCTGCATCAAAAGAAACATGGCCAGCGGGTTGAGGGAGGCGATTCCTCCTCTGCTCCAGTGAGACACTGGAGCAGGTTGCCCCGAGAAGTTGTGGATGCCCCATCATTGGCAGTGTTCAAGGCCAGGTTGGATGGGGCTTTGAGCAACCTGGTCTAGTGAAAGATGTCCCCGCCCATGGCAAGGAGGGTTGGACTGGATGATCTTTAAAGGTCCCTTCCAAACCCAACCTTTCTATCATTTTACGATTTCAGGGCAGATAGAACAGGAGAGACGAGGAGAGAAGATGCAACCGTGACAGTGAAGCTAATGGGGGTATGTTCTGGGATACATCGGTGTAAAGAACTCACGATGATCACAGCACCTTGGGGCCGATTCCTTTTGAAGCGTGAAATGCGTCTCCTGAAGTATCTGTGGACTTGGCTCCCATAGAAATTATGGAATATCTAGGCACTCTGAAATTCCTGGTGCTGCCTGCATCTTTAGAGCTTTACAACTCTTAAGACCAACCCAAATTTCAATTCCAAATGAAAAGTAACACAAATGGCAAACCTTAACAGGCCCTTGCTCAAGCAAAGAGAAATACCCCTCCCAATAACACCACAAAAAAAGCCCTCCTGAACAACATTCCATCTTTGTCCACACAGAGATTGCTAAACGCCAATGTATGGCAATGGACAGCCTCCATTTGCATAGGCTTAAAGAGAGATCTCTGCAGCCTGCAGCAGAGAGAAATACTGTGTACAATTAATGTCTACCAAACATGAATCGGTGCCAAATTTTATTCTATTCTTCTGAGCAGAGACTAAATGTTCTAGCAAATAAGCAAGGTCCAGTGGGAACTTGATCCCGAATCATGATTGTAACTCTATGTTCCAAAAAAAAAAAATTGTTTCCGTGTGGACTTATGGTTATTGAACAATATTATTGAAAGAGCCAGTAACAGCTTTGGCTTCAGCCGCTATTAAATCTTGGGAAACCACTTTATAAAGCAATACTCTTCATTTCCTACTAATACAAAGGCTGGAGTTGACCAGTTTGAGGGAATTTACTGAAATTACATGTGAAGTAGATACAATATCCCAGGAGAGTACAATAAAGATGACTTGTTGCAAAAAGAGACTGATACAATACTGCTGAATGAGAGTCATATATCTGGCAGGCGTGTACATGACAGAAATTAATGGAGCCCCAGGAGTTTAGCAGCAGAGGGATCTGTTCTGTTGTTCAGTTTATAAGTGAGCAAATTTTAGAAATCACGTTGCCTTCTAATAAGAGCTAAGAAAACCACCTTTTCAGCAAGGAGGAAAAAAGTGATTTTAAAAATCTTCTTCTTTTAAAACATTTAAAGCCAAAAGGTAAAGAAGAGCAGCCATGTTAATTCAGTAAAGAAAAACCTACCAGCAGGGTGGATAATGGACAGCTTCATTGTCAAATACTGCGTACCGGAAAAAAAGCAAAACAGAGTTGATCCTCGCTCACTATTTACTCTTCAGAATCAACTCCGCTGTGTTGATCAAAGTGCTAGAAGTGTGCGGTCTCTGCATTTCAGGCACAAAAGAGACTGGCACTTCACCTGAAATATTCTTCCAGTATTTCTGAACCCAGAGCCTAAGGAAGCCTTTCAACTATTTTTATGTCATTTATTTTCAGTATCAAACATTTTATTTGTCTTGCTGATTTGAAAGCAAAGCCATTTGAAAGCCAGACTCGGTGTATCTCCAGAAAGAAGACATTGGGTCTAACTCTTTTTCGAGACAAAAATCTCATGCTTGTGCTGAAAGTGTATGCACCGTATAGGGGTACAGAATAAGGAGGACTTGAGGAGTAACATGGAGAGATGTTCTCATGTGTAGGAATTTGGGATAGACGTGCCATGAGTGGAGGTTTGACATCACTGAATTATGAGGGACATGGAAAAGGAAAATCAGAAGATATTTCAGGCTACTTGTACTCTTATAGTAATTGTGAAGTCAGATCAAATAAGCAGGGAGACATCAGTGCTAGTCCCGCTAGGTCAGTTGTTAGTAGTGCTACCTTTGTCAAGTTTGTTAACAGCCATCAGGCAGTTATCAGGGTGCAAGTAATTATACACCTTGTGCTGGCAGAAGCATTTGAATGTGGGCCTATTCTTAGTTAATGCTGGCAAAAGAGAATAACAGTGAAGCAGCAAAACCATGGAAATGATTATTTATTTTTCCTTTTGTGTAAGGCTTTAAAGATTCTTGGCTGACATGGCTCCATCTTAAGTTTTTGTCCTGGTTTCAGCTGGGATAGAGTTTATTTTCTTCCTAGTAGCTGGCATAGTGTTACATTTTGGATTCAGTATGAGAAGAATGTTGATAACACACCGATGTTTTCAGTTGTTGCTAAGTAGTGGTTAGACTAAAAGTCAAGGATTTTTCAGCTTCTCATGTCCAGCCAGCAAGAAGGCTGGAGAGGCACAAGAAGTTGGGAGGGGACACAGCCAGGACAGCTGACCCCAGCTGGCCAAAGGGGTATTCCATACCATGTGACGTCATGCCCAGTATATAAACTGAGGGGAGTTGGCTGGAGGTGGGGGTGCTGATTGGGAACTAACTGGGGTTGGTCAGCAAGTGGTGAGCAATTGCATTGTGCATCACTTGTTTTGTATATTGCAATTCTTTTATTACTGTTGTTGTAATTTTGTTATTATTATTATTTTCTTTCTTTCTGTTCTATTAAACTGTTCTTATCTCAACCCACAAGTTTTACTTTTTTTTTCCCAATTCTCTCCCCCACCCCACTGCGTGAGGGGGAAGTGAGCTAGTGATTGCATGGTGCTTAGTTGCTGGCTGGGATTAAACCATGACAGTTTCTAAATGATGGTCAGAATTGCAGGGGGAAAAGGTAGGAAGAAAAGATTGCAGTGACGACTGTAGTGGGTTGTGTTTTGGAACGTCCCTGGAACGTCCCTGCCTAAGGTGTTCTGTGGAGTTTGGTGTTGGACTGATTGTTAAGCAGCGTGACATGATAGCATGGAAGATGCAGTCTAGACCATCCCCAGGCTGGGACCTGGTCTGCAGTCCTGCTGCTGTGGAGAGGGGCAGGCCTTCCTCCTACCTGCAGCAATATATTTGTGACCCTGTCCTTCTATCAGCACTGGGAAGCCCATGGCTGCACCCAGCTAAATCAGGTTTAGGCAATCATGGCCTGGGCCATTTAGAAAACAATTGCTTTCACCAGGCACAAGTTGCCCTTCCACCATCCCCTCTCCAAGTCATGGTGGTGCAGGTCCCAGTGGGGCTGAGGTGTGAAATGGAGTGCAGGGCTAAACCATAATACATTTTTTTCACTGGGGTCACTTTGGTGCAGCCTTACAACTGGTGCTTTACTTCATCGTTACTCTTTCATCTGGTTTGGGGATGTGAGTAGTGCTCCCAGAGCCTTTTCTTCTCCAGGCTGAACAACCCCAGCTCTCTCAGCCTTTCTTCATAGGATAGGTCTTCCAGCCCTCTGATCATTTTCCTCACCCTCCTCTGGACCCAGTCTAACAGGTCCATGTCCTTCTTGTACTGGAGATCCAGAGCTGCACACAGGTGGCATCTCACAAGAACAGAGTGGAGGGGGAGAATCACCTCCCTTGCTCTGTTGGCCATCCTTCTTTTTATACAGGCCAGGATGCCAACTGGCTCTCTGGGCTGCAAGCACACATTATACCTCTACATGGAGAAGGACTGAGAATACACACAGCCTTCCTAATGGGTTTAGAAACCTGCTTTCAAGCTGCCCCCCAATGTAAATTTCAAAGAGGAATAAAACATAATAAAATTGTACAAAACAAATAATAATAAAAAAGGGCATGCCTAGGAGAGATAAATGGAAGAACATCCCTGAGGCACAGATTGCCTCTCCAACTATGGTTATACCTCTGCAGAATATTAGGGACAAGTTTGTTTAGGGTTAATTTTAAACAAATGTCGTAGTGAGACATAGTTTAAGTAGATAGGTGATGTTTTTTAAAGTGCAAACTCTTTTTAGGGGTAGGCAGGGTATTTTGGAAGTTCTGCTAAGCCTTCACCTCTGAAAGATTTCAGATTTTCTTTCTCTGTGTGCATCATAGGAACATTTCAAAAACGCTGACAGTTATTTATTCACTATCTTCCAGTTGTTACCGGTCTCTCAAACTCATTTGCCTTGGCTTGCTTCCTAGGCTCTTTTCCAGAACAACCTTTGGCTGTGTCGGAGGCTTGGGAAGGTGCCAAAAAAGGCTTTTGGCAAAGCTCTTCTTTGGTTGTCATACAGTTAGTGTGAGTGAATATTGTTCCACCTGGACAGACTCTAAGCAAGGTTGCTTTGATCCCAGCTGCCACCATGGAGACAGCTGGCTGAACCTATTAATGTTCAGCTCAGTGCATTCTTTCACCTTCTCGTCTACATCCAGACCACACGTGTTAGAAAGTCTTTGTGCATGTCGTTTCATGAGGGCAACTGCATCTCTCAGGTAAATAACTAGACCATTATATGTACCAGGGTACACTTTTTTAGACAGTACTACTTACAAAAAGAAATGTCTTGAGCTGTTTTTCCTGTACTCCTCTGAGATCAGATATAATGGACTAACAGTGAACTGGTGTTGAAAAATGGGCATCAGGTATTGCTTTTAGAGTCCATTTTTCCAAACTTTTAATCCTTAACACACACATTATTTACATTTTGTCAAAAGAGAGCAGATGGTCTCACCAACCCTTTATGGATAGCTGCCATTGCTAAGCACTACAATATCACTATCAACAATGACAAAGGGGATAACTGGAAAAAAACTAGCCAGCAACAGGGTTTCAACAAAAACTAAGTTCTTTAGAAAACTTTGCCTTTCATTATATTTTTTCAATTGCTCTAATGAACCTGAAAGAAAACATACTCCTTAAAACTAAACGTGAAATCTCATTGCTGGGATCTCTTTTTTCCCTACCCATAAAGCAGTGAGCTCAGAATCCCAGATAATTGCAGAGACCATCTACTTTGCCTTTTGCCATTTTTTTCCCTCTGCAGAGACTTCATGTTGCTTGTTTGAGTAATCTGGAGCATGTGACACCTTTTTTACCTAAGTACCAATAAGGGATAATAAAGTTTTAGTGAAAGGCCTTTAAATGTGTCCCAGAATCATAAAATAATGTAGATTGGAAAGAACATCTGGACATTTCTAACACAACTTCCTCCTAAAAGCATGGTCAAATTAAAAATGGCATCAGTTTTCTCAGGGCCTCATCCAGTTTTGAAACTCCCCAAAGAGAAAGACTCCACCGCTATTATGGATATCTTGTAACTTAACCTCATTGTGAAAAATTTTTCTTCTTATGTACAATTAGAATTTCTCTTGCTGTAACTTGTGGCCAGTGCCTCTTGCCCTCTTGCCAGTTGCCTCTGCTCTGGCTCCATCACCTTAATAACAGGTTACTGAAAGCAGCTACAGGGTCTACCCTAGCCTTTTCTTTTCCAGGTTAAACAAGGCCAGCACCTCTCCTCATATGTCATGTGCTCCAGCCCTCTTACTACTGCTGACTTCTGCCATCTTGCAAATCATAGTTCATCTTTGAAGGTCGTCCCTGGCCTTAGGCTCTGCATCCTCATCGCACTGAGGAGCTGTCATTACATCAGTACTATGTCTGAAGTTTGATGCAGGCACACTTTGGCCAACCTGAGCAAAGACAACATGCTTTGGCACTGGTCTTGTGAACCTTACTGCTTGGAAACCTCCCTGAGAGTTTCCCATCCTACACAAGGACTTCATTTCACACTTGTTGAAACCCTTTAGGGAAGATGACTAAAGTGGTAGGCAAATCCATTCTCACAACAAAAGACCATCAAAGACCCACAAAATGAAGACTGTCATGGAGAAGCAGTACAACTCAGAGGATAATGATGCTGTCCTGTGATGTGATCTTTTGCACAAATTACCAGCCTCAGAAGAGATTCTTTCCTTGCAGATTTAACAGTGGTTCTTGGATACTGTGCTGGTTTTGGCTGGGATAGAGTTAATTTTCTTCATTGTAGCTGGTATAGAGCTATGTTTTGGATTTGTGCTGGAAACAGTGTTGATTACACAGGGATGTTTCAGTTAGTGCTGAGCAGTGCTTACACAGAGTCCAGGCTTTTTCTGCTTCTCACCCCACCCCACCAGCAAGTGGCTGGGGGGGCACAAGAAGTTGTGAAGGAACATGGCTGGGACAGCTGACCCCAACTGACCCAAGGGATATTCCAGACCATGTGGTGTCATGCTCAGCAATAAAACTAGGGGGAAGGTTGGGGGGCGGGGGGGTTGCTGCTTGGGGACCGGATGGGCATCAGTCAGTTGGTGGTGAGCAATTGTTTTTATTTGCATCACTTGTCTTTCTTGGGTTTTATTTCTCTCTCTTTGTTATTTTCTTTGTCACTGCAATTATGTTACTATTACTATTACTATTATTTTATTTCAATTATTAAACTTTTTATCTCAGATCACGAGTTTTCTCAATTTTACCCTTCTAATTCTCTTTCCCCATCCTGCTGGGCAGAGAGTGAGTGAGAGGCTGTGTGGTACTTAGTTGCCAGCTGGGGTTAAACCATGACAGATGCACTCCTTTTTTCTGCACCTTGACTAAATATTGCAGGAGGAATAGCCTCTCTCCAAATTAGTGCATACCCTGCATTTGCAGCAAGAAAGAAGGAGGATGGAGAGAGAAAAGCATTTTATTGCCAAGATGCAAAGGGACATTTGGATGTTTCCAGTGGCACTGGGGAATTGGAGAAACCAGCTGGAGCAGTGTCAGACAATTGTGTTATGAGAGCAATTAAATGATAAATTAGAGTTACAAATCAGTAATGATTATTTATATATTTAAATTCAGAGGGGAGCTAGGTCTCTAGGAAATGCACATTTGCATTAGTCTTAATCCAATATTCAGCAATGAAGATTTGCTGAACCAAATTAGAAAGTCATAATAAATATAATGGGCTTTTCTTTCTGGTGTAACATACCTCTTATTATTTTCTTTACAGATATAAGTACACAAAGGCATGCACGGACAAAAAAACCCTCACAGTAAGGCACATTCTCTCTGTGTGGACCTCAATGTTAGACTTCAATTTTAGAATATATGGGTGATTTCACCTAGCTGGACACTTTTAAATGAAGAGGAATCAGTTCCACAGAAAAGAAAAAACTCTCAGGAAGGAAAGTGTACATTTTCTAAAATGGAAACTTAGATTAAAAAAAATAATTAAAAGTCCCTACCAACTGCATTGCTTTTTTCTGCAGAGTGCTGCCTATATAAAATATTTATTAGCTTGGTATTTCACCCCAAATTCAATTGTCATTTTAAATGAATCGCCATGCCTACAGTGCACCACTGATGTTGTTTTTAGACTTTTGGGGGTTTTGACTTTTTACAAGGGCATGTAGTGATGGGACAAGGTGTAATGGCTTTAAACTGAAAGAAGGTAGATTTAGATGAGATGTAAGGAATAAGTTCTTTACTGTGAGGGTGGTGAGGCACTGGAACATGTTGCCCAGAGAGGCTGCGGATGCCCATCCCTGGAAGTGTTCAAGGTCAGGTTGGATGAGGCTCTGAGCAACCTGGTCTAGTGGAAGGTGTCCCTGCCCATGGCAGGGGGTTTGGAACTAGATGATCTTTAAGGTCGCTTCCAACCCAAACCATTCTATCATTCTATGATAAAATGTCTCTCAAACTGACAGCAAGTTTAACCTTGTATTGTCCTTGCAGTGGAGCATGTAGAGTTTTAAGACACAATTAACTCTGAAGAACCTTCATCGGTTTCTTAATAAAATATTGGAAATTTAGCTCCCTTTCACAGGAGAAAATTAACATTTTAATTCCTAATCAAAGGTTTTACTAAACTGATCAAAACAATTCTGCAATATTCAAAATGATTCTGCAATATTTTCTATAGTGGTAAAGGACAGTTTTCAAAGACTTGTTTTTGAAGGTATTACCCCAAAACAACACAGTTAGCCAACCAAAGTAAAACAAAAGAAAAAACCCTGTCAAAAAGTCATCCAACCTTTACCTTGAAAGAAAAAAGAGGGGGCTGTACTATTGTGGAAGGGAGATAAAGCCCTCAGAAAAGAACATAAATATTTGTTTTGAACTATTTTAATTCCTCATACAAATAGCTGGAAAAAAGTTGAACACAGTAAATAGTTTTAATTTTTAAATTATTTTTTAATTTAAAAATTTAATTTAATTAAGTTTTGATAGGTTTGTTGGAACTGTACAAATAAATAAACAAGGAGGAAAAAAAAAAAAAAAGATGTTTTCAAACAGGACAGACAAACATGATGACTTCTTCCCTTCTAGTTCCCTGTGATGCCTTCACATGACTCAATAGCATTGCTAAGCATGATGCAGTTCTACCAAAGTCAGTGGCATCATTTGTACTGATGAGAGCAGGAGAAGGGACAGCATTTTTAGTATGCATATTTCTCCACTGAAAAATCTCCCTCTGAGTAGTTATTAATTCCTAAGGAATGAAGGACTCTGTTGCCTGGATTCCTCATTCTCCCACAAGAACATTAACTCTTCTGTATCACACTAGTTCACATCAAACCAAGGAAGTTTTAATTTATTGCTAAACAAGCCCACGGATTTTATTTATTTTGTTCAGGGACAAGCACTAAGAGAATATAAAATCAACCTCCTTAATAATCTCATATAGTAAAGTGGCCTGATTTCAGACTAGCTAAAAATACGTTTTTTCTGATATTGAGTAATTTTCCATAAAACTTGCCAATATTTTTTTTTTATATATATTTAACTGTAACAGTGAAGTTATGTGGTACTCAAATTCTTATCTCCCAAATTTTTGTTATCCAGCTAGTGGAATTATAAAATTACTTATACTTTTTTCCTGATTTTCAGCTGGGATAGAGTTAATTGTCTTCCTAGTAGCTGGTATAGTGCTATGTTTTGGGTTCAATATGAGAATAAGGTTGATAACACACTGATGTTTTCAGTTGTTGCTATGTAGTGTTTAGACTAAGAACTTTTCAGCTTCTCATGTCCTGCAAGCAAGAAGGCTGGAGGAGCATAAGAAGTTGGGGGGAACACACGCAGCCAGGGCAGCTGACCCCAGCTGGCCAAAGGGGTATTCCATACCATGTGAAGTCATGTCTAGTATATAAACTGGGGGTAGTGGGCCTGGGGGGAATCGCTGCTCGGGAACTAACTGCGCATCGGTCAGCAGGTGGTGAGCAATTGCATTGTGCATCACTTGTATATTCCAACCCTTTTATTATTACTGTTGTCATTTTATTAGTGTTATCATTATCATTATTAGTTTCTTCTTTTCTGTTCTATTAAATTGTTCTTATCTCAACACATGAGTTTTACTTCTTTTCCCAATTCTCCTCCCCATCCCACTGGGGCAGGGGGGAAGTGAGTGAGCAGCTGTGTGGTATTTAGTTGCTGTCTGGGATTAAACCACCACATCTTTCCATCTGTTGAGTTTGAAGTTAAGTTTGACTTCTACATTTCTCCTGGATAAAGAACAGAGGATAGAGAGATAGAGCCAACAGTTTAAAAGGAGTGCAATGCTTTATGAGCTGCCCTAGTTGATACAGCCCTTATTTTTCAAGCTGAGATCCCACATACACAAAAATATCACCATTTGTAGGTGCATTTTGCTTTAGCAAACTCTTTTTTCTTAGTGGGTTTGTCCTGTTCTGTTTAATAGTACTACAGTCAGCAGTAAGCTACTTATTATAGTAAACTTTCTTCAAGCACAGTGTCATTTCCTACAACGTCCAAAATCCTCCTAGTGAAGGTAATTTTCTGAGATTTCCTCTACAGCTAATGGCAATTCAGAGATGCTAAACTGAGTTCCTGAAGAGCCTTAAAGATATCCATTTCTCTCTACTGACTACAGTAGATTTCTAAATAAATAATAATAATTAAAAAATCAGTCACCTTAGTCTAGTCACCTTGATTTGCCTCCACAGCCAAATCTTTCACCTGGTTTTCACCCTTAAAAAGAGTGAAGCTTGTTCCTTCAAGGCTGATGACGGGGGATGAGAATTTCAGAACTGCTTCTACCTCTTGGAGTCAAAGTCCAATCATCTCCCAAGAGGCTGTAGTCAGACCTTCTTTGTTAAAAAATGCTTCCCTTGGAATGAGGAGTTTCAGTCTTCTCAAACCAGCAGGACTCACATCTCTGTTTTTGTCATGCCTCTTATTGACCCACTCTATTGCCTAAGTACTCTGAGATCACTGTATTAAATATTGCTTTAATATATTGTGATTTTTTAAAATCTGTCCTTCCAGGAAGTCTTCACAAAGCCTTTTGAAGTTCTCTCTTCCTCACTATAAGAGTTTCAAGCACAACAGCTACTTACATTCTGAGGTAGCACAAAAGATTTTCATTTCACCTCCATCTGCTACAATTTTACCAGTAGTACAAAGTCTTCCTAAGGGAAGAAAATAGGGAGCTTTTAAGATTCTTATTGAAAATGTCTCATTCTGTTTGTAAATTGCTTGTGTCTTCTCATGAATGGTTTTGAAAACTACCTTCCAAAGTGAATCTTGCTCCAAGTAGAAGGTCTGGAAAAACCCAGGTACAGTCAAGCGATAAGACATAGTCTGTACTTTTTGTAAACTTTTCCTCCTAACATCTCTGGAAACTTCTATATTTTTCTGATTCTCATCTGTTTGTTCTCCAGAATCTATAAGCAGAAGACAGGAACATTTTGCTTTTTCCTGTTGAAAGATGCCACAGCAATGTGCTGTTGATTAGGAGTTTTCTTGTCCTTACCGTAAAGCAGAAACACCAAACTATAGACACATTATCGGAAACCTCGGGTATTTTTTTGGCAGGGGATAGGAGACACAAAATATGTTTTATTTTTTAAGTTCTTGTGCTGGTTTTGGCTGGGATAGAGTTCATTTTCTTCACAGTAGCTGGTATAGGGCTATATTTTGGATTTGTGCTGGAAACACTGTTGGTAACACAGGGATGTTTCAGTTAGTGCTGAGCAGTGCTTACACAGAGCCAAGGCCTTTTCTGCTTCTCACCCCACCCCACCAGCGAGTAGGCTGGGGGGGGCACAAGAAGTTGGGACAGCTGACCCCAAACGACCCAAGGGATATTCCAAACCATATGACGTCATGCTTAGCACATAAAGCTGGGGGAAGAAGAAGGAAGGAGGGGGGGACATTCAGAGTGATGGCATTTGTCTTCCCAAGTGACCATTAAGTGTGATACAGGCCGGCTTTCCTGGAGATGACTGAACACCTGCTTGCCAATGGGAAGTGGTGAATGAATTCCTTGTTTTGCTTTGCTTGAGCATGGCTTTTGTTTTACCTATTAAACTGTCTTTACCTCAACCCATGAGTTTTCTCCCTTTTACTGTTCTGATTCTCTCTCCCATCTTACCAGCGGGGCAGTGAGCAAGCAGCTGTGTGGGCCTTAGTTGCCGACTGGGGTTAACCCATGACAGTTCTCTTGAAAAATTCTGTAAGTTTGAAAAATACACATAGATGTAGCCACTAGAATAAGGCCATTACTAACACCTAGCACCTCCAAATCTTCCCTTCATACTTTGTAAGTGAGGGGTAAGTCTCAGGTTGGTCTAATAGGGAATTAGTAACAGTAAAGGTAGGCTTAGCTGAGGATTGATGTGTGGGTGTCCCTGGAGTCCCAGAAGATACACTGAGGCCAATTTGTTTGGTTTCATCCCCTCACAGCACAAAATAAAAAAGATGAACTAGCCTCAGAACACGCAAACAGAATTGTTAAAATAGTTTAATATATTACATACAAAGTCGCTATTTGCACTGCCATTTCTTTAGGTACCTAAGGCAGAATAGTCACTGTACATGCAAAACCACTTTGTTTTGCTATCCAGTATCTGTGGTGTTTTTTATGTAGTGTGGTTCTCGTAGGTTTTGTTTTCTACAAATTCAAAATACTACTAATACATAAGGTAAAAGCAGCACCTTAGCTTGATTCAACTAGTAGGCTGGACTCCATGCATGATCCATTAACACCTTCATTCGAAGAGAAGAGATAAAAATCACTAAAATTCAAGGAGCAAGGTGATGGTGAAAGCTATCATGTTGGCCCACATGTTATGGCTTGCAAATCATTGGTGTACCCATGTGAAATAGAAAGCTACCAGAGAACAAAAATATTTGCACTGCCAAGTTTTACTGTCCTAGCAAGTGTGGAAAAAGAAAACAGGACCAGTTAGTCATCCTGGGTTTTTTGCAAGAAACAAATGGTAGTAACAGCTCAACAAAAGTAGCATGGAGAACACAGAGAGATTGTTGCAAATGCTGCCAGCATTTCTTCCACTGGAGCATATATTTGTGAAGATGAGCAGTTCATCAATGACCGTATTTCAGATTTCCCAGCAGTGCAGTGTCATTTCAGAGAAGTTCATCTTTCCCTATGTGAGAGGTACTAATTTTCTTGCAATGACTGAAACAAAACCTAATGGCATTTTCTCAGCAAAAAACAGTCTTTTTTTTTCACCCAACACCAGAGGAAATTCAACATCAACAACCATATTACATAATAATTTAAAGAAACAGAACGACCTACATTGGTAAGAAAAAAAACCACTCAGTTGCACTTCAGAGGCTTCAGTCAACACAGACATCCCAGAGTTTTAGTGAATTACATGAGATATCAATGAACAGACCATGTCCCAAAAGAATTACACTTTCAGATCGTAGGTGGTAGAAACAGCAGCTCAGAAAGTGACATAAAACTGCCTAAGATGAGCATGAAAGCTCTCAGAGGCATCAAAAGCCTTTGACTCCCAGACAGCACTCTTGCCTTTTACCTATGTCTCCTGTGTTGGTGTTACCACAAGAAAAAGACAGGATCAGGAATACTCCCATTGCAATGCAATCTCAGCCTCCACAGACTTATTAATTCCCCACCTTGTTGCACTATTTGCACCCTACTGAGCTGAGCACTTATTTTGTGTTCCTGTCCAAGTTCATTCACATTCACAGCATGTTGTAGGAACCTCACTGCTAAAGAGAGTAAAAGTACTTATCTTTACTGTCTATTACTAAATACACATATCAAGGAAAGTACAAAACACTGTCTTTTGAACATATTCAGCTGTAATAAAATTGATTCATTTTGTGAAGGGAGTCATAACTTTAAAGTTTTAATTTCTTACATGAAATAATAAAGCTTACTTAATCTTTATTATTTCTAATCATCTCAATGCATCTGCTGAGCTAGGTGAGAATGAAAAGGTACAGTAAGACTGGTTCTGTAGAACACTGAAATGCTGGACTTGATTGGTCCCATTTGATGTGAAATACTTAAGGTTAGGTATCCAAATGCCACATGTATGTAAACTAATCATCACTATGTTTGGATTATTAAATCAAAAAGGCAGAAAGGCTCACATATTATGCACTGAAAAGAGAGGGATTGCAAAGACTGATAGTGGCATAGCATGAGGTTTTCACTCTATACCTAGAAATAATCACTAGCGTATTACATGATGAAATTTAGCACTTGTCCAATACAATTTCTCTAAAACCTGATAAATGCTAGAGATGTGAAGGACACCTTCTTTAAAGGTTAATAGTATTTTTTTTTCCCCCAACAAAAACATTCAGAAGACCATGCTTCTTGTCTCTAAACAGTAAAAGGGTGGGGACTACCTGCTTCTACAGATTTAGAGTTCAGCTAGAAGTTCCCTTGAGATGTCTGTAGGGAAGATGACAATTACCTATAATCTTCCAAAACATAATCGTTTACAACCCATAATTCAGTTCCAGTTTTCCTCATAGTTTCTCCTTGTTTAGAAACATTTTTCTTTCTCCCCTTTTTTTCCTAAAACTGCTTCTGTTTTCATGGACACCCATTGAATTTAGATGACATCATTCAACAAAATATTGGTTTGGCAGGTAAGGACAACATTGGATAAAAACCTACTGCACTGCTACAACATTTTCATTACCCTTTTACACCAAGAGAAATTATGATCAATGCCTGGTAAATACTATTTCTACTTATAGCTCTTATTTATCGATCTTTATCTAGGTGATGAAATGTCTACACTTTAACAACAAATAGCTCAGCAAAGCAGCACATACTGTTACTTTGGGAAAGAAAGAATATGATGTATAAAAGGAGTAAAAGAACAAAAGGAAATAAGTTATGTGAATTTATTAAAACATCAAAGCATTCTTTCCCAAGCTTTTCCAATCAGACAAGTTGTTTCAAAACTGTCTTCAAAGGAATGAAATCCTGAGTAATTTAAAAAATCTGAGTGCCAATAATCATGTCACAGGTTATGTGTGACCTGCCATAAATCCATTATTATTCAAGAATACTTGTTTGCTTTTCTATCTACTTCCAATGAAGAACTGGTTGTGGAATCACTGCTTGTGATTTTCACTTATGTTCTTACACCAAGGATAAGTATCATTACATAAAACTTTGTGAGGCATTTTTAAGTATATATACTGAAAAAAACTTTGTACACCAAGGTCTGAACATCTGAAGCATTCAAAGATGTTATGCAAACAGAGATCTACTCTTCTACAAAGAGAAACCTGTGTCTGTATGATACGCATAGATCATTTTAATGGAGTTAATGCATCACATACTAAGATTTAACAGTAAATTTGAACCTGTATCTTAACTTCATAATAAATGTTTTTAATGTTGCAATATCAGTTTAGTGTGCAATAATTTGAGACAAGGTTAGCTATATTGCAAACATATAAGTTAAATAATTTATGTGTTAATAAAGGCATTGCAGGGATATATGTTGCTATATGGACACTGCAGCTATGTCGTATCATCCATTTCTAAATAGCACAACTTCATTTTAAACCTTGTTAATTATAGAAACGGTTTTGAAAAAATTGCTTATAGCAACAGTAACATAATTTCATACAGTATCTTCATACATTTGTCACTGACCTAAGAGCCATTTTTAAAAAAATACATTATTTTAATTTTCCCCAGACTTCCAAGATGTGGAGAAAATGCAATGCATAATACCACTCTTACGCCTCCCAGACATTTTTGGGAGGAATCCTTGCACATGATGTCAAATGGAGTTGTGTTTTGTAAGTAAAGCCATCTACTAGAAATTAAGTTCAGATTAATAGGTAATTTCTTAAAGACTCCCTGAGTAGCTCACTCTTAAAAATGCCACATGACTTAAAGCTCATTTAAATCTTTCTTACTACATTGTTTCTGTGAATTCCTCCATCTAGAGAGATTAGAATTTAAGTGAAATACATGAGAAGAGAACATCAGGATACTGTCAATATCCTACCCTCTCCAGGAAGAAAAATGTCAATGAATTATTTATATTCCCATTTGTTTCTTTGGAGCAATATCAAGCTTTGAATTTTCTTGCTATTTCTTATGTTAGAAGTACCCACTTACTCTTTCTCAAGATATTATAAAGCCACTTTTTATGAAATAGGAAAAGTTTAAAGTCTGCCTAACAAATCACTTCATTAGAGCCATGTAATTAGCTTGCCTTGAGAGATTCCAGTAAAAGCAGCATGTTCTTAGTAATTAGTAACAACAACAGTAAGAGATTAGAAGATAGAAAATCAATAAAATCCTGGTATAGCAATATAATCTACTTTTCTTCTTCTAGTCAAGTTAATAAATGCCACAACAGTACAGATTTAGTACTTTTTAAAATATTTCATTTTCTACCAATAAAGAAAGGGGACAGCTAAACTCTGTTAAAACAAATTAAACAGACAAAAAAGTTACTTCTTTAACTGTTCAGTAAAATCATGTAGCCATTTGCAGAGGAGCAGTCACTTCTATTAAAGGCTGTTCACTGCTTGAGCTTTTGCTTTTCCTTTCTAAACTAGAGGTCTTTAAAACATTTATGCTTGGTATCAGTCACCATTGGGATAAATCCCATTACCTGCACATATTTATTTTTGTAAACATATTCAGATACTCTTCCAGCTTGTTAAGGCACATGTCACCTTTTTATATCGGGTGCAGAGTTCTTGATATGCTTTTTCTTGGCTGTGACTCAGTTACAGACTGCCTATAATCCCTTCAGTAATCCATATGTTCATCCTTTTTAATATCGTCCTGTTCTTTTTCTTCAGTTTCAATAAATTTGTGATGCCAACAATGACATAATCTGAACCCTAACATACATGTCCTCTTGATAAATGTAATTACCAGAAATTGATCTTTTGCACCAAATATATGATAAAATACATCATAAAACATTCATGTGTGCATAGGTATGTGTATATAGTGTACATACACAGAGCTATGAAAATTATATATAAAAGAGTCAAAGGCAATAGAAACCCTCTTTCAACACTTGTGAGACCATATCTGCAGTTCTGTGTCCAGTTTGGAATTACAGACTTTGACAAATTGGGGTGAGTCCAGCCCAGGGCTACAGAGGGCTGTGTAGCATATAACAGATTGGGACAGCTGAGTGGTTTTTTTGTGTAGAAAAAAGGGAAAGGTAAGGGGGGAATCCATTGATATATTCCGCTCCTCATAGTTGGTAATGGGGAAGATGGAGTCACAGTCTTCGTGGAAATGCTCAACAAAAAGATGTGAAGGAACAAAGGCAAGCTGTAGCAGGGAAAATCCTGAAAATATTCTTTGCCATGAGGAGGTCAAACAGTGGGACAAAAGCTCAGAGAGTCTGGCAAATCTCCATCCTTGGAGATATTCAAAATCCAGCTGGACATGACACTGAGCAACCTGAGAGAACTTCCAAGTTGGTCCTGTTATGAGCAGAAAGGCTGGATGACATGACCTCCAGAGGTCCTTTCCAAACTGAACTATTTTATGACTTTATGATTTACTTTACAATAAGTTGAAGTCTGTATTAAATATCAAAATCCAAAGAAAGCCATTATTAACTTTAGCCTGATGTCTGGGCAGCAAGGGCCTCTATTGACTGTTGACGTGGAAGTCACGGACACTGCACACAATCAATATGATCAAGCAGATGCCACTTTATTGCCAAGATAGCTCGGTTTATATGTTCATTCTAGTTACTGTTCACGCATAAGCAAATTAGAGATTGGTTAGCATGAGCTGTCCACGCACCTAGTTACACCTAATGATTGGTTATATCAACACTGTACACACGCATAAACATAAGGCATAATTGGTTGTATTAACTAAAACATGCGAAACTTGTCTCAGTCTAATTGGTCAAGATAAGCTGCCGAATTGAGGTTCTTTGTGCCAAGTTCCCTTTATCGTGGAATGCGCACCTGTGTTCTTCTAATTGGTATCTTTCTTTTTTTGTCTTCTTGTTTATTCTGTTCAAGGCCTTCTAAAGGCATCTGGAATGCTCTTACTACCGTTAGCTAAATATGTGTCCACAAGCAAAGCATCCTTGAAGTCTGCTGCCTACAAAACATCCTTGGCTCACAAATTGATCAATTCTATCGAGTCTGGATTGTTCACTATGTGCCCATTACTTTCCAAGTATCCCACAAATCCCTCTTTTTGTTTTTGAACAATCCAGACGTTAGCCATTGCATTCTCTACCATCCTTCCTAAACAACTGAGTATACAAGGGATAATTAATAACAAGACTACCAATACTAACAAAGCAATTCCCAATATTTTTAACAGATCTCTTATCCATCCCATAATTCCCCAATGGGTAAACAGCCTGTCTAACCATCCCAAACCATCACTAACCTGCAGTATTTGAACTTGGTCCGTCATCATTTGTATAGCTTTATGGATCGATTCAGAGTGATCAGATAAATTCATACAACACATTCCATCTAAATCTTCAGAACCATGACCATGTGCTAGCAATAGAAAATCAATAGCAGCTTGATTCTGCAACATTGCATGCCGTCTTGCATCGGAAACTCAGCCCAGCAATTGGTAGGTGCCAGCTTTACATGGGAGTCCCCATGGAGGCAATGATGGCCTTGCCGTACACCAGCCCAATGCTCTTCGGAAAATCCCGGTATTTATACATTTGCAGAGGAATGGATTTCAGCCCACGTGGCCAGCGGGTGCCAAAATCCACCTCGGTTGCAACATGGGGAGCCTATGACGCATGCGCTCGCTGGCCAGGCGCGCTGCACGAGTCATAGCCATCCTGTCTACTGGTTCATGGGTTTTGTGATGTGGTTGCAATGCACCGAGAATCTTGACTTGTTATGTTGGTCAAGGTGACCTACAAGATCTATGAACACAATTAATTAAACACAGTAAAAGCAACATTATACCTAATAAAATATATAAGAATAAAAGAAACCCCGATTTTTAACAAAGATACAAACTAACTCCTAAGTCCCCATCCCGCAGTTAAATGTTCTAAGCCGAAATGACAGCTTTCTTAATTGTGTTAAAGCTCTTGCAGCTCCTTCTTGCCTTCTGTTATCTTGTTTATTAATTGCTCCACGGTCCAAGTTCCTCATGTCCGTTGTTCTTCTGGTGGTTCAAAGTCCTTTCATACTGCAGCTGTCACGTACTCTGGCCCACTCATGCTAACTGCGGCCTACTTATGCTAACTCCAAATAATCAGACTCAAAGAAATGTCCCCCATTTTCCATGAAATCTCCCACAATTGACAGTGTCTAAAGTTCATTAGCATGACTTGACAAACCTACCAACATTGGAGTTACTTGTAGCAACTACTCCACAGGCCTTGATTTTCTAGTGTCTTGTGTGATATAGATACAAACCAAGTAAACTCACAGGAGAGAAGATGAGGTGAAGAAGGCAGAGATGGCATTAAAAAAAATACACTGGGTTCTTCTGTGCCATTACTGTCACAAGGTAAAACCTCTCCAAAAGTTTCATTTAAGTAAAATGGACCTTGGTATATCTGCCCACTGTAACTCAACAGATGATTCGTGTATATGCTGGAAAATACAGGAGAGCACAGGCAGTTGTTACAAGGAAGGCTTAGCCAAACCTCTGTATTACATCTGCCCTGCTCTAATCATTCAGATATGCCCAGGAAAGAAACAAATAGAGCAGATGAACTCTGAACACCTTCACATCCTCAAGATACATTTGGAGTAGGAAGGCAGAAGGTGATAGTGACCTAAATAACCATCTATTAGCTTTAGATATGGAGAAAGTCAAAGAGATTGGCCTGGTGTGACGTGACCATCAAGGCTATTTGCGGTTTATGCCAATCATCTAAGGGAAAAAGCAATAAATATTAAAAACAAGAGCCTCTTTCTTGGGTCACGCATCCACAGACATCCAATATCTTGCAGAAAGCTGACCACAAGGAGGAACACATAAAAGGCAGGCCACCAGCCTGAACACAGACACCTCAGCTGGCTGGAATGCATGTCCTGTTCCCCCAAGTCAATGGTGCTGGTCACAACCAGACCTAATACCTTGACCGGTGTGTCTTCTCTACAGAGTTTGTGAGTATGTGTGTGTGTGAATAAAAACCTTAGAATAGAAATCAACCTTGTATTACTCATTTCACTTAGTAAATACACTTTAGATTTTAAGACCTTTGGTGGTGTGGCTTTATTCTTGTGACTACTTCACTCCTGCATTCCCTTGTGGTTATTAACATCAACACTAATACACTATTCACTCTGCTTCTGAAAAGCTAATCAAATATTTTTCAGGGTTTTTTTCCCTTTTTCAAGGAAATCCACAGATAATAAATACAAGCAGATTCTTCCCTATGCTCTCTGTCTACATTCTCTTCTCCAAGACAGTGTTTCTTCTTGGATGCTTATTAAGCCAGATCATTAGAGTTGCCATTTTCCAACCTGAAAAGCCTGCCACACCATGTTTTCGTGGTGGGTTGGTATCAGGGGTTGCAAAGGATAAGTAATATACCTGAAAGGGTGTTGTAGTGACGTGGGTGTCAGTCTCTTTTCCCAGGTAACCAGTGATAGGATGAGAGGAAATGGCCTCAAGTTGCACTACGGGAGGTTTAGACTGGATATCAGGAAAAATTTCTTCATCGAAAGGGTTGTCAAGCATTGGAACAGGCTGCCCAGGGAAGTGGTTGAGTCACCATCCCTGGAGGTATTTAAAAGATGTGTAGATGTGGCACTGAGGGGCATGGTTTAGTGGTGGACTTGGCAGTGCTAGGTTTGCAGTTGGACTCGATGATCTTAAGGGTCTTTTCCAACTTAAATGATTCTATGAGATCCAGCCTATTCATATACCAGGGATACTCAGTCTTCCTATACCTCCTTAAGAGATAGGGATTTCCTTCCATTCTTCTACTTCAGTGCAAAGACAGGTTATTCTGTCAAAAAACTGGGTTCAGATGGATGAGCAGAACAAAAAAGTATGGAATGTTCAAGTTATCTGGAAAACCTGTACGTGATTTCAAATAATGGCAGACTAAGCAAGGTGATTACTCTAAGGATGCCATTACAAACACACTTATAGAATGTGTCTGCTATGCTCATCTCTAGTTAGGAAACCACTGCTACTTATGCCATTGAATAGCAGATATAAATTTAACTCACTAATTAGCTTGTCTCAAAATAGGAGATCATATTTCCACAGTACATGGAAGTTGAAACAAATAAACAAGAAAATACGCCCATTCTGAGAGTGAGTATGAGCAGGTGAGTAGCAGATTGCTTTGTGCAGATAGCTGACAATTAAAAAGTCTTGGGTAAAGTTACTTTTAATTTCAGTAGTGCTAAGAGTCCATCATGTGTGAAGAAATAATCTTTTAACAAGAATATTCTTTGCCATATGCAGTTTCTCAGCTTAGCCTCCACGTAATACCCCACAGCAGTGGTCACAGGTAATGGCAAGGATGGAAGGCAAAAAGGGGGACTTCTGAGAAAGACTTCTCTTTTTGTTTTGGAAATATCAACCCCTTCATTTAAATCCTTTTGCACATCTCTCTCTGGAGATGTCCCTTTGAAATCCAGTGTGTAAGAACCTCACCACACTCCATGACAAAACTGACAAATTCAACCATGCTTGCCAAAGCCTGATCAACAGAATGTGTCAAGTAACAGATTTAATGCAGAAAAAGTAATTTTAAGGATGTTGTATTGACAGGAACATGTTTTTGCTTAAACATGGTTCCATGAATCAGCTCAACATCAAAGACATCTGAAAATGCTTTTGAGAAAAAGTTTTACTAACTTTGAAGATCTTGTGTAGAGAAAGGATATAGTAGTTGTAGTTGTAAGGCTGCACCAAAGTGACCCCAGTGAAAAAAATGTATTATGGTTTAGCCCTGCACTCCATTTCACACCTCAGCCCCACTGGGACCTGCACCACCATGACTTGGAGAGGGGATGTTACTGAACAAAGCTCTTTGACCTATGCCATGGCAGATCAGCTAAATGACTGAAGAGTCCCTCTGGACAACACCTATTTAAACACCAATCTATACCACCCACAGAGGAAAAAAGGAATCTGGCTGTAAGAAGAAGAAATATAATCAAAATCATGAGATATTTTGTCATGTGGTTAACATAATGCACTATTATTTCCTCAGGTCATCCATGTCTACAGTGTAGCAATAACCATTGTTATGTTCAACAAAAATTACCTCAATGACCTTCTGTCCAGGATATACCACATTCTGTGTGTCCCTATTCACAATTAGCACAACAGAAAGCCCAACAAAACAACCCCCAATCAGAAACCCTCCACATAATTGGGCTTGCCATTACACTTCCTGTGCGTTATACACATTCTGATGCATCCGTCACCTTCAGCAGTTTATTTTTATGAAGTGGGAGGTTCACTACTGTGTATTCAGTTTTGTATCCTTATACATCTTGAGGTGGCTCTCCAGTGAGTGCCCACATATTAGACATTAGAAATGAACCATTCCTCATCCTCTGAGAAAATGCATGCAGATAAAGAAGCATCCTTTGTACTCTGCTGCAGATAGCTGGCTCATCAAAGAAAAGTCCACTCCAGACCTGACAACCATGAACCAGATAGGCAGTGAAGGACATTGAAAGTACTATGAGAAAAAGTTCTAGGCATTATATGTGCTGTCCTTGAACAAACAAGTGTATTTGTTTCCTGAAGTAGGTTTTGTTGGTGGTTTTAGTCTTGGGTTTGTGTGCCCCTAAAATACAATTGCAAAGCTTGTTTCAGAGGAGAGAACTTCTGTGATAGCAAGAGGTCTCCGAAGCCTCCAGTTACCACTGTATTTGTGTAAAACAGATGAAGCCTGTCTGTAGCAGTAAGGGATCTCTTGCACTGCTTTGGTTGCAGTGAGCTGCCAGTCTTTACAGTAAGAGAGAAAATAAAAAATCCTCCACAAGAAATGAGTTAGAACTAACTAGCTGAAAAACAACCATGTCTTTCCAGTTTTAATTTCAGCAATTCTTAGTCCTAGAATGCCATAGAAGGAAGCAACAAGGCATGTGGCATTTGAGGAAATAGTATCCTCTTAAGAGTTCATGAAAATTCCTAAAATAACACCTATCTTCTGCAGTGTAGCATTCTGACAACTTAGGTGTATTGTGTGCAACACTCATAATAAAAGAGCAGAAATCAAGTGGAAGAAGGTTCTGTATGTAAATTAAAAAACCTCTTACTTTTCTTTGTTTCTCAAGAGGAAGTAGAGAAGGTAACCTACCACAGCTGCTTTTTCTTCCCATATCTGTCATCCACCTTCAAAATTATTTACAAGCAGGCCTAAGCTTTACAAATAGGGGTAAGATACTGTAAAAGACTTTTCCACCCTTAAAATGTTGAAAGTATTCTGCTTACAAAGCTATAAACAAACTCAGGAACATTCTCAAGAGTGAAGAAGCAAAAGTTTCCTTCTGCCCAGTAGATGTCATTTTTAAAAAGGCTTTATGTCCGTTTCACATAAGAAATTAAAAGAAAATTTGACAGCAAACACAGCCATCTTTTTATTTTATTTTATTTTGTGAAGTCCTACGGAAATCTTAGCAGTACAATGTGCTATTCACTTTGATTCAAACTTATTCAGTGACCAAATCTCTACTAGTACTAAGTGCCCAGCTCTCATTCTCTAGAGCTTTGATGTCTGTCTTTAGTGAGACACAAATTACCAAGCATCTTGCATCTTCCAGAAAAAGCTTTTCTGCCTTGCCTTTTACTTCCCTCTGTCTTCTTTATGTACCATTCCCTTTTTTATTTGTTTGTTTTTCAGAGACCCAGAGTGAAATTTCCCCAGAGAGAAGGCAAACTCCTCCTCTTGTCAATGAGCTTATACTCACAACACAAGTGTTATATGGGCATTAGAAAAATACTGTATCCAACTCCATGGTGAATTTTTCATGTGTGGTTAAATTTAATGTTAATTCTAGAAGCAGTGATAGCATGTGGCATAGCTACTAACCTTAGAAGATAAGCTTCCAGGACACTCAGAAGTTAACATATTTTCTGACTGATTGCTATTCAAAAGTCTTTTCTAGCTTGGCTGGAGTTTATGAGCAATAATTAATGGATCCCTTGGCCAATCAATTTAATAGTTTTAATTGAAAGAGAAAATTAAACTGAAGCATGAGTAATCATGGATACGACCTGACTTAGCACAGTTATGTAAGGGAGGTAGTTATCTGAAAAAAGCTCAAAGCATAGTAATGGCAAGGAATAAAAAAAGTATTCTGATAATAATTTATGGAATGCAAAGAGACTGGGATTTTAGACAACAAGATAGTAGTTACTAGAAGATTGGCTATGGAGGATAACAGGGTGCAAGAGAGACTGAGCAGATGTGAGTCTGAAGAAGAGCTGAAGTTCAAGAACCTTAAGTGAGAAGAGAGGAAAAAGGGAACAGATTATACTAACCCTGTCACCTCCACTCCCTCCAAAAAGACAGTGAAAGAATCATCTGATGGATGATAATTTTAAATAAACTTATATACCAGATGGTGCACAGCTATTTACAAACACATCAAAAGGAAAACACAATAAAAGTATGCAGCAACATGTAGGCATCTTCTCTTAGAAATGTGCATGTACAACCTGGTTTCAGTATCCTCTAACCACTGCCAAAGAAAGAAAATAAGGGAAGATACAAAGTGTAACCCCTTTTTACAGCTAGAAAAATTCCTGCAGAATACATTTCAAAACATGGATGCACAAACGTTGTTTGAACACATTGTTTGAATACTTCAGCAGTGGACTCTAGAAGTTAAGGTACTGTAGGTATCAAAATTTAAAAAGTGTCAAAACAGAGAGGTAAAAGACACATACAATGTGAAATTAATGAGGGATTTAATAATGAATGAAGTTCATCAATTTCAGAATGACACTGGCCAGATTTCCAGTAATAGCAGATGTCCATTAGTATATGGATGTTGGGGACAGGGAATTCAGAAGTGCCTACAGAGACCAGGAAAAATTTAAAAGTGTGCAAATGGTAATGATACCTTATCCTGAACTACTGCACTCAGACCTTGGTGGGGAAGAGAGACATAATTCCCTCACAAAACTCATGAGCCAGTTTCAGGGAAAAGGAATACCTGCAATGACTGAAGCTCTCACAAATCTGTCATCACATGAATGGGTTTTAAGTTGTACCTCCCAGCCAAAACAGTACATATTCACCAAAATATGCTTTGAAGAACCATAAAGCTCTTACGAATCTGGGATGCATTTCAGAAATTTTGTCTCAGCTTTGCCTATCAAAGGAAAGAATAAACACAAGTTTTATTAATCTTTCCTCATCCTGAGTACCTGTAGGTCTGAAGCATCTTTGTCTGAGAAAGTTTTTATTGCCTTTCCTGAACACCATCAAAAATAAAGATGAAAAAACAACTTCTTAGATTGTGTTATCTTGCTCCATTGAGCCTCATTTGACTCATTAGGATCATAGTGGAGCTTGCTGTTTCAATGTTTAGGCTCTTCTGTGAATCAAACTATCACAAACAACATTTTAGATACATGGACTATAATATATGGATCACAGGTTTTAGATCATCCTTTGCCTGTTCACAGTCTTCTTCAGCCATGGAAAACTAGTAACTCTCAATATTTATATGACATTTTTATGTTCAGTCATGTCTGTAGAAATGTTAACTAAAACTCACTGCTTTCTACACGTTTTTCCTTAGCAAACCAAAAAACCCCAATAAGATAATATTTTGATCTCCACAGAGAAAGTTAATTTAATACAAAGGTAGATGTAGTTGATGCACTTCAGTATACTCTCATAACTACAGCTTATTCCATTTCTAAGCCACTTCAGTCTCATATCAGCATTCTTCCTTTGCACGTAAAATTTAGCCCAAAGCTTTCTAATGTGCAAGAGTCAAAAGTGATGGAGCCCTATATGTTACTGTCAAAACGTTATGTATCTTTTTCAGCTTCACAATTTCTCCCTCTGCTCCTGACCCAATTTAAAAAGGCATTTCTAAATGGTCATGCAGAAGGGTGTCAAGGAAGGGGCCAGCAAGGGCAGGTGAGCCAGGAGCCGCGTTTTGTCTGGTGTGAGCAGCAAGCTCACCAACAAAGGTCAGGATGAAGAGCAATGAGGCCAGGTCAGGATTACGGCCAGAGTGAGTGATCAGGGTAAGGCACAGTCCAGTAACAAGGCAGATCAAGCCAGCCCAGACATCAGGTCTGGGTCAAGGTGAGAATTGGGTGCCTACACATCTACTTATTCAGCTGTGATGTAGCACAGGCAGGGACCTGCCTCAGGTTAAGAACATCTTCCAGGGGAGAGGGGTCTAGCATTCATAACAGCATAAAAACAAAATCAGGAAAGAAAGTTCAGTTTTCTTTCCATAGATAAAATTATGTTTGTACTGAAAATGTTTATAATAAAGTTACTTTTGTGTCCATTTTCTAAAATGAAAAATCATTTAAAAAAATAGGCAAATTTTAAGAGACAGTAAGCTTCACAGCCTTGGCTTAAGCTGCTGCAACAACAGAGAAGTTATAGGCATCTTCTTGGGTGCTGAATAATGACAATACTGTTGCAGAGATCCAGATGTCCATGGAAGACTGTAATAACAGGGAAGAAGTGGAAGGGATGTTTTCAGTTGAAGGGTTGGAGTACTAAAGAACTTGGATAACCAAATCCCTACATATTTATTTCAAGAATTTGTACACCTCATGCTTACGTCATCACTGTACTTCCATTCCTACTACCTCACAGTTACCAATAATTTACGTGATTGTGGAAAAGAACAATGGCATAGCACCACTTGGAAGCTCTGCCAACTGTATTACTTCAGCTCTCATTTCTGAAAGCAGTAATAAAAAATAGACTCTGATTTCGAAGCACTGCAATGCTTCATATTTTGCAAATATGTCTAAAGGAGAAGGGAAATATGCAAATTAATTTTTAACTCTACAGTTGAAATTAAGTTTTTCAATTAGCAAAAGTTGCCAACTAAGGACCCTACACATCATCATAAAATCCCTAAAATGTGATCTTGACTATGCTGAAATATCTTTTTAATTTAGCTTTGCATATGTTGTGAAGAATGAGTTGCTGAATTGATAACAACTAAGATTTGGCTGATTGCTTGCAATTGATTTCTAGCCTGATAGATGCTTTTGTACTTTAGTGGTTTGTAGTAAAAATAATTTCTGCCATTCACTTTTCTTTCTGGAGTCTGCATAAGAATCTGTGATCATACTTTCATAATTATTTTAAAACAGATATATTTTGTGCTGAGTTTTCAAAAAGAAAAGTGTCTTTACTGATGCAAGCACAACATCCCCATCTGATGGCAATTAGTATTGTTAAGCAGCCTTCTCAAAACAACCAAAAGCAAAGACTCTTACCCTAAGACAAAGCAGCAGGTAAAGCCTTTTGAGACCTTCCTTTTGTATTTTCAGAAAATTGGTTTTAAGGCTAATCTGAGAGTTGTAAGACTGTAAGAAAAATAAACATTTCATTTCTTTAAAATAAAAAAACAATGAGAAATTATTTGGGAACCATGGACTGCTATGAGAAAACACCCAGTTAATTCTCCCTCCTGTCTTGACCAGGAGCCATTTGCTATTTGTGCATTGCAACATGGAAAAGCATGTTATTGCTATACTCTGGACAGAAAAAGTCCAGGCTTACATCACCAGTCTGTGCCAAGAGCAGTCCTGTCTTAATCACAACCAGGTGGACACAAGCCCCAAGTGGATATGAGGATTATTCAGTTGTGTAACCTTTCTGTGGAAAGGATCCTCAGGAGCTGAAGGAAATGGAGGTCAGTCATCAGCACGTGTAGCTGCTTTCTCCTCTTCAGTTGAACACATGTCAGTGACAACTTTTCCATTCACATTGAAGTGTTTCCAAGTTGCTCGTTTTGATTCACTGGGCTGTGAATCAACCCTGCTGTAATTTTAGACACTGTTTTTAGCTGTCCATGCAATTATAGTAGCTTATTATAATAGAGATCAGGTACTGTAGCAAGATTAACAGCATGAAATCTAGGAAGTCCCAACAGTACACTGACATCAGTTTTCAATCTCTGAGTAATAAAATAAGAAATTGTTACTATGTGGAATATGTACACTCGATTTTGATTCCTTATCTTATTCAATTTTAAGGGTGTTCACACTCCAAAAAAAGTTGACGTTTTAGTTTTATGGGCCTGATATATCAACTGTTTATTCTTTTCTCATCTGCATTTTCCTATCTATCAAGAAATCTAAATGTAGATATTCTCATGAATGATAAGCCTCAGTGCCACTTGCCTTACATTTCAGTTTCTTTTCTCTCTCTCTGTGCCAAATTTACTTAACCCCTGAAATCAAGGTGAGCTTTGGTTTCCATATTTTTATGGCTTCCAAATTGTGTGGCTAATGGCCACCTCTGCTTTTATGTGAGCAGTTTACCCAATTAATAGTGGTGCTAACAGCCAAATGATTCATTCCCCAAACATGCTCTAGTTTAATTTTATTCTATGCCACCTAATCGTAGCAAATAAAGTGAGTTAAAAATAAAATAAAATAAAAACATTATTAAGAGTCAGGACCTGCTTCTTACGAAGAAATAAAATCTTGTAAAAAACTCATGTCCTTACACTTAGTCTCTGCTTCTGCATGCTTATAAATTTAGTACTTTATTTTACTCATCCCCGAAAAGCTGCAGTATTCTCATATTCTTTCTATACAAGTCCGAGTCTTATTTCTAACTGTCAGTAAACCTTCATTTCTGCATTCTCCCCTCTCCCTTCCAAAATTTTATCTATAGTTTCCCTCACCACAGCAGAGAAAAAACCCAGGAATCTGTCATGGTTTTTCTTGTAAATGTCCACATTAAACACAGAATGCTTCTGTCAATTTACTTCTTTGCTCCACAGCTCTCCTTTCTTTCAGCAGTATGCAAGTGTCTTGCTGACTCCTTGTTCATCACAACAGCCTACAAAATACAGACCATTACCTCTGCTTTCTCTTTCCCTGTCCTTTGAAGCATTCACTACAAACAGAAGAGTTTGGGTTGGGTGGAGAGAGGAGTTCTTCGGACACTTCACCTGCATTATTTTGATCTTCTGTAGGAATTATTTCGATCTTCTGTAGGAATTATTTCAGCATGTTCTACTTTGCAATAAAAATCTATTGAGAATAGAATAAAATAAAATCCAGTTTTTATTAATACATATATTTCATTATGACTACTACAGTCAGGCATGCAATGATGTTTTAACTGCTTTATTATAACTTTGCAGTGATGTCATCTGACCTTTCCAGATTAAGTGGTCCTAGGCAACAAAGCAGATGGTATCTAGCACAACAGGTCTGACGAACTCCACTGAGAAATACCTCAGTACGGACAACAAACATGGTTCTTACCTCCATTTCAGATTGAACAGTTTGACAGTGCCTAGCCACTAAAGGTCATCAAATTATTGTGCAGATATCAACATGGGCATGGAGGCAGGCCAGCAGGGAATAGACATCCAATAGTCAATAAAAACAGGCAAAGGGAGCCTGGAAAAGCAGGAATTTGGTCTTGTGCCTCTTTGTGTAGTTTGTATCTGGGAAAATTTGGTTGCAATAACAGATTCTTTTTCTGTGTTACATGGCAACAAGAAGTATCAGATACCCAAAGTTTCCCTAGTCACTTGGAAGAAAATGGTCAAAATACAATATATATAACTACATGTAGAGGAACGCATTTATTTTTCAAGTGCTGCAATGACCTCAGGGAAGTGAAGACAGATGCTTTCTTATCTTGGATTGTGCATTTCTTATATAGAAAGGGAATTACTGCAATATTATCAAGACACCACCATCTTAAAAACACTTGAAAAGCTGTGCAAGATTTAGTTTTGTTTTTTCTTTTTCTCCCCTAAAACACATTCCCAGAACTTGCAGCTGTAGAGAAAAGCTCATGATCCATTTGGATTCCAGAGTCAGAAAGCAAATTAAATTGTTTGACTTTAATATCAGCCTCATGATTTATCTTTTTTTGAATCAGCCTGAGTTGGCAAAAGTGCTGATGGAAGTCAGAATCTGCAAGTTCCACCTCTATTAGTGAGTGCTTAGCACACAAGAAAAATGAAGCATATACTGGAAGCTGCCCAACACTGTCTTAACTGTGTGTGAAGCACTTTGATAGGTACACAAGTGGGTCCAAATCAGCTACAGGTGCTGAAGAAAGGGTGCTGGTTGTTGAATATCTTTTGGCTCTCAGCCCTAAGGATATATTTTCTACTGTAGTTGTCAATTGCAAGGGAAATTGGTAAGGGTAGCAGGTAAACAGCTTCTAGATGGTTGGTGTTTTAGAGAAAAACTTCAAGCACAGCTGTATTTGGCAAAAGAGGAACTGGCTGAATTCGGAGTGGAAGTTTTAATGATACTCCATAGATTATTGTTCAAGAATTTGCAGAAAAGGTTATGCAGTCTGTAAGAACTTTCTACAAACAATATGATGAATTAAAGTAAAGGGGTTCTTTGAAAGGTACTATAACAACAAAAACAAGAGACTGAGCTATTGACCAAATGTTTCTAAATTGTGCTACACAACTTACATGACTTTTGTTATTGCTGCTGAGTTTTAAGGGAAAGCTCCAAATACCTAAAACAGAAGTTGACGCAGGAGCTACTCATGTGAAAGCTGAGTGCTGCATATACAAAATGATAAAGAAAAATTATTTGGAGTAAGGCACTGTTACATCTGGTTGGCCATTGGCTCATTCTGCAAGACAGTTTGGTCAAGCATATATCACACATAAACTGAGATAGTCTTTTTTTTTTTTTTTTTTAAATCTGTGGACGATATTTATTACATCCCTTTATGACTCTTACAAGCTTCATATTGGGAAGTATGTGGGCTTGACCTTTTGCAATTGTTCATTCCTGTAACTGAGAACTTACTGAATATACAAATCTTGACTAGTTATATCAAGAAATATAAAAAAAATATAGCTCTGGTAACTGCACACTACAAGATGTAAAGCATGTCATAACATATTATTTTACCATTTACAGTATTCTTGGCTACTTTTTCCTCTTTTAGAGTGGTTCAGATGTGAATAGAGCATTTCTGAATGGATGTCATTTATTCTTACTTCATCAGGTTTTCCTTTGGCCTGTGTCTTCTAGCCCCTCATTGACTTGAATCGCACACCCGCTCCATGTTTACATACCATTTCACTTCACTTTTAACTGTACCAGAAAGTACCTTCTTCCTTCCCCAGAATAAACTCAGATTAGACCAACCTGCATCAGACTGCAAGTTTAAGTCCCTGCTCAAAACTTAGTGCTTACATGTCATCTTAAATCACCTGGTGCTATATATGTATCAATATATTAAAAATTTATGCATCTAAAAGTTAGAAATTCATCCAGCTATGTTGCTAAAGCCTGGGCATAAAAAAGGAAAGAATCAGCCTCCAGGGATCTGCATGCTGGAAGATGATCCCTGTTTCTTCCCAAAAGAATTCTTTGTTTCCTCTCCCTCCTTCATTGTGTTCAAGTAAAAAAGGAAAAAATCTGATGTTAGTTTGTGGCTGTTTTTTAAAGAACTACCTCTATGTCTAATAGCTACAATATTATTTTTCAAATCCAGTCTATTAATTCTTAAAATGTATGCAGCTGGTATCTGAAATACTGGAATTTTTTAATAAACAGGAAGAAAAAAAATTATGACCTTGAAGGCATTAATAAGAATAACAGCTCTGGGACCATGATATTTTTTCTATCATTTAAGGAGAAACTGCAGTAATTAGCTGAGTCCAGTGGGTTCTACACAGTACCTTATTTATCTAAGTCAATGGTGCTTGTCTGACTTCCACATTTGTGAGCCATTTAATACTACATTCATTAGGGCATACAATCCAACTGAGGATGGTTAATGATTTGTTATTCAGGAAGAAGACATAATTGAAGCTGTTGGTTATGACAAAATAGCCATTATTTCCATTAGTGCTTCAGTTCTAGCATGTCTGAGTTGAAAATGTATTTTAGAGCCACAAAGATGACAGAGAGATGGGAGCATCTGGCATGTGAGGAGAGACTGAGACATCTGGAACTGTTCAGCCTGGAGAAGAGATGGCTCAGGGTGGATCTTACCGAAGTGTAAAAATACCTGACTGAGGGTATTAAAGAAGTTGGAGTGAGATGCTTCTCAGTGTTACCCAGTGACAGGACAAGGGACAATGGGCACAAATTAAAACACAAGACATTCCATTTAAACATAAGAAAAAATCTTTTTTCTCTGAGAGTATCATTGAATATTGAAACAGGATGCCCAGAGAGGTTGTGAAGTCTCTGTCTTCGGAGGCATTAAAAACCTGACTGGACACAGTCCTGGGCAATCCACTCTAGCTAACAGCATTTGAACACGTGGGTCTGTGCCTGCCAGCCTCAACCATGCTGTGACTGTATGAAAATGACTTAATTTCCAGGTATTGCCAAGGAGACAGGAGAAGAAAAGGAAGAAAAGAGAGAAAAGGAGACAGGAAAAAGAGAGAAAGGGTGAATGAACAAGTGAAGGAAGGAAAGAAGTAAAGGAAGTTTAAAGAGAATAAAGGAAAAATCAAAACAGAACACAGCATGCACTCAAATTGGAAAACACATTTGTATGACCATCCCATCACATAAGGATGGGCTCATTTCTTGCTTTATGTATCTTTTCAGCAGCTCTGTATTGAATCCTACAATCCATGGTTGCAGCCAAAATATTAAAAAGTGAGAGAAGGAACAATGATGTCACTGCTGTCCTTTAAGCCCTGCCCACAAATTCATGAGTGATCTATACGAGGATTAGGACCAGAGAGACCTCCTCATCATTGGGATGTTGCAATGTTTGTGCTTCTAGCTTCTTCAAGAGCTGAGCAGTTTTAGTTAGAAGCTTGTCGTTATGTTTGCTCTTTACAGATGGGATTGCTAAATGCGTGAGGAGACATTGCTGGATTCAAAGCCCTTTCCCAAGCTTATTCCCAAGTTCTGGTAACATCTAGTCAATACCTGACACCTTCAAGCATTGCCTGTTACACTCCTGAGTTTTCTCAGAAGGCAAAACAAAAGCTTTCCTATGTGGAATATTGGGGTGAGAAAATTCTGCAGCAAAAGCAAGACTGGTGAAAATTAATTGATCTCACAGAACTATGCATTCCAACTCTTGGCATCTGTTGTGGTTTAAACCCAGCCAGCAACAAAATACCACGAGGCCACTCACTCACTCTTTCCCCCTGCGGTGGGATGGGGAGGAGAAAATATAAAGAAAAGCTCGTGGGTTGAGACAAAGACAGGGAGAGATCACTCACCACTTATGGTCACGGGCAAAACAGACTCAACTTGGGGAAAAGACAAAATCAATTTAATTTACTACCAATCAAATAAAAACAAAGATAATGAGAAGTAAAACCAAATCTTAAAACACCTTCCCCCACCCCTCCCTCCTTCCCAGGCACAGCTTCACTCCTGGTTTTCTCTACCTCCTCCCCTCGCGAGGGGATCCAGCAGCGCAGGGGAATGCAGAATGGGGGTTATGGTCAGTTCATCACAGGTTGTCTCTGCTGCTTCTTCCTCCTCAGGGGGAGGACTCTTCACTCTTCTGCTAGGCCGTGGGGTCCCTCCCTTGGGAAACAGTTCTACATGAACTTCCCTGGCATGGGTCCTTTCTGCCGACCCATCTTCAGTCACAGACTGCGCCGGCGCGGGCTTTCCTGTGGAGTTGCCGCCATCTTGGGGGCATCCCCCTGCGCCGGCATGGGCTCCTCTCTCCCCAGGCTGCAGGTGGGCATCTGCTGCCCCGCTCCCCTCCATGGGCTGGGGGGGGACAGCCTGCCGCCTCACCACGGGCTGCGGGGGCATCAACCTCCTCAGGCGCACCTCCTCCTCCCCTCCTTCCTCGCTGACCTTGCTGCCTGCGCAGGGGTTTCTCTCACATCCCGCTCTTCTCCCCCGCTGCAGGCTCCCTTCTTAAACCTGTTCTCCCAGAGGGCTACCGCCGTCGCTGACGGGCTCGGCCTTGACCAGTGGTGGGTCCGACTTGGAGCTGGGGAAGCTTCTGGCAGCTTCTCACAGGAGCCGGCCCTGCGGCCCCCTCCCCCGCTACCAAAACCTCAACACACAAACCCAAAACAGTATCTTATAAATATCCCCCTTATGTTTAGAACAGAGGAACTCATAATCCTAACTATTATTACGAGCACTGAACAGGGAATTCAGTACATCTGGTCTTATTCTGAGCTTATAGTTATTGAACAGAACAAATAGTTTTCATTTCTCTGAAGGCTTTGTATCAGCCTAATTACTAAAGCAATCTGTTTAGCTTTTCCAGCTGCAGTAAAAACAGAGCTCTCAAATACCTTGGGGTTTGTGTTCTCCAGTTCCCTTCGGGCCAGAATAAAACTCACTTTCTCAGTAAGGAAGTGCCTATCCAATGCTAGTCTAAAGACACCATTTCAATTTATACAGCTGGATAAAAAATGGGCTGGATTTAGTAGTACACAGGTCTATATACCGTCCAGGTGCACAGTTTGCCTCCAATCATAGACAAATAGTTGAGCCTGTCAGGGTGTTAAGCAAGCACTACAAACTGGTATCAATAGCCAAGCTAAACAGATAATTATGAAAAGCCACCTCATTTACGCCTAAATGGAACACAGTCTCACCATAATAGTCTGCTGTGCAGTGATATTTACAGGATTGAGACTACAGATGCCAGGGCTTAAAGCTATAGAGGCACTTTGTTCTTTCTACTGGCAGATTATAAATTAACCCAAATTTAAAACATATTTCAAGTTATCTGCCTTCCCTGAAGTTCCTGGTCCCAGAGCTCTTACACAAATTTCTAATCTGCTGTGATTTTTCACATAATCACACTGTGCTCCATAAAAGCAAAAAGTCCTCCTTCTCTGCAGGTAGGTGTACATTTTTGCAATATTGGACTGCAACTGTCTGGCAATGTTATGACTGTATTGATTTATCTGTGATATTCTTGAAACAGTTTACTGTTTGATGTCAGTATATATGAAAACTCAGACGGGGCTGTTGTTGTATCAGGACAGATCCTTAGCACAAATAGTCCAATTCCTCTACACACATCAAGACAAAGACCTGCTGTCCTCACAACTTTCTGGAATAATTGCTGGAGGCCTCTGAAGAATCACTGAGAAAATACCCTAAGAGCTTAATAGCTATGTTTGAACTGTCATAGAGTTTCAGCATTATTGCAGACAGATCCCTTTCTCCCCTTTTCTTTCCTTTTGCATATCTTTATTAAGTCCTCTTTTCTTCCTGTATTTTTTACTGTTTTTCTTAAAAAGAGAATTCCAATTTGTAATCTTTTCTACGGTGATATAGAACACATATTCTAGTGCTCAAAGTCCAATAGCTTCACTGGAACTGGGAAATCTCTTATAAAAGTATGTCTGGTGTCCATTTGAGAGTTACCAATAATGGGGAATCCAACACAGCCCTGCATGTATTACTCCAATGGTTTATCTCCTTTTGAGAGCAAAAAGGCATAAATATGCTTCGTCTCCTGCCTGAATTTGCTAAGTTTCAACTTTTACTCATGGACCTTGTTGTAATTTTTACTGCTACAATAGATGTGTAAACATATTTAAGCCTGTTCAAGATTTTAAGGCTTGGGGTTTTTTTAACCTTACAGATAATTAGCATCTGTTCAGCTACCAATGTAGTCAAAAGGGCACCTCCTATAGCAAGTATCTCCACAGAACGCTTTTGTAAATTCATGGTGCTGCACTTTTAAGATGTCGTAACTCATATTGTTGTAAGTACACTAAAGATCTTGATACAGCAGATCTGATTCTAGGTCCTAGGGATTTTGCCCCAAGATCTTTCCACCCACTTTTCATTTATATGTATGCTGCCCCATATAATCATAGGATAAACTCATCCATATTTTACTTTGGTTTAATACAAAAGACAGTCAATTTGCTGATCACAAAGGCTTTTCAGCCCAATGGAAGAGTGTAACAGAAAAGCCAGATTCCTGCAAGCCTTTAAAGCCTTCCTAAACATATTCAAGTTTAACACATTAGATGAGGAGAATAGTAATATTAGCATAGTTTAGATTGAAAGTTAATAAAAGGGAAATCAAATGAATTTTTCCTTGCATCTAAACTATGAATGTCTTCTACACCGATATGTCCTTTCAGACCCATTCAGTGGACAGGTAACATAATCTATTAGCTTACATCTGCTCATTTATAAAACTAATAGGCATTGCTATGTTGTGTGTTTCCAATAAACCAGTTTACATACTGCACCATCAATTTCTCAGAAGTTTCCCACTATTTTCAATGTGAGATATGCAGCTTTGTTAAACTGCTTAGATGAAACCTTGTCTTTACTGTAAACTTTGCAAATCAGTGTGAGACAGGTTTTAGAGAGAGTTTCTCTGCATCGAGCAGACTGATGGTGCCTCCACACTGAACATCCCAGTAGAGAGGGAAAAGGTTTGGTTTCTTCCCCATTCACTGGGACTGTAGATACTATTGCAAACACAGCGATCACCTCAATCTCAAATTGCAAGTACACTGGTAGAAAATTAAATCAGAGCTTAAGCACTTTAACTTGCAAGGGGAGAAACAATTGTATGACAACTTGTTGTAGCAATTACCTCTTTAAAATGGACCACAGTTGTAATAGAAAGGGATTGGCAAAAATATAAAGCATGATTTAAACTGAGCTGTATGACTGTAAAAAGAACAATCTTCTGAAAGAAACTAAAAAATATGATTTCACCAAAAAGCAGTTTCTCTTTTGCCTCCAGAAGAAAGCACAAACTCAGGAAGAGAAAGGTGTCATTTATATATGCAAATCCTGATGAAATAAGGACTTCCTTGCAGATGTGGCTTTCAAGAACATCAGAATAATTCCATTCATTTTAAAATTGTGAATGTGGGGAAAACTCACAGCCCTCACAAAATGTTTACAGACTCATAATGTTGACGTATCTAAAGCTAGCACCTCTTCTGATGGAAACATGCTCAGAAGCAGTTCTCCCTTAGAGAAGTAAAACTGTGACTTTGCATTGTAATGGTCCAAAACAGGCTATGGATGTTATATTTTGCTAAAAGAATGGAATAACTAGGAAACAACATTGTTTCTCTAGGACTGGCTTACCTGAGCCACATATGATCATGTCCTGGAGGAATTTGTTTCATTACAGCTGGTTACTGTCCTGAGGATACTAATAAAATGTAACAGCCCTGACCAGTATCTTCTGGGGCCTCCTGTAACCCTCCCTCATGCCAGGGGTTGGGGGCTGCTCCCCACTGCTCCCTGGCCAGCCCTGCTCTCTCCTTGGCTGGCAAAGCCCCTGCCCTGCCAGCCCCTGGGGGGATCATCCCCCATGGTCCAGGTCCCCAGGCAGCCCCATCCCCTGCAGCACCCTGGAAGAGCCAGGCTGCAGAAGTACATCTCCTATACTTTGTTCAAGTTTCTACCTTGAAGGCTTAAGGATTCTACTCTTCTCTGCTCATCTGTCTCTTCTGTAATAACTTATTAAGCCATTGGCTGCTTTTAAGAACATTTTGAAAAAAAAATAGGTTTTCCACAGACATGAGGAAGATAAGCAGCTGTTCTGGAGGAAGGGGGAGAGACACCATCTGACAGCCTCGTGGGGGCAGAGGGATTCCACTGGTGAAGTGTTCAATTTGGCTGCAGCCAGCTGTGCTGGCACCACATGTGTAGCTGACACAGTCCATGTTGTCTCCTGCCTAGTGAACAGGTCATCCAGGAAAATCTAGGTTTGTCTTGGGTGAGGATCACAGCACACAGGTTGTGGAAAAGAAAGGGGGTTTTGTTTTGTATCTTTTTGTTTTGTTTCTTTTTTGGTTTGGTTTTGTTTGGTTTGTATAAGCAGTGTAACCAAGCTGCTTGAAATAAGCAGCCAGCATCTCTTCAAGATTCTGTATGCTTGTAACTGTCTTAGGGCACATTACAGAATATATGCAGGAATTCTAGAAGTTGTCTCCCAGACTCCAACATTTTATCTCTCACCATCACCTTTCCTTGATCAAAATGCTTCAAGAGCCAGCAAACATTACACATTGGTATAGACTCAAAGGGTCAAAACTGGGGTTGGGTTTAGGCCTTCAAAAGAGCCAGCTGACTCCAAAACCCACCTGAGAACGAAGTCTTAGGATTCAGTTTTCCTTAGGGCCTTTAGGATCCCTCCTGAAAGGGGATTTCTCCGCTCCTGGGAGAGAAAAGGTAACAGTGAAAGATATAAGAAGACAGAGCAGCATATGGCTGTGGAAAGGATAGTATTACATAGCAACCTGAAAGCACAAGAAACCAATAAATATCTCCCAAGTATGTGAATAGTACAGATAATTATGGAGGAGGAACATTCTTACATAGACTTGAGCTTACCTATGGCAACAGGATCACAAAAAGGACCATGAAATGCAGCCACTGCCATTCAACCACCTCTCAGAGAAATGAGTCCAATTACCAGCACTCATAAAGCAGACAACTATCACCACTAAGCAGGAAGGACTGCAGTTGAGTATTTTATCCAGCCTGAAAACTGATAAATCATGCTGCTTTCTCCTAGCTTTTTGTTGTGCTATTGCTGTTTTATAACTCCACATCCTAGTTCCTGTGTTTTAATTGTAAGAGCTCATAGAGTATTACAGCCCCCAAAGCAACTTATTTCCTCAGCCGAGCTTTCTCAGAATTGACTCATGCTGGAAACTGTATTTTATATAGTTTCATGTACTGCTTGGGAAGCTAAAACTATAATTAACTTTGGTAATTAGAGTTAGAATATTGCAATAACTCTTCTCTCAGAACTACATTTACCATGAAGTTATTAATCTTCGGAGCCTATTCTTGCATAAGCCAATTAATATGTTGACAACATAGCGATGGTCCGTAAATAGTCTTAAAAAAATGAACCCCCCGAACACTGCAGTCACAAGGATTCATGAACAACATCCTGGACATCAGGTTTTAATAATGGCAGACACTGCATTTGAAATTTTTATATGAATACTAATAAGTTAAGGGCCAGGTTCAGTCCTCAGTGGAGTAATGGGGGGAAGAACCTGCCAGTAAAGCTTTTAACTTTATTACTTGCAGTCATATACTATTGAGGCTGTGCAGGTTTACAAGAGAGGAGATTTTGATATGTTTTCATAACGTTGTTCCACCACCTCATGGGTTTCCACATGAACAGCCCAGCGCTAACTCCCATCTATTCCAACAACAGTCCTACACTGCAGCTGTAAAGAAAGACCGTTCAGAAAGCCCTTAGCAGAAGCTGAGCTCTGCTGACACGCTGGTGCCAACTGGATTGTCATCCTGGACTGAAGGAGGAGCAAAACAAAGCCAATGCTGAAGGGTTTCAGAAGTTTCTAGGAGGAACACAAAAATATGTTTTGTTGAGTTGTTTCAAAATTTAAACCTGGCTGGAATTTTGAGCCAAAATCCATTTACAGCTTTATGAAAGTTGTGTTTAGAAGAAAAAGACTTCCTTTGAAGAATATTTTTATAAAAACTTTATGCTTTACCAGAGTTACTAAGATTCAGAACAGCCATCTTTAAACATGTCACAGTCCAGACAGAAGACTTTCCAGCACAGTATGGAGCCATCATAATCCAGACCACTTCAACACTTCCTAACTCTGACATCTCTTTTTTGTGTTTGATTGTTTATTTTTTTTCTTTTTCCAGAAACATTTTTTTTTCCTAGAATCAAGGTCCCACAGTCAACAGGGAACAGAAATATACCCTATCTTTTCTTTTGCTACTTACTCAAGCTTGGCATTTTCTATAATAAATAAGGAAATAAAACCAATTTAATAAAGGAGAAAAGAAAAAAGGATGGTGAAAATAGCAAGCAGTTATTCATTGCAAGTTAAGAAGTGGTCTGGGTAGCATGGTTCACACATTATCACATTACGTGACAGGAATCCTTTGCCTCTTTCCCTTCTTATCCACACTTTGTATTTGTTAGAGTTGTGAGAAAATGCAGGCAAAAAGTGATCCTTTCTAGAATCTGAACAGAAACTTACAAACTACTGTTTGGGTTTCAGGTGAAAATGACATCTAGATTTTGAGTAGGAAGTTTGAGAAATAGGAAAATAAAAAAAATTTAAAGGCACCATTAGCAGAAGCGGTAGAGATTTTATCTGCATACTTAAACAGCTTTAAATCTTCAGCATGTTCTCAGAAAATAATTTGTATTAATTTAAAGAAATCTGTTTAAATTTTAAAAGTTGTCAAAATTGGTGGCCCACCTTTATTCAGACAGGCTGGTCTTCATACTAAACCCATTCTTTGAAAAGAAAAGTATGACAGGGGTTCAAGGCTTCCTACAGGATTAGGAAAAAATACATTTGTTCTGAAGATGAACCAGATGGAGGCTGTGCCTGGCTGAGATGAGAATATGAGCCTGGAGAGTTGGTCTTGCTCCTGGTGCCAAAGCTGCCACAGGAGCATTGGAGGGGCCAGGGCAGCATTGCAGGTTGCCAGGTGAGCCATTGTGTCATTGGCAGTTTCTGCTCAGCACACTCCATTCGTCCCACTTACAGCCTGGCTTTGCAATGCTTTGGCATAAGAAACACAGTTAGAGAACCATGACTGTTTTGTTACCTACCTTAGGAACATTTGACTTCCATATTTTACTTGTGTCTGGAGCCATCTGTGGTCTTCTGCTTTCCATGAGTCACGTCTTGAAAGGGATGAAACTGCACAGGACAAAGGTCTGAGTGCCACTAGCTAGCGATGTCCTGACGGCACACCATTTGGGGGGAAAATGTGTATATTTGGAAAGAAAACAATTTGCAGATTGTGTATTTCGCTTCTATATATAAAAAAGGAAGCAGCATTGTTCAGCTTGAAATTGCTTTTCTAAGCTACCTCTAGTACTTGAAAAAATGTACTAAGTAGTCAGAGAACTAAAATGTTTCAATCTATTCAATTTTCTTTCTGTCAGTGTTTCATTTCCTTAACTGAATACCTACATGTAGATAGAAAGACACACACATATATATATATATATATATATGTATAGTATCTCTTTTAAGAACATTTCTGATATTTTGATTTTGGGGGGCTGGAAAACCCTGGGGATACCCATATGTGCATATAGATAAGCCATTAGTACCAGCACTTTTTTTTGGAAAGCCAGGATTAATGTGCCATTTATGAAAGAGGTATCATTGCCAGATGGTTAGATATTCATTTGATCTTTCAAAATTTAAAAAGTGCTTCCCTGTAAGTCAGCCCTGCCAGTGGAAGTTATACATCCCTAATTTCCATTTTCCTGCAGCACTTACCTGCCAAAATATTTATTAGATCTGGGTTGGGTGGGTGGATGGTATTTTCCCTGCAAGATGTGTCTTCTGAATTTCACTTTCAACTCTATCTGTCAAAGAATCTACTTATGTTTAGTGATGTGTCATGCTGAAGCCACTATTCAGACGTGTAATGCTGCATTTAAATGTAGTTAATTTTAGGCTTTCCATCTCACATCCCTCCTTAGATGCCTGTCATAAATGATTGTCTCTTTTAATACAGCCTCTGGAGTGTATTGGGTTTTGCTATTATATTGGTTGCTTTTTTAATATGATGGAATAGACATCACAGAAAAAATAATAATCAGACTTATTTAAATACCATCTTCAGGAGAATAAAACTTATAGGTAATTTTGAAAGTGAAAATACTTTAAAAAAAATATTTCCACTAAATATACCACTTCATTTTTCTCCCTTAAAAATCAGTTTTCTCGAAACAGTATAAACCCCATGCAAATTAGAAAGTACTCACAAATTTACTAATATCCTTGAACATGTATGTTTTTGCCAATGAAAGTTTTGTCCCTGAAACTCCTTCCAATCTCAAGAAATGTTGTCATACAAATACTATTCCTGAAATCACTTGTGCGAAGCCTTATTCACCTATAGCAGGAAATTCCACAGTAAGTACAAGAAAAACAAAATCTGGAGTGGAAGGGGGAGTACCCTAAATGGTTCAAGTGAAATTTTATCTGTTTGTATGAGTGTGATATGAAATCAGGCATCCTTTCATTGTTAGCAAAGGTTTTCAAGTGACAAACCTTAAAAGCTAGTCAGAAATGATCATAATAACCTCATGACTGCACAGTCCAGACTGTGCTTTATTTGGTCAAATTTTTGTAGGCAGTTGAGGTTAATTTAAACTGAGTCTGAGAACCTCAATTTTCCATGCAAGTGACATATTATTCTGATGGCACAGAACCAACAACAATTTCATGCGCTCTGAGCCTCTTCAGAAACTATTAACTATGTGTCACATCAGTAATAGAACTGGCCAAAAATTAGCACAAGACACGTTTGTTTTGCTTTCTTTAATTATTTTCTCATTTCCATCAAACCTGCTTAAAGCAAAGACCTTCAGAGAAAGTGATATCCTTTTCTCCACAATTAGGACCAGCAGTTGTGGTCAAACAAGACATCAGTTTCACCAAGCAGCTACAGAAAACTTCAGAAATGCAAAGTGTTGGGACAGGATATGATACAAACCACCATTTTTGGACTAAACTAGAAAGTTCCTGATAAGCTCCAGTAATCAGCTGATAACAAGAGAAAAATTTTTAGGTAGATGCATGTATTAGTGTTACCAGTACAGCAGAGCAATAGTCAGCCTCATTATACCACCTGAAAAAGATCTCCATTTATAGTCCACATAGTTTGGTAGCTTTAGGAAATAATATTATGCACATTTGGAGAATTCTTTGTTTACAGAGCATGTAACATTAAAACAAACATTAAAGAAACAAACCAAACACCAAAACCAAACCAAAACAACCTCCCACACAACATCTGAGCTGTAGTGGACAGCTTGGGACACATGGAATTACTTGTCATTTAATATTTTGTTGAATAGCGGTTTTCCCTCTTTGAGCCACTGGTATCTGTGCATGGTTAAAGCATTGCCATTCATGTGTTTTTTTCAGGAATGCATGCAAATGAAGATTATATTTCTATTTGATAATTGTTCAAGTTCTGCAAGTAGGACTGTCATGGGCAAAAGCTGTATTGTGCCGCTGTGGGCACAACCTGTAAGAGTTGACAGCATGACACTGAAAAAGTTGTCATATAGAGGCCTCCAAGATCCTTTGCCACAATAATGTCAAATAAATTTAAGGGAAAGAAAGTAAAAATAAGAACTTCCAAAATATTTCTTATGGAGAAGCTGTATCTATTCTTTAAAATGATCTTCAGTAAAGCTGTGCAACAAGTAATTCATACTCACTCTCCACTCAGATATTTCCTAAAATCTCACATTTCAATGTCAGTTGTAGTATCATGGATAGCGGTTATCCAAGTCTGAAACAGTAAATCAAACTGTTATAATTCACTGTGTGATACCTTGCAAAGATGAGCATAGATGTTCCATTTCTTCAGTTAATAGGAATTAACTATCTGGATGTTCCAGGCAGTTGGCTGTCTCATCCCAAGCTAAGGGGAAGGAAAGGGATAGGAAGGAACTATATCAAAATAAAAATGCTCAAAAGAATGCAGAATTCACTCTGATATTCTCCTGACATGCCTTAAATCCAAAGACAGATTGCAGAGACTATGTACAGACTGAAATTCTGGGATCTTCCTGCATGCAAATTTTTAAGGCATGCGAAGAGACCACTTGCAATGAATCACAGAAAGTCACAGCTGAAATTCTACAGTAAGGCTATTACAAAGCCATAGTCACTATTTTTCTATCCCATTTTTAATTCTGAATAATCTGATCTGTGGAAAGTCTTGCTTTTGCAGAAAAACTTTGGGCAATGCCTCATCCACCCTAAGTACATTCAAACAAGCCTATGCTGTGCACAAGTACTACAGTAATGCACAGTAAGTAATGCATGAACTCTTTTTCAGTTCTAGCCTGAGGGGTTGAAAGAAAACTGGACACTGTCTAAATAATGCAAGATTCCTTGGCATAAGAAAATTGTCATTTTTCACATCTTAAAGCAGTCATAATTTCTGCTGAGTATTACCTGGTATACTGGAGTTCCTTATCTATGCATAATTCAGACTAGCCATAAAGACACTAGATAAGGAGTTAAAGCCATGCATAATCTAAAGCCAGGGAGTTTGAAATTGTGATGTTTCATACACACACCTGAAGTTCAGACTAGGAGCTTGAGTGCTGCTGCTGATCCTCTAAATACAGATCTAGCCCAATATGCTGGCACATGTTAAATAATGACACCATCTTCACCCTTGTTCCCTATTTCCACTGCTGTTGCACTGAAATACTGCTGCCTGTCCCCAACCTCCTGATATGACCCTGTCACCACCCATAGCCCGCTCTGAAGCAGACATGTTCTTCTCAAGGTCAGAGCAGGGGGCTGTGCTGCCACTCCAGGCTGATTTCAGTGATTCCGGAAGAAAGCCGTATCTCTGCCTGGAAAAAAAAAGACGCTGCCTGAAGACACAGCTCTCCTCACATTTTCTGTCCGCTTTCCTTTCCTGCACACAGAAACGGGCTGGTAACTTGGATATCCCTGGCCTTTCACTGAAGTTGAACAGCCACTGTTAGACCGCAGCCTGGGGATAGTTGTGTGACAGCATCTCAGAGCATATGGGGAGATTTGAAATGCAGAAAATCACATGAAGGATGAATGTGCAAGAATACAAAGCACTAGAGGAGATTAAAATAATGCTAATAAAGGCCATGACCTTCTAAGAAATCTGCTCATGACCACTAAAGAGCTGAACTCTTACATGGCAGAATGTAAAATATTATTTTTAAAAATACCAGACAAAAATAGCAGTACCAGATTCCTCTCTCACAGAAAGTCACTGAGCTGCTACCTAGAAGTAATAGGTAAAATAGCTCCCTGGAACCAGGAACAGCACTACCCAGAGCATAAAATCCCCTGAGATCAATCTCCCACCTGGCAGCCTAAGCTCAATTGCATGCAAATTCGTAAAGAACAGACATAATCCAGGTGTTCTAGGCTCAGAAGAAAAAATGTCCTGATCACCTGTGGATCATCAGACTAGAAATGAGATACTTGCCCATTCCTGCAAGACATTCTAATATTGTAAAACCAGATGCAAAGCACAAGCTTTATTGATACTCATTCTGTCCTCATCCTCATTTACAGGAAATATATGTACGTATATAAACTTATACATAAAAAAATGTGCCTATACACATGTATATACATACTTGCAAAAACACAGTACACCCACTAACATATGTTAAAATATGATCCTTAGTCTTACAGCACTGTCATATAGAAATGGGTCAGCTTTACAGAGGTCATCAGCCACCACTTCGTTGATTTGACACAACCACCCTTCCCATCAAAGTAGTTCCCACCCATTCCTCCAGTAACTCAAAGCCATTGCCACCCAGCAACCTATTCTCCACATTACCTCTGCAGTATCAAGAAAGAGTGACTTCATTCTGCAAATAAAAGATGAGAAAGGTTAACCTTAACAGGCACTCTGTGTCAAAAAGAGTACTACAATGAAGCCTTCCTCTTCCTAGAGCAAAGTCCTAATGATCAAGTCATCATGCAGAAAAGAAGTCACCCAATGTAATTTTAAATACCTAGGTGATAAGGAAGTTTACGTATGACCCATAGAAAGATGAAAGGATGAGACAGGGTTTAACAATTAAAGTCCATGTCCCTTTCAAGGAATACCTTCTCCTACTTTCTCTGCACTTGCATGCAATAGAGAAGGGATTTTGCCAAGAGTTTTTAAATGGAAATGTGAATTCCTGCTTAACGACACAGCAAACCCACCGAACCTCAGGCACTAGTTCATTCTTTAACAAGCATTCTAGCACAAAAGTCCACCCCATGTACACTAATCTCCAACTGCCTGTTAAGATTAGTTTCTAAATTGCTCCCTCTTTTTAAGACAGTGAACATTTCAGTATCAGTTCATATAGAAAATGTTCCAAGCATACCACAAAGCATAGTCAGCTCAAGTTTTCTCAACTGCAAAGGCAAATCCAGTTTTGTTACCAAAAAGGTGAAAGCCTGAGAACAGGGCAAGCTTTCAGAACAAGAGAAGAGAGAGGCTGAATTCAGAAGCAAGCTTTTGATCTTGTTACCATGGCAGGGATGGAGAGGTCCTCTCTCAAAATTTCAGAGGTAACAAGAAACAGCTTTGTTGCAGGCGTGTTTTCAGTGCATACAACTGTTAGACTAAACTGTTCCTTTATCTGTTGATTACACTTCCCTCCAGGATCAGATGGATTGCATGTCAGTGCTATCATATCAACAGGCAGCAATTAAAGGCAGAATTAAAAGCTCATAAAGAAGAAGAAGTCTTAGGACAATAAACTGAAGGAAGTACATGTATTATCATACAGAAGTCAGCCCTAATCAAATGGAGAATCTGGACAGGCTTCCTCTGTTGTAGATGTGTCCCAGGCCTTTGACTATTGCTGTATGGCAGAGAAACTCACATATTTTCATAGCAATACAACCGCCTTAGATCACTGAAAACCAGCAACTGCCCATTTCCACCTTATTTTGCTTGTGCTGATAGATGAAAAATAGTTGCAAACAATGTCTTTTAGAATGTGTTCACTGGAAGAATTTCCCCATACTTTGTGAGATTAGGAAGATCTTAAAAGGAACAGTTTTCATTCAGAGAGGAAATAGTTCACTCAGAAGCCTGGGGAACGTCTTGGAAGGTAAATATTACACACCAGTTGAAGCATCAGCAGTTCAGGCTGATGATATATGGAGTTCTTAATAAAACAATCAGAATTCATATAGGCAGATTATTGGAAAATATATGCAGAAGTCATGCTGGACTAGTAAAAAACGAAGACTAAGTTGAGAGAAGATAAAAACAGTGGTGGTAAAGGTTTCCTAAGACAGAGTAAAATTAATCTGCTCCACCTTGCGCAGTGCAGATAAGTACAGAAGACAGTTTTTTGCCAAAATGGCTTAAACAGGCAATCTTTCTTCCCTAAAAGGTTAAATCTTAGAGTCAGTAGCAACACAAAAAGAACAAGGAGACTTGCAATGCTAGTCCCAAGTCTGCCAACAATCAGCTGCAAGTATCCTTACTGCAATCAGTTTGCTTGGAAGTAGTTCCTGGTGTTTTTTTCCAGGTCTTCAGGCAAAAGTCTAACTCATTGAGGTGTTCACATTGCACTGAAAGTTATTTTTCCCAGTCTCTGTTGTGGCCCCTTGGTGCTGTTTAATGAAATCAAATATGCCTGAGTTCATATTTGACATTAACAAACAACTACCAGTGAAATAAGTAACACCAGTGCTACACATATCATATATGAAATGTTGGCACAGAAGTTAGTCCAGTTCCTGAGACAAATGTAAAAAGTGAGCAGTATAATAATGCTATTTTCTCTCCTCCTTCCTTAGACAAAAACTCAATGGAGGGAAGAAGTAATTTTTAAATGCCATTTTAGAGACACCCTCTTTGGAGACACTCAGTTGCAGAACTATTTCAGAAAGATAAGTAAAAAAACAGTTTTATCAGTTATGCATCTCTGTTATTATGTATCTCTATGTCCTGGTTTCAGCTGGGATAGAGTCAATTTTCTTTCTAGTAGCTGGTATAGTGTTATGTTTTGGATTCAGTACGAGAAGAATGTTGCTAACACACTGATGTTTTCAGTTGTTGCTACGTAGTGGTTAGACTAAGTCAAGGATTTTTCAGCTTCTCATGCCCAGCCAGCAAGAAGGCTGGAGGGGCACAAGAAGATGGGAGGGGATACAGCCAGGACAGTTGATCCAAACTGGCCAAAGGGGTATTCCATACCATGTGACATCATGCCCAGTATATGAACTGGGGGGAGCTGGCCTGGGGGGGGGCGGATCGCTGCTCGGGAACTAACTGGGCATTGGTCAGTGATTGGTGAGCAATTGCATTGTGCATCATTTGTTTTGTATTCCAAAACTTTTATTATTGTTGTTGTAATTTTATTATTGTTACTATCGTTATTATTAGTTTCTTCCTTTCTGTTCTATTAAACTGTTCTTGTCTCAAGCCACACCTTTTACCTTTTTTTTTCCAATTCTCTCCCCCATCCCACTGGGTGGGGGCGTAGTGAGTGAGCAGCTGCGTGGTGCTTAGTTGCTGGCTGGGGTAAATCATGACACTCTAACACGTTAAATCAAGAGCTATGAGAAGCCTCAAAACATAAAATGAAATAAGTGTTAACATTACTGATTACTATTAACTGCCTAATATTATTCAATGCAGTAAGAGTGCAAAGCAAGCAGCTGTGGCGACAGCTACTGGTATGTACATTCAGTTTATATGAGTTTCTCCCTCCACAAACGTGCACACACGAGAGACACATAGACACATACTTCTTTCTTTGGTATTCATTACAGCTTGGAAAAAGAAAAACAAGCAGATGACTCATAGTTCTTCAGGACATATCAACTGCTGGATGGGGATAGTTTACTAAAAAATAAAACAGCATAGTTGATAAATCACTTCTACTGGAACTTTTCCTAGTGAACATTTTGCTCCAGCAGAATTAGTACTCCAGGAAATGTATACATAGTCATTCTTTGGTCTGGACAACGTACTAGGATTTTTCACAAAACACTCAAGAACCATATACAAGTTGTTTGCAAGAGAGAGACTGTAGGGAAAAGACACATCATGTGCTCAGTCAGGTTAAGTACTTCCTGCTCACTTCATTGAATGTGCTGTCTGGAGACTTAGGTATCAGAATCAAAGTCTCTACTTACTAATTTGAACATGTTCCTGAAATCACATTAACATTATACCAAGTGGACAGCATGGCAAGCAAATAGATCATGTTATAGTTAAAAGTTGGGGACCATTTCAGCAGTACTGAATGTACAAAGATAAAAATCACCACTTCTTCCCAAATTGATTTATGATGTAGAAGCCAAATGGCAGTATGAAACATTCAAGTGAAACAAACTAGAAAAATGTACAGATTAAGTAATCAATTTCTCAGTTTATGCAACTGAGAATCTAGAAGATGTTATGTAGACCAGTATCTACTTTGCCTGTCTCACTCAGAATTAAATACAAGCCTGGCAAAAAGCTGCTCACAACTCCTCCCAAAATTCAGATATTGTGGGAATATAAAAGTGGAATTTGAGGAGGTTTGGGTCAGAAAGTGAGATATCAATAGATCTGTAAATTATACAGTATCAGAAGGAACAGAGCAAGAGTTTCCCTTATAACAGCATATGACTCATATGCTTATATGCACCATCTTACTTTAGGCAGTGAGTAATGTACTATTCAGATGAGAAGATGTGGTTATGAATTCATTCAGACAAGGGAAATTGGTTGTTATATCCTTTTTTGGTGTTAGCCCTGTATCTTTTCCTTGCAATAGTTTTAGCTGTGAAACATTTTGCCTCTGACCATTGTCAGGTTGCACATCTCAATCCTTTGAACATTGGGGGTGAGACAGTTTCTTTTTCCAGAAGACATTCAGCTGTTCTGAAAAGTACCCTGTTGCAATCAGGAGGAAATATAATGCAGGGAGGAAAGGAAAGGTGATAATTTTGTAATTTTTCTTCCTTCTCTTTTTTTCCCTTTGTTCACCTACTTACAAAGTAAAAGCAACTCAGACTGAAAACACCTCCCTTATGATTTCAGAAGGAACGTCATGAAAATGGCAAACTAAGATCCAGTTACTACAGGCACTAACTAGTCTTCACTGAACTATTCCCATTTGTGGGATCGATGATTTTAAGTCCATGGATAAATTCTTGCAGTAACTCTCTGCTTCTAGTTTGCAGAAGAGGTCTCCTAAGTGTAAATATGTATCCATAATGCACATTATGCTACTGCCAGCTGTTAAATGATACTACTTTTGGAATTGCATTCACTCCTCTATATGTTTTCTCTGCTTTGGGAAGATACATGCTTTTGGAAAATCCCAGTCTCATGTAATTCAAGATCACTTGTAGACACTGTATGACTTCTTTGTCCTCACAAACTACTTCATAAAGATGCACCAACAAAAGCAATAAAGCTACTTCAAAATGATATACAGACTTGTTTTAATTGAGGTATTCTCATAAACAAAGCTTCACTTACACAAATCTTCTGAACAAAGAGCTTCAATGTTAATTGTAGCACGGCATGCAAGAATAGTGGACAGATGAAAAGAGACAAATTAAAACAGAAGTTCAACATGATAAACTATTCTATTAAGTCCTGTCATGAACCATGACCTTAACCTTTTTGAAAAATTTAATGCCAACATGGGACTGAATATAAATATTTTACAACACTGTGAATCTGAACTTCAAAATGAATTAGAGTTTTTCAGAATGTCTTGAAGTATTTTCTTCCGTTTCAGAATAAGCAGCAAACTTCAGATGAGAATCTGGAAAAATAACTGGTTTGTATCCAGGAGAGAAATAAAAGCACTGGATTCCCTGTACATGTGTATAGCTTCTGGCATGCCTCTTCAGCAAAGGGACAAATGTCAACCTTGATCCCTTCAGGGCATGATTTAAAAATTCAGGCCCAAACTCATGAAATAGATCACCAGAAACTTTTCTTTGTCCACCACAGGCTACAGTTGTTATATACAGTTCAGATTGCTTTGAAGCTATGCGCAAAGATGAGTTTTGAAAGTAGGAGTGGCATATGAAGAGGTCATGGTCTTCCTTCAGTTGTTTATAACTGTGAGAAACCATTGTTTTTCAGATCAATACATTCAATGGCTTATAAGCGTACTTTCTAACCCATTTAAGTAAAAATTAATATCATTTGCAAAGCTAAAACATTTGAACAGTTCAAACCAAACAGGTACATCTAACTAAATACATACTCAGGAATGCGGGTAAAAGCAGTTCACCCAGCATAGCTGAGAGGATAGTAACTTTCAGGAAGAATCGACATTTGGGGACATAGTCTCTTCACTGGAAAAGAATGTCTGACTCCACCTTAAACATAACTTAAGTGGGAGATGAAGCAGAAAGTCTGTCAGACTACCTCCAAATTGATGTTCCTGCTGAGCCTGTGGCAGTACATCCCCCCCCCTCCCCACCATCCTGCCAGCAGGAAACGAAACTTCTCCAGGCAGGGAGAAGGGGAAGGAAACCCTGGAGGCTGCAGGTTGAAATTTGAACTGGCCAATCGAGATGTGCCAGGTACACCGAGGTGACCCTCCTGCCCAATAGGGATTAAATGACCACAGGTCAGATTCAACAGGGGTAGAAATGGGGTCCCGCCGGAGGACACTGTTACGGATGCACGACTAACCAACTTCAACAGGTGTTAAAACTCAGATTTATTCTTCAGCAAAAGTTAGTTAGAGGTCCGATAAGGTTCTATAAAATCACAGGCTCAATGACGTAAAGAGAATTAATACTACACGGCCGACTTAAGAATCCCCAAGATTTAAAGTGATGGCTCAAAACGTGCGTATCACTCGCCTAAAAGCTGAGGGCTCTCTCCCTCGAGGAGTTACCTCGGGCAGTGCCCCGGCCCGAGGGGGAGTCCCCGACTGCAGACCCGCTGCTCCGAGGACGACTGCCAACGTGTCCTCCGGCGGGACCCCGTTTATACCCCTGTCGAATCTGACCTGTGGTCATTTAATTCTATTGGCTAGGACGGTCACCTCGGTGTACCTGGTGCATCTCGACTGGCCAGTTCAAATTTCAACCTGCAGCCTCCAGGGTTTCCTTCCCCTTCCTGGAAAGTTTCGTTTCCTGCTGACAGGACGGGGGGGGGGGGGGGGGGGGCGGGATGTACTGCCACAATCCACCCCGTGACCACAGTCATGATTCGACTGGTTTCTTTGGAGTGGTGGTACAGTCACCTCTTGCCTCCAAAGTTAAAAGGGGGTGCAGTTTGGTGAGTTTGACGCTCATTGTGGGTCATCGTCCCCTTCTGGTCTAGAACCAAAGTGGAATATCCAGTGTATGGACAGTTAAAGGAGTATACTTAACTGTTAGTACAGGCTTCACTACTAAGTATTTGATAGAACTTATTGCAATATAGATAACAATAATCATAACTACAAGCATTATTAAAGATTAGAGAGGTTGGTTGCCCACCCCGTGAAAAGAAAATCTGAACATATCAACTTTCCCAACCAGTTGGACCCCGGTGCAGAAGCGATTGCTTCTGAGTCTCTTGTTGTATTCTTTTGGCAATTTAGTCTTGAAGCCACATTGACACATTTGGAGTGAACACAGCAGTTGTCCATTGACGTGTTCAAAACTTTACATATACCCTTCTCTTTCTTTAATAGCTGTAAACTCAGTTCTAGGGTGCTCTATTGATGTTCTTTGAGTACCATTTCAACTCCACCCCGTGATCCCATGGGTCAGTTGGAGGATATAGTCACATCTGGTGTTTCATACTGAACTAGCATTTACTGCACTTGGTGACCAATTATAATTGTTACATTGCTCTCATGCGAGGTCAAGGACTCGCGATATATTAATGTCCATCATTTTGCCACGACATTATCATCTAGATCTTCACCATCCACGCCTGTCGCCATCATCACTGTCAGCAAAAGGACCGGAATGGCTTGTTCCTTCATGGTCCTGTAAAAAAAAGCACAAACGAGGCCTCGGTTTAAAAACCGGGTCAAACGGTTAGAAGTCCGGTATTATCCACCGGGCACTGATACGGTGGGTCTTTCCACTTCCATCCAAGGCTTCCCAGGCATGCAGGCCTCTGGGTTTTGCCAAGGTCATAGGAACAATACCAATGGAGGGCAGTTTCACCATGACGGATTGACCCACTTATGTCTCTCGTGGGGACTGATGTTTCTGGTCATCTGGTATAAAGTCTTTGCCCCTTAATGGTTCTGTAGGACCGAATGCTCGAATTTTTGGACTACCATAATGTCCCCATCGGTTGTTAACGGTGAAAACTGCCTGTGGTAATCGCGTGTCCCAATTGTGGCGTGAGACATCAGCATGTTTTTTAATCAGGCCATTGGTTCGCTCAACTATGCCATTGGCTTGAGGATAATATGGGGTGTGAAACACCCATTTAATGCCCTCCCCTTGAGCCCAGTCTTGTACCACTGTGGCTGTGAAATGTGATCCATTGTCACTTTGGATGCACTCAGGAATAGGTAGAATACCAAACCACTCTCGCAAAACCTGAATTGTCTGGTTTCCAGTGGCTGTACCAACAGCTGTTGCCATAGACAAACCTGATACTACTTCCACTCCTGCCAAAATATACCTCTTTCCATGAGATGGTTTTAACGGACCAATGTAATCAACCTGCCACGTGCTCCAAAGAGCCTTGCCTTGTCTGATATGCTGGGCCAGAGCTTGGTTTGGGTGATTTTCTTTAAGCCTTATTCGACATTGTGGGCAAGCTGTGAGAATCGCTTCACAGGTTTTCATAGATACTGGCCAACCCCGAGATCGGCATTCGTAATAGAGATAAGTTAAGAGAGGGAAAGGGCCCTGTACTATAACATCCTGTGAGGTACACAGCTTTTCAGCTTCTTTAACTGCTCTAGTGAGGGAGACGACCCCCTTTTCCCAATCTGAATATCGTCGCTCCGTTTCTTTGAATGCAGTGGAGGAGAATAATAATGGCCTAGCTGGTCCCTGTGGCCCCTTTTGAAACACGCCACAGTATGAGGCATGTTCAGCAAATCCCCATTCCACCCTTAAAGGATCTCGCGGGTGCAATGGACCTAGCCTCTGATAAGCTTTAAGCTCATCTTTCAGGGTGTTGAGGGCTTCTGTATGTTGCAAAGTCCAATCCCATTTTCTGTTTTTTCGGAGTAAGTCATAAAGGGGGCGGCCAATCACCGAAAACCCTGGTATATGTTTTCTCCAATAGCCCAAGGTACCTAGCAGCTGTTGTAATTCCATCCTATTACTTGGAGTCTGTCCCTTTTCAATAGCTGATAAGGTGTCATCGGGCACTGCAACTGCCCCAGCTATCCACCACGCTCCTAGGAATTTGACTTCTTGTCCTGGACCTTGGCATTTAGAAGATGGAATGTCTAGCCCATTCTTGACTAACAGATTCCAAATGGCCTCAGCTACTTGTCCTACCTGTTCCTTGTTGTCCCCACCAACTAGGATATCATCTATATATTGGTATATGTGGACACCTGGTGGAACCTCCACAGCATCAAGGAGCTTGGCTAAAGCATTGTGAGCGATAGTGGGGGAGTGCTTGTATCCCTGGGGAAGTCGATTAAAGGTGTATTGGGTCCCTTCCCAAGTGAAGGCAAACTGGGGCTTGTACTCTTCCTTTAAGGGAACCATAAAAAACATATCTTTGACATCTAAAGCAGCCATCCATGGGTGGGCTGCAGCCTGTATTGCTGTTGTCACTGAGGTAATACTTGGAACGGCAGAAGTTAACAGTGGGGTATTACTATTCAGTTTTCTATAATCAATTGTTAGTCGCCACCTTCCATCTGATTTGTGGACTGGCCAAACAGGGGAATTGTAAGGAGAATGTGTGCGACTGATGATCTCTCTTTTCTCCAGATCATTAATTACTTCCAAAATGCCCCGTTTGGCCACGGCTGGAAGTGGGTATTGAGGGACACGGGTTACCTTAGATTGCGGTAGTGCAGGAGCAGTCTGCAATGTTCGCACACGAATAGCCTTTGCCTCCATGCCCCCGAAGCTCCACACCCTACCATTGGGTAGATACCATTGTCTGCCTGCCAGCACATCAAATCCCAATATATTTCCCTCATAGGGGCTTAAAGCCACCTCCACAGCTGTCATTCTTTTTTCCCCAGGTAGCCAAAGTTGGGTTCGAGCTATGGGGCATTTTTCTGTCGCCCCTGTTACTCCCCTAATGTTTATAGCTTTTCTCGATGGCCTAATTCCCAGCTCACTAGCTTGTTGCTCATTTAAAACACTAGTTTGGGCTCCTGTATCAATTAAGAATTCCAAACTTATCCGTTTTGGGCCCACAGGAATGTGTATATAAGGCTCCTTATCAGCAGACCATTGGCAGGTATTCCCCATGTGGATTGGGCGGCCTGAACCCCAAACCGCAGCTTCTAGTTTTTTTGCCTGTCCAGTTCCTCTCGCAGTGCCGCGAAAGGGCTCCGTTTCTCCTCCCAAGGGGGCGGAATTGCCGGCACCTCCCTCTGTTCTCTAGCCTTCCCCTCCAGCAACTCCACCAGCTTCCGGATGTCGTCAGTGGACTGCCCGTCCAGCATGGCTCGGGGTGCCCCCAGTGCTGGCGCCTTCCGCCAGAGATCGTTTCTTTCCGGATCGTAATTCCGGTCCAGCCGCCCGCGAGATCGAGACCGCTCGAGGGGGCATGGCTTACAACTGGCTGCCCGGACCTTCCTGCCGCCCTCTGTGCCACCGCTCGGCTCCGTCCATCCCATCTCGCGCCCGTAAACTACTATGCTGTGCAGTACTTCCTCCCAAGTCATCACTTGCGCGGCCGGCCCCTGGGGGTTCTGTCGGTTACGATCAATAGCCCCCTGGATTCTCTCTCTGAGGGACTGGACGTGTATTTTTAAGACGTCCGGCAGACCTCTAATAAGGGGTCTGAGGTGGTGGGGATCCACCGGTGCAGTAATCGGAATCCCTTGCTGCCCTCTATCATACATAGCCTGAATACAGGCGGCTTTTTGCACTCCCTCGGTTAACTCCGACAGTCCCTTTACCTGGATAGTAATAGGTTCTCCTCTCTCGCTCGAGTCCACACCCCCAGCCCAGTAAGCTACTCGGGACGTCATTGACCGATCCCCCGTAGGTCCATCATTCAGAAATACTCCCGGTCCCCAGTAATTCCTTGCTTCATCATCACTCAACAGCATCCGGTCCCCCCCGTTAAAGAAACTCTCCACAAATACTCAGTTTCGGTTTCACCCGGCTTGCGTGAAAACTTGGCTTGTAACTCACTGAGTTCAGGTCCTGACCAAGGGGTTGTGCGAATAGTGGTTCGGGGGTTCCCACCATGTGGACCCGTGTGCCTTTCTGTTTTAATAAGGGGTCGCACCTCTCTTTCTTGAAATTCCTCTACCTCTTCAGAACTATTTCCATCAGAGTCTCCCCAAATATTCCCATCCCAATCCTCAGGATCCATATCCGTGATTAACTTTCGGATTTGGGTGATGCTGGGGGGTTTTTTTTGCTTGTGCCAACATCTTTTCAATCTTTTTCTCCAAAAAAACCCGTCCGCTCCTTCCCTTTCCTCAATTCCACTCTCAAACAATCTATTTCTCCCTGATTTTGAACATTATCCTTTTTCAATTTATCCATCTCCCCCTGCCATTGAACAAAATCACTCTTTTGGTTTTGTGCTTGAATCAAGCAGGCACCCAGGACGGCACACAAAACACCTTTGCCTTCCGTCCCGACAAAGCCCACGACACAGTTCTACTCCCTCCACGACCGCTGCCGGGTCGGACCACTTTTCCTTCGCCCATTCGAGCTCTGGGGGAAAAGGGCTGCAGCCGTGCCTCCGTAATAATTCCTGTATTGACACCATCCTGCCGACTACACCAAAATGTTAGGGATGCACAACTAACCAACTTCAACAGGTGTTAAAACTCAGATTTATTCTTCAGCAAAAGTTAGTTAGAGGTCCGATAAGGTTCTATAAAATCACAGGCTCAATGATGTAAAGAGAATTAATACTACACGGCCGACTTAAGAATCCCCAAGATTTAAAGTGATGGCTCAAAACGTGCGTATCACTCGCCTAAAAGCTGAGGGCTCTCTCCCTCGAGGAGTTACCTCGGGCGGTGCCCCGGCCCGAGGGGGAGTCCCCGACTGCAGACCCGCTGCTCCGAGGACGACTGCCAACGTGTCCTCTGGCGGGACCCCGTTTATACCCCTGTCGAATCTGACCTGTGGTCATTTAATTCTATTGGCTAGGAGGGTCACCTCGGTGTACCTGGTGCATCTCGACTGGCCAGTTCAAATTTCAACCCGCAGCCTCCAGGGTTTCCTTCCCCTTCCTGGAAAGTTTCGTTTCCTGCTGACAGGACGGGGGGGGGGGGGGGGCGGGATGTACTGCCACAGACACGTTGGCAGTCCTCCTCGGAGCAGCGGGTCTGCAGTCGGGGACTCCCCCTCGGGTCGGGTCACCACCCGAGGTAACTCCTCGAGGGAGAGAGCCCTCAGCTTTTAGGCGAGTGAAATGCGCGTTTTGAGCCATCACTTTAAATCTTGGGGATTCTTGAGTCGGCTGTGTAGTCTTAATTCTCTTTACATCATTGAGCCTGTGGTTTTATAAAATGTTACCAGACTTCTAACTAACTTTTGCTGAAGAATGAATCTGAGTTTTAACACCTGTGGGTTTTGGTTAGTCGTGCATCTGTAACAGAGCCCACAGTAGAAACCCCTCAATTTTGCTGGACCACCTTTACCTCCTCAGTTCTCCTTTCACCCAAACCTCAAGTGGGAAAAAAGGGAGTTTAAATTCATAACCAAGGGAAACTACAGAGTAATGAAGAATTTTGCCCTCACCTATTATTAAAAGGCATTTATTAATAAGACTGGAAATGATTCTGATATAGAAAAGTATACTCTGTGTACAAGTAGTCAGGTAAATAAGTTCTGTCGATTTCTATGGGAAGATGGGACTAGGAAGTAGGATAATTCCTCTAGTTTACTGACAGCAGGTAACCTGATATGAGCAGGAGATTGCAGGAAAAGTCACTACTAAATATCTGTGTGCTAAGTGGAAAATCTTCAGCTAGAATGAACTCTGAGAGTAATCCTAAGCAGAAATTTGCTCCCAGAGTTTTTATTCTCCACTGAACTTAAGCAAATTTGTGTTTGCGTGTGCGTGTGTGATGGAAGGGCATGCATTTCTTAAGTAAAAGATAACTTACAATGTACTTATTGCTTTGAAATGTCTGTAAAGTAACATGCTTAACAAAATCATGGTCACATAAGAGCCAAAAGACTTGCAGAAAACACTTTATTATTTAGAGATGCCTAGTGTCATTTTCCTAGGAACTGGGTAGTTATTTTATAACAATCTTTACCTATAAAATGTAATCCTGATGGTTAGAAGTGATGTGTTTTCTCCATAAAACCAAATTCTATACTGTTATAAGATGGTAAGGCCAGAATCTGACTTACTTGTTTATATGGCTTTTATTATCAACAAGGAGAAAAAGGCATTCTCTTTGGAGATCTACATTTCAGTGCAATTAATTCAGCTTCTTTTTGAGGCTTGGCATTGTTGGAATAGATTTGATGATGTTCTTTGTGAGTACATTCAATCCTTTTTACTGATCCATTTCATATACTGGTGATAGCTTCTCAAAATCAAATGTCTTAATCAAAATCTGTGTTTATTGTTAGATGGGTAGAAGACTAAAACCTCTCCCTTTTTTTTTTTCCTGCTAATGCATATTTTATTGTTTGTGCATCATCTAATTGATTCTTTATTTGTTTTATTTAAGGATTTATGCAAGACAGGAAATAATCCCCAAATTGCATCTAACAAAGGCTAGTTACTCAACTTCTATTAATGTTGTATGTTCCCAAGAGATTTCTGGCACTTAGTAGAACTCTTCCTTGTGAAAAAGTGGTGGAAATGAACAAAGCTCTCTTGAGGAAACCTTGAGCCTTCCTTTGGAGTAAAAGATTTATGCCAAACTAGCTTGATCTCACAAAAAGATTTTCTCTCCTCTTCTTTACCCAGAACAGGCTTTACAGCACACCCTGGTGAGAGGCGGTTTCAGAATTTTCTTCAAGTCAGTTTTGGAGCACGCATTTGAATGCTAATGTTTTATATGTTGCTGAGGGCTCCAAACTTTTGGCTATTGAATGTGACTACAAAAGAGAAAAACTGACCAAGGATAACAGACGCATCACTAATTTACAAAGTCTGACTTAGCTGCTTTATGCATTTAACTCCAGGTCAACAAACATAGCTTCATTTTCCTGAGAAAAGATACACCTTCATCCAGGTTAGAGCTAAGCACTTAAGCTCTTACTGACGTGGACCTGAAGACCCAACGTATTTAGGAGGAACAGTGGTCCACTCCTGCTTTTAATAAGCCCATTCAAAGTCACTTTTATTTCTTTATTCATTTTAGATCACTCTTCCTGAGGACTGCTGAGGCTCAGTGCTGTAGTGCCTCATTCTAAATACTCTGTGGTCTAAGTGGATTTTCAGTGCTTGGACACTTTGCTCCAGTGACAATCATTAGAAGCTTATTCTCATTTTCAGCTAGACATTCTCATTATCACCCAGTTAGGCTTTTGAAAACTCTATTTGACATCTTACTGCATGCTTGGAAAGCTAATTTACTTAAAAATTTGCCTATCGGCCCTAATTTTCTTGATTTTTAGTCTTGAGAGACAAATAAGCACAAAGTTCAAGAAAGATCAGATACAGTCAAAACTTCTTCCCTGTATTAACATCCTTACTCAGTTTGGTACCTCATGCCACTCCTATTTCAGTGCTTCAGCATTATTCAAGAAATCCGGTATAAATGAGATAAATCATATTGTGTTCCTCTCTGTTGTTCTGACCTCATATCCCATTAAGTTTAATCATAGAATCATTTAGGTTGGAAAGGACCTTTAAGATCATCGAGTCCAACCATTAACCTAATACTGCCAAGTCCACCACTAAATCGTGTCCCTAATTGCCACTTTTACACGTCTTTTAAATACCTCCAGGGCTGGTGACTTAACCACTTCCCTGGGCAGCCTGTTCCAATGCTTGACAACCCTTTCAGTAAAGAAATTTTTCCTAATATCCAATCTAAACCTCCCCTGACACAACTTGAGGCCATTTCCTCTCGTCCTATCACTTGTTACTTGGGAGAAGAGACCGACTCCCACCTCACTACAACCTCCTTTTGGGTAGTTGTAGAGAGAGAGAAGGTCTCCCCTCAGCCTCCTTTTCTCCAGGCTAAACAACCCCAGTGCCCTCAGCTGCTCCTCATGAGACTTGTTCTCTAGACCCTTCACCAATTTTGTTGCTCTTCTCTGGACACGCTCCAGCACCTCAGTGTCTTTCTTGTAGTGAGAGGCCCAAAACTGAACACAGTACTCGAGGTGCGGCCTCACCAGTGCTGAGTACAGGGGGACAATCACTCCGCCAGTCCTGCTGGCCACACTGTTTCTGATACAAGCTGTGGAATGATTGCTGGAGGTGACTTATTGATAAGTCTACCTCTTAAGGGGACATAAACCTCCAGGGTGGAACGTGGTGGATATACACGAAATCTGTTCCATAATAATTCCCTAAGCATCATAACCTGCAACCTTAGATGTTAGCAACACCAGGGGTGTGGGAGCAGCTCAGAACACCTGGCATTTGTTTTCAAGAGTGACCGTTAGAATTTGTTGTGCTGTATGTTTGCCAAGCCTTGAAGAACTAGTTTTACAAGGTCAGGTTGGAGGATGGCCTTGTGTAGGCCTGGGAAGATGTGGCTGAAGACAGTCACGAGCATGTGTATGGAATGTTTTTATCTTTAGCTGTTCTGAGGACTGGCAAACATCCCAGCTGAGCCAGACATGCATTCCTGTGTTAGTAGTATTGGCTGTATGCTGTTAGTTCTTTCTAGATCTTTGTTGAAACATATATAAGTTGGATTATTTTGTGAAATAAAGGGAATCTTGCACAGAGAGCTTGAGCGCTTAATTCAGTTGCCGCAAGGGGAGCTTGGTATGCTGACTCTAAGACAAACAACACGGAGGGTGGAGCGGAGTGGAAACACCATGGCCAGGCTCTGTGATATCACCGCAGGGATGGGGAACTGGAACTAGTGGAACAAGAATGGAAGGTCCCTGCTTTGAGTCCACTGAATGGAGTTCTCTTAATGCTATTGCCTTACTTCTGATTTCTATCATAAGTGTACAGTTCTGGAGTAGTGACATGCTAAATCATGTCCTCTGGTGAACTTTGCTCATTATAATCTCATTATAATACCAAAACACATCTCCATCCCAAAAGCTACCCACCTCCAAGGTGCGACCACCCTTCACTGAGCATGCAGTCTGAATTTTCTCTAACATACACCTTTAAAAGTAAAGCGAGGAGGTTTAATACCAATCATAATAAAGGTATATATGACTAGAGTCACTCAAGCTCCACCTAAAAGAAGAAAATAGTATAAAAGGGTTTAAGAGAGGAGGAATGTTAGAGAAGATACGATGATAGACAAATTGGGAGGACATTGCTGACTTCTGGGATCAGTCAATGTGCTGAACCTCTCTTCCCCCCATAAGGATGCCTATTGGGTGACATTCCAACACGGTTATACTGAGTGCTTCCCCGGGAGACTTAGAAATCTCTATAGAGTTTTTCCATAATTTAGAGCACTTGTAGTCAACTGTATTATTCATATTCTTGGTACTTGCACATGCTTTGCAGACAGCGTATTTTTCACCACCAATCCAAAAGAACCTGTACTCCTGAACTTAATGAACTGTACTGTTCATCAAAATCTAACTGTGTTAGTTCATTTAACGTGACCAAACTTCTTATGTCTGGCTGTGCTAATTTGTTGAACGCAACTAGGTTGAAAGTATATTATGCGATTTGTGCATCTGTAATCGTGGTAGTTCAATGTATATTGAATGCAACTGGACTTATAGTGTTGAATTAGGCATCACTCAGAATCTAAGCCTAGATGCCCCCAGCCCATCTGATACCTGAGGATAAGCCGGAAAGCAAGGGTGTTTATCTTCAGCCAGACTTCTTTACCTTTTAATGCAACACAAGCCAGGATGCTATTGGCCTTCTCGGCCGCCTGGGCACACTGCCAGCTCATATTCAGTCAACCAACACCTCCAGGTTCTCTTCCACCAGGCAGCTTTCCAGTCACTCTTCCCCAAGCCTGTAGCATTACATGGGGTTGTTGTGAGTCAAGTGCATGATCTGGCGCTGAGCCTTGTTGAACCTCATACAGTTGGCCTCAGCCCATCAATCCAGCCTGACCAGATCCCTCCGTAGAGCCTTCCTACCCTCGAGCAGATCAACACTTCTGCCCAGCTTGGTGTCATCTGCAAACTTTACTGAGGGTGCACTTGATCCCCTTGTCCAGATCATTGATAAAGATATTAAACAGAACTGGCCCCAGTACTGAGCCCTGAGAAACACCACTTGTGACTAGGAACCAACTGGATTTCACTCCATTCACCACCACTCTTTGGGCCCAGCCATCCAACCAGTTTTTCACCCAGTGAAGATTACAGATTCCAAACCATAAGCAGCCAGTTTCTCCAGGAGAATGCTGTGGGAAATGGTGTCAAAGGCTTTACTAAAGTCTAGGCAGACAACATCCACAGTGTTTCCCTCATTCACTGAGTGAGTCACCTTGTCATAGAAGGAGATTGGGTTAGTCAAGTAGGAACTGTCTTTCATCAACCCATGCTGACTGGATGTGAGCATGTTGTTGTCCTGTACATACCACGTGACAGCACTCAATATGATCTGTTCCATAACCTTCCCTGGCACCGAGGTCAGACTGACAGGCCTGTAGTTCCCCAGATCCTCCTTCTGGCCCTTCCTGTAGATGGGCATCACATTTGCTAACCTCCAGTCAACTGGGACCTCCCTGGTTAGCCAGGACTGTTGATAAATGATTGAAAGTGGCTTGGTGAGCACCTCCACCTGCTCCCTCAGTACCCTTGGGTGGATCCCATTCAGCCCCATAGACTTGTGTGTGTAAGTGGTGTAGCAGGTCACTAACCATTTCCCTTTGAATTATGGGGGCTTCATTCTGCTCCCCATCCCTGTCTTTCAGCTCAGGGGGCTGGGTACCCGGAGGACAACTGGTCTTACTATTAAAGACTGAGGCAAAGAAGGCATTAAGTACCTCAGCCTTTTCCTCATCTTTTGTCACTATGTTTCCCCCCCCATCCAATAAAGGATGGAGATTCTCCTTGGCCCTCCTTTTGTTGCTAATGTATTTATAGAAATATTTTTTATTGTCTTTTATGGCAGTAGCCAGATTAAGTTATAGTTCAGCTTTGGCCCTCCTAATTTTCTCCCTGCATAACCTCACGACATCCTTATAGTCCTCCTGAGTTGCCTGCCCCTTCTTCCAAAGGTCATAAACTCTCTGTTTTTTTACTGAGTTCCAGCCAAAGCTCTCTTTTCACCCAGGCTGGTCTTCTTCCCTACCAGCTCGTCTTTTGGCACATGGGGATGGCCTGCTCCTGTGCCTTTATGATTTCCTTCTTGAAGAATGTATAGCCTTTCTGCACTCCTTTCCCCTTCAGGATGGCCTCCCAAGGGACTCTGTCAACCAGGCTCCTAACCAGGCCAAAGACTGCTCTCCAGCAGCCCAAGGTAGCAGTTCTGCTGACCCCCCTTCTTGCTTCTCTGAGAACTGAAAACTCTATCATTTTGTGATCGCTATGCCTGAGACGGCCTCCAACCATCACATCACCCACAAGTCCTTCTGTGTTTGCAAACAACAGGTCCAGCAGGGTGCCTTCCCTAGTTGGCTCCCTCACCAGCTGTGTCAGGAAGTTATCTATCTTCCACATACTCCAGGAACCTCCTGGACTGTTTCCTCTCCGCTGCATTGTATTTGCAGCAGACACCTGGTAAGTTGAAGTCCTCCATGAGAACAAGGGCTAGCAATTGTGAGACTTCTTCTAGCTGCTTATAGAATATTTTGTCTGCCTCCATCCTGGTTGGGTGGTCTGTAACAGACTCCTACCATGATATCTGCCTTGTTGTCCTTCCCCCTGATTGTTACCTGTAAACACTCAACACTATCATCACCGTATCATCACTACGATATATAGTATTTACTAATAACATTCTTCTTTGCAAAAAAAACCCCAACCCTTTTTCATAATGTTTTCAAGGGTATTAAATCATATCTGTGCCATTTCAGCTGAGAATTACAGGCAGTTGCTGGACTGAAGTGGAGTCTCAAAATGTGGCAGAGGGGAGATTTAATCCTCCAGTAACTTACATGAAGTTCTCTCTGTCAGTACAAACCTTACATCATATCACAAGGAAAAAAACCAAACGACCTTTCAGGTTTGCTCAACAACAATATTTCACTTAGATACTTCATAAAACTTCCAGAAACAGACCCGAGGTAATAAATAAAAGACAGTACAGTTTGCCAGACTCAAAATAATGAAAAGCCAGTTTATTGACAACCCATTAGGTGGATTTCCTATATGGGTTTTCTCCCTGGAAACTTCTCTCCCCACCTCCATCTTTAATTCAGGCTCAACAGTGAGGGATATTTTCTTTCCCACCTGAGGCATTATAGAGACTGTGGGCAAGTCCCTGGTAGATGTTCAACAGAGAAGTTCTTGCGTAAACATTAATCTCAGTGATGGTCTCTCTGATACCTTTCTTTGCATACCTCCTTCATTTTTCCCTCTACCAAAACCAGCTGGACTAACAAAAAAAAAAAAAAGCTTTTAAAAAATTCATTGAACCAGCAAGTTCAAAATATCACCTCGAAGTATGCTCAAAACTAATAACCAAGCAGAACAAAACAAACCAAAATCCTGCTGTTTGCAAACTGCAGCTCCTTTCTGTTATTTGCATTACTGAAGTCTTTTGTAAGCAAGGAACTTCAGCACTGTAGCTCCAGATAAGGCACAAAATTAAGACTCATCCCTGGTTAAAGAAGGTTTACTGTATGAAGCTGGAATCCTACCAAGTTTGTAGTTGATACTTTTTCATATATAATAAAAGAAAATGTGCAGTATTGTATGAAAGAAACTGAATAAATAATGGAAATTACTCCTCCCATTCGCCAAAGGCTGGTTCTGTACTTCTTGCAGAAATAAGGTAAATGAATTTTTTTAGGGTTCCTCATGGCAATCCCTCCTCACAGCCTGTTTTCACTCTTTTACTAGCTGCATAGTGTGCAAAAATTTTAAAAATTGTTACCTAATTAGCTGATATATTTCTGAAATTTATTCTGTTTTTATTGCACTAATCAGCAAGTCAAACAGATGGAGAAAATTTATTTTGAGACATATGTTTAATTAAAGTAACCAAGATTGTCATGGTTCATCACAAGTTGAATTCATAAGAGAAAAGACACTTAATTCCTCTAGGACCTTTTGGAAAGAATTAGATTTGAGGAGTTGAAGCAAAACAAACTGTTCATCAACAGAGTATATCCCAGTCTAAAAGGAGGCTGATCTGGAAAAGGCATAATTCAGAAACTCTTTTGCTCATTAGGGTGGGACTGAACCACTTCGAGAAGTTGTAGTCACCTGATGTTTTTCATCTGTTTTTCCATCAGCTGAAATATGTTTTGATGTTTCTAACCTAGATTTAGTCTAGCTGAAAAAGTTAAAAAACTTTTCAGTTAACTGCAGCTCTATATGATAGTAAGTATGCATCACTCAACTCTGAATTCAACACTGCAAATTCCTGTTTAAAAATCATGAATTCACAATTTAAGGAAATTGGAAAAGCAGCCTGAGCTGCTTGGTGCACATCTGGGATGTGCATGCTTAACTTCTTTTTTTAACCTGAAATATGAAAAACATAGAAACTTCACATTTTTTGTTTAAAATTCAAGTATTAACAATCCCAAAAGCTGTGGCTTTAGGAAAATATTATCAGGCTCACAATACAGTCATGAGAGGTGGCAGCACTGAAACTAAATGTGGGTGCTCTCAACAGAAGCCAGTCGGGAAGCACATAGCTTCAAAGGCAGGCAGCATACCAGGGTGTTGCATTCTCAATGCTGTTAAGAAACAAAGCAACAAAACAAATCCTGACCAGCTTTCTTTTACTATGTTTTGTTTTTTTCAGCAGAATTTGCTCAATTAAATACCTCACGATTGTTAAAATTAATCAAAAACATTTTAAAAACAAAAAAGTATCAGTAATATAAATAGCTGAATTCAGAGAGGGCTTTAATTATGCCATGTAGTGGACAAGAACATCAGTCTTAAACTATTCCAAAGCATTTGCAATATGCAATTATGAAATACTGGTAAAAATGAAATCCTTTACAATATTCCTAAACTGAAAGAGATTAACATATACACATGCAGAAGAAGGGCAAGGCTCTTGAACTGAAGTCAAGCTGAAACAACCTTTCAAAGAAAGTAGCATATGAAGCCATCTCCTATATCTTCACAAGAAGAGACTAAGAGCACAGAAACTAAATCTCCACCTTGATCTTACTGGCAGCACTCATTTAACAAGTAATCAGCAGGTTTTCTATTTCAGTGCAAAGTTTTCATTCCAGTACTTCTTTTGTTATTATTCATGGCATTGCTGTCCTTTGCAACTGTAGCCTTTATAAAGCTGCATGGTAAAGAGTTTAATCAAAAAGTTCTGTGAAACCAACAGATTGTCTGGCACACAAAGTATTTACACTTCAAATGAACTGTCACAAATAAGTGTTTAGTTTTAATAAAGCATTTACTAAGGGCTAATTGCTAGCTGATAAAATTGCGTGTTTTGGTGAGCTGGAAGGAAAAGTGAATGTGGAAAATCTACTCTTCATCTAGGAGTTACACAGGCAATAAAAACTTACAATCTTTTTAATATATTAAAACTTTATGGATTTAATGTTAGCACTTGGAAATAAATGGATAATTATTCATTGAACAGGCCTCATAACAATGCTCACCAGGATTAAATCATTTGCCATTAATACAGATGTGACACAGATAGAACAGGTCCAACAGAAAATTGAAAGTTGCTAGAACATTTCAGTTTTTTCAGTGTGTTTCAGTACTAGCAGAACAAATAAATGAACTTGAAAAGTTTGGAGGTTTTTGATATGGTTTATGAAGGTTGGTCCTGATAAAGTACATAGTGACTTGAACTTTTGCTGCTCTTCACTGTTATCAGTATTTCAGACTGTCCACATCATAAAGTGCAATCTCCTACGTCAGAAAATGACACTGCGTTATAACATTTACGATGATACTGACTAATCTGCTGATTGAAGACCTATGGTTTTGCAAAGACTCTGTTTTCCCTGTTCCCACCTCATCAGTATCAAACCAGTAATCCTTTGGGTAAGAAAATAGTGGATATATTTTCAGATATTCCACATTTTTAAATATCTTAAAAAAATAGCTTATCAGGCTATTGAGTTTTTTTGTGATAGGATTTGAGCTTTTTTTTAGATTTTCCTGAGAGTACTACCTCTTGTGGTGATTAAGTTTCTCACTGCATATCAAACCTCTCAGTATAAATGATTCTTGTTCCAGTGAACTGGTGTTCCTATAATTTTATTAGATCATGTCCAGTTATTCCACGAGGACATGAGTGTCTGAGTAGAACCTGAAAGCTGACTTTCCTTTATCTCTGAGATGTACAAAAGCCCCAATTTACCAAAGGTAAAATACTCTATCTGTATTTATTTTTTCTTCCAGTGCCATGGAAGAATGGACAGAAATGTTTCAATTTTGTTAGTGAAATAAATAATCATGAAAAATAATGGTCTCTTGTGACTTTATTACTGAGAATTATTAATTTCACAGTGCTATTACAGTGCGTATATAAAATAATCCTGGCATATTCAAGCAGCTTCTCAAGACAGATTCTAACACCCAGAAGTAGGATTAGAGCCCCTGAAAATTTGAGTTTCCTTTCTCTTGTTCCCCTATTACCTGTTTTCTTCAGAAAATGCTTTTCCGGTAAACTGAGAGAGAAAAAAAAAAAAGGAAAAAAAAGAGAAAAAAAAAGTTGTTCTCAGTATCCCACATACACATTTTACTTTGTATTTTTGTCCCTTTTCCTCCTCTTTCTTACAATCTTTCCTCTAATCCACATGAAGGCAACTTGCTCTATTATGACTGATTCAAGCACAGACTCCTAGATGAGTGGTTACTGCAGACACCTGAGTATGTATTCATATGAAACAATTCTGTAAATGCTCTTACATGACAATTTTGCCACCAGAAGATTTGCAAATTAGAAATCATGTCAGTGCCCTGACTTAAGCTGGAAGGTAATTATATCATGCCAAACTTTTTCATTCAAGCTGGGCATTGATTCTTCATCATTAACTTCACCATTTGCAGGCTCTTGAAACCTTCATTCCTTGCTGAGAAAAGAGAAAGAATAAGATGGGTGTCAACCTTCTTGCAGGAAGATGAAATTGCATGAGTATCTTGATGTTCATATAATTTAATATTGGTTGGAGATCTGGCAAAATTTATGAACTCATGCAAAATGTGATTGATATAACACAGTAAATGAGGCTGCAAAAGTTCCGCAGATGCCAATCTTCCTAGATCATAGCAAGTCATACTGCACAGGATGTTACACTGTATATGATTAACCAAAGATGCACAACAGCCACACAGAAGTGTGAGCTCAGACTTGTGATAAGGGATTGTTTTGTGACAGTGGCTGGGGTGTTGATGAAAGAAGACTGCTGAAATATACCTGTATAAGCCTTCAGCTTGGACCTCTCTCACCCACACTCCCGAGAGATGCAGTGCTCTCCTCAACAGGATTGTTATGTGCCCCTGCAGTTGCCCAGGGCATATTGCCCATTGGTGGGAGTACTGGTGTATCACCAGCTGCCCTATCAGCTTGTCAAAAGAGTTTGCCCTTTCTTCAAGCATGACAAGGGGCTTATACTGTGTACTTGTCAAAGCTGCTGTGTGGCCACATGGCATGAAGGACGGAATGGAGCACTGCTTTCAGCAGGGATGCTCAGCCTCCCATTCTGACAGCACTGGGTGCAGGTGATGCACAACTTGTAGAAGCAGGGTTTTGGGTAGGACATGCTTTGGACTTTCTCCAGCAAAATGGGTCACCAGGAATCTGAAGGTACTTCTGTGAACCCAGCAACAGATCTATGGCTTGTCCCAGCTCTGGATAAAAATCCACCTTTGCGTTTAGATTATACATCTAGGAATGCTGTACCTAATGAAAAAAGGAGAAGAGGCCAATTTAAAGGATACAGTACTGTGAAGGACATGTATCTGATTCAGACCTTCCTGCCTAGAGTCATGGGATAACATTGCATGCCTTATCATTGCAACAGTACTCCAAATATCTATCAGTTCAAAGTTACCAGCTTTCAGTTCTCCCAAATGATGGTAATTTTTTAGCTAGTTACTTTGTATATTTACTCATGTTGTAATTTACTTCATTATAGATCCTTTTGGTTTCTATATAGTTCAGATTCTTCAGTGATAATATCAATGGGATTTTCAGAAGTGCTTGCAAAGTTTTCTTCTTTTGTTCTACCACAAGATGGTAGAATTAGTCCTGTAATAGGTTTATTTGCAGAGCATGGATAGCTGAAATCAGTTGGTCCTCCTGGGACTAGTGGACGTTCACACCTAAATGGCTGAAATTTTTGCAAATGTTAAACTTAAATTCATTTCTTTTAAGGGCTTTCTGAAAACCAAGCCCTGTAAAACTCCTTGGTTTGGGAATTTAAACATCAAGGCACTCTAAATTGTTAGTCTCTTCTAAAAATCTTGGCCTCTTGCTAAATAAAGAAAATCAGGAATTTCAAGGATGGAAAAAAGAAAAAGAGAGGAAAGTCTATATTACTAGAGTTTTCTCTATTAAGCTTCCTGGGTATTTAGATTTAAAGCAGAACAAATACAACCCTCCCCAAACAAACAAAGGCTAAGAAACAAGAGAACCCTTGTATTTTGAGTAATCTTCATTCCTTTTTTTTCCAAGCAAAGAGGCAGGAAAAAAGCTCTTAGGGCTTTTTTTCAGGGCTCTTACAATCTTTTTCACATATTAAAGTAGTCTTTTTACCAGCTAACTAACTTTGTCTCTTACAAACTATGAAATCACTGGATATGCTGATTAAAAACTACTGTTGCTCTGATTCAAACATTGAGAAAACAGAGGTCACATATGGCCACCTGCAAGAAACAGCATTAAACAGTCGATGACTAAAACCCCCGCATATTTTTCCATCTGTATTCCATTCAGCATCCAGTCCCTATCATTTATTCCCTTTCATTTTATTTCTCCCCTGCTGGTTGCTTTTGCTATAAAGCTGCCTTTTTGCATTATGTCTTCAGCTCCTGTTTCTGCAATTAGTAGCCACTGCTAATTCCTCTCAGCTGCAGGTCATTTTGCTACCACCCCTTGAAGGGAGCTATCTAGGATGCCTCTTTCAGTCAGAGCGCTCAGTAATTCCTCCTACATTCATACTCTAGCCTTTACAGTGCTGGGGGAGAAAAAAAAAAAAAAAAAAGGTACTTGCTTCTTAACTACTAAAAGATAACATACATTTCCCAATGAAAAAGTTATATTTCCAAACTTCTTTCTTGCCTTCCAATTGTGACTTGTTCCTCAGTAACTGGAAAGTCAAACTGACCAGGAAACAGCACATAAACAATTCAAACATGCAAGTCTAGTCACAAGAAGACTGGAGAAGTAATGAGATAAAGCTTTCTGTCGGTGTATATAGAACTAATAACATCAGTATTTGTGCTATAGTTTCCATCAGCTCCTGGCTGAGGTTAGACTTCACTGGGCTAGATAGTGAGTAGACATGAGACACAGCCCCTGTCTGTAAAACAGACAAAGGAAAAGTCATAGTAAAAGTCTGATTGGTTCTTCTACAAATTGATTTCTAATTTCCAGACTATAAAGAACATAGCATTTAACAAAAGCAGCAACAGAAACTCTACCTATTAAAAGACCCACAATGCACAAAATCATGACAGAAAGAAAGTTTTTATTTCTCAGTAATTATTTGAGGGAAAATCTATGTTAAGATTTTCCTCTCAAGGAAATAAAAGTACTCATTCTTCTGAAACAAATTCACTCCTAGACTCCCATTGGAAAGAAAAAAATTCCAAGTATGTGTAACTTAATGCATTAAAATCCATTATTTTGCCAAGGACATTCCAGTAAACCTAGGTAGAATATGTTAAAGCTTATGCACCATAAATCAGTGTATAATTAATTGGTTTTGGTGGCAAGGGAAAGACATTTTCAAATGCAGAAAATCTACCCTTAATCAAAGATGGCAAGGTGCTGTAATTAACACGTCTTCGTTGTAAGGGGTAATTCCACAGGTTTTAAGGCTTAAATTTAATGACTCTATAAGAGGGACTTCCTGGCAATTTCATGATCCTTTGTTCTGGTCACACTAAGAATAAGAATGTATTCTGTAAAACTGTAAGGGTTTGGGGTTAGACCTTTTTCAGTACTGGGTGTTGGGCTTGGGGGGTTCAGCCAAAAAACACACTGTGAAATTAAACATGGAGGAAGTTTAATTGTAAATTAAAAATGAAATTTAAATTCAAAAAATCTCTCACTTCACCTCTTATGTCAACTCTACAAATGTTCTGAAAGTCTTCTGAATCCTTAGGATTAGGATCCATTCATGATGGTTGACAATTAAAATAATTACTTTGAAATTTTATGTATTTTATTGTTTAGATCAGTTTAAATACTTATGGTGAATTCCACTTTCACGATATAACTTAAGACTGAAGTCTATAGACTGTGTGTCTGACACAGTTTCCCAGAGACAGCAGCCTGCTGGGAGCTCCCACGAGAGCTGCTCGCTAACATGAACACACTTGGGGAAGCACCTACCCCATGATGAGATATTTTTCTTACCAACACAGCTAACAGAGGAGGCTTCCCAAAGTGCAGAGGCAGGCTGACACGGTGTCCGAAAAAGAAGTCCTCCCCCACAAATTCCAGAGGAAGCACTGTTATGGGCATTGGTGTCCTGCTGCCTGCACGTATTAACAGATGGTTTCAGATAGGCATAGCTCTTCCTTTGGCCCGTAAATTTTTTCCTCTCTTCCCCCACCAGCCAGGTCTGGCATGAGCTTGATCATTATCATAATTTCTTTTTACACTCTTTCTTCTCCAGGTGACACGAAGGAGACCTACAGCCTTAGTCCCATCAGCAAGAAAGGATTAATTCTACTCAACAGAAATAGAACTTCTTAGCACAAATTTAAGTAATGTATAGATACGCCTTACTCTTTAGATACATAGTACTACTATTTATTCTAGTTTGAATTATTTGTGCCCTCAGAGATTGAATTTTTGAAGGAAGAATCTAAAAGGCAGCTTTTGCCTGCCTTCAAGATATGAAAAAAAAAGAAGTTGGCTTGCCTTTCTTTTCTCTTTGAAATAACAACAACATCAACAACAAAAAGAACGACAAAAAAGCACTCAAAGTCCCCTACCCCACAGTAGTTGAACCTTTTCACCACCATACCAAACAAAACAGTCCTCTCAGCCATGACAACAGGTGTCATCTCGCAGAGACAACTCTTGTCTGGGATAGCTTAAGCTGAAGGAGGTTCCTGAGCAAGAAATTTAGGATACCAAGAGGCTCATCATGTAAAGTGTTTTGCACTCCTAAAGGCACAGCTGCTGTGGTGCCTTCTGGAGGAAGGAACATATCGGCAGTGACAATTAGTAACAGCTTTGTTTACGATGCGCTCGTAGCACAGGGAGGACTTTTATCAGGTTCTGAGCACAAGTTTTATCTGTATCTGAAGGCTCCAGTGCTCTCATGCCATCAAGGAAATGATAATAGTTCTACATACATATGTTTTCAGTGTAATTAGAATAAATCCTCTTTTTATTTTAGCCATTTATGCCACATTAAAAGGAGTCATTTAAAAAGGAAAGAAAGTATGCAAGGTGGAGGATGAACTGCAACGCCTCCTGCCTACCTGCCTCTTCTGAGCAAACAAGGCATGGTATGCTCTACTTCCTTCCGTGCACAGACCACTGCCACATTTTGGTTGGAAACATGGCCATGGTAGGGCAAAAGACACTGTGCATGGATCCCACAGGCATGTCTCAACTTCTTCAGAAGAGCAGGAAAACCACCCCAGACTATTTCAAGGGGCAAATGCAGCCAGCCATTGCTGAACAGAGAGAAGTTAGCAGTCCCCTGGGTCAGTTAACTCACTGGCCTGCATTGCAACCTCCAGCAAATTTTATTCCCCCCCCGCCTCCGCCCAGAGAGGGAGCTTATGGTCCCACTGGAAGTAATAACTCAATGGAAGTGATAAACTAAGTTTCATCCAAGAAAGCTTCAGCAGGAAATGAATGGGAGTTTTCAAAAAACCCTGATGGTCATTTGAGGATAGGATAAGCATTCTACCTCACTGATACTATTTATGTAACATGAAAAAAACTTTTTTTTTTTTTTTTTTTTAGGAAAACTTTAGGAAATCCTATACTCCACATCCTGATTTCATCTCTGCTATTTTTTCTTCTTTTCAAGGTGCAAAATGAACTGAAGTGATTTTTTTACAGCTATTTATGACGAGAAAAAAAAAAAAAGAACAGGGTGGGGGGAAGGTCCTTCTTAAAACAGTTTTGCTTCTTTCATATGAGATCTTAATCACAATACTGTTAAAAGATAAAAATATTCATAATATTCCTTTCTCATCATTACGTTCCTTCACTCCAGCACAGAAAACTGGTAATGCCCTGTTACTTTGGTAGTGAACTTTCATCCCCGAAAGGTGGAAAACAAAATTCCTCAAATCTTAGCCTATAATGATTGCAATTAATTAGCTATTCAACTGAAGTCTATAGACAGATTAGTTTTAAATAGCTGAGCACCAGAAGGAGCAATATATGACAGCTGCAGCAGCTGGGAAGCAAAGGCTTGACTATAAATTGGAAAGGTATTGAATTTTCTTTCCCTTTGTCAAAACAGGATAAAACTTCTGCTTTAGAGAGAGGCCCACAGCTGATCTAGCAGCAACAAGAGTACGGGGCTGCATGAGAGAGTGACGATGGCCTTCCCTGATTCACAAGAAGGAGCTGTTCATGCCATGGATGTCAACATGTGGCCAACAAGCAAACAGAGCAAGAACCTAAAAACACAGCGTACAGTCAGCCTATAGATGCCACTGAAGCATAGTTCAGAGTAACTATACTGTCTAATTGCTCTGCAAAGCAAAAGGCCTCTAGGCAGCACTATGGAGAGAAGAAAATGAAAGTAGAGCTGAAAGTTAGTTTCTTTAAATGTCAAGTTTATACAGCTTCTGTCAAAAGCTCTAAATAATATATCGGTAGTACATCTTGCCCACTTCAGCAGCTTATGCTACATAACAGGACTTAGTTCTACTTTCCCATCAGTTAAAGAAGGCTCTCCTTCCTCCCATATAGGGGCAGGAATTAGTCTGTAGTAAGGTCACCACTTACCACATATTTGGCTGTGTTTGCTAAAATATTTGTTACAGTTTAATTAAAAAAATCTTAACCTCTAGGTGGAGCAGAGAGAGTATGCCCACATATAACTTTTAAAAGCTGCCCCTGGTAAAGGAACACAATCCCCTCCAATGCTGTCATTAATGCTTGGAAGATGCTAGTCTAGGTCATATTAAAAAGTAATCCAATTTTTAATTCCACTCTCTTCTAAATAGCCAAATTTATCTAGATACACTTCCAGTTGAAAGGCAGGCTGGTCACCGACATAGCACAGTGATTGCTTTTTGAAGGTACCTGTTTGCTGCTGCTGCTGTTTATCTTTTCATAAATTAATGTGCAGAAAACAGCATTTAAGATTCTCCAGAATACTGCTGGAAGAATGCTTACTCTTCTCATTTCATGCATACTCATGCAGAGGATCTCCTGCTGTGCTATAATTTCACCAGTCAGATGTAAGTAAACAGAACAGAGAGGAAGATCTGCCCAAAATCAGATAAAGCACATAAAAACAAACTGGGTGAGCTCAGGTGTCTGGGAAGTCTGCTTCAGAGAATTGTGGATCTTCAGGACGTAGCAACTTCTCTATATGACAGTGATGGGTAGTGCTTGTTGCAGTCTACAGCCTCATTACACTTAAAATAATTTCTCTTCTTGTACTCTGAAATTTTTAACTCCTTTGGGAAACAGCCATCAAATTGTGCTGATAGGTACAGAGTCAAAAAAACAGAGTGCATAGTATTTGTCACACATGTTCTGTATATAAGCAACTCTCTAAAATCAGCATGCATTACATTTGAGTTATATCTTATTTATTTACTAGGATTGTAATAAAGTCTCTCCTGATGTCTAGCTTAGAAAATTAATTTAGTAGGTTATTATGCTTCCTAATTACTTAACTAAGCTAAATTGCTTATTATCGCAGGATAGAGGATTGTTAAGTGACCAAGGCAGTAACTTGGTACCTCAAACCTGAATTCAGATCCCAACCCACAATGACCTCAGCTAATCTGATGAACCTCAGTTCATCATTTGTGAAAATGCAGCTTACTACCTGCAGGGTGCATTACTGTACCTTCTAGAGACTATTTTTGTACAGAACTTTAACATTATGGGAAATTCAGTTATTTCAGCTATTGTAAAAGTTAAAAGAGCAGAAGATGTAGAATCTTTTAATATGAATCTTTTTATATTCAAGACATTTTGACTTTAATTCAGCCTCTTTTCCAACCTAAATGATTCTATGATTCTACACTAAGTATTGATACATATTCAAGGATAGGAGGCTTACCTGTGTTTACATATGTGTGTGTTTCTTCATACACACTGCTTTCTGGAGGTAGCTTCTTGGCAGTGACAAGAGTGAGGCGGGAATTGTGAAGGCAACCACAGGCACTGGCCTCCTGGCAAGAAGTAGAGGAAAACTGAACTAAGCAAACCTGTATGATACTCTATCAGCTAATCCTTTCCACTTCCAAACAATGAATTGAACAGCTAAACACCTGATACTATAGCAATAAGGAAATAGCAAAAACTGCAAGAGAATAATCATGTACAATAACTAATTACTGCTTTCTCAAGTCTGAAATAAAGCTTTTCCATGTTACCGTCAGACTTCCCTGAGGACCATGCAAAGGTTCTTGGTAGCTTCGTACTTCTGTAACAAGATGCACAGTTATGATTTACTGTGTCCCAAGGCTCAGTTACACATCTTGCAAGTAGAAAGCTCTCATCCAAGCTGAAGATGGGCCAACCTGCCCATCATCTGCTCCTGTTGGCCACTCTCACCGAGCTCTGCCTCCCACCTCCACAGGCACATTGTTCTGCCAAGTGCCCCAGCCAGGTCTCTACTGAGACCACTTATATTTCCCAATTTGTTTGCTGTTTAGGAAGAATGCCTACAACGTACACAACCTACATACAACCTTTTTTTTATCTTGTTGGAAATCAATACACCCACTATTGCAAGCTACTGATTAGAATGAGGTCACCCTTGCCCCATGTGAAACTGGGGAGCCGGTTTCACATACTAAAGATGTGTGAAAGGAATACACACAAATATGATTGATGTAGAAACTAACTATGTTTGAGTCATAAGACTCTCATTGTCTTTTTATGAGATGCTAACAGAGAGCTCTTCTCCTTTTGGGCTCTTCTTTCCTCTTTTAAGTTTCGGACACCACCTAGCATAGATACCACATATAACATGTAGAGTGAGCAAATGTAGAACAAGACTACTAAAGTACAATTCAGTTTCCTCAAAAAAAATGCAATGAAATGTAGTTCTGTTAGAGTTTCCACTGGAAAGTGCTATCAGTCATTTGTAGCCTTCTTTATAAGCATATCTATGTATGAAGCTTTACTCAAAGTACCATGACAGTTAGAGGTGTGATCTTCATTTTGTGGATAATTTTAACTGTAAAAGATCTCCTCCAAACCAAATTGCCTCAGTAGTAGGGTGCTTCCCCAGCCTGAACCCACTGCAACTGCTGCAGAGTTCTGGAAGGCTGTGAAATGTAAAAAAAGGCTATTGTGAGACACTTGAAGCAGCAGAACATTTTCTGTGTTACTTGAATAGCTTAACTTAAAGTAAGTGAACTGGAGTTGCACTGAAGTAAAAGTAGGTAGCATATAGAAATGGATAGACCACTGGAATGGGATGCCAAACAGCCACTTTCTACTCTGAACTACTCCACTGGCCTGCTAGATATCCTTACATGTATTACCTAGCCTTCCACAGCCTCCTCCTACTTTTTCTATGTGTAGTTTTAACAGTAGAAAGGAAAATATTTTTCTGTTAGAATCTCACAGTCATAGTACCTGAAATTGAGGAAAACTTCAAGTTATTTAGATATTTTCTATGCAATTCTCCCAGCCTGATTCTTGTAGAAGAGGGCTCCATTCAGAAAAGAATAATAATTCCGTGTTTTCAAGTAGCTACAAATAGCAATATACAAGATGGGTTCCATTGGTTTTATTAGTTGTTAGCCCAGGATATCAGTTCATTCACAAATGATTTAAAGTTCATTCAAGCCTATAATATTATTTATGCATTGCTTTTTGCAGTTTATTTTTTATAATTAAAGGATAAAAATGTGAGAATCATTTTGCCCAAGGCCTCTTAGATCAGATATTTCAGAAAAACAACTAGGCCACATTACCTTGCTTCATTTATATGATGACAAAGGTATAATTAACTCTTCTGTTCTGAAGGGACGCTTGAATACTTTATTCATTACCAACAATACCTAAAGATAATCATATTTTCATAAGATTAAGATTATGGACGATAATTATCATGTAAAATAGCCCACTTGAAAAACTGGTTTGAGCAGTTTATTTGGCAAAGGGTGTAAACTACTGGAGAAGCTAGATGGAGCATAAAAAAAACATTTTAAGCACTGAAAAATAAAGGATCTAATTTTTATTTACAGTATTTTTGGAGGTTTTACCTAACACAGAAAAGGTGAAATGCAATTTGAAAGCTATTTATGGATGAAAACCAGCCCCTTGCGTGCATACATACATACAAATTTTTCCTACAGAAATTCGGAATATGCACTTACAATACTATTTTGTTTTAACTTAATTGATTTTAAGAGTACAAGACCCATCAGAGAGACTGTCACCCCTGACAGTGGTCAGTAGCAGATATATAATAGAGACATATCTTCCCTCCTCCTACATAACACCTTGATTTCTTAAACAGTGCTAATTCAAGAAATACAAGGGCATGTATAACTAACTACCTGTGGTGGGTCAAGCTTGGCTAATGGCTGAACTCCCACCCACCTAGTCACTCACTCCCCATGCTCAGCAGGATACAGGGAGAAAATCAGAAGAAACAGGAATGATAAAGCTCATGCATCAAGATAAAGACAGGGAGATTGCTTACCTGTTACTGTTGTGGGCAAAGTGAACTCAACTTGGGGAACATCAATTTAATTTGCTGCCAAATAAAACAGATTTGGGTAGTGAGAAACAAAGACAAACATTAAACAACCTCTCCTTTCCCCTTTCCCAGGCTCAGCTTCACCCCTTCCCTCCAGACTCCTCTCCCCTGTGAGAGGGACACAGGGCAGCCCCTGCCATGCATAGACTACCATCTATAAAAGATGGTACCTGCTACCTACTCCAGGCTGGATAGTCCTCATCTATTTAACTGCTCTATACTTTTGATCATGATTGTTGCCATTCCCTTAATCTTTTTCTGTTATAACATAGCCTCTTTCAGGTGGGAGAGACTGGACTGGCTCAAAGTATTTGAGGTCTGGGCATACGGTAGATTTAAATAGCAGCATGATTTCATTCTCTCTCTCATTATAACTTCTAATCAATTCACTTTTTTTGGTGGTTTCTGAGTACAGCCATTTTGTGTCAGCAGCTGTCATACCTACAAAATCTCATTCTTTAGCAATAACAGCCCATTGCTCTGTAAGTGACATTAGGATTGTTCTTTTCACACTTGCATTGCTTTACTTTTGTCTACACTGAATTTTATCTGACATGTTTTTTCCTGTGGCTACTTCATGCAACTCATTGCAGATGGTCTTTATTGACACTGTCAGCAAAATATTGCAAGAATATCCATGATCGTGTAGACTAGCAAAGACTGGGCACAAATTTCAGTTCTTAGTATTGGTCATGATACAGTCGAGCTGCAGAGTCAGAGACAGTAATGTTTTTTTATTATTCCATTGCCTTTGCATCTCTTTGTGGGAGAATACACAAAAAAACTTCTCCACACAAAGGAAGCTCGTGGGAGCCACTGACAACTATATGAGCTTGAACATGAGAACATTGTTTTGAGGCCTGTCTAATGCAAAACCATTCCCTAAATGCAGTGCAAAGGTGGTACAATGTGAGCAAAAGATGAACTTCATTTTTAGAAATATTAGATTTACACATCTTCCTGGGCGGGACAATCATGACTACACAGCATACAGTAACACCTTACTAAAAGGCCATCAGCATCCACAACTTCTAGCACTATGAATATCACACCATCTTCCAATTTATCATTAAACTTCCCTCACTAAGGTCAAAATAATTTTTTCCTCTATTTTTTTTTAGAATTCTACCTTCACATTTTGCTCTCCTCTGTTCTGCCCTCATGCAACCATAAGACACAATCACTTACATGCATAAAAGACTGTTAATAGAGCTTCCATTTCTTATACAGCATCATTTTTGTTAATGTTTGGCTGGCAGGCAACACTTCACCTTTACAGCTGCATCAGGCTTTTAACTTATTTGAAGGAAAGAAAGCAATTTTACTATTCTTAGGTTTAAAGTAGAGAAACTGTGTTGGCTTTCCACACAAAGAAAAACCTAACGTAAAAACAGATGGTATAAAATTTCTGCAGACAGCTATTTCCCAAAGGCTGTTCTACAGGGCTGGATTTCTTTAGCATGCTCTGCTGGATAAAGGGTTGAATTTTAGACAGTGAAGCAGTACAACAGCATGGCACTCCAAAATCTGATTCTAAGTCAGAGACAAGCAACTTCTAATACAATCAGACTTCAACATCATGACTGTTTCCAAACTTCTACATGAAAAGTCAGCCTTGAAGTTGTTCAACAAGGGGAAGTGCAAATTCCTGCACCTGGGAAGGAACAACCACAAGCACCAGTAAATGCTGGGGGACACTTGGCAGGAAAGCAGCTTTGCAGAAAAGGACCTGGGAGTCCTGGTAGACACCAAGCTGAACATAAGTCAGAAAGGAGGCCCTGATACAAAGAAGGTGAATGGTATCCTGGGCTGCTTTAGGGCTGTTTAGCCTAGAGAAGAGAAGGCTAAGGGAGGGTCTGATCAATGTATATAAAAACCCCAAAGAAGGGTGCAGGGATGACAGACCTCTTTTCAGTGGTGCCCAGTGACAGGACAATAGGCAATGGGCACAAACGGAAACACAGGAAATTCTGTCTGAACATCAGGAAACCCTTTTTTACTAAGAGGGTGACCAAGCACTGGAACATCCAGAGAGGATGTGTGGTCTTCATCCTTGGAGATATTCAAAAGCTATCTGGACATGGTCCTGGGCAACTGGCTTTAGGTGTCCCTGCTTGAGCAGGAAGGTTGGAGCAGATGATCTCCAGAGGTCCCTTCCAACCTCAACCATTCTGTGATTCTGTGGTTCTGAGTTATCATTGGCTGGAACAGCTGGTATGAAATTTAGGGATGGGAGAAAGAAAGGAAGAAAGGAAGAAAGGAAGAAAGAAAGAAAGAAAAAGATACGTCCAGATAGCTTTTGAATATCTCCAAGGATGAAGACCCCACATCCTCTCTGGGCCACCTGTTCCAGTGCTTGGTCACCCTCACAGTAAAAAAGGGTTTCCTCATGTTCAGAAAGAAAGAGAGAGAGAAAGAAAGAAAGAAAGAGAAAGAAAGAATAAAGAAAGATAAAGAAAGAAAGGAAGGAAGGAAGGAAGGAAGAAAAAAGAAAGAAAGGAAGGAAGAAAGAAAAAAGATAAAGAAAGAGAGAAAGCGAGAAAGAAAGGAAGGAAGGAAGAAAAAAGGAAGAAAGGAAGGAAGGATGGAAGGAAGGAAGAGAAAGAAAGAAAGAAAGAAAGAAAGAAAGAAAGAAAGAAAGAAAGAAAGAAAGAAAGAAAGAAAGAAAGAGTTTTCCACCCAGGAAATAACTGCCTTTTATGATCAATTTATGCTCAGACACACAACTCATCTAGGCACCAGATACAGGTCAACCAGTTAGGCCAAAAATTGACACCTTGAGACCTCAGCCAAAATACAGAGACTACTGTGAAAGCAGGTTCTCAAGTATGGGAGTATGGGAGAAAGCCAAACTTTTTGTGCTGGACACTTGCCAAAAATATATTTGATACTGTAAAAGAAATTAAATACAAAACATTATTCTGTACACATCCACAGAGAGAACAAATCCAAAGCAAATCAGATTGTCTTTTCTGAGTTACCTAATCCTCAATGTTAGAAAACAACCTCTGAAGACAACATCTATCAGTCTTACAGAATATTTCACAAATTCTCTATTCACAATATTTAGTTTTCTTCCAAGGAATTACTTCAATCTACTAAAGGCTCACTGATTCTTTACAAAACATGACACATAATAGCTTGAGAGCAATCACTCTCCTCATGATCTTAACAATGACGGACTCTGATCTCAGATTTCATGTCAGGCATTGGATGAGTAAAACCCAGCAGAAGTTAAAACCTATTTTAATTGCTCTCCTCATGTGGTCTAAGCTTAGAATTCTTTCTGTTTCATTAGGACTTTGATAATCCACTGAATGAGTAAAAGCAAAGTGATGGAGAGAGAAGCAAACAAAGAAAAGAAAGTATTATGAAAAATTTCCATACACTGTCAGAAATCTTTTTAGAGCTTGCACTCCAGCTCACACAATTAGGTTTTGGATAATGAAAGGTCTAATTATTTTAGTTAGTAACTGCTGGTATTGAGCTGGTGTGATGGGTTAACCCTGGCTGGACGCCAGGTGCCCACCAGAGCCGTTCTATCACTCCCCCTCCTTCTCAGCTGGACAGGGGAGAGAAAATATAACAAAGAGCTTGTGGGTCGAGATAAGGATAGGAGAGATCACTCACCAATTACTGTCACAGGCAAAACAGACTCAGTTTGGGGAAAATTAACTTGATTTATTACAAATCAACCGGAGTAGGGTAATGAGAAATAAAACCAAATCTCAGAACACCTTCCCTCCACCCCTCCCTTCTTCCCGGGCACAACTTCACTCCCGGATTCTCTACCAACCCCCCAGCGGCACAGGGGGACGGGGAATGGTGTTTACAGTCAGTTCATCACACGTTATTTTCTGCCGCTTCATCCTCCTCAGGGGGAGGACTCATCACACTCTTCCCCTGCTCCAGCGTGGGGTCCCTCCTACGGGAGACAGTCCTCCACGAACTTCTCCAACGTGGGTCCTTCCCACGGGCTGCAGTTCTTCACGAACTGCTCCAGCATGGGTCCTTTCCACGGTGTGCAGTCCTTCAGGCACAGACTGCTCCAGCGTGGGCCCCCCACGGGGTCACAAGTCCTGCCAGAAAACCTGCTCCAGCATGGGCTCCTCTCTCCACAGATCCGCAGGTCCTGCCAGGAGCCTGCTCCAGCGTGGGGTTCCCACGGGGTCACAGCCTCCTTCGGGAACCCACCTGCTCCGGCGTGGGGTCCTCCACGGGCTGCAGGTGGATATCTGCTCCACCGTGGACCTCCATGGACTGCAGGGGGACAGCCTGCCTCACCATGGTCTTCACCACAGGCTGCAGGGGAATCTCTGCTCCGGCGCCTGGAGCATCTCCTCCCCCTCCTTCTTCACTGACCTTGGTGTCCGCAGGGTTGTTTCTCTTACATGTTCTCACTCCTCTCTCCGGCTGCCGAATACCGCCGTCCCAACTTTTTCCCTTCTTAAAAATGTTATCACAGAGGCGTTACCACTATTGCTGATTGGCTCGGCCTTGGCCGGCGGCGGGTCTGTCTTAGAGCTGGCTGGTATGGGCTTTTCTCGAACACAGGGGAAGCTTCCAGCAGCTTCTTACAGAAGCCACCCCTGTAACCCCCCCCACTACCAAAACCTTGCCACACAAAACCAATACAGCTGGCTTAAGGATATTTGTGTCTTTCTCGATTAGTCTTTTTGCTTTGAATGATTTGCTTGACCAGTTCTAATGCCAGCTGCATTATGAAAACGGAGATAACCAACACTTTTGTCCAACTGATAACATGACACTTTCTGTTTAAGGGCCTGGATGTTCTTAATTAACTTGCTGCAAGACCCATATATCACCATTTGGAGGGTATGAAAGGAGAGGGAGAAAGAAGAAAACTGAAGGATGGCAGCTTTTTATCCTCTTTTAATGAGATTTCTGCTCAAAGCTTTAGAAAACCTTTATTTTTCATGGAATCAGGGTTCCAGCATAGCATATTTTGGACAGTTGACTTAAATAAAATCTGATTCACCCCATTTCCTATAACATGAACCAGCACAGGTAGCCAGAGACAGAAGTATAGCTGTAAATCTATGATCCTGCTGCAAAATTTCCTTTAATATCCTGCCCCAGGACAGTCCTTGTTCACTGATTCAAAGAACTTGGGTAGTTACAGTTGGGTAGCCAAAGGTGGTTTGTCCTTAACTGTGAGGTACAGTTGAAGAGAAATAAAATCTATACGAGATAAAAATAATCTCCCAGCTCTTTCTGACCATGCAGACTACAGGCTTTTCTTCCTATATTATTCTTAAAATAAAAGATTGCATTTAAGACTGTCCAGTTATAGACAGAAAGAAGAACGATAGCTGAGAAAATGGCACTTGCTTCCCTCTGCCTGGTTACTGTAGCTAAGTGTTTTACGCTGGGAAGTACTACTCAACTGGGAAACGCAAAACAGGATTCTAATGTAATCAGAATCATAGATTCAGATAAGGTCCATGTAACTCATCTCTTGGCAAAAGGAGTTTCAGTTCAACAAAGTTCACACTCTTGCAATGATGCTGCAAATCCTGCTCAAGCTATAGCAGACCTAGACTTCCTCGGGCTTGTACTATCAACCAAATCCATGAAAGAAGCACTGACCTTCAACAGCTGCAAACTGTTATGCATGCAAAAGGAAGAATTGGGAAGTCAGCTGAAGCGGGATTAGAATTCTGCTCCCTGACCTTTAAAAAATTAATTCCTGTTGATCCATTGACCTGTGAGAAAAGAAAAAGCTTAGATGAGGGGTTCTTCTCTTGAGGAAGGATTTTTAAGGACGAAAATAGAGTAATTCTGGATAGTAAGAAAAGTGTTTGGCATCCGCAGAAAAAGAATGAAAAAAGTCATCTGAAGGCATGTAACTCACACAACTGCCTTTGTCCCACTCTTCATAAAACTTGCACTGGGGAAGGTCAAGTTGACCCTCCACTTGTCTGCAGGCTGCACATTTACATTGAGGACTTGGGGAGTTTTTTGCTTTCTTAAATATCAACTAGCAATTTCTCTAGCCTTTGCTCAGCAGTCACATACAATCACATCTTTCTTTGTCCCACTATATAACCATATGTACTCAAAGAAAGAAATTGTTGCATATAAGGTGGACTACTCTTCCCTCTGCAACACAGAAATACTAAATGATAACATTGCACAGGTTTACTGTGAAGAATCACTTACAAAAGAGAGCGAGGTGCCCCTCCCCTCTCAACTGTCGGATCACTTTCGAACCTACCTGCCCCAAACTATCAGGCAGACTTTGTATATGCAAACTGCATGCTAATGATACTGGAAGTGAAAAGGGAGAGCAAGATGCTCTGCAGATGATTAATTCATTTCCGTACATAGTTATTCTAAACAAGAACCCAAGATTAATATATTGCAAGTCAGGAGAATAATGCCTTCTTCAAGCTTATATTAAAGCTGTGAATGGAGCATGGATTGGAACATTAATAGGAAAGTCTAAGTGCTTTCCTTGTGGAAACCATTCCAACTACTTTGATCTGAACAGTCAGACTTTGGCAGAGGGAAAGCAATTCAGAAAAGAAACAGTTCACCAACTCCTTTAGGTTCAGACTTCTACTACCATGAGAGACCCCTGGATACCTCAAAGGTTTCAAACAGTATATGAAGTGATGTATAAGGAAAAGCAATAGCCTGGCTTTAAAAACTTGCAGTTCACCAAGGGAAGCTCTCTATTTTTGTGGTGTGAATCAGTGCAGCCTTGGAAGCAATTTTGAAGCAACTACTCACTACTGCACTACAGCCTGACCAAGTCAAAGACATATATCTAGTCCTACCTTTTTTTCTACTGCAGTTGTAATGACAGCACCTCAGAAACAGGCCTTACAAAATTATCTGACTGGCACCAGTTGGCCTAATAGCTGTATTTTCTGCACTTTAAAGGTTTTTTTTTTCCCACCACATGTTTTCCTCTTAGTGAGGAAACCACAGCTATACTTAGCATTCAGCTCCACTCCTCTGACCTCTGCAGTACCTTGGGGTGAAAGGCTGTCCAAATGCATATGCTTATTTCTTCGTCTTGGTGACCTCCGGAAGAAAAGTCTCACTGTGCAGAACAGCATGTACCAGAACTAAAAAAAAGAAAGAGCACACAGCTTTGTCCATGAAAAGAACTTCATTCTCATGAGTGTTATTCATACTCACAGAACTGAATATTGCTTGAAGCTCATTTTGAGGAAACTCAAAATGAGAGCAAAAAGCACTTTGATAAATGGACTGGAAAAGGCTGTCCAGTTACACTGCCACTTTTACAAGCACAACAGCATAGTTTTCTCAAGTGTCTGAGTGAGAAATAAGAACATTTCAAAGTCAAGAAAGAAAATGTCTGTCATATGATCTGCTGGGCTGTCCAGAGGTCAGGGCTTATGCATTAGGATGGAACAGAGCTAATTATATGTGTTCACCTTTGGGAGAGAAGAAAAACTTGTGTTAGTCCCTTTCATTTACCCAGTTCTTTTGTTGTTTTTGTTTGTTTGTTTTTCCCTTTTCTCAAACACTTGAGACAGTGAAAGCAGCCGAAATAAAACCCCAACTTTTCTCTAAGGCATTTCACAGTACAATTTCAGGATTTCTAAATCTTGATTGTTTAAAAATGAAAGTTCTCAGAAAACATACAGTGAAGTCTCTGAACTCACCTCAGAACACACCTGTTTTGTGGATCTACATACTGAAGAGAAAAAAAAAAAAAGCTTATCAGTTTAGCCATTGTCCACTGCTATTTGCACAGCACACTGATGGGGACAGGGGGAACACAGAGAAACAGTATTAATTTTTAACACACTAATATTTCCCATTCCCATGGTATTTAAGTTTCTCAGGTTCTCTGAATGAAAAGCATTCTCACTTTTCCAGGCTTTTGCCTGGCTGGGAAGATTCAGATGAGTCCAAGAAATAGGGAATCCAGAAATAAGGAATGTAAGCCAGTACCTGTTTTGGATTTGGATGTGGACATACAAGGACAAGGACCAGAGCAGAAAATAGCCAAATCAGCAGTAACATTATTATTTCCTCTTTTACTCTGTTTTAGGACAGTGTTCAAACCCAAGTTTTTTACTGTGTTTCGAACTATACTTCCCCCTTCTGATGGAGAACTATAAGAAAACACATGTGGAAGAAAGATCTGGGCACAAACTGAAACACAGGAGGCTCCATCTGAACATTAGGAAACAATTTTTTACTGTGAGGGTGACTGAACACTTGCACAGGTTGTTCAGGGAGGATGTGGATTCTCCATCCTTGGAGATACTCAAAAGCAATCTGGACATGGTCCTAGGCAGCCTCTTGTAGTTGACTTTGCTTGAGCAGCAGATGTGGACCAGATGACTTCCAGAGGTTCCTTACAACCTCAACCATTCTGTGATTTTGTTGTTCTGTGACTGTGTGATCTGAGCTTCATATTAAATAAGTAAATTAAGGTAAATATGAGCAGCGCTATGAATAGTTTCCAGCACTATCCATGATTTAGGTGCTGTGAATTAAATACTAGGGGACAAAGAGAATAAAGTTGTATAAAAAACGTGTTAATGAAGACCAGTTTCAATAAGCTGATGGGCTGTCATTTTTTTGTTTTACTAGCTACAGCTTTTGAAGTAAGTACCATTTTGTCCTAGTTGGAAAACCATGTCAAATAACATGAAAAATAAATTGTGATCTTTCTAAGTGGGCTAGTTTTCTTGTAATAACACAGTCTAGAGCTAGAAGCAGAAGCATCTTCTGATGAACAATAATATTATTAAAAAACTTGCAAAAATTTGCATCACATGTAATTCAGATGAATTATCTTAGTAGTTTAAACATTTGCCGATTAAACACAAAACAAGCTTCATACATCAAATACAGCAAAAGAGAAGTTTGCATAATTTGGCACGTTAGTGCCAAAGGAGCTGGAAAGATAGAAAAATGCCTTATAATGCAAGACATGAATTAGCTGTTCTTTCAACAACGAACAGTGAGAATTCAGAATTAGAACTTAAAATATGATGAATTTCAGGTGCAAAAGATAAACTACCATCTTTTGAAGAAAAAAACTACAAAGAAACAAAACATGCTATGTCCTTCAGTACCCCACACTGCTAACAAACATGCTTAAAAACCAAGTAGTTTGAACCAGACTATTTCAAGTCATGATATATTTTCATTCTGAGATTCTTAAATACTTTCTCTGGATAACCAGTATCAAAACAGGCTTCTACCTTCACACTGGTTTTGGTACAAGCACATAGCAAATGGTAGGGTTGAGGAGTAAGGTGCTCTGTTGACATACAAGTGGTGATACAGAGCTAGAAAAATAACTAGTTAAGAATAAAGACAGAGTGAGCAGATCAGAAGAAATTAATAGTAAAACCGAGAATGAGATGTTTCTTTAGGAAGCATCAGTGTCTAGTTCTGAGACAACAAGCTCTCACTTAGCACAGAACAAGAATATAATGTGAAAAAATTCCCTGGATCAAATTTTCCTTGTACAGAAAAAATGTATTTAGCAATTCCGCACTGACATCTATTTTCCTTTCTGAAATGTACTGCTGTTCCTGTTAGCTTGTTTTCCTAAAGCTACTGTGACCTGCTTTACCCAGCAATGGATCCTAACCAATAGCAGGCTCTTATGGGATATATTACTGTACAGCCACTGATTTGAATGTCTTTGCACAGCAGTTGCAGGTATGGTCCCTGATGACTGCTTTGACTAGTCTACCTTAACTACCCAGCAGCTATGATATGGCAGCCTTACTTATTACAGAGGAGATATGATATCACATCATGCAAAGATATTACAGCATCTTTGCATACCAGTGATGATTAATAGGAGGAAAAAAAAAGGATTTTTTTTAGTGATATCTGCTCAGAGCATATACTCAGAAGCAGTCTACAAAAAAATTTAATTCTTTGCACAGATTTTGGACCACAAAGGAACATCTGACAAACAGTTTGCTATTCTACATCTAGATCTTCTCTAAGTGGAATGAAGAACAAAGCACTCCTTAATGACAGGTGCTCTATCATGAAGTTAGAAGGGGCACAAATCTACTGCTGTTAAAATTAGCCCACTGTTCCATCAATCAAGTGCAACTCTTCCTTAATTCCCATAGAAGAAAATTCGTTGCTTACACTCAGGGCCACAGATGAAGGAAAAAATCTCCTGTACACAGCTTGCTGCAATCCATAGGGAATGTAAGAGAGGTGTCCATTAGTAGTCTATCTACCAACCACCATCTAGGCCTAAAGATGTGGGCAATTTATATGCTCATTATTTCTTAAGGAAAGTGAATAAATACGTTGTTTGTATCAGGTTAGTGTAGATAAGTGAAAGTCTCTGCTGTTTATTAGAAATCAATGGGAAGAGGTTTGAACAGAGGTCACATTATAGCAGAGAGTTTGTACTCAGATGCTATCAGCAGATATCTCATGAACAGTTTGAAATCAAATTATGAAAAAAATGCAGAAAAACTCTGTCAATAAAGGCAGGAGTTGATTCGGGTTTTGTTTTTTTTTTCTCCTTTTTTATTATTGTTTTGTTGTCATTACTTGGGTTTTTGTGGTGGACTTTCACAGCACAAATGGAAACCACTGCATTTATCAGACTGAGTAATTCTCATGGTACATTAACAGGATTATACTATCTTTCACAAGACAGTAAACATAAGAACAACCAAAAAGGAAATTCTAATCAGCCTCCCATTATACTACAAGATTTAATTTTGTTTCTGAGTCAGACTGCTGTTAGTCAGGGATCTGAAGTTGTTTCTATCACAGGTTAAGAAATAAAAAAAAAAAACCCATAGAATAGGCACAGAGGCTAGTTCCAATCCACATTGTGGGACTACAGGTCCCTACTCCTTTTGAGATCTAGTGGAGTACTTACACATTTAATTTTAAGAAAGGGAGCAATCCCTTTAGAACTGATGGATCTGTTTCAAAAGTACTTTAATATTATGCTAGATTGAGGTTTATGGTTTCCTTCAAAATTCATGTGAATCTGCTAAACATCTGTGGTATGAAATCTTTGTAATTAATCCATCATTTCTTTCTTAAGAAGTGTGTGTTGGAACAGAATTATAGGCAGCTAGCTTTAATTTTCTAATCTAGGTTGAATTATCTAATTATCTAATAGCCTAATTATTGCATGTATAATTGCAAACAGTCACCAAAAATTCATTATCATTTGCAAAATCAAAGTGCCTACATTTCAGAAACACATTCACCATGTCAGAGCTCAAACATTTGAAAATTCAGAAGTTTTCCCAGTGTAAAATACCATAGAATGAGCCCAAAAATCCAACCTAAGTTTACATCTGCTCTTTGTATTCTTTCCATAAGTGATGGGAGCATGGTACTAGGAGACACTGATTTGGTTATCAAGTCTTTTCTTCTCCAAAGTAACTTATCTTACAAGTCCCTTCTTAAGGTGGAGTTTAGGGCTTTTATGCTAGAAGTATTTTCACCCTTCTTGCTTTGAAGGGAACGCTGTTGCAGCATCTGGTTGCTGGAAGGCAGCTTAGGAACTTCTGCCTAACCTCCAGCCTTCATTTACTGATAGACAACTTTTATATATGTGCTAACTTTGCTTGCCAATTTTTCCCTTCTTAACATTTACCATGCTGATAGAAGTCATATGAGCACCAACCATCTCTGAACTTCCGCTTTTCTAGGGCAAGCAAGACAAGATCTTATATCACTCAGTTTCTAAGATGATTCTCACAGTCCCGCTCTGCAGTTGTCCTGTCAGCCTATCTTGTTAACACTGCCCAGATTGTACTGTCAGTAGAGAACATCTCACTAATGAGAAATCATTGTATCTTAGATCTCTACAGTATTCCACAGCATTTAATGTTGCTCACTGTTTCCTGAAATGGGACATGAAACCAGCCAATCTCATTAGGGAAGAAGGTGAATGTACATCTTAAAGCAACCTGGACTTCCAACTTACTCACAGTTCTGTCACATTACTGCTATGTGTTCAAGCTGCATGTATTGATAACATTGTGGATTCATTCAGTGCTAAAAACCAGATCCTCCAGCCTGCCTTCAAGAAAGAGCAGACCTTTGATATTATCAAGAAAATAGCACTAGGATACATCTTCTTTCCAAGTAAATTAATATTTCTTTTTATTCAGATTTTCTTGTGACAGCCTGGCCATTCAGATTGTGCCAGGCATCCCCTCTCCTTGTAGGACATTGAAAGATATAATGAGGATAAAAAAAAAAGAAGAAAAGGAAAAATAACCCACCGATAGGACATTTGTAGATATCTTTTTTTTTTTTAAGGTTTTGTTGTTACTGTAAAGGTTTTACCACTAAAAAAAAAAGGCCTTTATGTTCAGGACAGTATTTCATTTTGAACTCTAAGTTAAACATATAGGAAAACAAACATTCAAAACATAAGCAATGACCAACCTGTTGTATAGGTAATTCAGATACTTGAATCTGCAGGTTTTGGGAATAACTTAGTCAGTGGTTCAGTTCAGCAGGAGTTTCTAAGTGTTTTCTGTGCCTCTGAACTTGCCTTAGAGCCTTCCTTGGTTGGAGTAGTATTTGAAAACCATGTTGGAGTAACATTTGAAAAAATGGGTTGCCACTTGTCCTTTCCAGTTAATAAAAAAAAGGAAAAAAGAAAAGAAAACAAAACAAAAAACAAACAAACAACAACAACAACAACAACAAAAACAAAGAAAAAAGAAGCTGAGCTTACTGTGGATCATATCTACACTAGCCTGGATGCCATCAGCTAACAAAACACTGCAAGGTGTTTCCTGTGATTTATTTAAATCCCATCAGCATACACTGCTCAGGTTCAAGTAAACTGTGCTCAAGTTAAAAGTAGAGGGGAAATGAGAAACTTTACGTTATGTAGGCATTATAAGACATATATATGACTATGAAGAAAGAGTCCAGACAGTGTGGAAGCACCTGCTCATTACAGTGCATTAAGAAACTGAAATATTTCAGTGAAAGAAGTATCCTGCCTTACAAACACAGCCATTTCAAGAGTGATTTTATTTGGGTCTAAATATGAGTGTTTGAGCAGTCAGCTTTCTAAGGGATTTGAAAATGTGGTTTTACAAAAGACAAGTGAATTTAGGCAATCTTCAGTCTCATTTAAAAAGTTAAATCTATTCTGTAGGCTCCATCTCCTTCTATTACTGTTATTTATATCAGTAAGTATAAGCATAGCCCAAATTAAGTACTCAGGGTGCTTCAAAGTACTTCAGCACAATACAAATGGAAAAGCTACTGCTTTTGAAATGGATTATGTACAAAACACATCAAAAATATCTATGGATTTGTTGGCTGTGAGATGTTCTTTGAAGTGAAACATGGGCCACAAAAGTTGATCAGCGTATTCAAGACATTTCTAAATCTTTCCTATGCTGCATGTTGACATTGCAATAGCAACATAACATGTGGTCCATGATCTCTCTTATAGATTGATTGTTTTCCATCAAGAAATAGTCTTGAAGAATGTTGCTTGTACTTATTTCATGATATTGCAGTGCTTTCTTAACCAGATAAATCTGGAATTCTTCTTCCAGTATTTATTTTACATGCCTTCTGCCAGTCAGGACTATATTGAGCAGCATAAGCATTTGAAAATAAATATGTTCTCCAAAAAACTCATAAACACAGTTCTGCTTCAAGTCAGAATAGAATAGAGCACAGTCCAATCTGTGTTTCATCCAGGATGAGGCTCTGCGTGTGTAGCTGTTAGATGTCACTAAGTTATTATAGCAGTCACAAGAGTTGAAATTTAGTGTATTACTGCAAACAATAATCTACAGTATGTCAGAAGAAGAGGTGGAAGGGAAAAGTCCTTCAAGAAATACTTAAGTTAACATCTACTGTCCTTCAGACAGTGTTAATTAGAAATAATTCCTGCAGCACAAATATATTTTTAGAAATGCTGAAGACAGCAGGTGCTTGTTACTCAAATTACTTCTGTCACTTTTTAAAGACTAACAGCAGCTACAGAAGTAGACATTTCTCTAGAGATATCTTTGGAGAAAAAACACTTAAACTCATCATATTTTAGTATGTACATGCTACTCTTAACATTAATAGGAGCTACAGGCAGTTCAAAAGCATTGCCTTAGTCTAACTGGCCACATGATATTACTTACAAACTCTTGGATTTCCCAGTAGTGTCAGTCACTATATCACCATCAATTGTGTATCAGGAGAAACAATGCCTTTGTAATAATCTGACATCTGCAGAGTCTGAAACTCTACACTTTCATTAAAGGCAGGACTTCACAGAGAGGCAGCACATCTGAGACTCCTACTTGCTTGGATTGTGAATTATCTTTGTGGTTTCCCTTATTTCTAAAGTTACTTATCTATTATAAATAATTTTTTATGACCTTAAATTGAATGTGTCGCTGAATCAGCCTGCCATTCCTATGCTACTTGATCTGTGCTCAGGGTGATGGATGGTCTCCTTAGAACCCACTGAATGAACTGTGGCCCTGTTGTTATTCCTCATCCCTCACATTAATAAGATGATTCTTCAAGATGAGTATCACACAAGCATCTTCTACATGTGCATGTATTTCTATAAGCAGCAATATGGTCTGTGCTCACCTGACCTTGCTCTGGACAAGTGATCATCATTACTAAACAGTCTTTCTGCTAGTTTTGGAAGAAGCAGATTTACATCAGGTGTAACAAAGCTGTGTAATGAGAGTGGGATGGTGTCATTGGCACAGTGGCCACTTCTCCAACACCTTGCAGCTAGTCATCTGCAACATTCTCAACATCAGCTAGCATTCTCAATGTTAGCAATCATGCCCCTGTAACAAAATACAACTGATATTAAACCAAATTACTCTTATGGTAGAGAGAGGGAGAAGGGAAAAAAAAAGTTTCACTGTGACTAAGCCAGAAAAAAACCTTACATTTATTATTAATTTCAGTGCAAATGAAGTCTTAACAGAGTCTCCCTAGGATCTTGCTGATCAGATGACTGCTTCTCCTTCTCATATGGCCAGAGTTTCTCCCTGTCTCCTTCTCCTACTTTTGGGAGAATACTGTTAAAAATAACTAACTCTTACAGTGATGGCTGAATTATGCAGGAAATCTGAAGGACACCTGTTTTACAGTGTCTCATTTAAGCATTACAATCAATGTGTCATTTCCCTTCTGTCTTGTATCTTTCATTTTGGTAAGTTATTTGTAACAATGCAGGGCAACGTGACAATTATTCCCCATTTTTGTTTGGGCGGCATTTTTTTTCATGGGCCAATAACTGTTTCTTACAATAATTCATCAGATAATTAATAGACCATAACATTTTTCTGCAGTAAATATTTTTACATCAACCTTACTCCCTACATTTCTTAAATTTGTTAAATTTCCTGCAGGGTCCCATAAGCAAAAAAACCCACTCAAATGTTGGTTAGACTCATAAGGGTTCACTACCTTTAATTTACCTTCCCAAAAATGATCTTTGTTGTTGGGCAAAGGTATACAATTGAATTAAAAAGCCTAGGATTAAGCTGAGATGAAAGAAAGACGAATTCAAAGTCCTTTTACTTCTCAAGGCTTTTCTCCTTACATCACTTAGAGGAGATGCAAAGCCCACCTAAACTGTGAACAGGCTCATTTGGAAGGAAGTGTTCTGATGAATTTGACAAATACTCTGTGTATTTTTCCTCTGGCCTCACCATGAAAATTATTACACCAGCCCAAGGAAACAAAATGGGAAGAAAGCATAGTTTGTATGATAAGTCTGTAAAAATGTTACGGAAGCTATGAATCATTGTCACATAAAGCAGTCACTTGGGCCTGAAGAATAGCAGCACTTTAATTTCAGCTACACCATTTTCCCTTCTTCCTATGTGTTTTCTGGGATGAGTAAGGTCTTCCATGCAATTATGTGAGGCACTAATTGCTGGGCCTTGAAATACTTCTGTCAAGGTGAAAGCATACTTCAGAGTCTTATCCCACCAACAGCAACACCAAAGTAAAGAGATCCTATTGGAGTAAGACCTGTAACTGTTCTTGTACCCAGCTTGACTTGCTGGATCATATAAATGTTAGCATCATACAGAGGGTTAAAATAAGTGGGGCTGGAGCCCACTGTCTCACCTTGATTCTGACAACACAGATTAAAAGTCTAGGGCAAGTAAATTTCTTTCGCTCATAACAAACGTCTACAAACATGTCCCCTCACTACACTGGACTAACACATCATTCGGGATGTAGGGCCATTTGCTTTTGCTCTGTTTCATGATTTTGACTACTTCAGCAGGAACAATGGATCAAAAACCTCCTGCTTGCACCAGACTCCCTGTCCGATGTCTGATATCATATGTGTCTTTGCCTGCCACTAACCCTGATTGTCATACAGAATGGCAGGCCAGAAAATATTAATTTTTTACAGCTACTGCTCTGTGCTTTAAGTAGAAGTGTGGTATAGAGCTTTACTTTTTGTGGCATAAAACTTTTGCACTCTATGAAACTACTGTCCATGCTTCTGCAGTTCTTTTATACTTTTTAGGCAAAGAATTAAAAAATATTTTCTGTAGTTAGGTTAACACTAGCAAATACACTGCAGCAATAAAACCTTATTTTACCTGAGATACACTAATGCTACATTTCAGGATCTAGTTCCAAGGGGTTCAGCACACAAAGACAATTTCATACATTCACATGTATGCCTAAAGAATGATTTGGAAAAGCAGGCAGCTGAAGCAATCTTTTGCTGACAACCAAACTGGAAGTAGACTGCTCTTGCTATCTGCACATCTAAACATCTATCAAAGTGTAATACTTAGCATAAAGAGTACTTTGCAGGACGCAGAATCTGTGTGAGACCAGTGCTGGAGTTGTAAACCTAAAGGCCTTGTTCACGGCAGGACACCAAGGATAACCAGTGGGCAGTTTGAGGAGAACCTCCACACATTGCATGGAAGGAGCAGAAAAGCACCATTTTGTTAATTAAATGTGATATGTTACAGTGCCATAATAATTTGCTAGGTAAGTCCATCCCCACAATGGGGCTTTCACTATTCGTGAAGAAAGATTATACTATTTAGTTTGGTTTTATCTTTAACGATACATGACTAGTTTCTTACCAAAACAATCAAATAATAAGCAAACAAACAATCCCCATTCCCCACTCCCCCCCCCAAAATATCCCCCAAAAGCAAACAACTCCAATCATCAAAAAACCAAGCCCTCATCTTTGAAAGAATGAAAAAAAGTGTAAAGTTACTTTGATCCTCACATTATCAGCACTGTTGAGAAATACAGTCTGTAGACAATGTGGTATAACAGCTAACACTCATTATCCTTTCAACAGCACCCAAATTTCATTGTGTGCCTAATATTCTGCTCAGGTTTTCTGTAGGAGCCATGAATGGCCCAGCGATCTCAGTACTTCCACATTCTTTGCTCCCTGCATTAAGCAATAAGACTGGCTTTAAGGCATGTGCTGCAAAACAGAGCTCACAACCGTCATCAAATCAGATCTGACTTGCAAGGCAGCAAGCCACAAATTCATGTTTACAAAATGAGAAATATCTGGGACTTGAGTCCCACCTCATGACGAATACATCAAAACACTAGGGTGGAAAGATGGAATACAGTGAGGGGTTACGTTATTTCATATAACATCCACACCCCTAGCAATTATGCTGTAAAATGTTATCACTTTTCTGGTACTGGAAGAAGTGGCATTAGCAAAGGTTTTTAGCAGATAGCATTGCAAAACTAGGAAGTGTTCTGAGCATATTCTGCAGATGAAGAATTTGTCTTTTGGACACGAAGTAATTTGCAGTACATAAACATATCACATACATGAAAGCCATCCAGATATCCAGTGAGGAAGCCATTCAGCCACCTGTGAAAAAGAAATAAAGCAGCCATTTTATGTTACTTAACCAGGTTTTACTATGAATATTAATATGAAGCAGGGGCATATATTCACATATAGAGCTATAAGAAAGTTTTAATAGGTTTTTGTTTGGACAGTGAGCAAGTGAGGGTGGGGCAATCTACATTTTGGTATGGATCAAAAAAAATAAAATACATATTTCAAATCCAGATGCATTTAAAAAACATATTTATAATATTAACACAGCAAACTGCCACGCTCCATCCTAAGCACAAAAATTCTAATTTGGACCTCTTTTTGTACAAATGTATATATCAGAGAGATTATTTTGTTCTAAGCCACAAGAAAAAGCAAATTACTGCAAGTCCATTGTTACTAGTTATATTAAGATTAAACTTTGCAAGTGAAACCTATCCCTTTAACTCATGAAGCTAATGCCATCTTCCAGGAGACAAGCTCCATGATTTTCTGAACAGCAGAAAGCTTCTATGATCTGTTTCCATTTACAGCTAGGTACTTTATTGGTTTGAGAGTAGAGTTTAGCCCAGTAGTTTCAACACATTTTTTACAGAGTCACCCTCTATATCAAGGCAGAGCACATACTGTATATGCTCTAGGATTTCTGCGTATCCAGCTCAGAGTTTGAAGTTTACTTAGAAATTCAGATGTTTTTATCTTGCTGGCAATTTGTGTGTGTGTGTGTGTATGTGTCGTGGTTTAACCCCAGCTGGTAACTAAGCCCCACACGGCTGCTTGCTTACTCCCCCTCAGTGGGATGGGAGAGCAAATCAGAAGAGTAAAAGTGAGAAAACTCATGGGTTGAGATAAAGACAGTTTAATAGGTAATGCAAAAGCTGCATACGCAAGCAAAGAAAAACATGGAATCCATTCAGCACTTCCCATGGGCAGGCAGGTGTTCAGCCATCTCCAGGAAAGCAGGGCTCCATCACACCTAACGGTCACTTGGGAAAACAAACGCCATCACTCTGAATGTCCCCCCCTCTTCTTCCCCCAGCTTTATATGCTAAGCATGACATCATGTGGTGTGGAATATCCCTTGGGTCATTTGGGGTCAGCTGTCCCAACTTCTTGTGCCCCCCCCAGCCTACTTGGTGGTGGGGTGGGGTGAGAAGCAGAAAAGGCCTTGGCTCTGTGTAAGCACTGCTCAGCACTAACTGAAACATCCCTGTGTTACCAACACTGTTTCCAGCACAAATCCAAAATATAGCCCTATACCAGCTGCTATGAAGAAAATTAACTCTATCCCAGCCAAAACTAGCACAGTATGGGAAGGTGGGCAAATTGGAATCCAGTATAAAACATAATATGTCTTTAACACTGATGCTTTTAGCTAGATTACTTTGTCTTTGTTATTCATAAACAATGCAATAAAAGGATACTGCTTTGTCAACAGAACATAATTACATTTTTATAGCAGCTTTTTTGTGTTTCCAGCTTTCACACTAATTCCAGGATCCTAATTTTTTATCCACCTCAAAGCAATTCCTATCTGAATGCACTTTTCTTCATACTACTGCCCCCTCACAGCAACATTTTTGGGCTCAGCATCAGTCACAGTCAAGTTTCCTCAGCATTAGGTCAGAATACCAGGCCTCAAGCTTAACTATAAAACACAAAGTTCAGAATAAAAAATGGAAAGAAAAAAAAAAAAAAGACAGAAATCCCAAACTAGTGCTCATTTTGTCAATACATCAGATGGCTAGGAATATAGAGTTCCCACATACCTCATGCCTTTCATAATAAATTTCAAGGTTTTAGAAAAAGTTTATAAGCCTACAGTGTTGTTGGTCAATAAATAATAAAATTCGCTTTTGCTATTAATACAGCCACCCATGAAGCTATAGTTTGATTACTTCTCTAGCACTTTCCAGTTATTTTACACATTTTTTTTACTAATACAGGAGATATTATTCACATCTTTTGTTATTTTTGCTAATGTCTCAACCTCAAGAAAGCATGTGAGGAGAAGACAACTGTGTCCTGAATGCAGCACAGCAGTTTTCAAGCCAGTGACTGTGGATTCCCCTATGTATCTGGACAGTCTCTGCAGTTGACAACCCAGTGACCAACCTTTACTGCAGCACATGATAGCCAGCCAGTTCCCTGTGGATTCCCTCACCACTATTAGCACATCTAGTCTGAGGCACAAGTCATTTTATAAAAACATTCCTGTTTCCAAGCTTAAGGGAGCTTAAGTTATCATTTATTCTTGGTCTACAAGGACTGAAGAACTCCAACACAGATGATGCCTCATACCCTGAAATAAGAAAATTAACCTTCATCTCAAAAAGCCTTCCTTCCTGTTCTCCAGTTATTGCCATTTATGATACATCAGCACTCAGAAAACCCAAGCAAGCCAAAACACTTTAAAAAAGACAAAAAAGAAAAAAGAAACCAGCTTTTACATTGAGAGCTCAGAGTTCAAACACATAAGAAATCACACCAGCTATCTTTTTCAGCTCAGGACACAGAAAGCAATCAGCCTGTGAGAAGGCACACATAAACTTTGATCTAGAGACATACAAATGCAAGCCTCCACTTTGGTGTGTGTGATATAGTGTCTCACACACACATGAACAAACATGGATTTGTCACATAGCAGCTAATAAATGGGCATCATCTTTCTTAAAGGAAAAGCCTCAAATCTGCTCATTGTTTTCAGTGATGCAATTTCACCCTTCAAAATCTGTCTTGAAAAGGGGTCAGAAAAGAAGGAAGTTCCCAGGCTCAATCCAGCATTTCAGGAACTATTCCTTAATTATTTATGTGAGGGTTAGAAACCCAGAAGGAGCTTAAACAGCTTGTGTTTCCTTACAGAGAAACCTCATCACAGCAGCAGCTCTGCAGGATTCAGCAGTTATTTTCAGAGGTCACAGCTGCATGCAGAGCGCACATTGTTCCCACAAACTGTGTTCCTAGTCTGTGGAGTCAGAGATCCCTTATGTGATTTATAATCTTCATCTGTTTCCCTCATCTGATATTGTTTAAATAAGGATGCATTTCCTGTGTAGCAATTTGATTCCTATAGACACGTTCATAAGAGATATCATTCTGGCTTCGACTAACACACAAAAAGTTTAAAAGTAAAAAAAAAAAGCATCCTGAGCACATAAAAACAAACAGAGACAGGGAGACTGGGTTTCTTATTTAATTTAAATCCAGGAGTAGTTTTACAGGGTGAGTGAGATGAAAACCCTCAATAAACATAATGTCCTGTGGGCTGGAACATGTCTTTCTAACATAGAGATTGATTTAACCAGCTGAATGAAGGGGAGAAAAGGGGTAAAGATAGGAAGAGGGCAAAGCCTCCACATATTTCATAGGTGCATTTGGTCATGTTTTTCTTGATCCAGTATCTGCAGAAATCAGCAATGGCCAATGATGAGCTGTTCAGTGCTTGGTTCTCTTCACAGGAGGGCTGCAGCTGGAGTGACACTGCTGTGTCCTGTGGTGGCCCTCAGGGCTGGGGAGGAAGGAGTTTTGTCCTTTAAGCTGTCTTGGAAAAAAACAGACTACTTTTTACAGGTGTCCTTTTGCAATAGTGTATGATTCCATGGTGCTGGGTGAGCCATGAGGTAGGTCTGCAGAGGGAACAAGCATCTCTGTGCCTTGCCGCCACCCTGCACTGCTCCTGAGTCTGTGCTGGGCAGTCAGGACCCCATGCAGAGTAAGGAATTGGGATGACTCTCACACCTGGCAAAGGCTCTCCAAAGATAGGAGCTCTAGACTCTCAGTGGTGTCAGAGCTATTTTTGTTTTGCTCTTAGCTCTGATAACACATGGACTCAGTGGAGCAGGATTTGTTCCTTTGGGTGAAGCACAAGATACCAGTTATTCAAAGTTGGAAAATAAATCAGTGCTGAGGAGTGGACTCTTTTTGCTAAGACACAGGCTCAGCTCCTGGAGTTATTCTGAGTGCAGGGTCTGATGGATGGAGCAGAGGAGATCAGCTGAAACCATGACAGCAGCAGCCTTTTCCACAATTTTCTCCACACAGCAGGCTGCATGAACTCTGTCTGCTGGTGACTAGATCAGTGCAGCAGACAGATCCCAAGGGAGGTGACCCTGGAAGGAGGTCTGCAAATAGCTGAGCAATTTAATTATGAAAGCAAGATATGAAAGTAATTTCTCTTCCTTACTGTTGCTGATGCTTATACATATCAGCTTCTACAGAGAGGAAAGTCCATTTTCTCATCCTCTTATCCTTCGTTTGCTTCAGGGACCTTTTCATTTAGAAAAGGCCAACCCATTCAGTATAGTGGCAGATGACCACAGACATACAGATACATCTGATACAGCTGCTTTATTACAGTATTTTGCTTTCTTCATTCAGATGTCAAGCAGCCAAAGTGCAGGGATAATAAAGGCTGGTTGGATGACATAAAATCTTATGGTTTATAAGTTGACATCATAAAGTAAGAGCAAAAGTTTCCCTCCTCCCAACTAAGTTGCTTTGTGTGCCTCTGGCAGCTGGTGTCTCTGGAAGGAATGCAGGATTGTATGATAAGAATCCTAGACCATGTGAACTTGAGAATCCCTTGTGCATTTGCATAAAGAAGCAATAAAGGTTAAAATTGTGGAGGAAAGAGGAGTAACAGGCTCTACTCTGTTGTACTTTCATTTAAAAGCAAAGAGAAAGGATGACCCGTAATAGCTTGAAAGGACAAATCACTGACAGCAGCAGGAAAGGAAACAACCAGACCAACTTTGTTTATGCTGCATAGGTACAACCATGTGAAACTCCAGCCTTCTGGATAAGGAAGTCCAGAAGCTTTCTACAGTAGAGGAAAATTAAATATTGCAATGAGGAACATGGGGAAAGGTGGAGAAGATGCAGAATCACGGGCTTTTTCTTTAAGCCTCCTGAATCATATATTCCCCTAAATCAGCCAAATCAGGCAATACATAGGACCACAGTGACAAATACATTTCTTCTGATGCTGCTCGTTTCAGAAGAACTGGTTCTAGCAGTCCCTGGAGCCAAATAAGTGCATTTGGTTCTCCTCTGTCTCCAAGTGAGTAAATTGTATGAGGGAGGTATATTTATGTGACACTGTAGTAAGTGAAAGCCAAGCTTTCATGCACAGATATATTTTTGTAATGCCCTGGGCCTGATTTAAATTGATTCACACGTGCGTTGGTTTTGACTGGGCTAGAGTTAATTTTCTTCATAGCATTTAGTATGAGGATATGTTTTGGATTTGTGCTGAGAACAGTGTTGGTAACACAGGGATGTTTCAGTTAGTGCTGAGCAGTGCTTACACAGAGCCAAGGCCTTTTCTGCTTCTCACCCCACCCCACCACCAAGTAGGCTGGGGGGGCACAAGAAGTTGGGAGGGGACACAGCCGGGACAGCTGACCCCAAATGACCCAAGGGATATTCCACACCACATGATGTCATGCTTAGCATATAAAGCTGGGGGAAGAAGAAGGGAGGAGGGGGGGACATTCAGAGTGATGGCGTTTGTTTTCCCAAGTGACCGTTAGGTGTGATGGAGCCCTGCTTTCCTGGAGATGGCTGAACACCTGCCTGCCCATGGGAAGTGCTGAATGAATTCCATGTTTTTCTTTGCTTGCGTATGCAGCTTTTGCATTACCTATTAAACTGTTTTTATCTCAACCCATGAGTTTTCTCACTTTTACTCTTCTGATTTGCTCTCCCATCCCACCAGGGGGAGTAAGCAAGCAGCCATGCGGGGCTGAGTTTCTGGCCAGGGTTAAACCACAACAGCACATCACACATTTTCCCTTTGAAAAGCAGCTGTGAGAAACTCACCATTTTAAATAGAGAGATAGAAATAACTCCACCAGACATGGACAGCAGAAAGGAATTACTCCTCTCTCCCATCCGAGAACCCCCTGTTTGAAGCAGTAAATATTAAACATAGCAGCATACTGAGGAACACTTCTGTAACTCAGATTAAAAATCAAGTCAGCTCCCAATATAATGAGTTTCCTGGTTCCTGGATTTTCTGACTAATATACTTACACCAGTTTGAAACAGAAGTCCTGTTATGAAGGTAGAATATGGATGTCATTCTGTAACAATAACCCATTGTATTCATTTACTGTAATGCCACCTATGCTTCGCAATTCAAAAGAATCAGCAAGAGATTTTTCACTGTGAAATATCAGCTGTGTACTTATGATCTCTGCAGTGAACTGATGGTTGCCTTTGCAACCATCTTGGCCTGCCCAGCCCATTCTTTCTTCTCAGTGCATTGTCTCGTGGATTCCCACAGCAGCCTCTGTTTTCAGGTCTGATAGATAGACTGCTGGTTCATTTCCATTAAAAAAATAATTTAAAAAACCCTCTGTAACTTTGTTTTCCTATATTCTTGCTCTTTGAAAAAATAAATACCTGGGGTAGAGGAGGAGGTGGTGAGGACCACAGTGGTACTGCTAACCCACACCAGAAGCTCTTCAGTAATAGTAAAAGTGATTTTTTTTCTAGTACTAACAGACTTTGCAATCATAGAATCATTTCGGTTGGAAAAGACCTGCAAGATCATCGAGTCCAACCATCATCCATGCCCACTAAACCATGTCCTGAAGTGACTTGTCTACGCACTTTTTGAATACCTCCAGGCATGGTGACTCAACCACTTCCCTGGGCAGCCTGTTCCAATACTTGACAACCCTTTCAGTAGAGAAATTTTTCCTCATATCCAATCTAAACCTCCCCTGACACAACTTGAGGCCGTTTTCTCTCGTCCTATCTCCAGCCACCTGACAGAAAAGACCAGCACCCACCTCACTACAACCTCCTTTCAGGTAGTTGTAGAGAGCGATAAGGTCTCCCCTCAGCCTCCTTTTCTCCAGGCTAAACAACCCCAGTGCCCTCAGCCGCTCCTCATAAGACTTGCGCTCCAGGCCCCTCACCAGCTTCGTCGCTCTTCTTTGGACACGCTCCAGCAACTCAATGTCTTTCTTGTAGTGAGGGGCCCAAAACTGAACACAGTACTCGAGGTACGGCCTCACCAGTGCCCAGTACAGGGGAACAATCACTTCCTCAGTCCTGCTGGCCACACTAGTTCTGATACAGGCCAGGATGCGATTGGCCTTCTTGGCCACCTGGGCACACTGCTGGCTCATATTCAGCCGGCTGTCAACCAGCACGCCCAGGTCTTTCTCTGCCGGGCAGCTTTCCAGCCACTCTTCCCCAAGCCTGTAGCGCTGCATGGGGTTGCCGTGACCGAAGTGCAGGACCCGGCACTTGGCCTTTTTGAACCTCATACTATTGGCCTTGGCCCATCGATCCAGTCTGTCCAGATCCCTCTGTAGACCCTTCCTACCCTCAAGCAGATCGACCCTGCCTCCCAACTTGGTGTCGTCTGCAAACTTGCTGAGGGTGCACTCGATCCCCCCATCCAAATCATTGATAAAGATATTAAAGAGAACTGACCCCAATACTGAGCCCTGGGGAACACCACTTGTGACCCGCTGCCAACTGGATTTAACTTTATTCACCACAACCCTCTGGGCTCGTCCATCCAGCCAGTTTTTTACGCAGTGAAGAGTACACTTGTCTAAGCCATGAGTCGCCAGCTTCTCAAGGAGTATGCCATCAGAGACAGTGTCAAAGGCCTTACTAAAGTCCACATAGAAAACATCCACAGCATTTCTCTCATCCACTAGGCAGGTCACCTGGTCATACAAGGAGATCAGGTTGGTCAAGCAGGATCTGCCTTTCATGAACTCATGCTGACTGGGCCTGATCCCCTGGTAGCCCTGCAATCATCAGTGTATAAAGCACTGAGCAGACACAATAAGTTGTACAGGTATTCTGTTAAACGCACAAGAACAGTAACACATTTTTAGAGCCCCTGTCAATCCTCCATTGTCTCCTATTTCTTCCTCTTGACATATGTAAATTGCCAAAAGAAGCACCCTAGAGGCAGTGTGGACTACAGGATGGAGCACTGTCCTGAAGATGAAGATCAGTCTTCTATCTTCTATTGCTGATTTTGTTTATGATCTCTCTTTCTCTCTCTCTTTTTTTTTTTTACCTTAGAAAAGTTATGTTATTTCCTTGACTAGTTACATTCATCTCAAAACTGGGAATAACTTCTTGTCTTCTGGTGGAGCTCAGTGATTTCAGTGGAATAATGTTTAATTTAAGTTACTTTGCTCTCAACAGTTAGACACATGTAAGCCTTTCTGAGAAGTAAAACTGTTCTACTACATAATTACAAATGTACATATCAAACCTCCTGAAGCTTCAAGATGCTAGATTCTGTGATGGGCTTTTGTTGTAAAGAAGTTCTCCTCAGGTTACAATGGTACAGTTAATCTGTACAAATCAGTTTTTTGCCCTTTATTCCTGTTGTGAGAAGAGAAGAGAAGAGAAGAGAAGAGAGAAGAGAGAAGAGAGAAGAGAGAAGAGAGAAGAGTATTCCTGATGCTGTTAGGAATAAAAGGAAACAATGTCAAAACCCATTATAAATAATTAGTATTTCCCAAGAGACCTTATTGCAAGTTTTATGTCACAATGACTCCTGCTATTTTTTCAAATAGTGAGAAGGTGGTTCTGTGACCTGAATCAAAGGAATGAAGTTGAGGTGGTGGAGGCTTCTCTACCCAGTGCAGGAAGCTCAGTTCACTGTCTCTTTTGCTTAATTAATAGTGTCATCACTTTGTTTGGAGTCATTAGATGGCTTCATCTGGCTAAAAGAAGTTCAACATACAAAGGTCTTAAAAGCTTTGGGTGAGATTAGTGGTGTCCTCTCCTTCAGCATCAGCATCTCTCCACAAGTTTCTGAATGGAAAATCAAAGAGCTGCAGCTAAATCTGGTGGGCACTGCTGAGTCATCTCAACAGAAAAACACTAGTGTTTTACCCACTGGTCAGAACTGTGCCTTTGGTCAGCAAAAGGAAAAAGAAAAGTAATCTTCCAACTGTTGTGCTCTCTTACTTTTCCTTTCCTCATAAGGAGACTAAATTGGAGCACTGGACACTGACTACTGCAATGTACCCCCAAATACAGAGTGTTGCTTTGTTCAGAGCTCCAGCCACACACTTTTTTAGGTAGCCAGTGCCTCAAATAGGTTGCTTCTTTTAGGGGCTGTAGGATGATTTTGCTGGCATTAGTGTATCCCAGATGTTTGCTTTCCCTTCATGCCTTGAAGGTAAGGGACAGATCCCAGCAAAGGTGTCTGTCAGCTCCATTTCAGACATTTGATGGGACTTGGGGGGGGGGGGGCAGTGAGGGGGAAGAGGGAAGGAAGATGGAGAAGGAGGAAGACTGGTCCTGTGGGCATATAACTTCATTCCCATCCAGACTATCTGGAAATAGTTTCTCTAGAAGCATTTTTTGTTATAAACCAAATCAAAGGTCTACAAAATGATGTGTGAACATGCTCTGCAAAAAGTTTTGAGGCACACACAACTTCAATCAGAGCAAAGCAGAAGTGTATTTTTGCAATACTATCACAAAAGTGTAGAAAAGAGAGCCAATTTCTTAAATGGCAAAATACACAAAGCATCCTTCCAGCCAGAAAACATCAAAGTCAATGCTGATGCCGAGAGGGTTTTCAGCTTCTTTCACTGACCTGAAATTGGATGAGATTTCTGGAAGACAAACTACAGTGCATTTGAAAATGTAGCTTTCACAATATTTGTCTTCCTGTTTGCCCACAGGACCCTTGCTGAAGAAGGGTTTTTTTTTGGCAGAGGTAACATTAACAGAAAGCCTTCTACAGAGAATTAACTAGACCATGAAGTGCTTCTTACGATGGAATTTATTAGAATATATTTAGTTGAGTATCTATCTCCTCCATCCGGCTGAATCTGTACTGGCTGTTCTCCGCCTGTTGCGAAGGGGAATGCAATCATCTTCATGCACTGACTATCCACAAGGGAAAGTTAAGCTTGCAGAGCACAGGAGAGAAGGACAGGAATTGCCATCTTCTTTCACACATAAGCAAAACCCACTGGTAAAATGCCGGGGGCTGGACTCTCCACTAGTAGATGTAGTGTGTACTGAAGGCAAGATGATCTTTACTGCATCAAGCCACATCACCATCATGTGCATCCCTTCCTGCAAACATTCCTAGTACAAAAAGAACTGCGAGCTGTTTGCATGATTAGCAGCTCAGAATGAAGAGGATGTCAACAGATCTTCAACAGATTTTTTTTATGGTAAAGAAACAGCTTGCTCCCTAAACCTGGTGCAAATAATGAAGTTTTTATTCTGGCATCTTATGTTTCTTCCTCTATGGCAAGCCATTTAAGATGTGACATTTCTTTCAAGGGGATGACCAGCTAGAGGAGTTCCAGCCAGATGACAAGCAAAATGGAGGAAGAGCAAGAATATACCAAGTTAGAAAAAGGGGGAACACAACAACATCAAATCACAAAGCAAACACAGTAGTTTCTACACCAAACTACCTACTATTCCTCCTTTTCCCCAAAATGTCTGCATCAGTCCATAGATAAAGGCCTGAGCAGTGATCAGGGCCTCTTTCCACTACTCCCTGGACAAGCAAATCCACCTAACAAATCCCCAGTTGAGTCACAATCTTTCTGCCAGTGTTTTCCTTTCCATACCCAACACTCGCTTTGTTGTGTCATGGCAAACCTGTCTAAGGACCCAACAGCTTGTCAGCACTTCCCAGGCTGAAATGGAATTTATATTTGTGACATTATGGAGTATTAGACAGGTACCGGGTCTTGTTTTGTCTAGGGGAATGAATGCTGCTACTGTCCTGCTTCTTTGCTGAAAAGAAAAACCTGTATTTCATTTAATATGGAGCATATGTCAGGTTATATATGAGAGTTATGCATGTTGCTTATATATGCACTTAACACTTATATGTGCTTCTTAACACCTGATTACCAGCTCAGTGGGAATACTCTGCAGAAGGTGTAAATGATCACCCTCTTTTTCTTTGTCTCCAAGGGGAGACGAAACAGAAGGGCCAGAAACCCAGCAAGACTTCTGAAATGACAAAAACATTAGAACTGGAATCAAAGAATGGCAAATAACCTAGAGTGACAGAAACCTGCCTCTCATCTTCTGAGAAGAAAAGTGCCAAACCCTTGGTGTTAACAGACCCAGAGAAACAGCATACAGAGCAAAACTACAGCTAGTGCTGCAACATGCATCATTCAATTTCAAAGGCAGAATTTCTCATTTTTTAAAGGTCATTTATGTGTACTTGTAATGGAAATTACTAGATCTAGAGTTATTTATAACTTGCACTTTGGTGAATTAAGAAAATTCTAATCCATATTCAGAGGTGATCTTCACCTATTATCTTAGGACTTGAACCCTTCATTTCCTGCTTTTGTGCTGAAATAAATTCCAAGCCTGTATTAAAAGACACAATCAAGTTAGAATTCAACCTATGCCAACTGACTGGCAGACACTGTCCGTGTTTGATCTCTCACAGACTACAGCTTTTATATGTAAACTTAAAAGAGATTTTTCTTCAGCTTTCTGACATCTGGCATCTGGATTCTGCAGCTCCACCCCACCTTCATGAAGAAGTTCACCAGGAATTTCATTGAAAGAAAAATGAAAGTTGTTATGACACTTTCCATTTTTTTTTTTTTTTTACAAGCAGGGGTTTATGCTGAAAGAAAAAAAAAAAGATGTCCTTGGAAAACTAAACTAAAATAAAAATGTTTCTCTCTATCATGGGAGCATATCAGAACACCAGATAGGCATAAATGCTCATTGAACCATCTTTCAGGGTTTGGGGTTTGGAACCATTAAAGAGCTGTTCATGGCTCATAGAAAATGTGGAAACAACCCTATTTAGAAATAACTCTACTTATACATTACACATGCTCTGACTTTCCCCTTGTACTTTATTGCTAAGGATGTATGAATGAAAACAGTTTTTAAACAGCTCATCTGTGCTGCTTCTGCATGTTTGCATCCCTAAGTCTTCTGTTTAAGATGGTGTTACTGGCTGTAGTAGAAAAGAATGTTGTAGGAAAGAAAGACAGTTTAATTTCTCATGGGAAAATGAAGCATCAGAATGTCAAAAGAATGGACAGATTCCATAATAAAGAAAAGCAGAAAACATATTTTTCTTATATTGGAAAGACATATAACAGTGACATTCAAAACTCAGCCAGAGCCCCTGCTGAGAAAAGCACTTAAGCACATGCTCAACTTCCAAGTGGTTGCTTACGTCCATCGAACTCAGCAGGGTATGAATATGTATGTAAAGCTCTTCAGCTGGTTAAATCACTGCTTAACAAAGTAAAACACTGAATCAAGGTCTAAAAGAATTATTCTTAAGCTATGGACATCTGATTTCAGAGACTAGTACTCTATATAAGTGTTCAGTGGGCATATTGTTCTAAAATCTGATTCCATAATATTAGCCTCTGGTTTGGTTTTTTTTATGAATTAATTAGGAGTCCTTTACAAAATCATTTTCTGAATTACAGTATATATATATTGCCCAGAGGACCCAGGTTTGAAATGTGCTACAGGAGGAAAAAAAAATAGTTCCCACAAAGATTCACTGCTCCTATATGTCAGCTTCAGTAAGAATCAATAAGAATAAGAAAGATATTCTGGAAAGTGATGTCCAAGAATCTACCAAGTCACTTGTGTCTCCTGGAAAACAAGCATCAATAATTCTTACACTTCAATAGTCTTACAACATTTTTAATCAGTTTCTCCTCTCACCTAATCATGGCAATTGAAAGTTTCATTTTACTACAAGGTAGACTTTGCAGTTGTATTAGTAGCATTTGGTGCAATAGATGGTGTCTTTCATTTCCAATGTAGCATACCTCTCTCTTCAAAGATCCAAACTTAGAAAACCAAGCCTGACCCCTGTATCATATTACTGTGGCCATTATTTCTGCAGAAATTATCCATTAGTAAAATAGCATATTCAATATTTCTTCCATGGGATGGATCCCAGCTTGAACCTGAAACCCAGACCTGCCTGAAATTGTTCAAAAAGAAAAAGTCCTAAGAGAGCTATATCTGAATTTCATAAAGCTTGTCTCCAGCTATAGGATCTCATTATCCTAATCTTTCTAACACAAGCTCACAGAATATTCAAATGAGAAGTGATTTTGAAATTATTGTTTTGCTTTATTCATTTAGATGCCATTCCTGTATACACATTCAACTAGTTTATTTAGAAACAGCCATCACCACTATCATGATGCTCAAAGACATATCTCAATGCAAATTCCATAACAGTGAGAAACTAATTCTGTTCCATGAAAGCCTATTAGAAAATCAGCCAACTGAACTGTGTTGCTCCTAATAGCTATTTAAAAGACAAATGATCAGTTTTAAATGGGAAATCTAATTTTGGTGTAGATTAAACACTGCATTTCAAAAAGAAAACTTCATCTAAATATAATTGGATGAAATTACTCTGAACTAATGCCAAAATCTACTGTTCAATGCAGCTCATTATGGCTTTGCTCTTCAGCTGGAATAACCATTAAAACTCAAATTTCATGTTTGGTGGATTCTAAAAGGGGGTTTAGTCACTTACAGATGGGTCATACAATGCTAATCCCTATACACATTATCTACTGTTGTCTATGGTGGTTATTCTGTCATGAGAGAACATATGTCACAGAATCACAGAATCACAGAATGGTCGAGGTTAGAAGGGACCTCTGGAGCCCATTTTCTTCAACTTGCCTGCTCAAGCAGGAACACCTGAAGCCAGTTGCCCAGAACCATGTCCAAGCAGTTTTTTAATATCTCCAAGGTGGGAGACTCTGCAACCTCCCTCATATACACGTATATATCTGTGTCTTTGTGTGCATATGCATTTATAGACAAACATGTTGATACTCCAGAACTTTTAGCCCATAGTTTCTCTCAGTAACTAGACTTTGACAGTGATTTCTCAGGGGTAACTGCAACCAGAAATTGCTTAGAGGCAAAGTATCAGAAAATGTTCTTCATTGTTGGGAATATCTAGCACATTCCTCTACAGTCCTTTCCCATTTTTATAAACTAATCAAAATTAGTTGCAGTGTTGATAATGCTCAGAGAGCATGTTAGCTGAACTGAAAGAATATGGAAGGTGGGAGAATTAATTGTGCAGACTAAAGTTTTTGCTCTGTAATAGGGAGTAGTAAAAGGTGTTGTCTAGACACAGTTCTGACCAAAACCTCCCAGAAACTGATCAAGATCCTGAACTACATCTATTAAAGCCAAGAGCAAAATATCTCAGAAGTGATAAGCCTATTGAATTACACCTTATTCAATGTTTTTTGTGAAGTATAACTGTGTTCCAAAGCTTTCAAAACAAGCTGTAGTAGTCCTTCATACTTAAGTTTTCATTGTATCATTTTGTACAGCCTCGTCCCTCCAGAAAGAAAAGGGATTACTACCAACTGCTTGGCAGGACTGTTCCCAGATCGGCATCTCAATTCGGGCAGCATATTTATAGAATCATAGAATAGTTTGGGTTGGAAGGGACCTTTAAATGTCATGTAGTACAAAACCCCTGCAATAACCAAGGACATGTTCAACTAGATCAAGTTGCTCAGAGCCCCATCCAACCTGACCTTGAATGTTTCCAGGGATGGGCCATCTACTACCTCTCTGGGAAACGTGTTCTGGTGTTTCACCACCCTCATTGTAAAGAATGTCTTCCTTATATCTAGTCTAAATCTACCCTCCTTTAGTTTAAAAGCATTACGCCTTGTCCTATTGCTACAGGCCCTATCAAAAAGTCTGTCCACATTATTCTTATAAGCCCGCTTTAATTGTTGAAAGGCTGCAATAAGGTCTCCCTGGAGCCTTCTCTTCTCCAGGCTGAACAACCCTAACTCTCTCAGCCTTTCCTCACAGGAGAGGTGTTTCATCCCTCTGATCATTTTCGTGACCCTCTTCTGGACCTGCTCCAACAGGTCCATGTCTTTCCTGTGCTGAGGACCCCAGAGCTGGATGCAGTACTCTTGGGGGGTCTCCTGAGAGCAAAGTAGAGGGGGAGAATCATGTCCCTTTACCTGTTCACCACACTTGATGGAGGCCACGATATGGTTGGCTTTCTCAGCTGTGAGCACACATTGCTGTCTCATGTCCAGATTTTCATCCACCAGTACCCCCAAGTCCTTCTCCACAGGGCTGCTCTCAATTCCTTCATCTCCTAGCCTGTATTGATACCAGCAGCTGCCCCAGCCCAGGTGCAGGACTTTGCACTTGGCCTTGTTGAACCTCATGAAGTTCACATGAGACCACTTCTTGAGCTTGTCCAGGTCCCTCTGAATGGCATCTTGTCCCTCAGACATGTAAACCACACCACTCAGCTTGGTGTCATCTGCAAATTTGCTGAGGGTGCACTCAATCCCACTGTCACTGTTGTTGATGAAGATATGAAACAGTACTGGTCCCAATACAGACCCCTGAGGGACACCTTTTGTCGCTGATCTCCTTACAGACACCGAGCCGTTGACCACTACCCTCTGGATATGACCATCCAGCCAGTTCCTTATGCATCAAATAGTCCATCCATCAAATCTATACCTCTCCAACTTAGAGAGAAGAATGTTGTTCATGACCATGTCAGAGGCCTTACAGAATCCAAATAGATGACATCAGTAGCTCTTGCCTTGTCCACTGATGTAGTCCCACCATCAAAGAATGCCACTAGGTTGGTCAGGCAAGACTTGCCTTTGGTGAAGCTTTTTAAAACCTAAGGGTCTGGCCCATGCTCAGGAATGATCCTTAAGTGGACACTGACCTCTATATCTCATGTTGGTTATGAGAAGAAACATAGGAAGGGATCAGAGATGTGGCATTTTGTTAGCAAGCACACAATGTTGTCAGCTGTCTTGCAGGACTAATCCAGCAGGCATGTACTCATCATACCTCATGCTCCAAACCACTCAGTACTGTCCATGACTTTGATGTTGTCTTCCTGCCATAAAAAGCCCATAATTTTATATTTACAGTCCTACAGGAACATTAACAAGAAGACTCTAGTTTGTAATTTGTCTTGTTTCCCCTATTCTGGCACCTGGGAGAGAAGACAGAACATAACAAGAATAACAACAAAACCAAATGATTTCACATCTGAGTCTTCCTCTCCCTCTCCTCCAGGAATAAGGTTGGTTTCAGTGCATGGTTGACTCTGTAGTTCTAATTGGAATGAAGATGCCAGGCTAAGTTTCCTTCAAGTTTAGGTTGAAAATCTGCCTAGCATTTTCAGCTCAAAATTTTACCTTAGATCTAAAGACTCAGTATGTGTCTATCTCCTCTTTGTATTTTTATACTATACTTCCAGGAAAAAAAAGCTAAGAAATATTTTTTACAGGCAAAGCAGAAGACATATGCTTTCAAATGTATTTGGCACTGAGTTATTTAAAACATCTCTTAGCTCTAAAAAGCATTCTGTTATTATTAGAAAGACTTGCTGCAGATGCCTACCTCAAGGGCACCTGGACTACTATCATGTACTATGTGGAAATAGAAATGATTTGTCTTTGCATGCTGTGCTGCATGATGGCACTATAGCAACACTATAGGGTCTTCCAGAAGCAGCATATAAAGAATTATTCTGGGACCTTTTAAAAACCAGTTTTGCACTGAAACTGAAGTGATGGCACTAGTTCTCTGAAAAGAGTAAAAAATCACTGAGAGAAATATCAGCATATAGTTTAAGCTGTATTTAACTATCTACCTGCAGATGTCTATCTTAGCCCCTCTTCTTTGACTCCCCACACAGTCAATGGAAAAGGATATGCTTCTTCAGTGCATGATCCAAAGCAGTTAATGAGGATTCTGCTTGGATCAGCTTCTTGTTCATTCCAGAGATACTTCTCTCATTTTGGCTACTGCTGTCCAGACAGGTTCCAATGCTTCTTCCTTCCAATGGAGCCTGAAAGTGGGAGTCATCTAGCTCCAAAGAACCTATATCCAAGCTAGTCAGACTCAATAGAGACCCTGACAATAAAATTTGGAAAGGGATTTTTTTGATCATATGCAGACTTCTACTTCAGCATGAAATAAATTGCACCCAATCGTCAGCTGATTCTGACAGCTAGTTCTCCACTGCCTATAAGGACAATGTGTGTAACCAGGTCAGATCTATCTGCCCTTTTTATAGGCAATCAAATTAGGCAAATAAATCCCTCCTTGTCTTTTATTATACACTAAGTGATATGACTAATATCTACCAGTCACAATTCATGTTTTAATTTCATCCTCTCTGGTTAAGAATATAGGAAAGGAGGGGAGAAAGAAAGAGAAATTTTGTTATCAGCACAATGGATTATTTAGACACATAGCATGCACTGCTTTCCAGATTCATGACACAGTAAAGCTGACAGCAGTAGAAGTGGAAAAAGAGCAGCTGAGGTGTTTGGGAAATGCAGTTTTGTATGTTAGTTCCTGAGTCTTTTCAACTACAAAACCCTGGGTTTATATTCCTTCATTAGCAAAGGTTAGGTCATTACTCCACCTAAATTAATAGCAGACTTCAGAAAGAAGTATCAGTACTAATACGGGTATACGTACTACCAAAGGTGTAAAAATGTTGTATTTCCAGATAAGAAAATAACAAACCAAATAATCCTAGAAAGAAAGAGGGTACATAGAACAGCGTTGCATAAAAAACTGTGAGCTGGAAGATGTGAGATATAATGTCTGTCCTTAAGTCTGGAGGAAATGGTGATTCTCACAGTGCCATTTATGCCTTGTGTTAAATGGATTTAGCTAGAGTTTCTGACTTCATCCTTCCCCCAAGAATATAAATTAGTACCCCCATGAAACCAAAGCCATAACGTTGCAACGAGATGGAGTCTGAGAGGGCAGCCACAGAGGCTTTTCTGGGGCAGTATAATTTTATACCATCATATACTTCTTTTCCAAATCTGATCCTTTATGCTGAATGCAGATTTCTGTCCTGGTAATTGAAGCACAGCTTCTGTCCTGAACCACTTCCAGTCAAGTTCTGTCAATGACAGACCGCTGGGTTGATTGCTTAAAATGTAATGTTTGTTTTAGCTGCTCTCAGAAACAAATATACTCTGGAGCAGTGTCTAATCCATTGAGCTACCTGATCTTTCATTCTAGCAACATGCAGAAAAGCTCATGGTATCATGAAAAAAAGTCCCTAGTAAACTCTAAACGAAAAGAAAGGATAAGCTTGTTATTTAACTGTCACTTCTTATGTGTGTTGAATAAATACGATTTTGTGACACTTTAATCAAGACTAGATCGTTTTATATCTGTGAATATTTGAAAGTTTAAGACTCAGTTTTTACCTCTATTCAAACATGTTAGAGTCCAACCAGCCATATCAGCAAAGGAGACTCAGGCATCAGAGGAGAACTAATGACAAGAAAACAGAGAGACCATTCCTCAGCTGCTGTTACTCAGCATGGCTCTGCTAGCATCAACAGAACCAAGATAATTCCTGGAAATTGAGTCTAAGGAATACAAAACTGTAATCTAGGAATACAAAACTGTAATCTGGCCCTATTGGTGTCAGAAGGAAATCTGCTGTTCAGTTCAGGCTGCAAAAGCAGGGAACACAGACAGAGGTGTAACAGGTTTGGTTTTGTTTCAGAAAGAAAACGGATCCTAGTGCTGATGAGAAGCTGTGGCAACACACTTCCCCGCCCCATTCCGCCAGCAGGAAATGAAACTTCTCCAGGCAGGGAGAAGGGGAAGGAAAAAAAAACCTAAACCCCAGAGGCCACAGGTTGAAATTTGAACTGGCCAATCGAGATGTGCCAGGTACACTGAGGTGGCCAATAGGGATTAAATGACCAACGGTCAGATTCGACAGGGGTATAAACGGGGTCCCGCCGGAGGACATGTTGGAGGCAGTCCTCCTGGGAGCAGCGGGTCTGCAGTCGGGGACTCCCCCTCGGGCCGGGGCACCGCCCGAGCTAACTCCTCGAGGGAGAGAGCCCTCAGCTTTTAGGCGAGTGATACGTGCGTTTTGAGCCATCACTTTAAATCTTGGGGATTCTTAAGTCGGCCGTGTAGTATTAATTCTCTTTACCTCATTGAGCCTGTGGTTTTATAGAATGTTACCAGACTTCTAACTAACTTTTTACTGAAGAATAAATCTGAGTCTTAACACCTGTTGGATTTGGTTATGCATGCATCCGTAACATTTTAAATTGGCGTAGTCGGCAGGATGGTGTTAATAGAGGAATTATTACGGAGGCATGGCTGCAGCCCTTCTTGCCCAGGTCTGGAATGGGTGAAGGAGAAGTGGTCTGACCCAGCAGTGGTCATGGAGACAGCAGAACTATGCCGCGGAAGTAGTCGAGACGGCAAAGGCAAAGGCAGTGTGTGTGCCCTCCTGGGCGCCTGCTTGATTCAAGCACAGAACTGAAAGAGTGATTCTGCGAAAAGGCAAGAGGAAATAGATTGTCTGAAGGTGGAATTGAATGAAAGGGACGTATGACCCCTTATTAAAACAGAAAGGCACATGGGTCCGCATGGTGGGAGCCCCCAGAGCGCTTTTTGCACAGCCCCTTGGTTGGGTCCCGAGCTCGCCGAGTTGCAAGCTAAGTTTTTGTGCAAGCCAGGCGAAACCGAACCTGAGTGTTTGTGGAGAGTTTCTGTAACGGGGGAGGATTGGATACTGTTGAGTGATGATGAAGCGAGAGGTTACTGGGGACCGGGAGTGTTTCTGAGGGCTGGACCAGCGGGTGATCAGTCGATAATGTCCGGAGTAGCTTACTGGGCTGGGGGTGCGGACCCCAAGGAGAGAGGAGACTCTGTTACTATCCGGGTAAAGGGACTGTTGGAGTTAACGGAGGGCCGCAGGAAGGTCCGCCCAGCCGGTTGTAAACCCCGCCCCGAGCGGTCTCGAACTCGGGGGCCGTCGAGTCGGAACTACGATCCCGGAAGGGACGGTCTCTGGCGGAAGGCACCAGCACTGGGGGCAGCCCGAGCCGTGCTGCACGGGCAGTCCGCCGGCGGCATCCGGGGATGGGATTGCTGGAGGGGAAAGCTGGAGACCAAAGGGAAGTGCCAGCAACCCCGCCCCCTCGGGAAGAGAAACAGGACCCTTTCACGGCACTGCGAGAGGAACTGGAAGGGCTAAAAACTAGGAGCTGCGGTTTGGGGTTCAGGCCACCCAATTCTCATGGTGAATACCTGCCAATGGTCTGCTGATAGAAAGCCTTATATACACTTTCCCCCACTATTGCCCACAATGCTTTAGCCAAGCTCCTTGATGCTGTGGAAGTACCATCAGGTATCCACATATATCAATACATAGATGATATCCTAGTTGGTGGGGATAACAAGGGACAGACTCCAGGCAATAAAACCAAATTACAACAACTGTTAGGTACTTTGGGCTACTGGAGAAAACATATACCAGGGTTTTCAGTGATTGCCCACCCTCTCTATGACTTGCTCTGAAAGAATAGGAAATAGGATTGGACTTTGCAACATACTGAAGCCCTTAACACTCTGAAAGATGAGCTTAAGGCTTATCAGAGTCAAGGCCCATTGCACCCATGAGATCCATTAAGGGTGGAATGGGAATTCGCTGAACATGCCTCATACTGTGGCATGTTTCAAAAGGGGCCACAGGGACCAGCTAGACCATTATTATTCTCTTCCACTGCATTTAAAGAGACTGAGCAACGATATTCAGATTGGGAAAAGGGGTTCCTCTCCCTCACTAGAGCAGTTAAAGAGGCTGAAAAGCTGCGTACCTCACAGGATGTTATAGTACACGGTCCTTTCCCTCTCTTAAATTCGATCCTCAATGGGTCACCTCCTCCAGAGGGAGTAGCCCAAAAGGCCACAGTTAGGAAATGGTATGCATACCTAGAAGGGATAAGCCAATTGCTCCCACTAAAGGAGGGTCCAACTACGGTTTTCAAACTACAGCAACCTGTAAACCCTGACCCAACCTTGTTGGTTCAACCGTATAAACCTTCTCCGATTGAGGAGGCACCCGAATTCATGGCAGGCTCAGATGTGCAGGGAGTGTGGTTCACTGATGCATCTGCTCATTGAGTGGGATCAAAATGGCAATATAAAGCAGTAGCACTGGAAATTGGTACTGGAAGAAAGTCAAAGAAGAGGGTGAAGGTAGTGCACAAGTAGGAGAACTACGGGCTTTATTACTGGCCGTAGAGAATGGTGCTACCATCGTCTATACTGACTCTTATGCAACCTTTAAGGGTGCTACAGAGTGGATATGTCAGTGGGAATCTAGTAAGAGGGAAGTAGGTCATGCGAAAGTGTGGAGGACAGAGGACTGGCAATGTCTCCTGGCTGTTGACGCGGAAGTCACGGACACTGCACACAATCAATATGATCAAGCAGATGCCACTTCATTGCCAAGATAGCTTGGTTTATATGTTCATTTTAGTTACTGTTCACACATAAGCAAATTAGACATTGGTTAGCATGTGCTGTCCACACACCTAGTTACACCTAATGATTGGTTATAACAACACTGTACACGCGCATAAACATAAGGCATAATTGGTTGTATTAACTAAAACATGCGAAACTTGTCTCAGTCTAATTGGTCAAGATAAGCTGCCGAATTGAGGTTCTTTGTTCTTCCTTTTATCGTGGAATGCGCACCTGTGTTGTTCTAATTGGCATCTTTCTTTTTTTGTCTTGTTGTTTATTCTGTTCAAGGCCTTCTAAAGGCATCTGGAATGCTCTTACTACCGTTAGCTAAATATGTGTCCACAAGCAAAGCGTCCTTGAAGCCTGCTGCCTACAAAACATCCTTGGCTCACAAATTGATCAATTCCATCGAGTCTGGATTTTTCACTATGTGCCCCTTACTTTCCAAGTATCCCACACCTGGCAATAGGAAGATCCCAACCTTTAAAGAGGGGATGGGTGAAGGGACATGCTTGGGATGGAACCCCAGCTGCGAAATGGAATCAACAGGTGGACCACCTGGCCCAAATCAGGATGGTCACCAGTGAGAAGGAAGATTGGGACAGACTAGCAGAATGGTTGCATATCAAATGAGGCCACTCAGGGAAAGCAGATCTCTATTATGAATGCCGATCTCAGGGTTGGCCAGTGTCTATGAAACCCTGTGAAGCAATTCTTACAGCTTGCCCGCAATGCCGAATACGGCTTAAGGCTGATCACCCAAACCAAGCTCCGGCCCAGCATATCAGACAAGGCAAGGCTCTTTGGAGCACGTGGCAGGTTGATTACATTGGTCCTCTGAGACCATAGAATCATAGAATCATAGAATCATTTCGGTTGGAAAAGACCTTCAAGATCATCGAGTCCAACCATGCCCCCTAAACCATGCCCTGGAGTACCCTGTCCACTCGCTTTTTGAGTACCTCCAGGGATGGTGAATCAACCACTTCCCTGGGCAGCCCATTCCAATGTTTGACAACCCTCTCAGTAAAAAAATTTTTCCTAATATCTAACGTAAATCTCCCTTGCCGCAACTTGAGGCCATTTCCTCTTGTCCTATCTCCAGACACCTGACAGAAGAGACCAACACCCACCTCACTACAACCCCCTTTCAGGTAGTTGTAGAGAGCGATAAGGTCTCCCCTCAGCCTCCTCTTTTCTAGACTGAACAACCCCAGATCCCTCAGCCGCTCCTCATAAGACTTGTGCTCCAGGCCCCTCACCAACTTGGTTGCCCTTCTCTGGACACGCTCCAGCAGCTCAATGTCTTTCCTGTAGTGAGGGGCCCAAAACTGAACACAGTACTCGAGGTGCGGCCTCACCAGTGCCCAGTACAGGGGAACAACCACCTCCCTGTTCCTGCTGGCCACACTGTTCCTGATACAGGCCAGGATGCGATTGGCCTTCTTGGCCACCTGGGCACACTGCTGGCTCATATTCAGCCGGCTGTCAACCAGCACGCCCAGGTCTTTCTCTGCTGGGCAGCTTTCCAGCCACTCTTCCCCAAGCCTGTAGCGCTGCATGGGGTTGCCGTGACCGAAGTGCAGGACCCAGCACTTGGCCGTGTTAAAATTCATACAACTGGCCTCAGCCCATCGATCCAGCCTGTCCAGATCTCTCTCTAGAGCCTCCCTACCCTCAAGCAGATCGACCCTGCCTCCCAACTTTGTGTCGTCTGCAAACTTGCTGAGGGTACACTCGATCCCCTCATCCAAATCATCCATAAAGATATTAAACAGAACAGGGCCCAACACCGAGCCCTGGGGAACACCACTCGTGACCCGCCGCCAACTGGATTTCACCCCATTCACCACGACCCTCTGGGCTCGGCCATCCAGCCAGTTTTTCACCCAGTGAATAGTGCACTTATCCAGGCCACAAGACGCCAGCTTCTCAAGGAGTATGCCATGAGAGACAGTGTCAAAGGCCTTGCTGAAGTCTAGGAAAATAACATCGACAGCCTTTCCCTCATCCACTAGGTGGGTCACCTGGTCATAGAAGGAGATCAGGCTGGTCAATCAGGACCTGCCTTTCGTAAACCCATGCTGACTGGGCCTGATCCCCCTCTTATCCTGGACTTGCCATGTGAGTGCTTTCCAAACAAACCGTTCCATAATCTTTCCCGGTACTGAGGTCAGGCTGACAGGCCTGTAGTTCCCCAGATCCTCCCTCCAACCCTTCTTATAAATGGGAGTCACATTGGCAAGTCTCCAGTCCTCTGGGACCTCCCCTGTTGACCAGGAACCCTGATAGATGATAGAGAGTGGCTTGGCAAGGACCTCCGCCAGTTCCCTCAGTACTCTTGGATGGATCCCATCAGGTCCCATAGATTTGTGAGTGTCCAGATGGCGTAGCAGGTCCTTAACTAATTCCTCCTGGATTAAGGGGGGTATGTTATGCTCTTCATCCTTACCTTCCAGCTCATGGGGTGGAGTACCCTGAGGATGACTGGACTCACTATTAAAGACTGAGGCAAAGAAGGCATTGAGTACCTCGGCCTTTTCCTCATCACTGGTTGCTATGTTCCCTTCTGTATCCATTAAAGGATAGATATTCTCCTTGGGATTCTTTTTACTGTTAACATATTTGTAAAAACATTTTTTGTTGTCCCTTACGATAGTGGCCAGATTTAGTTCTAGATGAGCTTTCGCCTTTCTAATTTTCTCTCTGTATGACCTAACAAGATCCCTGTACTCCTCCCAAGTTGCCCACCCTTTCCTCCAGAGATTATAAACTCTCCTTTTTTTCTTAAGTCCTAGCAAAAGCTCCCCATTCAGCCAGGCCGGTCGTTTTCCTCGGCAGTTCGACTTGGGGCACATGGGAATAGCCTGGTCCTGAGCCATTAAGATTTCCTTTTTAAAGAATGTCCACCCCTCCTGGACCCCTTTGCACTTCAGGACCGTCTCCCAAGGGACTCTCTCAACCAGTGCCTTGAAGAGGCCAAAATTAGCCCTCCGGAAGTCCATAGTGGTGGTTTTGCTGACCACCTTCTTTGCCTCACCAAGAATTGAAAATTCTACCATTTCATGGTCACTAAGCCCAAGACGGCCTCCAACCATCACACCTCCCACCAGTCCTTCCCTGTTCGTAAACAACAGGTCTAGCAAGGCTCCTCCCCTGGTTGGCTCACCCACCAGCTGTGTCAAGAAGTTATCTTCCACACACTCCAGGAACCTCCTAGATTGTTTACTCACTGCTGTGTTGTATTTCCAGCAGATGTCTGGAAAGTTAAAGTCCCCCACAAGGACAAGGGCACACGATTCTGAGACTACTGCCAGCCACTTGTAGAACGATTCATCCGTCTCTTCAACCTGGTCGGGCGGTCTATAACAGACTCCCAGCACAATATCTGCCTTTTTGGCTTTCCCTCTCATCCTCACCCATAAGCACTCCACCTTGTCATCAGAATCGTGTAGCTCTGAACAGTCAAAACATTCCCTAACATAAAGAGCCACCCCACCACCTCTTCTACCTTGCCTGTCCCTTCTGAAGAGCTTGTAGCCATCCATTGCAGCAGTCCAGTCATGGGAGTCATCCCACCATGTTTCCGTGACGGCGACTAAGTCATATCTATCCTGCTGCGCAATGGCTTCCAGCTCCTCCTGTTTATTGCCCATGCTGTGTGCGTTGGCATAGATGCATTTGAGCTGGGTCATCGAATCTACCCCTAACATCGGCACGCTGCCCCCAGGCTCATCTCTGGTGCACCTAGTTTTATCCCTTACCCCCTTCAAACCTAGTTTAAAGCCCTCTCTCTGAGCCCTGCCATCTCATGAGCAAGGATTCTCTTTCTTACCCTTTTGAGTCAGCTGGACACCATCTGTCGCTAGCAAGCCCGGTGCTGTGTAAGTCTCCCCATGATCAAAAAAAACAAAATTCCACCAATGGCACCAGCCTCTGAGCCACGTATTGACCAGGTGTGTTTTCCTGTTCCTTTCAGTGTATTTCCCTGCCACTGAAGGGATTGAGGAAAACACTACCTGTGCTCCCGATCTTTCTACTAATCGTCCCAGTGTCCTGAAATCCCTTTTGATTGCCTTTGGATTCCTCTCTGCAATCTCATCACTGCCAACCTGCACAACTAGCAATGGGTAATAATCAGAGGTCCGAACCAGACCAGGGAGTTTCCTGGTAATGTCTTTTACCCGGGCCCCAGGGAGGCAGCAGACTTCCCGGTGGGATGGGTCAGGTCTGCATATTGGGCCCTCTGTCCCCCTTAAGAGGGAGTCGCCTACAACAATTACCCTCCTTTTTCTTTTTTCAGAGGATGTGAGAATGCGTGGGGATGCCCGACTGGGCTTAGGCACCTCCCTAGATAGGGCTTCATCTACACCCTGATCTTCACTGGCCTGGTCCTCAAGTTCCAGAGCCCCATACCTGTTGAGTAGGGGCAACTGGGAAGGTGAGGGAGACCGGGGGCGGATTCGCCTGCCTCCCCGAGCAGGGACCTGTATCCATTCCCCTCCATCTCTTAGGTCCCCTCCTGCCTGGTGGCAGGAGGGCAGGGGAACCTCCGCTTCTTGCGGAGCCTCCATCTGCTGCCCCTGCCTCAGGGATGGTAGGGTGTGGGCCCACCAATCTATCTCCCTCTCACACTCCCTGATACTCCTCAACCTTTCCACTGCCTCCTTCAGCTCTACCACCAGGCTGAGCAGATCACTCACCTGGTCACACCTCACACAAGAGGTGTCCCCGCTGACCTCCATCGTTTCTGATAGACTCAGGCACTCCCTGCAGCCAGAGACCTGGACAGCTGCATGTTTACATGGGACCTCTGTCTGCGTTGCCATATTTTTCCTAACAATGGCTTTCCCCCGAGTGGCGACCATACCTGGGTCTCCCTCTGGGCCGACACCCACCACTTAAGCAGCCTGCTTGAGCTGGGAACAGGGGGGGGCTGCGCCCTGCCTGCACGAACTGCCGCGCAAACTGCCGCGCCACGCCCTGTTTGCCCGTCCTGGTCGCCGCGCTCCTGGTCGCTGGCGCTCCTCAGGGCCGTTCAAATCTCCCGCGGTTGCCCCTGGCAACGCCCACGCCGTGTCAGCCTCTCCCGCGAGAGCTGCCGGGTCCCTCCGCCCTTCCCCGGCGCTCCCGGGCCTCGGGAACCTCCCTGTCCGCCTCAATCTAGCGCTTAGCCGCCAACTTACCGTTGCCTCTGCTGGCCTCGCTGCTGACTGAACGCTGCTGACCATTACACCGCGTTCAAATCTCATGGGAGTGGAAAGACTGACCACATCAGTGCCCGGCGGATAATCCTGGACTTCTAACCTTGTGACCCAGTTTTAAGACTGAGGCCTAGTTTGTGCTTTCTTTTAGGACAATGAAGAAACAAGCCATTCCAGTCCTTTTGCTGACAGTGATGATGGTGGCAGGCGTAGATGGTGAGGATCTGGATGATAACGTTGTGGCAAAAATGACAGACATCAGTATCATGAGCCCTTGAGCTCACATGGAACAATGCAACAATTATAGCTGGAGTTTGAGATTATATGGGGGAGGAGGTTATACTCATGTTCTTTGTAGTTGGTCACCAGATGCGACTATACCCTCCAACTAGCCCATGAGATCACGGGGTGGAGTTGGAACAGTACTACATCATGCCCTGAAATTCCATAGGTGTGATTGTGTATGATACCCAAGAAAACACCGACAGAGCACTCTAGAACTGAGTTTACAGCTATCAGCCTTGGCCAACACTACATCTAACAGTTTGGGGACTCTCAAACAATCAGTTATAATGTATTGGTAAAATGACTATCAGAAGCAGGATGTATTGGATTAGATGCCAAAGAAAGAGAAGGGTATATGTAAAGTTTTGAACATGTCGATGGACAACTGCTGTGTTCACTCCAAATGTGTCAATGTGGCTTCAAGACTAAATCAATGAGAGAATACAGCAAGAGACTCAGAGACAATTGCTTCGGCACCAGGGACCAACTGGTTGGGAAAAGTTTTGATATGTTTGGATTTTCTTTCACGGGGTGGGCGACTAGCCTTCTCTAATGTTTAATAATGCTTGTAGTTGTGATTACAGTAATCTATATTGCAATAAGTTCTATCAAACACTTGGTAGTGAAGCCTGTACTAACAATTAAGTATACTCCCTTAAAACCTGTCCATACAGTGGATATTCCTGTGTTCGATATTCCACTTTAATTCTAGACCAGAAGGGAATGATGGCCCACAATGAGCATCAAATTCATCAGACTGCACCCCCTTTTAACTTTGGAGGCAAGAGTGACTGTACCATACTCCAAGGAAAGCAGTCGAACCATGACTGTGGTCTCGGGGTGGATTGTGTGGCAGTAAATTCCTCCCCCCCACACCCCATCCCACCAGCAGGAAATGAAACTTCTCCAGGCAGGGAGAAGGGAAAGGAAAAAAAACCCTAAACCCTAGAGGCCGCATGCTGAAATTTGAACTGGCCAATCAAGACGTGCCAGGTACACTGAGGTGACCCTTCTGGCCAACAGGGATTAAATGACCACCGGTCAGATTCGACAGGGGTAGAAACGGGGTCCCCCCGGAGGACACGTTGGAGTCAGTCCTCCTCTGCAGTCTGCAGTTGGGGACTCCCCCTCGGGTCGGGTCACTGCCCAAGGTAACTCCTCGAGGGAGAGAGCCCTCAGCTTTTAGGCGAGTGATACGTGCATTTTGGAGCCATCACTTTAAATCTTGGGGATTTTTGAGTCGGCTGTGTAGTATTAATTCTCTTTACATCATTGAGCCTGTGGTTTACAAAATGTTACCAGACTTCTAACTAACTTTTTACTGAAGAATAAATCTGAGTCTTAAGACCTATTGGATTTGGTTATGTGTCCATCCGTAACAGAAGCCTCCTTGACTCTAATAAGTCATGAAATATGTCCTTTTATTTGTTTTGAACCTGCTGTGTGTTCATTTTACCTGACATTTCCTGGTTTTTTTATTATGACAATCAATGAATCAGTGAACAATCAATCCCATTCACTTTCTCTGTGATCTCTCATATCCCATCTCAGCTGATCCTTCTCCAGGCTGAAGATGTTAATCTACTGTTTTCTTGAACAGAAATCATCACCTGACATTCTTTACTACTGTTTTTCATAAATTTTCTAGGTTTTTTGTACCTTTTCTGAGAGTGAAGACTAGAACTGGACACTGTATTCAATATGTGATTGTACAATAGGAACCAACAACACTTTTCTGTTTTATTCTCATTTTTCCCCTGACTAATTCATTGAGGTTTTTCTTTTCACAGGACTTTGCATTTTGCCACTCCGTTTAAACCCACCCTATTTGTGGCATCAAGGATGGCCTGTCTTGTACATTTCACCAAGCTGGGTCTGAAGTCACCAGTGCAATGCTAAAACTTTGGCTGAGATTCTGCCTGTGAAGCTGAGGCTACGTCACTGTGAAGAACAGGGAATAACTTCCCAACTTGTCCATTCAAAGGTGAATGAACTCCAACCCAGAAACAAAAACATCAGCTGTGGCCACTGTCCAGGCTGTTACAGCTGATTACGGTGAATTTTCAAAAATAATATTTCCCACTAGCATCTGTGATATTCACATAGAGGCATGACCCGGTTGCCACTGAGAACATGGAGATTTGGCATTGACCATCAGTTTCTTCTCCTAATACAGTGAATGACAGTGTTATTTGAATGATCAGCATATTACAGTAGCCAGAAAAGTCAGTGTCTGATTACAAACACGGGAAAGCTAGAGACAACTAGCTGAACCCTCCAAGAACAATGACCTGCTGGCCTAAAAGGAAACCAATACAGAAAGAAAGTTTTAGTTCACCTCTGTTGAAAGACAGGCAGACAGGTAAGGAAAGAGCCTTAGGCTAGACCATCTGCCAGCTTAAACTGTTATAGGCTGCTGGAGGTCCACATTTGTACCAGGGGGGCTTTGTTATTTCATAGTGACTCCCAGATCCAGATTGAGAAAGATAGATTTGTTTATGTATGTCCTAAACTTCCTTGCAATGCTCTCTGGGAAATACTGCAGTACAGAATTAATTTTTCATCATTAAGAGACTTTCATGAATTACTATTCGACCTGCAGGCCATGGATCCCAAGGACATAAGCAGCTTATATATTTAACTCTTATCTTTCAATGTTTGCCCATTTTGTCACACAAGATTCCTCTTCTAAGGGAGAACTTGTGCCCCAACTTCCTAATCCTTTATCTTCATGCCCACACTACTTCCTTCAATTTCAGCACAGAAATCTTCAATGAGGGGTATGAAAGTGCTGAAGCAAGCTACAAGGAGGGGAAGGAGAGAGGGTCCACAGTGAATGGACACCAGATCAGGGCAATTTCTCCAGTGCATCTTGTCTTTGGGGAAACTGTTGTCACTGCTACATTCCTTTCTACAGGGGCTGTATCAGCAAATTACATCCCCATGAAACTGGTGTTTTTCTGAAGCAGTCACTCTGACAGTCTATTACCCAGGGTATTACGTGTGGTTAGTCTGCAGCAAATGCACAGGGGTCATTATTTGAGCTACCAGCATTTTCACAAGACAGTCTCAGAAGCTTCATGTGTACCCTCCTTCTCCCTCCATTTCCTGGTTCATCTCTCCTGACAACTTACTGCTTGTCTCTAGGGTGCAGTTCTAGCCCAAATCAAATAATCTCAGAGCCATTTTGGTGAAGAGAAGATGTTGAAATGTTCAGTTCAGTTGATATCAGGTCTGATTCCCAAGAAAGAACAGAAACCACCTCTCCAAAATCCTCTTATGTGGAAGGTCACACTACAGCCATAGAAAGAGGATAGCAATTTCCCCCAGCAAACTAATCTGAACCTGATGCAGGCAAGAAGCATATTCTCTCTAAAAGGCCTTTTTGTTGGCCGGAGTCCTTATTTCTCAAGACAATTTCCAAGTGCAGGTGCAAGATCTCCTATAGCTCAGCAGGTGATCTGTTAAGTCAGATTTCTTCTAAGCTCATCCCTAATTTTGAGCACTAGCAACTATTTGCAGCCTCCTAGGGTGAGTAGTGCTCTCACTTCTCCTCCCACATCTGATTCTTGTTTGAAGAAACAGTGAGCCAGAGCTCTGAGGTGGCCCTCCTGGACCTTCCCACGTAACAAGCTCCTCAAAAAAGACTGCAAGACAGCACTGAGAAGCAGACACAACTGGAAGGTTGTTGTTTGTTTTAAAGAGAGAAAAGGAAAACCAAATACAGAAAGCAACACAGAAAGAAGCAAGCCAAGACATAACCTTCCTCTCAGTATCCTGTTCTTGCAGCTCAGTTCCCTCTCCCACGTCTCAGTTTAGAAAACTGAGTGATTTTGTAAGTTGTAGCCAACCCTGTCCAGTTCCCTCCAGCCTCTACTCTCAGTTTCTATGTCTGGCTCTGCATAAGGTTCCTGCCACCCTCTGGAAATGTGTCCGTTAAGCAGCCTTAAGCCTTCCTTTAAAAAAGTGACCTGAGCCCTGGTTAGAGAAACATAACATGCACCTCGAAGCATAAACCACACTGCCCATTCTAGTGACACACATTCACTGAAATTTAACAGCTTGAATAAAATGGTCAGACTACTGTTTGTGCCTGGGTTTAAGGGCAGACAGATATTTTCACATTGCAGTGTTTCTGGGAAGCTCCATGTTTGTCTGCAGTTGCAATATTGTTCTCCACAATAAGTAATTCTCGAATAGTGTGAGAACATGATTTTATCTGAAGAAGTCCCTCCTCCTTTTTTTTTTTTCCTCTGGGGAATAAAAAGTAACTGGATCCACTGTATATTACACAAGTCTTTGTGTTGGCAGACCTAGTGGGATGATGTGGGGAAAAGACCAACACTTTCCTATGTGGAAAGCTACATGCTATTGAACTGTTAAACCATGGAATGAAAGCAGTTTTACTGTCTCAGTCAGCCACATCAACTCAAATAACTTTCTGTCCTTTTTATATTCATATCGTGTATTCCTGAGTATAACTATACTCAGCATCTAACTGCTGTCAGTTTGACAGATGCAAATGCAGAGTGAACTTTGGATAAACTGCCCCTCCATCAAAATTGGTTTCTACATTAGTACTGCAATTCTGCTAGCACTCTTAATTTCTGCAGCTTTGCATAGAAGCTACTTCAAAACCAGCAACATCTTTCTTCTCTGAAACGTTTGTCCTTCCTATCTGCAATCTATAAAGAATACATGCTGCTGGTACCAAGTCTTCTACCATTACACAACTAGAGGTTTCTTTGCCAAGAAATGCAGTCCCAGCAAAGATAATTTGGTAAACATAATTTTTTTTACAGTGGCAATGATGTAAAAACAGTATAGACTGAAGCAGAAGTTAGACTAATGGAAAAGATTCCAGTGCACAAAAAATAATGTGGTATTTACACTGCCTTAGCAAAAAACCTTCAATGTTTTATTTCTGTTGAAACAAGAGGGCCTCCCTCACTATCTGATAGGAGCAAAGGAACATCGTCTCTGCTTTCAGAGAACAAAAAAAGGACATAAGGACCTGCACACCTTATTTTAATGAGAAAGGCTTACACCTATATTGCAGTCTTAAGTTCACCAGTGAATGTAAAGAATGAGAGTGATAAAGCAAAGACATTATCACTTTCTAATGGTGAATGCAAAGGCAATGAAAGATTAATAGATATTATAAGCATGGTTAGGATATTAATAAATATCATGGTTGATATCCCTACCATCTGCAAAAGGAATTCAAAGCAGTGATAAGTCAGTTACAAGGCATCTGTTAGTCTGCTGAGCATTATGAAAACACATTATTTATTAAATCTCATATTAGTTTCTTATTAAAGTATTTTAGGAAGCTTGACTTTAATTCAAAAGGTTTAACCAGAAAGACATTCACACTGAGGTATTTTAAACTCTAAATCCAATTTATTTGGCTGGGAATTGGACCTATGTATCTTTTAGGCAGTTTTGAAAATCTCAGCTTATGCACTTGGGACCACTAGAAGATAGGTAATATTTTATTTTCAATGAGAAAAAAAGGTCCTTTTAAATCAGCTATCAAAAAACCTCCCAAAATCATTTGACATTGCTAGACTGCACATAGCTGCACATTAAGAGAGAGCTGCTTAATACGATCAGTGAGTGCATTTCTAATCCCACGTTTCAGATGGTTAAGTTATGTTTCTTTGGAGATATAAATTGGCGGTTTTATCCTTTAGCAAAAAAGAATAAAATTGTATAAAAAGTGAATTACTGAACTGAGTCTAATCTAATAATATTTTAAGAAATGAATCTTAAGGAACTGAAAGTCCTTATCTGGCTGGTCGGGGAGGGAAGAGAAGCAGGGGGCAGGGGGGGATAGTCTGAGTGGGCAGTTCAGAACAAACTCACTGCAGGTGGTAAAGCCTACACAGGTGTCACTAAACTTGCAATTTACAGCAGCAATGAAGACCTGTGGATCCTTCATCATTACCAATGACCAGAATATGAAATAATAGATTTCCCCTGAGATTTGGGGATTTTCTGACCTGCCCTGCTTGAAGTGAGACTCAGTGGGACAGAAACTGCAGTTCTGTGCTGCTGTTTTGTAATAGGCCTTTGAAATGCTTATTGTAGAGGATGCACAAAACCCCTCTAATAATTCTGTGTGTTTGACTGTTTTGGGGTTCAATACAAGGTAACACTGGGACAACTGCAACATGAAAACTCCTTTTTTCCCAAAACCTTCTGATTACCTTTACTTGAAAAGATGATGTAGAGGCAGATGTGCAGTGCAAAATGGATACATAAATGCACACCTTTAGGTTGAAGATCTTTGTCTTACACCTATCAGGAAATTAAGGACAAATTTATATTGAAGAGCCCACTTGGGAGCATGGTTTTATTGGGTTTGTGTGGCAAGGTTTTAGTAGCAGGGGGGTTACAGGGGTGGCTTCTGTGAGAAGCAGCTAGAAGCTTCCCTTGTGTCCGACGAAGCCAATGCCAGCTTGCTCCAAGACAGACCTGCTGCTGGCCAAGGCAGAGCCCATCAGTGATGGTGGTAGCACCTCTGGGATAAAACATTTAAGAAGGGGGAAAAAACCTGTGCAACAGCGACTCCAGCCAGAGAGAGGAGTAAGAAGATGTGAGAGCAACAACCCTGCAGACACTAAAGTCAGTGAAGAAGGAGGGGAGGAGATGCTTCAGGCGCCGGAGCAGAGATTCCCCTGCAGCCCATGGGGAAGACCATGGTGAAGCAGACTGTCCCCCTGCAGCCCATGAAGGTCCACGGTGGAGCAGATATCCACCTGCAGCCCGTGGAGGACCCCACGCCAGAGCAGGGGGATGCCCGAAGGAGGCTGCAACCCCATGGGAAGCCTGCACTGGAGAAGGCTCCTGGCAGGACCTGTGGCCCCATGGAGAGAGGAGCCCACGCTGGAGCAGGTTTTCTGGCAGGACTTGTGACCCCACAGGGGACCTACGCTGGAGCAGTCTGTTCCTGAAGGACTGCAGCCCATGGAATGGACCCATGCTTGAACAGTTCATGGAGGACCCTCTCCCGTGGGAGGGACCCCATGCTGGAGCAGGGGAAGAGTGAGGAGTCCTCCCCCTGAGGAGGAAGGAGCGGCAGAGACAACGTGTGATGAACTGACCCCAACCCCTATTCCCCATCCCCCTGTGCTGCTGGGGGGAAGAGGCAGAGAAAATTGGGAGTGGAGTTGAGCCTGGGAAGGAGGGAGGGGTTGGGGAAGGTGTTTTAAGATTTGATTTTATTTCTCATTATCCTACTCTGATTTGATTGGAAATAAATGAAACTAATTTCCCCAAGTCAAATCGGTTTTGCCCATTACAATAATTGGTGAGGGATCTCTCCCTGTCCTAATCTTGACCCATGAGCTTTTCATTGTATTTTATCTCCCCTGTCCAGCTGAACAGGGGAGTAATAGAGTGGCTTTGGTGGGCACCTGGCATCCAGATAGGGTCAACCCACCACAATGGTATTCACTGTCATTTATGACAAGCATATCTACTGAAGATTCATATTTGGTAGACAGAATCTTTTGTCCCTGGAAGGAGAGGATTATAAATACTGTAATGGTCTTTCTCTGAGAGATTGCCTTCATTATTGATCAAAGCCACAGTGAGACCATCAATATTATTTCAACTCTTAAATAACATTGAGGCAAAGTAAACACTCAACTAATTTTCTAAACACTGCAGCATGTTGCCAAGATTGGCTGTGTAACCTCTATAACAAAAGACTTTCAAAACTGTGGTGGGCAGGCCCCTGAGCAACTTAATCTAACATTGAAATTATGCCAGCTTCAGGAAGGAGGTTGGATGAGATGATCTCCAGAGGTCTCTTAAACCCAATTTTTAATGTGATTCTGTGTGTTTACAAGAGAGACATTTTTCTAGTATGAGCAGCTACACATTTACGCTGGGAATCTAAGGGTAGGGAGAAAGAGGGCTGGAGGGAGGGAATGTTTATTGGAAAGTATTTTTCCTTTATTCATTGTTCTCTGACTAATTTTCTGTCTCAGTCTGTATTTGCTGTTACAATAGGGCTGATTTCAAAACAACAGAGAAAACAAAATTACCTGGGCCACTTCATTCAATACTTCTTATCAAGACACTAAATGTAATGCAATTAGTCTCTCATCCTAATCTACGCAGGTGGAGAGTTGTGTGTTGCCTACTCCTGTGCAAAATATACAGAAAGCTAAGAGGATAAGAGTCTTCCACTGTATAGCTGCATAGTTACTGGATCAAAAAAGTTAAAACTGAGGGGGGAGTGTGGGTGTGGTGTCTGATGCTGAACTTCATGAAGTCAGACCTGAGATTATTGACTATAAGTTTCTTGTGTATGTGATACTCATAAAGCATGTTGCCTGGATGCCTGTAATATATACTAAAGGGGAAAAAACAATAAATGGAACATTTCTGGGGACAAGAGGAGGTGAATGTGAGAGAAAAAACAGTGGAGCACAAGCTTTTATCTGTTATGCTTACAGATAATCTGTTTTAAATTTTGGAGCTAGACTAAGAGGTATCTGAGCCAAAGTGGGCAATGTATATATGAGGAGCCTAACTCAAAACATACGCTTGGCAAATTCAATAGTGAGGTCTTGCTTCTCCAAAATAAGGATACTAGGATTTCTACAAGCATAGATGTTCAGAACCAAGAAGAGAAATTAATTGGGAGATAGATCATGGCTTTGCAGACAGGTAAGTCTGAGCAAGGTTTTAGTGACACCCACCAGCTCTCTAGCGTGTTGGATTTTCAGTATCAATGAGTGTTTGAATAGCTAGTAATAGCCAGCTAGCAAAATAGATGCAGGAGAATGACAGTAACTATTAATGGTAGTCACACTTCATGGAAGAAGTTTCCACCATACAGTTCTACTTTTACCTTGTTGGCTACTGTTGCAAGATAATGTGAATTTCTTTTTGCTCAGACAACCTTCCCTAGCAACATCATACTGTATCTCTGCTTTCTATCTCACACCTCTTGCTATGATCTGGTACTTTTTACTTGGGTTTTTTTTCCCCTTTTTCTTTTTTAAGGATAATCATAACTACCATGGCTACATATCACCAGCTGGTCCAGAAGAGTGGAATTCCATTCAGATAACTAAAATGTTTTTCACTTATAACGCCAAAGAATATTTCTTCCTGTTATTTTGGGAAATTTCAGATAGTTGTTCTTCCTGAGTTTAAAAATGTCTAGATTTTGGAGTCCATTAGTTCTTCAAAACTGTGTGATGTGCAACTTTTAGTCTCCAAGTCTTTGGTAGTCAGGAAATCTAACTATCCTGAAAGTGCTTTTGTAATGGTTGGAGATCTTTGATGTTATGTTACACTTAATTAAATGGCTGTATTAGAAAAACATATGTTATTCCTAGTTCCCCTCAGATAAGATTCTCTGAAGGCATTAAAGAGTGCTATTTTATTATTCCCCATCTTTTAATGTTTCTATTACAGGCACTCACAAAATATATACTATAGCACTTCACTCTGAGGTGACATGCACTCTTGACCTTGTCTGCAATTTCCCTCATGAGGTGCATAGCTCTTTTTTTACACTATGTATAGCCTTTAGGTTTTTGTTAATAAAAAAAAAAAAAAATTCTCTCTAATGATTTTTCCACACATATATACACAAAATATATAAATACCTCACGCAAGGTTTGGTTTTACTTTTAAACCTGTGGTTAGCACCTGCTAGGTAAACATTATTTTACAACAACAAAGAAATACTCATAGGGAGTGGGATGTAAAAAAACCGCAACATACTACTTCAGCACTTAGATATTTTCAGTTTGTCAGCATTATTTCTGCATCTTCTAATTTTATGTCTTCACTATTAATTACATTTAAAATAATGATACACAGTGTGGCAAACATCTCCCAAAACCCTTTAGAAGGAAGCAGCCAGAACAGACCGCTGGTATTAATGGCACAACTCCATAACCCATATGTGCAAGATACTCTCTTACATAACAGTCACATAAGTCCAAGGAGAACAGAAAGCTTGGGAAGTATCTGTGAACAGCAGATAGCAGGCCTTTTGTAAAACAGCAAGAGAAATTTGACAGCTGAATTTCCTGTTCAGAGCACCTGAGATGCTAGGATTGAAGTCATGGTGAGATAAGAGTATTGATTGCAGAAGACGAAAAGGTAAAATGTAGAGCCACTATTAGAAGATTGGCTACACAGTTTGATTTGCTTCCTAGAAAATCAGGCTGCTATTTTCCTTCCTTTGTCAATGCAGCACTATCAATATTGTAGGCGTCATCACAAGGGGATGGATTTGTAAACAGACAAAAGGAATGAAAACCTGCAGTACACTGCTGCAGTTCAGGCTGTCAGATCATATCTCTGTGGCTGCAGTCATGTGAACAGAGGCATAACACTGTTACCTAAGTCTTGCGTAAACCACTGTCTTCCTTTGGACGGCAGTATGGATGGGCAATTTTGTTCACAATTTGTTTTTCACTTTCATGGTTTTTCCATTTTCCTATAACTTCTTAAAAATAGTACTTCCAGGAGTGTTAGTCTGATTTAGTAGGGCTCCCACTTGCAGTGGGAGCAGACTTCTGAAGACAGACCTGAGACTCTTATTTTCTAGACCCAGGCTGTTTTCTGGGTGTTATACATCAGATGACAAAGCTTTTATTTGCCCTCTTTATATATTACCATACTCTGCATTATTAGTTTGTCTGGATAAATAAATCTGTCAATACAGGGTGGGCTAATAATATAAACACCTGTTATCCAAGGAACTTTAAAATACCTTCTAGGGATGAAGAAGCTAAAAAAAGAATAAAGCTTTCATTCCAAATCTTTATTTCATATGCTGAGAATTATACTTACAGTATAATTGATCACAGCTAGTAATTTAAAGATTCATCACTGCAGTTGGAAGACTGCTGTCTCAGTAAAGCTTATCTTGAAAATAAAATCCACTAACTTTCAATCCTCTACAATACAAAGATCAAACATATGTATGATGCGAGGATGCATTGGGTCAGAACACATGCACATCCTTGCTCATTATCAGTCAGCTGTGAGGGGCTGACCCTTAGGAAAAGAGTAGAAGCAAAAGAACAAACATGGAATGAATGATCTTTCCTCCAGCAAAATCCTCTTGGCTCTGGCAGTTAAGGGATTTCTAAACTGGAAGTTGCATCTGAACTGTTGTCTCACCAACCAGTAACACAACTGCCGTCTTTGAATTTGTCTAAACCTTTTCTGAATTTATTGAGCTTTTTTCCTCCCCAGTATCTTGTACTAATGAGTTCTACTCTTAAATGTTGAGATGCATGAAAAGGTATTCTGTGCATTCTTTTAATGCCATACAGCAGTGCTATCTCAAGAAAACTGCAGCCTGTTCTGACCTTGTTAAAAAAAAGGGCGAATCCTAAAATGTCCTCACATAAAGTTACTTGGTAATATACCCAGGTTCATACTTATTTTCTGTGAACTTCTTCTCAGAACATCTCCAGCAGTGAAGGAAACTCTTAGTCACAGGTTAAACGCAAAGCTTCTCCAACAGTATTTATACTGAAAACTGTACATTTAATTCATATCAAAGTCTACTCTTTCTGTGTGTTTTAGCTGTGGTCATTAGTTACTGTGCCCTGAATTCACTTTTGTGTTTATTTTCACTGCCATGAGTTCTACCACATAAGTGATAATGATATATTCCATTCAAGATAGCAAGAAGTTTCCTTTATATTTTGGGGAAAAAAAAAAAAAAACAACACAAAAAAACCCCACCAAAGCAAAAAAACACAAAAAACCCCCACCCCCCAAAAAAACCCCAAACAACAACAAGCCATCTACCAAATCTCACAGACTCTTGATTTTTGATCTGTATTTTCATTCAGAACATTTCATTCAGAAAAAAAATCTTTAAAAAATTTATGGAAGAAATCAATATAAAAAATTATGGGTTTATTATTGACACTTCATAGGAATGGTTTTATCTTTGTTAATGCAACCTTTCATGCACATTGTAGTAAACATTTGCAAAAATAGCTGTTGGAAATTAACACTGTAACTGCTAACATTATGAAATTTTGTTACTGCTATGTTCTTGATTCAGGAATTTTTTTTAATTTGAGAAGTTGTTTCTGTTGTCTTATAAGCCTTGGCAATGGAAGTTCACAAATGCATTGAAAGTTGTGAACACCTTGAAGAACAGAAAAGTCTATGCATTAGACCTGCATTTATAACTGGCCAGGAAAAACAAACAATAACAAAACACAACAAATACCTCACCAATTGACTTAAAGATCAAAAAGCAATATCCCCATCAGCTTATACTAATCACCTAGGAGTGAAATCTATAAACCACAGCAAAATTATATAAAGGTACTTCCATTAAAAGGTATCCTTTTATTACAATGATCACTAACAATCTCTTCCCAACCAAAGTGGGCCTTCCATCACTCTAGCATGCATATAGAAATTTACAATAACAGGTTACAGTGTGTAGTATAGCACTGGTTATAGGGACAGAGCACCCAGTATGCTCAACCTCATCCCTGGTAATGCACTACCCTGCTCCACCAATAAGATCATCTACCACTCACACTAACTAATTAAATGCAAGCACATTAACTCTGAAGTGTTCTGCATCTATTTCCAACCCAGAGAGTCTGTATTCATGAAAATATGCCTATTTTCTTCCAGGTCTATCAGTCAGTCAAAAAAAAAAAAAAAGACATTTCTTTTGTGTCTAAACTTTGCTAGTAAATGTCTGCAGGTACTCACTTAATTGGAACAGTCTTAATTAAAAATAATGGTGGTGAAAGTAAAAAGTGTTCGGCTTTAGAGCCATGAAGTATCATAACAATTTTTCTCATGATCACGTTGGAAACTCACAAGAGAACCTGCCCCTGAACCCAGATATCTCAAACCCACACATAATTTTTAACCATCTCTCATCTCCTAATAGCTTAGAAATTATAGACTTCTAAGCACTCTGGATACTTTTTTACTTCATATCTACAAGGTGCAGAGTACTTCCTATCAAAAAACATAGAAATGTGTTTTATATTAATGAGAAGAATCACCGAAGACTCAAGCTTGAAACAAGCAACCAGAAGCTAATAAAGATGTGCAGTCTACTGCTAAGAGGAAATCTTCACAAAATGAGGGTCAAACCTTTACGGTTTGACAGGAAGAACTTGAGGCAGTGCAACAGCTTATTCCCACATGAAAGCCAAAACTAGAGAAAGGTTATTTGTAATTCTTTTTTGGATGCTGCTGAAAGCCTGAAGGAATTTGCCACACAAGACTTCAGATATGACATGGTCACTGGTGAATTCATCAGATGTGCAGCAAAAATCCTTTAGTCAGTCTGTGTCATCACTGCAGCGCACATAACTTCAACACTTTTAGATCAGTATCAGAACCTTAAAGCAAGTCTTATGTTGAACCCCCCAAACAGTACTAAATTTTCAATGAATCTGAAAACATCTGGTTTAATTTAGTTTCCCAGTCCAGAGTCAACAAAATCTATTCCTCTGTTAGATTTCAATAGGTTTTAGGAACAACTCAAAATAAAGCAGAGCTTTTTAAAGAACTTCATGAGGGTATGATGCATATCACTCTGAAAGTAAGTCAATACTTAAGTTCCAAGATCCCTCTCCTCACAGCAGTTCACTAGAATAACCTGGATGAAAGTGACTCTGATAGTCATGTTGTTCAAAAACACATACTTATGCTGGAAAATGCTGAAATGTAAAGAGATAAATGGTTTCTACCACCACATAGTTGGAGGCATTCTTGGAAGTCAGCTAACTGACACCACAAGGCTAAATCAGCCAACAGTTTTATTGCAGTCTTTTACTTCAGTTAAAAGTTTGGCCTTAAGTGATGGAGACTCCAAAATTGCCCACACAATCGATTTTGACTTAATTTCATATTTAGAGAAAAAAAGAAAGTGAAGGCACTTTGAAAACATCAAGTTTTTATGTTTGGACCTTACCAGTGTGCTTTTTTCAAAATGGCATTGCATGTAGATGTTGGTTATTTTTGGTTTTCATGTCTTAACCTGAACAAAGAAAGAGTTGGAAATTCTTAGTCTATGCATACTTCCAGATTGACTCTTGGTATTAGATACTAGAAGTTAACTACAGGTTAAAAAACTGTCCCAGGTGCCCTGGTTCCTTTCTATGCCCTGTATTAGGCTAAGAAATCTACCTAGGAACTTTTTATGAATATAAGGATGTTATTATTACATAACATAGTTGCCATATCACTTGTTTTTGCCTGTGCCTTCCCTAGTCTAATACACTCAAAGAACCATTACAAGCTACATTCAGAGGAATTCAATGAAATAATTTCACTTACTCACCTACTCAAAAAGCACTGTAAATGGCAAAATCTGTTTTTGAGGGGAATGGTTACTGTTATGTCCTGTGACTGTAGTTTGCTTATCAGGTCCCATTCTTAAAAATTAGTGATGAGGTTTCCAAAAGCATGTTAGGCTTTTCATCTAAACTCCCCAGGTGCATTCAAGGCAGAAGCAAAAAAGATGTAGTGAAGTAAGACTGAAAAGAGTATGTCTACTTATTTCTGGTTTTTTTCTGAGCCCATACTGTAAGAATAGGAAACAAAGGATACAGCAATTGTTTGCAGAATGTGGACATTGTTTATAAAATATATTGGTCTCATTAGACAGGTCCTCTGAATCTGTCCTTTATTTGACAGTGCAATCCAAATTAGCAACTAGAAGTACCTGTGAAAGTAGCATTCCAACCCAGAAAACTCTGAAGCTGTTAAACAGACAGAGATTTATCACAGGTTAAAGGAATGTCTCCATTCTGCAGTCTTGCAGCCCAGTTCAACAATCTACCGACAGACTGCCTTCTGTTTTCTATTTCCTGCTTCTTGCCCTTGAGTGCTCAGAGGTAGTTTACCAGTCCTCAGATGAGGTTTGTCCTTACTTTGTCCTCCCAGATCTCTGGTTTCCCAAATAGGAAACAACCATAACCCTTTTCACACTCAGTTATGATTGACGATAGAGATTATATAATTTAGCAAATAAATAAAATTGGAATCTCTAGATCACTGACTTTCTGTTCAAGAAAAGTTACTGGATTGAGGGGCATGACACTTGCAGTGATGTTGTGGTTTAACCCAGTCATCAACTAAACCCCACACAGCTGCTTGCTCACTCCCCCTCAGTGAGATGGGAGAGAGAATCAGAAGAGTAAAAGTGAGAAAACTCATGGGTTGATGTAAAGACAGTTCAACAGATAAAGCAAAAGCTCCATACACAAACAAAGCAAAACAAGGAATTCTTTCACCACTTCCCGTCAGCAGGCAGGTGTTAGAAAAGCAGGGCTGCATCACATGTAACAGTTACTTGGGAAGACAAATGCCATCACTCTGAATGTCCCCCCCCCCTTCCTTCTTCTTTCCCCAGCTTTATATGCTGAGCATGACGTCATATGGTCTGATGGTCTGGAATATCCCTTTGGTCAGTTGGGGTCAGCTGTCCCAGCTGTGTCCCCTCCCAACTTCTTGTGCCCCCCCAGCCTACTTGGTGGTGGGGTGGGGTGAGAAGCAGAAAAGGCCTGGACTCTGTGTAAGCACTGCTCAGCACTCACTGAAACATCCCTGTGTTACCAACACTGTTTTCATCACAAATCCAAAACATAGCACTATACCAGCTACTATGATGAAAATTAATTCTATCTCAGCTGAAACCAGGACAAGTGATTAACATACAAATGCTCTAGGCCAGCCAAAGAGAATAAAGAGGATTGGTATGTATTAATCAATAGATAAAACACTTCAAAGTTAAATGGTGTCTGTTAAAACACTCTAAATCAGCTACATTAGCGAATAATGTATACTGCTTTAACTTCTCTTAATTAAAGGAATCCATTGGTCTATAAAATCTGGATTCTTCTCAATAAGGGAGCTGGGTTGTCTTTGGCAACAATCTCTTTCCAGCATTTTGCTTGCATGAAGAACAAGGTCCTGACATAAGGGTTCCATATTAATCATGAAAAACTGCACATGTAAAAATAAGTACAGTGTCTAATGGGATTGTTCAGGTTATGTGATGGGGTAAACTAAAATGTTGAAAAGATGAAAAAAGAGATTGAATAATAATTTAAATTGTACCAATACAAACCTCCTGGGATCAGGAAGCTTTTCTGTAAATTATTTCATGTGTCAAATAAAAAATACTGCAAGAACAGGCTGATGACTAATTTTTTGTTGCTTAATCCTTGCAGAAAATTGTATCATGTCTACAAAATACAAATCTGACTGCTGGCTGTTGACAGTGACCATTTTTAAACTGGACACTGAGTTGTCCCTGTACTTAAATTTGTATGAATAAATATATTTCACTATTTTGTTGTTGCTGAGGCACAATTTTTTTGTTAAAAACATATTGATAATGAAATCTGAAAAAAAAAAATTAACTGTCAGTGAATTTCTCAGTGCCATGGAAAGAAAGCTCTTTAAGTCTTCATGTAATTTAAGACATGTGTGTTCTGTCTTTAATATCTACCCTGTACATTGTACTAGATCTCCTAGGTTGGTTGATTGACCACAGGCAATTGTGTAAACAGAATTGAATGACTGTCTAACTAGCAGGAGAACCATTAAAACTGGGGGGTTTTGTTTTCATTTTGCCTAAGGTAAAAGGGAGAATACCCAACTCAGCATAAAGGCCTTATCAGCAGAGTGGGCATTTTTAGATTAGCTTAAACTGTCAAAGTGAGCTTATATGGAAATTGTTCATGATACAAAGCTAGGAACCTCTTCAGACATGTCATTTTATAGAATCCCATTATTAGTTGTACCCCAATTTTACATGTTGTTCTCTCCCATCCTAGATTTCTTTTTCCAGTTAACAGTCCTCCCATTCAAAAGCTTCCTTTTTCTTTCATGGAAGGAAAGGACTGCAGTTGCTAACAGTAACTCATACTTGATGATCTTCACTTAATCAATATGATCTACATGTTGTTTACTTTTCTTTGTTCTTCCTGATTGTTTTGCTGCTTGGGGATATTTTCACACTTAATGATGAGCAAAGGGTTTGTAATGATCTGAGTTTAAATCATGAAGTAATGAACAGTTAATTTTAGGGAATTTTTAAGTGAAGTACTCTGGAGGATTATATTTTTTCCTTAATGAAAACCAGCGTCAGCTCATCTTTTTAATTATTCAAATTCCTTTCACTTCAAACGTTCCATTAGAAATTATAATTCATGATTGCCATCAATATGAAGCTACACTGAAAGCCCTGGCTAATACAGGTAATTACAGTCATTCAGTAGCTGACTCCAGTGAAATTAGGAGCATTAGCATAAGCTGAAAAGTCCCTTCTCCCTCATTCAGTACAGTAATGTAACAGAGCATGTTAAAGAATGGGTTAGCTTCATTGAAAGACAAATGGCACCACCCAAAAAATAAAAATATCCCTTGACTTACAAAGCTTTGAAAACCATGCTTGTAGGCCACCAAACTTTTTTGATTTAGGCTATTGGGTTGAGTATGGTTGATTCATTTATATTTAGGACTTCAGATGTTTTGGAATTGTTAATTTTTACTGCACAAGTGATATTGGTTACCATGGCCATGTGGAAACAGTGGATGAGAGTGTAACCCAGTTATCTTCTGCCTTAGAGGGTGGAATGCTTTGTTGGCATTGTGTCAGAAGGCAAGGGAGGAGAGCTTCAAGTTAACTCCTTCTTCAGAAGGCATACTGCAGGGCTACTCCATTTATATTGATGTCTTCTGGGGACTTTTATCTAGGTGCATTTAGGAGGGAGGAGTGTACTTAAAAATTTCCTGAGTAAGGTTTTGCATTTGTTTCAAGTCCCTCAGAGACCAGAAAAAAATATTTGAAAACCTGAATCTGTTAAGGATATATCACACACTGAGAGTCCTGATCAGGTCTGGACAAAATGAACAATAATCATGACTGCCTGTAACATAACCCAGACACAAATTCCGATCAGACTGGCTGGAAAAGAATTCAAAATTCCAGAGATGGATTAACAAATGTATTTCACATGGTTCAAAGTGAAAAAAAAATCAACTATTCAGTTCCTGATAGCTGTCTGAACCTCTTGTATCTAATGTAGTGTCACTTGCTCTGCTAAATTTCCATTCAGATCTGAGGACAAGCCCTGTGTGTTACCCACTGTTCTCATTACACTTGACAAAGCTTGGATGTTCTTTGCTGAGAAAGGCATAGGATCTTTTTTTTTAAAAAACAAAACAAAACAAAAAACAACAACAACAACATCAAAACCCCACAGAGCAGCCACATTCAGGAAAGAAAAACTATAGGGAACGTGGCTTACAAGAGCCAATGGAGCACATGGAAAAAAGCTATTGAGTAGAAACAGTGCCTAAGGTTCCGTAAGTATTCAAACACAGTTTTTACCTCCTTTCTTTCCTTCTCTCTCATCTTCATACTCTTACTTTTTTTCTTTCAAGAGCCCTGTTGACTGCAGCTATGATTGTTGAGGTGAAGCAAAATTTGTGAAATTATCGTTCTCCTCTGAAAAGGGGGACATGAAATATTTTTCTGAAACCAAAGTCTTTTGCTGGAAAGGCAAGCATCTGAATTATGTCCCTATGTAAGCTCTGCCAGCAGCTCCTAAAGTGCATCAGCCTCCAACTGCAGGGATAGAACAGGGCCTTTATCGGCAGAGACAGAGCATGGGCAGCTCTGAATGGGCTGTGTGTCCTTTGGCAGCAATTGTAGCAGTGGGCTATGATAGGAGAATAGGTTTCCCTGTTCTAGAACACCTCTAGGCTTTTTCTGAACACAGACCTGGGGGTTTCATTTGTTTTATTACTTAAAATTCTGTCATCTTCTAGGCTGTGGACTGAAATGGAGGATTTAGTATGGGTTATGCAAAACCTATTTTTCACTTCTGTCTGTTTCTGTAGGATTAGTGTTTAAAATAAATTTTTCTCCTTTTTGATGTGTAACCTCACTTTTTCTTGTCAGAGCTGTTAAAGGCACACATTGGCAGCAACAGATATATATTTAGTAAAATTGATTCTGAAAACTTCATTTTTGTTGCACAAGTCTCCTAAGTGATATATTCCAATCACTTAAATGCATTTTGCTGCAGTTTGCAAAGCGTTATTACTCCCCTTTGGGAATCTTAAACCATAGTCTATGAAGTAAAAGACTGGTTTTCATGAGTCAAAATATTCAAGATTTTTCTAGTTCTACTAAAGGGCACTGCTGCAGAAATGAGGGGTAGGGACTTATTTCCATTTCCTACATCAACTCACAAAGCCCATCTGGCTGCAATACGGTCTTGGAAGATGTGCCTCGTCCTAAATTGACAGTCTGCTCACTCTGCTGACTATATTGGGACAGCAGGCATGAGGCAGCCTAGCCTCCCAACTTACACCTCTGTCGTACATTGTGTAAATATTTTCCCAGATCCTCAAAGCTTCACACACTTGATAGTGTTCATCCTTTGCTACAGGTAGAGGTTCTCCTGACACCATTTCCCAAACCTTCTACCAAGATTTTGCTTCCCTGAACTCCAAGAATAAATTCATCCATTTACACTCCTTTGCCCTAGAGGTACACTCAGATGTATGGTGAGGCAATATCCCAGTTGTGTCCTAAAGACATATCCAGCCTTAGCTTCTTAACTCATGTTAAGTGCATCCACAATTAAAGTTACTGTGTGTGCTTTGGCCCAGATCTTTAACTGAGTTACTAGCATGATTCTTTATTTCTTCATCCGTTGCAGTGCCATCACTAATTATAGCCTACCATGGTTAGGGTGCTTTATATTAGTCTGTATTATCTATATCTCTGACTCATTAGAAAGTCAGCTAATGGCAAGGAAGCATCCCAAGTGAATCTGGACTGTGCTTTACAAAACCTCTGTAAGTGGAGAGGCTCAAAGGCTGTTGCTAGCTTCAGTTAATTGTTCCTGTTTACTTCTGCTTCTAAATTTTAATCTGCTCCTTTCAGCAGAACAGCTTGCAAAGCTTTGTGTGCACTGTGATTCCTTGTTGATTTAAATTAATACTTAATGGGTTTTAAGAGGCATGCTTGCCTTGTTGATATGAGCACACCAGGTGCATGACTAATTTAGCAAATGAAGAAGACATTTGTGCTGCTGGACATGTCAGTAGTAGAACTAAAATTTCTCCAAGACTGAGAAAATACTTACCTTACTTAGCTACCTGGACATACTGTTTATCTGTGTATGAACATATATTACAAATTCTTTTTCTTTGTATGGGATTTGTCCTTGTCCATGTTTATTCCTGCAAGAAAGTTTCTGCTGGATCAGATATTACAGAATGCTTTCAGAGGGAAAGGGAAGAATTTGTGTGTGCAGAGGTGCCAGCAATGAATGAATTGATAGCTTGGGGAAAAAACTCACTCAGAAGAGTTAAAAGAATCAGGCCTACCCTTCAGTCCACCAGAAAACTGTGGCACAGTTTGGAACTATACCAAATGTACAACTACAGATACACCTTTTACAAAAACCATATGCAAAAAAATCTGAAAATTGTTTTTCCATTAATACCATGAACAGTGGGAAACTTGGAAAAATAATTACTTTTTCCAATTACCTAACCTACTAAAAAAAGTTATTTGCTGTCTTTTAATAGTAGTTACATTTGTCAAAGTGTTGCATAGTGCTCGTTGACTTAATTTGCTCATTGGGAACCATATTATTTCTCCTAAAAAGGTTAAAGACAAGGATTTTTACCCAAGTCATTTATTTTATTTTAGTGGTGTAGCAATGACACCATCCTTGTAAGCTCAGTACAAATAGAATGAGTGAAAATGGAGCTGTGTTTTTAAATTACACATTCCATGAGATGGAACAGGGTGATTGTAACTTTCATAATGATCTCCTGTGTTAAAATAATTTAAGAAGGAAATTTTAGCCCACTACTTTTAAAAACTATTCCCAAAGTATGGTGTGACAAGGTAATGTATAAATTAGAGTAATTAAGACTGCTACAGACCAAGAACATTATACAGATTTTACAGCTTCTCAATTCTCCTTTCTCCTAATGACACATTTTCTTCCATCTTATCGATGTTTCTAGGCTTTTGACCACTTTTTACTAGTGACCATCTAATATTCTCATGAGGTTCATCATTGATTCATTTGTCTTTGCAATGGGGTAGGACAACGGCTTTACCTATTTCTGTATTAACATGTTTCATGACTGGTTGATGGATTTAAAATAATTCAGACTGATTCAAGGTCATTTTGACTAAAGCTGTTCAATATCAGAATGTTTCTTGTTTTGCCTCCAGTAGTTTGATATGGAGAGAATATTAGGCTCTATATGCTTTGACATAAAGTTCCTGTAACATGGACTAAATTTCTGTTAAATCCAAACATCAACATATGGTTCAATTTTATTCCCTGAAAATGTATTTCTGAAAGTATAAGTGACACAGTTATAATTCTATTGCTTGCACCATTTGCTGCAGACATCACAATTTTCTAAGTATTGCATGACATTTAGCCATGCATGATACTGGAGTGCTGTAGCACTTATGAAGACCTCATATATGAGTTTAACAAAAGCCCTCACCAATCTGGAAGCAGAGATGAGTATAATCATCTGACATATTTAGAGAAATATTTAAATATTGCTCAAGTGAGGGCAAATGTAACCCGCTGTGCTACTTAATACAATAGACATACAAAACTCAACCTCATACCTGCCCACAAAGGTACTTTCCTCCACTTACACTGCCCCATGCCTCATTGCCTTTCTTTTAGTTTTGGGGTTAATTTTGGCAGACTCGGAGCAACCTTTGCAAAAGTCATAAAGCACCTTCTTGGCTTGGGCAGAACACTAATCTTGCCTGATTTTGATTCAAATTCTTAAAAAAATCCCATCCTGAGGGCATGATTCAGTAGCCTCATTTGACATCTACAGTGAAGCAGCTATGGCATCCTTTTCCATCACAGTGGGAACACTCCTGGGAAAATAAACCTGTATTTTTTAAGACAGATACAATTGCCAAAATCATATGTTGATTCATTGAATGGTCAACATGGGTAGAAGTCTGCACTGCCTGGCGGTTGGTGCGGCATCCAAAGCCAAACCCCTTGCATGTCATCATGTGGACATGGTGGTTCAGTTACTTAATCACAAACTGGTGATATGTAAGAAGGCTAGCTCCTGCCTACCAGGTGGCTTCTTTGAAACACATTATCTTCTAATGAACACTCTTTCCAGGAGAGATGATGGATACCAGAATAGCAATGAAAGTTCACAAACACTGATATATCACAGATACATTCTGAACAGGTGCCGTCATGCAAAGTTATGTTGCTAGGAACCACGCTGAGCTCCTGAGCTAGCCATTGCTGACCATTTCCAATTAAGTCCCACTTGCTGCTCTCACTGCCTTTTCCCCTCAGAGACTGACCACCCTCACTCAGATTGCCAGTGATGCCTCTTCCTCCTGACTCACACACGCAGGGTTTGAACCATAGCTAGGGGCTATGAATCCATCAGCCCTCCCACCCTGAGTGGACATAGTTAACAAACCTGTGACGTTACACGTGGGTCACGTCTGCACTACACATATAAATATATGTGTACCCAACCTTTTAAGATCTGATGCCTTTGAATTTTCTCTGCTACATGGTGTTCCCTTCACTGCTTCCCTGTCTTTTTGCTTGTCATAGGAAGGAGAGGTTGTGTTATTATCTTGTGTTATTTATGTACAAGTGTTTATCTATTTTGCCTACCCAGAGAGAGGGGATAAAATAATAAAGAAAGTGGGGAATCTTCAACCTTTACCTTCTTTCTCAGACTTCTTTCCCCCTTCCCCCTTTTTAAGGGGAGAGGAGGGAGGAATAAAGAGCCAACATGCCAATTTTCCCTGTTTGCATTAGCTTTACACACATTTTAAAGCCACATTACCTTACACTGTTGCAGGGCTGTAAAGCAACAGCAATCATCACATTTATTTGATTGATTCAAGAGAAACGAGTGTATAGTTTAGCATGTAAAGGGTGTTTCTCCTTTTTGCTTCTTTGTTATCAGGGAATTATGGGTGGGAAGCATTTCTGTTTGTAATCCAGTTTACCAGTTTCACAGGTGTAGCATCTTTGCCAATACTGCATTGCCTCATTTCTCTCATTTGGAGATTGGATTACATTGAACTCTAGTCATTGTAGTGAGCCTTAAGTCCCTCACCCTTCAGCCTCCCTTGCACAGGCTGATGGCAGAAATACTCCAATATCAGTGCCTTCATACACTGCATTGCCACTCTGCCAGAACATTGCAAAGGTTTAAAGCCAAGGGTGACAGTTTCCTCTCAAAACAGGTAACAAAGAAATCATGTGGTTAGAAAATTTGACCCACACAATATTAATCTTGTATTTCAGCTAGAGGCTTCATTTTTACTTTTCACTTTTGAGACTAGTGAGGATGAAGTACAAAAATATGTATGTTCAACAAAGAGATGAGACTGGTGAGACAGAACAGGCAAGGAGAGATAGCAGGGAAAGGAGCAGAAACAAAGTAAAGAATCGGTTTCAGCTGACTACATAGGGACACTAAGGAATGCATTTGCTCCATCACTGGTACAACACATCCTTGTCTGCCAGCCTCCATTTTAGGATACTCTTGGTTCAGTGTAGAATTATTTCTTTGCCTTTATTTCTTTCTTCAATTCATAGAATATTTAGCTCTAATGCCTAGAGGCACTGGGCAAGAGACGAGCCCTATCTGACATGCTGTGCATTATACATAGCATAGAGAAAATCACTGCCTGAAATAGATTTACAGTCTGAATTATTTTTTATACAAAACAGTTTCTATGTAAAATGCTGTCCATGTCACAGAGAGAAGATGTGTATAGAAGTGTCAGTATCAGAAGATACCTATTTTTAAGAATGGAAAGGGTGCAGATGTAAGGGGAAGAGTATTGTGAACTTGACCAAGTTCACAAATGACTACATGAATAGGTTTGACAGATTTCCAAACCCTGAATTGTGCAAGTCCTATCCATCTCTGAATCAGTTCATTGCAAACCAATTTGGTGCCTGAGGCTTTACACTGTTAGTTTAATACTCGACAAAATTCTTTGGCAGATCTGAGAGCTATTAGCAGCTCTTAGTTTAATTGCTACCTTTCATTCTTACTTGTTAAAAAACAGCTGCAGTGAATGCAGTAAAAAAAAAAAACAACAACAAACAAACAAAAAAACCCCAACAGCAACAATATGGGCAAGTAATTACAAACACCAAATGCTACAGTGACACCAAGTGGTGAAATGCTAGCTTTCACGCTGTAAGTACAAGGCTGAGTTCGTTTTGACACTTCTCATTTCTTTCTTATTTTGCGTTTCCTTCCTCCACCATGTGACTCAGTGTCAGTATCAGTGTTCAAATATATTTTCCATAACAGCATATAGCTTTTTCTACATAAAGCATTGATAAAAATCTAGTGCTTTTCCAAAAAATCTCAAATTTTTTTCTAATGAAAGAGGAAAAATCTTTAAGGTTTTGTATTCCCTGACACATTCCTGCTTGTATCACATGTCAGACAATGGTAACACAATTCACTGATGGTATGTCTCTAAATGAAACTGCTGAGGACTTTAAAAAAAAATAAATTGAGAATTGTCTCTTCTCCCTCAAACAATTTAAAGACACGCATTCTTTTGTGACAGAATGGAATGCAAAGGCAATTTGTAATTTTCTTTAAGGTCTTAGTTATACAAATTTTATTAAGAGCTTTTCTTCACTGAGACTTTTGTTTGACAGACACCCAAAAATTATCAATCACAATGCCTGTGCACACAACATGTCTTCCCACCCATGTAATAATGCTCTTGCACTCTTAGGTCTACCTTAATTCAGCCATCCAGAGGCATTTTTTTCCTCCATATTTAGAACTGGTACCAATAAAACATCAATACTGGGAAAGAAAAAGAAAATATTTTGCTTGCTACTCTTATTATATACATAATATTTGATTACATGATACTGCTATTTTTGATGGCATTATTATTGCACCTCCACAACTGTTTACCCACATAGCTCTCAGTCTCCTGTGATATATACCTTCCTCAGCTACCATTATAGAAGCTATGATGTCATGCATGATGTAGCCTAATAAAAAATTATTCCAATTTCCAGGACTTACATTGGACTGATCCACGAATATATTTCCAATTAAGAAAAAGACTCTGCCACACATTTTAACTCTATAAACACACTTAAAGTATAGACTTGATATTACTCAGATGCTAATTCAGAAGAGCAGCTAGGACTCATTAATATGGAATTGAGCAGAGTTAAACAAATACCTTAGAAGTCTAGTTGTTATTGTAAAAAAAAAAAAAAAAGTCAGCATTACTAATTATAAACACACTGACATATTATTACTAATTATAAACACATTGACATAGAAATATCTAGAGAATAATGGAAGAAATTCCTGTATTATTGCACAGGAACTGCAAGTCCACTGGCATGGAATTCCAAGCCCAAAGGCTTTAATTTATTAAATTAAGTTCTAGGAGATGTTGATATGTATGTACATAAATTACCATTAAAAGTCTTGATTTCTTTTATTGATATGGAAAATTATTCAGGATTAAAATGGAGGATTTAATGTTTTTGCTGCCAGAGGAGTTTTCTTCTGGGAAATAGTCAGCCATTCCACATACAATGAAGAAAAAAAAAAGAAAGAAAAATGCATAGGTCCTGTCTTTGCTTTCTGTAGTTAATGGGAAAATTGAGTTGTAGTTTTGTCAAGTTCCTGTTGTTCTTGCCATATGAATGAAGAAGAACCTGAATAACAAAAAGACAACATCTTCAACAAAACTATGTGGCTTACTGTTAATCTTCACTTTCCTTTCCTGGGGAGCCATCCCATATTTATTCTGCAAGTTAATAAGGTGACAGACAGCAAGGCAAAGGTCTGAGCAGAGGTTGATAAGATTGACCTAACAGATATTGCAGGTCCAGAAAGAGTCATTTTAGCATTCTGAATAATGGATAATTTCTATCCTGGCCCAAAGATTAAAGGTATTAGAGTACAGTCTAGGTAGTGTGAGGACATATTTTACTTTCTTTTTGGTTTTTTAGTGCATAACCGGAGATAATAATTTAAATACTTGTTTTTCCCAAGGCTCTAGTGCCTGGCAGTAGCAGATTAGGTAACCCAGTTAAACAAAAGGTGATGAGAAAGGAAAAGAGTGCTTTGAAAACACTACACTTTTAAAATATAGAGATTATGAAGGTAAAAGTGTGGAAGGGAAATGGGAAAAGCCTCCATTTGTTGGATTTTTTTTGGCAGAGCAACACTGCAGAGAGCTTCTCTGCATGGACTGGATGAATTTAGATGAAGGAGCAAGATTTCACAGTTGAGCAGTTCCCTGTGCTTCATGGTAACAGTTTCCATGCTGCTGTGAGCATGCAGGGAGTGCAATGCAGTTAGATTTAGCTCAGTTTGGAAAGATTCAGCAATAAGCTCTCCTTTTCCTACTTTTCTCTTGGGTAAAAGCTGTCCTAAAGAAAGGAAAAGCAAACAAACCATCACTGTCTTGCTATTGTATCCTACACGTTGACAAAGCTTCTAATTCCCCAAACCTTTATTAAATGTTATATGGCTCTAGCTTTACCGTGTTGCTCTTCCAACACAACTTTCAAGTGGGAAAAAAATTCCTCTCTGTGTTTGCAACCACCACTTTTGCATCATGACTGAATGTAGGTATATACTTTTTATATACTGCTTTTTATTAAATGGAAGAAGGTTGACTTGCATGAGTTTTTAAGCAAACAGGAAAAAGAGTTCTGAATTAATTAAGGCTGAAAGACCAAATTCTGCACCTGTGCTTGAGTCACACAGTAGTAAATGCCAACAGCAGACACATAGTGATTTTCAAATACTGAACTGTGTCTGGTCACTAGATAAGAAGTTCATTTCCTATCCAGTAGATCTGAATTCCAGAGGCTGAAATTCAGGTGAGAATTATCTACAGCACATATTAAAAGGATTCTTAATAAAACTCACAAATATATATACACATACACACAGGTATATGCACACCACATCCTTAAGTACCAAGTGTATTTCTGACTGTGAAAGGCTACAAAGTATAATAGCTTCAAATCATGGCAAAACCACAGCTTACAGGTGGAGTGATTTTCTGAACAGTTCCCAAACATTGGCAAGAACAAATCCAACTACCCTCTCAGAGGTCCATGGCTATAGGACACTCCTCAGCCCAGCATTAGAAATGCAGCAGAACTGCAATGGAAATCCCACGAGCTCTGAGCTTGAGCTGTCCCTCCCCAGGTTACAAGTGCCTTAACTCAGCTGCGTCATAGCCGTAGTGCATACTGCCCTTGCTGGATAATAAAAACTAATTAAAGAGGCTTCTCCAGCCTGAAAGTTGTCCTTAGCCTCACCAACGCAGAGGAACTTGGCATTGAAGAAATCATCCCTTTTCTGATTTGAAAACTAGTAATATGTCAGTGCAAGCTCCTGAGTAGGTCTGTCTGACTGAAGTTTCACTGTAGTCAAAGAAGCTTTGATTAGAGACTGTCTTAAAATTATCAGACATTAACAAAAAAGGCATCAGTGTTCACTCCCTCAAGTGCACAGGCAAACTTCTGTTCTGCACATAAGGAACTTCTAAAAGTTGCTTTGGACACTGCTGTGTTGAATTTGTTGAATTTTAAATCTGTTTTTTGATGTTTTTTTCTCAGAAAAGATTAAATCTGTTTTAATCATTTTCTAAAATTGTTATTTTTTTTAAGATAAAACTTGGAGTTTGTTATCTTATATGTTACCATGAAATTAGGGCATTTTGCTTTAAAATCCTAGTTGAGAAGATGAAGTCATAGCAGACACTGCAGATGCTAGTTTTTGCTACTGTGGCAGTACATCCCTCCCCCCGCCCCCCAAATACCGCCAGCAGGAAACAAAACTTCTCCAGGAAGGGAGAAGGGGAAGGAAACCCTGGAGGCTGCAGGTTGAAATTTGAACTGGCCGATCGAGATGCGCCAGGTACACCGAGGTGACCCTCCTGGCCAATAGAATTAAATGACCACAGGTCAGATTCGACAGGGGTAGAAACGGGGTCCCGCCAGAGGACACGCTGGCAGTCCTCCTGGGAGCAGCGGGTCTGCAGTCGGGGACTCCCCCTCGGGCCGGGGCAGCGCCCGAGGTAACTCCTCGAGGGAGAGAGCCCTCAGCTTTTAGGTGAGTGATACGCGCGTTTTGAGCCATCACTTCAAATCTTGGGGATTCTTAAGTTGGCCGTGTAGTATTAATTCTCTTTACATCATTGAGCCTGTGGTTTTATTAGATGTTGCCGGACTTCTAACTAACTTTTGCTGAAGAATGAATCTGAGTTTTAACACCTATTGGATTTGGTCAGCCGTGCATCCGTAACAGCTACAGATGTCCTTATCTAAATTAGGAAAAACTGTATTTCACAGTCCACTGTAAGGAATACTTTTTATGTTTTCCTCAAGGTCTAAGACCTTACCACAGAACATACATACCATGAGGTGACCATAAACTGACTACAGAGCCTTTCAATTTTATTAACAATCACTAGCTAGACCACATAAAACTTTAACACCTTTACAAATATACAGTGCCTTCTGACAGAGGGGAGATGTTGTATTTTGTGAGCCCTCTGTGGAGATGCCCAATTACTCCTGAAATACCTGTGCCTGTACTGTTAGCAATTTCACACCAGCGCAATTTTGCAGCACTGTTCCTGAGGTAAAACAAAACAAAACAACAGCAAAATCCCTACATCAGTCATAGAGCAATAGTAGACCGCTGAAAGCAAGCATCTTGCAATGAGTGGCATCAGGGTGGTAACGTGAATAAATGTGAATAAATGAGAAAACATTACAGAAAATATAGAGAAAAGACTGTGCCTTTGCACATGTGCACCTCTATATTATTATATTCTAGTCTTTGCAGAGGTAATTGCCAAAGCTATGGAGTTAAGCTGTGGAGAAACCCACTGTCTTTCTCTGAAATGGGTAAAGAAAACAGATACCATGTGCACAACTTTGGAATATCCAAGTACTAAGGTAATGTCATGTCAAGTCATAGACTAAAGTGAGGAGGACAAAAGGAAAATGCAGAATGAGAGACTGATTATCCAGACAGAATACAAAATAACGCATACCATGGTGAGTTTTTAGTCATTTGAAATAATTTTTGCTTGTCTGGAGATGAGAGCAATGACTGAACTCATAGCAAGACTAACTGCATGCATGGAGTCATATGGATTTAACAGATAAAAAATTTGTCCAAGAAGCACATCCATCATAAACTGGAGGTGGAATGTTGTCGTGGTTTCAGCCCAGCCGGTAACAAAGGACTGCGCAGCCGCTCGCTCACTCCTCCCGCCCCCCTCCAGTGGGATAGGGAGGAGACGGAGGAGAGAAAAGAAAAAAAACTGGAACCTCGAGGGTTGAGATAAAGGCAGTTTACTGGGACAACACAAAAAAAAGAGAAGTTACAACAACAACAACAGTACTAATGAAAGAATATACAAAACGAGTGATGCACAGTGCAACTGCTCACCACCCGGAACCCGACGCTCTGCCGCCGAAAGTCCAGAGCCCTCCCCCCGGCCCGCTCCCCATTTATATACTGAGCATGATGTCACATGGTATGGAATAGCTCCTTGGCTAGTTCAGGTCGGCTGCCCCAGCTATGCCCCCCACACCACCTCCCAGGTTCCTGTAAAAATTAACTCTATCCCAGCTGAACCCAGGACAAATGTGGAGGAATGTAATTTATTATTCTGTCAACAAAAGGAAACTTGGATATCTGTTATCAAACTGTCTGGCTAAGCTAGTGGTCAATCTAGTGGTGAAGGAAGAACTTAGAGCAACCATTTTGAAAGTACCAGATATCCAGGCAGGTTTAGGTGCAGCAGCATACAGAAATCTGAAGGTGTAAGATGCTAATGAGCCAGAGCCTTAACAGCTCTCAGAAGTAAGTACAGATCCAATAAATGCACCTAACTCAACAGAAGCAAGACTTTCTTTTATCAACCAATACAGAACAATCAAAGGTCCTTCTGCAAAGGCTTAGTCTAGCAGTCAGATGCAGAAGTTATCCACAAAAGCACATTCTAATGAATATTTTTAGGCAGTCCGTATGGATCAAGTATGGAGGAGCTGATGCACATGCCAAGAGACACAATTATTCTATGCAATGATTGAAGATGACCTTTGCCTCTACAAATTTTGATCAAACTCAGAGCAAGATGCTGTACAGCCAGTCTCTTAATGTGACAAATGCAGAGGACTAAGGTATTTGTCATCATATATGCATTATTTTGGCTTGAACAGTACATCTGGAAGAGGCAGTAAATGGAGATGAGCAGCACTCTGTAAACAGAACTGCTGCTTGAACCTCATTCAGGACATCAAATACACTGAAAAAGTACCTGTTAGCCTTACCATTCTAAGATAAGAGAAAGGATCAGACCTTTTGCATAACAGATGAGGAAGACAATGTCACAACCGAGAGAAAAAAGTATGTTATGAGTATCTTGACATTTATAGACTAAACCAGGTTCTGCAATGCAGGGTTTAATACAGGCACTCCATAATGAAAATTTCTGCTACAGAAAAGGGTCTACTATTATGACGTTATGCAATGATGACCAAATAAATGCAGGCTCTTTTAGTAGCAAAACATGTGTGTGTTTGAGCTCTCTTTGACAGAAAACAGAAGAAAAAGCATAGAAGTACTTTGGAGTTTTCCAAAATATTCTCAGACAATATCGCATGTAGCTTCTGTTTAAAACTGGGAACTTCTTAAATATTCAAATTCATGAGAAATATACATAGCATCTGACATCATAGCTTAAAAAACTATCCAAGCTGTTAGAGAATATTATTGCAACCATGTAGTTTGGCTGTAAAACATCATATAGGAATAATTTCTGAGTATCATAAAAATACTCTCTTTTTGATGCCGAACAGTTTATGCTGCTTATGTTGTCTGTAGGGGAAGAATTTAAATGGAATCTCCAGTACTTACATGTAGGTTCTGTATGATGCAGATCTACATAATTAATCAGTTTTCAAAAATAATGAATTTTTTTGTAATATGTCTCAGTCATCTGTCAAACAACCACTAGGAAATATCAGTAAAGCTGCTTAGAGGTGCAGAGGGTCAAAATCAAGTTTTAATGTAAGGAATAATGTTTAAGTCCCTTTGATCCAATAACAGAGATATCATTGGTGTGTAAATATTTCAATAAACCAGATTTTTGGTTAAAAAATAGGAAAATACATATTGTACAGAGAACCTGCTATCAGTACACGTGTTAGTCCTTCTGTTTCAAACTAATAAAAAAAACCCCATCATGCGAAAACCCAAGGTCTCAGATGTCCTTGTAAGGAGTAGACAGAGAGTGTAAGGCTCTTGTCTTGTTTCAAGTGATGGGCACTGCTGATGATAGCATATGTCCATACATTTCGTGTGGTTTGTTCAAACTTTTATGGTTTTAATATTTTGTACCTTCTATGAAAACTGGTTTACTGCTAGGTGACTGTGCAAATGAGATTTGATAAATGATCATATATTAACATTATGGTTGAAACAATAGACAAAGGGTAACCGGGGAGATAATTACAAAGTCTAGTCAAGTGATTAACTAGTAATTATTCATAAGTTTTGCATTTCTTTGCTCTTATGACTAGATGTTCCTGTACACTAGATGAGAACAATGTTGAAACTGACCACATGTGATTGAAACTGTGTTAAGCTTCAAGATCAAAGAACAAGGACAAGAATAGACTTCAAGGACAGCCAGCAAGAACTTCAAATGGGTCGGTGGTCGCAAAAGCAGCCCTTCGACTCAAATGGATCCTTCATTGCGCATGATCAGATGTAGGCAGTACTAAGAAAATCAGTTGCAATCATTTTTATGTATATGTATACTAATCTGATTAATATGCAATTAGTTATTCTATATAACCTGTTTGTGCTAAAGCTGTGGTATGCACGCTAGGTGGAACTATCCCCTGTGCATCCAGTGCTGCAATAAAGAATGCCTGCTTTCTAAAACTCCAAAGCGAGTCTTAGAGAGTTTCTTCGACCAGCTTTTCGGTATCACTGAAGACACAGATACCCTTTATTCAGTTTTGGATTCAGCATTGATTTATCTTGCCCAATAGATATAAAAATTAGAATACAAACTGGACCTCAGCAAGTTTTTTCATGCTTGGATTTTTTTTTTTTTTTTTTTTTTAATGTTTGTTTTCAGGGCATAACCTGCAAGGAAAGGATATCAGGTTGCCTGGAATCTTTTGCAAACATTTTCTCAGCTTGCACCACAATAGATGCTCTTATCAAATCTTACAACAATGTACCATGCCTGTACCCCTAAAAAGCAATAAGAACCAAGAATCAGCCAGGAAATCAACAGAAAATAATTGTCAACAGAAATTAAGCTGACTCCACTTAGCTCCTTTCTGTGCAAATACCACCTCTTCGGGCACATGCCTAATGCAAATGATGGTGCTAAAAGAATTAGTCTAGTACAGTAGCAGATTTAAGAAGTTATTTCCAGAACACTGATGCCAAAAGCAATTGAACAATCAGAAGATGATTAGATGATGAGCACCAAAAACCTTTTGTAGTCGTAACAGGCTGAAGTTCACAGAGATGATTCTGTCCTATGGAAAAGTGGAAGAAAAAATGAAGTGATGAAAAGGAAAATGATGCAACATATCATGCTAGTAGAATTACAGTTATTGTCAAAATATATGACTTATAACCTTACCTATGTGTGGCAACACATCTATGAAACAAAATATTTTATTTATAGCAAGGCAATGAACTGCCTTTCTTAACTGTACAAACACTTTTTATTTATCTAATAAATCCAATATCCATTAAGTATGTGATGAAAACGTATAGTTCTTACGGGCTGGGAAGAGGCTGTCATTCAGAATACAGCTGTCAGGACTGAGTCATCACTCAGCCAAGGCTATAGTGGAACATTTTCTGGTGAGCACACCTTTTTCTGCCTGGAGACCAGTTTAGGAACATAACTTCTTTTCTAGTTCTCACTTCCATGAATTATTTCTCAATGTGAACATTTTCACAAGGCAAAATGTGTGCAGTAATTTTCTAGGAAAAATGCTACTTGTGTCAAAAGAAATATTGTCCCTCAAAAATACAGTATTCTTTAAAAATAAATCAAACCACAATAGAAACTCCCCTAAAGCTTCAGTGAAATCTGGAAAAAGGCTGAACCAGCAATCATTGAAAGAATCCTTAAAAAAAAAAAAAAAGATTAGCTGTTTTCACTGTGGAGGATACACCTGAATAGAGTGTCTGCAGGCAAAGCAGCACAGATAGACGCCTTATTGCTTGTATCCTCCTTAAAAAGCAATGCCTACACACCATCTCCTTCACATCAGCAGAACCAAATGGTTGCAGCTGCCGGTGCTTCTGTGAGGCTCAGAGTATGCCAGTAAGCTTCTTAACAGCTAGCATTTTGGCCTTGCTTGGTGACCAGCCTTCTGTTATCTTGGGGCAATCTGTTTTGCTGGCAATTTATTTCCCTAAAAGCAGCTTCTCACCTTCAGCTAGGAACAGGCTAGTACAAGTGGCATAAAACACATCAATTGACAGAGACTTCAGAAGAAATGGTCGTGATAGCTTCTCCTTATGCGCTGTCATGCGACAATTGTCTATGAAGGCAAACTATGGGTGAAAAGCACTTGTTAATGTACCATAGCTGCCTGTTTTCAGATGAGACACTGTGGTGCTGAGAAAAATCTCAAGAACTGTTTTGAGCGTTTAGGCCAGAGCCCTCATTAGCATGAAACACACAAAACACACTAGTATGTAGTACACAAAAATATTTACCACCCTTTCATCCAACAGAAAAAGCAGAGTGTGGTTTAGATCCAGTCTTCTTGGAAAACAACACTGTGGCTGTAATAAAATTATTGTTGACTAACTAAATTAGATATATTCTGGAGAAGGTGATCATCTTTAGCAAATCTTTTTAAAAAAAAAAAAAAATTCTGGATAGAACTGTGAGAAGAAAGGAATTAAAGATTGCAGAATTGGAAAAAGGTGGTCCAGAAACCTCACTTCTCGTTGTTTTCATAGATGAGATAATGAGTTGATTTGAAACAAAGAACCAACTCAAAACTAGGTGACTGAGTGAGCTTCTGGCCAACTTCACAACAGAGAGGTGCAGCAGCTCTCTGGGTGGGAAAATCTAACTGTCTTAAGGAATTCCTCCAATCAGCTCCTGCTGTAACTAGAAGAATTTTAAAAGTGTTATTTGACATTGTAGGTGAATAATCTGGCCTTTGAAGTGACTGCCTTAGATGGTTCTTGCTGCAGAATTGATCTACTTATGCACAGAAAAGATGCATGTAAACAGCTACTAGAAGCTAGTACAGCAGAGGCAGAAATAGTCCCATAGGATGATCTTTTGGACACAGGTAAGTTAACAAGATGTTAAGACAGTCGATAACAATGGGTCATGCATGTGCTGGAGTGGTCATGCAGGGCCATAGGCCATCTGAATCGTTAGGACTGAGCTGAACAGCAGTTCAGGGAGACTCATTAGCTACAGCTATAGACATCATTGCTAGGATCCTCACAACAGAGACTCCTTTCACCACCTAGCAGTGACCAATCCCTGCTTGAGACATTTGCTTCCCATGTAGGCACTACCTTATGCCAAGATCCAAATAAAACAGGTTTGTTTTTTTCCTTCTAAACAGTCTCTTTGTAAGTATCTGTGCAGCAGTGGCCTGCCTGTGTAGCCTGACAGTTCCCAGGTATCAGCCTGAACTGCGCCCTGAAAGCGTCCCTGTAGCTGGGGGAAAAACAAAAAAAAAATTTAATTTTCATCCCTTCTTTAGATCTGAGCTTGGAAGCCTGTCAGGAGAGTGGCAACTTTGTATAAACAAATTAGTCATTATATAAATAAAAGCAAGAACAATTAGCATCAATTACATTTTCATTGCCTTAGAACTGCTGCTCCCCATATTGGGGTATTTCCAAACTAATAAATTATGCAGTCTTTTGTATTTAATAATTGGGAGAGCAATTATGCAGCAGCAATGCCCACAGGGCTATGTTCTGCAGCCGAATTTTGACACAAAGAATCTAGAAAGAGCATGAAGATGAGGAGATATCCATCAAATAGTAATCATTCAGTTTGTGATGATTTACTGCTAGAATTCTCTCCATACATTGCCTACCCCTGTTCAAAAGGGTGGTACACTTGAAAGTTTATTTTCTTTGTGGAAGTTTTAGATCTATTGGACAGCTATGGTTTGAGTTCCCAGCTTTTATTTTTCCTTTTTATTGTTAATAGTGATCACATCATGCCTAGGACTTTTCTACTTGTTTTACTTGGAAAAAAAGAAACAAAAAATATAAATTTGAGCAAAGCAAGTAATCCAAACTTGCTGCATATGTTCGTGTATTCAGGTGGTGGTTTTAAACTATGGGTTACAAACAAAGTTTTCAAGGGAAAACTAAAAGATGACCATGAGGAGTCAGAGAACTTTCTCTTCCATCCACAAGACTATGCAGAGTAAAAATCTTGCAAATGAAAAACAGTTGTTCATTCTTAAACTGATGTGAAAATCACAGCATCCCATTCTAGTGGTATTTTGAAACCCCAGATGTCTTTCCTACTTCAAGTTCTTGCTTAACTTCTAGAAAAATTCTGGGAGCTCCTCCAGGTATTCCCAGAAAAAGATCCTGGGCAAAGAATTACATACCCACAGGCTTCCCTGAGCTGAAGGTCAGCCTTCTTTCAAGGTAATGGCTGTCAAACACCACCAATTTCTTACTAGCTGAAAGGAAGACCCGCAGTACATTACCCTGCCAATACACATTTCCTGTGACTTAATCTTTTCAGCAGCTATACTCAGCAAATCATGGGAATATTTGATATGCTGTTTAATTTCTTAGCATATTCCTGCATGTGCTTGATTGGATTTACCTAAATCTTCCAATGCATAATTATGACAATTGTGATGAAATAAGTGAGTTGAAAGAGTCAACAATAAAAAGGATCCTGTCACTTTATAATAAAAGAGTCTTAAGACTTTGGGACTTGGTTTTTATGGCAAACATGGGATAAGTTTGCAAGTTCTCTACAATACGATACACAGTACAAGAGCTGTGGACAGAAGATGATATATTGAAATCCAAGTAAGCATACGTGGTTATAAGAAACTGATAATATTTTCCCCCCTTTAGCTGACTACTCACAGACATCTTTATTGAAAGCATCCTGCTATGATACAAAACATAATTCAAAGGAGTTTGAGGGGAGCTGAAGATCGCAAAAGAAAGACACACAGAGATTATTAAACCCCTTTGAAAAAATCTGGGGAGGATTAATTTCCCCTCTCACTAAAAAAAAGCAATCCTCATTGAAAAAATTAAGTAAGAGACCAGTGTTCACATGCTGCTGACACAAAGTTTTGTAAACGTAAACAATTGACTAACAACTGAGCTATTAAATGTGTGAGTGAGACCAAACCTGCAATTACCATTAATTTCCATTCATTCATTAAAGGAAAACATAACCCTTTGTCAAATGACATCTTAAGTAGTAGCTTCTCAGATTTTTGAGGCATAACAGTTACACGGTGCCATGGCACCTTCCCCAGGAGTAACCATCTCTGTTATATAGTTTCAAACTGGATTTCAGATTAATGTAGTTCATCCAAGAAACTACAACTCTTCTGTTCACTGTGCATGCAACAATCAGTAGTTCTATTAGAAAAAGAAAGTTGTTAAGAAAATTTATAACAGCTACTAAATAGAATTTGCTTCAGTTGCTTTCATTTTCCAAAAATACCCCATTGAACGTTTTTACTGCCATGAGCACATCTTCTGGGTTAGCAAGCTTGAAGCAAAGGTTGTGGAAAATGAATTCTGCATGCCCAACAGATACTTCAGTGGAAACCAGATGATGCTATACTCATTCACTTAGGAACAAGAACTCTGTATGATACCTGTCTGGTCAAAAGACAGCCTTCTTTCTCCAAACGTATGCATTTTTTACAATTTTTTTAAATTGCCTTTTTTTTTTTTTCAGATTATTTCCTTTGCACAGTTTTACAACCATAGTGGTATAGACATGGCAGATCAAACTAAGGGGATTACATGCATCACTGTAAACCAGGTTTGTGAAATAGTGTAGCTTTAAAAAAAAAAAATTCTTAAAAATACCACTGGGCGGGATTCCCTTTCTTTCAGTTTGGCAGTGGAAAATTTCTAAAGTGGAACCACAGTCAAAGAATAAGGACCAATGTTTGTTTTCTCTGGCAGTGGAAACAGATGAAAACATTTCTTCCTCCAATTACTCCTTTTACAGCATGCTGAACATCACTAACCTCTCTCCTGTGCCAGTAAAACCAGTTGTAAGGCTGCACCAAAGTGACCCCAGTGAAAAAAAATGTATTATGGTTTAGCCCTGCACTCCATTCCACACCTCAACCCCACTGGGACCTGCACCACCATGACTTGGAGAGGGGATGGTGGAAGGGCAACTTGTGCCTGGTGAAAGCAATTGTTTTCTAAATGGCCCAGGCCATGATTGCCTAAACTTGATTTAGCTGGGTGCAGCCATGGGCTTCCCAGTGCTGATAGAAGGACAGGGTCACAAATATATTGCTGCAGGTAGGAGGAAGGCCTGCCCCTCTCCACAGCAGCAGGACTGCAGACCAGGTCCCAGCCTGGGGATGGTCTAGACTGCATCTTCCATGCTATCATGTCACGCTGCTTAACAATCAGTCCAACACCAAACTCCACAGAACACCTTAGGCAGGGACGTTCCAGGGACGTTCCAAAACACAACCCACTACAGTCGTCACTGCAATCTTTTCTTCCTACCTTTTCCCCCTGCAATTCTGACCATCATTTAGAAACTGTCATGGTTTAATCCCAGCCAGCAACTAAGCACCATGCAATCACTAGCTCACTTCCCCCTCACGCAGTGGGGTGGGGGAGAGAATTGGGAAAAAAAAAGTAAAACTTGTGGGTTGAGATAAGAACAGTTTAATAGAACAGAAAGAAAGAAAATAATAATAATAACAAAATTACAACAACAGTAATAAAAGAATTGCAATATACAAAACAAGTGATGCACAATGCAATTGCTCACCACTTGCTGACCAACCCCAGTTAGTTCCCAATCAGCACCCCCACCTCCAGCCAACTCCCCTCAGTTTATATACTGGGCATGACGTCACATGGTATGGAATACCCCTTTGGCCAGCTGGGGTCAGCTGTCCTGGCTGTGTCCCCTCCCAACTTCTTGTGCCTCTCCAGCCTTCTTGCTGGCTGGACATGAGAAGCTGAAAAATCCTTGACTTTTAGTCTAACCACTACTTAGCAACAACTGAAAACATCGGTGTGTTATCAACATTCTTCTCATACTGAATCCAAAATGTAACACTATGCCAGCTACTAGGAAGAAAATAAACTCTATCCCAGCTGAAACCAGGACAAAAACTTAAGATGGAGCCATGTCAGCCAAGAATCTTTAAAGCCTTACACAAAAGGAAAAATAAATAATCATTTCCATGGTTTTGCTGCTTCACTGTTATTCTCTTTTGCCAGCATTAACTAAGAATAGGCCCACATTCAAATGCTTCTGCCAGCACAAGGTGTATAATTACTTGCACCCTGATAACTGCCTGATGGCTGTTAACAAACTTGACAAAGGTAGCACTACTAACAACTGACCTAGCGGGACTAGCACTGATGTCTCCCTGCTTATTTGATCTGACTTCACAATTACTATAAGAGTACAAGTAGCCTGAAATATCTTCTGATTTTCCTTTTCCATGTCCCTCATAATTCAGTGATGTCAAACCTCCACTCATGGCACGTCTATCCCAAATTCCTACACATGAGAACATCTCTCCATGTTACTCCTCAAGTCCTCCTTATTCTGTACCCCTATACGGTGCATACACTTTCAGCACAAGCATGAGATTTTTGTCTCGAAAAAGAGTTAGACCCAATGTCTTCTTTCTGGAGATACACCGAGTCTGGCTTTCAAATGGCTTTGCTTTCAAATCAGCAAGACAAATAAAATGTTTGATACTGAAAATAAATGACATAAAAATAGTTGAAAGGCTTCCTTAGGCTCTGGGTTCAGAAATACTGGAAGAATATTTCAGGTGAAGTGCCAGTCTCTTTTGTGCCTGAAATGCAGAGACCGCACACTTCTAGCACTTTGATCAACACAGCGGAGTTGATTCTGAAGAGTAAATAGTGAGCGAGGATCAACTCTGTTTTGCTTTTTTTCCGGTACGCAGTATTTGACAATGAAGCTGTCCATTATCCACCCTGCTGGTAGGTTTTTCTTTACTGAATTAACATGGCTGCTCTTCTTTACCTTTTGGCTTTAAATGTTTTAAAAGAAGAAGATTTTTAAAATCACTTTTTTCCTCCTTGCTGAAAAGGTGGTTTTCTTAGCTCTTATTAGAAGGCAACGTGATTTCTAAAATTTGCTCACTTATAAACTGAACAACAGAACAGATCCCTCTGCTGCTAAACTCCTGGGGCTCCATTAATTTCTGTCATGTACACGCCTGCCAGATATATGACTCTCATTCAGCAGTATTGTATCAGTCTCTTTTTGCAACAAGTCATCTTTATTGTACTCTCCTGGGATATTGTATCTACTTCACATGTAATTTCAGTAAATTCCCTCAAACTGGTCAACTCCAGCCTTTGTATTAGTAGGAAATGAAGAGTATTGCTTTATAAAGTGGTTTCCCAAGATTTAATAGCGGCTGAAGCCAAAGCTGTTACTGGCTCTTTCAATAATATTGTTCAATAACCATAAGTCCACACGGAAACAATTTTTTTTTTTTGGAACATAGAGTTACAATCATGATTCGGGATCAAGTTCCCACTGGACCTTGCTTATTTGCTAGAACATTTAGTCTCTGCTCAGAAGAATAGAATAAAATTTGGCACCGATTCATGTTTGGTAGACATTAATTGTACACAGTATTTCTCTCTGCTGCAGGCTGCAGAGATCTCTCTTTAAGCCTATGCAAATGGAGGCTGTCCATTGCCATACATTGGCGTTTAGCAATCTCTGTGTGGACAAAGATGGAATGTTGTTCAGGAGGGCTTTTTTTGTGGTGTTATTGGGAGGGGTATTTCTCTTTGCTTGAGCAAGGGCCTGTTAAGGTTTGCCATTTGTGTTACTTTTCATTTGGAATTGAAATTTGGGTTGGTCTTAAGAGTTGTAAAGCTCTAAAGATGCAGGCAGCACCAGGAATTTCAGAGTGCCTAGATATTCCATAATTTCTATGGGAGCCAAGTCCACAGATACTTCAGGAGACGCATTTCACGCTTCAAAAGGAATCGGCCCCAAGGTGCTGTGATCATCGTGAGTTCTTTACACCGATGTATCCCAGAACATACCCCCATTAGCTTCACTGTCACGGTTGCATCTTCTCTCCTCGTCTCTCCTGTTCTATCTGCCCTGAAATCGTAAAATGATAGAAAGGTTGGGTTTGGAAGGGACCTTTAAAGATCATCCAGTCCAACCCTCCTTGCCATGGGCGGGGACATCTTTCACTAGACCAGGTTGCTCAAAGCCCCATCCAACCTGGCCTTGAACACTGCCAATGATGGGGCATCCACAACTTCTCGGGGCAACCTGCTCCAGTGTCTCACTGGAGCAGAGGAGGAATCGCCTCCCTCAACCCGCTGGCCATGTTTCTTTTGATGCAGCCCAGAACACAGTTGGCTTTCTGGGTTGCAAGCACACATTGCCAGCTTATATCTGATTTTTCATTCACCAGTATCCTCCAGTCCTTCTCTGCAGGGCTGCTCTCAATCCATTCATCACCCATATCATTCTGCTATGTTCAGGAGGATACCTTGGCAAAAGAGGAGGCATTTCACAAAGTGGGAAAAAAGTTGTAGGTCTAAGGAAAGGAGGCTGAGCCAACTGACGGCATCTAAAATACGTGTGGGGTAGATACTCACCCTTGACCAAATGGATGGTTTGCAAGTGTGGGGTGCCAAATGTAACATGTGGGGAAGGAGAAAGGGACACTGAAATTCAGAAAGTTTGAGTTTTCCATTAGCTGAGAAATAGCTGTATTAGAAAACGTAGCAAGAAGTGAAAGACACATATCTCATTCAGGATTTTCCTGCATGCAGGAAGACAGTGTGAGTTCCGAAGGCTGCATTCACCTTTTGCTGGAAGGATGATCTATAACAGATGACAGCAGCAAGCTGCAATGGTAAGCGAGAAACGCTAGGAGCGCCTAATGGGGAGGAACAGCTGATGCAATGGAGCATTGCAAAGAATAACAAAGATGAGAACAGCTGGCACCACCTGGTAAGTGGCAACTTAATTCAGGCCTCGCTACCTGCCAGGAAAGAAAACAGACCTTGGGACTTAAAGTCTGTGTTAGTGAAGGGCAGGAGAAGAAAGCTTGACCTACAAAGTGTCTCGCTGCAGAACTGGAGGAAGGGGCTGTGAAATCTTTGTGCTCTAGGTACTGTATGTTTTGCTACCACCTGCCACGTTGGGCGCTTGTTTCCCCTTCAGACTGATTGGCTCGACAACCAATGTTTGACTGATATTTGTAAGTGGGGAAGAAAAGCCCACAGAATACGATAAAGTTTATTTTATTTGGTTTTTCACGTGTTTCTGGATAGGCATTCAAAGCAGTGTCTTAGTTGTGATCCAGTAGCTGTAGGCCAACGCCTGGCAGCAAGTAACACAAATAAAGAATAATTTGTGTAAGGGGAATGGTAGGAAATTTTCTGAAAGTACATGGAAAGAGGGTACTTCTCAAAGCAAATACTTCTTAAAGCAGATAAATAACAGGAAAGCTATCCTATGGCCTGCTGAAGATTTGCAGCGGGCCAATGCAGACAACAGACAGGTTGAGGTCTGTTAGGTAAAGGGTGCTCAGAGCCCCCTTTGGCTCAGTGCAAAGTGGTCCCTTAGCATGACAGAAACTCTAAAGCTGCTGTAACTTGCCTTCCTGTTGGGAAGAGATGGAGGAAGGTCAGAGAGTTCTAAGAATTGCTGCTTGCCAAAAAGCAACCAAACTAAAGCTCTTTCAAAAGGACAGACCAAAATTTGAAGACTCGGTTGGAGCTCAGGGAATAGTTGCAGAGAGGGAGGAAGAGATTAGTCTGCTTGGGGATCCGCTCTTTATTTCAGTTCCAGCGTGTAAGAAAATGAATGTTTGTCTTTGTTTCTAAATGTATTCCTGAAAGGCTAATCCAACAGAAACATATTCTGAAAAATTTCTGACTCTCCTTATCTGCCTAAAATCTCTTTTTTTCTTCCTCCTCACTCAACCTTTAAACTGGAAGGCAGAGGCGGGGGGGAAGACTCACCTGTTCGTCCATCTCAGCTGGCGATGGATGGTCTGATACTGGAATGCAAATCAGTTAATCAGATGGAGTCGTCAAATGCTCAGTTCTAAAATGCCCACACCTGCACAAATCTGTGTTTTTCTGAGTTGCAGCAGAACTATCTGCCCGGGACTAAGACAACGGACTATTAAAATTGTGTCATTTTTACCAACGGAAAAATAACCTAGTTTCTCTGATTGATGCCTTCATGGTGTCATTTGCATTGTTAGGTGAAATTAAAAGGAGGTGGTGCCAAGGTGAGATGGTAGCTCAAATGCTGTCCAGTGTTGCCTGGGCTTGAGCAACTCCCTCTTCCTTTGGTTATAAAAGCTTTATGAAATTGCTTAACATAGCTTACAGTACAGTAATGCCACATGGCTCAGTGTGTCCAGCCAGCCAGGATGGCAGTACTGCCTCCAAGGCAATAATGGGGACGATTTCAGGGAGCTTTGCATGGGGTTCCACTCTGGTTCTGCTTCATTTGAAATGCTTTGTTTCCAGTGTTGTTCTGGGAAATGCTGCAAGGCCATCTGTTTACAGAGTGCTGGTCCACAGGCATTTCTGCCTTCCTTGGACCACAGAGCTCTGCCGTGTGTAATTGCATTCGTAAGCCTCAATATCAGTAGTCCTTACTCAGGTGCTTTGGCTTTTATTTTTTCAGACAGACTGATGTTATCGAGTTGCAGTGAGGCTTCAGGACTGTGTCTGCCTCATTGCAGTTTTGGCTCACCCTGTGGAAACCAAGGGTTATCTCAAATAGCAAATCACTGTGACATGGAAAGAGAACAAAAGACTGAACTGGAAAGCTGATAAGTCTCCCAAGTGTTTTTCGGTTATAGTTTATGAGGGTGCCTTCAGTCCCTGTCTAATTCTATTTACCTGCTGGCCGGGTGGCGCTGTCATTTGTCAGGGAGAGCTTCTCTTCTCACAGTCTGCTCCTTATTATACCTTCCTTTGCAAGAATGAAGAGTCCTCGAGCCTCAGATATTTCCTCCTCTTTATACGGGCACATTGAAATGGTGATGAGACCCATTTCCACACACTCTTCTCTGAAACAATCTCTGTGAGGTTTTGGGGGTCTTCCCCCTCAAATCTCATATTAGGAAAAAGTTTTCCCTCCCCCGTTGCCCCAAGTTATCTTGCAGATATTCATTGTATCATTTCTGGTTACTTATCATTGTTGAATATATGGTTGAATCTTGTTGGGATAATGAATACAACTATGGATATGGATAAATGCAACTTTGCACGTGAAGTTCATTTTAGTATTTGGTCTACTGCTCAGGAAGATAAAATAGGTTTTATTTGCATAAAAAGCTTTCAGTTTCTTGACATTCTGTTTCAAAAGCTTTTTTTTCTTTTCTCTTCTGCTCACTTTCCTTTCTGAAAAAGGCTCTACAGAGAATTGAGGCAGGGGCTGGGTTTACACATGCATTTTCATAGCCACGTAGGAAGTGGAACTCTTCACTTTGCCCAGAAAGCACAAGTCATTTATGCTGCGAGGTCAACTCAGGCAAAAGAGAGACAGTTACCTCTGCTCGAGCTGAAATTAATAGTATCGTCTTCAGTTCAAGCGTAAAAGATCTAAGCTAAGACAGCACACATGATCTTAACTGTGGAGCATCACTGATGGAAGGGAAGAGTCCATGGGTGCACCTCCTTGGGGAATAAGTTAGACTGCTAGTCTTCCTGGCTTGAATTAATCCCAGTGGCAGGACACATTAAAATAATCCATGTATCTTCTCCTGATTCTCCCCTTTCCCCTCCTTCATGCTTTATAATCTTACTCTTCTGCTTCTTCTTGGGAACTTGGAGGTGGTTGTTCATGATTTGTTTTGCTGGGGTGGGGGGTAAGTCTCATTTGACATGATTTCTTTGGTGGTTAATAAAAACCAGACTGTATGCTCAAATGCATCTACCAGCCAAACAATGGCTAAATTGAATTTGAAAATAGGGTTATTTAAATGCATAGCAAAATTTAGCATGTCTGCCATTGGCCTATGTAAATGGACTGATGACTCCTGAACAAAATTATGAGTTTTCATTTTTGGGTGTACACAGAGGAAGAAATATAGCCAAGCGTCTAAGTATATAGATCCTTAAAGAGTTTCAGAATAGCCATTTCAGCTCCTTTGCCTACTTAGACAGCCCATTAAAGCATTCCCTTTGTTTCCTCAACAGCAAAGTGAGAGGGAAGAACAAGCCTCGTTTGCTAGTACTTGTCCCTTGAAATGAAAAACAGACCAATTAAGATGATGCATGTAGACACACTTCCCCAGTTATCAGAACAAAAAGACTTTTGAGACTGATACCTGTGGTTCATAAAGGTCCTATTATGGAGGGCTTGAAAATCCTGAAAGAAAGGTACTCCTGAGATAAATGAGTGTGTCTGGGAAATGAGCATGGGTAGGGACACACCCTGTAGTTCTGAGAAATACAAACCCTTTTGTTTGCTCCTCTTGATTTTCGCTTTTGTGATCTCAGTTCACTACCAAGTTTGCAAATGGGGAACATACGACCTGCCAATGTTACTTCAGGAACGCTGCGTGACTCCGACACCTGGGCCTTGCTGAGAAGCCTCCTTCTGCAAGCCTGATTCTTTGCATGCAAGCTCCTTTATTCCTGTGGGTAATTAGATTTGACTCCAAAAGACAGCCTGTGGGAATGAAGCTGGCTTCTGTTAGCCCAAATGTAGTAGAGTCTGCCGCTTTGGTAGGAATGCTCAAACTGAAGTTGAGCGCTTGGAATCACGAATAAGTCAGGTGGGAAGGGACCTCAGGAGGTCTCTAGTTCAACCTTCAACTCAACGGAGCATCAGCCATGATGCGAGACCAGGGTGTTCAGGGCTTTTTCCAGCTGGGTCTTGAAAACTCCAAGAATGGAGAGTGCACAGCCTCGCTGGGGTGGATGCACAGTAACTTCAAGTTAGAATCTTGTTAGTTACAGAAAAGGTCTGACCAGCTAAATATAAGTCTCCCGTTTAACAATGGTGGAATGTGAATGTTGATTTATGTATAATGGACTATGAAAATTGCTTCCGTCAGAGCAATTTCAGACTGAGATTTCAGGGTGATTTCAAGGTCATAGTAGAAATTTTTTACAACCCTGCAGTTAACTGCTTGCAACTGAATGCTTAACGGATGCCAATCCAGTTTTGCCTCTAATGTGATTTATGTCACATAGCATCCTTGGAGTTGGTACTAAAAAATAACGTGTACTAGCGATTTTGCTTTCGAAGGTTCAATGACAGATCAGGTCACGTGTGTCTAACAAATTTTGACATTTTACTTAGATAATGTGCCAATCATCTAAGGAGAAAGCACAGGCTTCTCCTCCTGTCTAGAGCTCCTCACTGGAGTTGGGTAAGAGGAAAACCATCCATGTTTGCCATTATAGCCTTCAGAGAGTGGGATGGGGTGCTTTACACTCATTCCATGTGCCTATATGCAAGCCAGAGTATGCAGCTGTGAAGAGAACTGTGCCATCCCTGTTAGGAACAATTCAGAAGCCTCTGTGCTGTGACATGGTGAAAGAAAGTGCTTGTGGGTCGGAATAGCCCCCAGATCAGCTCCAGTCCAGAGATGAGACCTCATCTCCCTTGCTGACCTCCCATAACGCTCAAGTGCTGCAATGCGTCTCACAGGAGCTTTACTTACTCTAAGCTTTTAATGAATTGCCTTTTCCTTGCTCCGTGTTTCATCTTGCCTTCTGAATTCAGTTCTGCATTTAAGTACTCAGAAAATCTCACAGAAATCTATACATCATTGTTACGTGCAGACAAACTGTCATTTAAGCATCTACCCTTCCCTCCCTTCTTACAGCCTTTCTAAGGAAAGAAATTTCTTCCACTCTTGTCCCTACAGCACTGCCAGTTTTACGCTCTATCTTTCACCTTTCTAGAAGGCTATTTAGCTAGAGGTTCCCAACATGCTGACAATGTTTAGACAGAAGTTGGGGACTGTCATTGTCCCTGGAGCAAATTATGACTTGGCATGTCCATATCTCTGGGGCAATGGGACAGGGTGCAGGAAGATCCGATGAAACAAAACACAGCATCGACACATGCAAGCGGTATTCACCCACTAAGCTGTGACTTCGGATAGTCTTCTCCATTTATAAGAATTAAATGATTAAAAATAGTACGGAAGGAGAAGTTGCAGGCGAATGTTCTGAATTAAGGGCATTTGAACTCAATAGGAAAAGTATGGTTTTGCTTATGGCGGATAAATAAATTCACTGTAATGTAGTCACTCTGTGCATATGGGTTGTTTTCCGTCAATTCCACTGTTTCTCCTGCGCACGAACATCAATCAAAATTAAGTAAGACAAATAGTTCTGCCCACAGCAGGGAGGAGGAAGTGTATTCATCATTTAGATGATCAGATCCTCTGCAAGCTGAAAGCCTTAGTCCGGACTCAATTTGCTCTGCAGTCAGTGACGGGCTGAGAGAGGATGGCACATTTTGATAGACTGAGAGTTGTCTTCCATCTCCTCCACATTAGCATGTAAAATTTGACACCAATGGCACAGCTACCCAATGTAGAAGCAATCTGGCGGAAGATGTCTGAAAACTCAACTTTCTTGTACAAACTCATTTGCATCTACCACCTGATGACCGACAGATATTTATTCCAACTTCCTTGACCAGTGACGCGAACATTTAACAAAGAAGTTTTTCTTGCCACTGAATTCTGCACCTAACCCTTAACCTTCAGATTCCTGACAAGTACTTATTTCACCACTACAAGCAATAACACATGCACAGAAATTAACCATGGATTGCAGCTGCCTCCCTCTGGGCCCCGACACATCCATTTAGCCACCATGTACAAGTGGCACTTCCTACCATGCATGGACTACAGCTGAGTAACTTTTAGCTGGGCTGACTGTTCTCTCTTGTTTCTGCTGCATATTTTAGTTTAAAACCCCTCTTAGACTTTGCTGATGCTGTCATGAGGGGGTACACTGCTCCAGATTGTTTCCAAGTAGCATTGGCTGGTTTAAGATGGAATACTTAGTCTTGTGGAGAACTGCCTATGGAGACCTGCTGTCGCGTTTTCTTCTGGAGGGATAAACAGGTCCAACGAGACCAGTTTGTTCCCTCTGCTGAAGTCTGTCTGGAACCTCTGACAGAGACGAAGTTTGCTGATGAGATTTTTTGTAGAAAGGAAGACAGTACCCTGATTTCTGCTTGACAGCCTATGTTAGCTCTATGTTTAAATAAAACTGGCAAGGGTCAACACATGCAGCCAGCGTGTCTTTGATTATTTGTCCATTTTAAATCAGAACCACGATGCCTTGAACATTTGGTTTTATTTGTAAAGGAAGGTGATTTTTTTGCCAGAAGGGGACACTGATGTTGGAGGGACTTGCCACATAGGAATCACTCCTGGGTCAATGCTCAGAGAAAGGTGATTGTTTATTTAGAAAAGGCTAGTAAATTAGCGCATACATATACTCCAGAAGTCTGAAGAAATTCTGCAAGAAAAGGTGAAGTTCCACACACAAAACCTGTGTGACTTGCATTAATTCAGTGTAGCCAGACTCAAGCAAGTTATTTCTAGTTCAGTTAGTCACACCCCTTCTAATGTGTATGACATCTCGTGTGTGGGGAGAAGGTGGGGTCAGAAAAGTGATGAAGGAATTGGTGGTGGAGTGTTTGGTTGTCTTTCGTTTCATTCTTCCTCCCAATGATGATGACTGACAGGGACATGGAAGGGTTATGCAAACCCCAAACATTTGTATCCAAAACTGCAAATTGTAAAATTTAGCAGCAAATTGCAGTAATAAGATCAATTCATGTAATGTTTTCTGACAGACTAGCAATATGAAATTTCAGTCATTCATTTTTGAAATGTTTCACTGTTTGAAGGTAGAAAACTGGAAGATTCTAGAGAAGAGGGAAAACACAGTTTTAACAATTAAATAAACGCTCTACTCAGCCTTATTCAGGACAATGCATTTCAAACAAATGAAACCTAAGAGTCTGGAAATGGTCTTGTGGTGGTTCCTGTCATTTGCTAGTAGAATTTGGAAATACGTGAGCACCGTCTCACACGGGAATGAGATAAAGTTCCTCTTCCGGTTTTTATTTTTTGATTTTTTAAACTTCCTCTTTTTTATTTGTATTAAAAATAAGGAGATAATACCTCTCTTGGGAGGCTATTGGCATTTTCAGCTGATGGGAGGCAGTAATTCTCCGGTGTAGTTGTTGACCACTGTTCAGTATTTCTTTAGGGAATTAATTATTTGGGTGGTTTCCCCATAAGAACTCCTCTACCCTTCCAAGATGTGTGTCGTGGTTTAACCCTGACCGGCAACCAAGCCCCGCATGGCTGCTCGCTCACTCCCTTTGCGTCAAGATGGGGGAAGGAATCAAAGAGTAAAAGTGAGAAAACTCATGGGTTGAGGTAAAGACAGTTCAACAGGTAAAACAAAAGCCATGCTCAAGCAAAGCAAAACAAGGAATTCATTCACCACTTCCCATCGGCAGGCAGGTGTTCAGCCATCTCCAGGAAAGCAGGGCTCCATCACACCTAACAGTTACTTGGGAAGACAAACACCATCACTCTGAATAACCCCCCCTCCCTTCTTCTTCCCCCAGCTTTATATTGCTAAGCATGGCACCATATGGTTTGGAATATCCCTTGGGTCAGTTGGGGTCAGCTGTCCCGGCTGTGTCCCCTCCCAACTTCTTGTGCCCCCCCCAGCCTACTTGGTGGTGGGGTGGGGTGAGAAGCAGAAAAGGCGTGGACTCTGTGTAAGCACTGCTCAGCACTCACTGAAACATCCCTGTGTTACCAGCCGTGTTTCCAGCACAAATCCAAAACATAGCCCCTGTGGTGGGTTGACACTGGCTGGATGCCAGGTGCCCACCAAAGCCGCTCTATCACTCCCCTTCTCAGCTGGACAGGGGGGAGAAAATATAACAAAAGGCTCGTGGGTCAAGATAAGGACAGTTTAATAAAGGGAAAGCAAAGGTCGCGCGTGAAAGCAGAGAAAAACAAATGGTGTTACTCTCTACTTCCCATCAGCAGGCGATGTCTAGCCACTTCCTGGGAAGCAGGGCTTCAGTATGCGTAGCGGTTGCTCTGGAAGACCAAAATGCCCCCCTTCCGTCTCCCTTTACTTAGCTTTTATATCTGAGCTGACGTCAAATGGTATGGAATATCTGTCTGGTTAGTTTAGGTCAGCTGTCCTGGCTATGTCCCCTTGTGGCAGTACATCCCGCCCCCCCCATCCTGCCAGCAGGAAAAAAAACTTCTCCAGGAAGGGAGAAGGGGAAGGAAACCCTGGAGGCTGCAGGTTGAAATTTGAACTGGCCAATCGAGATGCGCCAGGTACACCGAGGTGACCCTCCTGGCCAATAGAATTAAATGACCACCGGTCAGATTCGACAGGGGTAGAAACGGGGTCCCGCCGGAGGACACGCTGGCAGTCCTCCTGGGAGCAGCGGTTCTGCAGTCGGGGACTCCCCCTCGGGTCGGGGCACCGCCCGAGGTAACTCCTCGAGGGTGAGAGCCCTCAGCTTTTAGGTGAGTGATACGCGCGTTTTGAACCATCACTTTCAATCTTGGGGATTCTTAAGTCGGCCGTGTAGTATTAATTCTCTTTACATCATTGAGCCTGTGGTTTTATTAGATGTTACCAGACTTCTAACTAACTTTTGCTGAAGAATAAATCTGAGTTTTAACACCTGTGGGATTTGGTTAGTCGTGCATCTGTAACACCCCTCCCAAGATCTTGCCCTGCCCTGCCATTGAGGGGCAAAAATGTTGGAGAGACAGCCTCGATGCTGTGCCAGCACTGCTCAGCAGCCAAAACACTGGTGTGTTATCAACCTTTCTAGCTACTGATGCAGAGCACAGTGCTATGAGGGCTGCTATGGGGAGTATTAACTCCATCTCAGCCAGACCCATACCAGCCACTATGAAGAAAATTAACTCTGTCCCAGCCAAAACCAGCACAAAGTAATTGCAGAATCAGGGTGATAAAAGAAACAGTTATTTCTCTTGGTTTTAGTTTTAGATTCTGTCCAGGCTGTTTTTATCCTTTGGTCGTAGAACTAAGGATGGAAAAGGTCTCTGAGAAGTTGTTTAATCCCTTCTTGAACGCATCAGAACCATACCGCATATACATTCCTAATATCCACTCTGTGCAACTTCCATTTAGGCGGGGAAAAAGTAGATCCTCAGTCACTGCAAAGCTTTGTTTTCAGTATTTAGCATGGGTCAAGTTTTTTTCTCCTCTAATAACCATTAAAGTTAATAACAATATATTTGACATTGCTCTTTTAAAAAACTGTTGAATGTTTTTAAAATTGGACAATCTGGACTTGTTATTTCAGTTCAGGTTTTCTTTTTTGGTTGTTGTTTTTGGTTGTTTGTCTTTTTTTGTTTTTCCTTCCAATCGTTGATATTTTTTTTTTAGCTGTAAGGTCCAATAATGTGAAACAGGCACACTTGGTAATTAGACGTAGTCTTTGATTAAACCAATTGATAGAGCAGGGAAAATAAAACAAAACCAAGCAGATTAGCTTTAAGATTTGGTCCTCATATGAGGTCTAAAAACAAGCTGAAAAATTCAAACTAAACACGAGTGTCATGTTTTGTTTTGTTTCACTTCTCCCAAATTACTTCTGTTGAGTTTAATCATTACAACCATACTGCAAACAGCCTAATGGCCAAGCTCCTACACTATTCAGAAACAACATCACCGTTCTGCAATGCAAAGAGCTAGTGTCTGCTGCAGTTGCTGAAGGTTAATCTTTCCAAGTGGGGAGGCTTTCTGGACAGATCAAGCCCTGAACTGCCGAGGCTCAGAACCACTTTCCCTGAGGGATGTTCAGAACAGAGCCTAGGACTGAAAGGCTAAATGCGGTTAATAGGCTTCATACCATTTAAAAAAAAAACAAAAACAAAAACAAACAAGTGTTGAGCAAAGATTTCGCATTTATAAGGATTACAGCACTTTGATAGGGTTTCTAATGTTCAAAGCATTGAGTAGTCACTGCTCAGGACTGGCCTAGCTGTCTGGTTGATAGATCAGAAACTATCATCTTCTTCAGGAGGCAATTCTGAAGCAGAAAATGGCCATGTAAATTTCAAAGGGCCATGCAGAGAATCCTGGCTCTGCCCATAGCTGGGCTACGAAACCTCCTGATGGTTTTTCCTCCGATCCTTATGCATTCAGCCACAGCCATCTGGTTTCAGAACCCATCCTCGTTCTCAGTGTCTGAGCTTCTTCTGACACAGTCAACTCATCTCTGACAGCACAGCCTAGGAGTTGGAACTACCAGCATCCCATGAACTGTTAGAGCTCTCTTTGTGGCTAAAAAGAATTAGGTGTGTCTGTACCGGTGCTTTGATTCTGCATGCTCTTAGAACAATGTTGTCACACATCGGCTTCTCTAATAAAAGGGGAAGTCTCTCACGCTGAAATGTATCTTTACCTAAAGATTCTGTAAGTGCGAGTCCTGAGGCAAAATGTATTTGGTTAACTTACAGTCCCATTCTTTTTTGAATACAAATCACATTTGCTCGATGTCAAAATTCTTTCAGCAGATACCCGATTTACTTGATGTACAGTACTCTGCACAAAATGAATTGCTCGAGTGAGATGAAATACGTGTTTTCTTTACATGTGTGCACCATTAATTTCAGAATGCTCTATATTTCCTCAGGAAAAAGGAATGTTTTGGTTTTCGCATATCATCGGCTACCACAGAAATGTGGTAACCTCTGAACAGGTTTCAGAGGAATTACAGACTGGGGGAGAAGGCAAGGAAGTATTGCCAGAGAATGCTTTGTTAATGGTGACTTTGTCTTCTGGAGTGTGCAGATAAAGCTTGTGAGTTTCCAGCCTAAAAAAGGTGCACTGTCCTAATTATCTTGAGCAGAAAGCAGAAAAAGGGCAGGGTAGTGCAGTGAAGAAAGTGTGGGGAACAGTTTCTCCACACAGAGTGGTTCTTCTCTTCCCTTGTAGCTCTTCACAGTTCAAAACCAAACAGTTAATACAAGGAACTGGTCAGGGGGAGGGAACAACCTCTCCTATGTGGAATTTCTTACGATTCCTCCATCCCTTACAAAACTGGATGCATAATGTTTTGAATGCCCTTAGTGGCAAGAATAGGAAGATCGTTTTTACTCTGAGAGGACAAGCAAACCACAGTATAGTCTTTTTTCATCCAATCTCTTTGGTATGCCTTGGAGTAGTACATCCAGGAATGCACACAGTAGGTATTTAAACGTGATGGCTGCTAGAACCCAGTTATTAAAAGAAATCTGTCCCTCGGATGCAGCTCTCTCCCACATGCCGGATCTGATCGTTTGAATTCTTGGAATCACAAACTCATCAAGCCCTTCAGAGCTGAGGATTTTAATGAAGCTGGAAACAAATGGGCACTTTTCTCAGTTGCACTTTGCAACGGGCCTGAGAGCTTGGAAGAGGCATCAGGTGCTCTCTATTTTTCACACTTGCTTTCTACAAATCCAAGGCTGAGCAATGGCTGCACTGCCATTGCCTCACCTCCTAGATTATTTGTAGGTGAATGTAAAAGGCTTCAGTCTCCGGAGCTGCCACTGAGAATGAATGTAAGTGAAACTAGAGCTCACATCAACAATGAATAGGTTGTGTGAAAGGATATAATCTACCACTTTCCTTTATATTTGAAGCATGTTGTTTCCTCCTCATTGTACTTTGATGAGAGGTGGCTGGAATGAAGCTGTCTGGTGTGCTTAAGGACAGAGCAAGTGTCTTCCCTTCCCAGACCAGGCCTTTAATACTTCCACTCCTGGGTATCTGTGTAGAGAGACACAGATGCCATTTGAAATTCTCAGATTATTCTGAAAGAAAATTGGAGCCCTTTGATTCACTGAATTTTTGAAGAAGTCTTAAGAGAGGTTTTGCAATATGCAGACGGAGCCCAAGGACTTTGCACCTGTCATCAAGCTTCTGAAAACCTTAATTCTTCTTGATTCTGTGGTTTTGCTTCCTGCTTCTTCTTGAGCTGAAAAATGGCACATGCTAAACAGAGAAAGGGAGGAGCTACATGCACTGTTTAACATTTTAGAGGAATGCAGTGGTAGTACATTGTGTTTAAAACCATGAGTAGGGATTGGTTTTGATTTGTTTTGAACGAGGGACAATAGGCAACTTTCTTCTCGCAATCACTAGAGGGGTGTGGGGGGGTTAATTCAAAATCGTTCTTCACTCCTATGTTAAATGCTATTCTTGTGTGTGGCAGGTCAGAAAGGCAGCATATGCTAAAGTATGCCGTGGCAGTTCTAGATCTAAACTCTACTGGGAGGTTTATTTTTTCATTGTTAACAGAAGTGTTTTCCATTTCTTCTTCTTAGTGTCAGATTACACCTTGTGCTGCTACACACAGGAAAGAAAAGAAATCCATCCAGAACAGGGAGGGCAGATGGGATTTCACTTAACGGGTTTTGTAGGAGATAATTCTGAAAGCTGACTGAGGTGCTGATTCGTTGCTAACTTGGAAGCAAGTTAGAACTTGCTGAAGTCCGTTCAGTGACTGAATCAAACGCTACTAAATTCTGTCCTTCTGAGTAAATATTTGTGGTGATTCATTTCTGTCAAGGAGCGGGGACTAAACCTACCACACCAAATATGACTCCATGTTAGACTAACCAAAATAAAATCACTACGTAGGTCTGAATTTCATAGAACAAGTGATGATTGCACTTGACATGGGAAGTTAAAAACACCTGGAAGGCCTGATGAAGATCTAGCGTTTAATTCTTATCTTTGGCTTCCTAGGTGAAGTCTTTCCTCAGGCTTGGAGTGCTAGCAATTTCAACCTACATTGGCTTTTTGATTTATAAACTTTCATCAGTTTCTTTTTCTCTTTGATACGTTGTACCTGTACACACTTTTCTACAAAAGCTACCCAAGGACATTTTATATATTAGTCGTTTTTGCTGCATAAGGGAGAAATTAAAAGTCTTGCCGACTCTTCGTAAAACAGGCTGTCCTTTTTTTAAGTAGATGCACAGGCTACTCATGCCTTTTGTTAACTACTCAGTGTTCTGTCTTTTCTAAAAACCACTCAGTCTATCTTGTTGTGATGAGTATTTTGAGTAAAATGCTCTTTAACGGTTACTCCAGCTCCAGATGATCTACATTTAATAAAAACATAAGAAACAAAAGGGGGTTTGTTAGTTGTCCTGGTGCGGCCCTCCTCCCTTCCCCCACCAAAGTAATGCCAAATAATACAGAATTATCTCTGCGTTTGCCTAGGGCCTTGCACTTGCCCTAAAAGCTTCTCACAAGTTGGTGAAATTTAGGGGAGCCCTGGCGCAGCTAACCCTGGAGAAATGGGAAGTGTTAAAACAGCCTCGGGAGCTACTAGTTGCTCTCTGGTCCAGAAAGTCTGACAATGCATGGTACCAGGACACGCTGAGCTTTCAAAGGAGCAGAAGTATTAGTGGCTGTATTAATTACAATGGTCGTTTGTATCCAATGCTGACAACTTAGCCCTGGGGTTTCAAGTAGTAATACTGTAAAATACAATATTGATACTTAATATCTGTTCAATAAACACAGAGCAACCTCTAATGAGGGATCTCACTGATCTATTATTAACAGCAGGACAAAGGCCTTTGGGCATTTCAGTGGTCTTCAGACCAGGATACGTACTATTGAGATAGGTAGGTGGTCATGGTCTGCTTGCACAGGCATGGTTCCCAGTCTGAGCCTGAGGAAGGTTTTCATGTCTTTCCAGCTCTGATCTCCGTGTAACCTGTTCTCATCCTCTTCACTCCATCTTCTTCTCTGTGTTCAGGAAATAAATGCATGTCCAAAATGTGCAGGCAATGACAAGACTGAAAATGTTCATTCCATTACCACCAAATTAAAGAGGACACCTGAAAGTCCACCAAAGCATGCAACTGAAAGAACAGAGCTTATAATAAAGAGATGATAACTATTGAAATATAAAAGACTGGAATTGCTATGTTCATCAGTGGTAATCTAGGGGAATGCTCCTTTTTACTCTTTTCCTAACCAATATTTGCAGTATGATAATAAAAATGTACCCAGTTAATGAAGTCACCTTAAATCCTTTTGGCGGGCTTTTGTGTTTCTGTAACTGATGCAGCATTCTGAAAGGATAAGTGGGCTTCAGAACTGGGTAAGGCTTCAGAAGCGATCAAACTTCACTTCAGAAAGGGACCAAAATCCTTTCTTTATCTTGCACATGCAAACTTGGAAAGGTTACCTTTAGAAAAAGAGCAAATTTGGAAAACAAAAAAAAAACCCAAAACCAAAACCAACAAAAATCAAAACAACCCTCTGATTGAATTGCAGTATTTCAATTTGGGAAAAACAAACCTAAACTTTGATTGAATTATGGGCTTTCTTATGTATATCCTTTCATGAGACACACATTTTCTATTGAGGGTTATCTTGATGTGATTGACCTGATTCAGAGCAGGTGAATTAAATCACCTAATCTCCTTGTGGCAATTTTGCCAGTACTGTATTTGTGTAAACTTATACATTTATAAAAGTTCAGTTTTATGGAAAATTTTAAAAAGTTTTCATTGTACAGCCCCCCCACCCCCCAACACACACACACACACAAACAGACACACTCTTACTTACACACCTGGAGGATATTTTTACAGGAAGCCTTTGTTCATGATACAGCTTTTGTTGGAAGCAGCAGTTCTTTCTTACTCAAAGAAGAGCACCAGCAGAAGAAATTTCCTTGTACATCTGGCAGATAATTATCTTGTTGGAATCAGACTTTGCAGAAATTACTCTGTCTCTGTTTCTCTACATTCAGCCTTACAGAGACGTGTTCTGAGCGTTGGTCACTGAGGGTAGGAGGAGACGAGGACAATGCAGGTAATCAAAAAATACATAAAAGCTTTGCATGTTGCCTATAACTCTATTACGTCTTTAGTTTCAAGGAAACCGCGAAGGTCAGGCCCACAGACATTAAAATAACTCACTTATAGCTCACAGAAACAGATTGGACTGCCTTGCACAGATGGCAGAGATGTAGCACTGAGCGTTTGGCACTTGAACACTCGTTGAAGAACCAGAGCACAGGGACATTGTGACTCCTGGAAACTCTTGGCTTGGTTCCTTCGTGGCCTTTGTGGTCATTTCTGTTGCATCTTTCCATTGTAAATATTCAGGAGATGATTGCTGTAAAAACCTGTCTGCGCCTGATCATACAACCAGGCATGGTCTCAGCAACGGGTCTGTGCACAGAGAGCCCAGAGCTTTGAAGGCCTCCACGCAGAGGTACACTTTTGCCATCAAAGGGCCTTTCTTCTTTGAGCAAGGGGAAGGTGTGTTTTATAAGAACAAGCTGCTCTTTTTTTCTCGTCTTCTCACATACCAAGCCTGAATTTCTTCATCATCCCTTGAAGGCTGGAAGCTCCAGCCCTAAGACAGTTCAGACAAATGGAGCTTTACTGTCTTAACTGAAAAGATGTCTCCGGAAGTACATGAACTACAGGAGCCTTGAGAACAAGTGGAAGAGGCTACAGCAGAAACCTTGTCTTTTCAGAGATTCCCCAAATCGATTTTGCTACCCGTGTTCATCTGAATATTACCGATAACATCTTGCTCAACATCGTTGTCTAAATCAGGCATGCAGTGAAGACTTCTGGTGTGTGCCCTTCAGCAGAAGCTGCTGTGGTGGATCATGCACTGCTGCAGTACCCGCATGAGGCACTGCCAAACGGCCACTCTCCCATCCGGGCAGTTATTTTCATTTCTCCCCCTCCTAAAGCTTGTTCTGATGCAAAGTTGGTCGTCTGATTTTGGCATGCCTTATTGCAGATTGGCTGATGGGGGAGAGGGAAGCAAATGACTGGTTTATGTCAGACCGTCACTTCAAGGTACTCAAAATGCTATTAGCAGATGAAATAAACCTGGGAGCTTAAAATTAAGCAGTCACTTTCTGTGTTTTAAATGTAGTTTCTAAGAGGATTATTGATTCCTAGGGAATATTTGGCTTAGAAGATACCATCAGTGTATTGGCAGAGCATTATACTGTGTTCCTTGGTTTACATTCCTAATAAATGCATTGCTAGAGATAGCGTTGCACACTAATAATGCGCAAAAAGTGGATCCGGTCTCTGTATCTGCTTTGAAATGTAGTCTACTGATGGCCAACAGACATTTTTTGACAGGCCACGCTTTTTTCTTTTTTCTTACAAATTGCTTAGGCTTGTCTAATGCAAACCAAATCTCTGATTCTATCGTACTATGCTGAAGGTTTAACCAAATCCTATGGGACTAGCAACACACACAAGTTTAGAAACGGAGCATCTATGGTACTTTTCGAGGTGGGTCTGGAAGGCAAGGACCCACAGCCCGCCTTTCAGGAGGGAGTTCAGGACTGCGAGTGGAAGTTGCCTTCTTGCCGAGAGTCGGATCCTTAATACCCAAAGGACGGAAGTCTGATGTGCCTTCTGCTTGGTGGCACTAGCAGATGCTACCCTTTAAACACAGACTTGGTCTTCCTGCATGAAACTGAGGAGAAAAAAAGATAGTTATTTGTTGTACATCATAAGGTAACAGAGAAAGCAACGAGCAAAGCTTTGCTTGTCTACAGTTCATACTGACCCTCATCGGCAGATTTACTGTGAGCATCAAGAATGCAGCTTATCTTTGGAAACACAATAGGAAGAGGATGTAGGTTATGTTTTTACACAGTCAGTTGGAATAACGGAGCAAGAGATAAGGTGTCACTGTACCCCTTTTATGCTTTTATATTGGCAGCTCTCCTGAGAGCAGGAAAAAAATTTGAATAACCGAAGGGAGAAGCGTGAGCCATCGCTAGTAATTTCTGCACGGTGTTGGCCCCTGACCAACACCTGCAGACTGTAACATAAATCGTATGGATGGTGTCTTCCAGATCCCGATCAGCTGCTTTACGTGCTCAGTTACGGCAGCCAACTGCATTCTATATGCCTTTGGTGACACTTGACAATTAAACAAAAACAGATGCCAGGCACTTGATTGCAATGAGGATGTAAACAGACACAAATCTAATGATGCAGTGTTCAAGAAATTATGAAGCAGACTCTGTTGTATTCATTACATAGGGTGAACTCTGGAATTCTAATGCACTTTGAGTGGCAAAGTGGTTAATGAATGTGTAACGGTACTTTGTAGCTATGAACAGACCTTAAGCACTCTTTTGGCTTCATTTTCTGTTCTCCTTCATCTCTTAGCAAACTGGTAGATCTGTGTAAGAACATAAACAGGGTAAGGGGAAACTTTTGTTGCTCTAAGGTTAAGCAGGCTTTGGACTGGTAAGAGCTGTCCATCTTAAAGAAGGGAAGATTCTGCGACCATTTTTGAATTAAGAAGTTGAATTCTCACAAGGGCTTGGAGAGGAGTATCTCTGACTCCAAGCGTGGCTAAAAGTTCATACATTCTGCCTCACTCTTTTTCTTCCTCTTCGATTTCACACAATTTTCAGGGAATTGTCTTGGAGCCAGTGAATCCTGTGTCAGCCTTTTTAATGCAACTTCAAGGTCTGAAACCTGCCATTTAAATAAAATGCTTGTTTAGGAAGTGCAGTTCAAAGTCAAGGCATGCAAAAAAGTAGAGACTTCTATATAATTGTAAGAGAAGTAGTTTCATGTACTGGTGCAGTAATCACCTCGATTACAGTGAACTATCTTCCGATCAGCCAAAGGCTGGCCTTCTGGTTTTGTGTGGCGGCGTGTCGAGCCAAAGCCTCAGGGAGCTCTTTTGGACTCCCTCCTGTCACTCCCTGCACAGCTTTCTTGCCTTCCCAGGACTTCCTCTGAACTTAGGCTTCCCCTTCACTCAGCTGTGGGAGAGAGGTCATCACCTCCCTGCATGGCAGGACTTAAGACATATCTGCACCCATGTGGTACTCCCTTCAGAGAGAACCTTGGAGCTGGCACCCTATATAACTATATACCTCTTCTCCCTGTGTACCTGATGATACTTTCTACCCACTGGCAGAGCTCAAACCATGGTACTCATTAGTTGGTCCACAAAGACGATCAGCTACTCTTGCTTTTCCTGCCATCTGATCCATTGACCTTTTGGGGACCCAGAGTACGAGTTTGCAGAACTCATATGGGTCCTTGCATGAAAGAAAACCCCAAGCTTTGTTTTCTCTCTTGCACAGGCTATGCAAAAAGTATGCAAGACAGCTCACAATCTCATAGTCCTGTGCTGCTGCTGTTGCTGCTGGAGAAGAAGGGTCACAGCTAATGAACAATGAGCAAGATAATGAACACTTAACAGCACATTAATCATTTCATTAGGCACACACCTTCTACAGAATGTGTAATACAACGTTAATTTTACAATTAGCCAGGAGAGGACTGTCATCTTTGCACGGCTGAGTTTCTGACTTGATCTGTTAAAGGATACCCAAGCTAGCTGGCTTCTCCTTTTTGGGTCTTTTTTCCTTTTTCTTTTTTTTTTTTTTTTTGTGCTTCACTTTTCTCATTAAACATGTGATTTTAATTCAGCTACAAAAGGAGCTAATCATCCAAATAATAATGCTGTTAATGTTAATTAGACTGTCGATTTTTGAAATATTAGATACTATTAATTTCTTCTGGGAATTGGACAGTGTTTTGCTAAGAGGTTTTGGGAGAAAAAGCACACAGTTCAGGTCTGCTCTTTCTGGCCATGACTGTAATAGTGGTAAGAATTTTATTTTGTTATGTAAGGCCTCTGTGCTAAAGAAGGACTCTTTTTATACTTTGTACTGCAACAAAACAAGCCTTAATTTTAGGTTCTCAAAAAGCCAATGGACTTCATCAAGAGCAATGTTGTTGTTTGTCTGATACAAGAGTGCTCTGGCCCAGATCTTGAGAAAAGAATTATTGAAATTGTCACTGCACAAACACAGGGAAAGAGAGCATGCCTTCTCGCCTCGTCTGTTGGTTTGTTGGTAGCTGTCACGAGCTCACAGGGAAGGAAGGTGCAACAGCAGCTGAAAATAGCTCAGGCAGTTGAAAGTGACCCATGTTGAAATAATAAATTATATTACCCACTTTCTACTATGCATATTATAACTTTTAATACTCTCCCAAGACATCATACTATTAAATTATCATGGAGTAGGGATGTTACCATTGATTAAACTCAACCACTGTTAAATGTTCAGTGACGCCAAAAGGACTTTTATGGGATTATGTCAGACTTCCAGTAACATAAACGACAGCAGAATCTTTCACCCAGTTGTTGGTTACCAAAATGCCATATCCCATTTTTAAAGGTAGGAGGAGACTGAATATCTTAATCAGCTTGCAAACTGAACTGCACTGAAATGTAAAAAATTAGTATTGCAACGAGAAGTAGGAGTAAATACTCATTCTAATGAATAAAAAAAAAAAATCCTTCCCAGGAACTGGATTGCACTTCAGCCAGGAGGAACTCATATCCCTCCTGGAGTAAGCATGTGCATAGGAAATGGGCTTGCCTTAGTATTCTAAGACACAGCAGATATTTTCAATCGTGAGCAGAATTTTCACAAGTTATAGTGACTCAGAGACATCCCAGGATCAGGTTGCCCAGTTTGGGATGCAGCAGTGCAGCATGACATTTGAACCCACCCCTTTCAAAAGCAGGAATTGTCAACCAAAACCGAGTCTCTCAGACTTCTTCAGATTTACCTCCACTTTGTGAGGGGTGGTTTAATGAGTAGTTCCTCTTTGGTCACTTTTGAAAATGACTGTCTACAGTCTAGGTTTCAAAATTCACCTGTGTTCCTGGTTCTAGCTTTTACCCTTTGAGACCATTCTAACATGTAATTTTCTTCTTACTGTGTGGTGCATCAGACTTGCCCCTGGATTCATGGACAGGAAAACTTGCCTAAGCAATGGAGAATGTTCTCAAATAAACAGCACAAGATCAGGCACGTTACAGCTGGTTACAGTTTGGAATCTGTATGTGAAGGAAGCTTCATGAAATCAATACACTATGGATTATTTAAATATGAAGAAAAAAATCCATGAGAACTGTCACCCAGCTGGTACCAAAATGATCTATCCTGTTACTTCCTGGTCGCATCTCAGTGATTTAATAATTGATTTTATCTTTCAGTCTCCCCTGTTAAGACATGTATTTAAATGTAGTTTTGTACAGTTTTTCTGCTTGATATCACCTTTATTTCCATGTCTCCAGTTAATTTTATTCTCCTGGTGTGGTTCAGAGCCCTGAAGCCTGCACCTGTGTCATCATTTTATCTTACTTTGTGCAAACATCCAGAAGAATTTTTCACTATCTACTGGGATGTTGCCTGAAGCTGTTTTGAGCAGCAGCGCGCGCTGGCTGTAGCCTCCTATACATCCAGGTAGTATGACTCCGTTGCAAACCCGAAAGCAATGCAGGGGTTTCTCCCTTTCCCAGTTTGCAGGGAAATGACCAGTGAAAACAGAACAGAAGAAAACACTCATTGGCCAAGACCCAGGCCCTGCTTCAGACAACCTCCTGGGGTGGGCTGGCTTTCAGTCAGTCCCACGCGCTGCTCAGAAAAGACCAGAAGGATAATACCTGCTTCTGAAATACCTCCACAGCTGGCTCATTCCAGGCTTTGTACCTAGAGGGAGAAATCACCATACATATATATATATATATATATATATATATATATAAAATTTTGTTTGTACTCAGTGCAGAGCCAGCCCATGATGCTTCTTGATACCTGATAGAAGGAGCTTAATCATCATCAATCCTCAACTGTCATAAAGCTAAATTTATTGTTGAGGGGAGGCAGGAGAGCTAGCTGTGTTTCCCCTTGCTGACGCTGCTGGAGATGAGAGAGATGAAACTGCTGAGCCATGCTCTGTATATCACGCAGACAATGTCTGGGTGGAACTAAGGGAACATTCCATGGCTGCTGTGAGAAGTGCAGGAGCTTTGCAATGTATGCTCTTGGTAAGGACAATTGTTTTCTATTGCAGGCTCCAGCTACAGTCAAGAGATCCATCCATTTTTGGAGACTTCTTTAAGGGAGAGGTGAGTATCGTGGGGATGGTGCTTTGAACTTGTGATGGGACCTTCTAGACGACTTCTTTTTAAAAGTAGCGTTTGTGCTGCACTAGGGATTCCAATAAGTGTTCTAATGAATTACCTAGCATCATGTATTACATAGTTTATGCAGCCTTAAATGACCATTTTCCCTCTCAGAGGTACGTAATGGAAGGGGCAAATTTTTTGTACAGCTGAATGTACAGAATCTTCTAGAGTTTTTCCTTTAAATTTCATATTCACCTAGCTGTTTTACCAGATCGTACGTCGTGAGGACAGAATTACAATTGTAAAATGACAATTAGATTTATCTAGGAAATTTAGATATAAATCCTCAGAGTGCAGAGCCACGGGCATTTTAAATATTTATAACCCATTTTAAACAATCGATGACAGTGTCATTAGAGTGAAAAGAGTCTTCTCTGTGGGATTCATGTTACATTCCCTTCTGTTATAAAGAACTGGATGACAAACATATAAGCAAATTTATTTTCACAGTAGCTCATTTGGGGGTAAACATTATGTTTATTTTGCATTTTTCTCTTTTTAATCTGAAGACAATAAATCAATATGGTGGCTAGAGACTTAAATGCAGAACGAGACAGGAGTTCTGGCACTGCCCTACCAACATTAACCGCTCTCATCTTGGTGAGGTGACTGGTAGTGCTAGCTTTCCGTTTCTTTTTCACCCAAACCAATGCTGTCAGTGTTTTCATAGTTGTATTAACCAGAAGGGTAGAGTGTATGTTTGCAGTTTAATGGAGGGTGAATCAGTGTCTGAATTCAATATCTACTTCATTTTTTCTTTGATGTCATTTTTTCTGTGACAAGTCTGAAAATCAAGGACATCTTTTTGAAAGTGCTCAAAATCCAGGATCTTTGACTTAGGTAGCAGCCAAGCGACCTCTGAGAACCTGTTTGCCTTTAAATGACTAAGTGAAGGTGTGAGTCCTTTGGGGTTTTTTTAGAGAGGGAAAAAAAGAAAAACTGTTTTCTGAATGTCCTGGAAAATCTGACTTGTTCAAGGAAGTTTCATTATGGATGTGCAGATTTTCTGCTTATCATTCTTTCAGATGCTTGTTAAGCCAGACTAATAATGCCCTTATTAAAGGTTTAGGACAGCTGATTGAAATAAGATCACTTGAAATTTTGGCCTCAATCTTCAGTAGTGTTTTGAATATGAGAATATTCATTTGGGGGAGGCACCGAATGCTTTTACGCGCCATTCCATTATGGCTTTTTGTTCAACACACAGATCCTCTCTTTCCCCCTTCTCTGGCCTTAAGCATTAAAGTAAACCATCTGCTTTGGAAATGCAGCTCTAATATAACTATTTCTGCTATTTTTCTTAGCTTTTTTGCATGAGTTGAAAATATCAGTTGTAATTTGCTTTATAGCATTCTTTGTAATTGTGGGACTGAAAAAAGACCACAGGAATTTCTCCCACCAATAGAAAGTGTTTAGAATAGTAGTATAGAGACTCTCTGGCAATACTGAAGTTTTCTTTTATATATAACTTTATTGAATCTGTACTTTGGAATAAATTTTACCTAGCAGGCTTTCAGTTCAATTACAGCAATCGTTTTCCAGCAGGCTAATTTTTCTCTAAGACTAGATGAGGAAAGTAATCACTTAGAAAAATGAGTATTCCACATATATATGCAGTACTCTCATGGCTGGTTTCATCTTGAGAGGGTCTGGAATGGCTCCATCTTTGTTCAGTCAGTTTATGAGTAGCTTAATCTTTCAGGACAAGGAATTCATGTGAACCATCGTATTACAAAAAATAACCCTTCAGAAATCAGAGCAAGGTCATTTAGGCCAAATCATGCGCAAAGTATTATGGTCCAGCGTGTTCTTTGCATGGCTGTATTACTTGTAGATTGGATTATCTTGAACAGTTCCAAACCCCACAGATTTCCTTGGGCATCTTAGAGTAAGGCAAGGAAGTCACAAGGCAAGGAAGAATAGAGACACTCAATCTGAGCAGCTAAAAAAGATGAACAATGTCATCCTTCTGGGGCAATTCTTGGAAGCAACCAGACAATACAGACGGGAAGTGTGGTTTGGGGAATTTGCAGTACAGAAAGACTTAAGGTTTGTAGCAGGACAAAGCACTCAATTCTTTGTAAAACACTTCCTGTGTGACCTCCCACTTACCTTTACTTAATTTCCAACTAAATACAAGATTTGCCTCCTGTGACTTTCTAATGCCAACAAACACAAGTGTATCCCTTTTCCAGAAGGTAAGAAGGAAAATTCATGAGCCTCAGAAACAGCAAGTAGCTGTGTTCTCCTAGAAGAGAAGCTTAAAAAGAGTGCAGTGAAGCTGCTGAAAGGTTGTCCGGCAGATATGTTTCTGTGCAGGTGAGTGTCAGAGTCCAATACTCTCTGACCAGGTTCTTTTAGATATTCCACATGAGGCGGGTGTAACGTTTAATGTCAAATTTACTTATCTGAAGATATTTGATGCTACATGGGATTTGTAATTTAGCAGAGTGATACAAAAATGTACAGAAACCACGACAGAAATGTAAGTTACACTTAACAGAATGTAGTAATTGCAATACACAGTTCAGCCACAATACCACTGTGATTCCCATTACTTGTCTCTATAATCTGCTCACCACCAGGACACTGGGCATCCCCAGCCACGGGGAAGGATAACGTGGGTAGAAGCAAGCTCAAGCCCACTGCTGCCTTCAAAATTCTTTTATTCATTGTTTAGTTTTCATACTCTGTGTTGAGCCGAGCCACATATTCGCTCCCCAGGTGCTGGTTTGGCTAACTCTGGGAGACATTCACACTCTTTCGATGAACTCAGGGAGAAGCATTTATACCACCAGTGGATCCGCTCAGCTTTTGATAGCTGCCTGTTGAAAACAAAGGCCACCCTCCAGTGGTCCCCTTTGTGCTGAGATAAAGTCAGCTTTCTTTGCAAGAGCTGTGGTCAGTCACACCCTGCATTATTCCCCAAGCTTCATGATCACATCACCCTTGCCCATCTCCCTTGAGTCTCCTTCCATTTTAGAGCTTTATTGGTCAGTCACAGTAAGCTGAGAACAGTGAGTAACAGGGCATTTTGGGGGTAATACCCTGTTACCCACTTCTCCGCAGAGCTTGGTGGGCACATTGCAGAGATCCTGAGGCCAGACGCATGGTGAGAGAAGACCGAGATGGGAATTGCTATGGTGACAAGGAGCCAGTGGTTGCTTCAAAATTTTAAGGCAGCTATAGCAAAGAGTTGCCTATGGATGCTGGCAACCAGCCTGGGGAACAGTCAGTGAAATCTGAGCCAAAATCCAAGAGGAATGGACCAAAATGGACACAGACCGAAAAAGCGTGTATGGGCAGAAAAGAAGGCTTCAGCTTTGCTCTTGGTGCTGTTGGTGTAGGAGTTAACGGGAAGCACAGGCTGTGAAAAGATTTACAGCGTGATTAAGAACATAGACTAAAGTTGGAGGGAGCTCTGTTAGTTACCCACTTTGACAGTAGCCATGAAATTTGGAATTGGGCACCCCCAGCCCACTATTGAGCCACACTCTCTAAAGTGAAGGGCTTTTTTTATTTAGAATATGCCTCAAGAACTGTCATCACAAAGGTGCTTGCATTGCTGTTTCTCCTTTCTGCCAACCTTCACCAAATCTTTCTTCACAATGCACAGGTGATTTGTGCCTGTCTAAGAGCCCATGTGCTCTGGAGCATATTTGAAGGTCTGCTTGATATAGCACAAAACAGCTGGATTAATTACTTTTGCTAATTTCCACCAAAAGTTCCTCTAGGGGAAAGGGATTGCTTGTTTTTGTTTAAATGTTTCAGGGATGGGAGCCATTTATCTGATTAGTTTGCAAGCTGCTCACAGTTTGCCACAGATTATGAGATCCTGGCACTAGATCTCAATGAGCTCTCAGCTGAAATGGTGCTTCAGTCAATGTTGCACTGTTGCAATGCCTAAAGCCTCTCATTACCCCTGTCTCTCAGTCATTTCTTAAATCTGTACAGTGCAGAGATTTTTGCTTTTATGTTTTCTCTCTCATAGCTTTTTCTACCTTCAGGAACTCTTCCTTACAGAAGGTAGACTTCTCTTCTAGACCTTGCGGGTCTTGTAGAAAACCCTTTCATTTGTGATGCCAAGAAACTGGAAAGCATTTCATTATCAAAAAGTCTGTATGTACTCTTCTTGATTTTGTTCTGGTAAAGTTTCAGCTAAAGTTCTTGGTTCCTCTAGGGTATTGCACTTACAGAACTATGTGTCCCAGATGGTGAGTCCAAAGCAGAGTCAATAGGAACGGCCATCTGCAACAAAAGACTCAGCTGGGACCATTAAGCTCACAAATCCAGAATGGAAAGCAAACAAATAACAATAGCTTTAGGGTGTCAGACCAAATATTCATTCAACCCATTATCCTGGTGTGGCAGTACATCCCCCCGCCCCCCCCATCCTGCCAGCAGGAAACGAAACTTCTCCAGGAAGGGAGAAGGGGAAGGAAACCCTGGAGGCTGCAGGTTGAAATTTGAACTGGCCAATCGAGATGCGCCAGGTACACCGAGGTGACCCTCCTGGCCAATAGAATTAAATGACCACAGGTCAGATTCGACAGGGGTAGAAATGGGGTCCCCCCAGAGGACATGTTGGAGTCAATCCTCCTGGGAGCAGCGGGTCTGCAGTCGGGGACTCCCCCTCAGGTCGGAGCAGCGCCCGAGGTAACTCCTCGAGGGAGAGAGCCCTCAGCTTTTAGGCGAGTGATACGCGCGTTTTGAGCCATCACTTTAAATCTTGGGGATCCTTAAGTCGGCCGTGTAGTATTAATTCTCTTTACATCATTGAGCCTGTGGTTTTATTAGATGTTACCAGACTTCTAACTAACTTTTGCTGAAGAATAAATCTGAGTTTTAACACCTGTGGGATTTGGTTAGTTGTGCATCCGTAACATTTTGGCGTAGTCGGCAGGATGGTGTTAATAGAGGAATTATTACGGAGGCGCGGCTGCAGCCCTTCTCCCCCAGGTCTGGACTGGGCGAAGGAGAAGTGGTCCGACCCGGCAGCGGTCGTGGAGAGAGTAGAACTATGCCGCGGAACTTGTCGAGATGGCAAAGGCAGTGTGTGTGCCCTCCTGGGCGCCTGCTTTCCAGCAAGCACAGAACTGAAAGAGTGATTCTGCGAAAAGGCAAGGGGAAATAGATTGTCTGAAAGTGGACTTGGAGGAAAGGGACGTGCGGCCCCTTATTGAAACAGAAGGGCACGCGGGTCCACACGGTGGGAGCCCCCGGAGCGCTGTTTGTACGGCCCCTTGGTTGGGACCCGAACTCGGCGAGTTGCAAGCTAAGTTTTTGTGCAAGCCAGGCAAAACCGAAACTGAGTATTTGTGGAGAGTTTCTCTAACGGGGGAGGATTGGATACTGTTGAGTGATGATGAAGCGAGAGGTTACTGGGGACCAGGAGTGTTTCTGAGTGCTGGACCGGCGGGTGATCAGTCGATAACATCCCGAGTAGCTTACTGGGCTGGGGGTGTGGACCCCAAGGAGAGAGGAGAACCTGTTACTATCTGGGAAAAGGGACTGGTGGAGTTAACGGAGGGCCGCAGGAAGGTCCGCCCAGCCGGTTGTAAACCCCACCCCGAGCGGTCTCGAACTCGGGGGCCGTCGGGTCGGAACTACGATCCCGGAAGGGACGGTCTCTGGCGGAAGGCACCAGCACTGGGGGCAGCCCGAGCCGTGCTGCACGGGCAGTCCGCCGGCGGCATGCGGAAGCTGATGGAGTCACTGGAGGGGAAAGCTGGAGGCCAAAGGGAAGTGCCAGCAACCCCGCCCCCTCGGGAAGAGAAACGGGACCCTTTCACGGCACTGCGAGAGGAACTGGAAGGGCTAAAAACTAGGAGCTGCGGTTTGGGGTTCAGGCCGCCCAATCCACATGGGGAATACCTGCCAATGGTCTGCTGATAAGGAGCCTTATATACACATTCCTGTAGGCCCAAAACGGATAAGTTTGGAATTCTTAATTGATACAGGAGCCCAAATTAGTGTTTTAAATGAGCAACAAGCTAGTGAGCTGGGAATTAGGCCATCAAGAAAGGCTATAAACATTAGAGGAGTAACAGGGGTGACAGAAAAATGCCCCATAGCTCGAACCCAACTTTGGCTACTGGGGGGGAAAAAGAATGACAGCTGTGGGGGCGGCTTTAAGCCCCTATGAGGGAAATATACTGGGATTTGATGTGCTGGCAGGCAGATAATGGGACCTACCCAATGGTAGGGTGTGGAGCATTGGGGGCAGGGAGGCAGAGGCTATTCATGTGAGAACATTGCAGGTTGCTCCTGCACTACCGCAATCTAAGGTAACCCGTGTCCCTCAATACCCACTTCCAGCCGTGGCCAAACGGGGCATTTTGGAAGTAATTAATGATCTGGAGAAAAGAGAGATCATCAGTTGCACACATTCTCCTTATAATTCTCCTGTTTGGCCAGTCCGCAAATCAGATGGAAGCTGGCGACTAACAATTGATTATAGAAGATTGAATAGTAATACCCCACCATTAATTTCTGCCATCCCAAGTATCACCTCAGTGATAACAGCAATACAGGCTGCAGCCCACCCATGGATGGCTGCTTTAGTTGTCAAAGATATGGTTTTTTTATGGTTCCCCTAAGGGAAGACGACAAACCTCAGTTTGCCTTCACTTGGGAAGGGACCCAATACACCTTTAATCGACTTCCCCAGGGATACAAGCACTTCCCTACTATCACTCACAATGCTTTAGCCAAGCTCCTTGATGCTGTGGAGGTACCCCCAGGTGTCCACATATATCAATATATAGATGATATCCTAGTTGGTGGGGACAACAAGGAACAGGTAGGACAAGTGGCTGAGGCCATCTGGAATGTGTTAGTCAAGAATGGGCTATTGGAGAAAACATATACCAGGGTTTTCGGTGATTGGCCGCCCTCTTTATGACTTGCTCCGAAAAAACAGAAAATGCGATTGGACTTCGCAACATACTGAAGCCCTTAACACTCTGAAAGATGAGCTTAAGGCTTATCAGAGACTAGGTCCATTGCACCCATGAGATCCTTTAAGGGTGGAATGGGGATTTTCTGAACATGCCTCATACTGTGGTGTGTTTCAAAAGGGGCCACAGGAACCAGCTAGACCATTATTACTCTCCTCCACTGCATTCAAAGAAACGGAGCGACGATATTCAGATTGGGAAAAGGGGTTTCTCTCCCTCACTAGAGCAGTTAAAGAGGCTGAAAAGCTACGTATCTCACAGGATGTTATAGTACACGGTCCTTTCCCTCTCTTAAATTCAATCCTCAATGGGTCACCTCCTCCGGACGGAGTAGCCCAAAAGGCCACAGTTAGGAAATGGTATGTATACCTAGAAGGGATAAGCCAATTGCTCCCACTAAAGGAGGGTCTGACTAAAGCTTTCAAACTACAGCAACCTGTAAACCCTGACCCAGCCTTGCTGGGTCAACCTTATAAACCTTCTCTGATTGAGGAGGCACCCAAACTCATGGCAGGCTCAGATGTGCAGGGAGTGTGGTTCGCAGATGCATCTGCCTGTTGAGTGGGATCAAAATGGAAATATAAAGCAGTGGCGTTGGAGATTGGTACTGGGAAGACAGTCGAAGAAGAGGGTGAAGGTAGTGCACAAGTAGGAGAACTACGGGCTTTATTACTGGCCGTAGAGAATGGTGCTACCATCGTCTATACTGACTCTTATGCAACCTTTAAGGGTGCTACAGAGTGGATATGTCAGTGGGAATCTACTAAGTGGGAAGTAGGTCATGCGAAAGTGTGGAGGACAGAGGACTGGCAATGTCTCCTGGCAATAGGGAGATCCTGACCTTTAAAGGTGGGATGGGTGAAGGGACATGCTCGGGATGGAACCCCAGCTGCGAAATGGAATCAACAGGTGGACCACCTGGCCCAAATCAGGATGGTCACCAGTGAGAAGGAAGATTGGGATAGACTAGCAGAATTGTTGCATATCAAATGAGGCCACTCAGGGAAAGCAGATCTCTATTATGAATGCCGATCTCGGGGTTGGCCAGTGTCTATGAAACCCTGTGAAGCAATTCTCACAGCTTGCCCACAATGCTGAATAAGGCTTAAAGCTAATCACCCAAACCAAGCTCCAGCCCAGCATATCAGACAAGGCAAGGCTCTTTGGAGCACGTGGCAGGTTGATTACATTGGTCTTCTGAGACCATCTCATGGGAGTGGAAAGACTCACCACATCAGTGCCCGGTGGATAATCCCGGACTTCTAACCCTGTGACCTGGTTTTAAGACCGAGGCCTAGTTTGTGCTTTTTTACAGGACCATGAAGGAACGAGTCATTCTAGTCCTTTTGCTGACAGTGATGACGGTGACAGGCGTGGATGGTGAAGATCTGGATGATAATGTCGTGGCAAAATGATGGACATTAATATATCGCGAGTCCTTGACCTCGCATGAGAGCAATGTAACAATTATAGTTGGAGGTTCAGATTGGATGGGGGAGGAGGTTATACTCATGTTGTTTATAGTTGGTCACCAAGTGCAGTAAATACTAGTTCAGCATGAAACACCAAATGTGACTATATCCTCCAACTAACCCATGGGATCACGGGGTGGAGTTGGAATGGTACTACACTATGCCCTGAAATTCCATGGGGGCAACTGTATGGTACTTGAGGAACATCAATAGAGCACCCTAGAACTGAGTTTACAGCTATCAACCTTAGCCAACGCTACAGCTAACAATTCGGAGACTCTCAAACAATCGGTTATAACATATTGGTAAAATGACCTTCAAAAATTGGGCTGTATTGGATTAGATGCCAAAGAAAGAGAAGGGTATATGTAAAGTTTTGAACATGTCAATGGACAACTGCTGTGTTCACTCCAAATGTGTCAATGTGGCTTCAAGACTAAATCAACGAGAGAATACGGCAAGAGACTCGGAGGCAATTGCTTCTGCACCAGGGACCAACTGGTTGGGAAAAGTTTTGATATGTTCAGATTTTCTTTCACGGGGTGGGCAACCAGCCTTCTCTAATCTTCAATAATGCTTGTAGTTATGATTACTGTAATCTATATTGCAATAAGTTCTATCAAATGCTTGGTAGTGAAGCCTGTACTAACGGTTAAGTATACTCCTTTAAACTGTCCACACACTGGATATTCCTGTGTTTGATATTCCACTTTAGTTCTAGACCAGAATGGAACGATGACCCACAATGAACGTCAAACTCACCAAACTGCACCCCCTTTTAACTTTGGAGGCAAGAGGTGACTGTACCACCACTCCAATGAAACCAGTCGAATCATGACTGTGGTCACGGGGTGGATTGTGGCAGTACATCCCGCCCCCCCCCCATCCTGCCAGCAGGAAACATAACTTCTCCAGGAAGGGAGAAGGGGAAGGAAACCCTGGAGGCTGCAGGTTGAAATTGGAACTGGCCGATCGAGATGCGCCAGGTACACCGAGGTGACCCTCCTAGCCAATAGAATTAAATGACCACAGGTCAGATTCGACAGGGGTAGAAACGGGGTCCCGCCGGAGGACACGTTGGCAGTCCTCCTGGGAGCAGCGGGTCTGCAGTCGGGGACTCCCCCTCAGGTCGGAGCAGCGCCCGAGGTAACTCCTCGAGGGAGAGAGCCCTCAGCTTTTAGGCGAGTGATACGCGCGTTTTGAGCCATCACTTTAAATCTTGGGGATCCTTAAGTCGGCTGTGTAATATTAATTCTCTTTACATCATTGAGCCTGTGGCTTTATTAGATGTTGCCGGACTTCTAACTAACTTTTGCTGAAGAATAAATCTGAGTTTTAACACCTGTGGGATTTGGTTAGTCGTGCACCCGTAACACCTGGCTCCAAGAGACACAAACATTAGATACACAGAGAAAAACCGAAGAGCAGAGCAAGCATGGAGTGTTGCTATCCTATATTTTTTCCTTCATCCAATGGTTTGCAGGTGAAGCATCTCCTCAACCAGTTAGGCTGCTTTTTTTATTTAAAGAAAAAATCAGCAGCGTTCATTGCAAAATTATTGTGTGTGAAACTTCTATACGTAGAGAAAGCATTCTAGAATGAAACTTCACCTGAGGGAAAAACCTGGAAATGGGTGCAAATACCTTTCAGAAGACATGTGCTGTTCAAGCCATGATACAGAAAGTACTGACAGCTACTGATTTTTTTCACGGCCTGCCTTTTGAAACCAAAAGACAATTCCAGCAGGAGTTGAGGGTCATGAGATTTTCAAAATCCCAGCTCTGCAGCAAAGAACCAGGAAACTCGAGCCTGACTGTCACCCTGGGAACCTCAGGTCATCATAGGTTGACAGACTGGAAACTGGGAGCCTGGCACACTCTACCTCTGAAACACTGCTCCAGTGTATTATAGACTCCTATGACCAACAACTACAGGATAGATCTGTGCAGTGGATGGATTCCTCAAAATTAAGATCAGGTATCCTGCCGGCTCTGGAGTCTGACTCCAGACAGATCAAGGTCAAAAGTTGCACTTTCTTTAACTCTGAGCTGACTGTGACCTAAGCATTTGTTGCCGTATTGTGTGTAGTGACATCCTATGCATGTTCATGTACGTGTTAAATCCTATGCTCGTCAGGAGTAACAAAAGTGGACAACCAGTATCAGCAGAGTTAAACTTTAAAATCAAAGTTTCCAGGACCTGAAAACATGCCTGTGCATGAAAAACTTTGAGAGGAGGAAGGAAGACACATTAAAAAACTGCTTGTCCTTGTCCATTGTTCTACCTGAGTGAACAACTCCTTGCTGTGCAATAATTACAGTGTATATACATCAAAACTATCAGCAAGTGTATTCAAGATTAAAAGGCTAATTTACTTTAATTTAACAGTTATGTTCCTTCCTTCCTGCACCGCTGCTGTGGGAATTGGGCACATTGTCACTGGTTACTAATACAGTAGAGTAATATGTTATTTCAAGTAGATTCTGTCCAACCACACAGACTCTGCGTAGCATGCACCATCCTCTGTGAGATAAATTGGGTTGTCATTGCAATTTTAAGCAAATTCTGGTAGTAAAAATAGTAATAAAATTCTAGTCACCATTTTGTATCTGAATGAACTCTCTGTCAACATTGTTATCAATCCCAGTCAATTACCTAGTATTTCTGATATTTCTTCATGGAATTAAGGAGTAGATTAAGATAAATAAGACCAATACACCTTGTCCTGGGCTTCCAAAGAAGTTAAAGGAGGAAGACTGCAATGTATTTGAATGAAAGCAGAACGAGAGCAAAGCTGACTGTTTTACAAAGTCCTAGACTCTACTAAAACAATAAATAAAAATCATGTGACTAAATTTTGTCCTTTCAGTTTTCAAGAGAGATAAAAGGTACAAATACTGACAAAGGAAGATGAGGAGGCTGGAGTCAGTATTCCACAGCTACTGTGTCTAATTTAACATACAGAACAAGTTATACAGGGTCTACGCAGCATCCTACTCATTAAAGATACAGGCAGTTGTTTTTCCCTTTCAAATGTCTTTAACTTCTGCAACACTCTTTCACTTTTGTCTTTTCTTTTTTTCCTTTTCTTTTTTTCTTTCTTTCTTTTTTTTTTTTTTTAATCTTTTTATTAGAATGAATATTCTAACCCTGGGAATTTTTTTCAGGACTTCAGGAGAGCAGACTTTGGTCTCTTCATGGATCTGCTTGACAGGGCCTTAGAGGGAAGAGAGGTCCAAAAAATCTGGTTCCTATTTAAGGATCATCTCCTCCCAGCTCAGGAACACTCCATCCCAACAGGCAGGAAGTTAAGCAAAGATGCCAGGATGACAGCACGGATGAGCAAGGAGCTCCTGGCTAAACTCAAACATAAGATAGTGTACAGAAGATGGAAGCAGGAACAGATAACCTGGGAGGAATACAGAGACATTGTCCAAGCAAACAGAGGTGGGGATGGAAAAGCCAAAGCCATCTGGAGTTGAATCCAGAGAGAGCTGCAAAGGGCAACAAGAAAAGCTTCTGTAAGTACATAAGCAGCAGAAAGAAAACTAGGGAAAATGTGGACGCACTGCTGAAGGGGACATGCACCCTGGTGACATAGGACATGGCAAAGGCTGAGGTATCAAAAGCCTTCTTTGCCTCAGTCTTTACTAGTAAGATTGATGTCCAGGAATCACAGGCCCCAGAGATGAGAGGGAAAATCTGGAGCAGGGAAGACTTACCCCTGGTGGAAGAGGATCAAGTCAGGGAATACTTAAGCAAGCCGGACATACATAAGGTCATGGACCTTGATGGGATGCACCCACGAGTGGTGAGGGAGCAGGCTGATGCCATTACAAGGTCACTCTCAATCATCTTTGAAAAATTCTGGTGTTCAGGAGAGTGGCCTGAGGACTGAAGGAAAGCTAGTGTCACTCATGTCTTCCAAATGGCCAAAAAGGAGAATCCAGGGAACTACGGGCCACACAGCTTCCCCTCAGTCCTAGTCCCGTTCAATGTTTTCATTAATGATCGGGATGATGGGGCAGAGCATACTCTCAGAAAGTTTGCTGGTGACCCAAAACTGGCAGGAGTGGCTCATATCACCAGAGGATCATGCTGCCATCCAGAGGGACCTCGACAGGCTGGGCCAACAGGAACCTCATGAAGTTCAACAAGGGGAAGTGCAAATTCCTGCACCTGGAAAGGAACAACCACAGGCACCAATAAATACTGGGGCCCACTTGGCAGGAAAGCAGCTTTGCAGAAAAGGACCTGGGCGTCCTGGTAGACACCAAGCTCAACATGAGCCAGCAAGGAGCCCTTGATACAAAGAAGGCATCCTGGGCTGCGGCAGGCAAAGTATTGCCAGCAGGTTGAGGGAGGTGATCCTTCCCGTCTGCTCAGCACTGGTGAGGCCACACCTGGAGTACTGTGTCCAGTCCTGGGCTCCTCAGTACAAGAGAGACATGGACATACTGGAGAGAGTCCAGCAAAGGGCCATGAAGATGATTAAGGGACTGGAGCATCTCTCCTAGGACGAAAGGCTGAGAGAGCTGGGACTGTTTAGCCTCAAGAAGAGAAGGCTCAGGGGGGACCTTATCAATTCATATAAATATCTGAAAGGAGGGTGCAAGAAGGACAGAGCTCTTTTCATTTGTGCCCAGCGACAGGACAAGAGGCGGTGGACACAAACTGAAACACAAGAGGTTCCTCCATAAGGAAGAACATTTTTTACTGTGAAGGTGACTGAGCAGTGGCACAAGTTGCCCAGGGAGGTTGTGGAGTCTTCATCCTTGGAGATACTCAGTGGCTTTCTGACATGACACATTGAAAGGTAGAGGGCAGCCCTTTTGCTGCAAAATCTTCACTCCTCTCTAAGACCTCCAAAACATGATTTTAAAGGGGTTTTAATCTGTCACACAAGCTCTCCTTACGCTTCCAAGCATTTTACCAAGCCTTTGCAGAGATGCTTTTCACTAGCAGCACTGCCCATAGCTACTGCAAGGTGAGCTTGGCCAGGATTTCAAAACTTAAATGTGAGTATGAAATCTTGAACTTTCTTGTGCTTGACTTAATAACCCTTTTCCTGTAGCAGCACAGGTGTCTCAGGGTCAAGAATGCAGTAGCTAGGGTCTAAATCTTCAGTTTCACTTTGTCTGTCTGATATTGGCCTCTTGGCTTTGGAGATTAGTGACGAATATCTTTTGTACTGACTGGAACAGAGCAATTGAATCAGGCATCATAGACAGTTTGTCCTTGACCTCCCATTCACAGAAGAGTCTTTGTGGAGCAATGTCACTGTCACCTAGCTACTACTGGGTTCTTGTTTACGTCCTTAAACAAAACTTAAACAAAGTCTTTTTAATTAGCAACTACAGTTGCAAGAACTAAGAACTGTATTGGAACCCTATTTCCTCCATACAGATTTTTGGTTCTTGATCCAAACTTCACTGACACAAGCCAAAATGTATCTGGGACGAGATTTCCAAATGTGCTCACGTTTCCGTATGTCAAGCTCTCTCACTTAGTGAGGGACTCACACGTTTATACAGCAATGAAGCTCTCCTCAATATACAGCCCAGAAGAACACTTAACAAAAATCTTTCCATCAGCACCAGTTCCTGAAACCTTTCCTACCTTTGCAATCTATGAGAGCTTTGCATGTTGATTTTAGTCAGTCCAGATTTCAAAGCATTTCTTCCAGGACCTGTAGGTAAGTGAACTTGGCAAGACAACTTGAATAATAAACAACACTGAATTTCTCATTGTGTGTGAACACAGTGATCTCCATCTCATAACTCTCCTGAAGAAATTATCCATGTATTAACAGGTCATAGGTGCGTCTCATTTTCCCTCAATGCTCATTTTCAAAGCAGTAAACTGACAACTAGGATACAATACAATGGAATGGAATGGAATGGAATAGAATAGAATAGAATAGAATAGAATAGAATAGAATAGTTCAGCTGGAAGGGACCTACAATGGTCATCTAGTCCAACTGCCTGAACACTTCAGGGCTGACCAAGTTAAAGCACATTATCAAGGGCATTGTCCAAAAGCCTCTTCAACACTGACAGGCTGGGGGCATTGACCACCTCTCTAGGAAGCCTGTTCCAGTGTTTGACCACCTTTGCGGTAAAGAAATGTTTCCTAATGCCCAGTCTGAACCTCCCCTGGTGCAGCTTTGCACCATTCCCATGCGTCCTGTCACAGGATCCCAGGGAGAAGAGATCAGCACCTCCCTCTCCCCTTCCTCAGGAGCTGCAGAGAGCAATGAGGTCACCCCTCAGCCTCCTTTTCTCCAAACTAGACAAACCCAAAGTCCTTAGCTGCTCTTCACAGGACATTCCTTCCAGCCCTTTCACCAGCTGTGTTGCCCTCCTCTGGACGCATTCAAGGACCTTCACATCCTTCTTAAATTGTAGGGCCCAGAACTGCACACAGCGTTCAAGGTGAGGTCACCCCAATGCTGAATACAGCGGGATAATCACCTCTTTTCACTGGCTGGTTGTGCTGTGTTTGATGCACCCCAGGATGGGGTTTGCCCTCTTGGCTGCCAGGGCACACTGCTGACTCATGCTGAGCCTGCCGTGGACCAGCACCCCCAGATCCCTTTCTGCAGGGCTGCTCTCCAGCCACTCCTCTCCCAATTTATGCTTGTGCCCAGCATTACTCCACTCCAGGTGAAGCATCGAGCATTTGTTCTTGAAATCTTGGATTTGGTCTTGTGTTCTTGACTCCTTCATTCCCTTGTTGTTGGGTTACTTCCACCAAGCCCTGTTTAACACTGGAGATAAATCCCAACATGAACTTACGCACCGTGATGTAACCGGCTTAGAAAGATCTGTCATCTGCAGCTTCTTGGAATTAATTACAAATCAGCACTTCAATAGTTTTAGTTTCTCAGAAGCTAGATTGTCATTATTACCCAGGAGGAGTAACAAATTTAGCCAAAGCTTTCCAACGTGATTTTCGTACATCTATGAAATGTTACAGCTGGGGAATGATAGCATCCAGGTCCAACTCTCTCTGTTTCGATTGCAGGCTTGAGGTGTAACTGATTTAACAGACTACAGTGTTTAACGGTGAAGCACCACGTTACTGAGGAACCAACTAACTAAATGATAGTCTTACTAACTAATAAACACTACTGTTATTAATTTACAATTATATCATTTTACACACACAAAAATAAAGTTGGGAGTTATTGTTCTGAAACCTTAACAAATCACCATTGAATTATAGTTCTGTCACCCTTCCCTCTCCACGCTACTTATGGCCGGGGAGCAAGTCTATCCCTCTGTACCCCTCCACACCAGATCTTTTGGAGACAGACCTGAGGGAGAGTCCAGTGCGTCCCCTCTGGTGTCCCAGTGGGCTTGTGTCCACAGGCCAGCATTACTACTGCTGTCCACAGACCTCCCTATTCTTACCATCAAAAAATCCCTCTTCTTTTCCTTACCCAGTACTAAAACTTTTCTTTCCATTTGTCCTCTCCCTCCGTGCACCTCTTCACCACTCTTGTACCTCCTTTTCTCCACCCAAACTTCCCCCAAGTAAACAACTCCTCTCCTAATTACTTTTCCCTCACTGGTCCCAATTCTGCTATGTTTGCACCTTAATGTTGTGTTTCCAAGGTTATAGTTTAGACAGCTTCAGCCTTGTTTGGTATTACTGATGTGGTTGCCTGGGTACAGGTGACCTTGCATAATTTGGCACCCCGCAATTCTGTTAAAATCATCTGGTTTGAACTGCCAGGTTTTGTGTGTTGGTGTTCACCTTGCACACTTTCTAAGACAAAGGGTTCCTCTGCCTACCTGCAAGTAAGTGCAAGGTCACCCATGTAACTGGACAACAGTATATGGGTTTTCACCCTGTGTTTTAGTGCTTGCACAGGATCCTTACCCTTGGATACTTTGAAGCACTTTCTTGGTTGCCAGCAGCAGCCTTGCTGAAGGAGCTCTGGTGCTCCAGCAAGACCTGGTGCTCAAAAGGGAGGAGATTTGGCTTGTCCGGCTTTGATTACCTCCCATGGTTTAACGGCAGCTTTAAACTTTGAATTTTTCTTCTCTCTTCATTTATTGGAATTTGATCTCGCTATTCTTATGGCCTAGTTTGCCCACCATATGTAACACTCTCTTCTGAAAGATACGGGTTGGGTCTTTGCTCAAGACAAAGTTTGCTGAGAAGCCTCAATTTTCATGGGAAATTTTAGCTAATCTATGACGTGAGAAGAACTAGAGTAGCCTGTAAATGTACCCAGAGTGAGGCTGTAGGTAGAAACAATCAGCAGATGTGGGAATATTTGTAGTGTTTTCTTGAACTCTGTATCTGTTTACACTCTCACTTCACATTTGTACTTCGGGCAGGAGTTTATCGTTTCCCAGGTCAGAGAACTAAGAGACAGAGCGTTGATACACAAGCTGACCGATGTGTATGTGCTGTCTATCAGCAACCAGCCTGACAAATATGCTGGAGAAATGGTCACTGGCATTTAGAAGAGGTGACTCTATAGGGATTGAGAGAACAAGAAGCATATAAAAGTCAGAATTTTCTGGCCTGTCTTCTTGTTTTGTGATACATATTGTTGTAAGAGCTCAGACTGCTTGCTAATACTGGGTGCTTGAGTTAAAACCTCTGCTGTTAGATCTGTTCCCAAAACCTTTTTGGAGACACAGAGAAAAGTGAAGGAGGTCAGAAAAATGTCACCTGGGCTTGACTCCATAGAGGAGCACTCAGAAGAGGAAATATAGAATAATTCACACCATAAATAAACAGGCAGCTGCACTCTTCCTGAAATAGCCCTGGAAAGGGGTTCTCGGGAATGATAATTTTTCTCCTAAGCACAGTGAGCCAAGTTTGTGTGGGTATCTAGGCAACGGCTTTTCAAAAGTACTCTCCCTTACCCTTGCTCCCATCCCTCTGAAACTGACAGTCCAATTCCCAGGGTGAGGAGCAGTTTCTGCAGGACTTTGGCCACAGGCTACAGTCAGGGATTTCGGCATGGTGAGGTAACACCAGTAGTTTAAGTATCGCTAGTTAAAGTATCTCTGCACCTTCGAAGGTGTCCATTGAAGACATACTTGGATAAGTATACTTCCCAGTATAATGGAGACTTGATAGCTGACTGACATCTGGCGTTAGGATGGTGATCTCAGAACTACTTACATGATTGATAGTAAAACTAACAAAAGTAGCTATTTAGAAACTAACGCATCTCTAAGACTGCATTTTGGTTTTCTGAGCATTAGGAATCATCAACTCATAAAGAAAACACTGAGGCAAGCAAGGCAATTTAATCTCAACAGTACTGAAAGAATGGATTGCATATAATAATCACTAAATACAACTCTGTTTCTTTCAGTTGTGTTGAAGGCTGACATAAACCACTTCCTTTCGAATCATTACACTTCTTTGTTCTGGTGAGATCTTCCAGCTTCTGATGGTGTGCTCATTGCTCCCTCGCATGTAGCAGACCAAAACGATATCTGCTTTTTGTCCTGTTAAATGTCACTTCATTACATTAAGATGGGTGAGACTCCAGATACATAAAATGGGCCCATCTCACTTGCAAAGATGGTTTTGGAATAGCATTAGCGTACTTTTTCAACAGTCTGTTTCAGCACCATTCTCTAGTGTGCTGTGAATATATTACCCATGTGGCAGGTATCTTGCAATCATGTGCTTTTCTGCTCTAAAGCGTTTCAGACATGGAAGAGAATAAATAGCACGTCTTGCCCATAATTTAATCTCTGGATTTTCAAGGTTGTTGTCAGGGAGAGCTAATGAAAAAGGACAGGTAAAAATTAATATTTTAAGGGTGAACACACTAAAATAGTTCTTGGTTGTGATCTCTTTTTATTCCAGCTCGGAGAAGCAGTAGATGGGCTTTCTCTGTAAGTGTTTAACTTGAATCTGTGAATAGTTCATATTTGGTATACAGAATTTTATCACTGGAGCACATTGAAAGGTTGTGTTGAAATTTCTTAGGGAAAAAAAAGGGTATAGGTGTATTTTTCTGAACCTTTTCATCTTCTCTCCTGCTTTTTTGTTTTTAATTCCCAGCAAGGCAAGGCTTGAAACATGTGCAGGAGGTACAGGGAGTCAGAGAAACAGTTTGTTTTGTCATGACAGGCAGGGTCCATATGTGCCAGCAGCACGACTCTTGCCTACATGACGTGGAGGTTGACTCCTCAGTGCTGGAATGCCAGTTCATGATGCTCCCCAGGTAGGAAATCTCAGAAAAGACTACAATTAGATGATAATGCTGAGGCAAGAATGACTTCTATCAGTCTTTAGAGAGCGACTGAAATGACTAGTATAAGCTGCAGCAAAAGAAGACCTAAGAGCAGCTAAGACCCTTCTCTGTTGATGAAAGGGGGAAAAGTCACTCCATACAATTAAGCTATTATGAATTATAACCTTACTTACTCCTTTCTCTGCCTCCTGAGTTTTGTTGCATCAGCTGTTTCTAAATGTAAATGCGGTAATACACGGATATTGTCACAAAGTTCTTCAGAAGGTTTAGGAATTGTAAAGCCTAGCTGAGTAACAAAACAGAAAAGCAGAAAGTGTGCTGTCCTGGGAAAGGGGAAATAAATCCTGGGTAGTGAGGTCTCTTTTGCTTAGACCTTTCTTCCATGCAGAGGTTTCTACAGATGAAATGTTATTGGTGGTAGAGTACTGGGTTCCACTTCACACTGAAAACTGCAGTCTGCGTGACTGATTCATCTAGTATTTGAAGCCTGTGGTGGTGATAAAGCCATATCCAAGATCACTAGTTCATGTAGTCTGGGAGCAGAGGCTAGCAAAACGTTTCTCTGCAGACTGGGCAGACTAGCAGCCCTTCTGTTGGACGCCCTGACTGTGCCATCTGTGTAAGAAGGGACAGATCTGCCACTGATCTGTGTTCAAGAACCCCATAATTTAAGCACTTAATAGTAAGGGCTGAAGTAGTGAACAAACACTGCGTTTCTTGCTTAGGATAGCTTGCAGAAGTATTATGCTAGATTTTTCTTTTTGCTTTCACGCTTTATGAATTTCTTTCTAATATAAAGATTTGTATTTTCAGTGCAGTCCTTTTAAAGGGACTGACTCTGGAAGAGGAAGAAAGGACTTGACTTCTCCGGAGCCAGTGACGTGTGGCTCTGGATTGGAACTTGCACCGGGATCAAGAGCTTGTGAAAGAATCTGTGGAAAGACAATACTTCTCTAATTTCACAATGGGATTTCAATTCAGATTTGGAATAAATCAAACCATGTTACACACAGGTAATGTCCCTTTTTCCTGTTTTACTTCAGAAACTACCAAAAAAAAAAAATGCTATGCACATCTTTCTGTTCGATGCTGACGGTAGTTTGCCTGTGTTTAAATGCAGCGTTCATTCTTTTTTTATACTATAATTTGAGCTACAGACAGTGTAGCTTGACAATTTGATTGCATGCAAATGCCAGGCAGTGAAAGGTGACAGCCTTTAGAGGCATTTTAGAGAATTTCCCAATCAGTTTTCTGTGTTCAGAACAATTATAACTAACACTAGTGCCTGTCACGGGTTTTCACTTTCACTTTACAGAAGCCCCTGTCTGGGGGCTTTTAAAGGGGAGTACTTAAGAAAGTGATACTCACAGAGCCTCTGTATGGCTGCCTCTATAGGGAAAAGTACTCTAAACTTCCAAATGATGGACATTCAACAAAGAGGAAGGGGACTGACTCTGATTTTCAATGTCTTGTTTCCAAAACATTGTGCGTGATCAGTAGGAATTACATGATGATTATGCAAGTTCGGAATGAAAGCTGCTGAAATCAAAGGGAGGCATCCAACTCATCTCTGAGGATTTTAGAGCAGGATTTTTCAGGTATCGTATTATTTCATGTGTGTGAGACTTTCATGCTGTCAGTTTTTAAGGTTTTTATTAGAAATCACGCTATACCCTTAGCTGCATGCCATCTTTTGTGGAGGAGGATCTAAGTTTTCCTGCCTGAGTCTGTGGGATATTCACTAGCAGGTAGAAGGCAGAAAAATAAGAAAAGAGGATAAAAATGATAGTGGCAGACCAGCTGTCTCTGTACCCATAGATCTGTGGGTTCTTTTCCCCCTTTTGGTGGAATGAAAAATAGAGCTGAAGAATTGCAAGCCAATCTCCTCAATTCCTATTTTTAGGAAAACAATTCTGGGGGTGGGAGGTGGAGTGGGGATTTATTTCCATTTCACTTTTGAAATAAGAATGTAGTGTAATATGAGAAAATCAGTATCAGTCAACACAGATTTGAGAGCATTTTTTTTTTTTGACAAATCCATTTAGTTTTCCTCGACAGCATATATAGGTTAGAGACACTGCTTTCTCCTCGTTCTTATGGCTGTTGCCCACTATTGATCAGTCGGGACGGCTTATACTCAAACTTCTGTTAACAGAGGATATTCAATCCTCTGCTTAGTGTACAGCGTGGTCCCTGTGTCATTGGAATATTACTACCTTATAATTGCAGGCACTATGTACACAGTGAACTTTATTTCCACAGCGCTTGCTTCTAGTCAGAATTCAGCATCTTAACCCAAACACATGGACTCTCCTTGCAGCAAGTTTTGCCCCTAAAGACCTGCCACTCAAAATGTTACATTCCTTACACCTGAAACGAGAGGCATAAATTGATTGGAAACCAAGTTAAACAAGGGCACTTTATTGGGCCCCCATGGACCTGGGGCAGAAATACAAGGAGTGTTTCTGTGAGTGAGAGGGCAAACGCCTGAGCAGATGCTTCTTCATCACGGGTTATTCCAGCTGTGCCCGTCAAAGGATTTTTTCCACAGAATTCCCTACAGTTGTACCAGCAGCTGAACAAAAGCAAAGTGAACAGGAAAGGAGTAAAATTCTACTCTTCAGAGGTGTTAACTCCTTAGTGTCGGACGAGAACTTGAAATTAACTACGGACAAGCTTTTTCTTCAGTGGAAGGTGTCAGAATTGACCTTCGAGCCTTCAAACTGGGGGCATTGTCTACGGAAAAAGGGTGAACGTTTGCAGGCAAGGCCATTGGGCAAAGCAGTAAACACTGAAACTCAGAGGCTTAAAGAATGGAAAACCAAATCTTTCAAGGCTGCTTTAAGGAATAATCTTCAGAAAATAATTTCTCTTCATGGTTCACTCTTCCAGCATTTCACTAGAGTGCCCTTTAATTCACACTTTGCCAGAAAAGTAGTTTCTCTACATATAAGAACAAAGAGACATTCTCCTCATTTTTAAACTACAGAAATCACACCTTTCTTCTCAAATGCAGAACTGCTTGACCTGTAAACAAAATGGTGGAGAATAATCTCAGTTTCCACTGTGCATTCAGAGCCAATTGGAAAAAAATAAGCCAAACAGGCCAGTTACCAACACATGAGCTGGCTTTTTAGTAAAAAAACATTAGCTTTGATCACTGAAGCTTTATACAGAAAAAGTTAAATTATTCTAGTTTTAAATGAAATTTTCATTCTTGACTTTCCTTTGAAGTGTTTCGAATTTACCTGCAGGGAGTAGTCAGAATTCAGCCTTTTGTTTTTACCCTAGTTAGACGAAGAGCCTCCCTGCCCCGCCAATCCTCTCAAGCTCTCTTTGCTTAGCAAATCATCTTACACATTTCAGCAGTTTGAGGAGGTTTTGCATCCCATTAAAAGGCTATAACTATAAATCATTAACAGGTTCACTGAACTGGGATTCAGGAGGAGCCTCGATACTCCAGGGCAGAAATCTCAGCGGGTCACGCTATGAAGGACCTCCCTCGCTCTCTTTGCTACCTAAATGAGAAAATTATTTGCTCGAAAGTCTTTTCAGAGGAGTGTGTATTGGAAGAAGCTGCTTTCTGGCAACACTTTAACCATAGGATTTTGCTGCAAGCAGTGAGCAGTATGTGACATGTATGTTATGTGGTTGGGGAAAAACCTGCCTCTTCCCCTCCTGTTGGGGAGCTCTGCCTCATATGTTTAGTTGTGCTCATTTGGGGATGAGAAGAATATGCCTAAACTGAGTTAGAAGTGAGAAGGATATGAAGAATTTTCTCTCTCTCTCAATCTCATCATGCGTGTTCATGCTCTCTGACATAAAATAAAATTTCTTTTTCCACCGGGAGGTGCCTGCATCACCACGCTGGTGCTCTCCTCTTTCCCCAGCAGTGCTCTCCCTGGGGCAGTGATGCATGGGTAGTCATTCTCCTGCAGAAGGATGTGAAACTGTACCTCCTTATTTCCTGGGATTTTATACTTGTCTAGCCAAAAGCAACTCTTGTGACCAAAGCCATCTTATCTTCTTCTTTCCTGGGTGCACTTTTCCCTCAGGACTTGGCCAAAATACCCTCTTATTATTATTATTTTTTTAACTTTAATTAGAGCTGAGCTGAACACAGCATGGGGAAAGAAATTCATTCTAAACTCAGAACACTCTGCTTGAGAATGGAGGGTCAAATTCTTCCTTGGGCTGGATCCTTTTCTCCTTTGGTAATTTTGAGACATAGGTCCCTGTAAAAGAAAGCATTGTTTAATCCAGAGTCAATGTATTTCCAGCAGAGAGCATTATGATAATGCTGCAGGGAAGATGCAAAAGCTTTATAATGGAAAGCAGCTGCTTAATTTAGGGTTGAGTTCTGCTCTGGGTCATATCAGATCTTCCTGTGGGGTACCGTGACCTTTTCTCTGGTTCTGATAATACCTTTTAAGTTACCTCACTTCTCATGCATTCCCATCTGGTGGCAGGTGATACATTGACATTGCCCTCTGAACAGTTGGGTTCTAAGTGGTGGCATCTGACTTCCTACGCTGGATTCCCATTAAGTGAGCTGATTTTCAGTCCCTTTTGATCACAGCAGCAGATGGTTAGTCCAGCAGCCCTCTGGAGGAAATCCCACTGTCCTTGCAGCCTCAGCAGTGTTGGGAAAGTAAATGTGTCATGGCAATAAACTATCAATGCTTTATAGCATGGCGAAATAGACAGGCGTGCACAAAAATGCTGTTGCTAGTAACCAGCTGTAACCAGAAGTATTTTGCTACTTAAGCTGCTGATTGGTTTGGGAGTATGACGGCTGTTTTTTCCCTGTGAATAAACCACTTCTCCTTGTTGCTGTTAATTAAAATTGCAAAAGACTTATGAGTCAGAGACATAAAGCAAAATTAAAGAAACACAGACAGTATAATAGAAGACTCGTAAGAAAGTGCAATAGCTGATTATAGCAAAAAATATGCATCTGGAGTCTAAATGAGTATAATTTGTGCATGATCAAATTATGTAACTGGTCACATAAACTGCTCAAATTGCTTCTCTTCCCTCTGGAAGTTGGATCTTTCAAAGCCGGTTTCCGGTGTAACTTACTCTATGTTCTGTGTAATCCAACGTCAGTTTTATTTGGCGTTGAAATCAATGCTAGTTTCAATTCTCACATTTGCTTCCTTTTTCTTTAAAAAAACCCCCAAACATAATTAAGAAACGTTTCTGGCTATTTTTCAAGAAAAACAAACCCAAACTAATATACTTCCGAATATAGTCTGACATACTTACGACAAATGCTCCTACAAACCTTGTTTAAGTCATAGCATGATTTGTTAAGCTAATTTTTGTCTTTGTTTGCAAGGCAAGCATACTATTTCCTTCTGATTATAGATGGACTTGGGGAGGTATTATCTTAAACTAATAATGTTATTTTCCAGTACACTAGCATGAACTGTGATTATTTTCATTTCTCCAGTTTTAGTCATTTCTTAGCGGACTCGTTCAGTGTACTTGGAGACTAGTCGATCAAGACATAAATAAGCATGGCTTTTCCTAACACAGAATCTTGAAAAGTTATTGGTACTCCATCAAGCCAAGGAAAGAGTTAAGTGCCTTTGGCTGACATTTATTCACAATAATACACTGATACGCGTTGTAAATGGGGAAGGCATATCTGAGTCACCTCATAGGCTAAATGAGAATGTCAGTCAGACTGGCACGCTTAGGCAAATGTGTCTGTCACTTAAGCCATGGTTCATTAAACTCTGAGGGGGATTTCTAGCATCTGTCCTGCAATTTGGCCATAACTCAGGTCTATTGGCAACCGAACAGCAATATTAAGAAGGCACTGATCCTGCAAGGAATGAAGAGTGTGGTTTCTTTCATGCAGTGTATGGTAATCCCATTGAATTAATTTAGCCTTTCAGTGCATGAATCTGGAGGTGTTTGCTTTCAGGTTTTAAAGCTTACTTGGGTGCTCGCTTTTGAGGTCTGTGAGGCAGGCTCTCTCCTGTTCAGCAATCTGACCTGTGGAAGGGGGCCTTCAGCAGCACCTGTAAGACAAACACAGGTATCGCTGGATTGACAATGCGACACAAAAGGCTGGTTGCCATACAGTTCAAGAAATGAGGATGAATGTCGTCCTGTTGTTCACAAAGGACTCTCAGTGGGGAAGGTTTCTCCAAATGCACAGCTTCGTCATAAGCTACCGGCTTCCATTTCCACAGGGGCTCATCCTTGGCATGCTGGAGTCTCAGTTGCTGTATTTGCTGAGGATGCAGACGTATGATGCCTGGAACCAAGATTACAGAACTAGTTTCTCTAAATTCACTGCCTAATCTCTTTGCTAGCTGAGATACAGCCACGCAGGTCATTAGCAAGTAAAATGTCCCCTGAAATCCTCTTCTCTGAGGAGAAAATTCAGTGACAATGAAAGCTGAGGAATATTCCCGGGGCTGGAGGCTTAAAAGTCCTGCCAGTACAAGGGGCTACCAGTAGGCATCACTGGCGGGGAGAGCAGGGCCGAGATGGTCTCATTGCATTGCTGTTACTAGCAGAAACTTGTCGCGGAGGTCCCGGTCTTGTCCTGTCACCCTCATGGGCAGCACATATGAGGAAGAATGGTAGAAAACGACCTATAAAACTAAAAAGGTTAAAACAAGCTAGATAGAATGTCAATGGCAAATACTATGAACCACAAAAAAACCCCAAACAAAAACAAAAAAAATCAATGATGTAATTGAAATGTTTGAGATTGATTTTATTTGAAATCATTTCATTAGGCGGTTCTTTGGCGGCAATGCATCGAATTTCCTGGAAGAAAGGCAAGCAAGTATCTTTGGTAATTTTCCCCTTTCTCTCCCAGCACAACATCACATTATCAGGGGTGCGATTTACACATTTAAGCATGTGTACTGAAATAAATCCGACATTTTCATTATTCTGTGGAAAATCTAAAGCCCATAAACAAGCGGAATATTGCTTGCATGAGGATCTGCAGAGTTTTCAGCTGTCTGAAGAAGTGAAAGAGAAATGCCATGGAAGGCAGCTATAAATAAACAAAGAAATTTGCATAGTCATAGGTTGTAGGTTTACAGTGTGCTTCCTTAGCTTGCTTACCTGCTGTACGGTTCCACAAACAGTGCTGCACTTCTGTTTGACATTAACGTTAGCTCATCTTACACGGAGCCTAATTTAACGTTGAATGAATTGCATGTGATTATACACACAGACTAATGTTTTTTAATTCTCTTGTTCTTCTTCCAGTTTCCTGTCGTTGCCCACCCACTTGTATCCCCCACCTTTGTGAGTTATAGCCTGTTTAATGTGTAATACATTTAAACACTTCTAACCTACTCTACGTATTTTTTAATTATTGGGGGGACAAATCTTAACTAGAAATGAAATGTGTACTTCAATAGTGCCTACAGTTATGTCCTTGGTACATCCTAAAGAAGAGTGCCAATGGATGCAGAAGTGTTGTCCCGATCCAATATCGGGGAGGGTTCTTAAATGATCCCAAGAGCGAGATTAAGACACAAACGAGGTCAGATGCCGTACAACCTTACAAGTTTTATCTCCTATAACGACTGATAATAGCGATAGGACAGAAGGAAGAAGAAAGGAAAAAGAGGCAGACCTAAGCGAGAAAGCGGGAGAGAGATAGCAGGACTAGTTACCACCACCACAAAGCCAGCAGCATCCCGTTGACTCGGTCTTGATGCAGGTGATGGAGGGTCCAAGTCCCAGGTTCCAGGCAAAGTCCCAGTCCCAAGCACTGCAGGCTCTCTTCAGTTGCTTTTCAGGTGCTTTTCCAGGTTTTACAGTTTTTTCCAGTTTTACAGTGTTTTGAGAGGGGAGTATGCAGTTCTTTTATTGTCCCGGTCCCCACGATTTCTCCAAAAAGTCCACCCCTTTTCACGGAGCTCATTATCATACGCGCCGCCCCGTGTTCCTCCATGGGCACATGCCCAGGTGTTCTCGGTGGTTTCTTCACCTTGCTTGTGGGCAAGCACAGCTTGGTAGGCACTGCTAGCTTCGGGCGGATATGGTGGTTTCTTCAGGGACATTTTGTCTCCCTGAGCATGTTCTCCCCCACAGCAACAGGGTGTTGAGGCTGGCAAATGGTTGCTTTGCAGCAGCAATGTCGAGACAAACGTTTCCAGCTAACACAGTCTCTTACAAGTGTTTTTTAGTGACTGTAATATATTTTTTTGCTGATGGTGTTAATACCTTTTTAGATGGTGCCTTCCTAACCTTTATCGCACAGAAATAAAATATGTGCTTCGCCATAACACATGCTGTATACAACTCCTGGTAGTGAAAAACTTGTCCTAGATATTTTATTGACATTCTGATACGCTTCTCATTTTGCCAAGGAACAGCAGCAAAACTTTGACATCAGTGTGACCAAGTCTATACATCAGCCAACCACTGAGGCTGAAAACATATCCCTGGCTTCATTAAAGTCAATGGGAAACAGGGTTTTCCTACAGTCACCTCTTTTCTGAATACAAAGCCTTCCTGTCAAACAGGAGAGGAAGGAAAATGCTCTCTCTTACCTTTTATGTTTGAGAGCTACTCCAAAACCACTCTGCACTTTCAATTGAACTATAACTGGGTAGTGCAGAGGAAAAGAGCCAATTCCTGGGAAACAGGACAAGCTTAAATTCAAGCACCTGGGAGCATGGGTTTGCTTCTGAATGAAAAGCTGAGAAAATAACTCCTCCAGCTTTGTACGATGTCTTCCCCAACAGCAAAACCCGAGGCCTGACTGGGCTCCGCACCTAGTTACAATGGTGGTCAGTAATGTATATCCCTGGGCAATGGGACGGTCTCAGACCTCTGCGAGACAGGATGGGACAGACATCTGCTTCCTGAGGTGGTAGAAGTTTCTGAGGATCCTGAAGGAATAAGTCCAAAAGACATCTCTGAGGCTAATATAGAAAGTCTTGCAAACACTACGCATTTGGATGTCAGTATACAAATTAGAAAAGGTGCAATGGTTAAGATGCGACCTTGGGATATTGAAGGTGTGAGGATTTTGTACTCTACCATGACTACCTCGTGTGACCTCGGAGAAATCATCTGTTGTCTTAGATGCCACTCATCCAGAGATGAACTGCCTCTATCTCATTAGCACTCTTAGGATAAATGTATTAATTACATGAGATGCTCACACATGTTAGAAAAGTATTTAACACATGTAAATATCAGCCCTTTGTATGACTGAGTTTAGCTTCCTTCCATAGCTTGCCTTTGTGCAAACTACGATCACGACAGAAAAACTGTCGTATTTTATCACCTTTTCATATTGAGTATAATAGACAACAACGTACAAATTGAAAGAGGACCTCTTTGGCTTTAGTTTTTATACAATGTACTACAGTTTCATACCTGCACAAGCCTATCACGTATTATTGAGAAAAGCCTGGGGCAAGTTTCACAATATGAACTCTGTTTTATGTCTTCATCAAAGAACAATGCAGCAGGAAAGCGAACCAGAATGTCACAAGGAGGTGTTGCAGGCAATTAAATAGTCGGTTTTCCTGTTTGCATCCTGGTAGGGGAGACATGAAATTAAATGTAGAAGAGATTTTTCAAGGTTTCTAACTTGATGCGTGCCTTGCACACAGGAATAATAGGAATAATTTTAATCTTAACTTTTATACTGTGCTTTGTGCTGTCTCTCTGGGATCTCTTGCATGATTCAGGCTCAACTGTTCTTTAGTCATGAATGACGTAAAATACCTGTGAGGGATTTTTTGTGTTATGATGCGACATTTTGTCATGGGAATCTTGATCCCAGATTAACCAAGGATCAGCATAATTCTGGCAAATTTTGGATTTCATATACTAAAGTTAGTATGCCTTTGGCTGTTGTTGGATAGTTGTACTCCAAAGTCACAACTTTTCTGTTTATAGAATATTTTAAGCATATGTTATCAAGCTGAAATTATGAGGAGCTAGTAGTATTTCATTACAGCACATCACTTCTGCCTTTTCTTCATGGCCTCTTCAGTAAGGTGAAGTCACAAATGGAAAGACTTAAACAATTGTTTCTTCTTGCCTATTCTAAGGGACGTAAAAGTCCTGAAAGAAATGTTGGCAAAATATTTGTGCATGAAAAAATACAGTGCCGCTGAAGGACCGTGTTGGTAAATCAATCTTTCTTATCACAAAACCAGTGTTTTGAGAGAAGAAGAGGGAAACATTGGAGCATTTTTTATTTTAGAAAAAGCACATTGAAAGAAGAACTTTCATTTGGTATGATAATGGGTATTGTAATGGCAAAATGTGACTCACAAACAAGACTCAGATTCATTGGCCTCTGATTTGTTTGAAACATTTATTTCTGCAGAAATTCTTTTGTAGAAGAGTGGTATAATTCAGGCATGGGACTTGTCCTGGGATAGTCTTAAGTGAGAAGTCAAGGCAAAGGAGAAATTTGTCCTCCCCAGCCTCTCTCCCTGGTCCCCCACTCATAGTGAAGAAGCTTCACTGCTTTGGAAGAGTTCATCAAATATTGGCTGCTACATGGCTACAGCTGGTGCTGTCCATATTCCTCCCTTTACATATGGTACAACTGTGTTACACACTTTGCGTTCTTTCATGGATGGCGAGGATTTAGGGGGAATCTTTTCTTTTAGTGTCGGTTAAGATCAAGATTAACATTAAGAAATCACTTTCCTCTCCAGGTCTTTCAGGCACTAACAAGCTTGTCAGTCATGTTGTTACACCTTAGTGTCTAAGCTTACGCTCTTAAAAATCAGAGACTTACTTTCCGTATGCCATTACTTGATCCCTAGTTTTCCCATGCTGAATTCTTTATGCGTTACAGAACTCAGAGAGCAGAGCAATAGGGGATAACTGCAGAGAATTTGACGTAGCTTTGCAAGCTGTGATTTCAGCTCTGGCATTTGGATGACTGGCAAACAAGGAAGCATTTGTCTGGCACTTATTTTCACCGGGACTGTATCAGACATCCTGCAGCGTGACAGACAAAGAGACTTCCCTACCAAAGGGATGCCAGCAATGGCATTCGAAACCATGCTTGGGGAATCATTCAGTGCATTTGCATACACGCTTTTTCAGTATGAACTTAACTATGCCGAGTTGAGGTCTTGAAATCTAGCTACCTATGCACGTCGTATGGTACGTGTAGCCTCTGCTGTCTGAGAGGGAAACGTTCCCTTTCAGGAACTTTACTGGCCACACAGGTGAGTTTCCAGACTGCCCAGTTTTTATTTCATTTCTGACAGTTTTAAGTTGTCCAGTCCAAGACAGTCAGAGAAATACTGATACAAAAGATCTGCGTTTGTTGGCTGGCAGCTCTTTGATCTAGGGATAACTGCTTGCATCATGGAGGAAATCAAAAGGATATCTGAAATTAATGGAGGCAAACACAGAACTGAGATAATGCCTGTGATCTGGCCAACAGCCAATGAATGGTACTGTGAGCAAGGTTTCCAAAGTCATCTGTGGAAACACTAAGTAAACTCAGAGAGCTACACTTAGTTTTACCTAGTGAATTTTACTACCAGAGGTCTTCTTCTGTGAAGCAGAAGTGCTGCTTGAAGAGTAAAGCCCTTTCCCATCCCCCCATGCATTGGGACAGAAGGGAAAAATACGCTGTCTTGACAGAAATTAGTCGATTGGGTTTTTTGTAACTCATGATCCCCCTAATACGTTTGACTATTTGGGATTTCAGATACTTAAATGCAGTGATAAGTTACTACTGTGGTTATGAAGGAATTCAAATTATTCAGGATATCCCTAGGCAAAGATTAACCGGAATGACATTACTAATGGACTATGTAAATTTGGGTAATGAGAAGTAGATGGAAAAAACCTGAAGAATTACCAGAAAAGTGATACTGTCAAAGGTTTGGTTTTCAGCTTTTTTTCTGATTGGAAATTCTGTGTTCTGTTTTTGGAGGGATCAGGGTCAACTGGGTCAAGTGCTGTTCACACAGAAAGGCTGACTACTTCATTTACAATTTGTAAGGACCGGGAAAATGATCTTACCTGATGATGGTGGTGTATGCAAGGGTCTTTGGAGCATCCCAGTGTACATGAGCATTTCCACAAGTAGTGGGTTGTGTAAGCAACTGAAAAGCCTCATACAGGTGGAGACCTGCTGCACACAAGATAATTGCTAATTCTTCTGTTCTTGATGACATCATTTAGTAACCTAAAATTTGGGATACCTTAAAGTATGTTCCAGATCTCTTGGTGGAACATAAAGATATTCCGAGTAAAGGGCATAAAATGGTTTGTTATTCAAAACAAGGACCTTCTTGTTCCTGATCAGTACATGTATCCCTTTTATTTTGTCTTTTTTTTTTTTTTTAAAGACACCTGACCACATTCAGTTGCATCAAAACCTAGGGAAGATACCTGCTTGTAAGAGACTGAATTGTTATCTTGAACCATTTGCCTCAAAGATTGTTAGGTGTGAGGGACTGGGCTGTCATCTCAAGGAACTGCGAACTGCTTATCTCGAGCCCTTTGTCTCTAAGATGGCCTCTTTAAGCAGGACACTCCTCTGTCCATAAGGACGATTACCAGGCCATTGAGGCATCCAGGGGAGGAACCGGGCTGGAGCTGATAAGATACTGGTTTCTGGTGCCGATCACGCGAAGGTCAAGGTCGTGTGATAGACAAAACCTGCAGCTCATGACATCATCGAAATATGCCCTATAAAAACCCATAGAGACAAGCTGTGGGGGCCTTCTTCATCACCAAAGAATTGAAGATTGAGGACCGACGGGACGCCGCTGGATCCGTCCTTGCAACTCCCACCACCGACTGCTCGCCTGAGGACCAACGGGACGCCGCTGGATCCGTGGTGGTGACTATCCTAGCAATCCTATCCCGACTGCTTGCTTGATTTCTACCTTTTCTTCCATTCTATCCTATCGCCACCATTTTCCACTTTTGATACTTTTGATAATAAAAGCTCTTTTGACTATATGGCATTTGACCTCGTTTGTGTCTTAATCTCGCTCCTGGGATCATATCGAAACCTCCCCGACATTGGATCAGGACATTTAAATTGGCGTCACGGACAGGATCCCTTGAGACGAGAGTGCCGTATTGTTTACCTGCTTTAATACGTGAGACCTCTCAGGAAAGTAAGGGGGTGCAGGCTTGTGTTGTGCTGTGTTTGAAACTTTACGTGCTGCCTTCCTGAGACGACTGCTTCCCCACTTTGTATAAGATGAGTGATAACAAAATTGCCCGTTTGGGGAAAGAAGCTTTGTTTGATTTTTTAGAAAAACATAAAGCACAACCCTCTGTGCTTGGGATAGACTGGGCTCAGGGAAATTGGTATAATCTGCAGAGCGTTATTGATCGGATGGTCGCTTTACAGAAAGATGCTAGAGTGCGGTCAGGGAAAGGAAAAGCAATTGTCTGTGCCGTTCTCGGTGCCAGTCTGGCTGCAGCAGTGGAGGATAGGGATTGCCACCTCACTGCAGAATCTCAAATTATTGAATCCCTCCAAAATCTTGTTCAGTCCCTTATGGGACAAGTGGCCGGATTAAAAGCACAACTTGAAGCAGAAAAGAACCAAGTGAAACATTTGCAAATTGCTCTTAAGGAGCAGCTCCTTGCAGGTACTGCCCGTGAGGAAATTCCTCCAAGATCAGAAATTGGCTACCCCTTTAAGGACCTGCAGGCAGCAAAAGAGAGAGTGGAGAAGTTAGAGCTGCCTTCATTGCGACCTTTAGTCAAAACTGAATATACTTATGATGATGAGCAGGACCAGTTCCCCCAAGTTACAACTAAAGAGGTCCCCTATACTGCCACTGAGTTGGCAAAACTAAAAAAGGAATTTGGCCGAACGCCTAAGGAGTCAGAAACGGAGTATGTGTGGAGAGTATCGTTGTCGGGGGGGGGACACCAGATTCTGTTAAGTGAAAAGGAGGCGGAAGGGTATTGGGGACCGGGAATATTTTTAACTACTAGGAATCACCATGCCCCCTGGTCTTTAACCCAACGGGCAGCCTATTGGGCGGGGGGTTTGAACCCCTTGGAGAGGGGGGATCCCCTCGCGATTACAGGGACTGTTGATCAATTAGTGGAGAGTGTGCAAAAGGCAGCTTGTCTGCAGATGATGTATGATCAAAAATTGAAGCCTAGGCAGGAGTCCCCAATGATGATGTCGGTGGATCCTGAGCGAATGACTCCCCTTTTACAGGGACTCCCTGATTCTCTGAAACCGATTGGTATACAATTACAAGGAAAAATACAGGCGATGCCCCAGGGCGAGAGTGTTGTGGCTGCTTCAGGAGGATTCACGCCTGATCAGCACCTCCGCCCCCCAGATAAGAAAATGTGGACTTGGGGAGAAGTGGCCCAGGAATTAATTAATTACGGGCGCAAGTATGGTCCCGTTAACCCTCCAGCCACCAAAACAGACTCCAGGGGCTTGAGGTGGGCTGAAGTAAAAATAGTTTTGCGCCCTGGGAATGATAAGACAACACCCCTTGCTAAACCGCTGGGGGGGAGAGATATCCCGAACAAACATAATATACTGTGGGCGCGGGGATACCAGAAGGGGATCCCGCGTGACTTAATGGACGGGATGCCAACAGACAAATTGGAAAAATTGGTAACAGGGTGGCCTGATAAATCAGCAAATAGAAAAGTGGATTTTGAGAATACTACTCCCAGCGCACCCTCCCTGATTGATTTATCAGAAACAAACGCCACCCAAGAGCCGGCGGGAAACTAGATCCTTCGCCTTTCGGTGGTGAGCGGGGCGGGGGGCGAAGGTTGGATGTATATCAGACAGCTCACTGAAAATGGCCAGGGGGATTTACTAATTACAGGCATTGTGGGACCAAGACAAGTCCCGGTCGCCTTTTTGGTAGATACCGGAACTCAGATTTCAGCTATTAAAACCAAAGACGCTGCTAATTGCGGAATTACACCCTCTAAACAGCAGCTTTTTGTGGCAGATGCATTCGGCATTGTTCAGCCACAGGCATTAGCAATGGTCAGCCTGTGTTTGCCAGGAGAAGATAGTGCCACTACAGTGACAATGGTTGTGGGGGAGTTTCCACTTAATCTTTTAGGACTCGATGTTTTAAAAGGAAAGACCTGGATTGATAACAAAAGGAAACAGTGGTCGTTTGGCTCTCCCACAATAGATATTCGGCTGTTAAAAGCCGCCCCGCCGCTGCTTCCCCCTTCAAAGCTTACAAATGTTAAGCCCTACCCGATACCCTTGGGGGCCAGAGAGGGAATAGCGCCTGTGTTAGAGGACTTAAAGGGACAGGGTATTGTGATTCCAACCCATTCTCCTTTTTAAATCCCCGGTGTGGCCAGTGCGAAAACCTAATGGCAAGTGGAGATTAACTGTAGATTATCGCAGACTTAATGCAAATACCGCTCCATTGACAGCTGCGGTACCGAATATTGCTGAGTTTATAACTACAATCCAGGAACGAGCCCACCTGATTATGACAACAGTGGATGTTAAAGATATGTTTTTTATGGTCCCCCTACAAACAGAGGATCAAGACTGCTTTGCATTTACTTGGGAGGGTCAGCAATTTACTTTCACCCGACTCCCACAAGGGTACAAGCATTCCCCCACTCTAGCTCATCATGCGTTAGCGCAGGAGCTAGAACTAATTCAGACAGAGGAGGGGGTCAGTGTTTATCAGTACATTGATGACATTCTTGTAGGTGGGGATGAAACAGAAAATGTTCAGAAAACTCAGGATGATATAATTTCTCACTTGGAAAGCCTGGGGCTGAAAATTCCATCAGAGAAAATACAAACACCCTCAAGCGAAGTAAAGTTTTTAGGAATTTGGTGGAAGGGACGAATGACATGTATCCCCCCTGACACCCTTTCCTCATTGGATCAGATTAAAATGCCAGAGTCAAAAAAGGATTTGCAGCATGTACTAGGATTACTTGTGTTTTGGAGGAAACATATCCCTGATTTTTCAAGTACTGCAAGACCCCTGTATGACTTGTTACGAAAAGGGGCTCTGTGGGAATGGACCAAGCCCCACGAAGAGGCATTGCACTTGCTAATTTTTGAAGCAACTGCCCATCAAGCACTTGGTCCTATTCATCCCACAGACCCTGTCCATATTGAATGGGGATTTGCCAAAAGTGGGTTATCAATACATTTATGGCAAAAGGGCCCCGAAGGACCCAGTCGACCTATTGGGTTCTATTCTCACAGTTTTAAGGATGCAGAAAAAAGATATACTGCTTGGGAGAAAGGTTTGTTTGTAGTCAGTTTAGCCTTGAGAGAGGCTGAACGCACTATTCGACAGCAGTCTATAGTGCTTAGAGGCCCGTTTAAAGTAACCAAGACAGTTTTAGCAGGAACTCCGCCCCCTGACGGGGTGGCTCAGAGAGCCTCTGTATGGAAATGGTATGCCCAGATACAACATTATTGTGACATTTTTACTGTGTCTGAGGGGGCAGCAAAGATGTTAACCATTCAAGAGGAAACAAGCCCAGATAGAGAAACACCTGAACTTCCTCCTGTAATACAAGTGCCCCCCCCCCGTTTTCTAAACAATTGCGGAATGTTTGGTTTACTGATGCTTCCTCTAAACGAGAAGGAAAAACTTGGAAATATCGAGCTGTAGCGCTCTGCGTAGATGAGGACAAACAAATAATCACCGAAGGGGAAAGTAGTGCTCAAGTAGGGGAATTAGTTGCAGTATGGAGTGTTTTCCAGCATGAAGCTCAATCTACCTCTCCTGTCTATATCTATACTGATTCCTATGCTGTATTTAAAGGCTGTACTGAATGGCTTCCATTCTGGGAACAAAATAGGTGGGAAGTCAATAGGATACCTGTATGGCAGAAAGAAAAGTGGCAAGATATTCTAACCATTGCTAGACAAGGAAAATTTGCAGTAGCCTGGGTGGCTTCCCATCAACAGGATAGCACCCCTGTTAGCCAGTGGAATGGCAAAGCTGATGAATTGGCCCGATTAGCTCCCCTCCAGAAGACCCCAATAGCAGAAGACTGGGAGCGATTGTTAGAATGGCTACCCGTAAAAAAGAAACATTCGGGGATCAGAGATGTCTATTGTGAAGCCCAAGCTTGAGGTTAGCCAGTTACCAAGGAAGAATGTAAAACTTGTGTGTCTGCCTGTGAACAATGTCGTACCCGCTTGGAAAGACACCCCCTGGAAGGTGACCCCCTACACCTAACGGAGGGGAAAGAGTTGTGGGAGGCTTGACAAGTGGACTACATTGGCCCTTTCCGAAAATCAGAAGGAAAGCATTATGTGTTAGTTGGAGTAGAGATAGTATCAGGACTAGTCCAGGCCGAAGCCTTTACCAGAGCTACTGGGGAAAACACAGTGAAAGCTTTGAAAGAGTGGTTTGGCACTTTCCCCAAACCTCAGTCGATTCAGTCGGATAATGGTTCCCACTTTACTGCTAACAGAATCCAAGATTGGGCAACCCAGGAAGCGATCTCGTGGGTACGCCATACTCCGTATTATCCACAGGCAAACGGAATTGTGGAAAGAACGAATGGCTTGCTGAAACGCTTCCTCAAGCCGCATAAGCCTGGATGGGCTGAACGGCTACGGGATGCAGTGACTAGTGTTAACAGTCGTTGGGGAGTGAATGGGTGCCCCAAAATTACAGCGTTTTGCCCGAAGACCACAACCATTATGCCAGCCCCAGATAACCCGGATCATCCCAGAAATCCATCATACTTTCCGGGCCAACCAGTCTTAGCTGAACTCCGCACGGTGGGAACCGTACCTCTGGTACTGGAAACACCAATGAATAAATATGCTTGGAAAGCAAAAGATGCTTATGGAAGGGAACATAAAATCAATACCAGGTGGATTATTCCATCCTTCTAATAACAATTTGCTTCCGGTTCCTTAGAACGAACCGAGTCTGTTTTTTCTTTTCTCTTTCAGGTGAAGACTCTGGAGCATGCCTGAAGAAATACGTGAAGCTGTTAATCGTTTGTGTAGTTTTGTCAGTGATTGCTTTGTTAATATTTATGGGATGTTTGATATACCACCGCAGATGTTGTTTTGGTCGACTATTGTTACCACCTTTAATATCTGGGGAAACTCCTGTGCCCCTCTTTTCGGCTTGGAGTGGCAAAATGAATTTGTGGCTCTAGGCCAGCAAGTGGCCAACACCTTTAATCTGACTAATTGTTGGGTATGTGGTGGACCGTTAGGTTTGGAAAGCTGGCCATGGACTGCTGTCCCTATTTCCCCAAAATGGTTAGTGAGTAATTACAGTGAGGTCAAAAATGATTCTTACTGGGGTGAAGACACACAGCCCTGGACAATACAATACCCAGTCCAAGGTGGATATTGTCTGAACCGAAAATAGAAAGAAAGATGGTATTCCTGTGGGAAATAGCAAGTGCAACTGGGCCTATACTTATGACAACCATTACCTCACTAACGGTTGTAGACCAATCGATTGTTCAAACCATAGGGCAGCTATGTCACTGCCAGAAGGGGACAACCAGGCATATTGTCGCCTCTTGAGTTCCAGTTCTCCAAATTTTGTGCCTCACTGGGCCAGATGGGCCTGGGTGAATCAAACAGGGCACAGGAAACGGTTTTCCCATTTTTGGTCTCTCACTAATCAGTCTAATAACCTTCTTAATGTTACCTGCTTTTGGCACCGTGGTTCTGGTGCCTGGAAATGCAGACTCACTGAGAAAACATATTCTCGTCTCCCTGATGGGACTCAAATTTGGTGGTCAAGTGATAATAAAGACCACTGTCAGGAACATTTGAGTATAGGTCCAGATGGACTTCCTATCTGTTGAGGCACCATAGAGGAGGTGGGAAAAACTGTAGACAGGTTGTTGATGAACGGTCCGTCAGATCATCCTCTGGGAGTAGGTAATTCAACATATTTCCAATCACCACGGACACCTACCGGTTTGTTTGAAAATGGTGCAGGAGCCTTAAAGGGTCACTATTGAGTGTGTGGCCAACGTGCCTACAAAATGCTACCAGCAAACTGGACTGGAGTGTGTTATGTGGGGGTAATTCACCCTTTGTTTTTTCTACTCCCAGACGATAAAGGGGATGGACTGAGTGTTAAGGTATATGATGATCTCAATCAATATCAGCGATCCATTGATACCTCTGTAGCAGGTGGGAGTGGTCAAACCTGGGGCAAAGACGAGTGGACACCTCAACGTATCATACAACATTATGGACCTGCCACCTGGAACCCCAACGAGTGGGTTAGCGGTGCTCAAGAACCTATCTATAACCTAAATCACATCATCTGGTTACAAGCTGTCCTAGAGATCATTACTAATGAGACAGCCCATACCCTTGACCTATTGGCGGATCAAGCTACACAAATGCCAACAGCAATTTTATAACATCGCATGGTTCTCGATTACCTGCTAGCCGAGGAAGGAGGTGTTTGTGGTAAACTAAATGATTCTAACTGTTGTTTAAAAATTGATGACAGCGGGAAAATTGTTAAACAAATTACTGCGGGAATACGAAAGCTGGCCCATGTTCCTGTCCAGACACGGAAAGGCTGGGACATTGATATGTTTTCCTGGCTCCCTGGTGATCCATGGGTTAAGCAAATCCTATTTTACTTGTGTAGTTTTGCCATGTTATTCTTTTTACCATGTGTCATTCCATGCTTTATACAATTGATTCAACGTGTTGTAACTAATATGCAATTTGTAACTACTATTTCGCCTGACGGTGTTAAACAAATTCGCGCTGCACACCGAACCACACCGTCGGTAATACAGATTGTATGAAATGCTCTTTTCTAGCTTTTCTATATAGCTATCTTTTCTCAAAACCACCATAGGTCCTGAAACAATCTTTGAGCCACGGGGTGGTGTAAGAGACTGAATTGTTATCTTGAACCATTTGCCTCAAAGATTGTTAGGTGTGAGGGACTGGGCTGTCATCTCAAGGAACTGCGAACTGCTTATCTCGAGCCCTTTGTCTCTAAGATGGCCTCTTTAAGCAGGACACTCCTCTGTCCATAAGGACGATTACCAGGCCATTGAGGCATCCAGGGGAGGAACCGGGCTGGAGCTGATAAGATACTGGTTTCTGGTGCCGATCACGCGAAGGTCAAGGTCGTGTGATAGACAAAACCTGCAGCTCATGACATCATCGAAATATGCCCTATAAAAACCCATAGAGACAAGCTGTGGGGGCCTTCTTCATCACCAAAGAATTGAAGATTGAGGACCGACGGGACGCCGCTGGATCCGTCCTTGCAACTCCCACCACCGACTGCTCGCCTGAGGACCAATGGGACGCCGCTGGATCCGTGGTGGTGACTATCCTAGCAATCCTATCCCGACTGCTTGCTTGATTTCTACCTTTTCTTCCATTCTATCCTATCGCCACCATTTTCCACTTTTGATACTTTTGATAATAAAAGCTCTTTTGACTATATGGCATTTGACCTCGTTTGTGTCTTAATCTCGCTCCTGGGATCATATCGAAACTTTCCCCGACATTGAATCGGGACACTGCTGTCGTGTTTTTTTTTTTTCCTTCTGTTTAATCAAATGGTCACTAATAATACACTAACTGCAGAATTCCAGAATAACGCTTGAGAGGATACTTTAATTTTTGTCAAGTGTGTACTTTTTCAAGATGCATAAAAGGAATTCACTGGATCAGCTTGGACTCTTGTTAAAAGATAAGTAATTGTGCTTTCAAAAATGTCATAGGCAACACAGGGATATCATCAGCAAATAGTTTTGGAGACAGCTAAAATGTTTAAAATATTTCTGAAATTGAGTTAAAATTGGAAGTTATTTTTTGTCAAAAACTGAAAAATATTTTTTCAATATTTTGAAAGAAAAATATATTTTATTACAAAAGAATATTCAGTAAAAGAAACCATGAATGCATCAAAATGAATTTTTGTGTTACCTACACTCTCTTAAAGATAGTATTCTAGACAGTTTATGCTTCTTTAAAAAAAGCTATAAACTTGTGTTTAATTTTCTTCATAAAGTCTAAAATTTTAAACCAGAGACTTATCAGTAGCTACTACCTGCTTCTGAGTGGTGTTTGCTGCATTGTGTAATTGCAGCATTGATTGGAAAATAGGTTGTGGAAACTGATGCTGTCTGATTAAATGTTAAGTTTACATAGTTCAAGTAAGCCTTAAATGAAACTTTTTAAACAGAGAAACGCACTTTAATGAACCTGGTGATTATCCCCCTCAGTCTATTATGAGTTCCAATTAGAAAAATAAATGAGCAATGTTTGGAGTAAAATACTTCAGTATGACAAGCTTGAAGGTCTTTAGATAATTCATGCTGGTGTATAAGCATATGTGCTTGAATTTTTTTGTTTGCTTGGATTTTTTGAGTTTTTTAAGTCTCAAATTGAATTCATTAATAAATTCTAGACCTTATAACTAGACAGAGATCATGTTTTTGAAATGTTCATAACTTAGTTCTAATGCTGCTATTTAATATAGCGTACAAGCTGATAACAGAGCAAGTCAGTGGAAGTCACAGCATCTCGGCAATTTGAATGTATTGCTGACTGTTTTGCCCTGTCCAAAGGTGACTGAAGTCAGTCATGCAGGTTGATGCATGTTACAGAAGAATCACTAAATGTCCAAATGCATGCAGCATTGCCAGGGTCTCCGATATCTGTAGGTCTTACAGAATTTTGTGGATTGGGGTTTATAACATTTCAGCATTTCAGCATTTGTTTGATACAGAATTACCTCTTCTGCATCTGCAAGTGCCAGGGGGAAATAAAAACTTTTGAACACCAGAGAAGCACAAAATTAGATGTATTGCATGGTATTTGACTTGAAATCCTAATTCTGGTAGAGGCAATGTGAGTTATTGAGTGACTCAAGCCGGTGGAGTAGGTTTTCTGTGGAATTAGGTTGCCTGTAACACCTGTAACTACAGGGGACTGGTTTCAACAGCACGGGCACTCATTTTTTGTCTTAGAGTCCTACATGGGAAAATACAAATAAACTCTACATTTCCTTTTTATTTCACGCTCTGTGACTAAGGCAGAGAGTGCACTTAAGCATCATCTTTGAAACACCATGAAATCAAAACCTTACTGACTCTTTGTTTCCCAAAGGAAGAGTCTGCCTGTCTTTTTTATTATTTCTTGTGAGGCCTTTTCTGTTGTGCCTTTTGTTTTTAATTGATGTAGCACTTGAAATTCTTTCAAATACTTTGAAAGACATTTGAGAAACTGTAGGTACTCAAGAATGAAACCTCAAAGCTTCTCAGCAGCATGAAGGACATCACTGAGTTTTGCTTCCCCCGTGGTGAGGGGTCGGGGTCTGCCCCTGATGCGCCTGTTGCCGCGGAGGATCGAGGAGGATGAGGATGGTGAGGAGCTGCAGGAGGAGGGTTGCAGAGTGGGGAGGAGAGGGAGCCCTGGACCATGTGTGCTGTCAGCTGCTTCAGCTAATCCTTGGGCTGAAGGAGATGGCCAAGGCCACTGACATGGGTACACGTATTCTTTCTGAATTCCTTCCTTCGTGGCAGGAACAGCAGCCAAGCTTGGCTGGACACAGGCTTTTTAGCGAGCTCAGTGGTCAGAGGTTCTGTGCTTTTTAGCGAATTCTGGCAGTCCACTGCCTGAGAAAACTTTATCGTACCACAGTCTAACTGACTTAAGTGTCCCAGGCTACTCAGGACCTCTCTTTGAAAGGTAGCTGTCATCAGACAAGCAGGTTTGTGAATGCTGGAAACAGTGCCAGGAACAAATCTTTGCTTTCTTACATTTTGCCGCTTTTAAAACCTCCAGTGTCTTTGTTTGGTTTTAGTTTGGGGTTTTCTACTGAAAAAAGATGAGGTTTTGTGGCTGCTCTTGATGTTTTCAAAAAACATAATATCAGTCAGTATCCTGTACAGCAAATGTTATAAGTAAAAGAACAATTCTGATCCAAGACAGATTATCCCTGAAGTAAACTTAAATTGTGATAAGATGTTCTCCAAGGCGCTGATCGAAATGGCTGGATAAATCAGCATGGATGAGACCTGTCAGCTGTAAGCATACATGGACACAGTCCTTCCTCAGTCTCAAACAGCAAGTATGAGCACCGAGTGGAAATTGCTTAAACGGTAGGAAACCCCATAATAACTGCCTATAGCTATGCAGGATAGTATGCATACAAAACAAAAGGGAAAATCATGCTAACAAGGACTAATAAATGACCCTTCAAAAAAGAAGAAGAAAAAGTCCGTCTCCATAAGATTACCACAGATGTCAGGTGGTTTGGGTTTCTCCATGAAGATACTCCATTAATACACCTCAATACACACCCGACCTGTTACCATACTCCTCTCCTGGATCCCCAGCCTTTGTGGAGTGGCCAACCCTTGCTGATCACTGACAGGAGCTGTGTGGCCATTGTGCTTAACAAGCACCAATTTCTGCAAGTAGAGTGAAAAGTCATTACTTCTTTCAGAGTGTCCAGGTAGCCACATTTCCAGGTGACCATCCCATGGACGGTCATGTTGGATGTGTAGAAATGGAGGTAGAAGACATGGTTTGTGAGTGCACTAATGGAGACTGCGGAGTTTGCTGTCCTTCTGTGTGACAAGACCTGCTGGGGAACTTCAGTGAAGTTGGAGAAACTATGGCATCCATGGAAGTTTCTTCTTCCTACTTTGCAAAACTATGTGAAGATTATGACGATGTCATAGGCTGTGGACTTGGAAAGAAAGTTTCTGCAAAAGTAAGGATGGGCTAGTACAAGCTCTAGTGAAGGTTTGTGTCGATCTTACACAGCAGCATAGCAAAAGTCAAGTGAGTATTAGGGAGAAGAAGAAGAAAGTAAGTCCTCTTGGAGAACCAGAGGACAGGACTAGAGGAAAGTGGTGGCCACCTATACTGTAGAAAAATAGATTACTTCTGTAAACATATGTGAAGAGGAGTAATGCATAGGACAGAGAGTCTGTTCCCGTATTATTTTGGCTGTGAATCAAGGAGGATTGCAATTTTAGAGCTGAACTGCGGTCTACCTTCATTCTGTTTATATGTCTCTGACAATCAAAACCACTTTGACTTTTGCATAGCTCCTAAATAGCACATGCCCATTACTTTTCTGGTCCCTTGGACTTCTGGAGGGATTATGTGTTGTGGTCATTGTCTGCATGACGTAAAATCCCTCATCTACACTCAGTGAACCTTTTGCTTTGTGCAGACCAGCCAAAATGTAAGTATATAAACTGCTCTTCAATTTATTGTCATTTGCAGAAGTTGAGCTCGCTTTGGGAATATGAGCGCTAGGCAGATCTACCCTTGTAAACAGAAGTAGTAACACCATTTATGATTAAATTTCAAATTGTTAGGCCCTATTCTGCCAAACCAAATGGCAGAAGGTGAAATGCCATGCTGGATGTGTGCTGCAGCATCAGTTTTGGTTTATTTTGAATAAAGAGCTGTTTAGAGGCACCAGTGACAAGTGCTGAAGAGGGAAGTGTTTCTTCAGCTGGCTCTTCCCTTGAGTCTCAGCTGCTGAAGTCCTTGCTGCAGATTCCTGTCTCAAACTGGGACTGCCGCCTCTTAGGAGGACGGATAAAGACCCAGGGCCACCCAGCTAAAGCAGACAGATTTTCCAGGGCCGCTCTCATGCAGAGGAATTTCAGACTTGCCTCTCACCTCAATACCAGACTGGGAGTTGCTGAAGAGTGAGGGCAGTCCTGACAAAACCGTGCAATTTGCTGATCGGACAGTGACCAGAAGAAGGAGCAAGTGGTTATGGTTTTGCCTCGGGCAGGGTTTCTAGCCTCTTTCCAAGACCTACTTGTGCATTTCTCCTCTAAATGCTTAACACTAAAAAGAAGTCTTCAGGAACGGCAGCTCTGGCCATGTCTCCTGAAGGACAGCAGCTCAGCCCGCTCCACATTTGCATTGGGCAATGCATGGCCAGGGCACACGCACCAGATCAGAACCCCCTTCCCCATGCCATCCCCAGGGGACTCATTTCAGCTGTAGTGCCAGTGCTCACCTCTCCAGGTACCCGTCCTGAGCACGTGCAACAGCGATGCTTTGACTGTGACGGAGGGAGCTTTGCTGGCTTACAGGATTTACAAGCTGGATTCGTTTCACTTGACTTACCTGGATAGAAGCTGGGCAGTGAGCTTAAAAGGAGTTGTCTGGGGTCTTCCCCTTCCATTAGAAAAGTGAATGTTTATCTTAGAATAGGATGAACAGCTGTCTGGAAGTGTTTCTATTGCTGCATGGACTTACCACCATTCTTAGAGAAGCACCTGCTTTTTCAAAAGATGAAATCGAGGGAATCAAACCTCTCTCTTTACCTTGAGCCACCTGGCCAAAGGGATCTGGCCTTTATACCTCAGGAGCTGGGCAGAAGTCAAAGGATGATATACTTTGGTGTAGGTCTCTAGGATCTTTTGCCTTCTAAAATATGCATTAGTTAAGGTCACTCTGTCTGCAATGCTGGAAAGCTCTCTAATTTAATCCTGTTGAAAGAGATCGGCAGAGTGAATAGTGACATTCAATTAAAGATCTCCTGTACAACATCTGTCAAGCTGGAAAGACAAATAAAGCTATACAAGACAGACATAACTGGAAAGATGTGCTGAAGGGGTGATTGCCTTTGTTTATGGGTCTTCAGAATGTCATAAAAGGCAGCACATTCTTATTAGTATCTTAGCAGTTTCTGGAGTCCTTGAACAGAGTGAGAATCTGGCATAAACTTGCAGAAGGCAACCTTTGTGCACATGCACACACAGGTATGTGGGGGTGGAGGTAGGTAGATGAAGGGACTGAGAAGAAAGTGGTGAATAGGAATTGTTCAAGGTCGTGGGGAAAGTCAGTAGCAGAACTCTCCCAACCCCTAACATGAGACTTTATTACTTTGCTGGAGGGTTATAAAGCCGCTTTGTCCCTGCAGCATTCCTAGCGCAAGTTACCGTACTAGATAAATGACCTTATGTCAAGACAGAGGAAAAAGGCAAGTTTCTGTCAATTAAAAGGTTCCCTATGATGGACTCTGTGATCTCCTGCTAAAGCAACAGTGACGCAGGAAACATTTTTCACTAACCCATCTGCAGCGATAAGAATCTTGGCAGAAGGTATTCATCTCTACAACTGATGAGTAAGTGTCATTGCGTGATTCATTGTGAATTATTAAGCCTTGAACATTTTGTTGTAATGTGAGATAAAACCTGGGGAGTGCACAGATGGCATCCATGCTGTGCATTGTGTATCTCCCGTACCTGTTCAGTCCAGCCTTACTTCCTTCTCTTTATACACATAGTTCATTCCACCTGATGTTTTAAGCTCCTTTTACCTCTTTGATTAATGAAGAGTGTGTGTGCTCTGTGTTAAGGGAAAAAAGCCAAGAGCTCGATTCCAAGTCTCTTTCAAATTTATAAGGAGTCAATCATCTTGTGGAATAACAATGAAGCAAAAGGAATGGTGAAAGGAAAAGGGGAAAATGGTAAAAATAGATAAGGAGAAGAATTAGCATTTTGAGACCTCATTCTTTCGTCCTAGAAAAACTACATTTTCACAAGTGCGATAATCCCCAACAGGGACTTGGGACTGGTACTTAACCTGTGTTGTCAGAGGCGTTACAGATACCAGAAATGATGCTTTAACAGGCTTGATCTCATTTCCTCTCCTTTTTAAATGCCGTTTTCACTGACAGGCACATAGCAGTGGCCATCAGTAACGCTGGTAGTGACCCAATTATTATTTTTTCCTCTCCAGGTATGAATGTGAGCCCACACCATAAACAGAGTCTGGAGCAAGCTGTTTGGTCCTCAGCCACCTCCTTGGCTTTCTTGGCATAGGAGCCAGGAAGAAAGTGACTTTACTGCTGGCAGCTCAGAGGAGCTCCCTGGGTTTGGCTGCTTTGCAAGGAGGAGCGGTTGCTTCCAGCTGGTCCAGAGCAGTGGGTAATTTCTCTTGGCTTTGCAGAGACTGAGCCTGAGCGTGACAGTCGAGTTAATGGAGATGCACCAGCAGACGTACTGCTACGGGTAGTGAGACTGTTTGTCAGAGAAACACAGGTCCTTCTCAGTCTTCCCAGAACCAGCAAGCTTCCAGCTGGAACTGGAGACAAAAATATAAAATGAGGTATAAAGCACACCTAGTCTACCCAGAGCAGGCAGTCTTATGAATCGTTTTTAGTTATTGTCCCAGTTATGCTTTGTCCTTGCTCAAAAAAGCTTCAAAGCCTTCTTTTTCCTATATCTATCAGAATGAAACCCCCAAAGTTCCCTTCCAATATTTCCAGCAACAGCTCGCTTTTTCTACAGGTACAGAGCAATTTTAAGAAGTATTTAGTGGTGATACGTCATTTCAGAAAGGTCATTCAAGTGCAATTCCTGGTTTAAAATCAAAATAGTTACCCGCCCCCCCCGCCCCCGCTTATTGGTTAACAGCATGTGGCTTTGTGCGCATCTACAAGTGGTAATATCCTGGCAAATGCTATGGCTAGATGAAATAATATCAGGATTGAATTTAGAATCTGGAACAAACTAGCCAGTTGTCTCTTTCTTTGTTATTTTTTTCCAGGGCACTTAGCAGGCAAAGAGTAATCACCTAACTTGAAAGGGAGAGATTTTCACTAGTTGGAGTAACATTCTACCTATGAAGAAAAATCACAATATTCTAAATGATCTGACCATTACATTAATGGACATAGATTAAGTAGACTTGAAAGTATCATTTCAAGTAAATGTTGAATTGCTCCAATACAAGCTTTTGAAGTACCAGGTTCAATACTTTATGTCTATACATTCTGAACACCACATTCAGACAACTTCTGAATCACCAGCTTCAGCTGAGTCAGGATCTGAAAGACCTTGAGGAGCCTTGCCACTATGGGATTAGTCCTGGGTGGTTAAGTCAGGCAGATACAAAGTAAATGAGTGATAAGACACAAAAGATCAGTTCTCAATAAAACCCCAAAATAGCCAAAGGGAGGTGGAGAAGTCGAGAAACAAAGCAAGGTCAACACTGTGGAAGAGATCCAGTAAGTCAAATTTCAGTGGAAGGAATATATATCCAGTTTAGATGTTTTGTCCATACTTTGATGGAGTCTTGTTCAGTTGCAAGAGGTTCATTAGACAGAGCTTTCCTGTGGGTGTTATGTTGGGACCTATTTATCTAGTTGTAGCAATCTGCTGGTGAATACCATGGGGTGCTTCTTTTCCCATCCTACTTTGGGCCAAGTCCACAGGGAAAGGAACCTGCAGTTACACAAGGCTGACTTAAGTCATGAAGATTCATATCTAAAGTGCTGGAAAGTTCTAGTTTGGGGAAAAAGAAAGATTTTAAAAGTCATCTAGGATTTTCATTACTGTGGATCATTTGGTTTGGGATGAGCTTCCCTCTGGAAAAAATGGAGTAATTTAGTGGATGATGAGGAAGTCCAGTGAGTTTCAGCTCTTGATAACTGGTTGAGTTATCAAAGAAGTCTGTGCTCACAGCAAAACTTAGAAATCCCAGCCAAGATCAAGATATCACCTAATGAGAAGCTGTACAAAGATGGACTAATTGAATCTTTGGGGACATAAAATCAAGCTGCTCCACTTGACTGAGTCACTTTTTTAGATTTATGCCTAATTAAAAGAACCTGAGCCTAATCCAGACAGCAGCTTAAGCAAGTGTCAGATATATCTGTACTCCTTAAACAAGAGTCTTATACAGAAAATACAGGCTTTTTTAGGGGGTTGGGTTTGTTCCCTGCTCTGTAGGCTTTTTAAATTTTTTTTTTTTTTTTTTTCCAGAAACTTAATCATATCTTGGGTTTGGTTATCATATGTTAGTGTATGCTCAACAGGGAAATGTATGAAATGCTGAACCTGACTGAATATTGTTGAATATTACTGAATACTGTGGAATATTACTGAATGTAATGCACCTTTCCTCTCTATTTCACTGCTGTATTCAGTTGGGGTGGTCTTTTAGTCCAGCAATATGAAACGACAGCAGCATGTGTTAGGAAGCCCATTATCAACTTGCCTAATGTTTCCATGCTGCAATCATTCATCTGTCACCTTAGCAGCCAAATGTTAATGTGACATCTGTTATACCTAATTCCAATCACTGTCCAGAACCTCTCTGCACACAAACGATGTATCCTGCTTACAATATCAATTTCCCAGAGAATACGCCATTTCCGTAAACATAATAAAGTTATTTATTAGAAGGAAAAACATTAAAGGGGTAAGGGTAACACCCTTACAGGCTTCCAGCCAGCATTTGGAATATCTGAGGCCATTCTCCCACGTGTTTATCTAAATAATTCCCCCAAATATTCAATGAGATTCCTGACTACAGCTCTAAGAATGAGCACAGATGAGTTTCTAAAGCAGCACTAAACAGATGGAATTACAGTTATGTCTTACTAATGCGTTAGATTGCCATCTCTCATTATAGCAACAAAATTACCTGTGGTCACTAGGGAACCAGCCATTCCACCCTGCCTGATTTTCCTCATTACATCTCATCATTAATATGATAGGTGTTGGTAGAATATTTCATCACCAGCCTTTCAAGATGAGGTTCTGCCTAAACTCTACTAGCGTCACCTAAATTCATGCACCATCTTTTTTTCATAAATGTGCAAAGCCTATTGGCCCAGTTAAGCAGCATGCCAAAACTGGTAGGGTCTATAAGCTTACCCACACTTACTTTTTTCTACACGTATATCGAAGAAGAGAGTTACATTTTTCCAAACTTCAGATTTTGTCGTCTTCTTTATTGCTTCTTTATCCCATTCAAAATCAGCGAGGGGATGGCATCAAGTGTGTTTTCTGGCAAAGCATGACATTATTTTCCATAAACATGTTTTGACTCGGTTACAGTACGTCAAAAACATTCAGCACAGTGAGTTACAGAAACCAGCACAGGACGGACTTTTCACCATAGTTTTTATGGTTTTCCCCATGAGTCCATGAAAAATTCACAGCTGGTAAAGAACTGGATTCCACCGTGAGGGAAGAACATGTGCTGGAGAGGCAGAAACACACCGTATTTGAGGTACCCCAACTGCTGTGCAGACTGTGGTGGATATAACTGAAAGTGGGTATTTTAATTTGGGGGCAGGATGAAAGTCGGCAATTGTCAGTTAGAGGAAATATGTTCAGGAAAAATTTTCAGTGACAGCATCTTCAAAACCAGGGGCAAGTTTAATTAGCATGGGACAATTTGAGACACAAAAGATTAGCACACCTAAGGCAGAAAATCTCTTCTGAACATGCAAACTACATTTCCCGCCTCCAAACTGCCTGCCTCTGATAATCATCACCACTGCTTTGCCATAGTGTGGCTACGAACAAATGTTGATAACCACTGAAACTTAAGAAATCATTCTTCTGTGTTGGTCACCTGCATTTTATTGGTGAAATAAACCCAACTGATTTTCTTTCAATGTTGTTTAACATTAAATAAATAAACAAAACTCTGCCTCTACTCATCAATATCAAAACTGAAACAGATTTTAAATGATAGCATTGTAAGTTTTTAATTAACTTAAGTTTGCATGAAATATATAAAATATTATGATGATGGGCTAAATATATGCATATGTTGTTTCAGTTTAATGTAAAAAAATTCTTATGCCATAATTCAAAACTATTGAAGGAAGTATTGTGACTTTTTTTCCCATTTTAAAACTGTCATTCCAGGTGACATATTTCTGCGGAGTGTTTTCCTTTTAGTTTCAAAGCATCTACATTTTTAATAGGAACTGCTCCATCAAACCCAAATTACAGATTCCATTAAACATATCTGTCTCTTCGGAAGAGTGTACAGAAAAAAAGTATTATTAAATGGGTAAACTATTTCAGTGCTTCCTTATTTACATGTCTTGCAGTGTTTTTTCGGCCAGATAGAAGATGATAAGCAATATACTGCTTACCACACTGTGAATTTTTTTCAACTAATAAGACAGGGTGTGCGAATTTGTTGTCTCTTTGAGGCCATAGGTACATAATCAATTAAATTCTTCTTCATTAACTTTAGTGAGACAAAGGCTTCCCCCATGATTATTTATCTATTTAGATCACTTTTCCTCCAAGCAATAGTCAGTAACCAGAAGTTCATTAAAGGTTCTTTAGTTTAGTGAGTGTTTAAGGACAAAGAAGAGGCTTCATTCATCTGTTCCGTGTTTAAACAGTGAGTAATGGAGTGATTTATTAAATAATCCCAGAGGTTAACCAGCTAACACATTTCTAAGTAGTAACCTCTCGTTTGTACTTCTAATGCACTTTCAGTTTCAGTTTATTTCTTGTACCTACAACAACCTTAAGTCAAATATGGGCTAACCCAAAGCCTCCTGAAATAACTAGAAAGGCATTTATCTAGGCCTGTCTCTTGCTGGAGAAATAGCAGCATTGGGGACTGGAGGTTTTTCTGCAGTACACTGCTAGAACCATGTTCAGCACATGCACTTTATCATGGAAAATGATTTAAGGTGACTCTAGTCATAGTTGTTTGTATTTTAATGGGTGTTTTAAATGGCTTGTAGAATGGTGTTCATCATTCATGAAATGGTTGTAATTAGGCAAAGAACTGCACGCCAGGCATGGTTCTCTTGGGTCTGGGGAGAAGCGATGGGAGATAATGACTCGTTAAGCAGCAAGAGCTGAGGTCCACAGCTCTGCAAGTACTGCAAGCCAGGCAGTTCTGAAGGGTCAATGTTTAGATAGGAATTAATCTTAGCAATATTGCCCTGGATGTATTGTTTGCATTCGTCACGGTTTATGAACCAACCTACTTTTACTGTGATTATTCAGATTTTCATTTAAAAAAACAAGGAGCGGGGGGTGGTCTAATCCCTCATGACTGAAACTATATTCTTGGCTTCATGAGAAAGAGACAGTCATCTAGCCTTAACGGTTAGTGGCATTTCTTTAATATAGATTGTTTCAGCTGCAGGCTGTGCATTCATTCAAGGACTTGTCATTTTGAACACACTTTCTAATGCTAATCTTTATTTGCATAGCGAGGTGGTCTTAACTCAGATAGACATGTGAAGTGCAGAATACAAATGCTTCCGCAAATTGATTTCCTTTATTAGACTGTTTGCATTTCAACAGCTCAAAGATAACTGCCGGTGCAGGGGATGCCAACTCAGCAAAATTCTGGCACAGATAAATAGAAAATGGAGGATGGGAGAGGGAGGGATTTCATGACTACTCTGAGTTATTTATGAGCAGCAGCTCCTTTTCAAAAGTGATTTAGTTATGCTCCTAAATCACTGATTTTCAGGAAGCTGGAGGCTTCTTAGGGAATGGTGTCTTCCTGCATTTTAAATGCTGGTGATGTCTCCTTGTTTGTTCTTGTGCTCTGATATAGAGCAGGAAAACACCTGAGGTTTCTTCCTGAACCCTAACCTCTCTTTATTTTGTAGAAGTATAAGAGCAATTATGATTTCAACCTGGGAGACAGCTAGCCATCATTAAGAAGGTGCACCATTTAGGTGGGAAAACGCCAGGCACTTCTAGCAGATTGTGAACTGGGCTGCCGAGTCAGCAGCATCACTCCAGCACGTTTTAACAGGAAAGAAAGAACCTATCCATCTGGAGGCCTCAGCTGAGTGAGCATGTCCCTCACAGGCCAAATAATTAAAGGAAGATGTGGAACAACTTCAGAGAGTCCATGACCATGCTTGGAGGAAAGACCAAAAGAGTAGGGATTGTTCAGCTGACAAAACAATTGCCTGGGGGAGACATGAAAACATTCAAATATTTAAAAGGCTGCTAAAAAGAGGAACGAAATAGATTGTTGCTGGTGCCCCACATGAACAATAGGAAGCAATAACTTTAAAGTAGCAAGGGAGGCTTCAGGTAGTTAGACTTGGACAGTGGGGTGTTTAAAACGGAGTAGGCTGTGGACAGAGTGGGATCTGCAAGTGCTGAGGGTTCAAAAGGAATGATCAGGCAAACACCTGTGCTTTTTCCTTCATTACGGTACTGAAGAGCCTCTAGTGCTGTGTTTTCTGCTTACCCATAGACGACACAGACATTACTGTTTTGTGAAATGCAAAGAATTGTTCAATTGGCTAGGAAATAGCTGAATCCCAGCTGAATCCGGTGCTACCTTTTTTGTGCCCTCATATTCTGCCCTTACTTCGTTCCTGTTGTCACTCTGCACCAGAGACCACACGAGAAAGGACTTGACCCCAGAAGCAGAGCTGCTGCCTGTCAGCTTCACTCTGCATGCCCACGTTTGTCTGGAGGGGTCTGCATGTGCTCGGGCGAGGGCAGCGACGTGGGAGAACTGTACCGTAATTCAGTGTGGAAGGAGACAAGTGGAAATGGCCATCGCAGGGCTCTGACTGACCAAGCCCAGCAGGGCTCTAGGACAGGCAAACATTGCTGCCTTGCTCACTTGGGAACAGGCAATCAGAAGGGACGGTGTTGAAAGGGTCAAGTACAGAAGAGGGTGGGAACTTACAGACCACTTTAGGTGCCAAAGCTCTCATTTCTCATTCAGATCAGCTCTGTTCTAATGAGAATAGGAGGAGGTAGAATACAATTGCTGCTACAAAATGGCCTGACTTTATACAGACAGAATGAACAGCAGAATTTTCACATCTGCACTTCAGTTTTATAGCTGAAACATTGCCATTCTTGGAAGACACGGCAATTTCTCATTCCTTTGTCTGTACCAGACTTCACTGCAACTTCTTCGTCCTCCCTGTACAGTTAACAAGAACCAAACTTGAGGAAGGAGAGGGACACAGTGGAAATATTCCTTACTGTTCTCAGGTTTTGGAATGGAATAGAAGATTCACAAATACCTACTATTATCATCTTCTGTCTCTTTCCCCCCATGCTCTTGCTGTGAGTAACCTCTTGCAGTTGAAAACATAATCTCAAGTCCTTTTTCTCTGAAAACCAATAAACCCAATGTCTTGTTTGCAAAGAGTCACATAAAGGCACCGGCTTCTTAAGTTACTGCCTGTGTCTGTGTGTGGAGCAGGAAAACTTTAGTTTGGGACATAGCAGTTCTGTTTTATTTAGAATGACCTCCCACGTAGTGCACCATGTCGGTGTATATTTTCCATGCAAGGTGGTGAGAGATGCTGTCTGGGAAACGACAGGAGGATTAGGCACAAATTTCGGTGTGTATATCTCTGAGACAGCTGTACTCCCACTCTTAAACAGGACCAGAAAGAAAGTGTCTCTTGAATATAGTCATAAAATTACACCTGCCATCGGAATGAGCGTGTACTTGAGATTATTTGGCAGGTGCTTTTATCCTAAATGTCCATTCGGGAAGGGAAACAAAGCTGAATTTGTCATAAATCTCCCTATGGATTTAAGTAGAGGGAAATCCAAACTCTGGCTGCCCTTTGGACAGCAGAGAGGTAAGGTGAGGAAATCACGAACCGGAGAAGTGGGTTCTGGGGAGGATGTAGGAAGCTGTGTTTGGAGGGAGAGAGCAATTTTCTGGGTAGGCAGGAGTTGAGCAGGAACCAGTGAAGGGAGACATGTTTCAAGGACAAGAAGGGGAAATTTTGCATATGGTGGAGGGCATTGATGAGGAGATGTTTGCAGCCTGAGTAGTCGTAGCAGTTCGACTGCCACGGATGGCATGTGGGACAAGAGAGCCTATGGCACTGCAAAGGCTGTCAGTTTGCTTCCTTCAGCATGTATGACCACACTCTGGGGGTTACGTCGCAGGGCTGGTGACGTTTGGACTGGTTGTTGCTGTTGTTATTTTCCCCTTACAAGAACGTTTATCCTTACACTGCTGTAGTTCTTTCCCAAGTGCATTTTATAAACAATTTGCAGACAAGGGGCATTTAACATCAAATTTACATATGTACAGGTCCTTCAGCCCTGCTGTTGTGAAGCCGCATTGTACTTTATAAACGGCCTGTGTCAGATTAATACTGCTGTTCATGACAAAAGGCCAGCTCCCAGGTCGCAGGAGAACAGCACTCCTAATGCAGTCCTCAGATTTTTCAGGTTTCTGCCTGTCTCCTTCCTGAAAATAGGTCCTACAGTTTCAAGGGGCAAGGAATCTTCCAGCCAATAAACTGCTATTTTTGAATACTTGTTACAGAGTGGTCTAGAGATATGTCGCATGAGATCATTCAGGAGCAACAAGCTTGTGCACCTGTGAATGCTGACTGCTGGAAACCAAAGTTGGTAGAAAGCTGTACTAAGTCCGCACCAAGTTGAATCTGTTGTGGCAGTGACTAAAAGAATTGCTCAGCTGTATACGCACCACACCTAAGCAGTTAAGGAATTAACTCTGCAATCTACAGCTTGGCAGATAAGAGTGATAGCAAGAAGTGTACAGTTCACACACGTAGGTAGCACAGTACTTCTCGGCATTGTCGCCTCCAGGAAGCAAAGTGTACGTCTAAGCTGACACTAGAGAGAGCACCCACTTCTCCAGAACAGGTCAACAGAGGAATGGCCATTAGGCTTCTTCTCTGACAGAACTGGTTTGCATTAGGGGGGAAACATTTTTCATCCTTGATAGGTGTGGCATGAACTGCTCTGACTCAGGGATCAGAGTGGGGAAATCATTTTTCCTTCCTAGAACTCGATTTTTTGCTGGAGTGCTCAGAAATCCCTGAGACCGAAGCAGGTTTGCTTCAGTCGGTGACTGAACTCTGTCGTGAGCCATCATTAGTATAACAGTGTCAGAATGCTCCAAAGACACCTCCTGAAGATCTTGTTCCCTCAAGTGCCACTGAAATTCAGTGAGATCTTGCATTACTTTCCAGAGGAACGGAAGGCGGCTTCAAACGTGTCGCAACAGCAGTACGAAGATGAATGTGAGAAATGGAGCAGGAAAATACGAAGCAAGATTTATGGAGGAAGGAAAGTGGACTGAAGGAAAAGGGAAGAACAATTCACAAGGGAAGGTATTAAGAAAGTAGTCTAGGATCAGTATCATGTCAGAGGTGAGTTTGTCTAAGAACCTAAGAACCTAGTCTTGAAATTGGGTTGGGTTTGGGGTTTAGAGGGGAGGTGGGTCTAACTACTTTAGAGGTCTTTTCTTCCTCCATTTCACCTGAAAAGCTGACTAGCAAACCGAGCGTATTTTTCATACTTGTTAATTAATTTACCTATTTGGACATGTTCACAGGAACTGAGAAGCAGACACTTTCTAATCCCACTTCTAACCATGGAAAAAAATCAGATGTTCAGTAGTCATCCCATGCCCAAACGTGTAATTTCTGCTCTGACAGGCTTCCAAGAAAACTGGTTTTGTAATCTCTAGATCTACACGTTGCCACAAAAGACTGGAGAAAATAAACACACTAGACTGGGTTTCTCTGCCGTGGGAATGGGTTTCTCTTCCATGGGGAATGTTTACATATTCAAACATTGTTCCAAAAGCCAATGTTGCAGCTGAGAGTTGAGATATTTTGCGATCCATAACATTTGAACAGTTCCTTGCAAGAGCTGTAATTTTGGAGATTCATGCTCACATTTTCTTCTAGAAGACAGATTTCTGTTCAACTAAACTTCCACCAGTGCCTGAAGGTCATCCTTTTGTCTTTTATGCAGGCAGCGGCACCTCAGTATTCCTGACTATTTTGTAGCTTACTCTGTCTTTCCATAATAAGACAGAGCAAACTGATCTAATTGTGGTTTGGAGGTGGCTGAGAGGTACACACCTGTACTAAAAAATAATCATATCATTTATATCATTTTCTGGTTTTCTTTTTTTTTCTTTTTTTTTCCCTTCAAAAAGTGAAGAAACAAGCAAAACTTTTACTACTACATGTTTTGTATCAGGTGTAAATGTTGAAATAAAAGTTTTCTAGAGAGGGATCATTTTCTTACTTTTTTCCTGAGTGGACCCCATGTCTTTCTTACTCCATATGTTCTCAATGGGGCAACTTTCTTTTAAGCTCACACACAACATATGAAACACCTTGTTCTTACTGAGCTGAGACAATGTCTTGGTTATGTTCATAGAAGAAACTACCTCAGCATATCCTCTTTCTTCTTGGGGTTGTTGCTGAATTACCGTCTGAAACACATACTGTCCATGAACAAACCATCTCTAATGTTTCCATCACTTGGAAAGGTTAACTGTAGAGGACTTAGCAGGGACAAGAGAACTCAAGGAATTCAGCAATTCCTCACCTGAGCTCTGTTTTATCACTGTGCAAGAGCTGTTCCCAGCAGAGCCGTAGCCAGGGGGATGCAGATGGAGTAAATCTCCTCTTTGATCCATAGATCTCAAGGTTGTTCATTAAATTGGTGTTGATATATGTATTTGGCAGAGAAGGACAGAAAGACCCTCCTCAGGTTAAACCGCCCTCCACAATTTTCAAACGCACTCTACTCCCAAGATGAATGTAGTTCTTTGCAGAGCAACACAGCTGCTAGAGATTTGGAAGAAGGCATCCTCACATCAAAAGGTCTCAAGAAATTTAATTTTCTGCTTGGACCTATCCTGAAGCTGACAGCAGAGAAAATCATGCAGATAAGCCTTACCTGGGTTGGTTTTCAGAACTTAAGAATTGTGAGATACAGAGGGGGATGGTGTACAGCTGTTCCCATCTGGGAGATGCTTCTGTTGAGTTTCCCTTTTAGTTTCTAGATGGTTTATGGAACCACCAGAGTATCTTTTTCTGAAGGCTAGAAGGAAAGGAAGAGGCAGGCAGGTCTTCCCTTCCAATTACTGCTTCAGGGTGATGTGACGTTTAGAGGAGAGAGGTGGAAGAAAAAGGCAAAGCCTAAACTCTCTTCAGGCAGTGGCAGAAAGCGCTTAATTGTTTTGGTTTGCTAGAGCACCAAATACACCTTTCTGCATATGTGTGAGCTCTTTGAGACAGATATAACACTTACAAGGAGAGGAATTGGTGATTTCTTCACTGCTACATCTCATCAAATAGAAGCTCATTAAAAAGAAGATGGCTTTGTGCTGGTACTTTCTTTTCTGACAGCAGAACAGGCTTGTGAGTCACAAAAGACCAGTACAAAAAACCCACAAGCAGCTCTGATGAAGTGCAGCCTGTACCCCTTGGGTCATGTTCGGCCTGTTAGGCGGCAAAGGTTTCTGATGACGTTTTATTAACTTAGGACTGGAAAATTATCACTAAAAGGAGGGTTATTTTTGAAGCCCTGGGTAGGAGCAAGGGCCTCCAAAAGGGCAGTGGTCTCTAGGGAAAACTGAGCTGGAACTAAATCTACTCAATGCTGCTGGACAACCTTCCCCGTCCAAGTAGATGTGGAAGAGAAAGGCAGGGTAAGGAGCAAAAAAAAATTCTTAATGGTTCTGAAGAGTTTATTGAGCCTGAAAGAAAGTATTTGAAGAAAGTAAGAATTTTGCCTGGTGGAAGATACAGAGAAACTGGAAGAGCAACGTATGCAGAAAATACAGCTCTGGCGCTAAACTCAGATCTTCTTATTTATGTCAGTAAAGCGTGTGGTAGAGTTGCAGCAGCTAAAGATGAAAAAGGCAATTGGAACTAGATCAAGAAGTGTAGCGATAATGAGAAAATGCATTAATAGAAAGCTATGAAAACATGCAAAGCTTAGACAGATTCATCTATTGCCTCTGGATCCCTATAAAGAGGCACTGTTAATTTTTTTTAACTGCTAATGGGCCAAGTGTGCTAAAAAAGGGACCTTGAGAGTCAAATTTACTGCTTTTGGAGGCAGGTAAAAATCCATAAAAGAGGAAGAAAAAGAAATTAGAGACACTGGGCTATTGCTATGCCTAGGCCACCGGCATTGGTCTGAGATTGTTTCTGATGCCTCTACTCTCCAGCATCTATGAGAGAAAAAGTTGGAAGCTATACAACACTCACATTCAGACTGAGATTGCATTGACCTCTGCAGACAGTAAACTAATATCTTGATCTCTGCTGTTTCCCAGAAATGCGAATATCTCTGCTTGCCCTAATGACATTACATTAAATACCAGAAATCTGTTTTAAAAACAGGAGGCAAAAAAGAAAAGGGATTCAGAGACAATTTTCAGTGTGAAGAAAAACAAAGGCACAAAGGCTTTGACTACAGCTTTGTGCAGCAAACTCCAGTAGGCACTCAATATGCTGTGGTCCCCTTCCTCCCCACCCAGCAGTAGATGTGTCTGTAACAGAAGTGGAAAAAAGCATATACTTGCAGCTCAGCCACCTCAGTTCACAATACGGTGCCTTTGCTCAAACTGACCTTTGGCAGCATTTAGCTCGAGTATTTCAGTGAGCTGGCATGGCAGTGGTATGGGCATACATTCCTCTCCAGTGCCTCTGCCATGGAGGAGAAAACCAATGTCTACCATGGCAAAGGACGTGAGAGTAGGAGACCTTGTATTGTGTCCCGATCCAATGTCAGGGAAGGTTTCAATATGATCCCAAGAGCGAGATTAAGACACAAACGAGGTCAAATGCCGTATACCCAAAAGAGCTTTTATTATCAAAAGTATCAGAAGTAGAAAATAGTAGCGATAGGATAGAAGGGAAGAAAAGGCAGAAATCAAGCAAGCAGTCGGGATAGAGTTGCAACGATAGTGACCACCATGGATCTAGCGGCGTCCCGTTGGTCATCAGTCTTCAATTCTTTGGTGGTGCATGCAGACCACGGCTTGCCTCCATGTTTTTTTATAGGGCATAGTTCAATGAGGCATGCACATACGTGCTGTTCATGCACTGTTCACACGCTGCAGGTTTTGTCTATCACACGACCTTCGTGTGATCAACACCAGAAACCAGTATCTTATCTCAAAGACTACAGTTTCCATGAGAATGGTAGTCTCCACTTTCCTGCATGCTTCGTCGGCTCCAGCCCAGTTCCTCCCCTGGATGCCTCAGTGGCCTGGTAATTGTCCTTATGGACAGAGGAGTGTCCTGCTTAAACAGGCCATCTCAGAGACAAAGGGCTCGAGATAAGCAGTTCACAATTCAGTCTCTCACATCAAACAATCCTTGAGATGAATGGCTTGAGATGACAGCCCAGTCTCTCACACCTAACAACCTTTGAGACAAACAGCTCGAGATAACAATTCAGTCTCTCACATATTGTTGGAGGTGGGTCCACCAAACCTTATCTGCAAGCAGTCCTGAGGTTTAAAAGAAGATTTGTGTAGGAGAACCTTTTTTGTAGACTAGCCGATAGCTGTATGCCTGGCTACCATGATTCCATATTTAATAGTGTGATTTCTTTCATCCTCCTAGAGAAGTGTTCTTGTACTTATTGAAGGGTGAAGCAGTAACACAAAATGTAACAGAGGTAGGATAGCTGTTTTCTGTAAGAGCAAAATGTTGACAAGTTGCCTAGTAACAAAACTGCCTAGCAAGATGCCTACTGCTATCCACTCAGCGCACAAATTGGGAAGGATGTTTTGTGAGGAAATACAACAGTCTTGCCATTATCTCAGCTGAAGCAAATGACTGTTTGAAGTCAGGTTATTAAGTTCCAGGTTCTGCATTTGCAGAAACTGAGAATTTGGCTTTCTAACTAGCCTCTGTTATGGCCAGTGGAGGCAATACTCCTAATGCCCATTCTGCAACATTGCACTGTAAATACCTAATTCTGCAAGGGATTTAGGAATGCAAATGTCTTTAAGACGGTGAATGAAGCAGCATACTCCCTAGGACTACTTCTCATTTACTTGTGGAATATTGTGGTTAATGTGAACACTGTGAAACTCAGTCTAATTCTCTTATGAATTCCCTGTTTTCCTGTAAATACAGAGGTTTCAGGGAGGGTGATCACCTCTCAGGGAACAATGGGCCTGAGAATAAAGTGACTCTTCCATTATTGCAGCACTTGGTAAGGGAAAACAGAGGATCAGATGCACCGAGAAGGTGAAAAACAACTGAATTGATTTGTCAGAAGCATGACTTAGTGAGCAACAGGAAGTGACAGGAGCAGGATTGGCGACTTTACCACATTGAACTATGGGTATACAAAATTACTCTTAGAAATAAGCTGAATGCGAACAGAAAAAGAACCCTATGTAGAATAGAGTTTTTCTTTAATGTGACCACTTGCCATGGATATTGGATTTAAAACCCACTGTAACTGCAGAGATAAAAAACGGAAATGCCCATCTGCAGTATTCAGAATATTACAGTGTGATTCAATTCAGAATTCACAGGAAGCTGTAGAGAACACCTGTTGTCAGATGGGCTGTCAGGCAGGACTGTCAAGGTTCTGAAGAATAGACAAAATTATTAGATTGTGGCCAGAATTTGTGCAACGTCAAAATAAACTTCAGCTCCTTTGACTGCAGAATAGTTGTTCTAGGTTTAATTTTCCTCCAACAACAGGATTTATTTGAACTACATTGGTGAGCAGTTTGTCCATCGGGGAAAAGAAAGTTTCACCAAGAGCTTTCATTTGGAAAAAATCGTTGGAAGATTTGTTTTTTCCTGTCAATGCACTAAAGGGAGACTTGAAATAACATTGTGCTAAAGGCATTCCCCACAGCAGGACCAGAGCATCCTTGGTTCCTGTACAAACTTCAAATCACGAAGCACTGGTCAAAATCAACACTCAGGTGAACAACACCAGATTAAGCACAGATCCTTGGTCTGAATGTTTCTATGAGTAAAGGTCTGTGAACTAGCCGTTTATTGCCACTGGGTAAAATAAAGCTTGGTTTTGTCAGCTGTAAAAACACAGAACATGAACAATGGAGCGTTAAGATGTGCAAATATTTGTCAGTAGTGCCTCAATGACCTGTAAAGATTTTTGCATGCAAGAGCTTTGAAATGATGAGATTTCCTTGGTTGATATCACATGTTATTGGCAAAATGTGCAATTAAATGCTAGTTTATATACAAACGTGTGCCACTAAATGCTTCATTGATGGTGTTAAGCAATCAACTTTAGTTAGCAGGAATTTACCTCAAAGAATTCACCTGTGTGCACTTCCCTGTGCCACCTTGGACCTGTTTATTCTAAAATTTGTAAAGGGGCAAAATGGAGCAGTCTTCCTCTGAAGAGTCAATGCGTACAGTGGCCAGAGGCAATTTAAGCGTTCCTCAGCAGAAGGAATATGAGGAACCTCCACTAAGTAAAACAATGCTTGAATTGCTGCAATAGTTGAAGATAGAGGTGCCCAGTTACACATGGTGGCAAGCAGGCACTGGGATATACACATTGCAAGTATTTCTCTATCCCAGCATTAAATTACGTTTTAAAATATTCGTAAGTCGTAAAAAACCCCCACACTTCAGCCCTGATCTGCAGAGACAACTACAAGACATATTTTGTCTTTTAGAAAATGTTTGTTTACTGCCTATCTGTAAAGTGGAAGGAAACAGAAATATTACCAGGATCGGACTCTCTGCACATGCTAATCCCTCAGAGGAGTAAATCCAATTTAGACCAGCTGAAATTCTTCTTGACTGCAAGTCAGCAGATTAAAAATCACACCATGGAAGGTTCTTGTGTCAGTGCATGAGGTTTGCAATACGCATGATGTGAGGAAAAGAAGTTGTCTCATGGTGACAATATCAAACCAGTGATACCAGAACATTCATTGGACTTTCAGTGGAGAAATAATAGGTAATCACATTTCCATTTATCATAAATAATAAGTAATTCCATTACATTATAAATAAGTAAATAAATGGTTCACACAGCCTTCCTATTTCCATATCTCTATGCACTATTTTCTACTGAAATGATTAAATGGAAGTTATATTGAATACATTGCAAAATAATCTACTTATGTATACGTACGTAGAGTAGGTAGAGTTTTATTAATAACCGTTTAAGGAATGCAATAATTTTACATGGATTTTAAGAATTAAATGCACATTAAGATACAAACTTAGTGTGATAAAATTATTAGTTTATTATTATAATTATTTATAATTTATAACTTATAGTAATGTTATGGACAATTATTTGTAGTTAATTATAATGTAGCCCTTTTTTAATATACACAGTTATTTTAAGCAATATATTTTAGTGCTATACCCTTTGCAAAATTGGTAGTTCTCTTCATAAAATGTGTAGGACGCTGTGTCCTCTCACAGTTCCAAGACTGCAAGACGTCTGAGCTCTGGGTGTCCTTTGCCACACACCCTGGTCAGGGAATCTGTTGAGCTGAGGAGCCTTAAGACAGCTTGAAGAACTTTCTTTTCAATCCCCGAGGACCTGCCATGACTCCAGCTGTTGGCAAAGGCATAGTCCTAAACCATAGCCTCCTCTTTCAGAAGAGTAAGTGATGAGCTTCAGTGGCACAGGTTATTTAACAGGGTTTCAGAGGGTTGAATATTTAACAATGCTGAGGACACCAAATATTTAACTCCATCCTCAACAGATTACTGTTTTCTCCATTCTTTTAGATCTTCCCCAGTCTGAAGGCTTTCAGTTTTCCTGGGGTCAGACGTTAAATCCTGATCACTAACTGGTTTTTATTCATGTGCATATTTAACCTACCAATATGTGCTGCAATTTTATCATTGATTAAATATGTGATCCTTCACAGCCTCCCAGGATTTTGCGTCTCTGTTTCTATCTCATTTTCCTTGCATTCCTTCACCGTTTGGGGTTTTTTTTTCTGTTTCTGAAAAACAGAAAGGTCTTTATTCTGTGCTATTGCAAGTTTGGTAAATTCTATCCCTGTTTCTAACCACAGCTCTCTTTTTCTTGGTTTATTTCAATTACTTCAACAAACTTTTAAAATGTCCAGAAGTCAAATGACAACCATCACAAATTTGAGAGCTCTTAAAACACAGGCTCTGGTGTCACGAATTGCATGTCTTCATTGGCCTTGACAATAGGTGAAGATTTGTCCATACCATTCCAAAGGGCAAAGCATGGGCGTTGCTTTAAGTCCACAGGTATTATAATAGCACACTTAATTAACTTTTAACATAGAGGATATTACTCCCTCTGATGTTCTTCCTAGATGATTTGGTAGGACCTGTTCTTTTGAACCCTTTAAAACATAATGTAGTTGTTATAACTGCATTTGACCAACTGGAAATTGTTACAAAAAACCTGAGCTGCTTAGTACCAAATTCGTGATGTCCAATGTCAATGAACCCATTTACATCCTCTCCAAACTACAGTTGTTCATTGCAACACTGAATGGCTAATCTGTAGAAGGATGATGCCCTATGCAAACACCTCACCTCCTTAACAGAAAATCCACTGAGAATTAACAGTTTAGTCTTTGAGTTCTGTGAGAGTCACACCTAATTGTGGAGGCAGAGGGCTTCCAAACATTCAGTTAAACAACTGCAATTTTTTCAATCTTTTTAATGTCTTATCTACAGAATGGATGTAAGAAGCCACAGCTAGCAATAACAGGTTAGCGGGAGTGTGATTCATTCAACCAGGACAAAAGGAAAACATTTTTTAGCATGAGCAAGGTAAAAGAACAACTTTTCACTGTGATCATCTGCATTCAACAAAAAAGATGAGCATGACCAAAAGCACCGTGGTGCTCTGATAACAGAGCCAACAGAACTCTGTGGAAGGGAAGTGCATGCTGACGAGCTCTTGGAAGCAGCTTCCCTATCTTGTCATCATCATGCGTTTCTCTTCATTGAGTCTAAGCCCGCTGCTCTTTATCTAGGAACAGAAAAGCAGAGAGAACGCTGTGGTGTCTTTAATGGGGATGTATTTACACATCCTTGGGATTTAGCTAGAGAAAAACGATGGAACTGCCTACTGCTGCTCTTTTGTGACATCAGGTCAGTACTCTGGATGCCCCAAAAGAAAGAATAAATGTGAACATTTAACTATGGTCTCTGTCCATTGCTATAGGAGGAATTTACAATCCCTGAAAGAATCAGAAAAACTGTAAAAGGAGACACACTTTTTGTCTCTCTTTAAAAGTACTGGAGAAATGAGAATGATCACCTGCCACAACCATTAATATTTGGAGACTGGCTGTCTTATTGTCCAGGTGTGGATTTGGAATGGGTTCTGGGAAGGGGGACAGAGGAGAGCCCAGAGCTACCATTAATATCAGTCAATGCCTTAAATGTTCCTCATTGGCCTGCAGGGGGGACCTACCAGCCATATTTTCTGTTATCCTGAAGGGATTGAACCTACTTCAGGCTTGAGTATCTCAAGGCAATGAAACCATCCATTGCATGTTTACCTCATGAAAGATTGATACCAATTTGTGTTAAAGAACTGCTTAGTGCAAACCTTTATACTACATACCTTGGGACTTTTTCCAAAACATATGCTGGAGAGCACTGAATCCACATGTGATATTTCCCTCTTCAGCATTTTGTTCCTAATTTCTAGACCTCCTACCTGAAGTGTGTGGAAATCTTTATACCTTCTATTTTATTAAACAGAAAAAATGGCTAATAAAAAATATGATGAGCGGAACGCTTTAGAATTCGTTGCAAATTTTTGCGTGCTTTGGAGATTAATTATACTGCAGAGAGCCAGAAAATTAGGATATCTCTTCTGCAAATTGAATCTTAGTAATGTATATCTGAACAGCTTTATTTTTAAATGAAGGATAGTTATAATCATCCCTAGAACACTTTCAACTACATTATTAGCCAGATTTTTCTGTTTTCTTCAGAGGAAAAAGCTCCACTCCTAAAATTGCTGTCACGACTTTGTGGGATTCCAGATCACTGTGCCAGCAAATTCAACAGACTGCTCAATTCACAGGGATCCTCATGCCTCATCAGCATCCTTGGTAGCTTAGCCATCGTCCCAGAGTTCAAGTGTCTTTCTTCCACCTTGTGCAGTTAACCACAACTTTCCCCCAGAAGGCATTAGGGAATGTGTGTTCCTGAACTATTTCAAGAAGCTATGGATGAAACAGCCTGCACAAGCAGCAAACAGTTTATTCACATCTGGTTCCACGGTGCTTTGTTTACCCTGAAGGGGTGGAAGAATCTGTATTCTGCATCTAGGAAGGTTCTTTTTGCTTTTCTAACAGACATGCTAGGCAAGTTGTTAGCCTAATCATAGTATACCAAGTCCCAGGAGATGCTTGTTCTATGCTGTGCTGTAAATTGCTGCACAGAGTGGGAGTTAAAAAAAAAAAAACAAACAACCAAGCAACAAACAATTTCTTATTAATGAGTTCCAGTGACTGAGGAGCTGCCAATCTTCTACAACTCAGTCTCCACACAGATGTTTCCTCCAGAAAATCTTATAGAACATCTTTTTCAAATGTTCTTAGACTTATCGACATCTCTTAAAGACATATCATAGTTGAAGCAGTCTCTTTTTTACCTCAGTGACACTATTGGGATGTCATTACGTGAAGCATTAGATGAAGAAGGGAAAATAATGTAATATTTTTAAACTGATCTACATAAAGTTCTACATATTTAAAAATATTTACAGCATTTCAAAATATTAGAGGCTGTGCAATTCCTTACATAGGGCTTGTCAAAACCGGTTTTGCTCCTGAAGAAAAACTGGGATGAAAATATTTTACTGGGCATTAGTCAGATACAGTGTGTTGGGATTTCATCTCTAACTCCTTCTGAACAAATCAGTACACCAGCCTCATATTACTTTGCAAGCTCATGAATCCTGCACTTCATTAGCATTGTATCTTGGTTGTTTTCCATTAAAATAAGCTGGATGACTTAAAACATACTGGGAACACTTTTGTTGAGTCAGACAAAGGAGGGGGGTGTCTGGTTTTTGGTTGGTTAGTTGGGTTTAGGTTTGATTTTTTTTTTTCCCCTGACTAGTGCTTTGCCTTAAAACAAACACTATTTTTGGGATGAAGCAGCTGAAAATATTAGAATCATAGAATCATTTAAGTTGGAAATGACCTTTAAGATCATCAAGTCCAACTGTAAACCTAACACTGCCAAGTTCACCACTAAATCATGTCCCTCAGTGCCACGTCTAGACATCTTGTAAATACCTCCAGGGATGGTGACTCCACCACTTCCCTGGGCAGCCTGTTCCAATGCTTGACAACCCTTTCAATGAAAAAAAGTTTCCTAATATCCAAACTAAACCTCCCCTGGCGCAACTTGAGTCCATTTCCGCTCGTCCTATCACCTGTTACTTGGGAGAAGAGACCGACTCCCACCTCGCTACAACCTCCTTTTGGGTAGTTGTAGAGAGCAATGAGGTCTCCCCTCAGCCTCCTTCTCTCCAGGCTAAACAACCCCAGTTCCCTCAGCTGCTCCTCATGAGACTTGCTCTCTAGACCCTTCACCAGCTTTGTTGCTCTTCTTTAGATGTGCTCCAGCACCTCAATGTCTTTCCTCTAGTGAGTGGCACAAAACTCATGCTTAAGTCAGTTTCTTTTGGGGGATTTAATGACCGCTTCTGATTCTTAGGATTTGATCAAATGTGCTGTGCTGGGTTTAATCATACTGTAATACTGGACATTTTTTCCTAGCATCGGTATGTGCCTCTCCACCCTCAGCTTTGAGTAAGGAATCAGATATCTTTTTTTCCAGTCAAAAAAATCAATAGTGTGTGATTTGGGTAGTAATTAAAGACAACCTGCTTTAAATACAATTCTTTACCAGCCCTGAAATGGGGTGATCCAGCAGGAGTTCAGTCATTGCCTTCCTCTGGAGTCCTGGTTCCTGTCCAGACAGAGTCTCCAGAGCACTAGGTTAATATCAGTTCAGCTCCTCGAGAGAGGAGTCTGCTCACACATTGTTGAAATTGCTTTGAAAACCACGAGTTATCACTCCATGTGGTGATGCCTTCAGCAGCCGTGCTTGCTACATTTGGGGGAATGTTGGAGAACCTACTTGAGTTTACCAGGTAGATAAGCTGGATATTCAACAGGCACATCACCACATATTACACAAAACACAGCCACCATGCTGGATACTACAATGCCCTTCTAGCAGGTGTGTGCCTTCATCATCAATTTTCTTGTGTCATTTTCAATTTGTCACAGTAACAACACTCTGGCCAATAAGTAATCAGTTTTCAGTTGTTTACCCTCCTCCACCAGCTATGATCTTCTTCACTTATGCTGGTGTTTTCTTTCAATGTTCCCATCCTTTTTATTCTCAAAGAATTATAAGATTTCATCTCATTTTGCAAAGAAAATGGCAGCATCAGTCCAGACTCCCTAACTCATAAGTCTTTACATGTATAGCCAAGCTTTTCGAGGGCTTCTTGCAGCTGCTGTCTTTGCTGTCTAGCGAGTATAAAACAGGAACCTGAACGACCTGCCCTGCCAGATCAGAAGAGAAAAATATGCTGAGCTTGCAGGCCTCATACCTTAATGGAGTCTTCCTATCTGTTGATCAGAGCGTGGCATCTCGTTCTCAGCATTTCACATTAACACAGTCATTGACTGATGTACACAAGCCTTTATCCAAAGCTGGTGATCCCAAAGACTTTCAAAAGGTTTTGGTTTGTATGTGCTTGAAGTGCAGTTTTCTCACTGCTGCAGATGCCGTGCCCGACACGGTTGCAGAATCAGGACCCCGGTGTACCTTCGGTGCTGGTGACACTCATCAAGCGAGTCAGTCAGCTCGGTGCAGGTGGGATAACATTTTCCTTTCCCAGTCAATCCTGATTTCAAGGTCTGTTATTCTGAAATGCTTCATTACTGTAGCGTTTGCTGCAGAGGATCTCCTTACATTCTCCTGTACCCGATATACTTAAAGTACAACCTTTTCCTCAGAACGAGGATCTTTCTTGCTTCATGTGTGTTGTAGCTTGCTTTCTGTATTTATTTTGTATTTAACCAACAAAAATCTAAACCCAGCAATCCAGCAGTATCTTTTCAGCATGCGGTCCTTGTTGGCTCTGCTGTCTTTTGAGGCAGAAGAATGCATCATAAGTGGGTTAACTAAAAGTAACATGTAAACCATAAAAACAATTTTTAAATAAAAAAGCAATTCATCTTCTCTGTTTCCATGACATTCTATTTTCTGTTGTAAGTCCAGTCTTGGCGAGGCTGCTTTTAACTACCAAGTTTTGCATATGGATAGTGTTGGTTTGCAGTCAAAGTGATAGCTTTTATTCACCTCAATAGCACTTCCAAGATTTTATGTTTTTTTTCTTAATCAATCTGTGCTGAACACTAGATGAGCAGGGAAATAAAAAGTTGGGGTTTTTTTCTGGTTTTGTTAGTAGATAATGACTAGAAGGGACTTACTTGGTCTTGCATAATGTCGGCCACAGGATATGAGCCAGTAAGTCCCGAGTCAACCTCCTAGTCAAAATGCAATGCTTCTGGTAATTCATAATATCTCTTTGGCTAGAGAAATAAACCAAACCAAACCAAAACTCTTCAGAGAGGAAGCTATTTGGGTATATTCAGCTTTCAGTGGTGTGATGTTATAGTTTATTTTACATGTGTGTATTTTTTCTCACTTTATGCCTGAAGCAGTTCATTAAATCTTTTGTTGTGATCATCAACTTAAACTGCTCTCATTGCTGTGTTCATAATGCTGAGTGCAAAATTCTAGCATTATAATTAATGTCTACTTCCAAAAGAAATGAAATTTGGAGTGAGCAAAGGTCATGCTTCGCTGTTCAATTGATCATTTTTTACACCTAACATGGAAATTGTTCCCCCTTTTAATATGCAATCAGCAAAATAATTATCACTGGCATTTTATGAGAAATATTTGTGATTAAGAGGGTGGAAGAGGAACCAGCAGAGAAGGTTCTAGTATACGACTATCAAAAACACAAAAGGCCAAAACAATGTGAAAAGAAGGGTATTTATGCGGTTGCAACACCTTTGGACATTCCACTTTTGCTTTTCTGATGTGTTTCTAACACCAGTGTGCTGGTGAAATTATGTAAGTCATGCTGAAATAATGTAAGTCATCTTCTTAGGATAGGCAAGTAGACACAAGAAGTTATTTCCCGTAAAATGACATAAAAAATTATTTGTGCAGCTTCTTTTCAGTGGAAGGAACCTCATCTCCTTTTCCCCTTACTTGCATAGTTAATACTATATCATTGTCTTGCTCACAGACAGAAGGATTTCATTGTTAAGCAAAACTGAAGCTGGTGTGGGGTGAATGACCACTTTAATTGTGTTTGTTTATTGAAAACCAGATAGATTTCCACAGTGGTCTCCAGTTAACTGTCCAGTGGTGTCTTTAAACCACTCAAAATAATTTTCCTGCTAGAAGTTTGGGTTTCTTTTGTTTGTTTGTTTGTTTGTTTTAATTTATCTTTTTTTTCTTGCACTGTCTAGAGCTCTCACGTTGCAGTGAGTGAGTGTATCCGGAGATGATACCAAGTCACACCTGCTGTCACCTTTGTTAGTGCCTAGCTTCCTGGTCAGACAACCTAAATTTTTCTGATCTTTCCTAAAATTTTTTTGTGTAGCTCTTCAACTTCCCGACAGAGATTTACCTCCAAAAAGGTACCTTTAAAACCATTTGCTGTCAAAAGTTAGTTTCTGGTACAGTGCGATAAGATTTTGTTTGAAGAACATTTCGTGTTGCCACCTTTCAAAGAAAATGTAAGGTCAAACGGAGTAACAATTTTACCTTTCTTTTTTAAACCCCTAAGTGTCTTTGACATTGTGCCAGTAACTAATTATTTCATGAAGCAGGCATCTAGCACAGCCAGGTTTCCTGTCCCAATAATACATTTCCAGCCAAAGTAGAACACAGAAAGGGTGCTGCTGTATATGTTAAAGATATGAATAAATAAAAGTGACGTGCGGAAAACAGACTCCACAGTCAGTGAGATTGTAAAGTAGGTATGTTCATTCAGCGCTGGGCAGCACGGGGGGTAGTCCCACCAAAGTCGTGCGCGCCCGACTCAGCAGTTTGTCTCAAGTTTATACAGTCAAGTGTTACATATTCACAATACGACTATACATATGCATGACCTATCCCCGCTTCATATTAAAATTAGCTCCAAGAGGTCATTTCCATAGTCTCCTCTCAACTGCGCTTGCGCAGTGCCTCTTTATGGTGCTCGTCTGGTGGTCGCAGAGATGAAGATAGATGACTCCTCTTCGTCACCGCTAGTAACCTTTTTTCTTGCGCAGGCTCAGTGGTTTCTTGGTATTCACCCAAGCCGCAAGACCAGTCTTAGCTGGCTCTTGGGGCCTGCTCCTGCTTCTTATCAGGAACTGTCTCTACCTCATTGGCTGGTCCTTGGGACTAGCTCTTCTCATCAAAGACTGTCTCTGCCTCAGCTAATTTCAACAATGTAAGCACTAAACATCATCTCTCATCCCCCTTTATTATGTCTACTGAGATTCTTTTGACTCCCCTTGTCTCAAAAGAACCTATATTCTGTTTTTCAGATCTGATTAAGACTCTTTGAAGATAGGATGCCTAGCCTGTCACTCCAGAACACAGGCAAAGGGAGCTCACATCTGTCTGGAAAATACTAATTACTAAAGGCGTCCATGCTGCTGTCTGACCCTAAGCGACGCGCTGCTTGTTGGAGAGATCTGTGGTGTAAGTGAGCTCAGTCAACCCAGGTTGTTTTCTGCTGTTTTAGTCACTTCGAACCACACGGTGCAGGGTCCAGCAAGGCCCACAACAGAGGATGGGGCTGGAGTGATATTTTGTTGCAGGAACAAGGACAGACAGAAGGAGCAGCAAGGCTGGGGAGGGGGAAGAAATGGGGGAAAGGCACTGAGACCAGGTCTTCCCTCTTCGCAGCAGTGAGGTGCTGGAGCCCACACTGGAGCCCAAAGCTTACAGGAAATTTGGAGATTTGGAAATAGTGTTTACACCTGAACAGAAGGATTAAAGGTTTCCATTGAGAAAAATTCATCAGAACTACTTTGTTCGAATGCATACGAATGTAACCCAGGGCCTTAGCGTAGAGGTAAGGAATAGCTGGGCTTTTGGAAATCTCTAGTGATGTTGGCCGTGTCACTGTTTAGACGTCATGGACCATCAGTTTGTTCAGCCGGAATGTTTTGAACCTGTTGGAATACTTTTGGTCCTTCAGTGTGTGTAGGCAGCATCTAGAAAGCAAAACAATTTTCAAAGCATGCTTTCAGTGAGATGTGGTGCCTAATCCAGGCTATTGCTGTTCATTGTAGTTGGTATCTGTTTTCTTCTGCACATCTGGATTTAAGAACTACCTTAATGAGAAAATTAGAATTGATGTGCTTGGAATTTGAAATGCCAGTGTTCAGCAGCTATAACCAACGCAATTGGAAACGTAAAGTGGATACCTTTGTTAACCCCAATTTTAAAGCGAGTCAGACTCTTGCAAGACATTACACTAGTCTGTATATATTTTAGTCTCCCCCACTTTTCCCCCTCCCCCCCTACTCTCCAGGTATTTTTGAGCCTTTTCCAACCAACTGAGTTAAGGGAGATCTCGTTAATACCCAGATAACAGGAAAAACTTCAGCTGGAGCTTGAATCAGTGACAATGACCCTTATTTTCATTCACTTCTCTTGGAATTGCTAGTTTTACAAACATATAGGACTTCTAGATCTGCTTAAGCAAACACTTTGCTTTTTTATTTCCACTATATATGTAAGGGGATAAGTAGGCTACTATTTATGAGATTCATTAAAAACCTCTGTTTCGAAGGCTCTTTTTTATTAGATGTCTTAATCCAATTCTCTTTATTGGATTGGGAAGTGAAAATAAAGTCTCTTGAGCACTAATGATGAAAGGCAAAATTAAACGTGGTACACGGACGACTCAAGCTGATAATAAAGAACCAGCAGAGTCAGTTTGAAAAACTGATTGTCTTGAGTAGTGCTACCAGAGCTTTGGAGTTTTGTCTGCTATGCAGTTGCTGCCAGAGAGAACTGAACTTGAAGGTGCTGTGTTGAAATTTCCAATCTCTTCAGTTTAAATCACTCTTTTGTTTTTGAGATGTTCTCACCCTTGTTGAATTTTGATTCCCCTGAGATGTTCTGGAGATATGCATCTGTCTTTTTCCTGAAATGTGTCAATATCTTAATATATCTTCCAGACATTCCAGATATAAATATATTCTCCTCTCTGAAGGTCTCTTATGGTCTTTGTTTTGTTCAAATTGATTTTTGTCTTCTGGGATTTTTAGTTTCCTTGGTTTAAGTGCAAGATTTTATTCGCTTCTATTGCTATTGGTAGAAATAGTTAGAGGTAAGAAAATGGCTCTATTTAGGCAGTTATTAACAGGTCTTAAACATTTATAATAAATGTTGGTAGACACTGCTGCATTCTGAATAGGGAATGGAAGAAGAAAATGCTGGCATATCCCTCCTTCGAGACACTTTCACTGAAGCAGATTCTATGTGTTAGTTAACACTGACAGGCTGGGGGGAAATAAGCAATTTACAAGTTTATTCTCTTCTCTGACCTCTCTCTTTAACTGACATATGACAAGTTGAACCAATAGTCAATTAAGTTAATGAAATTATATATAGAAAGGCCCCCATCATTGTCTAAGAAAGAAAACAAAACAAATTATTTCCTGAGCTCATATTACAACTTTCCTTCAAGGAAGGAAGGTAGAGTCAGGGACCATTTGCACAGAGAGCACAGAGAGGACCTAATGGGATGCATCTGAGGTTGTCAAGGGAATTGGCTGACATCATTACAAAGTCTATCTATCATCTTTGAAAACCCTTAGGGATCAGGGGAAGTCCCAGATGGCTAGAAAAGGGTAAATGTTATGTCCATCAGTGAAAAGGCAAAAAAAAAAAAAAGATTAATTGCGAAACCACAAATCAGTCAGCCACAATTCAATCTCTGGCAAAATTATGAAGCAAGTCATTACGGAAGTTCTTTCCAGGCACATGAAGGACAAAAAGACACCTGGAAGAAACTACTAGGGACCTATGAATGGTAGATTGTGCCTTGACCAACCAGCCTTGACCAACCAGAATGTTTTCTATGTGGACATGAATTGCTCATGGAGAAGAGAAGAGCTATGAACCTCATCTTCCTCGATTTTAGCAAGGCGTTTGACCTGATCTTTCACAGTGTCCTTGTTGACAAGCTGGTAATACATGGACTAGACAAATGGACCACTGACTGTGTGGAAAATGGACTGAACTCCTGAGCTGAAGGGCTAGTGGTTAATGGCCCAGAGTCAAACTGGCAGTTAATCAATGGAGCAGTTCTTCGGGAGCCAGTGGTGGTACCTGAGAATATTCAATAACACTCTGATAATACTCTATATCTTGTCAGGCTGACAGGATTAAATGCCCCTTCACCAAGTTTTTGGATGACACCGTACTGACAGAAGAGGTGAATATGCTGGAGGGAAAAGCAACCATTTAGAGAGACCTCAACAGGCTGGAAGACTGAGCAACAAGAGCTGCATGAGGTTTACCAATGATAAAAGTAAAAATCTGCACCTGGGAGTGAAACAGCAGTACCACAAGCCAAAGCCTGACTTCCTTTGGATCAGCTGTAATGGCGACACTCTGGAGGTCGTTTGCAAACTCCTTGCATGAGAGTGAGTTGAGCATGAGCCAGCAATAAGGACCAACAGCACCCTGGTCTGAACTGGGACAAAGATATCCAGCAGATAAAAGGATGTGATTATTCCACTTCACTCACCACTTGGCAGGTCACACTGGGAATATTGTGTCCACTTTTTATTCTCCCATTTCAAAAGAGACATCAAAAAATTGGAGACGGTCCAGCAGAGGGTCACAAAGATGATTAGAGGATTGGAGAACTTGGCATATATGTGGAGAAAAGTTGAAGGAACTGGGTTTGTCCAGCCTAGAGGAGAGAAGGGCTTGGGGTAGAGGAATCTAAACTTAGTCTACCCATATTTCAAAGACTGCCATAGCAAGATGGAGGTACTTTCTTCATGAAAATGCACACTGTAACAATGAACACAAGTTGCTGTGGGAGAAATTTTATCTAGGTAAGAAGAAAATTCTTCAACATGAGAGCAATCAGTTAACTACATTGGTCACTGCGTTTTTATTTTCTCATTTGTGTAGGGAGTATATATACCAAGTAATGTCAGTAGTACTGTAAGGGTACTTCTGGAGTAGTATTTTAAGGGTATGTCTGACCTTAGTTGAAAATGAGGTATCTCAAATATCATGATAGTTGACCAAATTTGGTGAGAACAAAATAGTTAGAATGAGTTGAGGAGCTTCTGGATTTTCCATTTTTTTTTTTTTATTCATTTGTTTATCAGTCATTGTTCAGTTTCACAGTCTCTTAAATCACAATAAGAGAAAGCTACTCAGCCATTTTTTCTTTCATTTGGAAATCTTATCAAGGCAGGTGTTCTTGGCAAAGCTTAAGTTGCTTTTGCAAAGGCTCAGTGGAAGAAGGGAAAATGTTTCTACTCTTGCTGATTGCAAACTCAGCCTACAAGCTCCAGAAGTTTTTGAGTTTCATAAACTTTTTGATATGTTTGGGCTGAGTGTTAAACAATCCTGGTAGGAACCAGAGAAAAATGTATATTTATATTTTGATCTAGTTTCCATCAGGTTGGTTCAACAGCTGTTGTGGGGAGATTTTTATGTTTGCTTGAACGTAAAATTCCATGCAGAACTTGCTAGCTTTGCACCTGCAGGAAATACAGTTTTATTTTCCCAGTCAAAAATAGGACACCCTGCTAAGTGAAATGGCAGACTGAGCTGTCTTTGAGAGATGCATTAGTACGATATGCATTCATGGAGATTTAGATTCCTTTCGGACCTTAGCAGGATCAAATCCCTGAATCTCATGGTGAAACTTTGACAGTTCTTCCTGTTATGACTCAGTCACCAGATGGAACAAAAAGCTATTTTCCTAAATTTTTATGAAATGCAAATCTTCAGTCGCATAGCCATTACTTTTAGTTTCTTTGAAGACTGAATATGTGACCAGGCAGGAAAGTGTAAAGTATTTCTGTGTGCATTAAGAGCTAGAAGACACAAAAAGCCCTTCACTTCTCCAACAGCACTACTACTATAGCATTTTTAAACTCAAGGCACTAGAGGCTTTTGGTACACTGGTCACACTAAAGTTTGCACCCCTCAGACAATCCAGTCTCAAAACCACCAGAAGAAGAAGGATGTTGCAAGGTGCTGGTACTACTGTTGATACGAGATCCTTGGTTGATGCCAGTTTCTTGGGTACAGACAGGGTAACAGCAAAGTTTAACTTTTCAGTTCAATCTGACAGAGTACATTATGTGGTCCTAGCTATCACATCCTAGGACCACGGCCATTACTAAGTTAGCTACAGAAGAGACTTTCACAGAATAAAAATTAAAAATACAGGATCCTTAAAGGGACATAAAGGTCTCCAATGTTATTGCAATTTGAAAAGAATTCAAATTGTTAATACTCTCAGGCCTTCTAAACATCTGTGACTTAAGGATCAAAGATGTGATTGCTCCTGCCTGCAGACATTCACTGAAATTAATGAGCCTGTAAATAGAGAATATACTGTACAGTATGGTTAGGATTGCAGAAGTGAGCTTAAATGAAATGGCAAACCATCAGCAATTGCAGCAACTGAACTAATTTATGTTGTCCATTTTCTTGCTTTTTTGTAGTCAGTCTTGGAGCTGATGGTCATGAGTCGTATTTCAGAAGGAGACAAAACAGAGCAATTTGTCATTTGTTATATGCTTAGTGTAATTGGGTGATTTTTTTCAGCAGCTGTATACAATTATGATAGTACATATGTGGAAACAGGGTATACCAAAGTATTTAGGTTAGGAAGCTGAATGTGGGAATTATTTTCAGATGCAAAACTTGGAGGGAAGTATGCCTGATTTCAGACTTTTTTCAAATTTTTTTTTTAGGAAGTCTTTTGTTTCTGAAATGCATTGGTCTTTTCAAACCAACCTATTACAACAGAAAATGAAAAAGAATATAATAACCTAAAAATCAAGCAAAATACTTTGCTTCACCTAAAAAAACCCGTGGGTTAGCTTTATCTGGTAATTTTATCTGGTTGTTCAATTGCGCCTTTTAATCTCACCACTTCTTTGACCAAATACAGCTCAGGATTGCCTGGTTCATGTTTCCCAAAATGCAGCTATTAGTATGTAGAAATGGAGTATCTTATCACTAGGTGAGAAAGATCTGGAAAAAATTCATAGTTGTTATAGTACCTGCATGACCAAATAAATCTGTAAACAACTTGTCCACTGTTATTATAATTAAAATATTTGCATGAAAAGAAGAGGTGAAGACCCTACCTTCAATGCATCTGCTTATTACAGTACAAACCCTTTTCTTTTCTTCAAACTTTATCTGTTATTTACAAAGAGATGGGATTGAGTACATCCAGTTACCATTAGGCAAAAGCATCCCCACAGTTTTCATTCGTTTTCAACAAAGTACTATTATCATGGATCTGACCTAAAGTCTTTAGCTATTCCCATTAGCTTCAAAGATGCTTAGAGCTGCAAAACTATTTAATGATGTCATTGAGTCAAGGTCCACGTGAACATGTAACTGTTGTTAACCTCATTGTGAGTAAAATGCTCACACCCTATGTGATGCTAAATTCATTCTTGAGATCTGCAATTAATTTATATCAAAGTTTTATTACTGTTGATGCTCCCTTGTGCCAGGTGTGAGTTATAACTGAAAGTCTTTTGGAGTATTTTTCAGGAATGTGCAAAGTGTAATTATAAATCGTATGGGACTACTGAGCCTTGAAAGAATAAAAATCTCAAGGACCACTGAATACTAAACCAAATCTCCAAACCTTTAAAATATCAGCAGGAAAGGGCTCTGAAATGGAATGTAAATATCTGTTTTGGTGAAATCTTTCTGTGCATGAAGAGCTTTACTTTCCAATGGGAGGTTTCGTTATTTCTGTAATAAAGCCACTATTATTACTTATATAACTTTAAAGAGTCAAGACTGTATATAGTCATTTCCTTGCTTTACTAATTAAGTAAATGCTGGTGAAAAGAAGCAGGGAAGGAAGGGATATAATTTCTTGCTCTTAATGGTGCTGCAAGTTAAGCATATGTAAATGACTGAAAGAAACTCATGTCATGTTTTAAGGCACCAAGACATAAAAGAAGAACATATTCCTTCCATCAAGGTGAAGAGGAGATAGAAGTATGTCACAACTGTTTGCCTAGAAAAGCCAACACACAGCTGATTAAGTGGAATAGCAGTGTGTATATTAATGAAAGGAGAGAAAATGTCTCACCTTTTTCTTCTCAGCAGAATTGTTCCTGCTGTGGTTTTGGCTATAATTATGCTTAGGGTAAAAACTTCTCTTGGTTGTGTTTTCTGTTAAAGCTTTTCCTGTGTCTCATCATTCTCGGTATGAGCATAATCGGAGGATGATTAAGTATTGGCTTCCCGGACTACTGGGTGGGTAAGTAAGTACACTAATCAAAATGCAGCACTTTCCTTAGAATTTGTGTCACACAGAGATATGACTGACTTCAGCCAGGTAGCACAATCAGCTGGAACAGGCTGTAGATCTGTAGCTACAGCACAGGTAAGACAGACTTTCATTTGATTTGAAAAATAAAGATACTTGTTTCAAATGACTGTAGTCCAAAAGACTTAGCTCTCAAAAAATTTAGTCTTTAGAAAACGATGTTGTAGTAAGTGGTGAGAGCTTTTAAGACTACAAAATCCTGTTTGATCTTAAAAAAATTGTTGTTGGTGGGTTATGGACATGTCTGTAGCAGATGTCTGACTGTGCCCAGGCTTTCATTTATTTTCTGCCAGCTTAAGTATGACTGGGGTTATTTGTGTAGTAGTTTGGGGTGCAGAAGGTCAGATGCAGGGCATGCTACCTTTTCTCTGCATGGCTGTGTGCCAGTACAGAGACTCTGGAAGCAATCAAAGCATATTCCTTCTTATAGTCTTTACCTTTTCTCTCTGCCTGTGCAACAGGGCCTGTCACTTACAGCCAGTAGCTGCAAATGTGCAAGTCAGCTGTGGTCTTTCTTAGGAATGATTTCGTTATTCAGGATGTGTCCCTCTTGAACTGCGCAATAGTTTGTTTTCGTTTTTTTTAAGTATCATCCTTGATGATAAGGATATTCTCCCTACATTTAGACAATCATATTCAAGGATCCACTAAGAAAAGTTACCTGTCTCACACGTATCCTATCTCTCTCTATGCTATGACTGGTCTAAAGTCCTCCTTTTTCCTAGCAAGAGAAATTTTTTAAGGCTAAATTTTGGTCCTGTTGCCATGGCGGTAATCATCTTTCCAAACAGACAAAGTGACATTTGGTTTCACAGTGTGTCTAGGAGTCAAACGTTGCTGTTTGCTGGTGGTCTAGAAGCGTAATCTCTTGCATTTGGTAGCTGGAACCAAAGGGAAATCACGTTACTGGATGGTGGTATTGTATGCAAATTGCTCACCCTTCATTATTCTTCCAATACAGCAAGAACTTTGCACAACTTTCTCAGATAAAAGTGTTTGTACTTCTGATTTCTCTTCTCCCACCCTCCTGAAGAAATAAATACATCTGCTGTGGGAGGGGAGCTTCTCCACTCTGGGAGTGTCCTTTCCTTTCTGCAATGAGATTCTCCTCTCCGACTCAGCTTCTGTCCAGACTCTGCAGAGTAAATTCAAACTGGAGATTAGAAATAAGCAGTATGGACTCAAACAGACCTATGCAGCCTTAATAGATACATCCCTTTGTAAAGCAGGACAACACACGTGGCTTTTTGGACATTCTGCTCCTCATACGAGCAGGAATAATTCTACTCAAGAGGGTGGCGTAAGCAGATTTGCATTTACAAATGTGCTGCCTCTCTTTTAGTGGAGCATCCTTTCCTATATTGTAATATACTGTAATTTTGAGTGGAAATATTCCCTTGTTTCAGATGGAACAACATTCATGGTTTTCATACTTTCGTATGCACTAATTGAAGCGGGAACGAAGATCATGGGTCTAGGAGGAGCAATTGCATTTATTATGCCATAGGAACAGATGTTCAGGCTTTTTATATGCGCACAAAACCACTTTCATATACACTGGTAGTTTCCCAAGCATGTACTTTAATGAATTAAAACCTTTTTTGCTTGTAAACGAGAAGAATGCATAATATCTCGTTCAGGATATAATGCAGAATAATAGGGATAGTAAAAGAGTATTGCTGTGAGCACCCCTGCCAATTTTATCTTCCTTGCAGGCTTAATCTTCAGAGCCTTTTTGAAGTTTTCTGTGGCCAGACCCTTAGCTTGTGAGCACTGGCACAGCTACACAGATCTGGCGTATTTTTTTAAGAAGAGGTGCAGGGTCTTATCACATCAGGTACTCCTGAAAATTATTCCACATCCAACAATATCCAGAATTCTGAAAACACTTTGGATTTCCCCATCCTAAGCCATGCTACAGCCTTCTGATTCTTTTGCTTAATTGTCTGTTTGATTTTTGGTTGGTTTGGTTTTTTAAAGACAACTATTGAGCAAGTGTTATGAAAGTGCTATTTGCATTATTTACTATTGCGAAAAAAAAAAAAAAGGTATTGGAGAAACATGTTTCCCTCTAACTGGTGAGAAAGGGAACTATATGTCACTGTTTTTCTCTTGGAAAAAAACATAATGCTTTTAAAGAAACACTTTTGCATCATTTTGGTTGGAAAAGACCTTCGAGATCATCGAGTCCAACCAATTATCCCATTGTATTGGCTGTGTGTGGCAAGGTTTTGGTAGCAGGGGGGTTACAGGGGTTGCTTCAGTGAGAAGCTGCTGGAAGCTTACCCTGTGTCTGACAGAGCCAATGCCAGCCGGCTCTAAGACGGACCCGCTGCTGGCCAAGGCCGAGCCCATCAGCGATAGTGGTAGCACCTCTGGGATAACAGATTTAAGAAGGGGAAAAAAGTTGCTGGGACAGACAGAAATGGCAGCCGGAGAGAGGAGTGAGAACATGTGAGAGCAACAACGCTGCAGACCCCCAGGTCAGTGAAGAAGGAGGGGGAGGAGGTGCTCCAGGCGCCGGAGCAGAGATTCCCCTGCAGCCCGTGGGGAAGACCATGGTGAGGCAGGCTGTCCCCCTGCAGCCCACGGAGGTCCACGGTGGAGCAGATATCCACCTGCAGCCCGGGGAGGACCCCATGCTGGAGCAGGGGGATGCCCGAAGGAGGCTGTGACCCTGTGGGAAGCCCACGCTGGAGCAGGCTCCTGGCAGGACCTGCGGATCTGTGGAGAGAGGAGCCCACGCTGGAGCAGGTTTTCTGGCAGGACTTGTGACCCTACGGGGGACCCACGCTGGAGCAGTCTGTGCTCCTGAAGGACCGCACCCTGTGGAAGGGACCCACGCTGGAGCAGTTCGTGAAGAACTGCAGCCCGTGGGAAGGACCCACGTTGGAGAAGTTCATGGAGGACTGTCTCCCGTGGGAGGGACCCCACGCTGGAGCAGGGGAAGAGTGTGATGAGTCCTGCCCCTGAGGAGGACAAAGCGGCAGAAATAACGTGTGATGAACTGACCGTAAACCCCATCCCCGTCCCCCTGCACCGCTGGGGAGGGTAGGTAGAGAATCCGGGAGTGAAGTTGTGCCCGGGAAGAAGGGAGGGGTGGAAGGAAGGTGTTCTGAGATTTGGGTTTATTTCTCATTACCCTGCTCTGGCTGATTGGTAATAGAGTTAATTTTCCAAAGCTGAGTCTGTTTTGCCCGTGATGGTAATTGGTGAGTGATCTCTCCTGTCCTTATCTCGACCCACAAGCCCTTTGTTATATTTTCTCTCCCCTGTCCAGCTGAAGAGGAGGGAGTGATAGAACTGCTTTGGTGGGCACCTGGCATTCAGCCAGGGTCAACCCACCACACCCATGCATTTTGAGAGCGGCCAACAAATGAAAACGGAGCTTTAGAGCATGGCTGTCATCAGCAACCTGAAGGTGTGGTGTTTGTCTTGGGCCCTAAGTCAGCTGGAGGCAAAGGCTTTTCACAGCAGCAGGCAATAATCCATCTGCACCCAGCACTGTGCTGGGCGTGATTTCTGCAGACATTCCCATATTTTCCAAAGATTGAGGCAGCATTTCTAAGGCAGACTTTGTTGTTTTCCCCTTGGACTTGTGAGGCTGAATTATTGTTTTGGAAAGCCTCGGCTGATGAAGTACCTGCAGACTCCTGACCTAGCGTGCACGCAGGGGCAGGAAGAAGCATTGTAAGGAGTCTGAGCAGCACAGCACAGCCAGCCTGCAGCAGGACAACACAGCAATGATGCAAAGTTTTCACCTTGAGTATTTGCATTAATTAGAATAATGTACTGATGGTTACAGATATAACCTGCTCTTACCTCATTTTCTGTATATGCATTTCCTGCAACACACAGGTACAGCTGACGGTGCCACTTAATTCATCAATTCTAGACCCAGTTGTGTGTGTCCTGTTTCCCAGAGCGTTATCAATATGGTTTGGAAGAGTCAAAGCCATCCCTCAGAGGCTTGTCCTCTTGTGGCTTGAGGGCACAGGTGGCATCTAGGCATTGGCCCCAACAGTGATCAGTGTTCTAAAATTGCTGCTATTGCACCTGCAGTGAGTGATGAAGATGATTTTTTGTAGCTCATATGCCCATGGAGTACCCATGCTTACAGGAAATGAAACATAATGGGAGCACATTGTCTCATGTGGAAATTCTTTGATTTTCCCTGCCTAAAAAGTTAATATAAAATGATAGGCTTTTTTTTAATTATCTTTTTTTTTTTATTCTCTACTCTTTTAGCTAGTAAGTTATCTTCCGTAAAGAAGTATGGATGTGTATTACAGAAGTATGGATGTGTATTAGATGTATCTACAATGCACTGAACTTACTACACTCCAGGGTTTCAGACACTTCCAGTAGTCTATAGATTAATTAATTCTTGAATTAAATACAGTTTTCAGACAAAGTCCTTGTCAGTGTGCTACATTAGAATTCCTACTAACTGCTAACCTATTCTCTGATCTTGTAGAATTTCCTCAGTCATTTCTTCATCATCTTATTTTTCCACCAAATTTAGTGGGAAGCTGGCTTTCAACACTAGCACAGACTCTACCTGGTATTAGCTGATCAACTCTAAACTTTATTTTTTAAATAGTAAGTAGTGTCTGGTTTGTCCCTGTCACCACGTGTTGCTACTGGTTTGGGAAAATACAACTTTAGTGGTATAGTCTCTTTTAATGGCATATCTGACGCGTATCCCTAAGGCATAACTGACCTACCCAGAGTTTTTTGCCACCTTTCAACAAAAATGTATCTTTTAACTTTCAGTCTGAAGTGAGACAGCTTCAAGTAAGTAAGAAGAATTTTCCAGCCTCACAGGCTTTCAGAAAGTGGCAGTAACCTCAAAACTTACATATTTATAGGGAAAAGCTGCTCTTAGGCAGGGACTTTGATATTTTGTCAGCTAGTTAAAAAGCAAGCATTGTTTAAACACAAGATATTCAAATCCCTTTAAAAAAATAAACATATCTAAGACTAAATAGTTTAACACTGGGTTTGCTGTAATTACAGCAAAATGGAAGCATAAGGAGGCCAGAAACAAAACCTTATTTTCTGTTAGAGCACCTAGAATCTGTCAATTTCCCTACAAAAGACAGTATTATTCTTATTATTGGTACTTTATAGATTTGAATTGCATTATACAATAAAAGAGGCAGGATACGTGTTTTTGCTGGGGAAGTGTTCTTGTAAATCTGTACACCTATTCCGAATCTGCACAAATGAACCGGAGAGCCATAACTTGTAGGAGTTTTCAGACAAAACTCTTGCTGGGGACAGCTTGCCTTGTTCTGTGCAATGAACTGACAGTCGGTGGGGGTGAACTCCAACCTGAAGCCCATCACGGCTTCTGCGGAAGGTGGGAAATAGTGAGGATTTTTAGAGAGCGTGGATGAGCAGTCCAACCCAATGACTACGACAAGATAAGAAAGAGGAATAGGAGCTATTAGCAGAAGGTTCAGCCTGTACCCAAGTGCACCCAAGTCTCCCGCCAAGCCGTGTTTCAAGATCAGTGTGAAAATACGTGACGGCGGGAGGAGCAAGTGGTGCACAGGAGCAGGAAGAGGCGGGAGAGAGAGAAAAAGGATGGGATGCACAGAGCTCTGCGCTGCTGGCAGCTAGTCCTCTCTTGATATGTTCTCCACCTCATCCCAAGTATCAACAAAAAAATAACAGGCACGTTTCTGTTTAGTTGCTTAGTGTTACACTGCCTGCAAAGCCGTAGTCAGAATGCAAGCCTTTTTCCTGATGAAATTGCGGAGCCTGTCCAAGGACTGATTAGGTACAGAAGTTTTGTAGGACTAGTCAGGGTACAGGACCTGCACAGGTATTGATCAAGGAGAGCCGCACAGGATGGAGCAGGACACCAGCCCTGACATTGAATTTTCAACATGAAAAAAATCAGGGTACTAAGTCTGCCAAGCATTCAGAGAAAATACAAATGGTGACACTGGAACTCACATGATGGTGGCTTTTTGAGGAGCTCAGAAAGAGACAGCAAGTGATGTGAGCATGCCATGGGTAAAAACTGATAGGGTCCAGGAAGAGTTGCAGTCCGAGCTGGCTTTTTGGATCCACAAAACCCAATGAAGCTCAGTTCTTAAGTCTGCTCAGTCATATCGTTACTGGATTGTATCTGTCCAATATTAAGGTGACCTCTGTGCCTTTCGTGTTCTTTGGACTCAAAAGAGCGATAATAATGAAATTTTGGAACATACCACCAAGGAAATACCTCTGGCACCTGACTTTTAACGTAGTAGTTTGGTCAGTGCAACCCTTTTGGGTGGGGGGAGGGACAGGGGTTTGTCTGACCTACTGATAGGTACACTGTGGTCCCCAAACCCCAAGGTGACTGGTATTGTGCTCCACAGCTTGATGACAGGCAGTAAATGCTCCGGATGCTGCAAGCACTGGCCAAAAGACTGTTGAAAGCAGATGGCTAAGCAGCCCAGTAGTGCGCAGGTAGCCTTTACCCTGCAAAACAACAGGGACGTCACTCCCTGCAGCCCAATGCCTCAAAGCCAACGGAACCAGCTTTGCAAGGACACGCGATGTGCTACTGCACTGCAGAGCCAGTGTGATTGTTTCCTAGCTGATTAAAATTAAACTTAATATTGCTCTCAACATTCTCCTGAGGGGGGAAAAAATAATTGGTAGGTAGAGAGCCTCATGGCTAATTGCTTTGCAACTATATTTTCCAAGGAGATATATTAATATGTATTATTAAATCTCTTGTTCTTGCTGCTATAGTTAAGGGTCTGTCACGGTTTCCATTACAAAATCATAATTTTAAGGATTTATAACTTTTTCTAAACCATGAAAATTTGCTTCAGGCTGCAATTTGGCATAGCAAGGTCCCAAGCTAAGAACAAATTTGTTGACAAAAACTTACAAATATCCAATTCCCCTGGTTTTGATACACATATATATGTGTGTGTACATGTCTATATATTTGCCGGTGCTTTTTTGCAATTCATGAATCCAAATATTGGTAGTGTATTGATCCACAATGGAGTCCAAAGGACCTTTCTAATTGAGATTCATTCATTCTTTTATTTCTGAGAATAGCAAGACCTTACAAACTGAAAATATCCTATGATTTTTATACAGCCATTGTCAACTTTTTTCCTTCTAAAGCTCCAGAAGAAAATGTAAGTTCTCTCACAAGCGTACCACACTAAAGGTACTGCGGGTCTGTAGTTCTCTGGGCACATAATCACATAAAGTTCATTCTAAAATTTCTTTGTATGGGCTTTAGTGGAGAGCATGTTGAAGCTGAGGTGGGTTTTCTCTTTTACAGAGGTGGTTTCTTTTTATTGCTCTTCTCTTAGCTAGAATTTGCTAGTACCCCAAAACAAGTGACAGAGGTTACCAGGCCAGTACCCTTAAATGAAACCATGCTGCCAAGGGCTAAAATGGTAATTTGCTCTGGGATGCAGTTACTTTTTGGTTTTGTGTACTCGTTCATGCTAATTAAAAAGGAATGTCTCTGGAGCTCACTAGCAGACTCTTTATCTGTTGTGCATGTGTAATCTGGATCTCCCCACTATTTCTTTCTCAAAACTATTTGTTTCCAATAAAAATAATGCTATGGACTTTTTTTTTTTCCCCTTCCTTTCCCAACTAATTATTTTTAAGTTTGTTTCTTAGCTCACTGTTTGCTTTATGAAATGCTTAGAAAAATTCTAGTGATGGAGATGGATTTGGGATTTTTGCCAATTAAAATAGAACCCATACAATTAACTTGCTTAGCAAAATAAATTGTGCTTGAGGTATTCACAGGCAACATCCATGACATACTTGCACAAGTACTGAGGCTACCAGCTACCACTATTTTATCTATGAAGAGTGAGTGGCATAAGCCCACAGAATTCTTGAAGCATTGAAAATGCAGCTGGTCTTGACATGCTATCAACAAAATCTCAGGTTTCGTTCCATGAATTGTCATGAATACAAAGCTCATGGATACAACCCAAATGACGTATGCTTCGCACATATGACATCTCTGCTTGAAATTGCACAGATTCTTGACTCTGACAATACTGAAAGACACAAATTCTCACTCTTGTAGTTCTGCAATCAAATACCACCTTAAAATTGGTACGAAGTCGTGAAAGATAGTCTTGTAGGAATTACCAGCTTCCCTTTCACCACACTGTAGGTGTTGTGGATACATCACGGAACTGGCATCCCACCCGGCAGCTCACAACCTTTTACTTTGTTAGGAAAAGAAAAGCTGTATTTTCATGAACATTTCAAGCTGATGCATTTGTCACCTCCGTTGAAGACTTAGTGTCATCATCCATTTTGAGGCCAAGCTGGTGAACTGATAGTGAACGGAAAGGATCTACTTGATTTAGCTATCATCAGCATTAAACTTTGCAGAGAACCAGAAAAAAAAAATGTATGCACAGAATTACTAGTGTGATCTGTGAGGGTGGGAAAAGCTGATATTCAGTTTAGCACTTTTATATTTGTTTAAGATTTGCGTTAAAAATAAAACTCAATGCATTACTATGAACTAACATTCATCAGCACTCTCAAATTACCAAGAAGATGGCTAATCATCCATTTCTTTATTCTTTCCAGCAGCCATGCAAGATGGTACGCAACTAGAAATAAACTCTTAAAAATTACAAAATGTTCTCGGATTAGTGGGAAATAATGTGAATTGGGAGCTTAAGAGCCAGCAAACAGCTTGCATTGCAAAATGTTTTCAAAGGGAACCCAATGTCTGATGGGAAAAAAAGACATGATAAATGATGAGCCTTGGATTATCTTTGCAGGAAGATCCTTCAACCTCTGAGCCATGGGAGGTGTCTGCTTTGTTTTCGTGCATTCCCCTGGGTGTCTGCAGAGTCCTTTGGGTGTCACTTCCCAAACTGTATGTCAGACCTGAGGACCGACTTCATTTTGAGGACAGAGCCCTAGGGATCCTGGCTTATGGTGCGAGCATCCCTGCATTGCTGGGCTTTCTGCAGTACTGGGGAAGCGGTCCAGGGCCTGGCGCAGGGGAGGATACAATACTTCAGGGCTCAGGTAACCCCAACAGTCGGACTAACTGGCCTAGCACATTATTTTCCTCTAGAGACCAAACCAAACCACTGCATTAAGCACACACCTCTTCACCTCAAACTTGTGTCTGGCAGCAACTCCAGCATCATTTTGCTCTTCCCCTTCAGTCAGTTTCTGTGAGATATTTGTGATACAGTAGTAGACCCTGGTTCAGCTCACAGGCCATCAGAGGCCATGAAGGCTGCTGTTGAGATTGAAACAGGTGATGATATCCTGCTTGGGCTCATGTGGACTAACAGAGCTTGCAATTGCTGGTGCTCGCCCACTTACCGTTTTAGCAGAGCTTTTGAGAAAATGGAGGGAACAGCAGGATTTCTTGTTAACTGTTGTATTTGCTGTCCTGTTGCAGTTGTTGTTGAACGCTATGAGTTACTTGGGAACAGAAAGTCTGGATATAACCATAATGATTTATTTTACGTATAAGCAGATGGAAGAGTAGTGATGAAACAGTGTGAAATACTTCCCGAAAACACACCGTCTAAGCAAACATTTGTCAGCGGCTTTCAGTTTCTTTTGTTAACGAGGCTTTTGTCTGGAAATAAGTGCTCCCTTGAGCTCAGAGTTGGCACTGGAAAAGCTGCCAATTGAACAGGCCAACATGTGAGATATTAAAGAAGTATGTTATTGCCTGGTACCACAGTTCCTGGGAAAAAACATTGCAAGTAAATCAACAGGGGCTAGAAAAACATTCAGGAAAATATACCCCAGAACATTAGGCTTCTTGGGCTGTGGTTTTTTTTTTTTTCCTAGCACCCTTGTATTGCACATCCAAAATGATCACCCTAAATTCTGCAGAACATTTTTGGTTTTCTCCTATTGGCAGCACGCATGTCTATGACTTGGCAGTGTGGTTGACGTGGGTGAGTTCATAGTCCTCGGCTCACAGGCATTGTAGGAGAGGTCAACGTATTTTACAGCTGAGGAGCTTGATCGGTCCTTGGATCAGCTGCGTGATCCACTGGTGTCAGTGGCACCGGCTCATGAAGTTGGTGGCAGCTCCTCTGCCTCCATGTCTCAGAGCATGGGGACAAGGGGCAAGCTGCAGCATGGGGAGTGAGGACCTGAGCCCCTGGTGTGTCAGCTGCTCCTCAGAGATGCCTAGTACTCACTCTGACTCCACACGGGATGGCAGGTAGCTTAGCCTGGGAGAAGAAAGGGATGAGCTTCTTCAGGTTTGCCAGGAGCTGACAACCGGCTTGGCTAGAGGAGAGCTGGTGTGATGATACGCACACGTGTCCTACTGTGCTCGATGGTTCAATGTTTCTGCTCCACCACCAGCCCGACACATCACTACGAACGAGAGGCCTTCCTTTTCTCAGCTCCTTTTTCTCTCTAAATGGGCCGTTTAGGTTAGGACTCAGTCAGCCCTCCTGGTGACACACAGGACATCTCACTCCAGACCACTAATCACTGCTGATGTCATTCCTCTTTATTAGGGAACCGAGTGAATAGGATTAGTGAGAGGTGTTTTCCCTAAAGAAAAAAACCCTCTGATTTTTTATCCTCTTTCTTAGAATCATAGAATCGTTTAGGTTGGAAAAGACCTTTAAGATCACCGAGTCCAACCGTCAACCCAACACCACCATGCCCACTAAACCACGTCTTCTTCTTGTTTTCTTTCATTCAACTACTTTTTTTTTTTTTCTCCTTTCTTGTATGTTCTTATTTTGCCAGTTAAAAAAAGAGAAGACAATTAATATTCAGAGGGGTTTCCTTTTGCAGATCCTCCATTTTTTTTCCAGCTGAGAAAGAAAACATAAAAGAACATTCACTTCCCAAACAAGTCCTGCTGACTTATTCTTTTACAGTTAAGGCAAATAATCAAGGTGGAGAGAGTACAAAATACAATACATACAGAATTAAAAAAAATTGTAGGTGAACATATTTGCATTAAAACGTATAATATAGATATATGCAAAATATAATTTTATTTATGCAGGTGTAAGAGGCACACAGCATATGCCCATGATGATACCAAATGTCACATTATTTTTTTTATTGTGCCTTTTTATCTTATAATATGTGCGTGTGTGTGTGTCTATACATATATAGGGCTAGATCTGTACAGTGCTCAGTAACACATAAGTATCTACAGAGATACACACATGCATCTAGCTTTGGTTTTATGGTATCTTAATGTTTTTCATAAATTATACATTTCATTACTACTTATGGAACGGAGCTCTTGTTTCAATTTTCTTATCACTTTAAATGTCTCTTCTGATTCCAGTTTCTGTCTCCTGTGCAGCATAAAACTAGTCTCCAGAGGATATTCTCCTTAAAACAGATGAATGTACGGCAAGAGGAACAAAGCTATTTAATAAATTAATCATAAAAAGATCGTTAATAGTCAGACACTATTAGACAATACACTTGATTTGGGACACCTTTTCCGTGAGATTGTCAGATTTTTTCATTAAATATTTAAATCCCTCTGAAAGAAGTGAAAGATCAAGGTCAGATTTAAAACTGTTTCATTCAAAATGCAAATGCTGTTTGACATTCCTGTGCACTCAGTTTGTATCAGTGTAATTTTACTGGTTCAGTTTTATTATATTTGTCTCAGAATGAAGATGTTGAAAGGTTGGGTAATCCAGCTGGTGGATTATCCTTCACTTGTATCTTTCTTCCCCTTCTCCACTGTTTTTTAATAAGTTTTAAATTAAAAGACATATATTAAGGGATAATCCGAAGACATGTTGAGGAAATTAATGTTACATATCTAGTACATTGAAATGAGAACTGTAGGAATTGTTTCACTTCATAAACTGTGATGACTTGCACTAACAACTTTGGACTTGGCCACCACCTGGTAATTGCATCTGCACTGCATACTCAAGACTGCCAAAAATTAACTACTGTGAGCTTTCTAAGATTATTAGAAGTAGCTGTAGCATCACTCATGTGTGATGATCACTACTGTATTTTATAGATTGCAGTCTACATCTTTGAAAAGCTATACAGACCAATGTGTTTCCAAGGTATCTTTTATTTTCTCTTTTTGAATCACAGTATCACCCACTCAGGTATTACTGAATATTGATACCCGATTACAATCCTCCTTGCTGTTTCTTTAACTGACAATGTAGCATCTTAAGAAGCTTAGTTTTAAGGTATGCCAGAGAGGTGTGATCACTTAAATTCCCAGGCAGTGCAACCAAGGATGGCAGTGTTAGGCTGGGGCATCAGGAGGATCCGAACATTCTACTCAATGTGTCTTTTCATCAGTTTCTGTCCGTCTGTGGACAACTGATGGTATAGACAATATCAGAAATATGCACAAATATTAATGCTTTCACAACCTGTTTTAGCATGCTGGGTTTACTGGGATATTTGGGCTCTATTCTTTGATTGGCATTGTTTTCTACCTGCCTTCCAGCCCACCATGAACATTTCTGTAGTATGACTTAGCCTGTTCTTTCTTTTGTTTCACCTCTTCTCAGTGTTATCACTCTCCAGTTTTCTCCAAACCAAAGTTCCGTTGTCTGCTGGGTCCTTTAATTTCACTCTCACTTGTTGCGGAAGGTCTTAACCATATTTTCTTAGGTCTATTTTGGTGACAAGGGAAAATTTTGGGGGGTACCACCAGCCTGTTTGTTGAAGGGTTGTCGTGGACAGCAACAGGAGCATGTTCTGAAAGACTTAAAAAAAAAAAAAGATACTTTTTGTTTATTGAGCAGAGGAGAAGGCCAACTACATAACGGTTTGTGAAACAGTGTGGTAATGATTTCCTATATTCTGGGGGTTTTTTCCTTCTTAAGAAAGCCCGCCTTTGTGGTATTTTGATAATGGCACGACTCTGCATTGCAAAAAATTGTTTTCAGTATATTGACAGATTTTAGTTTGCATTTTATAAAAAATATGGGTTTATGTGAAATCACTAACAGCAAGGGGGAGGGTGCAGATCTGCAGGGCTGCTGAAGGGCAACAGCCCAGACTGGTGGCCTAAGTGTGCTGTAAGAAATCGTAGTTTCCTGGAAAGTTGGGGAACTGGGATCCCACTGCTGTGTCATCTCACTCAGCTAGCATGAGAAGAGATTCAAAGGATGCTTAGGTACTGGCAATTGCTGGAAACCCACTGGGAGTTTTAGGGATGCTTCTTTAACTTTCCCATCTCATAGAAAATCCTTTTCATACCTGCATATTTAGCAGTTGCTAAATAATGTGACGCAATTATGCACACTGAGAGCTTTTAAAGTATGGTGTCCAAAAGCATGGTTTACCATAAACACCTCGTAAGAGATGGTGGGGCTGACCTCCTTGATTTTTAGACCTACTCATGCTGCTCTTTTTATGTGGAAGGACTTGAGTGTAAATACGCAATTCAGCTCTAAATATTCTGTATTATACTAGCGAGATGAATTATTAGCCTTTGTTTTCAACTTGCTCTTATTTTGAACTTGATTTTAAACTAAAAATAGAACTGAAACCAGGACTAAAAATCTTTTTAAATACCTGAAGGAGAATGTGAAGCTTATTTTTTTCATTATTTTCTATCTTTACATGAGTGTGTGCAAAATCCCTGTTCCTTCTTCTCAGCTGGCTTTTCCTTTCCACAAATTTCTGATATTTAAATGTTGTCCCACCCATCCAAGTGGAAGACTACCAGCCAATCATCAAAATGCAATACTGTGATGATCAGTTTCTCACGGCAGTGTTTGAGGTGTTTATGTACCAAAACCGTCGTCCTGTGTGCACCAGTTTACTATTAATTATTGCTACACTACTATTCCACAAAAGCCTGTGATTTCAGAGGCTTTCAGTTGATATTTGGGATGTGTGTTGGAGCCCATGTCCATTACTGTACTGTTACAGAATTGTCACCCAAGCCAGTCTGATTAAAGCCTTCGTGTGGTTATACTTATACTTTTATAATACATTGAAATATTTACAATAAAATTTAAGTGTGTTCTGGTCGAGAAGAATGCCATGTAACCTTTAGATCCTTTTGTATACAAACCTTGGAGAAATGTTCCCTAAACTCCGTGCAGGAATTAGTTCTCAGTCACTTCAGGGCAATACGTTGTGAATGAAAACACGGGCCACAAAGCACTATTCATCTCCAAAAATAAAGGGGGGGGGGGGGGTGTCTTTTTTTTTTCCCCTCTCTTTTTTTTTTAACCAAATGGGAATATAACCAGTCTTGCTAGCTATTCTGCTTTTTTATTTTCTTTTACTAAGCCATATTACACACCCAGCATTGTTTCCATATGTTGCTAAATTTCAAGTAGGAATGAGGGGTAGTGGTGGATAACGTGTAAGTTCCCTGGCAGAATGCTAACATCTGTTAAAATAAAATCAACAGCATTCTGAGATGCATATATACATTTATCAACTATGAGATTTGGAAATTGGCTTTGCTCAACCTGGTGAGGCCACATGTGGAAGACTTCTTTTGCAGTTCTTCACACCCAACTCTGGAATGGCTCGTACAGCAAAAAGGAGAATAAAGCATATGGCAGCGAGAGAGATACAGGGACCAGGAGATAATGGATCTTTGCAAAAACCAGAGAAAGTACAGTGACTTGACATTTCCTGAGAAAGTAGGAAATGCAGCAGAATCTCAATGAGGTAACGGTGTGCAGAAGCCTAACTGAGCAGCTATAAACCTGGAATAAGCAAGTGCTAAATAAAGAAGCAAAGAAGTTTGGCAGCATTTCCTTATAAGGCAGTGAATGTAATGTAAGAGATTAAGCTGTTAAGATCAGCAGCAAAAATGACATTTAGAAAGTTTGACAGTTGGTAGAAGGGCATACACGATCGTAAGAAATAGAACAGAAGAAGGTAAACTCAAAAGGCTTGTTGTGGTTTCCCCTTATCCATTAAAATTCCCTTCCTTCCGTGGACAAGCCATATGCAAAAATATATTTTAAAATATTTGGATGCTAACTGACACGCACATTGAGAAAAAAAAAAGTTAATTAATTGTTGAGAACTGCTGATGTGTTTTGATTTCAAACAAAAATTCTCCCTGAACTCTAAAAACTTTCTGTGCCAGTATTTCCTCTAGGTTATTATACACATTCTTCTGACTTCTCTGTATATGTATTCTTAACATTTCTCTGTAAAATGAACTAAATCTGTTGCCTCTTGGCTTCCTTACAGTTTAGATGCCTGTGCAATGCTGTGCACAGAGTAAATGGTGAGCTACTAGCTCCCTGATATCTTTTTTAATGGTTGTATAAATGTACTGTGCTATCTCTGAAAACCTCAACTAGCTTAAACTCTTGTGTTTCAAAAACCCTCTGCCTAAACAGCAGAAAACAGAGCGGTATTTCCATCTACGGATCAAGCGTGGCAAGGCATGATCTTGTGGTAATTAATATCCGCAGAAGTTGTTTATGTTCATGGTTTTTCCAGGAATTCAGGTCATCCTGTGGAAGGGCTGCAGCCTCGGCATTAGGCATTTTGATCTCCTCTTCCCGGTGTTTCTGAGACCACTGTCATCAGTGATCCCTTTCTTTCTCGGAAGTTTGGTAACTTTCTCACTCAGCCTGGAGCACGGCTCACGTGCCAACAGTTCATCGACCTGAGAAACCCAACGTGTTTCTGAGGTTTTGCGAGGGGTCAGCCCTGAATGTGCCGCTGCTCCCGAGCTGACAGCACGGGTGGGAGCAGCAGGACCATCCAGGTCTGGGGGAATCAGCTGCATTTGTCTCAGACCACGTTGCCTGCTGTGTGTAATACTGCCCTGTGCGACTGCGCTAGCTGGGCTGGTGCCTCCAGACCCTGCACTGAATTGTGTTCCTCGGGGAGCTGCTGTCATTTCTTTCCCTTTGCTGAGGTTTTAGCACCCAAATCTCAGGGGAGAAGAACAACAAAAAGGGCTTTTTGCAAATCTCTTTGGTCACATCAAGTGAGATGCTACGTACTGATGCATATTTTTGCTCTGGCTAGCAGTCTGTCCACCCATCTCACCAGGTCTTCCTGTCCTCCTTCCATTCATTGCATCTAGGACTTGCCATGGGTGAACCCCCAGCTGCACTGTAGCCACGGCCGCTGCAGCATTCAGCACCAGAGAGGGTAAGACAGGTGAGACAATGCTGCAAATGCAACTGGAGAGCCACGAAGTGAACTAAATGCTCCAGAGTTCGTCTTTTAGAAGCCTTTAATATTTCTGTCTTTAGTGATGGCAGCAAAGTCCAGCTGCTTCAAGGCAGTCTGAGACTGATGTCGCTAAGTAGATTAGGTGAGAAACATAAAAGCCTTTTCCTCCAGCACTGTTTCTCAGCAATGAGGATGTACACCCTTAGGGAATGTACACCCTTAAATGTACATTACTGTGCACCACAGCATGTCCCCTGGATGGACAAAGTCTGCTGTGAGTCAGGACCATGAACAGAAAATCTGGCTGGATGGGTGGTAGACAGTAGAGATCCATATATGTTGTAGGTAGTTGCTAATGGGACCCACAGCATTTCCCATCCCAGCCTTGGGATATTGCTTTGTTCCCACAGCAGTTCCAATGGAAATGGCTGCCAAAAAGGCAATCTACTTCTGAAAACACCCTCTTTAAAATGAGAGTGTAGTGTCACACAATTTGTCTGAAAGACAGAATCAATAAAGACTTTTTCCCTAATCTTCTGAATATAAGGTATCTCACAAGCGGGGGTTTTGTTGAGGGTGGTTTCTGGGTTCTATCCAAACTCTGATGCCAATTGTCCTTCTTTCTTTCTTACACTGGTGACTGCACAGCCATGTTTTGATCTCCTTATTTGTTAAAAATATGACTTCAGGTCTGGTATCTCAAACGTGTTGTGCAAATGCCCAGTCAGATACAGTTTAACTGGCTCCTTGGGTATGCAGAAACAGAGAAGTATTTATCGCGTCTGCTTGCAACCTGAAAAAAAAATTAAAATTCAGTATTCTTTGGGGTATAGCTTTAGTTTAGGATATTTCTCACAAACAGCTTTCTGGTCTTAAAGGGTTCTCCAAACAAAACAAATCAAATCCTGACTGTACCACAACGCAGCCTGAGGTGAGGCACTCATTTCTGCATCGCGAGCTTGCGTGAGGTGAGGCTCAGCCTTGTTTTAGAAGATACGGACAGTCAAAACTAGCCAGCTGCACAGACTGCTGCAGTCTCAAAAACGGACGAGAAACCCAGCCACTCATCGGTACTGTTGTTGCCAAAGACAGGGGCTTGCTTTCTCCTTGCAAAAGAGAAAGACTCCAGGTGACTGCTCTGTGCACAGTTTCACAATTTGCTGGTTGCTTCCCCAGTTTCTCTTGCCACAGAAGTGTTTGAAGGATCATGAACAGTCCTCTTTGTCCCTCTCTGCTCACCACATTTTTCTCCCTCTTTCCCCAACAGGCAAAACGCTACTGAACTATCGACACTTCCTCCACCACAAAGCACACAAGCCCGTGTCTTCTCTCTATTACATCAGTGTTTCTCACAAGCAGTTCCAGCAGAGTTACACCAGACTAGATATGAGGTAATGGAGTGGAGAATCAGACCAGAAATTATCGTCACGGGACACAAATAGACAGATACATCATCAGGCAAGTGAATCTCGTCGCTTCTGGGAAAAGGAATGGCTTGAAAATATTACACAGGCAGTGATGATGTAAGAAAGATTCATGTGAAAATTGGATGTGTTCTTTAACAGCCTGGACTAGGATTCCTTCTCAGATAAGCCAGAAAGGAGTTTTCCATGAGCTGTGCCATAAGCGATGGTGGTCATCCTGGCTCAACCATAGGCTCCCCTTTTGTCTTAAGAATATGCCAGTGACTGGAGTCAAGTTAGAAAAACCCTTGGAACTTTCCCCCTGTCCCTCACCGGGCTTCGTATTGCTTTCAGTAAGATAGCAGATAATGAGATTCAAACCGATGCATCATGTAAACCACACGATGATTATTTTGTACTTGGTGTGGTAGACCTAATCATTGTCTGAAGCAAAACCATACTCCTTTTTTTCCATTCATGTTAGGTTTCTGGCTATTGTTTGCGTGGCTTGGAGGTCCAGCAAGCAAGCTGCTTTGCAGGAAAATGGGATAAAAATTGCTCTATTAGACATACCAACTTTGCCAGCATTGGCAAAGAAAAATGCCAGGCTGTTGGTGGGCTGATTTTGAAACTGATAGTGAAACTTGGTAATTTTGAAAAAAATCTGAAATTCTGAAATCTTTAATCAGCTATAATTTCATGAACTTTTCTCCTGTATGCTAAAATTGTCTGTATGCAGCATAACATAGAATGAAGTGCACAACCTCTGTCTCATTTTACCTTTTCAGGCCTGGGTCTAAGCAGTACAGCATGGAGTTCTTCCATGCCTCATTTGGTTGAGAAACTAGATCTATCTAACATGGAAAAAGGGTAGAAAGGAGGACCCTGGGAACTACTGACCTGTCAGCCTCACCTCTGAGCCTGGGAAGATCATGGAACAGATCCTCCTAGAAGCTCTGCTAAGGCACATGGAGGACAGGGAGGTGATTTGAGACAGCCAGCATGCCTTCACCAAGGGCAAGTCTTGCTTGACCAACCTAGTGGCTTTCTACGATGGAGTGACTACCTCAGTGGACAAGGCAAGAGCTACTGATGTCATCTACCTGGAGTTCTCTAAGGCCTCTGACGCTGTCCCCCACGACATCCTTCTCTCTAAAGTGCAGAGATACAGATTTGATGGATGGACTGTTTGGTGGGTGGGGAATTGGTTGGGTGGTTGCATCCAGAGGGTAGTGGCTCAGTGTCCGTGTGGAGATCAGTGACAAATGGTGTCCCGCAGGGGTCCGTACTGGGACCAGTACTGTTTAACACCTTCATCAACAACAGTGACAGTGGGATCAAGTGCACCCTCAACAAATGTGCAGATGACACCAAGCTGAGTGGTGCAGTTGACACGCCTGAGGGACAGGACGTCATCCAGAGGGACCTGGAGAAGCTCAAGAAGTGGGCCCATATGAAACTCATGTGGTTCAACAAGGCCAAGTGCAAGGTCCTGCACCTGGATCAGGGCAACCCCTGTATCAATGCAGGCTGGGGGATGAAGGGACTGAGAGCAGCCCTGTGGAGAAGGACTTGGGGGTACTGGTGGATGAAAAGCTGGACATGACCTAGCAATGTGTGCTCGCAGCCCAGAAAGCCAACCATATTCTGGGCGGCATCACAAGGAGCATGGCCAGCAGGTCGAGGGAGGGGATTCTGCCCCTCCACTCTGCTCTGGTGAGACCCCACCTGGAGTCCTGCATCCAGCTCTGGGGTCCCAAGCCCAGGAAAGTCATGGACCTGTTGGAGCAGGTCCAGAGGTGGGCCACAAAAATGATCAGTGATGGAATACATCTCCTATGAAGAAAGGCTGAGAGACTTGGGGTTGTTCAGCCTGGAGAAGAGAAGACTCCAGGGAGACCTTATTGCAGCCTTTCAACAATTAAAGGGGGCTTATAAGAATAACGTGGACAGACTTATTAATAGGGCCTGTAGCAAAAGGACAAGGGGTAATGCTTTTAAACTAAAAGAGGGTAGATTTAGACTAGATATAAGGAAGACATTCTTTACAATGAGGGTGGTGAAACACCGGAGCAGGTTGCCCAGAGAGGTGGTAGATGCCCCATCCCTGGAAACATTCAAGGTCAGGTTGGACGGGGCTCTGAGCAACTTGATCTAGTTGAAGATATCCCTGCTCATTGCAAGGGGTTTGGACTACATGACCTTTAAAGGTCCCTTCCAACCCAAACCATTCTATGATTCGATGGAGAACAGAGGTCTGGGAGCTGGGTCAGACGGCTCTCTTCCTGAGTGTGCCATCGGTACCATTCATAAAACAAGGCAGCAATGTTTTTCTCGGTCTCTTTTATTAAGACAAATTTTGGTCCTTTTTAGGTAAATGCCTCAACATGAGTAAAATATAATTTTTATTAGCAGTGCTTCTGGCCATTCTACAGGAAACTTTTGAAAATCAAGAAAAATAAGATCAAAATATGGTATGTCCCACAACAAGCTGATCTCTGCCCCTGGTCCTGCTGCTGCTTTCCAGGAATGATTGAGAATGAGTGTGCGATCAGAAGTCAGGTCCAAGCAACCGTGCAGCTGCCTGCAGTTCAGAGGCGTGAATCCAGCTCTCACCAGTGCAATTTTTAATGGGCTCTCATTTAGTAAGTGTATTCGTATGGAAAATGCTGTTACTACAGCAACTCAGAAAAAGTCCAAGGTTTTCCAGTGCTGGGGTTTGGGGTTTTTTTTTAATACACATTTTTTTGGTAATGCTTTCTCTCTGTTTTATCTCCAATCCCCCCCCCCCCCAGTAAAGTCTCTACCAAATCTTCACTGAAATTGGAACATTGCAACAAAATAAGTAATGAGATGGTGTTTTTTCTGAGGTAGAAGGTGGCTTAAATATAAAGAAAATCAAGGATTTTGTTAGATCATTTCTTTCTCCTTTATGTATTTATTTTTATTTCATCATCACTTTCTACTTCTATTTCAGAGAGCCAAGGCTGAATGTTGTGTGGACCTTATCCACTATAGTGAAAGACAGTATGAGGTTTACTGATCACATAAATAAAACATGGAGAAGAGGCAGAATGACCTTCAGCACGTCTGTGTCATGCCCCAGGGGATGCTAATTGGCCTTGACTGCCCTAACAAGCCTCAGCTGGGACCTCGGTACTTGTGCCCTGACTCCACCTCTCATCCATCAGCAAAAAAAGCTGCATGTAAGCTCAGTCCTTGGTTGATCTATGCTGCAGGTGTGCTTGTTTTCAGCCCTGCTCCTTTTTCTTCGGTGGGCTCTGGCTACATGGTGTAGTATTATTTCCAGCTCTGTCCCTGGCCATGCTGTCTGCTGCTCCTGGGTGGACCTGGTTCAGCCCCATGCATCCAAGCACAGTGACAGAAGTTGTTTTGGTGGGTTGGTTTGTTTGTTTTGGGGGTAGGAGGGCTCAGTTCTGTGCACCTTCATAGTGATGTGTTTAACCTTGGTCTTGGTACATTTGTTGCTCTTCGCAGAAGTGAGTGTTACAGGAGAGAGAGAGTAAGTAGAAGTGGAAGATTGAATGAGCTAAATGTTTGGATGGGAAGTGTAACTGTGGGAGTTGTGAGAGCTTATGACTCTTTAAAAATGGAAAAGATGGGATCCAAAGTTTGTTTATAGCCTGAGAGCATAAAGGGGAAAATTCTAAAGGTTGACTTAGCAGAGAAGTTCAAATGCTGTTAGAGGCCTACAGTGTGATAGGTCTCCTGTAACAGAGCTCTTCCATCACTACTGTCCAAGAATCTATGGGTGTCGTGCAGCTAAGGTTCAGGATGGGAAAATACCAGGACCTGCTGTTCTGAAAGTGCCCTACAAACCTTAGGTTATATACGCCTTAAGAGCACACTGTTCTCATCCTCACAACATGGCAACTGTGCTGCCACTATCCAGGTGCTTTTCTGTATCGCTGATAACTCTGTGCCAACTTTAACCAGAAACAAATTTGGCTAACGCTGAGAACATAGATGTAGTTATTACAGTTAGTTTTTGCACACAAGACTTCAAGGCTTGACCGAAGGCTTTTCTAGTAAAGGTGATAGCATTCAGCGGTGTATTAGTTGAACTTTTCCAGTGAAACTAAGGGAGGAAAAAACAAATGCAGCCTACTGTTAGTACAGTCTGTAAAACCAGGCTCCTTGTGCTTCTTCGGAGTCTTATGAAAGAAGCCATCAACCTCAACTTGTCATGTCTTTTGCTAACTTGATCTTATGCTATCAAGTATCTGAAAAGCACGGTCATTGTAGCTGTTTCTGTGAGCGTCTGCTTCTGAAATTTAATGTTTCTCAACTACTGTAAATTAGCTAAGCAGACCCATTCTGTTATTTGGTTTTGGTTCAGAACAACAATCAGTATAAGAAAAGGGAGAGCTGTTCCTTAACTCTCTTCCAAACAATGGAGGTGTTGAAAGCAATGAAGCCTGCTCAGGGTGCAAACCCTGATCCCACACATCTACCTGAAATTTGATAGCTCTTTGTCTGGTATTCATGATCACGTCCATAATTCATGGCAACAAACTTGTTTTAAGCTAGCCTCTAAACACAACAGTAATGGTTCAGGAGCTAACACTCTTATTGATTTTTGAAAGAATCACAAAAAATTAATAATCTAATCCTCCCAGCATTGTTTGATGCCAAGGTAGGAACATTGCAGGAAGCAACCCATAGGCTATAAGCTTTTAGTTGTGGGTCTGGTGGTCTAATGCCTTTGCAATGCCTTGCACAGGGTCTTGTCTGTGAGTGGCAGCTCAATGTTTCTGTTGATAAAATTAGACAAAGATATGGAAGTAATTGAGTCTTATGAATTCCGGGAAGGAAATAGTCTAAAGTAAGATTCTGAAAGGAATGAGAGTGTTGTCACCAAATCTGCTAAGATTTTTTTCCATTTAAGAATTTGAGTGGTGTGCTAGTTTTGGCTCAGTTAGAGTTAATTTTCTTCATAGTAGCTGGTATGGGGCTATGTTTTGGATTTGTGCTGGAAACAGTGTTGATTACACAGGGATGTTTCAGTTAGTGCTGAGCAGTGCTTACACAGCCAAGGCCTTTTCTGCTTCTCACCCCACCCCAGCAAGTAGGCTGGTGGGGCACAAGAAGTTGGGAGAGGACACAGCTGGGACAGCTGACCCCAAATGACCAAAGGGATATTCCACAACACATGATGTCATGCTTAGCTTATAAAGCTGGGGGAAGAAGAAAGAAGGGGGGATGTTTGGAGTGATGGCATTTGTCTTCCCAAGTAACCGTTAGGCGTGATGGAGCCCTGCTTTCCTGGAGATGGCTGAACACCTGACTGCTGATGGGAAGTGGTGGCTGAATTCCTTGTTTTGCTTTCCTTGTGCATGCGCAGCTTTTGCATTACCTATTAAACTGTCTTTATCTCAACCCACGAGTTTTCTCACTTTTACTCTCCTGATTCTCTCCACCATCCCGACACAAGGGAGTGAGTGAGTGGCTGTGTGGGGCTTACTTGCTGACTGGGATTAAACCACGACAAGTGGGAATTGTAGGCCATAAGGCACAAAGATAACTGGTTAAATAAGATGGTCTTCTGTGAAGTCTGTTTAAAATGGCAGTTAGCATTTGAGGAAACATTCTGTCTCTCCCATTTATCCATGGTGATTCATGGTGGCACAGTAGCACTTTGAGAGGAAAGACTATAAAGGCAGGTAGAGAAAGAGTTTTCTGGACCTCATGTAGTTATCTAAAGAGCAGAAGGCTAAGATTGGCTGTTGGAGGTGCAGAGAAGAATGGTTTACAGGGTAGAAATTCTGCATCATGAAAGTCTTTAACCTTTGAATTTTGGTTGAGTTCTGGATTAAAGATCCTTACCCATCCTTGTTTCAAAGTTCACCATAAATGAGAAAAAATAAACTATGGCATTGCTCTTTTTTTGTTGAAGTCTGGCAGTTTAAAAATTCATGATGAATCAAGATGAAAGATGCAGCAGTATTTTGTCCAGAAAGTATTAAGATGAGGTTTTTGGGGGGCCACTGAAACTCTCTTCCAAATCTGCCCTTCAAAAAGACAGAGTAAGAAAGCCAGGGTGTTTTGCTTTGGGTAGATTGGCAGCAAATCATCAGCAAATGGCCCTAATAAGGTGTTTTCTGAGCAGTCCTAGGAATGAGTACCACTAGGGCACCACCCTGGCCTCTGGCTGAGAAGCAAAAAGTGGAACCTCTGAGGAACACTAGCTGCCATAATCATCTCTGATGTCCTGTAGCAGAAAATTCAGATTAGTTTATATTGGTGCAAAGCCTGATTTTAATTTCTGTAAAGGCCTGGGGAGGCAGAATGACCTTTTTAAAGACCTCCCTGTGACTGAACTTTTCAAAAGATAATATCCAGGAAACTGTAGAACCAGCTCTTCAAAAAGTGCCTATTTTGAAATGCTCACCTGTTTCTCACACAAATGGCTGTGTAGAGCCATTGAGAAATGAGCTTGTGTTGAAGCCATCGTGAAAGAACTTCAATGTTTCCAGTGTTTTGCTGGACTAAGAAACACTTTTGTTGTTGTTACAGGTGTATAATGCAGCAGGTTGTGGGAAGTGGAATGAAGAAATGTTTCCTATGCATCGGTGTCCTATGATTGAAGGAATTTGACAAGACATATGCTGTGAGTTTTCCTGTGAGGGAGCACTAATGGAACATTTCTCCTCTGCCTGACCTTCTGGTTTCATAATATTTTAGGGAGCTGAATCTGTGTGAGAGCTATATCATTTAGTCACCTATCATTTAGTCACACTTGACACAAGTTTCAAACTCATTAGGAAGAACAGGTACAAACACAGATATATGAGTGCCTGTAAGAGACTCCACAGTGCTACCGAACAGCCCAGGCTCCTCACTTTTGTGCAGGCTGGATACTGCACAAGCCTTAAGAATTTATGCTGACATTAATAGGTCAATGTTAAACTTGTCTGAGGAAAGATGGAATAGCAACAAGAGGTTCACTGTCAGTCCTTTGAATGACAAGCTGTACAAATAAATAAATTAAATATCCTTGTTCTGAGAGCCTAGTCTTGTCTGATGCACGCAGCTCTTGGAGGCTAAGCAGGATTTCACCCCTCCATGATCCCTCTGCCCTGCTCCTGCCCACATCTCTGCTGCAGCTTTCTCTGGATCTTCATGTCCAAGCATCAGGCAGCAAAACCCACACAGGAGCTGCAGGTGAAACCATGTACTACTTGGTGGTTCAAGCTCACTGATAGGCAAAAAAAAAACCCCCAAACCCTGCAGTACAACCAACAACAGTTTTCAGAAGCAATAGTCTGTATCTTCTAAAGACATGTAAACACACATTTTGTGTCAGTTCTTCCACCTGTCACGTGCGTAGGACACACAGAACTTTGTACATATCTACAAGAACTTGCAGACATTGCAACCTCCGTGTGGTTAAGTTTTGTGGGTGAGGTTTTTTGGCATGAGCAGGCGCTGTGTTTTGCAGGAAGTCATAAAAAATTTTTAGGGTGCCTCGTTCATCTGTTCTGATATTGTTATACATGAGCATTGTGTTGTTCTGTGCTGGCAGCAACAGAAATAACAGCATAGTGAAGTTACACAGTTGATTTATCGCCAGTTATTGTGAATCCTTCTCATCTATTATTTCTTCAGATCAAATAAGTATCTTAAATGCAGCCAGTCAGACAGAAACAAATGGATATCAATATAATACAGCAGATTTTTATTCCCTCCTTTTAGCTAGCTTCTGTAATGAAAATGTCCTTTTGTACAGCAGTGACTGTGAAATAATGTTGCTGATAAGCACTTGAATGGGGAATGGTTTGCCAGAGCAACCCAAATGGAAAGTCAGGTGCCAGCTCTGGGGTTATGGATTAGGTTTTATGGCCCTAGAGGTCCATTCCTGTGACATTAGAAACCCTAAATATTAGGCAAGATTGATATTGTGAAAGAATTATAAACCAGGGGTTTGTTAATAGATTGATTTGAAGACTGTTGAGTGAATGAGATTCTTCCTATTTTATGGCCAAACTGTGCCACAGGAGATTTGACATAGAGGAAAGGGCAATTCTGGCCTTTTGCTGCTGGTGCATCTCTATCCCCTTTCCATGCTAGCAGGTCCCAACCAGTACAGTCTATGTCACAAGTCTGTCCACTGGCACATCTTTGACTTGTTTGCCATCAGTTGTGGGGGGGTGGGATTGTTTGTTTGGGTTTTTTTTATTTTTGTTTTTTCCTGGTGTTGCATAAAGGATTTTCAACAAGGGCCAGGGTAGACCTAGATCTCTGTAAAAAGGCTCTGAGATTTCTGGAAGCTGCTGCAGAGCACCGGGAGGACAATGATGGAGCTGTTATCTGTGGGGGTGGGAATCAGTATTTACAACAGACCAAAAAAACCACCAAGGCAAAAACAAAATAGAAACATTTAATTCAGACATATCTTAGAAACAGTCATGTGCAGAGGAGTAAAAAGTAGCAGTAGGAAAATGTCCGTATACATACGCACCCCACAGGTGTGGACCTTGCATTGCTCTGTCCAGTGGCTAGACGGTTATATCACAGCACTTCTTTCTCATGTGAAATTCTGTTGTTCTTAGTCGTTGCTGTTTCAAAGTTAATGATGCTTTTTCATGAATTTACTTTATGTGGGGAAAAAAAACATATTTAAGCAATTTTTGGTTTATTTGCTCCCTCAGAGCTTCTCAGTTATGTCCAGCAACCCAAAGCAAAACATCTGAGAGTTTTTAGTTTTCTGTGCCTTGATTTCTCTGGTTTTTTTTTTTTTTCTTTCTTTTTTTTTTTCCTCACCTAAGTGGGAAGATACAACTGAAAGCCAAGAATTTTTAGGCATTGTGGCAAATTTATCTTCATTTTTAAGGTAATTAAATATCTTGTGAGTAGGATAACATAAACCATTTTAGGTAGATAGCAGCTATTGGGCCTAGCTCTAGGGACATGAAAGAGCAAAAAAAATAAACATGTGTTTATGGTTTTTTTTAAAAAAAGAAGTAATTATCTCCATTATAAAACATACTTTGTCAAATATGACATTTCCCAGACTCCTTAATTTAATTAAAACAAGTTACCCCTTGCAGTAAATAGAGCTATGATAACGAGAGTAAGAAACTGAAGTATCTTAACACTAAATGTATACTGTTCAGGTCTATAATAATTTTTTTTTAATTAATTGAGAACCGGAGGAATTTTGAGTTATTTCTACTATTTTCTATCCTGTTTGTTAGTCTGGACAGACGTGAGAGCTGCCAGCTACTACACTCTTCTGAATGATTGGGCAAAATACTGCTCAAAAGGATAGGCAAATCAGCTTGTGAATTTAGTATTTCTCCACTGTGGGTCTCATTCAGTAAGTATTCAAGGTAGTAAAAAAATTAAAAAAAAAAAAAAAGCACAGCATTTCAGTGTGAGAACTCTTTGGATTACGTCTTACAACCTAGAAGAAAGTGAATTGCTCCAAAAAGATAAGTGGTGGCCTATTAAGCCAAGATTAATTTGACTGAATTTTTTCTTTTTTTTTAAAGATGTTGAAAAGGCTCCCAAGGAAATAATAAAAATACTTGGAGAAACTGTCAGCTTTGATCACACCGTCGGTAAGTCCCCCTATTGTAAAAACTCTGTCTCTCTCTTTGTACTCAAGATCCTCCTCTCCTTTCGTCTGCTCCCCCCTCCCCCACCGACTGCCTTTTTAAACAAAAGAAAATTTTGGCTGATGCAGAGTCATCGGTTTAGGTCTCAGGAGAATTAAAATTTGCCTTTCATAAAGCACTGAAATATATTAGTCTTTTGCTAGTTCTGTTAGTAATTTGAGTGATTTTCCAGAAAACTTGTTATCTTCACATGCTGGATTCTTCCTCGTATAAAGAAATGTGTGTAGAGACAACGGGTATAAGAAGAGCAAAGGGTTTTTCCATGTAACTATGGAAAGATGTTTAAGGCTTTTTATTCCCCCCTCTTTCAGAGCCAAATTTTGGCAACAGTCAGAGCCACTCTCATAGAGGATAGCACAAATGTTAACAGAGAAGAATGAGGGGGCTATAAGTATCATCTGTTTGTTTTATTGAGAAATGTGCTTTCCTGAGAAGTCAGGTTGTGGAGTTTGCTTCAATACTTGTCAGAACTGCTAATTTCTCTCCACTGTTCACCACTGTATTAAAAGTGTGCTCATGATTGTTAAAGCTCATGCAGTCTTCAGTCAGACCTAATTCCTCCCAGCTCTTTCTCCTTGAGAAGAGTTTTCTGCATTGAGAGAAGCCATCACCATTTCCTATCTATGCAAGTCTTTTGTATTATTCTTTTGACAAAAGCATGACTCTCCTCCTCATGCAGAAGTTTCTCTTCTACCCCTTCCCTCATTATCTACTGACTTTAAAACAGTTTTCATGTTTCAAGTCTGGCAGGCTTTTTGAAGCTCTTTGGAGGATATAGTTACTTGATGATTTCACATTTTTTTCCATTGCAATTTCTAGAGCCTTTTCCAAGAAATCCCCTTTTCTGGGGATGGTCAGCATTCATCTCAGTTTCCAGACTGAAGCAGGAGGATCAAGCAGCAGGTACATCTGCTTCTCACCCTGAGTGGGTTTGCATTCTGGTTGGCTCGGGAGAAGTTTCCTCTAGCTTTCATGAAGCAAAGCTCTCTTTTATCAGTCACTTACTTTAAAAATGTGGACTTGAGAATATTTTTTTTCACCTCACATTCATGTAGCTATAAACAGAAGTAGTTTCTCTTAGTTGCTGTTGGATCCAGTATCCCAACAGATGTGAGGCTGGTGCAGCTCCATGACTCGAGGTCCAACCAGCAGCGAGGCTGAAGGTGCACTCCCAACAATTTATTTTAATTTATACTTTCTATGTTCAAAATCATTTCTTTACTGTTTGAAAACATGGAAGATATGATGATAATACATATTTTCTTTACTCATCTGTGAGGTTAAAAGAATGCAGAGGAAGAATAGAACACCAATGTAACTTGACAACAAGACCAGGAGAAGAGTGAGGCACAATGAGGCATGAGGCAGAAGGCATACATATAGTAATTGATAGTAAGAGTTTATATGGTTTCTGAGGATGTTGATATGTCAGATCCAAAGAGGAATTTAAAAGCATCTTCATTAACTAATGGGATCTTTCTCCACCCAGGCCAACTTCAGTTTTCAGTCTGTAACAACCCTGCATTCCTGCGTAAGGTGTTTATGAGGATTGTTCACACCAGTGCAAAATTCAGGAGACCAGCAGTGCCTGCAGATTTAACATCATCCATTTCTCTGTATAGTGTAAGAGCAGTTGCTTCATTTATGCATGTGTGAATACTAAGCCAGTTTTATTAGCTACCTGATTAGGCTCCCATTAAAAACAAAGCCTAAGTTTTTTATATTCAAAACGTAACGTGTTTTTATAGCAGTTCAATCAGATTAGACAATCTGCATTTCTTCCATGGGTATTTGCAAGTATTCAGTTCAGATCAGTATTTCTTTTTACCTCCTCAGACAAACTCTAACCATTTTGACAGTTCATATTGAGCCTTATGAGCCATGAAAAGTACCAAGGGACAGATTGCTGTTTTCTCTTTCTGAGAGCAATCTGCTCTCACCCAGCAAAAAAAAACAATTTAGTGTGTTAAGGAGCTATGGGAAACATGCAGTTTTTGAAAGACTGCCATTAAAAATTGTGCTTGTGATTTCATGCTAAATATCTTATCCAGTGTACAGAGGCAGGGCTCATTAAAAGAAGAATTTCTGACATGGTAAATATGGATCTTTGTTTTTATTTTTCCCCAAAAAATTCAGAAAAAACCAACCTTCAGTGTATAACTGTGATGGTCTGACAAATTCAATGTCTCAAACATCCGTTAAAGAGCTTTGCTGGAGAAAACGGCCTCTGTAAAAATGCTGGAGTTTTGTGAACAGGACAGTGTGGCCAGAGGAGAGGGCCCCACGGAGGGTGGGAACGCACTTCTCCAAAGCCCCAATTCCTTATATTAATTGACCAGGAGAAGGAACACAATTTATGCCTTCCTGGAGGAAGAAGGCCCCATGGAAATTGGGACTGTGCTTCTATCTTAAGCGGTCATGCCATCAGGAAGAGAGAGGCAACTCCACAATGAACACCACCCCCCCCCCCCCCCAAAGCTCACTGACCGATTCCAGTGAACCCCAGGTGTGGGAACTGCGCATGTTGAGTCCATCAACTAACACGCTATAAAAGAAGGGAGAATGAGTCCTCAGTGCGCGCCCTCCGGAACTGGATCTCTATGCTGGCTGGACCAACGCTGGGCCCAGGACTGGTGAAACCCTTCTCTTCTTTCTTTTTCTCTCTCTCTCTTTCTCTCTCTCTCTCTCTCTCTCTCTTTCTCTCTTTCTCTCTCTCTCTCTCTCTCTCGCTCTCTCTCGCTCTCTCTCGCTCTCTCTCGCTCTCTCTCGCTCTCTTTCTCTCGCTCTCTTTCTCTCGCTCTCTTTCTCTCGCTCTCTTTCTCTCGCTCTCTTTCTCTCGCTCTCTTTCTCTCGCTCTCTTTCTCTCGCTCTCTTTCTCTCGCTCTCTTTCTCTCGCTCTCTTTCTCTCGCTCTCTTTCTCTCGCTCTCTTTCTCTCGCTCTCTTTCTCTCGCTCTCTTTCTCTCGCTCTCTTTCTCTCGCTCTCTTTCTCTCGCTCTCTTTCTCTCGCTCTCTTTCTCTCGCTCTCTTTCTCTCGCTCTCTTTCTCTCGCTCTCTTTCTCTCGCTCTCTTTCTCTCGCTCTCTTTCTCTCGCTCTCTTTCTCTCGCTCTCTTTCTCTCGCTCTCTTTCTCTCGCTCTCTTTCTCTCGCTCTCTTTCTCTCGCTCTCTTTCTCTCGCTCGCCCCTTGTCTCTCGCTCTCTTTCTCTCGCTCGCCCCTTGTCGCTCGCCCCTTGTCGCTCGCCCCTTGTCGCTCGCCCCTTGTCTCTCGCCCCTTGTCTCTCGCCCCTTGTCTCTCGCCCCTTGTCTCTCGCCCCTTGTCTCTCGCCCCTTGTCTCTCGCCCCTTGTCTCTCGCCCCTTGTCTCTCGCCCCTTGTCTCTCGCCCCTTGTCTCTCGCCCCTTGTCTCTCGCCCCTTGTCTCTCGCCCCTTGTCTCTCGCCCCTTGTCTCTCGCCCCTTGTCTCTCGCCCCTTGTCTCTCGCCCTCCCTCAGTCCCTACACCTCATCCTTTTAAACATAAATCGTTGAGCAAGTCTGAGACTAGGAGTGGATCTAGCTGCCCCTGAGCTCCTCTTTGAGAAGGAGTCCAGAAAGCAAGGGGGTCTGCTCTGAATCTTGTGACTTAACAGGAGGGCTTTCCTTCTGATACAGTTTCATGTTCCTTTTTCCATTTCTTTTTCTACACCTCCCTTGTCTTTTCAAAGAGCGGCTTAATGACATGTTGCAAGGTTCATGTTGATAAGTTCATGTGTACTTGGACAAAGTTAGCTAGGCTGAATAAATGTTGATTGTTGTTTGAACTCCCCTGGTGTTGTTTCACCTTAATTCTGACAAAGGAAATCCACGAACCTGAGTCACTCCAACTTTGGGACGCGACAATAACATTTCCCTACAATGAGCTGTCTACGTGAGAAGGCAACACAGCTAATCATTTCTCAAGCTGTGCACTTGCTAGAGATGGGCAAATATTGAAAAGTCATTGTGGTGATCCAAATGACTTGTTTATGGAGGAATGACAAAGCAAATTTTAGGTAGGTTTTAGGAGACGTTTGGTTACTATTTATACGTATTACGTTTTCAGATGTGGTCACCCACCACGGGGTGTTCCCAGAATCGGCACTAGACATACACTGTACTTGTGAATGAGGGGGCTGAAATGGGAATGTAAGTAGTCATACTTATGTTGTGAGACACTCTGCCTTTTAATGTGTTCCACTTGCATGCAATAAATAGCATTTTTAGTGTGTAAATACATGTGACTGGAATTCCGGAAGTTCCAGAAAATTAAGACTTGTAGAAAAAGGTTTCCTTTTAGACCTACTAGTAAACTACACCACGTTGTAGGCCAAATAAAGTGTTAGACTAGCTGAAAGCAGAAGAAAAAGATTAATTAGCATGGTACCAAGCTGATTAGATCTTTAATTTTGTTTTATGCACCTCTGGAAGCTGTATGGAAGGAAAATAATGTCCAGGGAGGAAAAAAAATGCATGTCTGTGGTTAAAATAAACTAATCAGAAGAGAAAAATCCTAACTGAAATTGCATCTACTTACCAAATGGAAAATCTAGATGGTGTGAAATCTGTGGATAAACATACGTTCACCTGAAAATCTATGAGCTGGATCCTGAGAGGAATGGCTGAACTCAGTTAAGGCTCTTGTTGGTTTCACCAAGGCCAGAATTAAACTGGTGGGGAGAAACACAAACCTCTGAGTGTTTTGAAGTCTCTCCAAAATCCAAGTGATTAGGGCAACATAGCCATAAACATCGAAACACAAACATTTTAAGACTTGGCCAATATAATTGATTTATGCTGCATGAAATACTTTCTGTATTCATGAAGCTTTAATCTCATCTTTATCTCACTTTGGTTTCCTTTTATTAAGGTGAAGGCAGTAGCTGTGTCCAAAGAAACACACTGATTTAGCAGGAGAAAAGTGTCTTTGGCCATTCATGACATTCACCAGAAATAAAATTAGAGGTTCCTCTGCTTCAGAAGATGACACTGTAGAAACTGAATATCCCAAACCAATTCTTGCTTCCAAGTTACAGTTTCTGTATCAGAAATGGCTGTGGTTTGTCAGCCCCACAATAGGTATTTGCAGAAAATAGTGTGGGAACAGTGCCAGTGAAAGCTGCTGTCAATTTGGGATAGTTTCCTCATTAATTAGTGATGGTGACAGAGACCCTAGAGCAAGTATGCAACACAAATTCTGTAAAGAGGAACCAAATAAATGGCAATGTTTTATTTTCACATGAAACACCATTCTTAGCATAAACTAATCCTCTGATGCATTCATTGAAACTGTGGTAGCAATGGGGATCCCGTTCACAGGCCAAGCTCATGCTTGGAGCTGTCTAAACACGGTGCAAAGGTCACCATAATGTGACACTAAATACTTTGCCTGTTTAATCCACTATTTCAGTAACCCAGTTCTACTGCCAAAAAGTGCTCGCAGAAGGCAAATTTCAAAGTCATGTGTTCAGGTTGCCATGGAAACCACCCTTTAAATTTTTATGCACGATTATTCTTGATGGAGGCATGTGCTAGTCCACTCAGAGCAGCGGAAAAATGTTGCATGGACTATCTGGCCTGCCCCAGGCTGTTAGTCTTGACACTTGAACACACGCAATGAAGCCATAGGGGGTAAAACTATAAAACAACTGTTCAGGAAAGAGCTGTGCGTATGGCGAATTGACTATCAGCTCTGGCTGGGTGCAGAAGCTGTTGTGGCATGCTCCAGTGTGACCTTGTTCTGCTGCTGAAGTCACGGTGCCGTGATGTCAGCAACAACACCCCTTTCCTGCAAAGCGCCCCGTAGCCCTTGCGGGTCAGCACGCTCCCCGGGGCCATTGGCAGCTTCATCCTCGGGGCACCAGTGAAGTGGCTGGCATCAGGTTGCCCAGGGGTCAGGACCAGACCAGGCAGTGGGATCCCTGCCTTCCCAGCCACGTAACGATGGCACATCTTTTTCAGTGGAGGCAAAGCAACGCTGCAAAAATTCCGTGATTTGATTATTCCTCATGGACCTTTCAGTAACTTTGCCTAAAATTAGGGCCATTAAAAGCATGACAATCACTAACAGTGATTTGGTTTCTGCTTATAATTTTGAGAGGATCCTGCCTTGCTGCTTCTGCGGTAGCATGGCTTGGCCAGCCTTTGGTGGAGCAGCAGGGACAGAAGAACAAGCAGCTGAGGAGGGGTTCAGGAAAAAGGGACTCCCGCTTTCAGAATCACTGTAATTCACAGGTGTCCTTTAGAAGGGTCCTACCTCCAGTTTTGCATTCATGTTCTCTTCTTTCTTTTCAGCAATGACCCTTCAGGTTTACCACCTCCAAGATCTGTGTGGCAGCAGTCTGAAGGGGTGGAAATGGATTTTATTTTTTTTTACTTTTTTCACCCCGTTACGGATGCTAATTTTGTTCTGTGGGCACAGAACTTTGACACAATATTGAGAACATCAGAAGCATTGTATCTTTACTTTTCTACAAGTCCCAGTCCAACAGAGCTTAGCGTACAGGTGTAACATCAAGCTTCAAGACTGCTCTCATAGACAACACCTTATTCTTAAGCTAGACTTCCTTACTTCCACTGTAATAAACCTGGGGCGTCTCAGCTTCTGTAGGTTGTTCTTATCAAAGTCACAGTCCATCATAGAAACCGATGAGCTGCCCTCTGGTGCAGATTAACCCCCACCATTCCCAAGGTAAATGGTGTCCCTGGAAGAACTTTTTTCTTCACTCTATTTGATTCTGCACACATTAGACAGGCTGATGTAAGTCTGTTACATCTGGGTTTAGGGTTTGGATTGATTGTTTCCTTTTTAACCTATCTAGAGGATAGGGAAGGGGAGAAAAGAAGACTTGAATTTTGTGCTTTAAACTAAGAAATAATTAAAGCAAAGTTGATGTCCAAACCAGACACTTCTAAGGTTGGGGATGAGGGTTGTTGGAGGGGGAATGGGGGAAGGTGTTAAGAAAGCATTTGGGTTTATATTAATATTTGTGTAGGAGTCAATTATATGGAACCTAGTGACTGGGTCTGAAAGTAGAGTACACAAGAGCATTCCAGGCGCCTTTAGAAGGCCTTGAACAGGGTAAACAAGAAGACAAAAAAAGAAAGTTACCAATTAGAAGAACACAGGTGCACATTCCACGATAAAGGGAATTTGGCACAAACAACCTCCAGTCGGCAGTTTATCTTGACCAATTAGATTGAGACAAGTTTCGCATGTTTTGGTTGATATAACCAATTACGTGTTATGTTTATGCGCCTGTACAGAGTAGTATAACCAATTATGCCTTATGTTTATGCGCGTGGACACTGTATGCTTGCATGCAGCAACCAATCAGAGCTTTTGAGGAACTTAGAGAATTGTATAAGAATGGTCTGCTATGCTCAATAAACTGGCGACTTTGATCATCATATTGGTGTGCTGTCGTCCGTCCCCGCATGGAATTTCCCTACATATTTGTTAGGGGCCTGCCTAAGAAAGAATAAATGATCAGGTTCAGATTTAATTTAGACTAAAGATTTATGGGTTGCAAGGCCACATCGTTTACATTTATACATGTATACATATAAAAGCTCTAACAGATGGCTAAATGACTAAATAGAGTCAAAGGGAGAAAGAAATACAGACATTCAAAATGCAGAAACCTTCAGAGAAGGGAACAATTCCTGCCCAGGGCAAAGGAACGAGCGCAGCCAGACTTGGAAGGAGATCAGACACAGGGAGATGAACTAATTGCCTGAAAAAACAATTCATGTGGCAAGATGGCGGGGGGGGGGGTGTATGTGAAATCAGTGAGCTAGAATTTGAAAGATCAGTGCAAACCAAGAGGAAACCAGTGAGAGCTGCGGAGGGGGGTAACATGGAGGAGGAGCTGCAGCCGGTCCCAGCAGGCGAGAGGCATCTCAGGCAGCGGAGCCGGCTGCCACCGCTCCAGACCACAGAAGACCAGAGATCCATCTACACTGGGTCATGGCACATGTGAACGTGCAATGTGCCATCAGGTCACTTGCAGTGTGCAGCCCCATTCTGACAACACGCAAGTCGCGTGCCTGATGCCGTCTTTAGAGTCTACTGCACCTACACCTTAAAGGACATTCTTTTATAGTTTTACCTGATTTCCCCATAAATCAGTGGGAAATGAATGCCTGCAACATTGTATTAAATCCAAGGCAATGCTGATTTTGGGGGGAGAAATATATCCCTCTGTTAACGGTTAGGTCAATTGCATTTTGGTTGTTGTGATTATTCTTCATTTTTGTCCTATTATGCCCCTGTAGTTCCCGAAGCTCCAGTCAGACATAGAGTTCCACTGTGTGTGTAACCATGAACTGAAACATTAATTTGTTTTTCTAACTTTTCTGCATTTACAGTTGAGAGGGGTTTGTGCTGAATTCTGGCTGAATTAATGAGAATAACTTGAAAGGACTCCTGCAGTCTTGTAGAAGGCAGGTCCGTTCTGGCCGGGCGGGCAGGAGAGACAGCCATGCGCTCGTGCTTGAGTCTGTCCTGGACAACTCCCATCCTTTCCAGAGCTGGATGGCTGGGAGGGGAAGGGAAGGGTCACACTAACCGAAATGAGTGTTTCCCAAGCTTTGCTTCTTGTACCCCTGGAAAGGGGACTACAGACTCTATGGCTCTGAAGTGGACTCCAGTTCTCAGAGTTCTCATCACTGCTTGTCTATCCTGCAAGTGGAGTAGACATGGGGGTGTAAAAACTCCCATCTAGCTGTCCCAAATAACACTCCCGTATGTCCCATGGATGGTTGTTCTTCAGTTTCTTCTCTTCCTATGGCACAAGTACAGAGGTCAGACTTCACTTTTGCAGACCATGAATGCGCACAATAAGTGTTCAACGATATGTTCAAAATCCTACCTTTTTTAAAAATATCAGTCACTTTGAGATTCTTAAATAGACACTCTTTACTTAATAAATGCTCAAAAGTTGAGACATAAAATCATCAGCCATTTTTTAAAATGTAAGTGGGAATACATGTTGCAGATTTTGTCCTATTCAAAATACCATGGCTGAAGTCAAACAGTCCATTTAGTTAAGTAATAGGAAGATACATGGAGCGAGCAACTTGACAGCTCCCATCTCTCCACGCACCGGAGACATAAGGCTCAGCTACACTCCGCTCTGGGCATCATTTTCTGAAACAAGGTGGCATGCTTCATTTTCTCCCAGTGAAGCAGGACACTAGCGTGTAATCAGTCCTGGTTACTGTACATAATGGTATGAGCAAACAAAGCCCTGCAGAGGAACAGGCGTGTCCTGGAAGTCTTTAAATCACTGTATCGCATGAAAGAAATTAATGCAGAATAGTAGTCACCCAGACAACATCTTGAATATAATGGCTTTAAAGTGATGCAATGTGTCAGCAGACCCTGCTCTAGTGAGATCCACTAGACCCTCTCTAATTAATCTAACTTCATTGTAAAATTCATTAGTGTGTCTGACAACAAAATCTCTCAGCCATCAAAACTCAGTAAAATTCCTACAGTCAGTGCGTGAACACTGCATTTGAGCTTGATGGACATCATTGCGAGGTCTTGTTTGATGGCACCCTTCTGTGCCCTCCTCACAAAACATGAATTTATGGCTGTTGGGACTAACTTAGTGTCTTTGTCAAAGTTTTCACAAATTTCTCTATCGTTAAAAAAGGTTCAAACTTAGAATAAGAGAGCCACGCACTGTAATAAATGGTCGATCTATGATACTCACCGAGATATTTTTTGAGCTCAACATTTGTTTATTCAGTTTTATTAGTTTACTTATTATTTGGAATTGGAATATATGGGATTCATGCCAAGGCATAAATCAGTTCATTATCATGTTCTGTGTGACAGAAAGATAAATTGCATTTTTTGAAGCAAAGTGGAGTTCAACAAAATGTATGTTACTAAAGAGAGTACAGCATCGATACACAGTTAATTTTCTGTTTTAAAGGCAAGTAACTTATAACATCCCGTTAGGGTAATTTTCTTTGGACTCATTCAGGTGAGGCTATATAGCATAACCTATCTTTTTATATTTTTCATTGCTGGCTGAGAATTGTGGCTTGGTGATTCAGGGAGCATACTTTGAAAAAAACTTTCAAATTAAGACAAATTGAGTCTAACCGATGTTTAAACCTGAGACAAAAAAAATACCACAACTTTTTTTTTAAATATCAGTTGCTTCAAATTGGCACAAACTTGCCTTCACAGCCTTGTCATATGTTGAATAAGAGAGTTCTCCTCTATCATATTCTGGGTGAAAAAGTCTAGTTTCCCAGTTCTCTCTCTATCCTAAAAATCTTCCTTCTTTTCATAGCTACATAGTCAAAACTTATCCTTCTGAAAGCTGCTGTAATACAAGGAGTTAAACAGAAACGTTGCCTCTGAGGAGCTAATAAGAGAATATTCTGCTTTTCGTCTCCATCTTCTGAGACAACAGCAGGATTTCCAAGTGTTCTGAAATTACTTTGTATAACATCTCTTTTCAGTCTTCGGTCCCAGACCCACAAGACTGATAGGGTCCTGTCATCGTGTGACCAGGTAATCAGGTAATTACTCTTTTAGCAAGAGGATCTGAGCATGTGGGAGGGACTGCATTCCCTGTTCAGCTCCTCAGGAGCTGTTTACAGAGGTAACTAATTACAGGTGAGCTCTAGCCTTATTGATACTGACAGCGCTCCGAGTTCTTGGGTACCTGAAGCGTGGCAGAGTCCCCAGGTTTCGGCAGGTGAGTTACGGCTCCTACAGCTGCAGGTGAGAAGTCTGCATCTCCCCCAGCAAGTGAGGGAGGGGGGTGCGTGGAGCAAACAGCTCTGAGGGCTCTGCACCTCCACGTGACGGATCTTCCAGGGCATCATCCTGCAGACTGACTATAGTACGGTCCTGCAGGCTGAAAGTCTACTAGCAGGTGAAGCATTTTTGCACACTCCTGGAGCTCATCCTTTGGGTTGGAGTCATCCAGAGAGAAGCCATTTCACCTGCTCAGAGACCTCTTTGTGATGTGAGTGGAGGTGGTCCAGAGATTTTTTACAGAAATGCTTTTTCAACCCAAACATCATTCCTGTGTCAGTGGCTTGTAAAAATAACAAATTAAATCTGGAACAATCGCATCAGAAGAAACAAAAAAAACACTTTGTAGGAAGTAAAAGGAGCAAATCTTTAGGGAGATGAGTCTGGAACAGGACAGATACACGTGGAATCCATTTGTCACAAACTTACCAGGCTGCCAGTTGTCTTTCAAGTTTCAAATATTTTACATTCATTCCTTTCAAAAGTAGTTATGTACTATATCTCTGCTCATTCAGTTTTCCCTCTGAAATGTAGGAATTGCAAAATGTTAAGAGACTTGGTTATTTATGTACAGATCAAATAATGTTAATGAAGTCAAAATGAAAAGAGGGAAGTTAATAAACAGATCAAATCCATACTGAAACATATTCCATCCGGATGTTCACAAACTGGAAATGAAGATGGGTTCACTAATGTGGAGGAAATAAATAAATTTTAGATTCCTATGCTTTACCACCTACACTGCTTTTTAAATGTTGTGCAGGAAAACTCTCAAGAATGGATTTTTCTTGATTTTTTTTAGCACTTGTAATGTGGAAATTCAAGAATATGTAAATTTGCTTTTGTTAGTCCAGATCTGCTAAAAGCCAGAATTTTAAACTGTGTGGAAATACAGATACTTGATTTAATGGGTTTCACTTACAGTACATGCCTTGTCTTACCACTTTTGTACTACCCAAGTACAGTGCACAACATTTTTCCAGCTTTATTAGGAATATATTCTTAATGCAGAAATATATATATAAAAAAATATTTAGAATGTTACCTTAACAGGAGGACTTTAGGAACCAGCCACTTGGAAGGATGAGTTTTGTCTCAGGGCTTGTATGATAACTGGTTTCTTTCCAAAATACCGTGTGCTTTAGAGCTACAAATTAACAGAAGAGGCAGCACTTTCTCACTTCGTGCTCATGGCACAAGATACAGAATGTACATCTAAGCATTGCCCTGGATTTTTAATCTAACTTAAAGAAATTCTTATCTCACGACTCATCTATTCTTTGCATAGAAATTACAAAGTCATAAATACCAACAATAATGATACTGTGTTCAAAATCTGGGATGGTTTCTGTTTGCTAGCAAACTGCCATGAGAAAAGTGTTATACCAAAAGACTTTTGAAGTCTAATTTAGCTTGTACAGATAAGTGTTTTTCTTTTAGTAGGGGATTCACAGCTGTCCAAACTTGGAAACGGTGTAATATGAATTGCAGTAGGCCACCATGGTTGGACAGAGGAGGGGCCAGGTACCTTGAATTGACCAGTATTTTTTGTTCTTCAAAGCCATAAGTTCCATCTTTCAAATACAGTTGATCACTGCCCTTTCTAATGTTTTTATCTTTCTGTCCTGTAATAATTAATGTTTCATGGAGCTGCATGCACATAGGAAGAACTCTTGGGTGTAATAAAATTATATAATCAGTAACTCGGTCAGAATCCACGATGGTATGACAATTGTCTACCTGGTGGAATTATCAGAAATTTCTGATAATAAATACTCTCTCAACTCCCGTGAAAATTCCTAGTCCTTAAACTCTCATTTAGTTTAGTAATCTCACAGTATTGAGGTGGCAGTGAAGGGAGTTTAAAAGTTTGGGAATTTAATATTACTTTGAACCTAACTCAGCAAAGTAACTAAAGTGTTGCATGAAGGCTAAATACATACTTACCACATTTTGTTGAAAAAAGGCTCATTGGCAAAGGTAAAAAAGGAATAGTGGTAGAGAAACTGCATTTCCTTCTATTTGCAACTGCATTTATTCCACTAAAGACAGGTTTAAAGAAAGGTCCTTCTGAACCACTTCATTCTTGCTGAAGTTCTTAACATTGGTCTGAAGCAGCAGATGAGAGGTTATATTTTCCCTTTCCTAGGAAAGACGTCTGGTCCGATGGCACAGGACCACTGGGAGACTTGCTGCATCATCTAATCTTCATTCAGTCCATTAAAATAGGACTAAAACAAGACCTAAGGGCTCAGTAATAGATCTCCTCCCAACTTTTAAGTGTGAAAAGTGGTTTGATGATTTATGGAAAGATGACAGATGAAGGTTAAATTTTAGATATAAGAAATGTGTCCCTTAAAATAATCAGTCTAAGCATAAGTGGAAAATTGCAGAAAGGCTTAACAGTACAGGGGTAAAAAAGGAAAAAAGCTGTCTGCCTATGTATTTCTGGTCTTCTCTTACCATGGTTTCAAGAATAGTTTGCTAATATCTTCACTGGATAGTAAACATATTCAAATGTTAATGTAAAAGCTGCCTTTTATTGTGAGCTCAAAGCTTGTGTTGGCTTTGGTGGAAGGTAACCCAGAACACCTATCGGTGACTGCCAAAATTCTGTGGTTGAAGGAAAAAAAGGTATGAAATATCCAAGTCATTTTTTAGCCAGCTGTAGTATGGCTTCAGTAATTGGTGTCTTCCAAAGACAATGGTAATGTAATGAAAGGATGCTCTGCTTATTTGGACCTTGGACATATTTGGACATTCCAGCACTGTTTAACGTCTTTTTTGGTGACATGGACAGCGGGACTGAGTGCACCCTCAACAAGTTTGTCGATGACACCAAGCTGTGTGGTGCAGTCAACACACTGGAGGGAAGAGATACCATCCAGAAGCACCTTGACAGGCTTCAGAGGTGGGCCCATGCAAACCTCGTGAAATTCAAGGCCAAGTGCAAGGTCCTGCACACGGGTTGGGGCAATCCCAAGCACAAATGCAGCTGGGCAATAAGTGGATTGAGAGCAGCCCTGCGGAGAAGGACTCGGGAGTGTTGGCTGACAAGCTCAACATGACCCAGCAAGATGCGCTTGCAGCCCAGAAAGCCAACTGTATCCTGGGCTGCACCAAAAGAAGCATGGCCAGCAGGTCAAGGAAGGTGATTCTGCCCCTCTACTCTACTCCTGTGAGACCCTACCTGCAGTACTGTATTCAGCGCTGGGGTCCTCAGCAGAGGAAAGACATGGACCTGTTGGAGCGAACCCAGAGGAGGGCCACAAAAATGATCACAGGGCTGGAGCACCTCTCCTATGAAGAGAGGCTGAGAGTTGGGGTTGTTCAGCCTGGAGAAGAGAAGGCTCCGGACAGACCTTACAGCAGCCTTCCAGTACCTAAAGCGGGCCTACAAGAAAGATGGAGAGGGACTTTTGACAAGGGCATGTAGTGATAAGACAAGGGGTAATGTCTTTAAACTGAAAGAGGGTAGATTTAGATTAGATGTGAGGAAGAAATTCTTCACTGTGACGGTGGTGGGACACTGGAACATGTTGCCCAGAGAAGTTGTGGATGCCCCATCCCTGGTAGTGTTCAAGGCCAGGTTGGATGGGGCTTTGAGCAACCTGGTCTAGTGGAAGGTGGCCCTTCCTATGGCAGGTAGGGGGTGGAACTAGATGATCTTCAAGGTCCCTTCCAACCCAAACCATTCTATGATTCTATGATTCTATGATTCTATGATCTTACTAGTTAAATTAAGACTTGTAAATATTTAGATTTTCTTCTTTTTTTCTTACTTAAATGATTGAACTCCCAATCACTTAAATAAACACTTAAAATTTAAATCCAGCTCATGGGGGTGTTTTATGTTTAAAGTAAGGACTGAAAATAAAATCCAATTCCCACTATTTTAGGTAAATTCATTTCGTGAGTGAGAAGCCTGAAAAGCTAATTACAGATAGGCATTACACTTTTATTCAGCATAGAGTATGTTTTCTGCTGTCCTCATTTACCTGCAGTAGGACCCTCAGCATGAATTTGACACATGGTAATAACCTGCATGCATTCAGTCACGGAAGCACTGAATGTCTGTTTATAGCAGTCTGTCTTAAAATAATTGCTTGGTTTCAGTCAGAATCAAATCCTGCTTTTTCCACTCAGGTGTCTCTTTTGAGTTCAGTGTGATTGCACAAGTGAATGAAAATAATTTGGCTTAGCCTCCTGTAAGGTTTTGTCTCGTGGTGTTGACGGAGATGAGAAGGTTGCTCTGCTCACAGCTCTGTGCCATCCATCACGTATTTGCGGTTCTGTTCACAACCAACTTCATTTGAGCCAATTTTCTGAGCTCCAGATTTCAGTCATGAAAGGCTTCCTACTGTGAATTAAGCCAATTATATACAATTCTGTTGTCCCTTTCACTTTATCTTTCCTTTTCTCAATCCGTGGAGGACAGAGAATTCAGAATCTGTAAGCACAAGGTGGTTTTAAAGGACAGTGTTACTACAAGACAAGAATATTTTCTTTGCATCAAGAGGTATCTAGGACTAAAGACCACTATAGTGGTCCACATCATGTTTTGGGCAATTCAGAAGGGGTAGCTGTACCTCAAAGCACTCTTGTTGGAGTCCTGCCCCTGAAGCTTGCTTTAACTGCTGCTCCTCCTGATCAGGAGGGAGGAAGCTGTCAAAGGACATTCCTTCCTCAGGTCTCCCAGCCACCATATAAATCTTTATTTTTAGGAGGGTATCACCATTCTGCCTGTTTCACACATTTTAAGCAATGAACTTGTTCCTCCTCATGAGGAGGATAATGCAATCAGGACAGGTTGCTGAAAAATATTCCTGTTCTTTACCATTCTTTCTAAACAGACTCCTGGAAGAAGTCTTCCAAAGCAGACTTTCACATCTTTCCCCAAAACTCTAGTCAGGACTAGAGTCAATGTTTCCAGCTATAAGTTTTTGATGTATTTTGACCAAGCATTTGTTAACCCCTCTGTGGGATGTCATTTGGAACACCTAGGTTAAAATGATAGGTTTTGCTATAATTTTTAGTAGAATTACCTTGCTATCATTTTTGTTTTATTTTTCCATCATGTTGTGTTCTTTTGTTGCATGGCACAGTGTCACCTCAACTGAAGAAAGTATTTTCTCACACATTATGCTCTTGACAGATTCAAAATCTCAAAGAGGATGGGGGATTACTTGTTAAATACTACTAACATTTACTGTTAACTTGTAGAATAAGGTCAGCTCCTGAAGGCTTGAGGTAGGCAACATAGTTTGAAAAATTTTGACTCTGTGCTTCACTTGTCTTGTTCTGTTTTCTCTTCAGGAAATCCTAAAAAAACTTAAAAGTTGTGAGTAAACACAAATGAATCAGTTCTGCGATTTGCATGTAGCCATTAAACTTTAAATGGAGAGAGTGGGAACATGGAAGAGAGTGCTGAAAGGTGCAGGAAAGTCTCAGCCATTTCTTGAGAGACAAGAAAGGTAACAAAGAGCAGAGCCTTTTCCCTGGTGGCTTGCTAAAACCACACAGCTGAGCTTTTTCTCCAAGAGTGAAGGGGTATTTGGACCTTTTTTCTGCAGCTTATTTTCAGAAAGCTTGCAGGTAATGTGCAACCTCTATGCCTTTGCTATGTTTGAATGTTAGTGGCCAAGCAGCTGATGATATTTATATGAAAGAAGGGGGAACAGACAGGTTGGAAACTTGACTGAACAAGCATTTAGCAAAAGTGACACTGATCACAAAAGCTTTGTCTCCTCAGGCTGAGAGGAAGGCAAGCCTGACAGTGCATGGTCCCCCCCCGCCACCCCATGCATATTTGAAGATGTTAACTTCCATTTTCTGAAATTTCTGGGTATGTCGACTCATGTTTGTTTCTTTGGAAAAGGATCTGCTGTAAAATACAGTGAAACCTGGCAGCGCTCATTCAGACACAGACAGGCAAGATCTCCACCTTTCAGACATACACCAGATATTGTGGAAATCATGACCAAAACCAGTGAGAGATTACAACACTGTAAGATGGAAATGGAAAGTCACAGAAACAAGCACGAAAGAAGAAAGCAGATGAGAGTGCCTCGGAGAGATGTCCGAGGTCAGAAGAGCACATTGGATTTACAGTTTCTTGTAGTTTCAACATCAGCTGGCCATCCAAGGACTTTTTTGTTCTGACACTGTGATCGTACCTGTGTTGGACAAATGAGTATTGATGACATCCATGGGCCAGATTAGTCCCAACCTATTAAAAATACAATCTCTTGGAAAAGGAGGGATGAAAAAGAGTTTCTCACTCCAGTTGATGCCCATTAGGAAGCATGGACTTCTGCTGCACTTGGGCTGCTGCCTGGGGAATCCTCCTCATACGAATAAGTTACCCATGCCCCTGGGAAAGTAGGGTGAGAAATGACTGCTTGAAGAGAAACACCTGAGCAGTGTTGGGGCCTTGATGAAAATGACACTACGAGTTGTTTTTTTCTCTTTGTTTCCTGGTGGGAGTTTTGTGGATTCCGCAATGCATCCCACACTGGCCACAGCAAGTTCCCTCCCTACAGAGAAGTGCTGGGCAGCTGAGTGCTGGGGGGTCCTCGCTGCCATTTTGTAACTCCCATGGTCTGTGGAGATTAAAGCTGCCACAGGTCCCCACCTCCAACTATCCTAGGCAGCCCTGCAAAGTCCTCACTCTCCTCTGGCTTTGATAAAACTGTATTTAAGGGAGGGCTTGTGCAATTCATGCCCACAGAAAGTTGGCCTGAACTGTAGCCAGCATCACCTTTCCCATGAGCTTTCAAAGAGCATCAGCTCACTGGCTTACAAAAGCTGACATTTGACTTTTCTTTGGGAAAATGCTTACATGGTCAGGAGTTCTGAAAAATATATAAGCCAGGAAACTCTGACATATTCTCAATAGAAGGAAATCTTTTTCCAGTGCAGGGGTAAATCTGGGAATTGTCACACCATTTCCTAGATCTTATCATCTCCAAGCAATTCACTCAATTATGGATTAATAAAATAATAGCCTAGTTGATATCAACAGCTGCGTGCCAGTGTGATGGTGGTTCCAAACCAGACTCTGCAGAAATTAAACCTTTCCATGGCACAGATGCTGTTGGGCTTGCAGAGGCAGACTGAGCCCCAGCAGCAGACGCTGCCTCTGAGCTCTCATCCCGCAGCGGTGAGAGACCACCGAAAGCCACAGGGCTGCCCTGCAAACTGATGGCTGAGGTGTCAGCTCTTGGACTAAATCAGACAGATCAAGACTCTTTGCCAGTTTTGTAATAGCCCTTGTGAGAAAATGCATGTTTTTCATGAGAATTTGTCAGCCTGAAAAGAAGAAACTACACCAGGAAAGGAATATTCCCCAGGCAAATCAGAGGCCAGCTGGTTCATATAACCAGCAGCCGCTCATGGTGTATATACAATGCAGTCCCTGAAGTGTTGCTTGAACACATCCTAGCTAGCTTTATATCAACAATTTTATATCAACCATCCAGCTGATACAGCCAGACATCTCAGGCAGGATGACCTGCTGAGTTTGTATACTCTGTGTTGGTCACGCTTGGCAGCGCCTGCTGAGCTCTCGAGCTGTGGTCCAGGTAGCAGTCAATGCACCAAACGACCTACATGACATTGCATTTGAGTAGTGACTGTAAAGGATACACTTATTTGGTGCTTCTGGATTTTCTTGTATAGTATCCAAAGTGCATAAAGTACCTGAGCTGCTGAGGGACAAGGAAAGGAGCAAGGAAACAAGTTTCTCTTTTCCTCTACTTTGGGTCCTTAAATGCAACAGACACTGACTTTGGGGCATTTGCTTAACTCTCTTTCCTGCTAAAAGTCTCAAATAATTTTGTGTGAGGGGTGAAGTAAGTGCTTGCGACAAGTCTGTAACAATGACTGAGACCGAAGCCACAGTAATTTCTGATCTCTTACAGAAAAAAGGCAGTAAAATGTAAGAGTAGCAATTATTGAAAGATTGCTTTCCAGGTCCTGCATCTACACTGCTGAAAAGCATGTTGCAGCAGTTCTTACAGGAAGCTGTGTAACGCCACTCCTGTGACTGTGTGCGCGCGTGTGCACGCGTGTGCACGTGCCATGTCCCTGTAGCTCTGATACTCATCCATGCACAAACGAGTTGTCTGAGACCAGTCTGGCACACCGGTGGCAGAGCAAGGAGCAAAGCCTGTGCTCTTAACCCACCTCATGTGGGTCTGGAAGGAGAATAAGAGCCATTTGGCCACACTTCTGCTTTCTGCAGGTGGCCGAGGAAGGCCTCTACACCTCTGGGAAAATCAGAACAAAGTACTTCGCACAAACGTTTGTAGCTCGGCATGTCCAGCACCACAGGTCTCCTTGCTGTCCTTCCTAGCTGAGGTGAACCTCCAAGCTTCATGTGTGAGCTGCCAGAGGAGTGTCCCTCCACACTGGAACAGCTTCTCCAGACAGCTTCCAGGGCATAAAAGGACGTATTCACATTCACAGATAATCCTAATGCCCCTGACTTCTGATCTCCCGTAACTGTGTTGGTGTTCCTCTCTCCATCATAAAGCCACTCTCCTTCTTTTCCCTCATATCGATCACTCACAGTGTGTGATCAGTAAGTATTTGGTTGACAGCTGATTTCATAACAATTTTGATAATATGCTGGATATATGTGATTTTTTTCCCTACAAACAAGCAGGTAGCTTTCACACGGGGCTCAAATAAAGCTATTTCTCTCCTAGTGCCACTATCTGCCTCGATGCCCCTTTTCTCTCCCCTATGCAAGATGGCATTTATGATAGAGCAAAAATATTTCCTATGAAACTGTCTGTCCTGCAAAATTACTTACATTTGGCAAATGAAGACCATGTTTTCTGATCCAAATACTCCTTCGTCAGGGTATTTGGGAGCATGCCTGGTTGTAAGTCACTGAGATTCTGATGCAGACTGACGGTCAACCTCTTGAGCCCACACTAGGCTGCTTACCCTGGGAGCTACGAGACGTTCACTTACAAAACTGTTAAACTTCTGGGCCTGTGGGTGAGGGAGCCAAGACAAGGGAGAATCTGAACCAGTTTCCTCATCCTGTATATTTACCTCATTTGCCTTTTTTTTCAGTATTCAATTTATACCTCTAGGACTAGGAATGTAGTCTTTTGCCTCAGAAGCTGTTACAAACATACTGTAAAAAAAGAAGTCTCCAGTTTTGGCAGCTGTTGCATAGATCCAGAGAAGGTAAATGAATTTTTGAGGGTTTTGCTTTTTTTTTTCTTTTTTTATTTCCTTGCAACATTTGTGGGAACTTAATTCAGTGACCTGTGTATCAGTTTGCTATTTATTTCTGGCCTTTGATCTTGTGTGTCTGTTTTACATTTTTTACTGATGTATATTCAGTCTAAATGTCAGTCTGAGCTTCTAAAACCTCAGGGACAAAGTTGTACCACATGACAGTGTGTAGGTATTTTATAGTTAACCAATATACAAAGCAGGTGTTGAAGAAATCGACATCTTCCCCATCCTGTATGTGCACAAAGCAAATGAATTATATCTGCTAAGGGAATCATTACAGTGAGTTTTCAGACATTTATTGGTTTCAATTATGAATTACCACACAGTATTAACATAGGTTTCTCAGCTAAACATATTCTAACGTATTTCTTTGACCTACTGACCTTTAAATATATTTTTAAAAAACAGCGGAAATGTTGATATGGTTGTTTTGCTCCTATAAATGTACCAAATTCCTTTTCGCAGTTGCCATAACTGCACATAATGACTGGGTCTTTGAATTCCCAGTATGTCTGTATAGTCAAATAACAACTGGGACTATATGAATTTGAATGTCCTTTTCACAAAAATTATGGTGGTTTGTGTATGAGTTGAGCATGAAATTTCAATCTTGTTTTTGAGAAAACCATCTTAGCATACTATGTCTCCCACTTTAGTGTTGCCCAGACTGGTTTACCCCTTTGGCACAACCAGGTAGATCACACTTAACTTACATCTGCTAGTGCCTGGGCTAGGAGGAAACTTCTGCTATGTTGGCCCTTATCAAGGAGTGAGGTTGTGTGAGACACCAACAGATACTCAGAACAGTCACTACTCCTACCCAGTGCAAAGCAAGAAACATAAATGAGATGTGTAGAAGCCAACCTTCACCTATTCTTGGGCATTGCATAAACAATAGCAAAGGCACATCTTTTGGGCTTTATTTCATGCTTCTTAACACATCATCACAATTACAAAATAACCTGGTTATTTGTATTTAATGACTCTTCTGTAGTGAGAAAATTGCTTCAATGTAATTTCTATCATAAAAGGTAGAGGATTTCTTTCATTCTGGAAATTAGGTGGAATAATTGAATTTTTGTTTTTCATCAGTAAGACCACGAGCCTGATTTTTACAGCATCTCTCTGTTGGGGCTGCAGTGTGCTTTGTACTTAAAATGGTATCTTCATGAGTGGTTAGTGTTTGCAAGCTTTGCTGTTTGTTAATAAGAATCCATATCAGGTGAAAACAAAGGCTTTTCTATAGATGCAGGTGCAGAAAACAAGGGAGATGGAGAATTTGCAACAGGCAGTATCACCAGCGAAACCACAAGATATAACTCTTAAGAGTATATGGCATGCTTTTCAAACGTTGGGCTGCCGGTAAATACCCACTTGACCTGTGTGATTGGAGTTCTCATATTTTTGCATTTTGGGGGGAAAAAAAATCAGTGAAATACGAGAGAAACATCCGTATGTGTTGGGAGAAGTTGATGGTTCTTTTTTTTGTCTGGTTAAACACTCCTCCTGTCACCTTGCTGGCTAACAAGTAACTCTGTTGTTTCTGTACATCTATACTTAAGAGAGAAGAAGTTCTTCATAGGTAGTTTAAGCCGTTACTGAATTTTGGGATGAAACTAATTGTTTTCCTTCAGTGATTGGCACGTGCCAGGGATAACATAATGACATAACGGCAACCTACAACATTGTTAAGCAGGGTGCTGGTTGCATTCTGCTCATCTCCTTCAACAACTTCATTTTCAGTAATTTTGAGGGGAGTCTTGAAATTTTTGCAGACTGCAGCCAAAGTTTGGTTCAGTGCTGTGGGAAGAACAGAAGTCCTGGATCAGTGAAAAAAGCATGAGGCTGAATCTTCCTGTACAAGACAAGAGTGATTGCTTCAGAGGGCAGTGACTGCTGCTGTGTCACTTGACATGGTTTGAAAAGCCATCCAAGAGAAGGAGGGATGAACCTGCAAAGATAAGGAAAGCTGATAGAATATAGTCTGGGAGACTTGCTCTCACGTTAACCTGCTGTCTGCCACCCGTTTGAAAAAGGAATAATGGCAGTACCTTATTGCACAGACCTACTGCAGATACACGCATAAATGAGTGTAAGGAGCAAGTATGCTGTGATGGTGCTTCCATGACGGCATCAAATATGGCCAGATCTGGTTCTTGCTTGGAGGAGCCAGGACTTCAGTACAGCTCTGAGGAGAAAATCCAGTCCTGTCACTAACCAGTCTGTTTAAACTCTGTGGATTTGTGACCATTGTAGACACCAGATACACTTTGTAAACTAGGCTGGATATAGGCTAAGGAAACTTCTCTTTTAAAATGTTGAGAAGCCATTCAGTGGGAATGTGAAGTTCATGATCAGCTTCAAGTTTTATGCGAGATATTTCTCACATTTTAAATTAAAAGCCGTTTACCCGCTGGAGTTTTATGAAAGTAGTTGTATTTTGCTCTAGCTTTTTTCCAACAAATGAGTAGAAAAGGCTACCCCTGGAAGACAGAATGTGAGTTTCACCGTTCAGTTTAACACCAAGTTGAACCTCAGAAGTATCTGTACTTTGCAGTAACTCTGTCGGGAGTCAAAGAAGTGCTTCCCATTGTGCTCCCTGTGGAGATCAGAGAAGAGCAGCACCACTCTGTCTCCCCTCAGCTGCATCCTCGGCTCTTGCTCCCCTTCCTTCCAAGAGGGTTTTCCCATCCTGCCTTCAGCCCACAGCCTGGCCTCCAGGCATCGGCCCCCAGCGCAGGAGGTTTGGTCCTTCTCGTCCCTCTCCCTGGGCGCAGGAGCCGGGACGCAGCGGGGGACCGGCTGAGCAGCCAGTTACTGTCCCCATCCCAGCTGCACCAGCCTGGCCCAAAATGCTCCTCGCACAGCCCAGTTTATATTCTCATTACACCCGCTCGTATAAACAACCTGTATCCATTTTACTTTTTCTGCAGCGGCCCCATTTTTCCTCATTTTAGACCCTTGTTTGGTAATTTCAGCCTTGCTCACTGACCCCAGCAAGCCAGAACCCCCTTTTACTCGCACTCAGATGAGGGATTGATACTGTCACTCACCCTGACACTCCCTTTTCTCTACCTTTAAGCTATAATAATTTCTCCTGGGGCTGTCTTATTCCTTCAGCCCGGATTGGGTTTGATCGACCACCTTCCCCCTCCTGTTTTGCCCAGGATCTGACACTTCCCCCGTGAGCGCAGCATCGGGCGAGGGCTGGCCGTCTGCAGGCGTGCTCTCCTCTCTGAGTAACTGGTGGGTAGTTTCTCTGATTGACACAGACAATGTCTTTGGAATTACATTTTGAAATTTTCGTGTTGCTCGTGGGTGATTGGTTTGCAGTTTTGAAATCCTTTATTCTGAGTAGCTAATTTAGGTCATTTTGTTTGTTTGGAAACTGTTTGTGAGCATAGCTGCAATCTGTAAAAAAACCCCAAGTTCACAGTGTTTTTAATTTCAGAACAGTTACATTCATGGAAACATTTTATGTCAGTTATTTTTGACACTGTATGTTTGATCAGTTATAGACAGATTACACTGTTTTGCTCTCAAGGTGGAAATTTTGCCTCTCTTGAAACTACAGTGGAATAAATAAAATATTACATGTGGGCAATAATAAAAAAAATGCCACGTTTCTGCCCAAATATTTCCCTTGTAGAAACATTTTTATGGAGAACAGCTATTCCCACACATTTTTACGGAAAAAAAATCCCACTTAACGGAGAAAATTTTCAATATGAGTAAAAACCACCACACATGGCAAAATTGGAAAGACTCTAGGATTTGAATGAGAAAACATTGCTTTTTCAGTACTCAACCATCTTTGCTGTTCAAAGAAGGGCATTTGGAATCTCCATTTATTTTATAATTACAGGCATGATGCAGAAAACATCAGAGCAGTATATTTATTAGATGGCTTTCAATAAATGATATAATTATTGGTTGTCTCTAATCCTGAAAATTACAAAGTACCTCCTTTTCTAGTGCCCTCATTAAGTCTACAAAAGGGTGCGTCATGTATAGGAGTCAGGCAACTTAACCTTGCTTAATATCATAATAAATGACAGGTCTTGAAAACATAATTTTTATTCAATTTGTCCAAGTGTTTCGACATCTCAATTCATAACAAATCTGTAGGCCAGTCCTTTGTACATTGAATTTTGTATACTTTCCAGTTTCTCTTGCCAGCAGGTGTTTCAGATCTCCCCAGGATAAAGAAAACATTGCCTTTTTTGCAGTCTTCAAACAAATTAAAAAAATATTTCTACCGAGCTTGAAGACTGTATTTCCATTTTTGTCACAAAGGCAACAAAATAACTCAGGGTGTGTGGAACACTTTACTTGAAATTAATTATTCCATTTTACAGGATAATAAGGAAACTGTTTCATTTTTAACAGGAGTAGAGCTGTAGAAATCCGAGGGGTGGTTTTGAGCATCATCTTTCAAAGCAGCTGGGGCAGCACAAGGGGAAAGAGGGCAGGATACCCATTTAGGACCTTAAAAATCCAGTACCGTTATTTCCTCTGCCTGAAGACACTTTACACCAAATTCCTTTGGGTGTCTTAGAACACCATGTTTTAGGATATTTTAAATGGGTTCAAGAATTGAAGGCACATTCAAGTTGGAAATGATCAAAAAGCTTTGTGCCCAGCAAGTGTTTGAAATGACTCATGCTCTTCAGAAACATATTTGGTGCAGCATCTGAACATGATCGCCAGATAATTAATAAGAGGGGTCTAGAAAATTGAACCGTTCTTCAGATCAGCAGCAGACTGTGCAATTCAATCTTCTGCCTTGGTTTGTTGGACATAAAGTTCATGAGCGGAACAGTGGATTTCGATTGCCTTTTCTGTTGCTACTCTTGCCGGGCTGTCCCTGCAGCCTTCAAGAAAAGGGTCATTTTAATGTCTGAAAACCTTACCCCAGCTGAGGGAGGAAGTCTGTGTTGCACATCTTTGGAATCATCAGCCCATGATGGTGCTTTCTTCACCTGAGGACTGCAGTCCCAGCACAGAGAGCTGGCTGTCCCGCACCCTCCCCTGAGCACCGGGAGCTGCCTTCTGCTACCTGCCTGCGGACATCTCCGCCTGGTAACCTCGGCCGGCTGGGCACATCCACTCAGCAGATGTAGTTATAGCATACACAGCAGTAGGGAAAGCTGAGTTCTGCTGAAGACAGTATTTGATTTGTGCAGCTGAAGGCAATTTTTGTGTAGCAAAACGTTTTACTGGGAAGAAGGATTTAATACAGATAAAATTTTGCCCTTGAATGATGAGGGGCGAGAGCAATAAAACCCACTGACACCAAATTTAGCAGAATTGCACAGCGGAATGCAAAAAATGCCATGGCCCACTATATCCCTGAAGCTGTTTACAAAAATTGTTTGAAGTGGCTTATCCACTGCAGCACTAAGACAGCTATTCCAGGTATTTTGCAACTTGATGAAATCCATCGCTCTCTTTTAGACACTCAAATTATTTATCTTCTGCATGGAAAAAAAGTTGCAATGGCATCCCCGATGCTCACATCCTTCTTAGCCTCCTGACTACCAGGACTCGGAATAAAAATGTCCCCTCACAGGTTTTCTCGCTCGCCTGGCCCAGCAGCCGGTTCTGTAAGATTTGCACCTCTTGCACTCAGGCAGTGCTACAAGCTAGTTAGTTATTTAAGTATTCCCCAGATTGTCAGAGAAACACTGAGCTTGTGAATGTGAGAAGAATCTGGACCTGTAACAGGTAGACTTCTAGGAGATTTGATGTGTAAAAATACAGGTAGCACGACCTGAGCAGCGATGCCCCACAAACTCGCTGTGCCCAGTGAGCTCAGCCTGCTCTGCCTCCGTTTTTTAAGAAAAAGAACACCATGAGCCCTGCTATAAAAAGGATGTTTTAGAGGTTCCAGTTGCTTAATCTTGTGCATAAACTGCTTTTATAATTTTTTTTCTTCTTCTTTCTTTTTAACCCAACATCATTGGAAAACACTCAGGACCACAAAGACTGTGATACTGTGTACACTCAGCATCACAAGATTACAGCTGCTCCTTTCAGCATGTGCCAGCTCAGAGTGAAAGATTAGCAGATGTTGCACACATGTTTTAGTTACATCAGCGCTGTTAAATAGCTTTGAAATGGGCTTGATGCTGGAATTATAATGGCTTAGGTTTTTACCAGCCAAACCTTGGCTGAGACCCGTGCTCTTGGGGCTGCCTGTGAGTACCGGTTTGGTGGTGGTCAGAGGTTCCCATTCTTTGAAAACAGTCACAATCACAAAGCAAACTGCAGATTTTTCAAAGAGAGGGAAAAGTAAATCGGTACACGCAGGACAAGGACAATACTTTGACTTTTTGTGACCCATTTGTCAAAGAAATGGTCATTTCCCTCTCCAGGGTCAAAACAGCAGTTTGAAGAAATACATGGCCTGCTTTCCTTGAGTTACTGGATATGTATCAACCTGTTCAGACATGACCATATACACGAACTTACCAGTTCTTCTGAGCCGTGATAGCTGTTCTTGTGTTTCTAGCTTGGGGCAAACATGAGGCAGTTTGACTTAGGTTGCTCCCCCTTTAATCACTTCTCTATCATGTGTGTTATCCCTTACAAAATTCCCGGAGGTCAATCCAGCCCACTTTCCATCTTGTCACACCTCAGCAGTTCCCGACCCTTTTTTCCCTTCCATTTCCACCTTACTAAGGCCACATGGCATGCTATAGAAGCAAGTTACCAATTTCTGTTCTGCAATGCCTGTACTGCAGTTTGCTATCATTTTGACAGGTGTATATGATAGAAAACTTAGTCATTGGAGCACACATGATATTTTTGGCACTGATTGATGGTCTTACTTACAGGCACTTCAGAAAGTCCGTAAATATCTGAGAAAGTATCCTTCTGTACTGAGTAAATGACATCGCTGTTTTGGCAAAAGTGAGGTAGGTGTTCATCAGCATGTAGTGGGTGGTGGATGGCAGGAAGAGAGCAGGCAGTGCAGTTCTTTCATCCTTACCTAGCTTTTGGCTTGTCTTTCCCCAGCAGTGCCTGATGTAGATTTCAAAAAGGGTTTAGGCTTTTCAAACCTGCTGGGATGCCTCTTTCATAGGAGAAACATTTGAATAATCTTCTAATGAGCGATAATGGACTTCTGCTCTACCTGCACCATCACTGTAATTTTGTTTCTTGCTTAACTAACTCTTCCAGAGTTTTGTGTAAAGAACAAAACTTGTAACAGTTCATTACTCATTGTCGCACACACCTTGTTCTATCAGTATGTGTTTGCTGTTTGGGTTTCTTTAACCACATTGCTTCAGTGAGGAATTCCGTAGCTTTTCTTCGGGTGGCATCTTTTCTTTTCCTCACTGCCTGGAGCAGGCTAGTTTTTTTCACTCCTCAAATTAAAGGCAAGTTTTTACCACAACAGAATTAATGCTGATTTATTTTTACCAGGCCACGATAGCATTAAGCGGGCCCCTGAAGCATTTCTGCAAGGACTTACAGGACAATGATTCATTTTCTATATCTGCTAAGGCTGTCAGCAAGAGCAGTGATCAGGGTCACCTGTGTTTTTGCATTGACTTCTCCTCTCACGGCACTTCTAATCTCATTAAATGTGATAAGATAGTAATACAATTTGCCACATAGACTTACCATGAATATCATTCTTTCTGGAATTAATAAAAAGGCAAACATTTCCTTCATTTTAGAAAATTTTACCTTTTAGTTTTCATTAACTGTGCCCTTTATAGGAAAATGGAGCACATCCTTTCTTGCAGATTTCCCTTTCATTCACATTAAGACCTTTCTTAATCATTTTCAGACCCAAAGGAAATCTTCTAAGTCCAAAAGCTCATTTACTTCCTTACACAGCCATAGCAATTACACTGCTACTTTGGCAGAAAAAAGTGGCTGAAATGCGACAGGACAAAGTTTGTTACTTAAAAGTTTCTGGGAAAGTACTCTGCTTAATATGAGATAATAATACGTATGGCTTTCAAACTAAACCAAATTCACAGTCTGAACAGAGTTGCACTGCCAAAAAGGTACCTTTTAACTGCATGTATTCTCCAGTGAGAATAATTGTACAGTGTGAGCACCCTATAGTGCTGTACTGTCTCTTTGCTACCAGCCAATTCTTTTAATTATATCCAGTTTTAATTATATTGGTATGTGCTTTACAACTATATGGCTTTTGTGTTTTTCTTAAGTCATAATACGTATGTGAATCACTCCATCAGGCAAACAGACAGATCCTCATTCTGTTTATCTGGAAGAAGCAATAAAATGTGTAGACTGGCATAGAAGCATAACCAACTTGCCTTTTCCTTTTCACTTCTAGACAAAAGAACGAAGCATAGTTCAATGCTCCAATAAATATTAGTAAACAAGTGAATAAAAAGGCTCACTATACATTTATTTAGCTATACCAGGGGAGGAGAGAGAGAGAGAGAGAAACAGATGAGATTTTTGCTGCAAGATCCTATCCAAGTGCTACCAAATTTCAGCAAGATTTATCTCCATAGGTTTGGGGCTTGTGACTAGATCAAGTCCTATATGAGTTGCTATGGTTCCAGGACTGTTAAAATTATTCTGAGGTTGGTTCAAAACTGATTGGTAGGAAAAGAGGTTTAGAAACCTTTTCTTCTCTTGGTGATTTATAACTACTGCCACTGAGGAAAAGGGCAAGCACAGAAAAGACACTGTTGTGTCTCTCCAGAAGCATCCAGGGCACTGCAAAGAGAAGTTAATCTGATCTGCAAAGTGTTCAGTGGTACAAGCATCTAACCTTTTGTAGATATTGATAGCTGAACTATCAAGCAGAACATCTCATTTGGTTCATGTGAGTTTAAGCTCATATTTTCAGGGGACTACATGCATCTAAATATTCTAGGTTTGTTTTTCTTTTGAACATGAGAGGGATTAGCAGTACAGAAGTCTGAGACTTTTAGGTGTAATCTGCTCCTTAGGGTATTTTAATGAAAAAAAATCAAACCACTGTTAAGAAGCTGACAACCAGCATGCATGTCTGGAAGCATTTCTTCTTGTTTGCTTGTTTGCTCAGCCGTGTGCTTGTGACAGGCTCACAGAAATGGTGTAACTCAACTAAGAATGCAGCTGAGTCGTAAGTGTACACCTACCCTAAAAATGGTTTAAATGTGCACCAGTTATAGTAAAACCAGTTAGTCTGAGCATGTGCTACAAAGTACAGATTTTCTGAGCATACTCAATAGAGCAGGCAAATTTCTACCTCCGTTCTTGTTTACAGCAAAGCTCCTTGCGACAAAGGCACGGGTGGAATGAATAACTGGTATTCCTGAGCATGCTTTAAGTCTGTACACCTGCCTTGGCTAAGTGTTTCTTGAGGCCAGTGAAGTATGAGTCCTGTCCTTACCATGTCACTAACTGAGTTCCCTATGAGGTTAAAGAATGTAGTCAGAACGGTGAAATGTCCTGATCCTATGATAATGGCGGGCATCTACATATAAAACAGAAATTACAAAAATGAATGATCATTTCCTGATGTTAGCTCTATTTCTACTGATAGCATGGGCATTTCACATCTGCTTGTTTGCTATAATATATTTCTACTGGCAACTATCTTCATGCCACTGGTGTTACTCAAGAAAGTCCTTCCAGTCCTTCCAGTTCTTCCCCTCCTGGAAGAGGTAGATGTACCTCTGTAAAGTACAGGAACCTGGTCATTTTAGCAACAGAAAGAATAATCTGGGTACAATTAATTTTCATGACAGTTTTATTTTAAGAACACTTACACCTAAGTCTGTAAGGAGAGTTAGAAATGTGAACTCTGGGTCTCCAGATGTAGACACTGAAAGTTCAGATGTTTTTCTCACCCGCTCTGACATTTGAGAACTCTCATCATTAAGTGTTGATATTCTCAGTCTCAGATCTAAATGGCCACCCTGTGAAATTTTGCTTTCTGCCACCAAGCACCAGGAACTAAAGCGTCCACAGGAAGAATGAGATGGTGTTTTCATAGCTCCTCGCAGGACAAAGAGAGTCATTCCCATGAAATGGACCAGGTTTTTGGCAGTGAAAGCTCCGAAGTGACTTTGAGAACTTCACTCCAAATAGCACAAGTGCATGCACCACCCGGCAAAGGAGCTGCAGTTGTTGAATGACCCATTTAATTGCTACCCACTTACCCAATGATGTAAAACAAGTCTGTGTGAATTCATATCTTGGCTCTGGTGGAGCAGAGAATTTAATCATACTATAAATACTTTGCCGGGTGCATCTGTGGCAAATGATGCAATTGCTAATTCCTTAGCCTTCAGGCAGCGTAGAAGAGACTCGTTTTTGTTTCTGGTAAAATACCAGCATTCCCAATTTTTCAGGAAAGAGAAGCTGTTCCGCTAGTAAGGAAATTCCTTCACAATCACCTGAGACCACAAAGAAAACTGAAGCTAGAGTCTTTAAAAAGAATTTCTTCCAGTGTGTCATTTGAAAAACATTAAATGCCAGAGTTTGACCTTGATTCTTCCCATCTCCCTGTTGCTATTTAGCTTCATGCCCAGCACAGAGACGAGTCGCAGGGGCAGCCGGTGCCTAGTGTGCTGATTAGTGATTTCTTCCCCCCACCGATAAGGATGAAGGTGTAGCAGAGCCACCTCTGCCAGTGTCTGAAGGGTGGCTGGCACACTGGTGCATGCAGAACACACCATCCTTTCAGACCTTGCACTTCTCATGCCATGTGAGATGAATCCAGTCACTACCACCTTGCACGGTCACTGACACAAGTGCAGGAACATCAGAATGGGATTTACTGCTTCGCACTAACAGCTGTGAGTGCAAGAGCAGAGAAAACGGGGACCACATCTTTCCCGAACATTGCCCAGGGGTGATGCAGGGAGACTGGCAGAGCTGTGCCAGCCAAGCGGCCCCCAGCTGCAGTAAAAATAGACACTGAGCACGGAGCTGTGCTCCCCCAGGAACTGCCGTTATTCCCAGCCCCTCTGCTGTTATGAGGCCAGACCTTTCAGTGACATTTTAGGCATGTTCGATCCTGTTTCATTACCGGGGGGTGGACTGTAAATGATCTCTTGAGATCCTCTTCACTGGTGCTTCCCTCAGAGGCTGTGTAAGATTGTTCCCTTTATTGTCATGTGTAGCCTGACTGTGCTCTGGCTTAGTCGGCAAACTGTATTATTTTAGGTGGGTGTCTGATACATTTTTAGACTGGCAAAGGAAGACATTTAAGAATTGACAGTGATTATTACTTTTCTCCCCGGTCCTTTCTGCAGGGGTACAGCCTGCAATATTGCTAGGCTTCTGTCTGCTGCAGCAAACACAATAGACCATCTTTACGAGTCAGCCATTTAAATTAGCCCCAACGGGGCTCCCTGTGCCCTGCTTGACAGCAGAGTCACAAAGTGTTGTTCTGCACCAAGTACAGTGAGAGGTTTTACCGTCAGAGAACATCAAAACATTGATTTAGAAGCTTTAGACAATATCTTTGCTGCAGTGAAAGCCAAGCTAAAAGTGCGGTTTATTCTTGTTTCAAGAAATATTTCCTCTTCTCTTGCCCCTCTTTTCTTTGCTGCATTTAGAGCCTGAGAAGATGAAGTCCTCAATTTTTAACCCTTCTTGCCACAACATGTGTGTAAGTTCATCCACACTGCTTCACTACTTTGTCTCCACGTAGGGGCTGATCTAGGGCTAAGGGAACGACTCTAAATGTCCAGCCCCTACATATTTTTACATCTTTGCTGGTGTCCTCATGTAGAGCTGACATCCAGACATACACCAGCTGTGGTTTTCCTCTGAAACCCTATCCTTGACTACACCCAACAAGAGAGAAGCAGCTCAGCCTCTCCCGCTGTGGCACTGTCAGGCTCAGATCCTCTTCCCTGGACCTCTGCTCAGAGCAGAGCCTCGTGCCGGTGGTGTAATGGCGTTGCCACCTCCAGCATGAACTGCAGACATCCTTCTCCTGAGCTCTCACCTCCTGATCGCTCCTGTGGGACCCAGAACTGAGAGGGTGCTGGCGGTGCCTCGGGGTCTGTTAGAAGCTCCCTTGACCCTTTACACTTGTATTTCTTCACTTCTTTAGGCCTTTCCTCCACTATATTCCACGCCTTGTTTCCACCTTCCTCCTCACATTTCATAAGTGGAAGGGGACACTTTTTGGTTTGGTTTGGGTTTTTTATAATTAAAAGGCATAACTGCCTCCTTTCATAATACCAGTGCATGCCAGCTCTACTTGTGCTTCATCAAAGCCAGAGAGCACTTTGTTTAATTTTGTCTACATTGACTGCATTGCCTAGTGCTAGATTTATGATTCCCAGTTCTGGTACCTGAGCACGTTATCAAACAACTTAAACAAAGAGCTTGAAAATACTGTCTAAAAGATGTGACTTTGTAAAACAAAATAGGATTAAGTTCTCAGCCTGACTCACTGCTTTGCCAGCTGCCTGCCATGCCAGGATTGGAGGCAGAGGTAGAAGAAAAAGTTTTACTTACAGTAGTGAGAAGATCTATATCTCTTATGCAAATAGTAGGAATGACGTTGTCTTGGAAAGCAGATGTTTTTGGCAAGTGATCAAAGCTCGTTCATACAGCACATAGTTCCATCACGGTTTCATTGGAGTAAAAGCTTCCTCTCTCATGTTTCTAGCTCAGCTGGCATAACAGCCTGTTCCTGCTTTTTACAGTTATTTACAGCATTAGCACTCGGCAATATACCAGTATTGTAATTGTATCTCAATTTCAAGTGAATGTGAAGACCAGCAATGTCAATGTTACGGTGGTATATTGGGTGGAACAATCACTTCCTCCTTTTTTCACAGTCTGGCCTTGTCTTGCTCCATCCAGCTCTGTTACGCCTTTGTACCTTCTCCTCTTTCCCAGAGCTGGGCCAGACCAAGCTCCCTGTGTGGCTTCTTGGCTTCAAGAGTAAGGAGGAGGGGAGAGGAGGTGGTGGTGGGCTGTGCTGGTGGCCACTGTTGAGGCTATCTCCACTTGGCTGTTGTTGCCCTAAGTAGCTAGACAAAACCCAGCACCAGTGGGATGACGCCTCCCCTGTGCCGTGCTGGCATTCCTTAGGAGTGGAAGGTGTAGCTCACTATTTTGAGAGGTTTTGTCCTGTGAAGGATAAGAAACAATCATTTTCAGGAAACGGACTTTCTCCATGTTACCAATAGCTCAGCAGTGGCAGAACTGAGAACAGAATTCAGCTTTTCACTCTCTCTCTCGAAACACGTGTCCAATGCAGTGAACGTGTCTTATAGCTATTACATAAATTTTAGGGAAGTTTGAAGTAGGTAAACCCCTCTATTTTCACCACGGGGATATACAGTACCAATCTGGGAGAGATTTGTATGTTAACACAAACTGACATACAATTACGAGTTGAACTGATGATAGTTCTGTTCTGTTTCATTTGGCTTTGGGTTTTGGTATTATTTAAGACAAATCTGGGAAATGACTGGGCCATGTTAGCAACATTATGTAATCTTCTAGGTTAGATCCACTTTGATAGGCAGGGAATTTACGAAGATGTATCTAAAGATGTGGTTTTATTTTGTAGAAAGAAAATAACTGTAGAGGTGACTAACTCTCCAAGACTGAAGCTCATTCTAGTGTAGGACAGAAAACATGTGGCAATATAACAGTGCGTGTGAGAAGCTGGCATCGAAGAGAAAAGCTGTACCCATAAAGTATAGAAACTGAATATGGGAAGTGAGCAAGGGTGTATGACTATTGAATAGCGAATGTTAGTGGTCAGGATCTGTATTCTGGAAGATGTAGGTGCAAATCCCTATTTTCGTTTTAGACAAAGCAGCATTCAGAACTTTGATCACACCTTGAGAAATTCCTGCTGATTGAGGTAAACTGATACTTATCTCTCACTGACCAAGAATGCTTTCCTAGACCTTTGCTGAAGCTCACATAGTCTTTCAGCAAATTAGTTTAAATAAAAAGTTTTCCAGTGGGGCAAAAAAAAAAAATTCGCTGTGGTGGCTCAAAAGCAATGTTCACTGGCTTTGCTTATAGAAATATTCTGAAAGAAGAACCCTTGCCTTGCCTTGCCTTGCGTCATGGCACAGGGGTACAAACCAGAGGTACCATACTTCTGTTTGACCTCTCTTCTCCCGCTGCAAAGGGAGTCTGTGTGAAGCCATGAGTTACTTCACTGGAGTCTCTATGAGGTAGGCAAATACACATGATCATTGAAAAATTGAGTCCCTAGCCAAGAATCCTGGATCCTGTAGCAAAACACAGGCCTGTGACACATTAAAACTCCATTATTCAGGGTAGAATGTGAACCCCATAAAAGTGTTTATCATATGGCTTTGAACCCAAATATAACCTTACTAAAATTGTGCAACCATCAGCAGTATGTAAGTATTCTGCAGCACTGTCATGACATAGCCAGCAAAATGAGCCTGAACACCTCGACTGCAATGGCCAAGGCCACCAAGGACCATGGCCAGCAGTGCTCGCTGCTTTGTGCACCCACAGCCAGCTGAGAATGCAGGCTGGAAGACTAGCAGTTGTGTTTGTGTAGTGAAAAATGGCCAGAAGAGCAGGCACAGACCATCAGCAATAAGTGTGCTGTTAACAAATGCATGCAGTCTTGTTTTAGAGCTTGAAATGTGGCCTGATGTGTCCACCTTCTAAACACTCCCATCACTGCCACCTCCAGTCCCCTGACCAGTGCATGTATGGATATATGTGCTTACATACGTACAAATACACAGAGAGAGAGAGTTACGAATTTGCAACAACCTGTTATAAAATCTCATCTTCTTCCAAGTAAGCTTGCCTTAAATGTAGATAGACAGAAAGTTTGATTGTTTTACAGTTCCTTTGTGATGAATGAGATTCACACTCCTTGTTTTACATTTCTGTATTTTATTAACAAAGTTACACTTCTACTCTCTCATGAGGCTCTAAGTGGAAGTTTAACATGGCATTTTTTAATGTTTTACTGAAAGTTTAAATGATTTGGCGTCATCCAAGGAGTAAATTAAATTGTGGCCTGGCAGCCAAGTCTAGGACATGTCTTGAAAAAAGAATTAAAATATTGATACTTAAAGCCAAACAAAAAAAAAAGATATACAAGCCTTTTTTTCCTGTTTTTTTTTTGTTTAATCAAATACATTTCCTCAAACTGCTGACTGCAAGGCAGGAACTGCATTTCATCTTCGATGTAGAAAGAACTGGTTGTCATTTTTAGTTAAAGAGTAGCTGCATGCCTCCTAGAAAACTACTGTCTAATATTTGGCTTGAACAGAATGCAAAATACTACATGCAATTTGCATGTGCTGCCTGATTTTATTTTAAAGGAATCTTTTATTTTTTTTCTAAATAAGCATTTTAATTTATTCTCCTAATGCTTTTAAAGCTACAGTTTTTATCCTCTGTGAGAAATAGGTAACTCTTGTGACCATATTATAAAAATTGTACTTGAAATAAAAGAAATTTTCAAATTATGATAACTTAAAATAGTGACAAAACCCATAGGTTATACCACGATAGTGCATAAGAGAAGCTGAACTTGTGCTGGTGATTGTGTACACAATTTCTGGTAAGTATGGATTCATTGGTAGCCGTTGCTAATTAGAAAAAGACGATACTGGAAGATGGGAGAAAATTTATTGTCAACATCTCTGAATTTCACTTTTCATCCCACTATAACTTTTTCTCCTGTTATTGCTGGCAAAATAATATGGGGGAAAGAGACCTTCAGTCACACTGCATAGTTTGACTCACTTAGCTGAGCCATCAAACTTCAGTGAACTGTGAGCTGCTAAAATTAGCTGGGTGGAAAGCCATGACAGCATTTCATCCTCACTGTGGAAATAACGGAGGTGTTTCTGTGGGGTGACTCAGCTCTCTGTGGGCCGGCATCGTCTTCAGGGAGCGCTTCTCTCTGCCCCTTCTGCGCAGAATGATCCAGTGGCTGGCGCCCAGAGCCTTAATTCAAGCGCCGCAGTGAGATGCCTGAAGGTATGGAGGATTAATCTGGACCTATGTGTCCCAAGAACTGTCAAACACACACACTGTGGGCTGGACGGGAGCTGAACCAAGATCTCCTGATGGACGCAAGCAAAAGGGACTTCTGCGACACTCCTCCGCAGCCCTGGCTTTGCAGCAAGGATTGCGCATCAAGGTCATCACGTGGAGATTATGGGGTCAGATGTTGGTGTTTGGGACGTAGACCCTGCTTTATTTTTCTCAGTGATGAAGCCATAGAGTCTGGAAAGCAGGCAATTTAACTTCTTTATGGTCCCTCTAACTCTTTGCCGTGCAGTTATTTTCTCAGAATATAAATTGAAATCAGAATTCTCTATTCTGTTTTATTCCATCTGGCTGCAAATACTTTCTTCTGTTTTGCTGCTTTTTTTGTTCTGCTTGTTGCTTTTGAGAAAGTAATATGTGAAATACTATGCCAGCTGCTGAAATCTTTTGATCTGTCTTATCTCAAAGGCCCCTCTCATACACATCAGCGTAAGTGAACAGTTAAAATCCATGGTGTAAAATCAGTACAAAGGATTGGAGAATGAAACTCAAAAAAGCAAAAGCAATTTATACTGAATGATAACACAGCCTGGTTTTTTACCTCTTTAGAAAAAGTCTGTTTTCTGGTCCCTGCCAGCTCCTGGGGTGTTTTTATACATAAGATCAATACTGGGGAGAGAAACAATTATTTTCTCCTGGTGGGTGTTTCCTGATGTATATAAGGCAGCGATGGGAGATGATAAGGTGGTAAAGCCTCCTTCTGCTTCTCCATGAATTGTAGCATTCTTGGATTTACAATTTCCAGCAGTAGATTTCTAGCCTGTAAGTTTAATTCTGTGATATCAATCTTCTTCTTGTCTTTTCTTAATATCTTTGCCTCTTATCTGCAAGAGTTCCCCTTTTGTACGGTAAACAGACTAAAAATTGATTTAAGATCTCCCTCTTACCTCTTTCTTACAGGTATTGCTAAACTTGCTGTTTTCTAAGTGATCGTTACTCATTTATTTGGTTTTTTTATTAACAGGAGAACAAATTAACAATTTATTTTTAATTTTAATTTCAGATTTCTCCTGGAGCTGAAATTATTTTTTCTGTAATGGTGTTCACTGAGTCGTCTCTTGTTACATAGTGTTCTCTTTGTTTTACTCATTTGCTCTCGTGCATTTCTTGCACTTCATGCTCTACTGCATGTTCTGAGGATCTGATTGATAGTTCGTTATCTGGTATGATACTAGTGATGTATCACTTTCAAGCTTCTTCAAAACACAGTAGAAGCAAGGGGTTTTGATATCACAACTGGTATCATTAGCTTGACTAACCTCTGCATTTTGGTAGAGCTCTTCTGCATTAAAACACAAAGCAAAGTTAAACACAAAGCAAAGTTAAACACATTTATCTCAAAGAGAAGCATTAAATATTTATCAACCTTTTATTTATTGTCATTGATCTTTTACAGCACAACAACCAAAAAAACCTTCCAATACATCCTCTGCACTCAAGATTTTCCAAGACTCAGAAAGCATGTTAATTAGGTGTATGTAAATTGTTCAATATTTGAAAAAGTTAAGACAAAAAAAAGATCAGACCAGTAAATTGGTTTCAGAATGAAAAGGATTTTTACAATTCTCTGACTTGTAGATCATGATGAGGAGGACCAAAACTTTCATTTAATTCTCAAGTACCTTCTATTTCAGGTTATATAATAAATGCTATCTGTATTTCAAAAAATAATGTTTTTCAGTTAACAACTTCTCTCCACCTTTCCTTCAGTTTGAATTCAGGGTGAATGTTAGCATCAACTCTACCTCTACAAAGGCTTAACAAACTTCGGGCTCTGACTGTCCTGTTAAAAAACAGGGAATTGATCATGAACCATAAATCAAAGGAAAAAAACAGGAAGCAAATCTACTGAATGTCACTGGTATCAGCATTTTTCATGAACTGAAGGTCTTACACGAACTTTATTTGAAATATGCAAGCTGAGTTCTTTTTTCCAAAAAATCCAGTTAGAAGAATCTCATTAGTGCCTGTATCAAATATGTTGTTACTGTTGAAGTTTTGATTGCATTTCCTTTATTCCTTGGTATTTCTTGCAAACTTTTAGAAATTGCTCCACTCAGCTAGAAAACATCAACAAGAACAAGAAAAATAGAATAATTAAAAAAAAACCAAACCATGAATGTGGCACATTAGGAAAGTAAGGTCATCTGCTGTGGAAACTTATAATACAATACATGATCCTTTGTTCTCTGTTTTTCTCTGCAGTCATTGACAATAGGACAAACTGGGAAGTAGACTGCTACTATGATTATGTAGCATTTTATGGAATGCTTCTTATTAAAGAGATTTAAATTTTACAACAAAACGCAATGTGTTTTGTCTGTAATTATTTTTAAGCTGTAGTCAGAATTTGGGCACATCTACCAAGTGTTTGTGTTGTTGAATGGTTGCTTGGTGAATTATGCTGATGACTGCTTAAGCATGGTTTCCAATCAGTCCATTTTACTGCAGCAATTTAATCTTCCATACCAATGATTTTAATCTGTGCTGCATTGCCCGTCTGTTTAGCTTGCAAAAATCAACAACTTTTGAAGACTTATGCAAACCAGTGGGAAGCAGAGGAACTGACAGAAATGTTGGAGGACAGTGACATGTAAAATAAGTATTTATTGTTGACAGCCAGTCCTAAAAGCACTTCTTCACTCAGTACAGATCTTCAGCTGTCATTCAAACCGAAGATGCACATGCTTATCCAGAGAGATGAGAAGAGGTAAAGTGCAGTGGTACCTTGATGCATTGCTATTTTCAAAGATGTCTGTGGAAGAAGTCTGAAGATGGATGTATGTGTAATATTTATCTGAAAACAGTTAAAGCCAGATATCCACAGATGACAGAAAAGTAGGATCCTAGAGCCTGCTAGGTTTTCCTTTTTTTGCTCTTTTCATTTTGATGTTGTATCCCCCCACAAAGCTTAGGTTTCTGTTACTTGTATGACCTTTTATCTGCGGTATTGTTTGGTCCTAGTAAGTGATCTGGATCAACTGCATTAGATTGAGACCTAAGTAAGTGTGCTTCCTCTTGTGGATGGACTAAATAACAGAAGACCCCAACAATAGGCTCTTCTGGGTTCATTAACAAAGACTCTCTGCAGTCATCAACAAGAGCTGGATTCACATACAAGATAGTTGAGAAGAGAGATCTAATTCAACTGCTCTTCATCATGCCCTGGAGAAGTTTGTCTCTGTGCAGACTGTAGGTGGAACCTAGAGAGCACAGCCTCACTGGGCTGAAGTAAGGCGCTATCTATGCTCAATTCGTTATCTTCCCGTCCTGAAAAACTGTGGTGGTATAACTGCAATGCTATTGCACCACACGTTCACTGATCAGAGCAGATCTGTCTGCTGCATTGACGTCGCTGGAGCCCCAAACACCACTCAGCGACTTGAAATGTGAGTCCTGCTGGTGCTGGGGAAGGTGTGAATATGTATGTGAATCATCTCCGCCCTGTTATGTGAAGAGAAGAGTATCCTGTAGGGATTTTTTTAGGTGGAAAGATCATTCTGATTCCACAGGTAGAGACTGCCGTTGCAAACTAAGTCTGCCCAGGCTGTATTGCCAGTCGTCAGTCTGTGCTGATAGGACATAAGGATAACCGCCCTAAGCTGTGTGTTGCAAGTTGATCCTTAGCAAATGTCCCTGTTGTAATATCGTTTCTCTTTGAGGTCTTTCCCCACAGCATGTCTTTATTTTGGATTTGGAAGAAAGTTATACTCTGCTATATCCACTTTGTCAATGGCAGCTGCTGCGTTCGTACATCTGCGTTCTTCCTTGCTATTGTGAGCAGCATTTCCCATTGTTGCTTTTCCTCTTCAGTTGAGGAGACAGCACATTCCTCAGGCGAGCTTCATGTATTTCGACTCTTAATGGACACTTTCTAAAGTGTCAAGTATTTTATAACAGCACCTACTCACTTGAAAACATCTTTCTCGTCTTCACTGGACTGCAAGGAGGTTTTAGTCTCTAAAATTAATAGCTTACCTGTGGTGGGCAGTGACTTGATCCTTTTAATAAATTAGGGTTTTTTTCTCAGAAAGTGCAGAAGCCCTCCTTGTTGTTCTCACTGCATGGCTAGAAACATGATGCACTGAATGTCACAACCTGGCCAATATTTTTGATTTACTAAGACATTCATGGAAGACGTCTGGACTGCAGAGCAAGTGAGCGACATCCCATGGCCCAGGGCTTGGCCATTTTAATTAGCTGAGGATTTGTTATGCTGTTGCAGTGCACTAGAAGCAGAAGTTCTCAGTGCTAACACATATCTCATGACCTTCACCTCGCACTTATAACTTCCTTTAAAAATTTTTACTACAAGTGTAGCTTGGGAATGGAAACATGTTATATATTTTCCAGGAAGGAAAATCAAACAAAGTAATGAAGGAGAGAACATTTCTCTCTAAATATGTTTGGAGTAAGATTGAGCAACAGAAGCATAAAAGTGCTTCAGGGAATTTTAGGTACAGGTAAAGGGAATGTTTGTCCCTAGATGATATTGTAGGCTGCAGCTCTGGAACTAAAGCACAGTGAATAATGGTACAACACAAAAACGCCACAAGTCTACGCCACGAGTGTTTTTCCCGAAAGGTTTAGATGTCTTCTTGATGTTTTATTTCGGTCTCATGGCTCTAGCAGTGGTTTGCAAATGTTAACAAAATCTAAAAAGGAATTCAGATGGAGGAAAACGAAGGCTGGAAATAAAGTATCTCAGTATTTGTCAGATGATAGGTTGCCGCAAATAAAGAAATCCTGGACTTACTGCTGTCCACACTGAAACTTCGACCGTGTGCTCGGTGAAAGGAGTGCCGGGTGCCTGCTACTCCTTGAAGCCTGTATACCTTTTTAAATATTAAACTCCCTGTCATCTCAGTTTATCAAAACTTTTTGTTCCTATTTCTAGGAAAACACTGATTGTGTGAAGGTATTCTGTAGGGTCTGGTTTGCTCTGCAAACTCTCTGCTTGGACAAAGCGAAGCGGTTGGGGAGGGAGAAAGGGAGATCAAAAAGGGACTAGATGGACTAGATGATCATCGTAAGTCCCTTCCAACTGAAATATTCTATTCTGTTCTGCTTTAAAGAGAGGTGCAGGTTTTCTGCAAAGGTGGCCATCATTGTGTGAGCTCCCACCCCTTCGCTCCAGCTAATGCCACAGTTGCACAGATGGCAGACGGCCCTTGCCGGCAGTCCGACAAAGGAGGTCCATGCAGCAGGTGACGCGATGTGTTGCACTCTTTCTTCCTTTTCCTTTGTGCCAGGAACAGTTATCATGGACTGTGGACATCAGATCAGTTCTGAAATTGCTGTTCACCTTTTCTTTGTCCAGGCAGAATGGTAGATACAGATGCAGGCTGGTCAGGCTATCTGTTAGCTAGGGAATGATGGTTACATTGTGTTAGGTATTGGAGAGCTGGCCGTGAAGTTTCTTTGCTCATACTAATGCTGTTTGTCACCTTGTGCACACGTGTATTTAATCACACAAATCACCTGTTTTCTGGAGCTGTTCCAGCCACGCAAGCAGTATTTTCAGTTAATATTTCAAGTTATCCTTCCTAGCTATCATGTGTGATACTTTAAGGTTAGCTATTTGGATCATATTTGGTTGGGCCTTTGCTTATGCATATCCCGTGTAAAGCTGGAGGAGATGCATGTGCGCAGGGAGCGTGTGTGAAGCACATGTCTGTGCTGCATGGGGGTTTGACACACACATTTCTGGTGGGTATCAGGTCTCGGGATGGGAGAAGGTTCTCAGGTAGTGGGTTGCCACTTCCCTAGTTTGAGAGTGACAAGTTGTGTAACTCTTCTCTTCCTGCCCTTGAGCTAACTTTCTGCAGTCTGGCTTTGAACTTTTTTATGTAGTTACATTTAGCTGAAATCTCAGCAAGCAGAATGCTCATTTAGTGTGTTAGGGGGGTTATTTCTGTTTTTACAAAGTGGTAGCGCAAACAAGCCTGATCGCCATGGCTTTGTCGTGATCTGAGCCTGTGAGATTCCTGGAATTCTTTCTACTAAGGGCTTGCTTACTAAGCATAGTAAGTGGAGTTTCCCCTCAAAAAGTATTGTTATTTATACTGTTTATGTCTGGTTTTGTTTAATTGTGGTGCGTTTTTTGAAGTTTCACAGAGATGTACTGTGAATGAATTGTTATCTCATATTTATTCTGTCCATAACAGTAAGACAGTGTTGTGATTCAAGAGCCATGCTTCTTGCTTCACAAACTCAATGACACAGAGAATTTCTTCATTATTGTTGTATTCTCGCTGATGGTGATGTCTTTAACCCTTGTCTGCTTCCTTCCTTCCCGCTTGCATGTTTTTCCCCAGATACTGCATTTCTCACTCCTGTTCAAGGAGCTCTGGTAAAAACAAGAATGAACAAAGGAAGAGCAAGCCTGTTAGAGCCTCCTACTCTTGATGCTCACTGCTGCTTGGGTCCTGGAGCTGTTTTTAGAGACTTCAGCCCATGGCAAATCTGCTGAAAACTGGCACAGTAGAAGCATGTCCTCCCCCTCCTCGCAAGCAGAGACAGCAGGTTTCGCTGCTTCTGAACTCACTGCCACTGGCCGATTATTAACTGCACAGCAGCAGAGTCTAGCTTTTCTTTGTTGCCTGAGCACTGCAAATAAGCAGGAAGGTGCAGAAGGACGACAGGATAAAGCCCTTTATTTCAGAAGGAATTACGACAGGGCACAGAAGTCTAGGTCCTGTGTCCCGACAGCAGACTGGCTGTTCTAGCTTCACTGTGCAGCCACACACAGCTGCAAGGGGTGTTAAAGCATGCTGTACTTCACTGTCCAGGACAGGTTATAAAGGATCCGTTACCTGGCATTACGGATTTTGCCACTAGAAAAAACAGGACTGACAAAGGCCACCTGCTGCTACAGTCGTCAGCTGCAGTGTAGACTTTTCTTTGGATATAAGCAATAAAATCCTCTATGATTTACTGAAATGAGTTAAAGCTTGATCGTCAATAATAACTTTGCAAATATCTTGCAAGGAGAAGCAGCAGAATCTCAAGGAAAGGTTAATGCTGAGAGTAACCTTGTTTCATTGCTTTAACTGCTAACAAGTGTGATGAAAAACAGGTTGTCTGAAATGTCTTACTGTTAAAAACTTACTGTAGAGGTTTGTTGGGTGTTTTGTTTGGGGCTGGTTTGTTTCTTTCCTCCTCCCTGATTTAAGACATCAGTGTAATTCATGGCTTTTATTTGCACTGTTAATACCGGGATGAATGGAACTGATTTTATCACCAATAACTGTTTACCTGACTGCAGAATTGAACTTGTGCTTGCTAGAAATCATGCTAAACTTTGAATTTAAAGCTTGTTTTCATTAGTATCTTCCTCTCTGGGTACATGAATCCTGAGAAGATCATGCTAATTCTAAACAGAGCCAACTGGAAATTTGCTTTTCTCTAGACTGGACCTAGCTTTCATCTCAGGTAAGACATTTTTATGTAGTTTGATTTAAAATACCATTTCCTTCTGAAATTCAGTTGGTTCTTTCTATCTACTATGAGAAACAGCTTTGTTAGCCTGCTGTCTGAAGGTGCCCAGAAAAGATGTGGTTTGGCAAGCAATGTCTTTCAAGGCCATTCATAATTCTGGATGGATCCCTTGTTGAGTATCCAACTTGCAGCCCCTGAAGGAAGCTCAATCAAACAGCACAAATTCTGTCTTCTTAGAAAACTGGCTGTTTAAACACCTGAAATCAAGCTTCTAAATTGCTATTTGTTTTAAAATCTTGGCCTTAGAACATAGTTATGTGAGTATTTATCACCACATTTGTTCTTGTGAGAAGATTGTCGTTGTTGTTTTTGTTGTTGGAGTTCATACAGCTAGAACCAGCAAGAGTTACAGCTCAGAAATGCAAAACACAATACTGCATAATGGATGTCCAAGCCAACCATCTGTGAGTATGTGTATCTTCAGGACTGAGTAAGTGCTGGAATTTCAGAATGAATTGGGTGCTTATAGGGAAGGGGGCCATTTACAGATTGTGGTGGGTCGACCCTGGCTGGACGCCAAGTGCCCACCAAAGCCCTTCTATCACTCCCCTTCCTCAGCTGGACAGGGGAGAGAAAATATAACAAAGAGCTTGTGGGTCGAGATAAGGACAGGAGAGATCACTCACCAATTACCATCATGGGCAAAACAGACTCAGCTTGGGGAAAATTAACTCAATTGATTACGAATCAACCAGAGCAGGGTAATGAGAAATAAAACCAAACCTCAGAACACCTTCCCTCCACCACTCCCTTCTTCCCTGGGCACAACTTCACTCCTGGATTCTCTACCAACCCTCCCAGCGGCACAGGGGGACGGGGAATGGGGTTTACGGTCAGTTCATCACATGTTATTTTCTGCCGCTTCATCCTCCTCAGGGGCAGGACTCATCACACTCTTCCCCTGCTCCAGCGTGGGGTCCCTCCCACGGGAGACAGTCCTCCATGAACTTCTCCAACATGGGTCATTCCCACGGGCTGCAGTTCTGCAAGAAATGCTCCAGCGTGGGTCCCTTCCACGGCGTGCAGTCCTTCAGGAGCACACTGCTCCAGCGTGGGTCCCCCGTGGGGTCACAGCCTCCTTCGGGAACCCACCTGCTCCGGCATGGGGTCCTCCCCGGGCTGCAGGTGGAGATCTGCTCCACTGTGGACCTCCATGGGCTGCAGGGGGGCAGCCTGCCTCACCATGGTCTTCATCACGGGCTGCAGGGGAATCTCTGCTCCGGTGCCTGGAGCACCTCCTCCCCCTCCTTCTTCACTGACCTGGGGGTCTGCAGGGTTGTTTCTCTTACATGTTCTCACTCCTCTCTCCGGCTGCCGTTTCCATCTGTCCCAACTTTTTTTTCCTTCTCAAAAATGTTATCACAGAGGCATTACCACTATCACTGATTGGCTCGGCCTTGGCCGGCGGCGGGTCCGTCTTAGAGCCGGCTGGCATTGGCTCTGTCAGACACAGGCGAAGCTTCCAGCAGCTTCTTACAGAAGCCACCCCTGTAACTTCCCCCCCGCTACCAAAGCCTTGCCACACAAAGCCAATACATTCCACCCCTCACCTCTGTGCATCACATTTTTAAGAACTGTCATTAAAATCTACATTCATCACACAAAATCTTCACTCACATCAACAAAAAAGAATTCCCCACACCAAAATCAAAATAATATCACATAACCGACAAAAAGTGGACAATTTACACACAATCCACCCCTCGTCCCTTCACCACAATTACAACAATAAAAATTCCCCACTCATCATTCAGCTCTTAACTCTCTAGCTGCGTTCAGTCCATGTTTTGCCCGTTACCTCTCTCAGTTACTATCCTTATCTCGAATTCCTCACATTGCCCGCATTCTCCACCAAAAAGGCTGACGAGCCAGGCAGGAGGGGTTGGTAGAGAATCCAGGAGTGAAGTTATGCCCGGGAAGAAGGGAGGGGTGGAGGGAAGGTGTTCTGAGATTTGGTTTTATTTCTCATTACCCTACTCTGGTTGATTCGTAATCAATTGAGTTAATTTTCCCCAAGCTGAGTCTGTTTTGCCCATGACGGTAATTGGTGAGTGATCTCTCCTGTCCTTATCTCGACCCACAAGCTCTTTGTTATATTTTCTCTCCCCTGTCCAGCTGAGGAAGGGGAGTGATAGAAGGGCTTTGGTGGGCACTTGGCATCCAGCCAGGGTCAACCCACCACACAGATATAAGAATTTTACCATACATCCTGAGAGAAAAGTTGACTTTCTCTACAAAATGGAGAAAATGCCTCCCAATATCTCGTGTAAAGTGCAATGAGATCTACTGACGCACAACAGTTAACGCACTATATCCCTGTTACTAATATTAATTTTCTTTGTTTTTCCTAATGGCAAAAATGTTCGCGAACTTGAACATCTTTAAGAATTTTAGGCTTATCTCGTTCTTCTGAGGAAGACAAACATCATTGATTGAATACAACGAGCAGAGAAAAAAAAAACGGTGAGCTCAAGGAAAGACATTCACAATGCCTAAATTTAAGCACCTGTGCTGGGTAGGTAAGCTATTGTGAAAGCTTCTCCTTTCCCTGCTTCTTCCCTCTTCTGCTGATCACATAACACTGATGTTCACAGGGAATTAAGCCTCATTGTCTTCTGCCTCAGTAGCTGTAACCCTGAACAGCAGGGCTACATTCCTTTTTTTTCTAACAGAGAGGGACTTGGAACACCAGCCACCTTTTCCTTGTGGAAGACTGACTCCACAGCTTTCCAACAGCATGGTTTCTCTCACCTTCATCTGAAGCATCTGGAACGGGTTATTGACAGGGACGTGATACTGGACTTGACAAAATACTGGTCTGATCCAATGTGGCAGTTCCTGTATTTTGTTTTCTGTCTTGCTAATGATGTCTATCATACAGTTGGCAAAAGCATTGTTTAAACTATCATCTGTAGCATCCAAGGTCAGCCTCAACTGGGTGAAGAAAGCAAGCATGGCACTTTTTAATCAGGGACTGTAGCAAGGACAGTCTGACCCAATTACCGTTGACATGCTGTCTTCCAAACGCACTGAAATACCATCATCAGTCACTCCTGCAGACACGTGCATGTTGCAGAGGTTTTTCTCATGCATGTCTGACTCAGTTAACTGAGTCAGATTAGCTGGCTAATCACTGAATGTTGCTTATCCCCTTTTGACTTCTTCAGAAAACCTCCTGGGGATACTAACACGTTTTCTAATTAGACTCTGTTGGAGTAACACCAGACGCAGTGGTGCAGCACACCTCCCACTTGCTGCTCTGCAGCAACAGGAGGTCAGTAATGGTTTAGTGTTACACAAAGTTTATTGAATGAATATTTATCAAGTGTAGGCTTGTAGGGAAAGTGCCTATGTCTGCACTCCACTCTTTAGTGGTTTCTCTGTTTGCTTTTGAATCCCTGTGCATTAAATTTCTTATACCAACTAATTAGGAGAGAGAGAAAGCGACATTAGGATCACCTCCCTGGTTGACATTTGGGCTTTATTTGTGTTTATTATTAGTTGCTTTAAATCAGTCTGCGATCAGCCTTTGAAAAGAGAAGGAAATACACTGAGATACACAAAGAAGCTCATTTACAGCTTTGTAATAAAAATCTTAGCACATATTATTAAATTTGTGATTCAACTGGCTTGTCATAACTCCTTAGAAAATGGAAAAGAAAAACAAGCAATAGTCTTTTATTTAAAATAGGCTTGTCTGTGACTCTGCTCCATGGAAAGTAGCATCCATTTTTTTAGCAAAGTCTCATTTCAAAAAATTCTACCTATAAAATGAGGCAGAGTGTATCTTCATTGCTAAAACTTTTCTAGAGCTAAAAGCTCAGATCTAAAAAAACCCCCGAGATTTCATAAATTCCACTTTCATTTCCTTATTTATGTCAAGAAATAACAATTTTTCAATGCCTAAAATGGTTTAAAAAATTTCTCCTTTAACAGTCAAGTAATTTCTTTTTCTTCAACTGAAAGCAACATTATTTAGAATAACTTAGTTTAATATGTATTAGATTTCAGAGTTTTAAGATTTTTAAATTACAACTTATTTGTTAAACAACTTTCTAGGCAGAAAAAACCGTGCAAAAACAATAATTCTGAATTGGCCAAGAGATTTCTAAGGTGCAAAAACATCTTAATCACAGTTATGCGACTTAGTCACAGTTTTAGGTTACCTGTATGTTTAGAGCAGATAGGCTTCATGTTTAGAGGGCATGAAGTTTTCTGCACATTATGATACACAAGTAATTCTACTTTCCACCATATATGTAGTTTTACATGCAACCATTTCAGTCCTTGATCTAGTAATAAGAAACAAATTAATCACACATGCCAGCCGGTCATAGAAAACAAGCTGGCCTATTAAAAGAATAAAAAATTTTAGGATTCAATTTCAAATATTTACCAGGCATTTATTTGTGACTGAATTATATTTGTGTTAGAGGGATGCCTCTGTACATCATCATGAGAATTAATAATCTGCCAAGATGACAACTATTTCATTGTCTGAAAAGCTGACCTGCACTACATTAGAAAGTAATTTTATTGGTTGCCAGCGATTTTCACATACAATTGAGACTGAGAAGCTGAAATTGCATTGCTAACTAATTCTGAGTAACTATTTATTTTGATCAAACTGTAGCTTCTCTTTGTGATGACACTGAACACTGCACAATGTACTATGGCTTTCTACTCCATGGGAAAACCTAAAAGCAGGCAGGTAGAGTAAATTTTTTTAGATTGTGAAAGATATCATGTGCTACACAGAATCATAGAATGCTTTGGCTTGGAAGAGGCCTTTAAAGATCACCTAGTTCAAATCCCCACTGTGGGCAGGGACATCTCAAAGCCCCATGCAACCTGACCTTGAATACTCCCAGAGATGGGGCATCCACAACTTCTCTGGGCAACCTGTTCCTATGTCCCTCCACCTTCACTGTAAAAAATTTCTTCCTTATATCTAATGTAAATCTATCCTCTTTCAGTTCAAAACCATTGCCCCTTGTCCTGTCACTATTGCCCTTGGTAAAAAGTCTCTCTCCAGCTTTCTTATAAGCACCCTTTATATATTGAAAGGCCACAATAAGGTCTCCCCAGAGCCTTCTCTTCTCCAGGCTGACAACCCCAACTCCATCAGCCTTTCCTCACAGGAGAACTGTTCCATCCCTCTGATCATTTTTGTGGCCCTCCTCTGGACCTGCTCTAACAGGTCCGTGTCTTTCTTGTGCTGAGGGCCCCAGAGCTGGATGCAGGACTCCAGGTGGGGTCTCACCAGGGCAAAGTAGAGGGGCAGAATCACCTCTCTTGACCTTTCACATTGTTCTTTCTTTATCAAAATAATCACATTGTCCATTTAGTATTCACAGTGTGTTAAAAGCAGTATTTTCAGAAGCACTGACATTTTTTTTTACTCTAAGTAGCAGTGAGGCCCAACTGAAAAAAAGCTTCCCATTGGAAAACTCTTATTGAATAGAACCGTAATGTTCCTCATGAATGAGATAGGGAAGGTAGCGGATATTGTATATCTTTCTTCACCTTTTGGGTTTTTTTTTTCTTCCCAGTGGGCAGTCAGATCTCTTTCTCTGCTTGGCTGTGACTCACACAAGCCTCTCATTGCTGCTTTACGCATTGTTTGTTCTAACTGTTCACTTCTCACACTTAGACTGTAAGTACTTTGAATCAGGCTTGAGTTCTAACTGTACCTGTGTACCATCAATAAGGACAAGCGGATTCACATTTTTTACTAGGGAGGGACTCTACGTAGTGGTCATGGTATCTAGCTGTTAAGATCTAAAATTATATCAACCCTAATGTTCAATAACTCAAGTTTTAGAAAGCCAGCTTTCATAAGATTTGTGTGGAGGCTTTACAGAATTTAGAAAAGTAGATTTTGTTGAGTGTGTGGTTTTGACCTTGAACTTTTTTCTGACTAATTGTCTAGCACTAATACAAACGCTTTAACTAAAATTGGTGTTGAAAAACTCTTGTGGAGTGGAGAAATATGTCTGTTCTCTGTATGCAGCTCATGAAAATGAGGAGAGAAGAGGGCAATACTTTCTGTTGTCTCAAGTGACAAGAACACTTACAAAAATGATTAAGTGTCTTCTTATGTTTCCTTACAGGTAGTATGCTTGTCAGAAGCAGTTGCTGCCTATCCTGCAGTGGCAGGAATTCAGTTACAGAAGCATACATGTCTTTGTCCTCTATGAAATGTTAAAGACCAGCTCTAATTTTAACATCAGCACGCCTGATATCTCATGCATCATTTATAATACGTCCTTTTACATCTGGTGTCTTCCTTTACTCTTACTGACAGATTCCCGTGTTCAACATAGTCTTGGGCTTTGACTTATTGTGACCACAGTAAAATGCTTCAAGAAAGGTGCTGCTGTTTTCTTTCCTCAATATAGCCTCTGATTACTGTCATCTTCTTTTGAAATGCCTTGAAAGTTCAGGAGTCTGAGAACTCCTGGGGTCAGTAAACTAACAGGGTGACTATCTGTATTGACAGAAGAATTAGTCTGTCTGTGTATGACTGAATGTCGTGGTTTAACCTCAGACAGCAACTAAGCACCACGCAGCCGTTCACTCACTCCCCCCCACCCAGTGGGATGGGGGACAAAATCGGGAAAAGAAGTAAAACTCTCGAGTTGAGATAAGAACAGTTTAATAGAACAGGAAAGAAGAAACTACTAATGATAATGATAACACTAATAAAATGACAACAGTAATAATAAAAGGGTTGGAATGTACAAACGATGCACAGTCCAATCGCTCACCACCTGCTGATCGACACCCAGTTAGTCCCTGAGCAGTGATACGCCTGCCCCCACTCCCCCCAGTTTCCATACTAGATGTGACGCCACATGGTATGGAATACGCCGTTGGCCACTTTGGGTCAGCTGCCCTGGCTATGTCCCCTCCCAGCTTCTTGTACCTCTCCAGCGTTCTTGCTATCTGGGCATCAGAAGCTGGAAAATCCTTGACTTTAGACTAAACATTACTTAGCAACAACTGAAAACATCAGTGTTACCAACATTCTTCTCACACCTAACTCAAAAACGTAGTGCTGTACCAGCTACTAGGAAGACAATTAACTCTGTCTCAGCTGAAACCAGGACACTGAGCCAAAAGCAGCAAAGATGAGTCAAAGATGTAAATGGCAATCTCACTGAGGCATTACAATTCTGTGCAAATTTTAAAAATGCCTGGTTAAAAACTTCTGTGCCATTCAAGAGTGCTAAAACAAAACCAAAATTAAGGTTCCTGCACTGTGTTGGGCTGGAATGCAGTTTTCCTTCTAACAGCCCATATAGGGCTGTTTTTCAGATCTGTGACCAAAACAGCATTGATAACACACCGATGTTTCACTATTGCTGAACAGTGCCTGCACATCATCAACTTCTTTGTTTCTTTCTGCTCTCTCAGTGAGTAGGGGGGTTAGGCAAGATGGTGGGATTCGACACAGCTGGGACAACTGAGCCAAAGTGACCAAAGAGATATTTCATCTTGTATGACATCGTGCTCAACAATAAAACCGCAGGAGGTGGAGTGGAGCTTTTTCCAAAGTAGCCATTGCATGGAGATTGACTGGGCATCAGTCTGCTGGTGGGAGGTGGTGAGTGATTGCGTTTGCATCACTTTTTTTTTTTCTTCCTTTTATTTCCACTTGATGTATTAGACGGTCTTTATTTCAACCCATGATCTTTTCTTGCTTTTGCCCTTCTGATTCTCTTCCTCATCCCTCTGGCAGGGACAGAGCAAGCAGCTGGGTGAGGGCTTAGCTGCTGGCTGGGGTCAACCGAGCACAGTCCCCAGGAGGTTATTTAGACTATGAGGGACATAACCAAAAGCATTTTATGAAACAAAACCGAAAAAAACCCTGTTTCCTTAAAAAGGTTGGAAAACATGCCAACAGAAGAACACTGGACTGAGCACAGAAACATTTTCCAGCTGTGCTTGATGTTGGTAGTCTTGTCAAAAACTGTTGGAATCTGCCTTCTGTAGTATTGGACAACAGCATTGTGGTCTGATGGTAGCACCACTATTCCAACTGCTAATCTTGATAAGCAACATAATGAGGCAGTTTTCTATAATTATTTACTATCTACAGGTAGTATGTATACTACTATCCTACTATCGATGTTTTAGGAAACTATGGGTGTGGCTCGAGTCAAGCCGAGATTATGCTGACCAGAAGTGAAACAAGGGTATACCTACACTAGCACATATTGTATAGCAAAAGGAGTAGATCTGCACAGCAAAACATTTAGCACTGACATTCACATTACATAAATTCAGGGTGTTTTACTTTGGAATAACCCTAGACTGGTCCTGTGGACTGAAAGGGTGTAGCAGGTGAAGCATATTAAGAGCCTCCAGACAGTAGGTTTTGGTTAAGTCTTTTCCAAAAGAAAACTCATCATCATGCTCTGAAAGTGCTCCATGAAGTGAACCAGTGTGTTGCTGTCATGGTTTAACCCCAGCCAGCAACTAAGCACCACGCAGCTGCTCACTCACTCCCCCCCACCCAGTGGGATGGGGGAGAGAATTGGAAGGAAAACGGTAAAACTCATGGGTTGAGATAAGAACAGTTTAATAGAACAGAAAGGAAGAAACTAATAATGGTAATAATAACAATAATAAAATGACAATAAAAATAATAAAAGAATTGGAATATATCAAACAAGTGATGCACAATGCAATTGCTCACCACTCGCTGACCGATGCCCAGTTAGTTCCCGAGCAGCGATCCCCCCAGGCCAACTCCTCCTAGTTTATATACTAGGCATGACATCACATGGTATGGAATACCCCTTTGGTCATTTTGTGTCAGTTCCTGGCTGTGTCCCCTCCCAGCTTCTTGTGCCCCTCCAGCCTTCTTGCTGCCTGGGCATGAGAAGCTGAAAAACCTTTGACTTAGTCTAAACCCTACTTAGCAACAACTGAAAACATCAGTGTGTTAGCAACGTTATTCTCATACTGAATCCAAGACATAACACTATTCCAGCTACTAGAAAGAAAATTAACTCTATCCCAGCCAAAACCAGGACAGTCGTACATGGATATGACTGGGAAATTCACTCTAAAAGCATGGTCTTGATCCCAGCTGAAGTGGTAATACACCTGTATAGTCAATATGTAGATGGGCAGTTTTCAGAAATTACAGTGGTCTTTCATGAAACCACAACTATTACTGATTCCTTTCATTAAAATTTGAATTAAGGCTTACAAAATGTAATGCGTAATGTATTCTAATTAATTTTGGAAATTGTTGAGGCCCTTTGATAACGGGTAAGTATCTTTTTTGTCTGGGACGGGGCATGTCTTATTCAGTCATTACGTAGGTCCTGGCTTTCTGCCATCTGACATTTAGGAGATGTTCCTTTCAAGAGGACTAAAAAGGCTGGTCAGATTTACCAAATATGTTTGTGTTTAATTATCTCGTTACATTTTTCTTGCATCCCTTGTTGAGGAAAAGGGCATTGGAAAGCAATGAACTAACTAATCCTTTGTCCAGGTGAAGGTGCTGTAGGAAGCGGGACAGAACATAGCTGTTTGAACTGAGATTTTCAGGTGACTGAGGGAGCCAAGCCTGCTTGGATCTGATGTCAAAATATTTGGCCAGTTGACCAAGATCCCATGCTGTGTCAGATTCCTCTAATCACAACATAGCACTATATAGTCAACAGGTATTATTAGTCCTTGCCTTAGACTCCTAAAACAGGACTGATACAGGCTGACTAGCTGCTCTGAAAAAAATTCCAAAGCCACAGGTGACTCCTAGATGACCCAGCTGGGCCCTCTTCTTCTAAGCAAACAGTAGGAATGAGCCAGGCATGTCTAACTTTAAGACATTGAGTTTTACTGCAGTGAGATGAAACAGTTGTGGGCACTGGGAGGTGTAGCTGTGAACTACTAACAGAATATATCACACTGCCAAGGACCAGAAATTGCACAGGAATTTTTATTTTCCTTTTTTTTTCTGTTTACTTGTGTAGAATCTCTGAGAAACGGTGTAAATAAAGAATTGGTGCTGATGCCTTCTTGGCTTCTTCTCCGTTAAATTTTTTTGTTTCCAGCTATCAGTGGATGAGAAGTAATGCTGGAGAGCAGGGCACTGTCCCAGAGGTCTCTGAATCCCAGGGAAGATGTCACGGGTCAGGTATAAAGGAATTCAGCCACTGAGTTCCCCTGTGATATCACCAACACAATGACAGCAACAGCCCTTTTGTTCAGTAAAATAATGCTCTCAATAGGGTTTGAAGGAGAGAAAGGGTTTCTCCATGTCTGTGCAAGAACAGGCAGATTTTGGCCCTCTGTTTGCAACATGACAGGGCAACTAGAGGAAATCCTGGAGTCTCTTGCAGTGGCACCAGGCTTTGTGAATGTGGGTGTCCACGTAGGACTGGCAGATACAACAGAGGACCTACAGAAGACCCATGCCCTCCTACCTGCAACTGCAAACTGGGTGGGATATCCCACCCTCCTGAGATGACAGTGGGGTTTTGCACAACTGTGTTGTACTCCCTTTGCAGAGTCAGAGGCAGCGCACTCCGGCCTCAGCACCTGCTTATGTTCGCGTATTTTCAGTGTGACTAGTCTAATAAGTATTAATTATTTCTGTGTACTGTTCTTTTAATAGTAACGACAGAGTTTTTCCATTTTACACATGGCAGAGGAGGTTAATGATCTGGAATCTCACAAGCACTGTATCATAATTATTGTATCAGTCATTAAATCTCTAATGGTATTTTTTAAAAATGGAAGAGACAAAAGGTTGTCTCACTGTTCTCTCATGCTCCAAGCTGCTCTGTAGCTTTTCATATTTGCTGAACTCAGCAGAAGCTGAGGATGTTAAACTTCACGTAGACATGAGGTTGGCAGATCAGTGGTGTGTTTCATCTGATGTCCTGCCTCTGAAATTAGCTGCATTGGTAGGGAGTATCAGGGTGGTGTCTAAAGAGCGGCCTGGCTGGCAAGTGAGGACATGTTGGGCTCCATTCTTCTCAGTCAACGGTTGGGTTTATACCTGTGGACATGCCACTTTGGTCCTTTGTGTCTTTATTTCTTCCGCCATTTAGTTTCCTTGATTACTGCAATTGAATGAATTTCGGCATAAAAACTGTATGTTCAGGGCAATGTTGCTGTTGTACAAAAAAACCCAGCAAAGCTACAGAGGCCATCATTCAGTGACCACTTGGAATGTTTCTGGCAGTACAGAATTGTTGTGATCTGGGTATCTGGATACATTTTTCATTTTATGATCATCATAAGACTACTGAAGACATGCATAAACTTTGTCTGATTTTTATGTCCAGTGACAGTTCAAATTACTTCTTCAGCCACAGAAATTGAAAGCTACTGAGAAAACAGCAATTTTTTTGACAATTTTGTCAGTCAGCTAAAAGTTTTGGGCCTGTCATAAATTTTCTTGTTCAAACATGAATTTAAGAAAACCAAAACTCAAGTAATAAGCATTTTCATTGAAACATTTTCTTTCAGTTTTAAACTTCAGGAATATAAAGAGAAAAATCTTGAAAATATGTATCATTTGCCAACATATGGGAAGATGCATAGCTGAAAAAGAATTATAATCTGATATTTAAAGAAACCAGCCTTGTACAGTTATTTTTAACGTTTGGGGAGGGGGGAGCGGGGGGTACGGGGTTTGGGTTTTTTTTAATTAAGTTTGTACTGAAAATCCTTTTAAAATGAGAACCCTTCCCCTTCCCTTTTGGCCCACAATTCCTTAGAGAAAACTCATGGTATTTCTGTTTCTATACTTGCCCCTTAGCTTCTCATTGAGTGTTCACCTTTTTTGGGGAAAGGGCGTGTTTTGTAGTGGACGCAATTTAACCAATATCTGCTTTCTTTCCCTGGCTTTGTGTCTGTTATTGACCTGGAGAAACTGTATGAAAGCTATGTGGGTGAGGCAAACTGGTGCCTTACCCCATGTAGCCTCTTGGGACCACTGAATACGAATATGTTAGAGAGTGAAATATGTCGGAATGGATGCTGGGGCGAAGACTGATACAAAGAATTGAAGTATTTGATGATCCATGGCTGCAAGTAGCAGGTTTGCTCTGCATTAAAGGCTTTGGTCATAAAGGAGCCGCTATAGAAGAATCTGAGCAGCAGTTATTTCTCTAACAGTTTTTGTACTTTGGCTGCAGCAACACAGGCTCGGGATGCTTCTTAAAAACATTTAAAAATGCATAAGTTGTGCCGCTCTACTTGCAAACTGGTGCTGCTGAGTTACTTGAAACACAGTCCCTGAGACTGAAGAAAACCCAAAGCAATCATTGTCAGAAAAGCGTAAACTCTTCACGGGTGAATGGTCATAGCATTTAGGTTTGGGGTTTTCTCCTGATTCTGTTCTTTGTCCAGAGGAAGCTCTTCGCTTGCGCCCTGTCGAAGGGCACTCACGGCCAGGAAGGCCAGGTATTCTCCATGAGCCCTTCAGGTCCCAAGCAGATGACAAGCCTGGACGCCCTGGTCCTGCTGAAGGGGATGCTATGGGGTCAAGTGCTGCTGGGTCAAAATGTCAGCCAGGAACCTCTCTGAGCTGGGGAGGCAATGGCAGGGTGGATATTTCCTTTTAGGGACTTGGGAGAGATCTTTATAAAATACAATCTGAAAACAATGTTGCAAGGTGAAAATATTTTGATAATTTCTTTTTCATGAAAAAAAACAACCGTACCTTTTTGGGAAGTGTTGGTCACTGAAAAATCAAATTCCTATAAAGCAGAATTAAATGTAGTTAAAAGACTGGGAGAGGTGAGAGACGTTAAAATCCCTATCATAAACCACATATCCTAACATAAACCACATTTTTTTGGAAGAAACACCCGATTTTTAAAATTTTTTTTACAGTAGTGGTGAAATCTGCTGTTCTATATTAACAGATTATACAAAAAAAGGATACGAATTTTAAGCACAAGTTTTTTTCATCAGTACACTTGCTTGACATTCTGAGCCAAACAATTAAAAAAAACATTCTTGTAACTACAGAAAGCACATTTATTGTCTGGACTAACTGTATTAGTAACTGTTGTTGATACGTTTCAAGTGATCAAAAGTTTCTGAAAATATTGGGATAAAACCTCAAGGTTCACTGATGTGAAGGAAAAAAAAAAAGGATTTTTAGGGGGAAACTATTTTTTTTTTAAAGAAATACTGAATCATCAAAAAATGTGATAGTATTCTTCTTCTATATAAAATATTGGTGTTAACTTTTCTGGTATCTCTTGTTTTCCAATTCAGTTATCAGCAGTAGGTTAAGATCACTATTTCAGAGTACAGTGTTGTACAGCGTTGTAAGGGCTGGTGAGCTGGCGGTTTACTGGACATAAGGGTTACTTTGTCTACGTCATTAGTCAGCCACAGTCAACACCTTATTCTCCTCAAATTTATATCACAGCTTGCTTTAACATGTGACCAGCTTCAAAAGTAGACAACAATTACAGAGGAAAAGCTAAAAAACACATAATGCATTCATAAGCAACAGGGGTGACACACTTAAAATGATACTATTAAATGATTCTTGTTAACAAGAGTACTCCCAATATACAAAAGAGTTTTAAATGGCTACTCAGTATTCCCATTAGTTTTAGATATGATTAGGAAAAAAGCCATAAATAAATAAATAAATCGCTTTTGAAAGGGAAAAAATCATTTTTTGACAAATGCTACTAATTTTTGTTTTTGTTTAAACACTTTAATTTAATATCATGAATTTTTTTTTAATGTTCTGTGGGAGAATTTATGGGAGAACTTGTGGGAGAACGAGGGAAACTGCGTAAGGCACAACTGTTATTCTCTGTTTGCTAGCACAAGACACTACTGTTCTTTGTTATAAGTTTGTTGAAGTAAGCACAAAAGTAGAACAAGGTCGGGCCTACGTGACTGATAACAGGAGGGCAACGTGACCGAAGACAGGGTGCAAGACAGCATGCAGGTGGAGGAACTATTAGCGTGATCAGAAGACTTTATCCAATTAGACTATTGTTTAAGCGCGTGAACGGCACATGTTAACCAATCAACAAATGGCTTATGTGTGAGTAGATATTAGAAACATATATAACCGAGTGTTGCGCAGTTAATAAACGGAGAAACCGTTTGATCCACAGTATCTGTGTTGGTCCGTTTTCTCCCCGGGGTGAGTCCCTGGCGATGCGTCGTTTTCCCTAGATTGTTGCAGCGGAGAAAGTGCGGCAATGTTCTATCACAAACTAGCTGCTGCTGTTTTTCTCAGGAAAACATAATTCCTAAGGACAAAAACTGTGAACTAAGTCTGTCAGAAAAACTTTGTAATGTATCTAATTTTCCCTTGTGATTCCCTTCTCAAACAATTACACACCCTGCAATTTTATGTTGATTTGAAATCGAAAAAACCCACAGCTTAGAGAAAATCAGTATAATGACTTTTATCCAGCTTTATTCATTAGTTTTTACAAAGAGTTGCATGACCTGATTTCTGTGCACCCAAACATTTAGATAACAAATGCTCATTTGCTGACTGCTGGTGTTAGCACACTGACTGGAGTACTTACTATTTAGTTGTTTATCGTCAGGTATTGTTATATTTATTTTAACTGTTTTAATGTAGCAGTTATGTGGCAGGGACATAATGATGGCATAGTAAGACCAGATAAATATGCTAAATAATAGTTGAAAAGAATAATTCTCTGACAAATTTTATGATGTCTGGGGTTTTTTTCTTTCTTTTTTTTTTACATGAACTGTTTAGGAAATGCATTTTAACAAGTAGAAAAGTCAAATGATCTGCTCTGAAATGACAAACATCTTTTTTTTTAGTGAAAATCCAATCTTGGAGGTCAGAGATGTAGGCTTAGCTCCTGTCTCACGTCTTCCTTTTTCTGTAAAATTGTGAAAGATTCTTTTCCATTTTGCGGCACTAATCAATTATACCAAGCATGCACCACTGCATTTGTATAGGTATTTATGCTACACTTAAATCTGCAAAAATACAGTGGTAAATCACATCTTCTTTATCCAATAACAATAATGTAATCTTGCTACTTCAAACGTCCTTACCTTGAGTTGTTTCTTGCATATTGTAATCAACAAAAGTGCGTCCTTTTCTAAAGTAATTTCTTAATCTACGTGATCAATAATCTGCACCTTTCAGTACATAAAGATCTGTGAACTCCTTGAATGGAATATGCTCTGAGTTTGTGAAATTTTAGACTACAAACTTTTAACCAAAAATGATACTGCTAGAATGAGTAGTGTGTGGCTATTTTTTCTCATTTTTGTGGTTTTGCTATTTTTATTATTTGTACATTTTTCAGCTTCATTACTGCTGCTGTTGCAAATGTGCAACAGTGTCCCTCAGTTCTAAGACTGTGTCCCTGAATTTGCTGTAAACACACGGCATATGTTGAACGGGCAAGAAATACTGGACATAAGTACCAGCTTTCTTGCTGAAATATTTTCATTATACAATAGTCTACTATTGCCAAGAAACTGCTGCGTGCTTCACTGTTGCACCATCTCTCCCAGATAAGCAAGCGCTGAAGTGGGGGATTTCTGTGGAGGGTAACTAGGGATGGATCAGCACTGGTGCCAACCTGCATGCCTCCTGCCTCTAAACATGGCCAGTGCTCATCGCTTCAGGAAAAGAGGTAAGCAGCCTGCTCTCCTCATTTCTGTATTCAGGGTTTATATGCTGCCTCACTTCTTTCTATATGACGGTATTGGTTCAGTTTCCAACGTTTGTGCCAATTCCATGTACTCATGTGTTAATGTTGCTGGACTGTCGGCTGCAGTGGTTTCTTCTGGTAGCGAGTTCTAGAGTCCAATCACACATGATACAAAACCAGCATTTGCTTTTGCAGGCCTTGAATTTGCACTGTAGTATTTCGCCGAGTATCATGTCAAGAAGACCTCTGTCTAACTTCAGTATTCAATGTACTGATATTTTTTATCACACCTTCATTCATTCTTTGTGATTGAAAACCTGATCCCTCTCTCCTTTTTCAAACAAAAACCTCTCTGCGTCTCCCATTTAAGGTTATAATTTTCCTCTCAAGAGCTACTTCTGAAACAGCTTTATTGCAGAACTCCTCGCCATGATTTGTTCTTTTTTCATAATACTCATGATGATTTTAAGTTTTCAGATTGGAAAGTCTTGTCATGAAAGACCTTTAAAATGCATGGAAATTTAATATCTCTTCTTTTGTGTGTGTCATGTTACAGGCATAATTACATATATTACAGTGAGCTCAACACTGCTGACTAATAAATGATACAGCTTCATTATGCTTTGCATGGTACAGTATCAGGGTGTTGTAATCCCTGGAATTTCTTCTGCTTCTGGTGCCATATTTCTTCTACCCCTAAGAAGTCTTTTTGCCTAATATAGCCAACTTCTCTTTTCCTTTCCTTCCCCAGCCTCAGTATTTCAACTTAGTCCTCTGAGATAATTTCCCCTGTGTTTATCTCCTCTTCCCCTTCTGCCTCTGTAAGTGTAGTGCTGATTCGATTTTATAATGGAAAGAACAGATTATGTTTTTCCAAGTAGTAAAGGAGTCCTCAGGCTGTTAAAGTATTTTCCTGAAGAGTAATCTAGCTGATTTAATAGCACAACTGCATCTATGTTATGGCTAGATTAGAAAGTTTACAAAGTAAGCTATTATAGAAATATTAGAGTGGTGTTTCTTCTCCAAGATCTCTTACTTCTTTCAGAAGTATGAGCAGGGTATATTTTGCAAGAGGGAAGAAACTGCTGAAATTTCTGACAACTCCACTTTTTATTAATAACTGAGTGCTTTAGACCCATTAGAGAAAAATCTCCTGCTTTTCTCAGAGAGATGCTTCTCTTAGACCACTGTGAAATGCCAAGGTTTTCATTACTTGAGGAAATGGATGTGCAATTTGCACTTAGTAATCTGTTTGAGAGTCATGATTATTTTCATTTTATGCTTCTAAAAAATCTGGGAGCTTTCAACCTTCACTTTTCTTCTGCTGCATAGCTGTCTCTGAAGTTTATTGCTAAAACTCCAATTGCAAATATTTGGCAACAGGCAATTTGCATTGCATACGTTAGTTATTTACACCGTAATATTCACACTCATTAATGGGATACTTTGTAAAACTAATTAGATGTTCTGGTTTAGTTGCAAAAAACCTTTTAAAGGCATTTATAATTCCATATTCACTGTTTTGTTTAACTATGTCACCCCATACCTGTCACCCATTTCTGTCATCTTTGGTTCAGACAAAACTATTTCTGCTTTCTGTTAGGTGACTGTGCCACCGAGCTTCAGGTATCTAAACCTTGTCTGTTTAAGCTTCACTTACATTCAGTAACAATAAAGAGGCTTCTCCTAACAGAAATTGTAATGAGAAGAGAATATTCAAGAGGTTTTCTCCATTGATCACAAAGAAAACCTAGTAAAGCTAGTATCCTTCCATGTTAAGCATGCGTGTTATGTCTCTGAGGTTAAGAACTGGGATTACCATCTTATGTTCCCACAAAAGTATATACGGAAAGGAAGGTTGTCTCAGGATGCATCTGATGCAAAACACAAACCAAGTGAAGAAACAGTCCCCTGATTTAAAGGTGTGTTAAAATTAACACGAATCTTGTGCTTTCCTGGTGAATGTTAGATTGTAGTTAGGACCTGAACCTGTGCTGTTTCACAGGGTAATGCAGCTCCTATATTATGTTACAAAGAAAGGAAAACAAAATGTCCCTTTTGGAGGTGACCATTAAACAAAGTAAGACAAAACTCCTATATATATAAGGCAGTTTGCAAATGCAGCTTAGTCTAGTTGCAGTGAGCAGAAAGAATCACCTCTCGTGCACTGTGTAATTATTCTAATCGACTTCCATTCATAAAAGAAGATTGTGTCATTTCTCATAGCTTTTGGCTTGGGGAAAAGCGTTTTTCTGCTCAGTCTCATCAGAATAAGAGTAATTGACTTGCTGTGTATGTTTTGATGACAGGTCCACTTTAAATATTAGGTTTTCCTCTTAGATTTGCTAATTTGACATGGGTTTGATATCAAAGCCATTCTGCTGGATATTCAATTAGAAGACCTCTAAGAGGGCTATTTACATTTAATTTTGTGGTTAATATTTGGCATTCTCTCTGTTTTATGCCAGACTTACAATACAACCTCTATGCTGTCTGGAATTAATGTAACTTATAAGTAATTTACCTCATTAATTTACCTGATAAGCCTCCATGTCTCCTTTTATGACTTTGTTTTCAGCCAAGCTGGTGAAATCTAGTAACACTGAGAACATGCTCAGCAATATTAAAAGACTTGGAAAGCATATCAGTGCCCCAAGGTGGGTGTGACAGATAACATATCTTCTCTGCAGTGTCTGATGGATGGTGATATGTCACATACGCTTCATAAAGTTTAACTGCTTGCAGAGAAAGTATTAACCTTAAGCATCAGTACAAAAATAAGTTCTGGGCTTGAATTGTTCGTATCTCTTAAAAAAGCTTATGGGGTATGATTCTGGGTTTACTGGCCTTTAGACCTGAGCTGGCGTGGTCAGCCCTACGTTGCCGTATTCCCTTAGCCCTCTCAAAGTATTGCAGGCTTGGTCTAAAGAGGAACAATGTCGTGCAAGTCAGTGTCAGGGCCTTAACAGTCTACACCACCAGCAAACAGAAGTCAGAGAAAACAGCGAAGGGGAAATTCAGGGAAATACCTCAGCCAATATAACAGAATAACAAAGCATCTCAGTACCTTTTTTTTTTCCTCTTTACTTAAATAGTGAGATTCATGACAGCAACATAAAAAAAAAAAAAAAAAAAAAAGAAAAACTTTTTTTTAGGGAGACAACTTCTGTCCTGACATCCTTGAAAAGATATCTGTAAGAGAGCTTGTTGGACTAGCCGTCTTTTCTTTGAAACAAAGGCTGGTGGATTTTTTGTTTATCAGGCATGGCTATTTTAAACTACTTTCATGACAACCCTTTTCCCCCCTTCAGTCATTTGCTGCAGGGCAACATCCAGACTTTGTGAAAACAGCAAAAGAGGATATTTGGAGAAAATTCTGAGTGCAGTTTCAGCCTTTTCATTGCAATCTTTTCTGTCTCCCTCTCGTTTCCAGCTCTCTGCTGGCTCATACTGCTGAAAATGTATTTTGGACTTCATTGTCCAATAGAAGGGACAGTTTCTGTGTGGAGCTGGTGCACTGGATGTCTGCAAGTTTAACAGCACTCATTTCAAAGGGATATCCAAATACATTTTCATTGCATCGAGGTATCCCTGAACTCACAGTATTTCCTCTGCTTGAAGCACTATCAGCTGATAAATCCCTGGTCTTCTACCCAGCTCTCTTCCCTGCCACCTTCCCAGACTCCCCCGACACATTAACTTCCATGATGGATGAGTTCAGCTGCAGCACATCAGTCCTTCAGGAGAAAGGCTGAATGAAAGCAAGACATTTCGAACCACTCTGTTTTATGTTCAGCCTTACTTTCAAAGGACTTTGCAGTTTATGTCTATTGAAGTGTCAGAAGGAGAACATTTTCCCAGCAGAACGGGGGAGGAAGGAAAGCTGTGCATGAGGCACCAACAAATCAGTGGTTTTCACATGGCTGCAATGGGAACTGGCATCACAGCATACATATACAAGCAGTGCTCGGTCGGGAAGCAGTGTGGCACACAGAACTGTGAACGATAGAGGGAAATAATAAAAACAATAATCTCTTACCCAGACAGACAGAAAACAACAAATTGGTTTAGTTGCCAAGTGGTTGAAGCATTTGTGTTGGGAGGAAACAGTGAGTTTTAAATCCCTGAGCTGATTTACAATATGTGTTTTGAATACGTCTAGAAAGGAAAACAAATGAAAAGACCGAGAAAGCTTCACCCATGACATGACAGTTTTACCAGTGTGGGTGTTTTTTCCAATACGACAGAATTGGGGCAAGCTCCTCATCTCAGGTCAGGCTGAGGGAAACACCCGAAAACAAACTTGCCATCATTTTAAAGGAATCTGTTACTCGCACTGCCACCAAATATGACAGGATACATAGTCACACGCTGACCAAAGGTCTTCCTTTTTGTTAGCAGAACAATTCTAAACACGCTCTGCACCATGTCTGTGAGAATGAGGAGGACACAGGGGAAGTCACCTCTGTGGCGGACGATGCTCCTGGCCTGGCCCCTGAGCAACCTGGGGTGATAGGGAGCCTGGGGGAAGCATCATCACAGAGTGTAGGCACTTTCTCAGGTATCGAGCGGACAAACACCACCTATGAGGACTTTGCAGGTGCGTACAAGCTAGGCAAGCTGCATAAGAATAAAGAAGGCGTAGTCTTCTGTTTCACTTTATCTTCCTGTTTTTTCTGCTCAGTTTGTCAGTCTCTTTGGTTAGCAAAAACAAAGAACAATTGCTCATGTATCCTTGTTATTATTATTGTACAGCTGGTTTTTCACGAATGTAATGAGTGAAACTACCACACCTTGCTAAATTTAATGTAAGAGATGGAGCAGGAATTTGGGGGCAGAAGATGTGGGATGGGCGCGGTTATAACTGTCCCTTTTCTCTAACTTTAGTGTGAAAATTTTCTAAAGCATTGCTTCTACAGGGTGGAAGTGCTGAGGCAATTAATTTCATTCAATATCGTGTATAAATATTATTCGCTTATTTAGACGGGGAAACAGAAAATTGACCTCATATTCTAGCTGTTAAACCACTGAAGTTGGGTAGGAAAGAGTGTGTTCCAGACCCTTAATTCACATATTTATTTATTTATTTATTTATTATCTTAATAGTAATGGGTCGTGGTGTAAAATGCATTTTACAGAGAGAGTCCCATGATGAGATAATACAGCAGGCTGGTGAAGTCCCATCAAGATTGCAGATGACACCAAGCAAGGGAGGGCCAGTTGATGTTCACGATGGCAGGGCCACTGTCCAGAGGGATGGACAGGGGGAGGAAGGGGCCAACAGGGTGTCCCAATCCAATGTCAGGGAAGGTTTCAATATGATCCCAAGAGCGAGATTAAGGCACAAATGAGGTCAAGTGCTGTATACCCCAAAGAGCTTTTATTAGTATCAAAAGCAGAAAATAGTAGCGATAGGATAGAATGGAAGAAAATTCCGAAATCAAGCAAGTAGTCAGGATAGAGTTGCAAGAATAGTCACCACCACAGATCCAGCGGCGTCCCGTTGGTCCTCAGTCTTCAATTCTTCGGTGGTGGGTGCACACCATGGTTTGTCTCCATGGTTTTTTTATAGGGCATAGTCCAATGATGCATGCACATACGTACTGTTCATGCACTGTTCACCCGCTGCAGGTTTCATCTATCACACAACCTTCGCATGATCGATACCAGAAACCAGTATCTTATCTCAAAGACTACAGTTTCCATGAGAAGGGTAGTCTCCACATTCTTCGTTGGCTCCGGCCTGTCTCCTCCCCTGCACGCCTCAGTGGCCTGGTAATCGTCCTTTTGGACAGAGGAGTGCCCTGCTTAAACAAGCCATCTCTGGGATAAGTGGCTCGTCACAACAAACAATCTTTGAGACAAATAGCTCGAGATAACGGTTCAGTCTCTCACACAGGGAGCCCACGCAATTCAGGCAGGAGCAATGGGCAGCCCCACCCTGAGTAGGCAGAGCCCTGGAAATGATGTTAGGTAGCTCCCATCAGCCCTCGTGAATAAATTTCTCCATGTGAACAATCACTCTGAAGTTGTGATTCTCACCACAGACTTCCATAGCATTGACCTCAGATGTTCCATGACAGCAGCTTGGACAACTTGCTGTCTAGAAAAGGAGCAAGCCAGACAAACTGAGAAACTGGAAGTATAATACAAATTGAATGTTCTCAGAGGTTCAGATGACATCCAGTGAATAGCAACAAGATTCTCAGTAAGAGAAAGTGAACAACAAAACAAGGAAGTGAAGAGCTGTTGTTGGAAGATTTTTTCGTGAGGAAGGAACTTCTGAGTCCTGCAAATGATAAGTGTACATCCTGATCACAAAAAGGTATGTTCAGCATGGAAATTTATCAGGTGAATTCAGAGGTGGTTATATAGTGGCAAAGGTGGCAAATAGTCTTAAGGTTTTGCCACCACCACAATGGGAGGAGCGCAGGATGTGTTCTAACAAATAGTCTGGCAAAAGACTTCAGGTGCCTGGTGGCTGTAGATATACGTGTTTGCAACACAAAATCACTCTTTTGACTCTGGATTCAGTCTGTTATAGAGAGGGAGATGGTGTCTTGTTTGGTATTTATTTTATAAGTCGTGATGTAAAGCACGTACACTCTGATTTAAAGCTCTTGCAAGGGAGTGATATGAGTGCAGTATTTCAAGTCAATTAATGACCAGCTATCAATCATGAGTGTTTCCTTAGTAGTATTATCAGCAATTATTACTGAGCTTAGATCCAGAATGTGTCACTATCCCAGGAAAGCATTTTCACTGCTCCCAGCATGTTGCTGCAAAGACTCTGTTTCAATCAGTCAGTATCTTTTGAGAAAACAAAAGGGAAAGGACAGGTCAGGAATTCAGGAAGATTTCTTACAGTTTTTTTCTGCACACTCAGAAGTATTTTAAAAGAGGTTGACTGTTTTCTATTGAAAAATATGGTGGCATTAAATCTCTTATCTAAGGAAAATATAGTTTTCAAGTAAATATTTCAAAAACATAATCAGGTGAATATATTTTTTCTTCAAAGTTACAGCTTTAGAATCTCACTTCAGTACCATCATTTTTGCTTCATATTAAGAAGTTGTTGTATCTTCAATTTATTCTCAAAGTGGGACAAAACCCAATTTGGGGTTGTTAAGAATGGACTTGAAAGGAAATATATGGTTCACAATGTCTTTGAAAATATACTACGTTTCTTCCTGTCTCTGCTCCGCAGTGCTTAATATTGGTGGGAAAACTGAAAAAAAGCAGCATTTAGCTGTTTTGTGAAGAAGCTTTTCTTGAGGAATGTAGAAGGAAATGTTTTCTTCTCAGCTAAATATGGGAATTTTGAACCCACACAAAGAAACGACCAAATGAATCCTGAGAGGTACTTATGTCTTTTATGAAGGGAATCAATTTCTGTAATGTGTCAACAGCAGCTTACTGGTTGTTAATATTCTTAAAAGGACACTTGAGAGACAATCAGCTGCATTGACTGCAAAGAAAAAAATTATTACCTGTATCACAAAATGGGGAGGATTGCAGGAAGTCAGATATTGACTACTTTGAATGGGCTTAGTAGATTCAGTCTTTTCAAACAGTTACTAATGGAAATTTAGATTCCAACTGTGTGAAGTTAGTCCATCGGCTTTCTTTCTGCAATAGCCCAGCTTTGTGCTAATTGGATAATGGTTTCTTATTAAAACTGAATCTTCACCAAGGATATTAATCAAATAAACAGAAAAAATGAGCTAGTGGATAGGCAGAAGGGTGGTATTTTAACTGTAGCTGCAAAAGAAGACCCCCAAGGTACAAGAAAAAGATCTTTGGAAATCCAGTGTTTACTGCCCTTGAGATGAAATCAGTTCTCAAATTATGTTGAAAACATATTGTCTCTGTTACCAAAGCATCCACAGTTTCACTTTCTTTATACAGTCAGGCAGTTGCACAGGCAAAGCAGCCTCACCACAGGCAGCACAAGTTCATGCTGGGCAATGGGTGAGCTGGCCAAGCCCAACCACCCAACACCTCCTGGAATGCATGGACCGCAGCTGAACTGCAGCACCGCAGGCTGGCATCCACACAAAACATCCCTGCTCCATGGAAAATGTTCTCATAGAGCACTGCCCTACCATGGTCATGCTTTTTTCAGGATTAAGTTGAAATCTCTCCAGGGATGGTACTGCAGTGGCTCAGACTGGCACAGATAAGGGATGTCTGCACCACCCTCTGTGGCCCAACCCTTTCCAGAGCTCATCCTCTCAGATGCTTTCACCAGTCTCCATACTGCATTGACAAACCTCCTTTGCTCACAGAGGTCATGCTGCAAAGCGTAGCCCCTGCATCAGGGCTGCGCAAGCGTCAGACGTGGAGGGTGGACACATGCCACAGCAAATGTCCCAGTCTCTTTGTGTGCCCTGAAGGAGAAGCCAGCACCCACCACTGACACTGGTTCTGGACAAAGCTGACCTCCACCTTATGAGATGTACTGGTGCAAGCAGGGTGGAAAGTATATGCTTTCAGTCATGGTGCAACTCCAGGGACTGCTGTGCCCATGGTCCCTCTTTGGTGTGAAAGCAGACTGAGGGTTGAAGCCAGTCAACCAGATTACAGTAGCCAGAAACACAAATGCTCATGTATATTTATATTTTTCAGTCTGGTGGGTTGCTTTCCGTGAGGATCTCTTAATTTTATAAATCTCCCTCTTTGGACAGTTATGCACATAATTCTTTCTTTAGTCTTTCAAAATCCCTCAGAACAGCCATGGTTTTTCCCTCTCTCTTTCCTTTTCTCCCCCTACCCCCATCCCCACTTGCTTTTCTTCATTATTCTTTTGTCATTTCAGCCAAGATTAATAATGTTGCTGGGCCTGGAGTATTCTTGAAATAAATGGCTTCTCCTATTGCCCCTTTCTAAGCATCACTTTGGATTTTAATCACTTGCAGAAGGTGCTTTTTTGCCTCTCAGCCTCCTCTGCAATAAACACTCCTCTTAGATATGCAGTGCATGAGACTTGTGATGTGGATGAAACTGCAAGTCACTTCACTGTTATTTCCCACTACACATTAATAAAATAAAAAATAAATTTAAAACCACCCAACAAAGACTTATTCTGTTACTGCGATGAATGTCCAGAAGCTTCTCTGTATAAAATCAGACTCAATGTAAATGTAAAGAAAATATATTTTTAAAAAAAGAGAAAAAGGGAAATTATAGCAGAATATTTTCTGGAGAAGAACCTGGTTACATTTTTTCAGAAAAGTTAACACAGAAAGCTCCCATGAAACCCTGTATGTAAAGCACAGACTGGGTCGCTTGTACGTGATCAAGCATACAAACCTGCAGAGGTACGTGCACTTTGCTAAAAAGGTGAATACTGACCTGTATCAATAAAGGGAAAAGCTACTGAATAGTTAGGTTAATTTATTTTCCATTATAAATGCGCCCCCATGTTTTGAGAATTATAGGTTTGTTTAGAAAACAGTGTGCCAAAGATGGTGTGATGCACAACTGACTTAAAGGTTTGAATAAAGAAGCTCCCTCAAGAAGGCTGGTGCCCTGGTTACAAGGATTGTCAAAGTCTGGCCTGAATTTTCACAGGAGTCTCAGTAAATTAACCGAGGTAGTCAGGCTCCAGTGCTTTTTCCTGGATGGTAAGTACCTAATTCCCTTGGGTGCTTTGGACAGCTGAAGTAAAGAGATAAATTGTACTGTTACTACAGGCCACCACAAGGTAGTTCTCTCAGAGCAAGGAACAAAATGAAATTTAACCATGGCACAGTTTGAAAACAGTTGGGTATTTTTTCCTTTTCCTTTCCAAACAGGAATAAAATCAAAGCCTTTAAAATTCTTCTGGGAAGGGGAAAAAAAAAACAAAAACCCAAACATTGAATTGAAACATGGAGGGACACACACAATTTTGATACATGAAAAATGTCCAAAACAGTACAGGAGTGAAATCTGATGAAGTGCAAGATAAGAAACTACAGGTTCATGGTTTTGCTTTTATCTAGTCTAGCTCGTTATCTCACCACAGATTAATTGAAATTAGAACCTAGTTTCCCCTCTCCCAGGGGTAAGGTTTTTGCCCAACAGACAGTAGATTAAGAATATCTTCCCTTTTTTTCTTTCCAGTGTGACAGAAATCTTCAGAGAAACTCTGTGTTGTCCCAAATATTCTGATCATCTCTAATTAGGGGTTATTCTTTGTCAGCGCTTTATCTGGCTGGAGGTTAGCATTGCAAGGAGATAAATGTTTCAATACCTTGTACGTCTAAGATCACCTTGCTCTCCGTCACTTTGTCTTTTGAACGCAGAAAATACTGGCTGTGCTGGTTGATGATATTTTGGTCACAAAGTCTAGTGATCAGATGTTCCTGCTGATATCAACTTTTTTATCTGCCTTCGATACAGCAGAACATGGAGATACAGCTAAAAGATCAGGACTCTACTTTTAAAAATGGGCTTTATGCCAGAAATACAGAAACAGGAAATCGTTCTTACTGCTAAGAAATGAAGAAAAGATGGTATCTTTATTTTTTTAATATAATTTTCACTACATGGTCAATATTTCCCTTGCAAATAAACAAAAAATAGGTTGTGACAAACAGAAGTAAGGGAACAAGAGGCACAGGAAAAAGAAAAAAGAGATGTGTAAAGGAAAGCAAATCTGGATAAAATTCAAAGAAATTGGCTAGACGCTGAATATTCACTGTTCATTCAACAACAAGGAAAAAAAAAGAAAAAAAGAAGCCAGATTTTTGGCCTAAGATGTTGACCCTATTCAAAGAGACTTAAACGATGTTGTGGAGCAAAGCAGGTCTAAGGAGTCTTTTTACTGCCTCATATTAAGCTAATCTCCAAATGTCAGGGAGAATGTAAAGAGAAAGCTGCCTGCAAAACCAAGAGGTAAATGTGAAAACAGTCCTAAATGTTCCCTAGAGACACCCAGCAAACAAAGTTCCTCCCTTCCTTCCTTCTTCCACTGAGTCCATGTAAAGCCATGTGTGGTCTCCACTTCCCTTGTTTGTTGTTACGATGTGTAAAAGTCACCCGTTGGTATCTTAAAGTTCTGTCTCAGCTGTAGGAAATACCAAACACCAGCCTCTTCTGCTACCTAAAGCCTCTCCTGATGCTCATGAGATGTCATCAGCTGGGGGTATCAGAACACTGGTGTGTTCCGCCTTGCCCACCCAAAAAAAAAAAAAAAAAAAAAAATCACTGTTCCCTTTTAGTGATTAATCATATATCTGCATTACAAGAAACAGCAGGTGTAACTTCACTTGTCCTTATCTTTTTTGCAATATAAAGCCTTTATTATTTTTACAAATCAATCAAACAAACAAAAGACCATTTTCTCTTTCCTTGTGATCTGCTGAAGAAATGCTGACTGCCATTACCATGCAAAGACTCTACTTTATGCTATACAGTAGTAGTGACAAAAGGAAGGCAGCCTATGCACCCTCCGGGAGGTAAGCTGCCAGACAGTTCACTTGCTTTTCAGTACATCATCACAAAAGGGGAAGGTTGTGAGCCGTACAAAAGGCCAGATATTTTCAAGAGGAAGAGCAAACAACCCCATTTATTCTGCTCTCCCACAATTTATTTTTGATCTTTGTCTCTCTCTGTAGCTGAACAATTCAGGGTGTACGTTTTACGAACAACTTCTGCCACTTATTTTATCAGGAGCTCTTAAGATGCAGGCCAGCTTGCCTACTTGTGAACGTGTTGGAGAGCATGATTTTGATCCTCCTGCAGTTTAAGTGTGTTTCAGGAAGGAGTAGATCAAAGGCAATTTGGGTCAATGTGCTCTAGCCTTAATTGTTGTATTCATCTCCACAACAGTGAGCAGTGTCCTGATCTAAGCTATTGGGACAGTTCTGCTAGTTTTCGAGTTCAGGGATTTTTTATTTCTAAGAAGAGGTGAAGGTAAAACCACTCTATCTGAGAAGAAAAAAATGTTTGTGGTTTTGGGACAAGCAGCGACAGACATAAGTGAAACACAAACCGGGAGATTAAAAAAAAGTTTTTCACTGGGAGGACAGTCAAGCATTGGAGCAGCTTGTGCAGGAGGTTAGGGGATGGCTGTTGTTGGAGTTCCCTCAAGAATTGGACATGGCCCTGAGTAACCTGTTTTGATCTCATAGATGACCCTGTTTTGAGCAGGAAGTTGGACCCCAGCCTGAATTCTTCTTTTTCTTTCTTTTTTTTTTTTTTATTTTAAGACTCAGAACATCAAGGATATTCCTCTACTGGGTATTACAGTCCTCATTAGTGGGTAGGAGACCAAGGTTCAGCATTTCCCACTGTTTGAGAGTACCCAGGCTCACACATTGTCTCGCCATCTGGCCACATAAGTTATTTGGGAGCAGGGCCATTTTCTACAGTGCTTATGAAACTGCCTTTATTTTGCATAGACCTTTGTGCTGGAGAGGAAAAACAGTCTGATTCTCTTGCAACAAAGAGGAATTTCCCTGTGATTCATGGCCTGCAATGCAGAGGTTTGTTTCACCGAGATCCTTACAGGGAACTTCCTTGACTTGGGAGCCCAGGTCCTAATGAATTCCTTAATGAGACAGACTTTGCTTGTTAGCCAAAGTCAGATGGACCTGGGCTCATATATTTCTGCCAAACTTTAAAAACTGCTGTTAGCTATATCTTGAGCATGTTTTAATTTTTTTTTAAGAGAGGCAGCACTTTGATTTATATACTATGTCTGAAGAATATTCTATTTCAACTGACCAAATTGTCTGCCTCATTCAACAAGGCAGAAGAGTAATTTTCAGGTTTAAACATTAGAGATACAAATGTCAACTGTGTATAAAAATTACAGGAGAGGAACATTTTTCTTATCACAGTGCCAGCATGTTTCTCAAAGCAGAGAGGAGTGTATTCTGGTTTCAGATGTGGCATTGTTTAATGCTTGCATGACAGGAGCAACAAGAGACCCCAGACATGTTCAGACCCCCATTGTGGTGAGCCCTGTGTGCATGCACGTCGACAGAGAGACAGTCAGCATTTTATTAAGCAGGAATGGCATCTCACTTTCCCATAAGTGCTGTCTCATACTTTGTATGCTGCTTTGGGCACCTGCCACAATCACAGGTATGATGCAGATGAAGGCGATCCCTCCTCTGGTGCTGATGTGACCAAAATGAAGACAGACACCATCAGCAAAACACATCTGGGCTACAAAACAGGTGATCAGGCTGACTTGTTGGGTATGAATAATAAGAGAGGCACCAGTCCTGGTGATTGTGGTGTGTGGTCTCTTGGTGTCACCTGTTCTTAAAAACAGGGGTATACTGAGCCAAAAAATGTATGCTAAGAAATTGGTGATTTCCCCTCGCATTTGTAGAATGGATGCTAAAAGTGAACCTGTAGCTGAGGTTTGCTTTCCATCAGGTTTTTCCAGATACAGAGATTTCAGTAGGGAAAAAAGGAAGAATAACTTAAACACTGCTAGTTCAGATTAATTCTCTACTATTTTAATTGAGAACTACAAAGTTGGGTTTTAAATGCAGGGTTTTGGGGCATCTTGTAATTTACCTGCCTAACTGAAAAGCCTGCTCTCTACTCTAGAGCCAATGAGTGAATTTAAGTTCCTCCAGAGGGTAATTCCAGACATTGGAACTAGACAGTGCTAAGCACATTGTTGGCCTAAACTCTTTACTATTTACCTGCTAAATATTACCTTAGCTACACGTCTGATTAAAATGGAGCATATAATCAACTGTAGCAAATTAGTTTGGTCTGAATCAACTTAATGGAAGGAGAAATTTCTCTTTTCCTTTGCTAAAAGAATATGATGTTCCAATGCATTAAAAATTTGCTTCCTTAACTATATTCTTGGCTGACACATTACTAAAATGTATGAAGGTGGTTTTGGCAAGGAAGGGGTTATGTACTATTGCTGTATAAAACTACACTGTTTTTTCAGTCTGCCACTGTGATGTGCATTCAGTATACTTTTTCCATATAAGGAAGCCAGTCCTCCTGATGCAGTAACATTATAGCTTGGGGTTTCTACTATACATAAAGTCAGTTTTATTTTCCTCCTTCTGAAATTTCATTTCATTTGACTTTATGAACTTTTTAAAGATAGTCTTGCTACTCACACCTCTGTGGGAATACTTTCCGCCAATAATTTATACTCATGCATCTCTTTACCTTATGCTGACCTGTTTTTTTCCTGTTGCAACATGTTTTAGGCACAACATAGAGGGTTCTAAGTGAAATATTTTGGGGTTTTGAGTTCTTGGTATATGTGTTCTTACTCTTTATTACCTTCCTCCAGTTTTATAATGGCTTAATGTTTTACATTCTTCAAAATGACATTGAGAACAAAGAAACAGAATCCAATATTTGAAGGAATTTAAACTATGCCCCATTAGCTCTGCCTTAAGTAGTGCATAGCTGAGCCATGATGTGCAGGAGTACCCAAGTAACCACTGTCCAAACCACATCCCTGCTTCATCCAGTGCCAGGAGCAATAGTTTGCCTCAGTGCAGGCTTCTTTTCATCTGACTCTATGTTATCTTTTGGCAGTCTACTTCTGCAACTGTCTTCTCTTTTCAGCTGTAATTTTTTCTTTCCTTTAAACAATGGTCACACTTTCTTTTCTATTTCTAATATTCTTAGTTGTCTTTTTCTGACCAAAGGCTATTTGGACATCCCAATTTGTCCTCCGTTCCTTCACTTTAAAGCAAAATAAATCTGAAAAACACATACACAAAGCTTTCAAAGCACCTGGCCAGTTTCTTGGTTCTCTCATGTATGTCTGGACAACTTAAAAGCATCTTTTCCCTTTTTCCCCGCAGTTATTATAAGATCTGAGGTGGTTACTAAATTGGTTTCCCATCTCCATCTGTCCACCAAGACATGGTGATGGAAAACAAATTTTTAAATTGTCTATGACAAAAGATTTTATTTGTTAAAAGGGTACATTACATCATCTTGAAACTGTTACAGAATTTGTGGCAACAACAACAAAATTTCAAAAAAGAAACACAGAGGGTTTTAAAATATGTTGTGACAATGTTTCCATTTGCCTTGCTTAAGAAAGGAAAATCAACTAAACAAATGAAACAATCTCAAGGCCTAATCTTTTTTCGCATTGTTTAGAAACAAAAGATGAACAAAATGGTTCAACTGTCATTTTCATTTTATGGAAGAAATGGAAGACCTTTTGGGGTTAGCCTGTTTATTTAGTTAGTTTCATTTGACTATGGAACAGCTTACCCTTGTTTCTCGAGGGATACCAGAAGCTGTGTTGGAATGTCATTTCAATTACAGCCTGTAAGATCTTCTCCTTGATGACCAAATTCTAATTTTCTTACCTTTCCTTTTATGGAGTTAAAGGAGAACCATGAAGCTGGATTTCCTTTGTGTTGAAAATCATCTGGTTTGTAGGCATGTAGGAAAGGTACATGTATGTTATAAAACATGGTGCTTTACAGCAACTTGAATTCCTGTAGGCCCAACAGTTAAGGAAATTATGCTAAATCACAAGTTAGTGTTTAATCTAATTTTATTGACCATTTATATCTCATGTATAATACAACATTTTCATTTCAGTTTTATTGTTTCTGTGAAATGACCCAAAGAGTGCATTAACTAAGGGGGAAGATCCTATATTCATATTGATCTTGAAATAATTTCTACTCATGCTGGGCTTTAACCTTGATTTATTTTAAATGGCAATCTAGCACTGAGCGTGCCTGAAAGACAGCTAAAGTGCCTTCATAAGCCGAGTTTATAAAGCATTTCCTGCAAGATCTCTATCTGCTTCTCTTTTTTCTCTGCCCTAAGGACATTACAAATGGTTTAATGGAATTAGCAATTTTCCCATAAAATTTAGCTGTTTCTGTTGGGGCCCAAGCTAACTTTTCACGAGTGGATCAGTAGGGGAATCTCCTTCATTTGTGGAGCTGCATATTCTGCCAGTCTGTGAAATAGAGACCGTGCTCTGCCCAGCACATGAAAAATCTTTTTTTTTGTTTTCCACCACTCTTTTGTTAGTCATTGGACACTCTTTTCCATGTTTAAGCTGCTACCAGAGAATAGCATGGAAGCCCAGAAGTCCTTCTCAGCAATGAATAACCTGGGAGACAAATGTTTACACTGGGAATGCAGAGACAGAGAAACAGCAGCATCCTGTGACCACAGGAGCACCCATCTGCCTGCCTGCAGTTAAAGGGCAAAAATGTTCATAAGGATCAGTGTCAAACAAGCCAAAAGAATTCACACAGATTAAGCCTACTTATGGTGAAATGCAGTCTTCTCTTCAAGTCAAAGATGTAACAAAAGCACTAGCAATACATAAAATCCATGAACCATTTAGGCTTTTTTTTCTTCATAAGGTACTGTCACATACTGAAAGGACTTTTCTATCTCATCTGTCTGTTGATCTAATGTGGGACAAATTTCTCCGAGAAAATGTTATGCTGACAAATGGTGGGAAGAGAAACTCTGTCTTGGTTGCCCATGTTCACAAATACAAGAGAGAGATAGGGACAGGTTGCTCTTTGGAAAGGAACCTCTTTGTCATCTCAATAAGTCACTTGGCACAGTTGTGTGGCACCAGTTCTGTGAGGCTGAGACTGTTTCTCATTCTGCCGTTATCACAGTGTGACTGGATCACTCTGCTTGGGAAAATGCAGACACTCTTGTGATTTCTAGAGTAAGTAAAGTACTGGCCATGTCAATTCATTTCCCTTCTCCAGCCCCAAGTCTCTCGACATCTCATGCTCTGGTCACTGGGAGTGCCAGTCACCATTGAGTCATGGATGACCTCATCAGGGCTCTCTCCTACAGGGGACAGTGCCCAGAAGGGTTCCTTTTTCTCCAACCTTCCTCTTAAACAACAGTTATGTAGAAAATGCTTGAAGCATGTAACGCTGAAAATTGATGCTTCACATCTGAAAAATATGGGTGATTTACAACTTTCATTATTTTTAATAGAAAGACCAAAACATTTAATTATCCTGCTTTACTCACTCTAAATCTTATCAATTCTCTTCTGCGTACAAATTCTGCAGAATGATTGCCTTAATAACCTCAAAAAAAGTCAATAGAAAAAACCATGAGGGATTCCTCTCCTAACAATTGTCTTCACATCACCCTTAGCTGTCAAGTTTTTGACCCGCAGAAAAAAGAAGAAAGAAAAAAAAAAAAAGCTTCTTCAGAACTGGGTGCTTTCTTACAGGAACACTCTTACTTGTTCTGTGGTGAGTGATTGCACCCTGTCCCTGTGAGCTGCAGTGTGATTTTCCAACCACTAATTCTGTTTAATGCCTGGGTAAAGCTCCAGCAGGATGTTATCCACCAGTTTAGATGTTGAGTAATGGTACTAAAATTCATTCCTTGATAGATCCCTTCTAGGGCTTATGTCATTCTATAAATGCACAATTACAGCCATCTGCAAAACTCTAATGACAAACATACTTAAATCTTTCTTCAGTCAATTAGGAACATTTGAGAATGCACCCCTAGAATAAAGGTAGTCTTTTGTCTCCCCACTATCTGTCATAGAATTTTAGTCTTAAAAATACCTATGATGGTAGTTTTTATATTTGCAGCATACTCAATGGAATCAACATAAATAGTTGTTTAACACTTTAGGTTTTCAAGTAACTTTCCTGAACATGAACGATGAATATAAGGGCAGGAAAGGACTCTGGATCTATGAGAAGAATGAAAGGAAAGGTAAAGGGAACAGACTTTAATGAAGGAATAATCCGGATCAACAATTAGTTTACTAGTTAAAAAAGGCTTTTAAGGGCTCTTTTTTATGAAGTTGATTGAGACAGAATTTCAGAAACTGGGACTTTTGGTGACTGAGGTAGCTAAGACAAATCCTCAAGGGAGAACTTAAACATTAGATTTTGAGTTCATAGTGAGAATGTAAGTGGGAATATTCACTTAAAATTAGAATCAAACTCAGATCAGTATCTAGTTCTAAAGGCAGAACTCATCAATCATCAAAATATGACAAAATGTCAAATGTAAAATTTTTTAACGTGTCAGAGGAGAAGGCAGGGTTTTGAGGAGTTTTGTCTGACTTTTGTTTTTGTTTTTAGAGGAGTGTCACATTGACAAATTGTTTGCTGCCACATAGCAAGTAACAAAGTTGCTGGATAAAGTGCTGTGTTTCTGCTGAATAGTTTATGTCCAGGGCACCATTCATAAACAATGTGCACTCTGCAGCGAGGAGCAGCAGTGGAACCATGGGGCGCAGCTGTGCCCATGCCGCTGTGCTGACCCTGCATTGATCAATACAACGAATGTGTCTCCGACACAAGGGGATGCCTGGAGGACACACAAGATCCAAGTTGAAGTGACAGAAGGCAGGGAAGAACTGGCCCTTTCAGTGCTTTTTGCTGGTGCTGATCACTACCAATGCTGCTAATTAACAGGCAGCTAGTTGGTTCAGCAGTGGGGGACTGCGTGGCTTGGCAGCAGCCTGCACCATAGTGTTTCTGATGCCCACTCGTCTCTGCTCTTCACTTGGGGAGTTCATGCTCCTCACACCTGCAGACATCTCCAGTGCCAGTCCTGCAGCGGTGGGCAATGTGCCACACCAGGAGCTGTTCAGTTATTCTGCATCGTGGAAGCAGCTCCTCAAACCTGTCTTGTGTGCAGAAAGGAGCAAAACACCTTTATTGTCGTGTCCTCAGTCATGCACTCCCCCTTTCCTAATAACCTCACTGTCCTGGTACTTATCGTAATACTTGAAGGACAAGCACCTTCAGTTACCATCAAAACAAACAAAAAAAACCAGCCACAACTTTTTACCCTCCTTTGCCTTTTCCCTTATCAATGTGTACATTTATCAAAAATATATGAACTCTTTTCACAGCCCACCAGTACAACTAGGAGCCATCAGAGTAACAGTGATACATCAAGTAAATAATAGGCTGGAACGTACGATATTGTCTCCAACATTAAAACTGGACTGCATGCAACATAGGACACTTGTTTCTGATGGCTAACAGTGGTGGAGGCAATGAAGGAAAACATGTATTTTCAGTCTTGTCATGGTTTCAGCCCAGCCGGTAACAAAGGACCATGCAGCCACTCGCTCACCCCTCCCACTGCCCTCCGGTGGGATGGGGAGGTGAATCAGAAAGGAGAAAAGAAAAAAAAACCCCAGAACCTCGAGGGTTGAGATAAGGACAATTTACTGGGACAACACAAAAAGAGAAGTTACAACAACAGTACTAATAAAAGAATATACAAAACGAGTGATGAACAGTGCAACTGCTCACCACCCAGAACCCAACACTCTGCCACTTTCCCCACCAAAAGCCGAGAGCACCCCCCAGGCCGCTCCCCATTTATATACTGAGCATGATGTCACATGTTATGAAATAGCTCCTTGGCTAGTTCAGGTCAGCTGTCCCGGCTGAGCCCCCTCCCAGGTTCCTGTGAAAATTAACTCTATCCCAGCTGAACCCAGGACAAGTATCCTTTCACATCTGATCTTTCTGCTTCCCAGGAAGACCTGTGTGCTGTTTCAGTGTAACCATCCAAAAGCTAAACACCTGGTACATAGTCAGTGCTTTCTTTTTGGTTAGAAGAGACAAGAGGCACATTCCTAGAGGAATTCATTTGATTTTAAGGTAAACTGGCTCATGCAACGAAAATACCTATATGTTCCTCTGAAAATGGAGGCACCCTAAACCTCAGGAGGAAAGAATACCATTGTAGATAAAGTAGGATAAAGTAGGAATATATACTGAAGTCATTAGAACTCACATATAAAATATGTATGAAAATCTGAACTCTACTTTTATTCTCTAATGTAGTGATATTCTTGCTCTTTAAGACACCCTAGAGAAAAAAAAAAAAGAAGACAAAGGGTGAAAAAGTTCTATAAAAAAATATTCATTCTTGAGACATAGTAAAAGGAAGGAAATCTTCTCTAGTAGGAATGAGCTTCTTATGTTGTGTGACCTCTGCCTAGTGCTATCAGACACTGAACATCCATTAATACTGATAGTCACAGAGTGACAGCTTTCATTTCTGATCCATTCTTTTAGCTTAGTTTAGTAGATGAAAGGGAAGGTATGGTGAACAAAAATGAGAAGTATGTCCTATGTGGCTATTGACAGACAGAAAACTAATCAAGCATGAGCTCAGTCAATGCATTTCATTGGTAATTGGTAGGACAGGAACTCTGCAAAGATTGAGGGCACTAAGAAGAAGGAAACACCGCTCAGAAGAAGTTGGCCACTGTATGACCCATGCAGGGATGTAGATTGTTTTGTGATATGATTTCCCATCCCTGTTTTCAGATGTATAACTGGTAATGGCAAGGGACTCCCAAGAAAGTAGGAGGTCCTGCTGAGAGGAACATCTAAGAAGTGTCTTCACTTTTGTCTTTGTGACAGCTACCATCTTGGCTGACACACTGTGGACTGATCCAAAACAGCCTTGTCACTTAAAGTAAATAAATGCATAAAAACATAGTTCCTGCAGTTTCAGCTAAGGAAACAACGATGCCTGCTGAGAGTCTAACAGTCACACATCATCTGTGCAGCAAGTTTGTCATACGCACTGTTGGGAAAGAAATGTGTCAAAGACTTGTATATCAACATCACTTCAGCCCAGCTTTTCCTGCTGCTTTCCTCCTTGGGATTTACTGGCTGAGCAAGAGAACAAGCTCTAAAAAACTCGTATCACAGGTGGTGTATTTTAAAACCTTTTTGCGGGTTTCTGGGTGATGGAGGAAAAATCTGGATTTAAGAATATATCCGTGTATGTTTTGATCATCACTATGAAGAAATTAAGAGAAAAAATAAACCCACAAAAGAATAAAAATTAAGGAAGAGCTCAAATGCAAATATTGATCAAGACACACACTTAAGCATGCCTAGTCTGGTGTAGGTGAAATATTTGCCCAGATGTAAACACAATTTCCATCTCATGTCTTTCATCTCCTGTTGCTTTGGCTGGAGTATGAGTTTCACATTCTTGCAGACAAATACAGAAATTGATTCCCTAATTTTGCCTGATACCTCCGTATGTTTGTCTATAGTTAAGAGAATGAAGATGGACGGATGGTCTTCTCAGGGTCTGAGCTGCTTTAATCTGGCACTGCAACATCCCACTACAGCAATAAAACCGGAGCGTACCCCATAAACCCATAGAGCTTTTCCTGTCTGAGACTGACCACCACCCAAGGGAAATGTCCCATCCAGTTTTCTTTGCTGTTTCCCTGTTGTGAGAGGTGCACAGTCCACTTCCTTCTGAGTTTTGTTTTCAGGGAAACGCAGTCTGTGGTTTGCATGGTGAGACGTGCTGGGGACCACATTTGTTTGTGAGCAGAGCTTTGGTTTTCCTGCTGTCTATGCCACTTCAGCTTGGCTGAAATGCTATAGTAGCACTTCCGCTCCTCCTAAGACTATTTCATAGATCCTTAGAGAGAAGATAATTTTTGTATAACATTGGCCTATATTAATCACTCCTGAATACCTCTGCAGGAAGAGTTCTACCCCAGAAAACAGGGCGTTGTACACCCACGTAACCGAGACTCTCCTCTTGTGGATGAAGAGTGTCTACTTGTAAAACTGTGCAGAACAGCTATAGCAATTCAGATTCACAACCTATCTCAATGTTTAAGTAGAGACAAGTCATTCCGTATGTTTTCTCATATGTTTTCTTGTATAAAACATTAGTTGTAACCTGGTTTATACTTTCTGAATAGACAGCTAATGTAAAATTATCTCTGTAATGATACTGCTGAAAAAAGTACTCCAAATTTATTGGTTCCCTATGATTTTAGTTGACAGTGAAACTCAGTTTAAAACCTGGCTGTTTTGCACCTCTAAGGTATTGTACAGAACAAATCCACTTTTTAAAAATAATGATCTAGTCAGACTGAGAAAATATAAGACTAGGCTCTGAGCTAGTATAAATCATGGTAGATATATGGAAATTGAACTCTGCTGATTTGCATCAGCTAATGGGTCTGACCTAGGATTTATGTAACAGAATTATATAAATCTCTTTATGGTGGACTCATATTCATTTTCTAGACATTCACCAAGTACTGTATCAACTCAAAGAAAAATTAAGAGTTCGACAGCCCCACAGAGACTTTCTAAGATGTTCCTACATCTTTAAAATCATCTCACCTCTTTTGCAAAATCAACCCATAAATACCCATTCAACCTGTAATTCAGCCAGCTGTGCTTAAGAAAAAAAAACAATCATCAAATTGCTCCTTACTGCAGACAAAAATAAGACAACAATCATCAGTCCTATAGCAGCAGACTTGTCTAGACTAAGCAAAATTACCTGGACACAAAACAGTAAATAATTTCAGTTATCAACCTCCTGTTGTGTCCTGTTTCTTAATCCCACTGTGCACATATAGTCACAAATGAATCTGTGTTCATGCCAGTAGCTTTATTTTCTCTTCAATATGATCTAAGAATAATACATTGAGAACATCAAGGATTTAAAAATAGAGGAAAACATAATTCTCGCTCCAACCAAAATGTGTGGATTGTCCGGCTCATCGTTCACAAACGAGTTTCACCATGTCTAGTGCACACAGGCGACTCATGGGGGGTTACAAAAGTGACCCAGCCTTGGGTTGCCTTGAGGCCCTGTCTCTCTGCAGAGACGACTCAGGGGGAGCTGTGTAGACAGCTTAGCCCTGGGTTGTCTGATAAACCCTAAAGTAAACAGGGCAGTGGCTGCACCATTCAAAGAACCAAAACCTGAACTGAGCCTTGAAATCCCTTAACAAATAGTATGCCCTGAGTCTCAATCCAACCACTATCCAGTTGCTGAGGAAGCAAGGTAAAAAAACCCGCAAACCAGAGGGTCTCAGCTTCAGTTTCAGATGACAACCTTGTGTATTCAAACAATCACAGACCAATGAAGGAAAGATAAGGGGAAACTCCACTCAGATATACATAATCCATTTAGGCATATATCATAATCCACTCAGACAGAGTCATACACACCATTCCACAAGTCAGGGGATAAAATGTCTAAGATTCATGTTGGAAATGGGGGAGTCACTTCTCCAACTATACAGTTGGCTTGTGAAGGAAATCCTTCCCCTCCTTGATCGGGATGCTGGTTGAGGTAACTTCCCTGGGGTTGAAAGCCCTTACCTGGAGGGGTAAGTGAATATTGTTTATGCTTTAAGTTTGTAAACGCGTGTGTGCTTGTGGTTCTCTGTGAATCGCTTGTGGTTGTAATAATGTACTACTCTTGCCTTAAAAAATTGCAATTGTTCATTCCTCCATTGTATCTGTAAAACCTGCAATAGTGGCGTGTTAAGTCTGTAAGTGAAGTTCAAATAAGTTGTTTGCTTGAACCTTGCAGTTAAGTCTGCAAGTGAAGTCCAAGTTGTTTGCTTGACCCTTGTAGTTAAGTCTGTGAAGTTCAAGTCGATTGCTTGAACCTTACAGTTAAGTCCTTTTCCGTCACACAAAGCAACTAGTATTTTATCATTTAGAGTACTTGCTGACACAAACCCAGGCCTTTTAAAGGAGGTGGTAGGCTCATCATGGTTAAAAAAAGGCTGTACTCTGAGCATCTGGTGGACAGAAACAATTTTTTATGAGCTACCAGTTCCCGGCCACTGATGCAATAGTTATATATTCCCTTTGTCCACGTTCCTAACTGACTTATTTCTCACTTTTTTTTTTTTTAATCTGAAACAAAAATCAATTGGTCGAACAGTCTTCCACCCCACACCCCTTTCTCTGCAACATGCGGTTTCAGTTCAGCTCTGCAGTTGTCCTACTTTTCCTGTAATTTGACCTTGAAGCTTCAATCTCCTGTATGTGATGTGATGCAATGTGGGAGAGGCCAAATGTTTCCTGAATTGGTCCCATTATGCTGCTCATCCCTGCATGGAAACAGAAGTTTTCAAACACCCAGGAAGAATGAGGTGGAGAGGGAGCAATAACATCTTTGCCTTTCAGCCTAGGTGTTTTCACTTCTACAGTCGCTGTCAGCTGGCAATTGGATCAAAGTTGAGGGGACAGCTACAGCATTTTCCATAGTTCTGCTCTGACTCTTTGCCTGAGGAAATGGTTTCATGACTTGTTATCTTATATCCACCTTAAACGCAGAGTTATACTGGAAAGAAGACTTCCCTATGGTGTGCACTGACTCCCCAGACCTTGATGTGGATTTGCAGAGTACTTGGCTCTGATGCTCTTTATAATGCTGTCTGAAGGCAGTAATGAAAACCGTCACTTCTTAGAACACTCTTTTAAGTTATTGTTTTTCCCTTTTTTTAAGCTGGAAAGGTAGATTTTTTTTTTTTTCCATTTAACATGGATCTCATAAACCAGAAAAAATGTTCTTTCATTGATGAAAAGTCCAGTGAGTGGTCAGAATTGTAAAGCTCTTTTTTATTACAAGGATTTTTCTCATTGCTCTTCACTAGGGATATTGAAATGTGTCCAGGCATCTCACAAAGTTTTTCTCGTTCATGCTGTTGTTACCATCAATGGCTGGATATTAGGATTCTCTGCCATAAATATAAAGAACTTAAAGGCCAGAAATGAGGAACAGATCCTTGGGAGCCTGACTCTGTTCAATCCACTGCCCTGGGAAAGCTCAAATGTAGAAATACCACAGGATTCAGTCACATTTCCTCTTCCAGGAATGTTTCTTTTCCTCTGGTGTATCATATCCTGTCTGACACTCTTGATCTTCATATTTACGTGTGCTCCTGATTTGAGGGGAAGACTCCCAACCCTTTTCAGTAACAGTCTGAGGCACCTGCTAGACTACACAAATAAAGAAAATTACATGAGCTGGAATAGGAAGGAGCATGTGAACATGCCTTTGCCTAAGGGGACAAGAACACAGCAGCACCCACCATACATTAGCTATCCCTTCAGCTGGACCGTAGCTGTGCTGCTGGTGATCTTTTGTTAATGCCACACATATCCATTATATCACTCTTCTTTCAGATGTGATGAACCACTGCGTTTCTTCAGCCCAGCAGTCTGGGCTCGAGTATCAGTCACCGCATAGAGCTAGGAACACACAGTTTTACTGGGTCTTGAGTCGATTATAATTCAGCTTCCAAAGAAAAGCGGTGTTTTCTCAAAAAAAATACCTGTGCTCAGCAGCCCTTTATTTTCAGACTAAACAGCAACAGAATAGTTGTTCTTGGCTTTCCTTCTGCCTATGATATAGATGCTGCTTTTTCTTCAAATGCATTTAATGATCCCATGCTAAGTATGAAGAAATACAAATAGTAAGGAAAGGTAAGCGGGTTTTATTCTGTAGTTGAAAGATGCTCACCCTTTAAAAGTGAATTTGGTAGAATTTATCTGTGTAATAAAGTGAATTTATTGAGCAGAAAATAAGATTCTTACACAGTAAATCATTTCATGTATTCCAACATTTTTTTCTCTTCTGCATTGAGTTAAGCTATTCCATGCTAAATATACAATTAAATATGAACTGTGTCTAGAAGGACACTAGTTCTATCACTCTAATAATGGATATAATATTTTTTCAGATGTACAGGAGGCAAAGGTTCAAATCTCTACTCTCATCTACATGTGCTTTATAATAAATGTATTTCCTTATTACCCCCATGAGAAATGCATCCACCTAAACAATGCTCCCTCTATTTTTTCAACTGCATAACTGTTGTTTCAATTTCCAAAATTGGAAACACACATGATGACTATGTCTTTTCTGTAGGTTCCCCAAGGACCACTGAGACCCTATATTTTTGCACTTACTTGAAGACTTTTGTGCTGCTAACATTGACCTGGATTAAGTTATACACCAGTTTCTATTATTACTGTATCTGAGCAGTTCTCAGTCTTTTGCTTAGTTTTTACAGTTCTCTTCATGTTTACCCATGTAACACTAAAGTGATGCAGCAAAAAGTTCACTTATCAGCTGTTTAGAACAGTAATGTTTCAGAAAGGACAAATTCTGCAAGGCTACATCAGAGAAGGAAGAGCGCTGAACTGGGCTCTGGTTTCCCAAGCCCTGTCTTCATGTACTAAATGTTGTAGGACTGTTCTCTAATCTTTGCCAGTGATCTTGCCTTGTGACTGAAATATCAGGACAGACAATTCTTCTTGACAGTATGAGATTCTCAAAAAAACCCAAAACACAAACAGTCAAAAACCCACAGCAAAACTTTGTTTAAACTACATATTCAGACTTTTTCAAAAAAAGGAAAAAAACACCTCTTACATTTGTTAAGAAAGCATTGTAGATCATCCATATTTTTAGTAGAATCTTTCATTTAATTTTTTCATCATTTTTTTAATAAGTTATTTTAGCTGACTTTCTGTTTTTTCTTGTTCTCATCTCTTTTGATTTTAGTTCTCTGTATATTACACACCAAGCCCTACAAGAAAACAAGATGGCTTTAGACTGCTGCATGGAAGGCTGGTGGGGTTCATAGCCTCCCAGATATTTTCACCCATGTCAGTCCATCTCATGGCAATCTGTACAGGCTTCCTACATCCCATGCATGGAAGTTCCCAGTGTTGGCAAGGCTGGGGCAGCCCCAGGCTGTTCATAGAATCATAGAATCATTTAGCTTGGAAAAGAACTTGAAGATCATTGAGTCCAACCGTCAACCTAACACTGCCAAGTCCACCACTAAACCATGTGCCTCAGTGCCACATCTGCATGTCTTTTAAATGCCTCCAGGGATGGTGACTCAACCAATTCCCTGGGCAGCCTGTTCCAATGCTTGACAACCCTTTTGGTGATGAAATTTTTCCTAATATCCAATATAAACCTCCCCTGGTGCAACTTGAGACCATTTCCTCTCATCCTATCACTAGTTACTTGATAAAAGAGACCAGCACCCACCTCACTACAACCCCCTTTCAGGTAGTTGTAGAGAGCGATAAGGTCTCCCCTCAGCCTCCTTTTCTCCAGGCTAAACAACCCCAGTTCCCTCAGACGCTCCTCACATGACTTGTTCTCTCAAGCTATCACTGCATTTCTCTCCACCTTCTCTTCTTCTCACCATCTGCCTTTTTTTCCAGCCCAGCTGCATAAGCTGGCGTTCCTATTGCTCCTGCCCATGTCCATAATTCTTCCTGTTTGTCTCTCTGTCACGGTTATGCTTCGCTTTTTTCCCCATGGTCTGTCCACCCCCAGGTTTCACACCTAGTGTCTGACATTTTGTCTCTCTGACATCATACCTATGTGTCTTTTCTCTGCCTTTTCTTAAAAACAAAACCTTAAAAACAAATGCTTTGTTCATATCAGTACCTGTTCTTTCAAGTTACTTTTCTGTCCAAACTAAATTAAAATGTAAAACTGACGCCAGATTTTTTTGTTATGTTTTATCCTTACAATGTGCAAATGAACAGATACAAACAGTTATCCTAGCCTTCACTTTAACAGCAATTTGGGGCTGCATTATCCAAAGAGCTCTGCTGCCCTCTAGGAACCTAACTAAGGCTGGACTGCCTAATAGATTAATTGCTCACATACAGATATGTAATTCCAAACCTTTTTCAGGTTTCATTTCATTTTTGGGTGTGAAAAGATAGCAAAAAAAAAAAACAAACCACCACCCAATAAGATTTTAATCTGAATTTTCTGTTTAAAAACATTATACATGTTAATTCTATTTGAGAAATTAGAAGTGTCAGACTTTCAAAGCCAGATTTCATTGGTCACCACAAAGCAGAATTTCAGAAATTAAGAATTCTTTGAATAAGAAAAAACAAACATTCAGGAATCATTTACAAATTGCAATAAAACACCCTCAAAGTTCTGAGAGGAAAAAACTACAAATAGTAAAATATTTTTTTAAAGAACATTTAGAGAGTATATTTCTTCATTGTGAATTATTTTGAAGTGAGGAAAAACATTCTTTGACATTTGTTGAAAATTAGCCTGTACTTTTCTAAGGGACAACAAACATCAATGTCATTTTTCAAAAAATTACCATTTTGTCTCTTAAATCCATTTTCTGTTGGTGGAACATCTGACAGCTGGTCACATTTGGGGCTTTTAGTCCTTGTGCTCATTTAAACTTTTAGTATCTCTCATCTTCTAGTAATGGTTTGGAACCTTCTATCAGTGTTTTCCTCAGCTGTCCAAAATGTTGATGAAGAAAAAAAAAAAAAAGCAAAAGAAGATACAGATATTTTAGAATGTGTTTCATTTTGGTTTTACCTTGTTTGTTTACTTTAAAGGCAAACTTTAAAAGAATCATTCAAGTCCAAGAAAGGCACAGTCTTAATCCAGTATTTTCCAAGCTTCTAACTTCAGGAGTAAAGATTTCTCCGCTAAGACGCAACAGCTACTTTAACTAAATTCTTCATTCTGTTTTGTTGCATATCCACATTTTTTTTTCAGCTATGGTCATTTCCAAAACACAAATAAACCAATAACAATTTGAGGGACTCTTCCTTTTTATGAAAACAAGTAGGAGAAAAAGAGGTACTGCTCTCATGTCTTGGCCTGTGAGAAGAACCATGAAAAGTTTGTCAGCTATTACAATGAAATTCAGGGTGGTACAGTAGGGATTAACTTTTCTCATATCTTGAAAAGCAGATATCTAAATGCCTGCAGAAGGAAGAGTTTATGTCTCTCAGAAGACATGAATCAGGACATTCCCCTTCAGCCTGTACTTCATGATGCTTGGAGTGAATTGTATCAATGCAAGAGCCTTTGAGAAGCTTCCTCCTTAGCTGTGGGGTTCCTGGCAAAAATTTCCTTGATAAAAAACTACCGAACTTTAATGTCTGACTAAAAATACTTTTCAACAGACGCATTCCAAAACAAACGTTTCAAACCCTCATTCTCTGAGATGAAGTATTTTTAGTCCACATGAACTGAACAATATAATAATTGATTCCATCAGGATCATTTTATTCAAGGGTTTTTTTATTTGTCTGATTGGAAGTAACTTACAAGTCCCAGGCATCTAAATAGAAGTGTTTCTGTTAGGTGCTCCTAAGGACTATATATATTGCTTTCTTTAATGTGGGCTGCACTTCTGAAAAATAAGTGGGTACCTTACACACCTAGAAAGGATGAGGGTCAGACTTTCAAGACCTAACTACTCAGCTTGTCAGTTGCTGACCTTTAGTTGAAAACCCCTCTGCAAACTGGGAAGCATAAGGATAAAAGTACTCAAAGCTGCCAAATGGTTCCTGTGTTTCTGTGCCAAGTTCTACCCACCAAAGCCTTAAACGAAAGAAACCTTACAAGGGGGAAATTCTTTTGGGCAATTTCTAGGTATCTTAGTTAATTTTCTTGTTTTTCCAATGTCATCATCACTGTCAGTGCTGAAAATGAGATTGGTCTGTCCAGTTTTAGGTCCAATAGCGTTGCCTTAATCTGAAGATGCTGGAGCATCAGGTGTTCTCTCATAGTCACAGCCCATGACTTGGAGTGTTACACCTGAGGTGAACTGCAGAAACCACACAGTCCCCGTGAATTCATGGAGCTTGACTCTGTGTAAGTGCAGGCATTTCCCAAAATGTCCCAGAAACAGTGAAATCAGGGTGAGCAATGCATGGTGGGCAATGAGCTGTAGTACATTCAATTTTACTCTCTCTTTTTTTTTTTTCATATGTCTGAGGTAGACTGTCCATTTAAGCTGAAAAGTGTTTTCTTAATGTTTTAATTCCTCTGAGGAACAAAGGGCAAAGGGATGTGACATTTTTCTAAGACTTGCTTAACTTGAGTATCTCTAGAGAAAATATGAGCATGGAAGAAATACGGCTAAGCTCTCTCCAGGAAACTGTAAACTGTTAAGCTGTTAATCTGAGACAACACAGCAGTCAATGAAGCTGAAAAATTACTTTGCACATGAAAATGGAAATCAGTAGAAGCAGAACAAAATATACATTTGTAATATTACGTATATACACTCAGGCCAACAGTTACAAAGCTGTAATTGTCCAGCTAAATGGCTTGCTTTCCAAAAGTCCTCTTCTGACCTAGAGGAAATTCTTGGATTCCCAGCAGCTGATACTGCTACGAAATCTAAAATTGCAATAGTTGCTTTTGTGAACCATAGAAAATGAGCTGGGAGAACACAGGTCTTACAAATAACATCTTATGCTTACTGTCTTCTCAGCTGTTCACGTATTTGCAGTTAAAAAGATCCAACTAATTGCAATGAGCACTGAGTTTATCCTTCAGGCCATTTGAAAGTGCTACTCTCAAGCCATTTGGAAGAGTATTTTGCCAAATAATGGATTAGATGAATCAGATATGCTTTGTAATTTTACATCTCACCTAGACCTTATCCAACTAACCCAAATTTATTAAAAATAAAAAAGAAAAAAGTTTCATGTGACTAGATACATGAGGTTTTGAGGACAGAGCGCCTTCTGCGAATGGGTTACTGTTTTGTCATGGATTTGGTGGTTTATTCCATCATGGGCCTCCAGTAGGAACTTCAGAGTGAAATCTGTAGCTTGACTTTGCATTTTTTGTGAGGTTGCATATGGCTGAACTAGCAACAAGTTGAGATATCTGAATAACAACAATAAGACACAGGTTTTGAGAAGGTTTTCATTCTGGGCAGCTATCAGTTCTCTGGTCTAGATTAAAACTGGTTTGAAACTTGGTTTGAGTCAAGACAGATAGAACTGAAAATGGCAGTGCCCGTAAATTTCTACTGTTTGCTTTTGCTATGCCACACAAAACTTCACAAGTCACAAGTACATTGCAATAAGAAGTTTGCAAAATCTGACAGAATTAGTGGCAAGTGCTCCAAAAAGTAATCTCTACAATGTTACACGTTTAACCACGGGACATTTCAAACTACTCCCCTCTGCAACACACAAGCACAGCTAAAGGGGAAAAAACCCCACAGCTCTACATTATGATGCATAATCAAGATTTTGAGTGTACAAATGAGGGGATGAACACTCACAGTTTCTACTGAAGTTTGTTATATTGCTCAGAAATTCCTTTCTCATCCATTTCCAGATGAATTCTATGTACAAACTGCTGATCACCTGCAAAGCTGACTCACAGTAAAATGGAAATAATGGCTGGCTGTAGGAATGCATCCTAAGAAAAAGATAATTGAGTTTGTCACCTAACAAGATGATAGAGATCAGATATGAGTTTCTTCACATATCTATGAATCACGTAGTTACAAAGAACAGTGTTATATGTTAAAATCAAACACATGCACACGAAAACATTGACAACTGGAGAACAGGTGCTCAATTACCATTTCCCTTTGTATGCAAAATCCTGGATTTTTGTAACCCCTGTTACTTGTAACAATTTGTATCACTGTAAACAAAAGGTTTTTTTAGTTGTTTGGGGATTTTTGAAAGTACATTCCTTTCTCACTGCATGATTTAAAAATATATATCAAAGTATAAGTGCTTTTAGAATTTCCTTCTACTTGGACAAAGGCTTTTTGCTGTCATTTTATGATGAACATACATTGTGTTTAGCGAGAAATTTGGTGAATTCAGGAGAACTCAGTGATTTCTCAAATCTGGAATGAAATCTTATATCTCCCCTTTTATTTCTACAGTTACCTGTCAAATCCACTATCTGTCTGTGTCTTGTGTGTGAAACTCCAAATATAATCCAAACAATACATCTATGAGACTTTTAAAGTGTAGAAATGGTATTTGTCTGCAAATCTTTGCTATGGAACCACACAGTTGCCAAAGCCCCTGAAAAATTTTCTGGTATTTTTTTTTTCCAACATTTTTCTTAAAGCAAACAGACTTGCACATAAAAACCCCTATGATCCCAGAAAAAAACAACCAACCGAGCAAACAAACATCCCAGGCTGAATTAGTTTTCACAGGTGCTGTTGAATATTTGGTGGTTTATTTTTAATAGTTTAATATTAGTGAATAAAATGTGTGTTCTCAAAAAATTGAAAGACTTATATAGATGTTTGAGATTGAAAGCCACCTTTTTGAGAGCTGAGCGTCATAAAATTTAGAAGAGTTTTACAAACTGCCTAACCCCTAGCAGAAGTAAAATATTAGCCTTTAATTAATATTTTATATCATTCTAGAAATAAGTACTTAACCAATGAATGTGCTTTTTATCGAGAGATGGAAAGATCCCTTGTTTTTTCATTGTAATTCGTGCAGGGGAAAGATGAGACATATAGCTACCAATATTACTAGTTTAAGTGACAACTGGACTGAAAACATGTTTTCTCAAATCTATTGTTCCCTCTTCCCCATCCTTCCCTCCTGACAATTTGAGGGGAAAAAAAAAAAACCAACAACAACAAAACAGCACTGAGAAAATTCAAATAGCACTCCAGACCTGGTATTTTGTTGTTTGGTATTTCTAACTCTTTTTGAAATAAGACTCAATGATTTCTAAATGGAAATAATATTTTTAATAAAATATCAGTGTTCTAATTAGAAAATATGAATAGGATTCTACTTTTTTTTTCTTTTTTTATTTTCAGTCAAAACTTTAGAACTTTAAATTGGTGGAAGACTTTAGGTTTTCCTTGCACTGACACTGCAATTTTTTTCAGACAATAAAGTTCCCTCAAAGCTTTTCATCACCTCTTCCCTCTCAGAAACCAAAGAGCCCTTCACAGGGTGACCCTCACTGTACTCTGTGCAGTTAAGTGACCAGGAAGCCCCATCCACATGCTAAAAACTTCTCTTCAGAGTTATCCTAAGACAGCAAGTCCTCTCTACATGATAATTATCTTAAGAGATATTACTAGGATCTATAATTTCCTTAATTTAAATGCTAGAAAGTATCTGAGTCTTTACTCCTTGTCTTCCAGCAATATCCTAGGAAAATGTTGCCATTTGACAAGACTTCACTTGGGAAATGGGGATTTTCACCTGTAATACATACTTTTCTGAATATTTATTGTAGGTTACTGTTGAAAACAGTATACTGTGCTGGTGGAGCTGTGGTATGACCCAGTACAGAAGTCTTTAAGCTCTTGGATACCTCATTTATTGTTGGAGATGATTGTGGAGGTGCTAAATTAAAAACTGTCATTTTTTTAAGCTACCTTGTTTATCTCTTTGCTCCTTTCAAAGATGAGGAATACATTTTTGCTAATTAATGTAAACACCTAGCAGTGAAATACTTTAAATTAATGTTGTTTATTTCAATACATATTAGGCACTGAGGCAGAAAGAATTATTATTTCATTAATAGACTGCATCTGGAAAACCTGACACCATAACTCATTTACTTGCTTTCCAACAGACAAAAATAGAAATGTTCTAATTAATGCACAGCCTCCCACACATTTTGGTGTGTAAATTCGGATTTAGTAAGCACATGTACAAATCTGACCTGTGTTGATCAGGTGAAAAGAGTGGATCCTGAAAGTACAGATGGCCTTGGTATATCTTCCCTCTATTACAGGGTGCAGAATTAATCATTCTCTCTATCTTCTTCAAGCTATTTCAGTCAAACGGTCAACAGACAGCTGGGGGAGGGACTGTGTGAACACACCTTGTTAACAAAAAAAGTAGTTGCTGGAGAGTTGTGCGCTCTGAGAAAATCCACCCAGGCTCCACCTGACCCTGCACGAGCATGGGGTGCCCGGCATCTGGAGGAATGTCAGATTGACTCGCTATCCGTATTCCTCTTCTCAGTCTGCCTTGTTAAAGCCGTTATCCTGTTAAGCCATTTGTTGTTGGGCCTTCCGTGCTGTGGTCCAGAAAGAGCCCTGCCCCGGCTCCGTCCACCTCCCCCACCGCCCCATGCAGAACAGATTTGCGCACCTCAAACTAAATTAGTCCCCAGTCCCCCGTTTCCAAACTGCGCCGACTCTTGAACTCCTATTGAACCTGTCCTGCTTACCAAGCTGTGAAGAGAGCAAATCCCTTCCACAAACATTGGTCTCTTCTTTCTTGAGGATTTCTGTCTTATCTTTCTTGAGGATTTCTGTATTTTAAAAGGGACTAAATCATAGACAGGGTTGTGCTGAGAGTATTGTTTATGATTTAAAGCTGTGGCTGTAGAGTTAGAGCAACTGGAAATGAAAAGATAACACTGACACGAGAAGTCAGATCGTTTATCTCTGGCAAAAGGTGTAACTTTGCAACAGATGTAAAGAATAGGAATGAAAAGAACAAGTGTCCTCATTACATGGTGATGTGCAAATTTTAAGGTAGTTTTAAAAGGTCATTGAAGACTAAAAGAAAGAATAGAGCAGTAACACTGGTGCTAAATCCCTCTAAATATTAAGCAATGGTCCTTTTAAATTCCAATGACAGCATTGTAACTGTTTTATTTCTGAAGAACAGGAGTTGGTCTTTTTTGAAATCGCTATTACCTCACAATGGAAAAAACAGCAGGTCAAAATTGGCAATAAAGAAAGTTGCTACTCAAAATCTCAATATCTTGAACCTAAGGGAAAGATTTACAAAACTGCAGCACCTTTTGGATTAGAAGTCTGGGGTGGAAATGAAGCTGCTTTAACCTGATGGACCTATTTCCAGTCAAATGCATTTACTACTTACACTGTAGAAAACTACACTTGTAACCTGCAGGTATGGAAACTATACATTTGGAGGATTATCCTGAATCGCCTAAGGGATACTTTAGGAGGAACAACTCAGATGTAAAGCTGTTTCAATTATTTCCAAAATAGAGTTGAAAATTTTAGAATAATGTGCTTTCTTAGATTTAAGCCTCTTTACCTGAAGACTATTCCAACATCTGCTGGAGCCTTTGAAGAGATTTAGCCTGCATTTAGTGCATTTAGTGGGGGTTTAGTGCATACTCCTGAGTTCTGGCAGTTATGTGTGTTTTTCAATGGGATGCTCGGGACCATTATAGGGCTTTTTCTCATTTTCTTTATTTGAAATAATTCCTTTCACCATGAAGTATACGTAGCTTTTTCATCTTCTTAACTATGAGTTTGATTAAGGTTGTTATTTCTGCTGTTACTTCTTGATTGGGTTTGAAACGAGTGGGAAAGGAGGCATGCTGAAAACTGCCTTCAGAATGTTTTCTCAGCTGCTCAAGAATTTCAGAAGATGGTCTGCCTGAGTTCAGCAGTCAAAGGCAGATTGACTTTTTCAAGGGTGTGAACACAGTCTGTGCAGCCGTGCTGTAGACAAGCAAAGCGTGGGCCTCCTGCTGCTGACACTGGGACCAGGGCTCTCCTTTGGAGGGATGCAAGGGGATCTGTTCTCAGCAGGTGCACCAGAGAGGGCTGTGGTTTCTGTTTCTGCCCTTTCTCAAAGCTCATGTATGATACTCAGAAACAGAGCATGCTGGGTTCTAGTGATCTTTTGTTGCACATCTGAAAATAGGTGGTAGGAGGAAACGTGAAAGGAAAGCTTCTTCTCACTTTAATGGCAGAAAATAGTAAAATCTGAGTACACTTTATGTAAAAGATAAAAATATCAGGTTTTTCATTCCAAAAAGCTTGAAGACAAAACATAAAACTGGGTTGGGTTTATTTTTATTTTTAGTTGTCCATTTTGTACAATAAAGAACAAAAAGAAGTGAAGAAATAACGCTACCTGCTATGAAATAAATACAATTTAATTTTTGTTGTCAATTTAGAATTGAGGCTTTCGTGACGACTCTGAATTTCTTCTCAAGTGAAGTTCTGGGAATAGTAGAGATTTGGGGAGGCTTATAATTGGTCTAAATGTCTCTAAAAAACTCCAACAGCAGCACAGAACCATGTTTCTACACCCCCCATAAGAATCCATAAGGCCTGATCAGCTAAGTACTCTACTTTCAAAGCTGTGGCAGTCAACACGGGTCTCCCAGGAGGGCAGCAAACTCCTCCTCTGGGAAACGTTTCTCATGGAAGAGCACTCCTTTGCTCAAGATCTAGGCTTTTACGCTGCTGGCCAGAAATACTTCAAGTACCATAATTTCAATTTGCCGATTTCATCCTTTAAGGAGGCAAATCATACCCTTCATGTATTCTTAGAGTCTTAGATGCACTATGAATAACATCTTCATGATTGCATTTAGGATTTGTTAAGGTTTGCCGTGTAGAATATGATAGGGGATCAACAGATTGATCGTGGCTTTCATCAGGGATTGCTTTCCTCTTTCTTTAATTTCATTGCTACGTTTATACTTACAAAAGATGGTGAAATTCAGTTCAATTCAGTTTAGTAGAGTTACAGCAGCCATGTCCAGTGCTTATCTCTTGTTTTCAGTGTTATAAAAAGAATTTTTTTGTTTCTTTGATTTCTATGAACTCACAGTTTGGACCTTTGGCATAGACCTGCATTTTTTCGTTAGATTATCTTCTGCCAGTATTTTTTAAGAACTTTTTTTAAACCATTTTGCTAGAATTTTTAAAGCACCTATTTCTTCTTAATTTTAATCTAACTTAAAGGGATGAAGGCTTCAGTGTTATAAGAACCCAGAGAATCATCAAGAAAAAAATGAAGGGGACATTTTTCTCTCTACATGGACAGCATTCACAGCAAAGTAACTTTTAGCAAAATCTTTTGTCAAATGTGTCTTACAAACTCTTATAGTTTGGAGAAATCAGGGTCCAGAAGACAGCAGACACAAGGTGAGCAGACACTTAAAAATATAAATGAGCAGAACAGAAGACCTCTGAGATGGTTAAATAAGATCCTACAAGAAGTGACCAGAGCCCAAAGCTGCTATTTCCTACTGCAGTAGTCCATCGCTGCTTTCTATCTGGTCTCTGCTGGGTTCATTCTGCTACTTTGGCTGACACAGTCTCAGTCCTGAAAAGGGCTCCTAAGTCTGGTGTTCTCTACTTGCCTCTCTCCAGGTCAACATTTAAAAACAAAAATGGGAAAAAAAAAAAACCCCAAACCACACACACTTTTTATTGTTCCTGGAAACTCTTTCCCTCCTTCCCTCTGGTGCCATTAATAGAGATCATCTGTCTGCCAGCTTGGCACCCCACCTGCTGCATCCTCACACCCTCTCCTTTCTCTCACCAGAAACCCCCAGGCATCAGCAGGGGGAGGTGGGAAGGTGTTTCTCTAGGTAAAGAACATGGAGGAGTACGTCAGCAACTTGATTTTGTCTAGACAGAGACTTAGACTCTCTTGAAATTATTATTAAGACAAAGCACAATTGTTCTTTAACAGAGCAAGTGCTTTTTCTACCATATTAATATCTTTTTTACTTATTTATTTATTTTTTAGGAAGACTTGTACACAGTAAATGTTCTGTACATTTTTGCCTGGTCCTAGTTCATCCAGTACCTTTGAACAGTCTGTGGTGCATAAAATTTATATTGTCTCCCATCATATTCATACTACGTTTTGTGCAGCTACCTGAATCACCATGGATGGTGAATTGATTGAAAACCACAAATGCCATCGTTAAGCAGAGCTGTCTATTTATCTTTTACAGGCATTAATTCATTTCAGCTTTTATACTCAATTTTGAGTAGTGAAAAAAAAAAGTCAAGCCTAGGCAGAAAAAAAAGTATACTTGTAATCAACTTGATTTTTTTTTTTCTTTTTTTCTGCAGGGTACCAGTAGTGCTGTGCTACATCATGAATAGAGCTGTGTCAGAAGAGCAAAGATTGCATTTATTTGACATTCATAATAGACAAAAGAAACATGAGTCATAACAACTGCTTTTTGTACATGATAAAAGAAATTAAACTGCTACAAAATTCAGCTAAAAAGACACTACTGAAATTTAAGCTTCTAATTAAAAGTAGTGACATATATGAGTTTTAACTAGAGCAAAATTTTAGGTTCAGATATTTCTTCAGTTTAAAAAGAACTGAACCTTGCATCAGGAAAGCTTCTGAAAGCATTGTGTGAGGGACAGGATTGCCTGCAGCAATTCGTGATGGAATACAGAGGCCCTAATTCCATTTCATGTTAAGTGGATGACCCTGATAAGTTATTGTGTTGTCGTGTATAAAGCTAATGTCTTAGTATTCTAGTGAAATAAATAGTAAAAAGCATGGAACTCCATAATATCTGTGGGATTTTGAAAGAGTAACTTCATTTTTTATGTCCCTTGGAGAACTGCTAGCCTGGAGAGTGAAACACACAGTAAATACCGCAAGTCACCAGCATGAGGAAAGCTAGTCCATTTACCTGAAATACAGCCTTGCACAAGAATGAGACATTAAAACCCAGATGGTCAATGCATTTACCCATGTAAGTCAAAAGGCGTGACTCTCAGCTCTCACAGGGGGACTTCCCTCCCCAGAAGTCAGTTATCTGATAGACAGCAGCCAAGAACCTTCCCATCTGTAGATGACACATTGACCTTGATGATGGTATGACGTAAATCAGAAAGAGCAGAATATGGAGGGTGAAAAAAGTCAATTTGTATAGATCTAAGAGAAATGGTTTTCCCATTTTTGTCCTAAGGGGAATAAAGGAAGGAGTTGTAATCAAAGGAGCCAGAAGAGCGCTCTCCATCCTCACATTTTCTTGCACTGAATGCAAAACCAGAGAGACGCTGCCATCAAAACAAAAGCTTTCGAGGAGGAAGGGATGTAGCCAGTGTCATGGAGACAGATCCAGTCCGGGAAAGTCGGGAACAGAGCAATGTTCTGCGCAGCTGCCGTTTCTGACAAAGCTTTCTCCCAGGCCCCTTAACTCCATTACAGTTTCAAGAGCAGCAGGTTGTGTTTTGTAGATAATTGTCCCAAATAATGGTGGGATGCTGCTCTTAAAACTTTTTCTTTAGTGCTCCAAAATCTCCAAAAAGAAGTGAAGGATCTGTTTGAGAGAAGCTCTGAGGAGAAACAATGACATTTGGAAATTAAACTTTTCCTCTACCAAAGAAATTAGTTGTAAAAGAAGGATGCTAAAAGCTTTGCTTAAATGGAGGATGGTTCATCTATTTCTACCAGAGCTGCAGCTAAAATCTAGAGCACCCACAGAGACAGTTATCTTAGGCCCAGCCCTTGCTGATGGGAAATGTCACTACTATGGACAGAGCAAAGATTAGGGACCAGGAAAACGAATGATTAAATTCAGCGTTGTGTGTTGATTTCTCTGCTTAACCAATAACTCTCCATGTGACTATGTGTGAACCAGTGGGGCTATTCACTAAGGCAACTACAGCTTTCACAGGGGTATCTGCACCTTCACTATAAATTAAATATTGACCAAAATCCTTGGCAGTATTTCAGGTCTGAATTCTATTTCAGGACTGAAAATTGCAAGCCTTAAGCTGAAGTCTAAAATATAGAACAGGTTAAAAAATGCAGGATACACATTTAACTTAAAATGACTATAGATTCCACTTAACAACCTTGGTTTTCCAGAACTGAAAAGTCCTGATTGCACTTATCATTGCTGATTTATCTTGCATTGGACCTTTCAGGTCCATTTTTGGTAACTTTAAAGTGCTTCTCATTATCATCACTGGTCCACTCACCCCCTAATACAGGAGCTACATTTTATTCACATCTCCTCTGCTTACTACTTTTACTGTTATGACTTTTATTTGTTCGCGGGGTTTTTTTAAATTCTTTTCTTTGGCATGATTTTGTCTTACACTGGTTAAAGTCACAATTATTCTTTGGTGCTGAAATCTCCTCTATAAATCAAACTGAAGCTTAAGGTAGCTCGAATGTACTTTGACAGACCTTTGTTCTGTAGTTGTAAGAAAACATATTCCTGGGTCAGAGGCATATTCGGTTGCCAAGCCTTGGGTCTAGCTATGTCCAAAACCAATTGTAGTTAAGGCTGGAATCTATTGTTTCACCCTGGGAAGGAACTAACTGAACTGGTTTTTTTCTATACACTTGCATGCCACTCTTTTGGAGAGACTGGGGTGAGAATTTCGCACATTTTCAATAATCAAAATATATTGAAGGGAAAAAAGCCTCATGAAGCAAGACCTATTCCAATAACCATGTGGTGGATTGTACAGTAAGGTATCACTCAGGAACAGGCAGGGTCCTTCTGCCGCTGCCATTCCCCTCCGCATTAGAGGAGGCGAATTAACCGGCTCTGTTTTAGAAAGACCTCAGGCTCTAGACTAACTTCAGGCTTTGACTTTCAAAATTCCCCTTGACCTCTAACACCCGTGAAAGTGCTCAGCACAAAGGTATTCAAGGCCACCTCACCTGCTGATGCCCTCAGCATTTTCTTAATAGCTTGTCACTTTTTGGCTTCTTGCTCAGCGCCCACACTACAGAGAAAGCCGAGTTAACCAGCTTAGGGATTTAAGTCTCAACCCATGCACCAGCTGCCCAGACACCCGGCATTGCTGTGCTCAGTAGTGCAGCACCTATGTCATCTTTTCGGTTCACAGCCTGCATCTGGACTTCACTGTCTGTCTGTGATTGATGGGAAAATCGGGACTGCCAGAACAAGTTATGACTCTGGAAACTGGAGCAGGATGTTCTCCAAAACGTGCTCCGAGGTGTAGGATTCTTTGTCACTTCAGTATAGCATTAATCTTTGAACTAAACGTGTTTAACATCTCAGTGTCCTCTGTGAATACAGAATCATCATGGAAACCTTTCTTCTAGACATGAATGAGACAATTTTGTTCTGGGAATAAAGCAAACGTAGTTGACTCTACAAAATGGTATATTAGGAATAAGGAGTGATTTTTTATGTGGTACTTGAATGCAGGCTAAAACCAGCTTTGAAATGTATTGCAAGTAAAGGTACAGCTTCAGATTCACCAGGCAAGGGTACTTTCAAATAAAACAAGTGATTGAGAGTGCTGGTGTAACTTGCTGTCTTATTTTTCTCAAGGAAAGAAGAGAGACAGCAGGTACTTTCTCACACTATTGTTCTCTTTAGGAGAAATGTCTTTGACACTACCAGATTGTTTACCTCAGGAAGGAAAATTCATTTTTTAAGAAAAAGAAAAGAAAAAATACGGGTTTATTTCAGCTTGCGCAGGCCTTCTTCTGCTTAAAACCTTCAATAACAGTGACATCTTCAGTAATCAGAACGATTTGTCATAGAAGAGCTGGAAATCATTTCCTCCCCTCCCACCACCACCTCAGTTGAAATGCTGCAAGTACAGTGGAACCTCACCACACTCAAATCTGCAAATACCTGTGAGCAAGCCAGAAATTTCGTCTGCTCCTTATGTCACTGCAAGAATTTTTTGTGTTGTGCACAGAAGTCATTCAGTTTTTGGTTTTGTCTTCCCCAAAAACATTACTTCTCATGACAAGAATCAATGCTATGGCTGAAGAACATAGGCTTACGTATTGCAGTAGGGCGTACAGCACAGTGATGCAATACGTCACTAACCCGTAAGAACCATCAGCGTTCAGATTAGTGTAACTAACACACCTATGCACTGTAGTATGGCCTGAAAGGATGCTACTGTCCATGTAAACCCCCAGCACACACAGCTGGCAGCTTTCACCTGGATAAACGGTAGCTCTCTCGAGTTCTCACGGCAGGATGTTCAAGCCACTCGAAGGTGGCAGAGGGCTGCGGTCTGAGGGTGATGCCGATGGCCTCACCTGCTCTTCACACAGGCAATATGGCAAAGGGCTGGAGTGCAGGTCTCCGTGTCTGATGCACGCAGTCCTGCATGCCTGGTGCGTCAGAGCTGCTCCTTCAGTTGTCTTCTAACCCATGTGGGTGCCTGCTTAGAGTGTTTGTAACACAACGCGAACAATGAGCTGTCTTTCACGGTAACCTTGTGCACTCTCGGCAGGGCTGTAACCTGACCGTGTTTTTACTGAGCGTTTGCTTGTGGGATTTTTTTGGTACCTGCCTCTGGGTATAACCCCTGATTTGCTGCGTACATGTTTGATGATGCCTTGTGTTGGGGCTGCTTCAAGCTGTCTGGAGCACCTGGTGCTGTGGGTCAGGGGTGCTGGGCTTTCCCTGGGGAAGCGCTCTGCCTTTGACCGCCTCCTGCAGAAGGACTCACACTGAGCAGGGATGTCCACGTTTCAACAGTGCGACTGCCAGGAGCTGAACGTTCAGAAAAAGTCAAAGCTACTACAAAACATGGTTTTTTTCACCCATCTCCTCCTGCAAGCAGAGGTAGCAACCTTTGAATGCTACTGAAGTCTAGCAAGTGGCACACAAAATACAAGTCTGGGGAAATTTTATATTCTGCCTGTGAATACAGAAGAACTCTGATGTCAGTCTACTTCCAGTTAAAATAAATATTCACAGAGCCCTTAGCTTTTGTGTGCAGCTCTTGAACTGTGGTGAAAAGCATGCAGTAGCACCTACTCCGTTATTACATCTATTAGAGCTTTATAATAATAATAATAACAGGCGCTGAAATAATACATTTCATTGACGGGTCTCCATTTACAAAAGAACTCGATCTCTGCAGCTGGGACTTCAACCACAGTATCCGTATGCTTCAGCCTTGTGAAGTTGGCTTCGCTGTAGTTGCCAGGTGCGTATGTTGTGGAGGAGCTGAATCTTCACAGCCCAGACGACAGCCAGCAATTACAACCTGAGTGTTCATTCCTTCTTTGAAAATTTCAAACCAAGCTAATGGCACAGCAATCGAATTTCCAAACTCGATGAGGTGGTATGCATTCCAGTTTAGAGCAACCGAGGTTTTGGAGCACGTCTTGAAGCTAATGAAAACTGCTTTGAATGCAGCTATTGTAAAAGCAAACTACATAAAATGGTCACTTTTACTTTCTTCAGCAAATGTACATCTCTTACTGATTTTAATTAGTCTCACTTCTCTGAACTGAACACCAAGTGGACTCGCTGCAAATGAGCGTTGAGCTTCCCAATATTCCTTGATTGTACATATTTGGGGTTTATTTGGGGTTTTACTTGTTAGCTTTCCTTTTGGTGTTAATTATGACCTAAGCTGTCATGGAATGCAAGCAAAAGACCCATTGAGGGAATAAAACTGTGTATGAATACAGTTTGGTTACATGTAGTTCATTACTTGCCCTAATTAGAGACTAGGAAATAGTCTGCGTATTTTCCACGTACTTTTACAAGCTAAGATCCTGTTACCATTGATTCAGTTGTCAAAAATACTTGATTATGCTTTCTAATCACTTATCACGCAATTTTCAGAAGTACTTTACACTGGTTTTTGAGTCCTTCTGAAAAAGAAAAACTGGTCATGCATTCAATAGCCAGAGTGAAAGCAAAATATAGAGCACATCCAAGAATTCAGCCCACAGGAGAAGTTAAAATACACCTGCAATCATGGCTCCAGAATTGGGGGTGGAGCAGCATGGCACATTTTCAGAGTCCCACAGTGATTAATGGTCCCAGCTGGTCTGAACTCACAACTCTGCTGAAGTCCATAGAACTAATATAGACCTCTCTGTGAGCATAAAGTGGCCATCAAAAAAATCGTTCATTCATTATACATCATGTTAACAATTATCATCGATACAAATATCACTCAACAGGGTCATGTAACTCTTTTCTCTTGAGACCAAATAAAATATCAAGTTATGGCGGATTTTTCTGCTAAATTTGGCATGGTGGCAGACTTTGTGGACCAAAGAATACCTCTCATCTGAACTTTGAGAACTTTAATATTAATCTCATTTTCACCTCCATATGCAATATTATTTTAATGAAGCTGGGCAACGATAGGGGAGCTGTTCTCCAGTTAATTTAAAATCTGAACATTTCTCCAGGTCAAAACCAAAGACTGTGCAGCCACCTAGATTAAAATTGTCTGCACTGAATTTCAATGCTAATGATTTCAAATTTTGTTAAGGCTGATTGGTCTGCTTTTTATGGGCTTCCCCCTTCCCTTAGCATTTTAATTACAGATTATTCATTTTTTATATATCAGAATCCTGCTCTCTGAGCTTTAAAAGTTTCTCTCACGTGTCACTCAGGGACAAACATTCTTCCTGGCAGGGGAGACAGGATAGAGATGTATGAAGTAGGACATAGCTAGAGATGTAGTTAGCAGTTTTCCAAGCTAGTGCCAGATTCAGAGGATGCTGACCTTTATAAGTGTCTCTAAATCTAGTTACGTGCCTAATTATACATCTGTTTTGAGAAAGTCCCTGAAACATAAACATTATTGTATCAGAAAAATAAACACAATACAATGCAGGCTGATTTAAGGGGCTTTAAATGGATAGAGACTAAAGCTTATAAACCTAAATGAATTATTTCGTTTGGTTGCTTAAAGATATCATACCTGTGGGTGTCTCAAAACCTGATCTTTTATTCAGTTTTAATCCTTTTCTCTTTGCCAATATTGTCTTCTTTTACCTTTCCACAAACATGTAGTTAAACTCCTGTAGAGTTTAAAAAAACTGTCCAATCTAAAAATGCAGATTTTTTCCTTCCTAATTACAGACATATACAAAATAAGAAAACAAAACAAAACAAAAGATCCTATGCATTAAAATGTTTTCTGATTAACTTTGGGCACTGCTTAAATATGCTTCCTCCTCCCCTGCTGCCACCAAACTAATGCTGAATCAAGAGACTGCTACTTCTAGATAGTTTTACTTGTGGGCAGCCAGCTGGGCAACAAGCTTTACATGGAACACTACTATCATTTACTGTAGCAGATAATGTAAATTGGAAAGAGAGAGAAAATTTTTGTTTTGAGACTTGCCTGATTAAGAAACCACGTTAAAATGAAGAGTACTTTACTGAGTTTTAATGAGACTGAAAACCATGAGTGGTATATTTTTAATTGTTCAGTCCAGGGAAGTTTGAATCTCTTTTTCTAGTGCAGGAGACATCTAGGCCTCGTTTTATCCCTGTCAAACTAAAAAATCAGCTGCTAGTCCTTGCTTATTCTTTGTAGTACTTTGGTTAAATTCCGCAGTTTACAAGTATGCAGGCAGTTCATATACATATATATATAAACACATATATATACGCTGTAGATATCTCAGTGCCTTTGGCTTGTTTGTTTGGGTTTTCTTTGTTTGTTTTTGTCTTGACTGGCTTATTCCCAATGATCTTCATTTTCATTAGGGCTTATTAGCTGCTGACATGCTGCTTCAGATAAGTCTAATCCATAGTACCATTCTGATGTTTATCTTTCTGAAAACAATAAGTTTGAACTTTGTCCAGAAAGAATGCTTAAACAATCATTTTAAACTGTCTTGGAAGAGAATAGCTTTTTCTGCATTAGATACAAGTTGCTTAAACATTGCCAGGTGACTAATTTCCAAATTTTATACACGTGCACAGCAGGGCAACTTATTATCATATGGTAACCAACTCTGGCATCTGTGAGTTTTCCATGTTTAGATTTCAAATCTTTTATTCCCACATCATTGAAATTGGTAGTGAAGGTGTTTGGAGGGCCTCTTTACAAACATTTTGACTCCTTAATAATTAAACAGTCACAGTATTTTCACACTTAGCTTGAAATACAGAAAGCAGACTCTTTTGTTTTGAGATATTAAAAAATGCATATGAATGAAAGCTTTTGTTAGAAGCAAAACGTATGTGATCCCACAGAATGCTTGAGACCCCAGTTCAGGAGGCTCTCATGGACTTGAAACAAGCTGATACGTAATAATCCTTCATTTACATCTCAGAGGCATTTATAAGGGAAAACAATCAAGACCAAGTAACTCTCAGAGATTATGCTAATTGAAGGGAAAAAATAGCTTAACACACAAGATGAGGATACTCGCAGGTGAAAACTTCTGATGTAGCTTTCAGGCATGTCATTAAATCAAATCCCAAATAGGCTGGCCTGATAAGCCAACAGGCTTCAGATGCACTATGGCTACCCCTCTCTTTTCAATATCATAAAAGAGACAAGCATCTATGCAAAATGCTAAAGCCTGTGATAGGATTAGCAAGTGTGGGGTTTTTTCTGCGTTATTGATATCCTACAAGACTGTCTTTAGTCAAATAAGATGGATTCTGAGAGATAATGTTTTATCATCCAGAGTCATCCAGAGCCAAAACACTTGCAAATGATATGGATGTGCAGTTACCTGCCTAAAAATTATTTATCAGCCTTCCTACTGCATTGGAACAGGCTGCCCAGGGAAGTGGCTGAGTCACCATCCCTGGAGGTATTTAAAAGACATGTAGAGGTGGCACTCAGGGACATGGTTTAGTGGTGGACTTGGCAGTGTTAGGTTGACGGTTGGACTCGATGATCTTCAAGGCCTTTTCCAACCTAAATGATTTTATGATTCTATTAGCCAGGCAATAATTAACCTCATTGTTTTGCAGACTGTGTTAGTTTTTCCTTCGCTAAATGTTCTGAGGATGGATGCTGCTGCTGTTCTTACTAGAGCTGTTACACTAAAGGAACCATGTTATCACTCTACTTGCTAACTGATTCAGCCCAAAGATAAACTTGAAACCATTTTTATTTGGGGCAAGAAACTTCATGGGGTTTTTTTTTCTTATTTCACTGCAATAAACCAGTGATCCTTCAATGTGTTATCTTTACTATAGGCATTTAAATGCTTCTCTTTAAAAAATGAGAGCATTTCTGCTCTTAAGTGCACATAATATTAGACAAATAAAATGTAGATGGTTTCCAGCTCTAAATAATCCATTCCCAGGTCAAACTGCAGAGTGGGGTTGTTAAGCACGGAACAGAATTTACTAAATGTAACTAAGCATCACTTGCAGAGATTTAAAAGTCTTGACCAGTCTGTACAGAAGGCTGGTAGCTGCTACCTTTGTATCCTCCATTAGGACTCCAAATAGGAATCGTTCGTTCTGACCTTTCATCTATCATCTACAGAAGGTCATATTCCATTAGTCATGTCTTTTTCACTCATTAGAGAAATCAAGCTCATCAGTACTCACAGCTTCTTAACTATTTCTCTTTAGTTGTGTCCCATACTTTCCTGATAACGGATCTTTCACCAGTCGCAGCAGCTGAAAAGAGGCAATAACTTCTGCTGTATTCTGGCAGGCATTTAGAACAGCGACTGCAGATAACCAGCACCTGAGGCTGCTGAAATCGTACACACTGAGGTCGCTGTGGAAGGGTCAGGCCCTCTAAAGCCAAGCCAGCTTTCAGCATTATCTAAGCTAACAGATACGATACAATAAGTCTGCTTGATGGATTCTCTGAAAAACTAAAAGCAGTCTGTGGGGTTATTTGTGACACTTTCAAATGATCATAATGAAAAAAAGATATGTTCAGCTCCCATTAGTGCTTGACAAAGTGAACAGCAACATCAGCAAAGGAGGCAGTTAGGACTGCTGTGAAGACAAGCATCAAAATGACTCGGTGCAAGCATCCTCTGTGATATTTTGGCCAATATCCTCTTCAATTCTTTGTTTCTCTTCCCATTGTCAGGATTAGATAATGCTACTTTCCCTCCCTGCTTCCACCCCAAAGTACTGAATAAATAATGAACAAAAAGAAGTTTTCCCTAACAAAATAACAAATTTTGTTCTTCAGTTCAGAATGTTTGACTTCAAGGGTTCAAAACTCCAATTATTTTACACTTGTAAACTCATTCTTTGAGCATGGAGAAAGTAACAACTACTTCTACTGAAGCACTGAAGGTTGCAGTAACAGCTCACACTTAGAGCTCTGCTTTTGCTTTTTCTCTTGCATGTAAACGTGGGAAGCACTGTCCAGTCTGTCTCACGTCATCACGACAGCACCCAGACAGCACCCAAACAGCACCCAGCACTGAAAATGCTTGGTGTCGAAGCACGTTCACAGTAGAGACAAGTGTTTTCTGTCAAACTCTACAGCTCCAGCAGCAGAAGATGACTGACAGCCAGTGCCAGAGGTGCCTACACTAAGACCAAGCTGCCTCAGGTCTACTGGCAGCGAAAAGTTTTCCTCTCAGAGCCTCAGCGTGAGAGGTTGCTGCTGCCGGCTTAGTCCATCTTCTCCAAAACTGGGGAGTCCTGTGAGCTCTCAACTGGGACTTGCCTTTAACTTGGAAATCAAATTTCCTACACATCAAGACTTCTACTTCTGCACATGTCCAGGTTACTTTCTGAACTGGGACGGAGGGAATGGGAACACGTCTGTCTGGTCCCTGCGGTTCCAGGGTGAGGTTGAGATGTTTCAGGCTAATTCTCCGCAGCACGATGAGATTGCAGATGACCCTTTGCTCACTGAGGCAGATTCCTACCTAGCCCGGCAGACCCCCCACCCCTTCCCCATGTGGATCTGCAGCTCAGTCTGCTCATGCCATAAGCATTACCCAGGTACCTGCGCCTGGGACCGAGTCTCGCGGGGAGTCCAAAGCCTAAGCTGGAAGACACCTACGTGCTCTGGCCAACACCTTGTTTGGCCAGAGCCAGGTTTCGTACCTGCACTAAGCAAAGCAATAGACAAACATCATACTTTTATGTACTTTGTTATGTTTCTGGATACTTTGTCAAGTTCTTTGTACATGAAGCCTAGTCAGCACTGACCACAGACAACAGCCAAACATAGCTTAAACGTATTGTGATCAATCTTCTGAAGAGTTTGTTCGTTTGCTTATTTGGTTTTTCACTGTTCCTGGGAAAAAACTGTTCTGCAAGCTTATACCAGTGAGGAACCCTTTTCTAATTATCGAGGTAAATTTACAGCTAGTTGATATTGCTTATTCTTTAGCTTATAACGCTTTTCTTTCTCTCTAGAATATACTTCATGCATGTACTTATAGATAGGAATCATATCTTTTTTTTCAGGCTTCATTTATTTCCATTGAATACACAATCATACATAGTGAAAAGGGGAAAAAAATCTCTTTACAGCTGGCTAATTTGCTTGGAAAGTTCTGACGGCACTTGAGAGACTGCAGTTCCTGTTCACATACTTGTCCCTTTTATCTCCGGGCTTATGATGAGTTCCAAAACTTTGCAACTTTCCCCTTTCCAAGTCACAGATTCATACTTTAAGCTCTTAATTTTACTTCGTATCAACAGCTGAAGTTAAATAAAAAAGGTAGATTTCAGTGCTGATGTTGAGTGAAGGGAAAACAATTTTCAAAGTGATTTAACCGTAGAGTAAAAAGAAAATAAAATGTGATATATTTGCAATAAATTGGTCTGATTTTAATACTATGCTGTAATACAGTTAACAGATGGAAAATTAACAGGAAGATCTATGTTTCTGTTACAGTACAGAGAAATTGAGAGAGGTCTATCAAGGGAAAAAATAATATGTATAAATTCACACAAATTATGAACATTTAAGAAAGGGTTTATAGCCCCCGGTTGTTAATACACATAAAACTACTGAACTTGATAGACTGTAATGTGGGAAAATTGCAAAGTTTTAATTAGCACTCCTGTGATTGAAGATCCTGGATATAGTTTTATTATGCAAGAGCATCTGATTTTTTAATGTGTGTTGTTTTCATGTATATTACTAAAATGACTGGCTTTCCCTTTTTGCCATTTATAAAAACCATTTTTTTGAAATATTGCACCGAAAGGTGACACACATGTATCTGACTCTCAAAAGGCTTGTAATGTTTATGGAGTGGTTTCACAGTTTATAAATTGCTTTATCCCTGCACTTGTTTATAGTTAAGAAGATTAAATGATCAAATGGCACAGAACTGCACATCCGATAGTTTGAGCCATTTTGGCACAGCAGTAAAAGAATTTAGTGAGGGTAAAACATCCAGTTCTGTCAGATTAGAGTATCACGTGCCTGCTGTTTTCTGCTCATTACCAATCTATCACTGCAGTAGTACTGTCTTTCCTGCTGCTTACACTGCAGTAACATCTGGAGGCATCATTAGAAATGGATGCTCCATAGTGAATTTGGAAATCACTGGACCATTTCACAGAAGAGAAATCCACGGAAGGCTACTAAATGCAAAGGCACCATCTCCAGCTCTGAAAGTTCATGACTGTCATTTCCCCACTCTCACATTCTCCCCTCTGCATCTGCTGTGACATATGTGCAGAGCCTGATGGCCTGACCCCATGTGCCTGCTCTTAGAAGAAGAGCACTTGGAGAAAAACAGTCCTTCAGCACTAGACTTCCAGCTACAGAAGGAGACAATGCTCCTGCTCCATAGCAGCGTTTGCTCGGTTTGCTTGTGGAGGGGGCCAATTCCCATCTAGGCAGGAGAAGATTCAACTCTTCTTCACACACCTCCTAAAGAAATGTTGTGTCATCGGATACATATTTAGAAATGGGTCTTAAGCTTTTGTGCTGATGTCATTTCACACTAAAAATACCTCCTTGAAACAAGGATTGACAACCTTCCTGGGTGGGAACCCATTCAGACGGTGGACTTCTCAGCCTGTTCTTTCTATCTCTTTATTTATGTGTAAGGTGCCCTGTACTGGGGGCTGGAGACATTGCTACAAAGACAGAGTGCAATCAACTAAAAGAATACCTTATAACTCACTGATTATAAGATGAGCATGGTGCGTCTTACCTCCATACACAACATTTGAGATTAGTGTTCCAGCATATGGGGTGAACCTTTTACTCAGGGTCCCCTGGGAGAGTGGGCAGCACCCTGCTCCTGTAAATCAGGCTTACACCTGAATATTCAAAATATCTCAGAGGCAACATTTTTTTCCAGCCATCTGTCCTGGTAACTTATTAACAGATCACTGACTCTTTGGGATCTAACACTTCCCATAGTTATGTCAAACTGAGGTAGCTACTTTGATGTGTCTGATACAAAGACTGTCACTTTGGGGAATCTCACCCGTGTCTTTAAATCCAGGTGCTCTGTAGAAGTCTTTTTAAGCATATTAATTTCTCGTTTTCCTTTGGCCATGCTTTGAGGATTGAACTCTCTTTTAATGCCACGCTTAACACCTGCTCAATTTTCCCATCCATCCTTTAAGCATTTTATGTTTTACTGTTTGTTTGTTGTTTGTCTGTTTGTTAAATGCAGCACAACTGCACTAGGCTCCCAGCAGAAATTGGCAGGGGGTGGGGGGGAGAGGGTGGTGGTTCTTTTTAGCCTCCAAACTGCATCTAGGTGGCTTCTTTGGGAATTTCTTGTTCTTTTTTTATTAATTGTTTCATTTTTATGTAGCTTGCTTTTGCAAAAGGGAACATCTGCATGCGGGATTTATTTGACCTGCTGACCTGCTATGATAAGAAACCTGCCATACCCTGGTTGCTACTACAAAGCGACTGTCTAATGTCTTGAACTAGGTCCCGCAAGCCACTCCAGACCAAACTTAGGTTGGCATGTTCAAGGATAAGACAAATCTGCCTTTCTGAACAGTGTTATGAGAATGCAAGAATTCTCTCCACACCTCTACTCGAGCTGTTGACATGTTCTTTCCATAGATAGCTGAAATGTCCCACTTCTACTACCTGATATCATTTAGACTTAATAACTGCCATGACTCTGATCACAGGATCAATATGTTTTTAGTGCTTAATATGGGGACATCCACCCATGAGGATTATATTCTAGGCTGCTTCTCTGATATTTTTACACTTAATGTAATCCTTTTGCAGGCAGCATCACTGAGCATCTTCACCCTATTACTCACGTAAAGTTCATTGCCAGGTAACACTATCCCACCCATCCTGTTTCCACAAAGTATCCCAGGTGCTTATTATGACAAGGTTCTCATCTGATGCCAAACATCCTAGTTCCTCTGCTTTTATTTTTTATCTCAAGAAGTCTGCCTGCTTTGCTGCCAACATGAAGTCACCTTGCAGTTTTCCCTGATGTCACTGATCCCGGTGATGACGGATTCTCACTGTCAGCCTTTGCTTCTCATTGCCTTTAATAGGGCCCTCTCTGTTCCAGGAGCTTCTTCAGACCTTGAGTGTGACATCCACTAAAGGGTGGGACATATACTAGGCTTTCTTTTCCTAGCAGATAATTCCCTTTCCTGATGACTTACATCCTGCCCTGTAGCGCAAGGGCTGCTGTAGCAAGAAAACATCTCCATAAGCCTCCTCTGCGAACCCCTGTTTTTCTCTGGTGCTCCACCTCAGCCACTCTCATGTCAGAAGAATAAACCCATCCTCTCACCAGGTACATGCATATTAGGCCTACTGCCTGCTCAGGTTACACTTTGAACTTTATACGATAGTCCAGGTGATGCCCACTCTTCTGGGGGACCTCAAACAGCATTTTGAACTTAAATACTATGGGGGTTTTGGTGGGTCTAGCTTTTAACTTTCTCCTTTGGAGGAGTCGTTAAGATTATTCTCCTATTCCTCTGCTCTATCATTATTAAGACAATCAGCAACAGATGAGAACTACCCAAAGATGTGGTGGAGGTGGCTGATACTCTCATAACCATTCCTGGTACAAATACCCTCATTTGTGAGCTGCCATCTTTTGTCTTGGTGGTCCTGAGCACTCTCTATTCAATACTCAGGATAGCAGATTCACCTTGCTCAGCCTAACCCCTCCACTTTACGTGACAGTCGCTCAACTCTCGCAGCAGCATCCGCAGCGCCAGCAAGCTCCTACCCACCCTGAGCAAGCAGTCACTGTCAACGAACTGGTCACACCAGCCAAACTCTGCACACCGTTTTCTGCTTTCCAGGAGCCAGACCTTACTCTTCTTCCTCCTGACCTCCACAGGCAAAACCTCCATGCAATCGCTCTTGCTCATTGCCCTCCTAATCTGAGAGAAATAGAGTTTTTAGTAAGAGTTTCTCAGTATCTGGCACAGGATTTTTGGTTGCTGTTGCTGCTCTTTAGCTTCAAAAGGGATGGGTCCCCAAATATACTGCCTTTATTTACAGCAGTTCCACATCGTTTGGAGTTTGGTTCAGCTCAACAATTAACTCTTTAGGTACTGACTGAATTACTTTGCTAAGTAAAGGCTTCAAGAAGAGGCATCATTAAAACCAAAGAGGCTATTGCAAGGTAAAGGTCATCTCATAAGACCAGAGGATGGCTAAGAGAGTACTTGATTGACTTTAATAGCTACACTTTTAAAACAGATGTGTAACTTTACTGCTGCCTTTACAAAGGCCACCTCTGCCAACATCTGCCAACACTCAGTGACAGATACAATTTTTCAGTGTAATAAATTCAAATGATAAAATCCAAGGACTGCCAGGTAACACCAGGCGTAGGTTCACACATCAGTGAGTCTTTGCTTATGTATGAACTTATCTGTCAATAGCTGCCTAAACAGAATTCTTGGTGAGGGCAATAGAAACAGCATATTATTATCAGGAAGGTAGAGGGTTATATTGCTGATATTCTTGCAATTAACTCATATTCACTGTGCAAAAGCCTAAATATTACGCCAATAAATATGAAAAATCAACCCCCATACATCCAAATGGAAATGCAATTTCTTTTCCCATTGTGTAAGTATAGGAAAGTGGATTTCAATTTAAAATCACAAATGTTAAAGCTTTAAAGCAATCTAAAAGAACAGAAGAACAGAAAGTTGAGTACTTTATGACCTAGTGCTCTCACACAAATTGGGGAGCAATATAAAATGAAAAATAGGGATTATCTATTAATGTGAGAATAAATCATAAAAATGAAGACATTAAAATCTTTAATATTAATAATATTCTAAGGTACATGACAGAATTACCGTGTATTCCTGTGCATAAAATCTTTTGTTAACTTTAAATACATCATACTGGCTTACAGTTCAATTTCTTCAGTTAAAGAAAAGTTTAACATAAGACTGAGTGAAAATGAAGTCTTCGAGCTCGTCAATAGAATTTAAGTGGATAAAAATTTAAACTGTCAGTTCGGGGTTTGGTTTTGGCTTAAGTAATCCCAAAGTGCAAATTATTTCTATATCATGTGAATTTTTAGGCCATAACAACATTCTTCAACATTTATTATAGTTCAAATACCAGCACAAGTCACTTTTCATTCCTTTATTACTCACTGTAAGTATTAATGCCTTGATATCTATTTAGAAGGAAGAAAAGAAGAAAGGAAGAACAGAAGTAACATTTCAGCCATCAATCAATTACAAGAAAACAATGTTAAAATAATGCAAAACAGACAAAAAAGTACGACTCTGTAAGTTTCTTTTAAAAATATGTCAAGGAAAATGTCGTCTGAAGTCCCACAGGCCAGCAGAACAGCACCGACTTTTCTGCTATGTGTCCTGAGCCATGGCTGGTCACAGCAACCATCTTCTGTTCTTGGACTAGCAGAGCAGGAGCACAGACAGCTCGGTGAAGCCACACTGACTGTGCCACTGAACAGGAGACTGTGGGTTAGTTTTTCTTTGCAATCTTGTTGAAAAGGGGAAGACGTTTGGGTTCGCTCCAACAGAACAATGCATTGCTTCTGATAAGGAGAACACCTGCAGAGTTTTCATGTTGCTCATGTATTCACAGATTCCCAGACTACTTTCCTATTTTCTTCTGCAGTTTCAGTGGGGAACCTAGATAGCGCAGACTCAAGAAATGAAAAGCAAGCCCTTGCAAAACCAGTCTTTGTCATGCTTAAATCTCTCCTGCTAGACTCTGCAGGGAATTGATTGCATTTCCATCTGTTTGGTGTTGCATCACATTTTATAATTTCTCATCATATAGCAGTAGATTGCAGCCAAAACAGCTTTGTGACATTGGGGAAAAAGGGAATCAAAAGATGGAGAGAAACTCGGGTTGGGGTTTTTTTTTCTATTTTCCAGTTTTATTTTAGCCTTCACTTAGCTCTGTATGATTGTACAAAGGGTAGGCACAGCACCACACAACCCCGTGCCTAACAGCTACCATTAACAAGTGGCTTTTCAGTGTTGAAAGAATTACCCATGAGCTTGGAATCAAAGTGAAGCACAGAGGAGTTAGAGACGCTGGGTGACAGCAAAGGCCTTGAATGTGTGGCCACAGGATGATACCAGAGACCCTTGAAGACTGATCTTCAAGAGAGGAATTCAGCTTTGCAAGATGGGTAATTTGTTTTAGGAATAACATAGAGAAGACAGAGTAAGTATCCATTAAAGATAAAACGCACTGTGTGTTGTAAATTCTGATGAACTTACACACCAATAAGAGAAGAACAAGAGGAGTGTGTTAGCAAGCAAGAAAGGGACTCAAGAGGGAGGAGGACGATACTCCCATCGTCCACTTCAAACTCTCCCAGTGAAGGACTCAGGATGCTGATGACAGTCTGCAAATTCCCTCTCTTCCCCTGCCCATCTCCTGGCTGAAGTCATCACCCTGGGAACCCAGAGGGGCATGGGAAGGGGAGCCACACCATCAGGGAGAGAGAGAGAGAGAGAAAGGTAGTAAATTATTTGTGTATGCAGTTTGAACTGAGTACAATTTGAACTAAAATTATTAGCATCATTGTAACTAACTGGATTAATGATGGTTCTATGCACGGACTGGCAGGACTAATCGTAAGGCATGTTTCTTTGGCCCGCATGAATGGTGCGATTTGTCGTGTGACTATCTATCTGGTGGAGAGTTCAAACAGCCCAGTTTGTAATTTAGATGCAACAGAGTTGTAACAGATTGGTGTCGTGGTTTAACCCCAGCCAGCAACTAAACACCACGCAGCCGCTCACTCACTCCCCCCCCACCCAGTGGGATGGGGGAGAAAATCGGGAAAAGAAGCAAAACCTGTGGGTTGAGTTAAGAACGGTTTAATAGAACAGAAAAGAAGAAACTAATAATGATAATGATAACACTAATAAAATGACAACAGCAATAATGAAAGGATTGGAATGTACAAATGATGCGCAGTGCAATTGCTCACCACCTGCCAACCGACACCCAGCCAGTCCCCCGAGCGGCAAATCCCTGCCCCCACTTCCCCGTTCCTATACTGGATGGGACGTCCCATGGTATGGAATACACCGTTGGCCAGTTTGGGTCAGGTGCCCTGGCTGTATCCTGTGCCAGCTTCTTGTGCCCCTCCAGCTTTCTCGCTGGCTGGGCATGAGAAGCTGAAAAATCCTTGACATTAGTCTAAACACTACTGAGCAACAACTGAAAACATCAGTGTGTTATCAACATTCTTCGCATACTGAACTCAAAACATAGCACTGTACCAGCTACTAGGAAGACAGTTAACTCTATCCCAGCTGAAACCAGGACAATTGGACATAACAGGTTTGGAGAAGTTAGCTCAGTTTAGACTCTCCCTTGAGAAGATGTGAAGTAACTTGCTTCCCAAAGTGCAGATCAGTACATTTGCACACTGACTGCTACAGATGCTGAGGTGAGTCATACCCATTTGAATTCACAGCTTAATTCACTAAGCATAGTTGCTTAACTTCAGTGAACCATGTAAATCAAGACCATTTAAGTGAGGAGAGTTACACAGATGAAGACAAGTCTACAGACAAGTTTGTCACCACTTCACATAACCCAGTAGAGTTACGTGTCTGGGGAACTGAAGAGATTTCATTGTTTTGGCTAATCTCCCTCTGACTTCATTTCAGAGTGAAGCATTTAATTTTCTTCTGTTTCTCCAGACTTGTAATACTCTCGACTAAGTCATCTGTATCAAATATATATCGATATATCACATGAAAAAAAGTAAAAACCATTGGGTGACCATGGATTGCAGTCTAAAGCAGGTGTAGATTTACCATAGAAGCTTGGACCTATTCATCCTCTTCTTCCCGGGGCACCAATTGCTGCAACAAGAAATGTTTCTCCCCTGCTTAGAATGAGACTTTTTTAAAACCCTCTCAGCTTCAGGTGAGGTTTTACATTCTATAACTGCATTTTATTAGCTGTGGCTAAGCCACTGTTAATATATAATTAATTACCTGCTGATCAAATGTCACCCAACGTAGCACTTTTCAGTATAAAGCACATTTTTTTCTAACATGAAAAACTGCACCTTCATTGCCAGGGGAGGAGGAAAGTGGAATGAAATCAAAATGATTTAATTTTCTTAATTAATTAGAAGTTATTTTATTTTAGTAATTTTAGTGGGTAGCCATTCTCTACTCTTTCACATCGCTTCATGAAACTTATCTACTCTTTTCTTGCTAGAAAATAAAATCTGTTGGAGTCTCAGGGAGAATCCTACATTGTCATTACACGTGCAGTTTTTCTCCATACAGTTGCATGGCCAGAGGGCAGAATGATGCCACCAGCCTTTTGGCCTACAGCTCCCATATCTCCAGTGCAGCTCAAATGTTGAAATGGTTCAAGGACAAGCACTTCAGCCATTCTTTCTGCCTAGACAACTGCTCGGCATATCGGACTCTTCATTGCGTGCTGGAAAGATACTCTGCTTCTGCATGTTTCTCAGTCTTTAAAAATCATGTCCTCAACCTTCAGGAGTGTAGAGGAGCAACTCCACAGTTTACAGCCTATTACACTCTGTTAGTCAGAATTGTTAAGTGTAATCATGGAGCTGTACAGGAACAATTTTGCGGGGATCATTCCGCTTCAAACTTATTTCATTCCAAACCAGAATGAAAACAAAGATGAGGTTCACTACTGGTGCCAAGTTAAGCAGGACAGCAAAGGTTTAATATTAGCTATTAAATTAATATGAGTTATTAGTTCAAAATGTTGCAGGAAGGTCATCTGATGGAGGCTAGATAGTAGGCAAATTTCATTTTCAGTAAATGAAAAGTAACATATATACTGAAAAAACAATTCTAACTATGCACATACAATTTCTCAATGAAGTGTTAATAGTCAGCAGAGGGGTCAGGAGTCAGTGCAACAGTTCCCCGCCTGGTAGTTGTCTGCCTGGCAGCAGTCAAAAATCGCTAACTAGACTATTAGGTATTCTTTGAAAGGAACAGAAAATGCAACAGAAAACATTATCAGACAGCTCCATAAATCTGTGATGCTATTTTGGATATTGTATGCAGTTTGTGTCCCAGCATCTCAGGAAGGTTATAGTAGAACTATAGAGGGAACATAAAAAGAATGCAAGAATTTTTAGGGATAAGAAACCACGGTAGAAAAAAAACAAACCAAAACAAATAAAAAATAGTTAAATTTATTAGGTTGCTTCAACCTGGAAGAGAAATGACTGAAGCAAGAAATGGTAGAAGTCCATGGCATGTATAAAATAAAGAGAATCTGTATAAACTATGCCTTGTCTTGTAAACAGAAATAAAGGAACAGCAAATTATTATCAGGCAGCAGAAGTAAGAAACAGTTTGCACATATTGTATAATTCACCTCTGAAATACACTGCTACAGTGCATTGCTGGTGACAAGAAATGTCATAAGTTCAAAAAGCAAACAGGCAAGTTTCTGAGGTAACTGTTCAGTACAACTGTTCCCGGTAGGTATTTCATGTAGCCTCCAGGTCAGGAAGTCGATAGCCTGCAAGAATATTGTGCATGTGCTGTGTAGACTGCCATCAGAAAACCTTTTCCCAGTGTCAGTACTCCCCAGTTTTGTGGTCAGGCAGGTGAATAATCCCCAGTTTGGGCACTGAAAAGTGCAAATTCTTCTACTGCCGGAGGCAATGATCAATCTAAAAGGAAGTGTAAAACTCAGAGATAAACAATATGTATACCCCTGTTCTAAAATGTTGAAGTTTCACTTTATTTGCTTACATTCATTTACCTGTCAGGAACAGTTGGAGCTTAGCTATGAAGGGGACATACACAGAGCCATTATTTCAAAGTGACTTGTTAAATATTCAACAACATGGGAGCCCTGTGTGGTTTCACTCAGGATGCATATGGAGAGATTAATCTGAGGTGAAACTACACTATGTCTCAGCATAGTTTTGTCAATAAAGAGACATTCAATTGGCTTTCCAAAGGGTGTCAACCTGTCTTAGCTAGAAGCATAACATTTAAGGGAAAAAAAGGGGGTAGTTTCCTGGACAGTGTAATTGTTTCTCTGAATTATATCATCTTCTATAAAGAGAAATTGTCATTCCTTCATTTTTTAATTTTTCATAGATCATCAAAGTAACACAAAATCATGCTGCTGTCAGGTCATCACAGAATCACTGAATCATAGAATGGCTTGGGTTGGAAGGGACATTTAAAGATCATCTAGTCCAATCCCTCTGTCATGGGCAAGGACATCTTTCACTAGACCAGGTTGCTCAAAGCCCCATCCAACCTGACTTTGACACTTCCAATGATGGGGCATCCTCAACTTCTCTGGACAACCTGTTCCAGTGTCTTACTGCCCTCATCGTAAAAAATTTCTTCCTTATATCTAATGTAAATCTACCTCTTTCAGCTTAAAGCCATTGTCCCTTGTTCTGTCACTACAGGACCTGGTAAAAAGTCTCTCTCCGTGTTTCTTGTAAGTCCCCTGTATGTATTGAAAGGCTGCAGTAAGGTCTCCCCTGAGCCTTCTCTTCTCCAGGCTGAACAGTCCCACCTCTCTTAGCCTTTCTTCATGGGAGATGTCTTCCAGCCCTCTGATCGTTTTCCTGGCCCTCCTCTGGACACGCTCTAAGAGGTCCATGTCCTTCTTGTCCTGGCAACCCCAGAACTGGGTGCAGTGCTCCAGCTGGGGTCTCCTGAGAGCTGCGAGGAGGGAGTTTTCTTTCAGCTCTGATCTACCAGCGCCAGTGGTGGTGAACTTGGGGAGCCTGTGTGTTTCCAAGAGAGCAGGGCTGGGTCAGTAATTCCGGAATGACCTGGATTTTGGCCTCACCCTAGTTTAACTGTTACTGATTTAGCAGAGCCACTTGGAAATCGGTTTTCATTCACTGAGAATGATTTCAAGCTACCGAGCCTTTTTATTATGCAGGGGAAACAGAGAAAAAACAAGCATCCCAGATTTCCTCCCTTTTCCACTACGAATGATCTCACCTTCTTTTTTGTCAAACATTTTTTTGCTCCTCAGATGTGTAATTTAAGAAATTTCTGATCTGTGTCAGAGGTGCATCAAAAACTGTTTGAAATAACTCTTCCCATTGAAGAACTTGTTCTAACAAATGGATGACAAAACCTTTTAATTAAAAATGCTCCAGAACAGCTCTGAAGGAATAACTTTTTAGGAGGTTATTATTTCTCATAAATTTATAAAGCTGCAAGGTCTGTGGAATTATTTTCCTATGCTTGTAGGTTATGATATTCTTTGTTCAAAATGAAACTATGTTCGGATCAAATTATTTTATTTAAAAGGAATATCTAAACAATCAGTTGATGCCTTGTTTTCTGATAAGCGGTAGCTGTGTAGCTCTGTAGCTGACATTTGAAGGAACTAATTACTTGTTACACAAATATTGTTAGGAAATCAATGAGCCCTGATTTAGACAAGGTTGTTCTGTTTTGTTTTGTCTTAAAACCAAATAATTGTTGAGACATTCTGACAGAGGAAGTTTGTTAAAACTGCTCATTACTTATCCATAAGACAGGGAAATGCAGGAGAAAGAATGAGAGCATTTATCTGTCCAGTGAAGTTCCCTGATTAACTTAATTGCAAAACAGATGAAGACAGTTACTGATTAGAGGTTATTTCACTCTTATGCACAGATGCACTTGCCGTGGACTTGAGCCAGGTCCTAAACCAAACAGCACAGTATTCTACTTAAAAGATATTGCAAGACTTGATACATGGTAATTAATCATAGGAGGCTGATTTAGTTTATTTAAGAGTGTGCATGAAGGCTGTGAGATAAGGGAAAACTGCGGTCTAGATCCTTGAAGTAAATAAGTCATTTTTATTCTCTTCTGGTTTGAAGTTATTTGGACACAACAAGATCCCCCAGTCCGAAAGCTGAGCGTCACAGAGATTGGTTGGAGTGAACTCACACAGACATGTGGAAAAACATCCTTCCGACCAGTGTATGTCATGCTCAGTAACCTGTAAGAAAAGATTCTAGTTCAATGTGCTATTAATTTTGACAGTTAAAAAGGATTTGAGCAAATAAAAGAATGCAATTCAGTTGCTTCCAAGGTGTTTCCTCAGTCTCCTGACAATTTCACAGTAAATGTGTTCTCTCTAAATAGCTTCTTCCAATGAGCTAGAAGAACAATGCAGGTAATTCTGTTAGACTGAAGGAATATGTTTTCTCGGTATCTTTTAAAATACCTGCAGTGTGAGCTCTGCTTGTGAGTAAAGGCCGCCCACTGGAGTGATTTAGACACTCCATGTTTAAGCCAAAGACAACAATGTAGTTCTTGCCATATTAACTGAATCTGGAGACTTCAATGTTAAAATCTGGAGTTGCAAACTGTTGTTCAATAGATGATTTCTTTAACTGGAGGCTCAGAAGGCTCTGATCCTGGAGAGATCACAGGGATCTGTGAAAGGTAGGTTACAAAGGCCTTAGTGCTGTGCTTAGAAATTAAATTATTCAATTGTTTTTCCTACCTCTGAGGTTAATACGTTTTATGGGCTTTGTTACCTCCAAAGCTTCTATACTGACTAGCTCTACCATTTTTCAGGCTAGACACAAAATACCAGATATAAGTTTATGGGATGGCAAGTCTGTACCCAGCAAGCTTCAGCAAAAGAACAGAACTGTTGCCTGTTTGGTATTTCATTGTCTTCCCCCCCCACACACCTTATAAATAGTGAAGCCATAAATCTGATGCTGTGAAAGAGACTGTTTAGACTGAGTTTTGCCTTTAAACATTCTTGCTATATTTTGTAGGACATTGACTTTTTCAACTCTTTCAGAAAGCCGTATGTACATCAATACAATTGGTACTTTGTCTGATTATCTCTAGTCAAGTATCAAGGCAATCAGAAGGGCCCTGTACGCTGTTCACCACCTCACTATCACTTACCAGTAACCCTGGGGACACAGAATGACATCTTCTTTAATCTGTAAAAGCATAAATGGGAAACTCCAAGCTCTTCACAAAGCAGCAGAACTTATATCCCTGACCAGATATTCTTTACATTTGGTATTCAGCAATTCATTTGGACTCCTACCTCCCTGGCCAATGATAATGCAAATAAAAGGAGAAAAAGGAAAAGGGAAAGGGAAAGGGAAAGGGAAAGGGAAAGGGAAAGGGAAAGGGAAAGGGAAAAGGAAAAAAAGGAGGAAATCCGTCTCCAAAGGACTCGAGGAATGTCATCTTAGCAACCAGAAATCAAGATATTATTAGTTGAAAATTCATGCCGCTTAATAAACAGATTGAGCTTGCCTGTAGAAATATGAAGTCTTAGGATAATAACTTAAAAGTTTTCACTGCATGGATGAACATTAGAAATTTACTCAAGAAAACAGTAAGAAACTTTGCACTTTTCTATCACTTGAGTTCCAGAGCCAGAAGAAAAATACTGTGTGTCATATAATAAAGCAGCAACAAAGACATTCAATCACATACTACAAACAAGATTTAAAGCCAGATAATGTTTAGCAATTTGGATCAGATCCACATCTCATATAAATGTCATACCTTCACTTCTTCTAGTCAAAGTATGAGAATTTACTTCAGCTGAACATTTTCACTCCAATCACTACTCTAAAGCTTAATAAAACTTTCTTACTTTGGTGTGTGGGTGAAGAAAAAAAGCTTTATTTTATGTTGCTTCCATTTTTATCATTAACCCAAAATTGTCTTGAATTAAACTTTTTTTCAGATTTTCCACTCTTTTCTTCCTATTGGCTCAGAGAAAACCAGACTTTGTTCAATTCTTGTGTTGCTTTCTGTTTTGGAAAACACAGTTCAATGCTAACTTAAACAGATTTTCAATATTCTCTTAGTACTTAAGAACGGATAGCTTCAGCTGAACACTGTAAACTCAGATCCTATGGTATCATTAAACGTAATTTGTAAGATTGTATGGAAGCATGGGGTTTTATGGCTGTTATATCAACAGTAGAAGCAGTGATCTGGGGGAAAGTTTGTTGAAGTTACATATTTATTAATCCATAAGACCTAGCCATAAGATTTTGGAACACAGTGATACTGAGTTTAGCAGACATGCATTGTTTGAGCAAAAAGCTAGATTACCTAATATTTAGTCAAAAAGATCTGAATAAACATAGAGAAATTTAAAAATGGATAAATAATCTGTTTATATGCACAAGTAATTTATTCTCTGTAAATACTGAAAGGCAACCTGCTAAAAATACCTGTATGGTTTGGGTTTGTTGTTTTTTTTTTTTTTCTCTTCAGGATTTCAGAGTTTTCTATTTTGACTCTAATTTTGCTATTAAAACAGCATTTAATGAAATTGTTACATCCTACAGTTGTACTCTGACCATTCCAGGCAACCTCTCCTGCACCAGATTCCCCCCGGTACTGATTGATTGGCTCCTGGTTTTCAGTTCTTCTTGAGCTTAATTTCCTCCATTCACGCCATAGAAACCATTGACAATGAAGACATAAAAACATTACTTTCTACACGATTTTTTTTTAGTATACAAGCTTGTCTTTACCATATATGACAATCCTGGAACATAGTGTTCATATATTATAAGCAAGCGATTTATGGGGAGTGACCAGCTTCTGGCTGATCAGCTACCCTGCTTTGCTTCATATTTCCCTGGAATAACTGCTAACAGTGGTTTCAGTAATGGCATTTGTTCAGCACTTCTATGTTGTGTGGGCTTGGGGCAGGTCTTCCTGCAGAACAGTGTAGATGCCACTCTATTTGGTTTAAAAATCAAGGGATGAGGATGATTCTCCATGGCCATCGTATTTAAAAACAGTTTCAAAATTTTAAAAAATCTTTTATTATTGCCTCCAGAACATATAGCTTGTGAATGTCTTTCTTAAATGAAGGTAAAAGAATAGAGCTTTTTTCCATGTAATTCTTCAGCCAAACAACAGATGAAAACAACAGAAGAAAAACAAAAGAGGCTGGATCCAGTATATCTAGGTCACTTTGAACACAACAGCTACACTCATTTAAGTCTCAACAGAATGTTTCCTTCTCAAGAACTCTTAGCAAAAAAAGACTTCTTGTATTGTTTAGACTAATTTTCCAGGCATAAACTCTTTCCAGACTTTTGGCAGAAAATTGAATGTCTCCTGCATAGTGCAGAACCAAGGTTTCACTGTCAAATCACCCATCAAATTGCACTTGACTCGTGATTCTGTTCACTGAGTAGCTACAAATCATCTGCAGGTGTTTCTCTGGTTCCAAAGGAGCTGCTTGCTGCTGTTGTTTTCATGTTTTTTCACCAACTCTGGGTAAGCAGTTCAGCTCTTCTACAGAGCTGGACAAAAGGCGGACCTCAGGGTCCGGGGAATCCTAGTGCTGCCCCTTGAAAAAGCTTTGGAAACTCTCTTTAGGAAGAAATGCTTTGTTCAGGGAGTCTACACTCCCTGAAATCTGCATTTGTTTCAGCTGTTGAGGACTCCTGGGGACTACTACTTGATTTATGGGTAGAAGGACCATGTAAATTAATCCATGTCTAACTCCTTTTTTCATCACTGGCAGTTTCACTTCTTGAAGTGTCTGTCTGTAGGCTAACACCTGTAGGACATTTTTAGGATGCTGCAGTTGTGTTCATTTTACCACATATCTTTCATGTCTACATTCTGGATTTAAGTCATCACTCAACAAATTTTATACAATTTAATATAAAGCTCATCCTTGCTTAAGAGCCACATGTTTGTTGACTTAATATTTACAAGACAAATGCATGTTTACATATATGGGGCTACACTGCAGAGGATTTGTAGCTCAGTCATGAACTTACAGAATTTTTCAGTTTTTCTTTTTTATAACCATTTCACACCCTTACCCACACTCCTGACTTCATGTTTTAGTTCCAAAAATTAATTTATTTTAAGTGAATGGTGTAGCAACTTGCTTTGACTCAGATGGGACTTTGCTAGGATTGGAGTTGTTTCCTATCCAATTTTGTTTGAATAGAAAACAAATACTGTGGCAGATATTGCTATGATACAGCTGTTCTTCTGTCTCACAGTAAATAAATAAAAATACATGTTTCATGAGGCCAGGCTGTATTACGAGGCAGATGAGGGAAGTGCTGAGATGGTTAAAACTTGAATAATCTTGAAGCCATAAGGATGAAGTCTGTCTTCTCTAATACAGGAAGAAATTGAAGTGAAGACAAACTGGATACTGTATAGAGAGTCTGCCTTATTTCTGGCTGGATGTACCAGCTCAGCTGCCCATTGCACATAATCCATGTAATAGCTGCTGAAGCACGAATTTGTTTAACTCCTCAAATGAAGCTAAAATTTCTTTGGGGAAGTGATGAACCCGTATACATTTATGGTGTGAAACATGTTTTATATTCATGTCTATTGACAGAGCTTGTGCTGGCTAGTTAGGCAGCAAGTCCTTGGGTAAAGTTGATTCTGCTTCTGGTTTGACAATGTGATTTCTGGGAGAATTTTTTTTTTTTTCTTCTCACATGCTGTGGAATTTCTGCCTTTCTGGGAAATGCTGCCATTTTTATTTACTTCTGTTGTTGTTATCTGGTGAATTATGTAAAGGAAAGGATAGCAATCAGCCTAGACATAAACTGTGGCAAAACCTCATTTGGCTATAGTAATACCAAAATTTTGAGTGAGCCTACAGTACTACAGCATGGATAAACACAAATGCCTATGAGTGACTGAGTAAGGGCTCTAGCTGGGTGCACATTTTTGTACATATGGTCTTCATTATTCAAAAATACCTTCAGATCAGCCATTTGGATAAAGTCCATTCTTCCCTCCCTTAAAGACAAAACTAGCAGGGATTTGAATAAAAGCAGGTTTTCCAAAATTTTTGGAAAGAAGCAAGTTATGAGTTGGTGGTGATTCTCTGACATGCTAGTTTTTGTGAGTTATGTATGGCAGCAGTGCAATTTATTATCCACTCCCATCTACCCACAATGCTCCTAGACAACGTATGTAAGCACTTCTATGAGGCATCTACTTTTCAGATTAAATTATGAAGAGTAAATCATGTCTTGGAATCTACAGTTGAGCTAGAATTATAACTGAGTTTTATGGAGATTGAGTGGAATATAAAGGAAGCACCATGCTCAGGCTATAGATTCTACTTTAAAGCCACCCAGCATGTTGTCATCAAAGATTGTTCATGGCCCTGATTCAGGAAAATATGTGCTGTCTTCAGGACAGCATTTAAGCTCTTTCCCAGGGCATGGGACTATAGTAATGTAACTGTTAGGGTGCTCTTGTCTCCTAGTTTCTGACAAATGAAAACAAGAGATATGAACCTTGAGCAAATTAACCCTTCCATAAGGAACATCAAGAATATCATAAATAGGAAGCTAGAGGACTGTTGAGACTGGGGTTAAATCATCAAGAATGTTTTAAAAATCACATTGCACTGATATGTCTACTTATGGCCTACACACTAAATAGGTTTTATCCTCCCAGGTTCCTAAGCTGAATCCATTGGTTATACTATTCACTATTGTCTGGCTCTGGGCCCTGCCTCCCTGCCAGCCTTCCTTCCTTCCATTTTATTTATTCAAAACTGCCATGCTTCAATTACAAACAGGAATGGAACTGTAAAAAATTAGCCTTTTTTCTAATCCAGGAAAGGGAGAAGAGAGAAACTTCACTGGACTACATTAACTACAATTTTTTGAGTGTATCTTTCACTTCTATCGGAATATCATCTATCAAATGCACTGTATAGAATAAAAGGATTAAAAAATATAAAATAATCATAACAACATTTTAGAATTAATTTGAAAAGAAAATTAGGTCATGCCATGAACTGAAAATAATAATTCTTTTTTATTTCACACTTCACAGCAATCTCCACTGCCAGCAACTGTTTATTGATTTTCTTTAGGAAATTATAGCAGAAGGACAGTGCAACAACTAGGGTACTTGCCTAAAGTCATATGGCTTTTAGTCCTTATTTTCTGTGTGTAGAATAGGATTAAGACCAATAAAAGAATTTAACTGGTGAGGAACTTTATGGCAGTAAACACAAAAATGGCCTGCCCAGGTATTGTGATGGTGATGGCAGCAAACAGAGAATCATTTAATAAGGAAAGACAAAGCTAGTCAGGAAAATTTCAGCTAAATGCAATTTATGCAAAGGGGTGATAAATCAAAACAAAAATCACAGTCTTTCTGCTTTTTTTTCAATATTCCTTGGGACAATTTTCTGAGATAATTCAGGACAATGAATTCAGGATATCTCAGGATAGTTCCTGTGGTTAGGGGACTCCTTTAGACAGCTGACCACACATGTTCAAGTCTCTGCTCTCATCTTTACCTCTGGGAAGAAAAATTTGTATCTCCCTCTGGTAGATGGATGTCGTGGTTTAAGCCCATCTGGCAATAAAGCACCACAAAGCCACTCGCTCACTCCTCCCCCTATCCCAGCCCCAGTGGGATAAGGAGGAGAAAATGTAAAGAAACGGTCCGTGGGTCAAGACAAGGACAGGGAGGGATCACTCACCACTTACAGTCACGGACAAAAGACAAGCTCAACTTGGGGAAACAAACAAAATCAATTTAATTTACTATCAATCAAATCAAAACAAAGATATTAGCAAGTAAAACCAAACCTTAAAAACACCTTCCCCCCACCCGTCCCTCCTTCCTGCCTCAACCCCACTCCCGGTTCTCACTATCTCCTCTCCCAGCAGTGCAGGAGGATGCGGAATGGGGGTTGGGGTCAGTTCATCACTCGCTGTCTCTGCCGCTCCTTCCTCCTCAGGGGGAGGACTCCTCGCTCTTCCCCTGCTCCACCATGGAGTCCCTCCCATGCACTGCAGTTCTTCATGAGCTTCCCTGGCGTGGGTCCTTTCCGCCGACCCATCTTCAGTCACAGACTGCGCCGGCGCAGGGTTTCCTGTGGAGTCACCACCATCTTGGGGGCATCCCCCTGCGCTGGCGTGGGCTCCTCTCTCCCCAGGCTGCAGGTGGGCATCTGCTGCCCCGCTCCCCTCCATGGGCTGGGGGGGACAGCCTGCCGCCTCACCACGGGCTGCGGGGGCATCAACCTCCTCCGGCGCACCTCCTCCTCCCCTCCTTCCTCACTGACCTTGCTGCCTGCACAGGGGTTTCTTTCACATCCCGCTCTCCTCCCCCGCTGCAGGCTCCCTTCTTAAATCTGTTCTCCCAGAGGGCTACCGCCATCGCTGACAGGCTCGGCCTTGGCCAGCGGCGGGTCCGACTTGGAGCTGGGGAAGCTTCTGGCAGCTTCTCACAGGAGCCACTCCTGAAGCCTCTCCTCCGCTACCACAACCCCACCACACAAACCCAAAGCAATGGAATAAAAACAAATACTGAAAACCCACAAGGTAAGACTGCTGTTCTTTTCTGAAAATCTGTGAACCACAGACAAACTGTCTGTTTGAACCCTAAAGGTGGGTTTCAACTCAGTTAATCACTGGTATCTGCAGTGTGGGTGTCTGTGTGTGAGCTACTCATTTTAGTTTTGTGTAGTTAGTGGAGATCCACTCAGTACAGTCAATGGAGTGTGTAAGACTATTCGTGAGAGCAGATGAAGGTGCCTGCTCTGGGATGAGATGAACCGTTCTTGCAACTTCCTTGACCGTGTTGGCCAGATTATGGCTGACTCAGATGCAGGCTTATATGGGCAAATCAGTGGGTCTTTGTCTCTCTAGTGAGACTCCCAGATCTTGATGAGCTGCCATGAGTTCCTTTGCAAAAGAGAAGGGCTTTCTGAGGAAAGGCTCACCGCTAAATACAGTCTAAATGCAGTATCCAGCAGAAGCAAGGCAGGGGGCAACATGTATCTGGAGAGGTTCATTGGCCAGCATCACTCTCTAGCACCTACTGCCCTAATCCTTTAATTCAGGACCTTCAGCCTGTAACAGAGAGAAGAAACTTCTGAATTGGCAATATCTTGCCACCATGAGAAGCAAGGTTTCTCATAGCCCTTGTGGGACCTCAGCAGAGGCAAAGGCTGGACCTTCACAGTCTAGAGGGAATCTTTTCCCTCCAGAATTTAAAAGTATATTCAAATAAAGAAGAAAGTCCATAGAAATCACCTCTACCAAGCACTTTGGAATTTCTATCAAGCCTATTTTCATGTTTTCATTTAAATAGCATAGGGCTAATAACTCTTCACACTGAAGTGTTAGATTTGGAACTTTATGTTCTTTATGTTTATCTAAGTGCTTTGAATTGCCTGCACTGATATAGAAACTAAGCACTTCAGTTGCATTGTAAAGTAAAACAAAACTATTATCTTTTCCTCATGTTACAGCTGTTTGTTGTGTTTTAAACCCAGACAGCAACTAAGCACCATGCAGCCACTTGCTCACTCCTCCTCCCCGCAGTGGGATGGGAAGGACAATCAGGAAACAAACATAAAACTCATCAGCTGAGATAAGAACAGTTTAATAATGGAAATAATAATAATAATAATAATAATGAAGATATCAAAAAGAGAGAGAAATAAAACCCAGGAAAAGACAAATGATGCACAATGCAGTTGCTCACCACCCACTGACCGATGCACAGCCAGTCCCTGAGCAGTGATTGCCCTTCCCTGGCCAAATCCCCCCAGTTTATATACTGAGGATGACATCCGATGGTATGGAATATCCCTCTGGCTAGTTCACGTCCGCTGTCCTGGCTGTGCTCCCTCCCAGCTTCTTGTGTACCTCCTCACTGGCAGAGCATGGGAAACTGAAAAATCCTTGACTTATCCTAAGTGCTGCGTAGCAGCAACTAAAACATCAACTTTATTCTCACACTAAATCCAAAACACAGCACTGTACCAGCTACTAGGAAGAAAATTAACTCTACCCCAGCTGAAACCAGGACATTGAGGAACCAAGACACAAAATGCCTGAGTGATACTCTCATGTCCTACAGGAGTCTGTAACAGAGCAGGTATCACAACCCGCTCTTCAAAGCCAGTGCCCCGAATCGCTCAGCTCTTTTCATCCTGAATACTGCATGAATGCCAGCATTGTTCCTACAAGCTCTACTCAGGCACACGGGCATCCACAGGTCTCCCTCGGCACCTGTGGCCATTGAGCTCTGGACTGTCTGGAGCTTAATGCAACAGTTATACAAGACTGTTCACCCCATGAGGATGACAAGACAGAGCAAGAATTTTAAAGGGAAAAACAGGATGTGAAAAGACTTCTGTGAGGTCTCTGCAATCCATCTGCACAGGGAAGGCCCTACAACGTGTTAGGTTTCCTGCAAATGTTCTTCTATTCTTCCCTAATTATAAAAGACTAAGCGTACTTACGTTGCTCTAGAAATGCAAAGATAACAGATTTAAAACTAGTTCATGCAGTATAGCATTAATCAAGTCTTCCTGAAAAGCTTTAATTTAACTGAAAGGTCTAATAGATTTTGTTGTAGTTTTTAAATTAAGGAATTTATATCAAATGCCTTTAACAGATGAGAATATTGCACACAGTAGAATTAGATCCTGAGCCGTCTTTAACTCTGGAGGTTTGCCTCAAGTCACAGCACATGAATATTAATTTGTTTCATAGAATATCCATGAAGTTGGTGTTTCAAGCAAAACTGAGATTTTTTTTGTAATGAGAACTATAAAAATACCTTGTGCTAAATATATCTACCTTAAGTTCCTAAATCATTATGAGATGTACATAAGCACAGTCTTTATGTTTTTACTGTGTTTTATTCCCCCCAAAAAAGTAGAAAAGCACAGGAGCACAGGTCAACCTGCAGCTCCTGAAAATCAAGTCTGTTCCATACATGCCAAATTATAGATCTGGGAGATGGCTAAAAATTAAAAAACTAAATAATAGAGAATGTTTTAAACTCTTAACATCAGATGCTTATTGATAAAAAAAAAAAAAAATCTGTATAGTCTGATTAATTCTTTGTCACAGACGCAGAGGCCAGTAAATGGATTTCAGTGTGCGTGTGTTTGAGCCTGTAAATTTGCATTATGACTCCTAACTGCAAATCCATTTTTTTGATTTAATACTTCACTACACAATGCCATACCTATTGAGTCTACTTTATCTGCAAGAACATGAAAGAGAAGATTGAAAGTTTTGTCTGTGATAAATACATCACTGATTGTAGAGCCTCTGTTCTAACTCATTGTAGTAATATGCTAACTGCCAGATACACTCTTATGTGGAGGAAAGAAAGCATGGCACCCAGATACATGGAACTGTAAATTAGCCTATTCCAAGATCTCAGCAGAGGTATAAGGCAAAAAAGCTGTAGCCATGAATATTATAAATGGTGTGCTGCAGTCCACAGTAAACAGGAGCACCACTCTACAGTAGCCTCTTCCCTCATCTCTGCAGATGGTGATTTTCTGAGTGCTTGACTCTCACAGTCATAACTTCATGCAGTGCTATGCGTGGTCTCCCAGGCACTCAAATTCAAGCTCTGGAAAACTCCAGTTTTCCCTTTTTTATCTTCCATAACAGCTTTTCATTCTGAAGCAAGCTAGCAGGCAGAAGGCAAAGCTTCATAAGGTGCTGCTGTGGTCCTTTTGGCATTATCTTAAGAGTTGAGTGAACATCTTCTCTGCATTTGGAGACTGTAAGAAGGCTCTGCTTACTGGTGGTCAGTGGTTGGTTAGTGAGCATTTGCTACTGCACGTGTTGACGATGTCAATATATACTGAGCCCTGGCTGGCTGTGCACGAAATCTTCCCCAGTCACTGCCTGGGAAGTTTAGCTCTTAGAGGCATAGTGGTCCACGCCACATGTTAGAGAGACTTTAATCTCAGGTGTTTCAATTTGCAGATGTGGTTGGAAAAGAATATTTTAATGGAGACGGATAAGTCTTCCAACTGAAACCATTAATGAAGACCCACTGAGATTCAAGTTGAAAAAACAGAATTGCTGCTTTCACATTGTTGATGTCTGTTGTTTTATTTTAAATGTACTCCTCTGTATCTAAGAAACCTGACATTAATTTCCCTAGGTGAACATTCAAAACTACCTTGCTCCCAGTTATTTATTAATGGACGTAATTCTCTTATAAGGGCTGTGGTGTATTTGCAAGTGTTGCTTACCCATGCTGTCAAGGTCCTGACAAACCAGACTGCAATTCCTCCTCCATTAATGTGTAGAAAAATGCCATGAAAAGGGCAATACAGAGTTTGGGAGTACATTTTTTTACCAATTCTACCTCTGTCAAGCTGTTGATTGTGACCATTACTTCACTCGTACCGACAAACAGCAAAATTCAAAGAAAATTTGAGGTGCTGTAGTTCCCCCTAACAGCTGGAAGCTCATCCTTACCTCATTTTCACATGTATTTCTGACAAGCTCTGATTTTTTTTATTTAAAATAAAAAAGCATCTTTTGCAATGCAAATACACAGATGTCCTGCATCCTTGCAGTAAATTATCAGCAGCTAAACATCGTGGTTATGCATAATTCCAGCTTGCCTTTGCCCTGGTATTTTTGACGCAAGTCAGGGCAGCCTTAAAAGCTTTGCAATGAGTCTGTAAATGGCAATATCATTAGCAAAATTCAGGCTTTACAGAGTCACAACTGCTGCTCAGCCCTGAAGAATGCTAATTCCCTTTTGACCTATATTCTAATCTTAACAATCAGGCAATTTGTTGCTGTTTTCTGTGTCATCACAAATCAATTGATATAATTTTGAAATAGGTTTCAGTGGGAGCAATAGCAGACCTAGAGGAGAGAGGCTGGGATTCATAGACACCCTGCGTGCTGCCTAACCACTATTCTTCTTCACTGTGAAGGATTACTTTTTTCAGCTCTTTTACTGAGAGCGAAGACAGACTAACCCACAGTACTGTGTTACCACTTTTATCACTGTTAAAGCTAGTTTTAATTTTCTAAAAAATGCAAAACTAAAAAAGGATGAAGGACATAAAGCATGACAGAATACTCTTTCACACTAGGAATTGTTTCAGTACTATTTTCCGCCACTTTCTGGTTTTGTTTAACAGAAAAAATAGAAGGGTTTTTTTAGGTATCTTGTCAGATGAGAATATTTTGTAAAACTGTTTAGTTCATATATTGCCTGGAAGATTGCTGAAGGCATTAAGTTCATTTCTGTAATGACTTTATGATCAAAAAATTTTGTATTTAATGACCTTCTTTAAATGCTTTTTGCTTAAAGAAAATGTAATTTAAGTCATTACTGCAGAATATAAAAATAAGTACTTCTAAGTGCTATTTAAAATTATCACAAGCAAGAACAGTAATTGATCTAACAAATCATGGAGAAGTGTCCAAACAGAATGACATTGCTGTTTATTGAATAAACCATGGAGTGTTTTCATCGTGTTTTGTTACTGGATTTGGACAAATGGTCATTAGAAGGCTCTACACTTGCATTACTTAGAGAAATGCTTGTAATACATTTCCTAAAGCAGCATGTAGACAATCCACCACTAGAAATACGCATCTTTTCACATGATAAAAACCTCAGAGCTATTGTTCAGCTTAACTCCACTGGTTTCAGTGAAGCTACCCAATATTCTAGGATCTGTTTCACCATGTCTAATTTAATAGCAGTTATAAAAACATTCTCCTTCAGTTTGTGCAATTTGGATTCGATATTTAAATTTTCACTTAAGGTGTGTGTTTACATGCCTTTTTTGGCACCATAAACCCTGTCCATAATCTGAGTAATTAAATTGATTAATTCAGCACATTCAGTAGTTTAGCCTCGACAGTTTGTCCCTTAAACCCTTGAAATGGAAGTTGAAATTTCTACTCCCCCAGGAGGGATTTGTGCCTCAGTGGACAAACTTCTTAAACATTGTACTCCTGACTGGATGCTTTGGAAACATTACTTTATTTCTTATGGCACAGAATGTATGTCTGTCTCTGCCATTGCCGGTGATGCTACTTTTTCATTACTATTGCAAATAACCGTATGGAAATCCTTCAATGAAAGTGAAAGGTATGTGATGCTTCCTCCATATGGAACAAATTTTCCTTTATAATTCATTCATATTTATTGATAAACTTCTGTCCTCTTTGAGAGTGACATCCTAAGCATTGCATTCTTTTTTGGTTTTTTTAACTGCACATAGCTGAGGCTTTCTAATCAAAGCTTATGGCTCCGAAAGGGTGGGATGGAGGAGGAATTGCAAGCTCTGGGGTGTAATTTACTCCAAAGATATAAAGCATTTTCTTAGCATCCTGGATTGATGGGTAAAAGGAGCATCAGCTGGTGAAGTGGGCCACATAGTGTAGTAAATTTAATAGACCCTCTGCACCTGTGATTTCTCATTCATGCATTAAAATGTTAAAGTGCAATTCATTGAAAAGAACATGTTTCACCACTTGCCATATGCTAACTCACTGGGGAATAGGTGGTGTCCAAACTTTCTTGCAAGAATCTGAAAGCATTACAGCTAAGCAGAATCCAATTTTAGACCCTGACATCTCATTAAAAAAATTATTTCAACCTTAGGTAAAATCTGGCAACTATTTCTTAGTCAAGTTTTATGGATGGAGACTAAATATTCGCTTGGAGCCATTTGGATGGATCCTTCTAAAATCTGCCGTCTCTGGGTCCCTGCATTATGTCGGTGAACTGTACTGGGTCAGCACCACCTCTCACGGCGAGGACAGGAGGCAATAAGCAGTTATTTGCCATTGTACTTTGGAAAGTACCAGTTAGAAGAACATTCTAGGGGATGGGGTGTGCGTGTGTGATACATGGCTGGCATCAGATGTCAGTAGCTTGAATAATGGAAGTTTTCATTTGTATGCATGACCTTACATAAAGGTGCTGCGAGCCCTTTATTTGCTCTAAAGTCACCTGTGTTCAGTAGTGACCAAATGCAAATAGTGGAAAAGTAACAGCCTCCCAAAGCCCATCCCAACCAATCTGATAATCATGGCAAGAGAGGAAATAAGAAATAAACAAAACCCAAATCTATAGTAACCTAATCGATGACAGACTAGTCTACTTCTAGTTAAGAAAGTGTGATATTTTACATGGGAAAACAGCATTTATTCAATTTATGTTATACATTTGTTTTCTGCAGTCAAATGGAAATATGCAAATAGTTAAAACATACCCACATTTCTGTGATTTGCAAGCATAGCACAGCATGGAACTTGTTATATCAACCATGGTCTGTTATTTTCATTACTAAAGACAATGAAGGATTATATGTGACATATGACGTTTAATATTTCATATTCACATGGAGGTGGAATCAGGACTCTTCTAAACTTCAATGTCTGTAAAATAGTATTACCTCTTTCTTACTGGGACATTTACTGTTATCTAGGCATGGAAATTGGTATTAAAGAAATGCCAGAAGCCATTTTCCCTGTGTTTATGGAGTTGCAGTTCCCGGCCAAAACCCACAAACCTGACTAAATGCTTAGTGTTTGTTGTGTTTGAACTTAGCCCACCTTAGCCCTCCGTAGGAGACAGTACTGAAGGCATCGAGTTAGCGTCAGATACGCCGTGTCATTGTTCTCTTCCTGGATGTGCAGCTTGCATTTTTTCTCTTTAATGTCTTATCATGCTGTCTCCTAAAAGACTAAATGTCTTTCAGTGTAACAGCTGTTGCACTGGTTGGAAAATACAAAGAATTTATCACATATGTACATACAAAAATTCTATGTAAGCTTTTTCTGTTAACTCAGCGCCAGATTCAGACATCAGCTTGAGTATGTTGATTATGTTTGCTTTTAAGTGAATAACACTTGGTATTTTGTTGTATTTAGAAGAACACAGGAAAAACATTAAAATATCTAAACTTTTTCTCTTATCATGGAATTGTTCAGGTTAGAAGAGAACACTCTCCTCCTGCTTTCCTACCAACCACAATGTTATAATCGGGATGTTAAAGGCAGTAAGTTCATTTTTTATATTCAAAGTTTCTTCTTTTCTCTACCGGAGACTGGTGTGTAACAAGAACTGTGGTGTGCGGGCATGTGTGTGTGTGTAAATATTAGCACGTAAAAATAACATCATATCACAAAAACTGCATTATTAACAGTAGAAATAAAAATTCTTTTTTTTTTTAAAGCACAAATACCATGTCACACTGAATCAATATACATAAGAGATGTTTCTGATCACGTGTCTTGATGGTGGTGTATGTCACATACTTACCGACTGTCATTGTTGAGAACTGCAGACACAGCAAGAAGGTTGCTGTCCACAAATGACAGCTAAAGAGAAAAGAATATTTTTCTTTGAGATGCTGTGTATCTTTTGATTTCAATACTGGGCAGAACAGGAGAAAAGGAGAGGAAAATGACAGGAGAGGAGAGGAAAAAGGGAAGGGAAAAGGATTATCATATGTATCGTATATTTTCACTACTTTATTTAGCTTATCCCTAGTCTATTGGCATTGCTGCAGGTAGCAGAAAGTCATACAGTCTCCAGCCTTACGCACCATTCATTCCCCATCCTGCAAGAGTTTTCTCTTCTTTCGTCTGGAAATGGAAGATAGGTTAGGCAGCTGTGTTTCATTTCTGCTAGGGTACTTCTATTTGTATAAAGCAGGGAGGGATGCTGCAGCTAACATGTTGTCAGAGAAGCTGAGTGTGGGAACAGGGAAACCAGTTGATTGACAACAGTGGAAATGGACTGGCTACTGTTAGGTGGATTTTTGTGTTAGGTGGATTTTTGTATCAGGTGCCCTTGTTTACAGCATGGAAGTTACTTGGTGAAAACATAGAATCCTTCTTAAAACAAGCAAGCTTTTGTTACTCCTCTGTATCTTCCTATTAATAATGACCTATGTCCAGATGAAACAAGCTGGAGGAAATATGTTATTCATGATAAGGAGCTCAGACTATGGCTGAAGGTGAAGATGGCTAGGTACCCAATAAAGTTTTCAGTGGAACTGTTTTTGTGAGACAATATGCTCACTATAGAAAAACTCACAGGAGTGCAGAAGAGAAATCAAAGGCACTCTCCCACACAGTCTTCCCGACACTCTCTTTTCCAGAGGAGTGCAGACATTAAGTTGCATCCCCACCTTGTGAGTCTAATCTGGCACTGGAGTTTTGTCAGTGGCAGGATTCATAGCATGCAGATGGCAAACTGATGCTGTGCTTTTGGCATCCACTTGGATCATCCCACACACTTTAGCATGCTAAGACTAAGGACTTATTCATGCAAAAGTTTGGAGTGTTGATAGATATTGTAGACACATGATGTCTGGGGAGTCACATTCCTGTCTAGGTCTGAGCATCTTTCCATACCCAACCTGTTTTCCCAGAGATGTGCAAACACCTTCCTGTATCCATGCCTCCCTATCACTGTTTTCCAAACGCTTCTCATTCCATTCATTCCATTCCCTCTACTGATTTTTTTTTTTTTTTTTCCTTCATTCATGCTTACAAAAAACCCAGCTTGACAGGATGGGGGCAGTCACTGCTCTTGTCCAGTGTGTCTCCTGGTAAACACTATGGAATGTTGCTGTTTTCCAAGGGGATAGTCACAGCTCTTTAAACGTGCTCTGAAGGCTTCCTGTGAAGTCAATGTCAAGGCAAAAGCTCCAGCTTAACATGGTACTGTTGTGTGTTAGTTCTAGTTACCTTCTAGAGACTCTCCTTTTCTTATTAGAAAACATTAGTACATTAGCCTCCTAAAACTTATAAAGTCAAACGGTATGAACACTCCAGCTTCTTTTTCTATATCCCTTGTGTCATTGCACCTGTACATTCCCCATCTGGGATTGTATGTGAGATGAAAAAGAATATCATTTCTGTTTTATTAATATCACATTCAGTATGTGGGATATTAGTGCATGAACAGGGCTCATAAGTATTGCAATTTTATATGAAGTTAATAATTTAAAAAAGTAATGCCACAGGAGGGTCTCAAAACCCACGTTGTGGAAAGAAAATAGGACAAGGTTTGTCTTGGGTGATTTCAGTAAATGTTCAACAGTGCTGGTTAGAAATTTAAAACTGGAATTATGACTAGTAATAGTTACACCTGGTAGTGGAATTATTGCTGGATATACAGCTATAAAAAATCATGTCAGCTCTTTACAGTGTGTGGTGAAGCAGCAATGACCCAATGGAAGGTCGTAAAACTTATTTGGACTGATCACGTGTCTAGATACTTCATACCGAGGTTTTTGAAGACCATTTTGTCTCCAGATATTTTCAGCTGTTTTCAGTTGATATCAGCTGTTATCAACTGACATCAAATTATATTCAAGACAACACTTTAATATCTTCATTAATGACATAGATAGTGGGATTGAGTGCACCCTCAGCAAGTTTGCAGATGACACCAAGCTGAGTGGTGCAGCTGATACACTAGTGGGAAGAGATGCCATCCAGAGGGACCTTGACAGGCTTGAGAAGTGGGTCCATGTGGGCTGACAAGGTGTCCTGGTTTCAGCTGAGATGATAGAGTGAATTTTCTTTCTAGTAGCTGGTATAGTGTTATGTTTCGGATTAGGTACAAGAATGTTGGTAACACTGATGTTTTCAGTTGTTGCTAAGTAGTGTTTATCATGGTCTGTCAGCAAGAAGGCTGGAGGGGCACAAAAAGTTGGGAGGGGACACAGCCAGGAACTGACCCAAAATGGCCAAAGGGATATTCCATACCATGTGACATCATGCCTAGTATATAAACTAGGAGGAGTTGGTGTATTGGGTTTGTGTGGCAAGGTTTCGGTAGCGAGAGGGGTTACAGGGGTGGCTTCTGTGAGAAGCTGCTGGAAGCTTCCCCTGTGACCGACAGAGCCAATGCCAGCCATCTGTAACACAGACCCGCCGCCAGCCAAGGCCGAGCCCATCAGCGATAGTGGTAGAGCCTCTGGGATAACAGATTTAAGAAGGAAAAAAAGTTGCGGGAGACACAGAAGTGGCAGCTGGAGAGAGGAGTGAGAACCTGTAAGAGCAACAACGCTGCAGACCCCCAGGTCAGTGAAGAAGGAGGGGGAGGAGGTGCTCCAGGCGCCGGAGCAGAGATTCCCCTGCAGCCCGTGGGGAAGACCATGGTGAGGCAGGCTGTCCCCCTGCAACCCACGGAGGTCCACGGTGGGGCAGATATCCACCTGCAGCCTGGGGAGGACCCCATGCTGGAGCAGGTGGGTGCCCGAAGGAGGCTGTGACCCCGTGGGAAACCACCGCTGGAGCAGGCTCCTGGCAGGACCTGCGGATCTGTGGAAAGAGGAGCCCATGCTGGAGCAGGTTTTCTTGCAGGACTTGTGACCCCGTGGGGGACCCATACTGGAGCAGTGTGCTCCGGAAGGACTGCAAGCCGTGGAACGGACCCATGCTGGAGCAGTTTATAGAGGACTGTCTCCTGTGGGAGGGACCCCACGCTGGAGCAGGGGAAGAGTGTGATGAGTCCTCCCCCTGAGGAGGATGAAGCGGCAGAAAGTAACGTGTGATGAACTGACTGTAAACCCCATTCCCCGTCCCCCTGTGCCGCTGGGGGGTTGGTAGAGAATCCAGGAGTGAAGTTGTGCCCAGGGAAGAAGGGAGGGGTGGAGGGAAGGTGTTCTGAGATTTGGTTTTATTTCTCATTACCCTTCTCTGGTTGATTGGTAATAAATTGCATTAATTTTCCGCAAGTTGAGCCTGTTTTGCCCATGATGGTAATTGGTGAGTGACCTCTCCTGTCCTTATCTCAGTCCATGAGCCCTTTGTTATATTTTCTCTCCCCTGTCCAGCTGAGGATGGGAGATTGATAGAACAGCTTTGGTGGGCACCTAGCATCCAGCCAGGGTCAACCCACCATGAGTTGCTGCTCGGGAACTAATGGGCATCAGTCAGCAAGTGGTGAGCAATTGCATTGTGCATCACTTGTTTTATATATTCCAACTCTTTTATTCTTTTTATTGTCATTTTATTATTGTTATTATTATCATTACTAGTTTCTTCCTTTCTGTTCTATTAAACTGTTTTTATCTCAAGCCACAAGTTTTACCTTTTTTTTTTCCGATTCTCTCCCCCATCCCATTGGGTGGGGGGAAGTGAATGAGCAGCTGCGTGGTGCTTAGTTGCTGGCTGGGGTTAAACCATGACACAAGTCCAACTGCAAGGTCCTGCAGGTGGGTCAGGGCAGTTCCCAATACCAGTACAGACTGGGAGATGAATGGATGGAGAGCAGCCCTGCAGAGAGGACTTGGGGGTGCTGGTGGAAAAACAATTGGATATTAGCCAACAATGTGCACTTGCAGCCCACAAAGCCAATTGTATCCTGGGATGCATAAAAAGAAGGGTGGCCAGCAGGTGGAGGGACATGATTCTCCCCCTCTACTCTGCTCTCAGGAGATGCCACCGGGAGTATTGCACCCACCTCTGGGTCCCCACCACAAGAAAGACATGGATCTGTTACAGCAGGTCCAGTGGAGGGCCACAAAAGAGATCATAGGGCTGGAGCACCTCTTCCATGAAGAAAGGCTGAGAGAGTTGGGGTTGTTCAGCCTGGAGAAGAGAAGACTCCAGGGAGACCATATTGCAGCCTCTCAATACATACAGGGGACTTACTTACAAGAAACATGGAGAGACATACTTTTTACCAGATCCTGTAGTAACAGGATAAAGAGCATTGGCTTTAAGCTGAAAAAGGGTAGATTTAGGTTGGACATAAGAAAGACATTTTTTACAATGAAGGTTGTGAGATACTGGAACAGGTTGCCCAGAGAAGTTGTGGATACCCCATCCCTGGAAGTGTTCAAAGTCAGGCTGCATGGGGCTTTGAGCAACCTAGTCTAGTGAAAGATGTCTTTGCCCATGGCAGGGGGGTAGGACTGTGTGATCTTTAAAGGTCCTTTCCAACCCAAACCTTTCTATGATTCTGTGATTCTATGGACTAGAAATGTGCACAGAAACTGGAAAGAATCAGTCCTAGTTCAGCAAGCCACTAGTGTCTGTTCACACTCCTCATCTGTCTTCCCATCTTTCTGTCCTTTATTTCTGCTTCCTCCCTTCTCCACCCTCTCCACATAAAAAAAAGTAAAACTGTAATTATGCTGTAGAGGAAACACAATGAAGATTTAAAGCCTGCACATTATGGAAAAGGCTTTTCAGTTTAACTAGGAGAGAAGACATGTACGATAATATAGAAATATGTATTTTAAGATCATATAGGACACATACCATCATGTGCTAAGATACAGATTTCACGTGTTAAATGTATGCCTGTGTGTGGAAGGATGGGAGCCTTGTGTGCTCTTTGTCCTAGAGACCCTTAAGGACATAAGGGTTCTTATACAAGGCATATTCTAGTTGTGTTATTGGCACTGATGTGCTCATCTGCCAGTGCTACAGATTTTGCAAGTCTTTCACTCATAATTAAAGCATGCCTCTTCATAGGAGTTAACAGACATAAACCTACTATATGCGGGACAGGCTAAAAAGAAAAATAAAATTGAAAAAAACAGTTCAGAAATGTTATCTCATTGAAAATTAGAAAAGACAATCTGCTTAGCAGACCTGGCCCTCGGTTTTATCACACACTGTTTTAATATGCAAATAACTTTGACACCCTACCCCAGGCACCCTAATTTATCTGAAACAAATCACTTAATTTTTGCTTGTTCCCTATTTCCCTGCCATAACATGGGTGACAACAAGGACTAAGTAAGTGTATTGAGCTCAGCTATCATCTGCCTCAACACTTTTCTCTTTGTTTCCCTTATCCTTGCAAAAAATGTTCTAAATGCAGGAGAAAAATACTGGATCCCTGAAACAACAGTTCACTCATTTTTTCTGTTTTCCAGACGTCTTTTCAGGTTTCTTGTGCTGAGCCTACAAGGTAAGAATGTGTTCATGCAAGGTGTCCTAGTTTCAGCTGGGATAGAGTTAACTGTCTTCCTAGTAGTTGGTACGGTGTTATGTTTTGAGTTCAGTATGAGAAGAATGTTGATAACACACTGACGTTTTCAGTTGTTGCTCAGTAGTGTTTAGACTAATGTCAAGGATTTTTCAGCTTCTTATGCTCAGCTAGCGAGAAAGCTGGAGGGGCAAAAGAAGTTGGCACAGGATACAGCCAGGGCACCTGACCCAAACTGGCCAACGGTGTATTCCATACCATGTGACGTCCCATCTAGTATAGGAACTGGGAAGTGGGGGCAGGGGGAATCGCCACCCGGGGACTAGCTGGGTGTCAATCGGCAGGTGGAGAGCAATTGCACTGCGCATCTTTTGTACATTCCAATCCTTTCATTATTGCTGTTGTCATTTTATTAGTGTTATCATTATCATTATTAGTTTCTTCTTTTCTGTTCCATTAAACCGTTCTTATCTCAACCCACAGGTTTTGCTTCTTTTCCCGATTTTCTCCCCCATCCCACTGGGTGGGGGGGGAGTGAGTGAGCGGCTGCGTGGTGCTTAGTTGCTGGCTGGGGTTAAACCACGACACAAGGTATTATCACAAAGATTTACTAAAATTCTTTTTATTAATCATGATTTTTGAAAGAAATTCATCTATACAAGCGTATCTATCTTTTTTTCCATTCCCTCCCACTCATTTGACATTTTGTAAAAATGTGCAGTTCCCTAGGATGGCAGATTTTATACAACATGGCTGCTAAATACCAAGGGCCACATGAAGTCATGCTGTTCTAATGAGGATGGTGCTGCAAAGGTTACAACATAATAGCTTGCGAAGTAATAAAGCCCCTAATTACCAGTCTATCCCAAAATGCATTGTTAAAGTTTTGTTCCAATATTTTGCATTTGTACCAAATTCAACTCAAGGAAAATGTTTCTCCTACTTATGCTTCCTAGCGGCTAATTTTGAAATGCATAACTTAGCAGACTCTGCCTCAAATTATAAGATAAATTAAGACTCTGACTCAAGAAAACAAATTTGCATATGTTTAATACCAATGGAAAAGAGGAAAGAGTTTAGTCCTGTGGGTCCAATCAAGTGGGTGGAGTTGGGAGAAGAAATTACTTCTTAGCGGAAGTTCTTTAATTTGCAATAGTTTAAACTTCTGGTTTAGAAGCTCCTGAGGATGAAAAAAGTCCAGGACTTTTTTTTTTGTTCAAGCAAAAGCAGTCTGCCCAACTGCTAATAGAACAAAAATAAACTCAGTGTGTTTTCTCTTGCCTATTATTTAGCAATTTTTAGAATAGTTTTCATTTACACTTAATTTTGATAATGTCCTTTGAGTCCCTATTATTAAACACCATGAAGTTTGCAAAATCACCTAACTGACGTTGGTACTACTTTCCAGGCCATCAGGATAACAGATGTTGCAATTGCATACATGTGTTATAATAGGGGACTGAGGGAGAGAAGATATTGTGATGATCTAGTTATGCTCTTTTTATAGCACTCCTTTTTATTGAAATGTTGTATTTTTTCCTCCTTTAATGACTTGGATCATTTTTCTCTTCACTATCATAGGTCTCTCAGGCAATATAGCATTAAGCTGAAGTTTGATGGTGGCTGAACAGAGAAACTGAAGTGTCATTTTGGTGACAGACAAGAGAGAGAAAAGCAACTTAGAAAAGAATTCTCTTATCATTCTGCGGGGGTGGAACTTATGCTAAAGGCTTTTTATAAAACCTCTGTTGAGGCAAAGCAGCCACCAAGGACTATTAGCAAAGCAAGTCAGAGGGGAAATGAATTGCAGAAATGTTGAGGGAGTGAAAGAAAAGAAGGTGGTATTTAAAAATGTGGAAATCCCTTTCATCAGCAGCTAAGCAAACTCACAGTATTCAGAGGTTTAGCATGAGTACATGGAAGAAGAGTCCAACCTCTCCTGTCCCCACCCCACCAGCTTTCAAGTTGCTAGCCTATATTTGCTTCCCATACTTTTACATGCTGCCTTTTCTACATTGATTTCTAACAGCCTAAGTACGCTCATGCACATGCATGGAGACAAGTGCGACCTGGTCGCACATTCTCTGTGGAGAAGGAAAAGCACTGTCTCCAGCTGTGCTGCCCAAAGCTGTTTGGGATAGATTTTCGTGCCAGGGACAGCTAGCAGTTACTACCAGGAATACCTCCGAGCTTGTCACATCAGCTTGGACTGTACAAACTGCTGGAGAGAACGCTGTTTGCTACCCAGCTACTTAGTTGCAGAAGTGGGAGATAGAGGAGACATATTTATTCTCAGAATGCTCAGTCTAAGAGGCAAAGCAGCCACTTGCAAGTATAAGAAAGAAACTTATAGTTTGATTGCTTTACTCCCAAAAAGGCTACGTCACCTGAAGCAAAATCTGTTCTAAAGCTGCACAAACACTCTCTGCAGAGCTTATTTTCCATGTTTATCTGAGAAATAAATTATCAAGACAGGAACAGGTGGTTGTCAGTAATTATTGATGTGAAGTAAGTTAAGGGGGACAACACACCAGAATGAGCTTTAAAGAATGGTGGTTTCTTGGCCACCGAGCATGCAGACCAGTTAGTGGATTATAATGCCACAACAACAAAAATGCAAAGAACTGGGAAGCAGTCAGAGAATAATCTAAGCTAAAAACAACAAAAAAATGAGGATGTGTCAGGGACAGTTGTGATGAGTAGGAGTGGTTTAGTGTCGCATGTGGCAGCTGGTGTGTGCTGTAAGCTTCCTTCTCAGCAGCATTGTGCTGGTTTTGGCTGGGATAGAGTTAATTTTTTTCATAATTACTAGTATGGGGCTAGTTTGGGTTTGTGCTGAAAAGAGTGTTGATAACACAGGGATGTTTTTGTTACCGCTGAGCAGTGCTTACACAGAGCCAAGGCCTTTTCTGCTTCTCACCCCACCAGCAAGTAGGCTGGGGGGGCACAAGAAGTTGGGAGGGGACACAGCCGGGACAGCTGACCCCAAATGACCACAGGGATATTCCACACTGTATGGTGTCATTGCTCAGCATATAAAGCTGTGGGGAGAAGAAGGAAGGGAGGGGATGTTCAGAGTGATGGCATTTGTCTTCCCAAGTAACCGTTAGGTGTGATGGAGCCCTGCTTTCCTGGAGATGGCTGAACACCTGACTGCTGATGGGAAGTAGTGACTGAATTCCTTGTTTTTCTTTGCTTGCGTATGCAGCTCTTGCATTGCCTACTAAACTGTCTTTATCTCAACCCACAAGTTTTCTCACTTCTACTCTTCTGATTCTCTCCCCCATCCCACTGGGGCGGGGAGTGATCAAGTAGCTGTGGGGGGCTTAGTTGCCGGCCAGGGTTCAACCATGACAAGCATCAGTATTACCACTGCTTTATTCTATGCATCACCAAAAAGGCATTGAGTCGTAATTCTCACTGCCACCCTGGGGTAGAAGTTAGTGAAGTCCTTAACAAAACTGCTACCAGCAGTGAAATACTAAAACAAATTTCCTCCCCGTGTATTCATACCTCTTTAAAGCTTTTGCACGGCAGTGACAGGGCAAAGGCATCTGTTGGTTTTCCTAGGAAGAAAGGATTAGAAGCACTTTTTAAAAAACATATGTGGAAAAGCAGATCTAAACCATATTAAATCTTATGCTAAACCAGATCTGTGGTACAGAACAAGAGTGAGAACTGTATGCCCAGGCAAGTTTACTCAACATGGCTGTCGGTGTTGGGTATTCATAGACACCTTCCTGACTATGCAATAAGAATGAAGTGCAGTAGTTCCTCAGTGAATGCTGCCATTCAGAACATATGCTTAAGGAAAACTTAAATTTGTTATAGATAATTCCCTGGGAAAGGCAAAAGAACTTCATGGAGTTAGTTATTATGTGCAGATTATTTTTTTCAGAGTTGGTATAAGTTAGTGACCGAATAGCAAAAGAAACTCGTAATTCTTTTATGAATCCCAGGAGCCATATTGCTCCTCAGGCTTTTCATTTTTTCTTAAAGGTAGCACAGCTAACTGAAACAGTGTCACTTACTGAGGTAAGCAAGTGTCAGAGGGTAGCATGAAAGACATTTTTCCCTAAGGCTGACTCTAAACTCTTGACTACCACGATAGAGAAATTCATCAGTGTTAGTCAGTCTTACTCTCTTGCGTCTTACACAAAGGATTGGGCTCTCACAAAGAAAAACCTCCATCTTCTGCATGAGCATCAAACCTACCCAGAAAAATATACATCCAGGTTTTTTTGAGATTACTTCTGTCACTACCAGTGTTAGTTGTAATTTATTGAAAGGTTTCATGTGGCCAGGATGTCAGTCATCTTTCAGGGTGACACACAAAGTCTATTTGAGCTTCTCTGCAAAAGACAAATTCAGTATAGTACATGTCTACAAAATCTTATCTGTAACAAGACCAGGAGCCTTTGCTCTCAGGAAAAATCTTGGAGGTATGAATGAGGAGGCCACAGTTTGTAGTTTTGCCCTATTATTATCTGATATTAATAACACTGTGGATTTCATAGCTCTGACTTCTCATTTTGCATCCCTTTCCTAGCTGCAGGTGGGAGACACTTTCTGATATAGAAATTGATTCACCAAAGAGCTCAATCTGATTCATAAGTCACTGATATTTTAGATTTCCACTGATAGAGGTGGTGACCCATTCCCAAGCCCATCTTGGCTCTATGTTTACTTATTTTACTGTTATTAAAGTGTTGGTGTTGTGCTTGGATTGGAGGTGTGCTTCAAATAATCTTTAGTGTAGGTGGGCCAAAGAATGCACTCTAGTGACACCAAACCCCTCGACTACATCTCATTAGGACAAGAAACTGGTATTTGAAACCCAGCTGCAGGTGTCAGCAGCGGTCAGAGATTATCACGTTTCTCTGTGAGAGATGAAGATAAGAGAGAAGGATAGAGGAACAGGACAACCTGGGCAGAGGAACCAAAAGTACAGACAGCCCCAGTATCTGGAAAAGCCTGACTTCAACTGTCATTTGAAGATCATCGTTGTATTGTGAGTACGGTTTTACTACTTGTACTAAGCACTTTTTTCATCAAATTAATTGCATCATCTGTTGGACAAAAATTATAAAGGGAGTGGAAAACTTAGGTCTGGTTTCCATTACTTTGATTCTTCCTCAGTTTTAAACCTGACTTATTTTCCCTCTAGTTTCCTTGCACATGTGCCTTCTTCAATACAGAGACAGTTAGTGTTAGTCTTAGTCTGCTGCTTCAATATATTTTATTGCCCATTATGTCTTTTCACTAATCATTAATCCCTACCTTACAAAACTTACTACAAGTAATTACCTCAAAGAGCCTTTAATCTTTATTTGAAGGCTGTTATTTCAAAGTTCAGTTTGATCACCAGTGATCAACCTATTTCTTGCTTTTCACTTGGAGAGAATTTTATAAAAGTAGCAATTTCTTTAAAGCCAACAAGAAAAATAAATGCATTTGCCAGGCTGCCATGCAGGTTTTCCTTTAGAAATGACATGAGCCGTACCATCCTAGAGTATTTCAAGCATTTTCTTCTGAAGTGTTGCTTTTCATAGAATCATAGAATCATTTAGGTTGGAAAAGACCTTCAAGATCATCAAGTCCAACCATCAACCATGCCCACTAAACCACGTTCTGGAGTACCTCGTCTACATGCTTTTTGAATACCTCCAGGGATGGTGACTCAACCATTTCCATGGGCAGCCTATTCCAATGTCTGACAACCCTCTCACTAAAAAAATTTTTCCTAATATCTAACCTAAATCTCTCTTGCCGCAACTTGAGGCCATTTCCTCTCATCCTGTCACCAGCCACCTGACAGAAGAGACCAGCACCCACCTCACTACAACCCACCTTCAGGTAGTTGTAGAGAGCGATAAGGTCTCCCCTCAGCCTCCTCTTCTCTAGACTAAACAACCCCAGATCCCTCAGCCACTCCTCATAAGACTTGTGCTCCAGGCCCCTCACCAACTTGGTTGCCCTTCTCTGGACACGCTCCAGCAACTCACTGTCTTTCCTGTAGTGAGGGGCCCAAAACTGAACACAGTACTCGAGGTGCGGCCTCACCAGTGCCCAGTACAGGGGAACAACCACCTCCCTGTTCCTGCTGGCCACACTGTTCCTGATACAGGCCAGGATGCCATTGGCCTTCTTGGCCACCTGGGCACACTGCTGGCTCATATTCAGCCGGCTGTCAACCAGCACCCCCAGGTCTTTCTCTGCTGGGCAGCTTTCCAGCCACTCTTCCCCAAGCCTGTAGCGCTGCATGGGGTTGCTGTGACCGAAGTGCAGGACCCGGCACTTGGCCTTGTCGAGCTTCATATGATTGGCGTCAGCCCATCGATCCAGCCTGTCCAGATCTCTCTCTAGAGCCTCCCTACCCTCAAGCAGATCGACCCTGCCTCCCAACTTGGTGTCGTCTGCAAACTTGCTGAGGGTGCACTCGATCCCCTCATCCAAATCATCAATAAAGGTATTAAACAGAACGGGGCCCAACACTGAGCCCTGGGGAACACCACTTGTGACCTGCCACCAACTGGATTTCACCCCATTCACCACAACCCTCTGGGCTCATCCATCCAGCCAGTTTTTCACCCAGCAAAGAGTACACTTGTCCAAGCCATGAGATGCCAGCTTCTCAAGGAGTGTGCCGTGAGAGACAGTGTCAAAGGCCTTGCTGAAGTCAAGGTAGATAACATCCACAGCCTTTCCCTCATCCACTAGGCGGGTCACCTGGTCATAGAAGGAGATCAGGTTGGTCAATCAGGACCTGCCTTTCGTAAACCCATGCTGACTGGGCCTGATCCCCCTCTTATCCTGGACTTGCCATGTGAGTTCTCTCAAGAGAAACTGTTTCATAATCTTCCCCGGTACCAAGGTCAGGCTGACAGGCCCGTAGTTCCCCGGATGCTCCCTCCGACCCTTCTTATAAATGGGAGTCACATTGGCAAGCCTCCAGTCCTCTGGGACCTCCCCTGTTGACCAGGAACGCTGATAGATGATAGAGAGTGGCTTCGCAAGGACCTCCCCCAGTTCCCTCAGTACTCTTGGATGGATCCCATCAGGTCCCATAGATTTGTGAGTGTCCAGATGGCATAGTAGGTCACTAACTATTTCCTCCTGGATTAAGGGGGGTATATTCTGCTCTTCAACCTAGCCTTCCAGCTCAGAGGGCGGAGTACCCTGAGGATGACTGGACTCATTACTAAAGACTGAGGCAAAGAAGGCATTAAGTACCTCGGCTTTTTCCTCATCACTGGTGGCTACGTTCCCTTCTGTATTCATTAAAGGATAGATATTCTCCTTGGGGTTCTTTCTACTGTTAACATATTTGTAAAAACATTTTTTGTTGTCCCTTACAATAGTGGCCAGATTTAGTTCTAGCTGAGCTCTTGCCTTTCTAATTTTCTCTCTGTATGACCTAACAAGATCCCTGTACTCCTCCCAAGTTGCCCGCCCTTTCCTCCAGAGATGATAAACTCTCCTGTTTTTCTTAATTCATAGCAAAAGCTCCCTGTTCAGCCAGGCCGGTCGTTTTCCTCGGCAGTTCGACTTGCGCCACACGGGAATAGCCTGGTCCTGAGCCATTAAGATTTCCTTCTTAAAGAGTGTCCACCCCTCCTGGACCCCTTTGCCCTTCAGGACCATCTCCCAAGGGACTCTCTCAACAAGTGCCTTGAAGAGGCCAAAGTTTGCCCTCCGGAAGTCCATAGTGGTGGTTTTGCTGACCCTCTTCCTTGCCTCACCAAGAATTGAGACTTCTATCATTTCATGGTCGCTAAGCCCAGGATGGCCTCCGACCATCACACCTCCCACCAGTCCTTCCCTGTTCATAAATAGTAGATCTAGCAAGGCTCCTCCCCTGGTTGGCTCACCCACCAGCTGTGTCAAGAAGTTATCTTCCACACACTCCAGGAACCTCCTAGATTGTTTACTCACTGCTGTGTTGTATTTCCAGCAGACGTCTGGAAAGTTAAAGTCCCCCATGAGAGCAAGGGCACACGATTCTGAGACTACTGCCAGCCGCTTGTAGAATGATTCATCCATCTCTTCAACCTGGTCGGGCGGTCTATAACAGACTCCCAGCACAATATCTGCCTTTTTGGCTTTCCCTCTCATCCTCACCCATAAGCACTCCACCTTGTCATCAGAATCGTGTAGCTCTGAACAGTCAAAACATTCCCTAACATAGAGAGCCACCCCACCACCTCTTCTACCTTGCCTATCCCTTCTGAAGAGCTTGTAGCCATCCACTGCAGCACTCCAATCATGGGAGTCGTCCCACCATTTTTCCATGATGGCGACTAAGTCATATCTATCCCGCTGCACGATGGCTTCCAGCTCCTCCTGTTTATTGCCCATGCTGTGTGCATTGGCATAGATGCATTTGAGCTGGCCTATCGAATCCACCCATAACATTGGCATGCTGCCCCCAGGCTCATCTCTGATGCACCTAGTTTTATCCCTTACCCCCTTCAAACCTAGTTTAAAGCCCTCTCTCTGAGCCCTGCCATCTCATGAGCAAGGATTCTTTTACCCCTTTGAGATAGCTGGATGCCATCTGTTGCTAGCAAGCCCGGTGCTGTGTAAACCTCCCCCTGATCAAAAAACCCAAAATGCCACTGATGGCACCAGCCTCTGAGCCACGTATTAACCAGGTGTGTTTTCCTGTTCCTTTCAGTGTATTCCCCTGCCACTGAAGGGATTGAGGAAAACACTACCTGTGATCCCGATCCTTCCACTAATAGTCTCAGTGTCCTGAAGTCCCTTTTGATTGCCTTTGGATTTCTCTCTGCAATCTCATCACTGCCAACCTGCACAACCAGCAATGGGTAATAATCGGAGGTCCAAAACAGACCAGGGAGTTTCCTGGTAATGTGTTTTACCCGGGCCCCAGGGAGGCAGCAGACTTCCCGGTGGGATGGGTCAGGTCTGCATATTGGGCCCTCTGTCTCCCTCAGAAGGCAGTCACCTACGACAATTACCCTCCTTTTTCTTTTTTCAGAGGATGTGAGAATGCGTGTTGCTGCCCGACTGGGCCTGGGCACCTCCCTAGATAGGGCTTCATCTACACCCTGATCTTTACTGACCCGGTCCTCAAGTTCCAGAGCCCCATACCTGTTGAGTAGGGGCAACTGGGAAGGTGGGGGAGACCGGGAGGGGATTCTCCTGCCTCCCCGAGCAGGGACCTGTATCCATTCCCCTCCATCTCTTAGGTCCCCTCCTGCCTGGTGGCAGGAGGGCAGGGGAACCTCCGATTCTTGCGGAGCCTCCATCTGCTGCCTCCGCCTCAGGGATGGCAGGGTGTGGGCCCACCAATCTATCTCCCTCTCACACTCCCTGATACTCCTCAACCTTTCCACTGCCTCCTTCAGCTCTGCCACCAGGCTGAGCAGATCATCCACCTGGTCACACCTCACACAAGAGGCGTCCCCGCTGACCTCCGTCATCAGTGATAGCCAGAGACCTGGACAGCTGCATGTTTACATGGGACCTCTGTCTGTGTCGCCACATTTTTCCTAACAATGGCTTTCACCCAAGTGGCAACCATACCTGGGTCTCCCTCTGGGCCAATGCCCACCGCTTGAGTAGCCTTCTCGAGCTGGGAAGAGGGGGGGCTGCGCCCCGCCTGCGCAAATTGCCGTGCGAACTGCCACCCAAACTGCCACACAAACCGCCGCGCCACGCCCTGTTCACTGCGCTCTTGATACTTAAGTCTTTCAGATTCTGCCTTCTAAAAGGGTACTCTCTCCCGCGTCTCCACAAAGCTAAAATTCTCTTAGGCTGTCTTTTGAGCACTCAGGTTAATGACTGTGATATAATTAATAGCCACAAGAAATGCAGAACTGGACTATTCATATATAATAAGGCTGTTACTGTAAAGAAGTTTTCGTTGCCTATTACTTCAGTCGTTTCACCTCTTTTCTTTCTCTTTCCAAATATTCTATCTTTATTATCTGATGAAAGATCTAAATGTTGTGCTTTCAGAGACCTTGCATGGCATGTCTCCACCTGGTCTATTGGCTGGTATTATGAGCCAATGTTGTTACTCTGTCAGTCTATGGCTGTAGCCTCCTTTGCCCCCAGAGAAGCCCTTCCATGCCTCCAGGCATGAAATTCTTGATGCCTGGCTGAGAGAGAAAAGCTACATCATTATTTTCTTCAATGCCTCCTCAAAACTCTTTATTTGTGATGCCACATAAACATATAAAGCTTTTGAAAACTTATTTTCTGGAATTGTAAGACAACATTTTAACAAGCCAGATCACTTTGTTGCTCTGTCACTTTGTAGGTATGTGTTTGCCACTTGTACCCATCAAGTACAGGTGGTTCTTATCCTAGCATTAACCCATAATGTCCTTTAAATGATGAAGACAATACTTCTGTCCTTTTTTCCCCACAACATCTGATGCGTTGGAGCCTTTTACGGGACACAAATAATGGTAATAATCTGTCGTATACACACATAGCTTTTTCAGAGGCCTGTGGTATTTTCATAGGTAAATCATAAGGCAGATCTCTAATCTGGTCACTCTCAGCTATTTTTTAATTTCTGGATGAAGAAAGCATTCTAAGGTTTTTTTACTCTATTGGAAACATATGGGGCTTGGAGAAATTTCTTGTTTCAGTTTTGATCTGTAATTATTTTTGCATAATATCACATAGATGCATGTGAGTTCATGATGAAGGAAACAAAATGTAAGAGTGAAAAATATCTTGTTCAAGTTTGTAAAGCCTATATACACAGGTTACAATGGAGGTTGCTGAACGGTATTACTTTACGCATAATTACCAACCTTAACCATCAAATGGGAATCTAAATGTGCCCTGATTTTTCAGAAGTGTTCACCCTATTTGGAAACATGGCACTTCTGAAAATCATTGTACTTCACTATGACGCTAAGCAGAGATTTGAGAGCTTGAGCATAGCAGTTTATGTTTTTTAAACTTTCCAAAGCTACAGAAATAATTTCATAGAATCATAGAAGGGTTTGGGTTGGAACGGACCTTTAAAGATCATCTAGTTCCAACTCCCCTGCCATGGCCAGGGACATCTTCTGTTAGATCAGGTTGCTCAGGGCCTCTTCCAACCTGGCCTTAAACACTTCCAGGGATGGGGCATCCACAACTTCTCTGGGCAACCAAAATCTACCCTCTTCTAGTTTAAAACCATTGCCCCTTGCCCTGTCACTACAGGACCTGGTAAAAGTCTCTCTCCATCTTCCTTGTAAGCCCTTTTAAGTATAGAAAGGTTGCAATAAGGTCCCCGTATAATTTCTATGACAGCTTTAAAATGTCAGAAGTCTTTGGTATTTCCTTAATATCTTTTTTTCTTTGTTCAAGCTACTTGTTAGCACAACTCCCTGTACAATTTTTCTAGCCATGACACTCAGACAACAGCAGAACAATAATTTATGAAGTCTGCTACATAAGCCCCATAAGGATCAGAATTATGTTTGCACAGTTTGTCATACCAGAGATGAGAGGTGTTAACAAAGCACTGCTCATGTGCATGCTTTTGGAAACTTCTGTGTGCACAATCTTTCTGTTTCCTGCAATCCAAATTTATGATTTACCTACTCATATGGCTACCTGAGACATTTTTCTTGCAGCAATTAATTATTGCAAGATTTCTTTATGAAAAGAAAGGTTCTTATATTACAGTTAGTATGTGTATCTCTCTATCTCTCTGTAGATTTTATTTTCTGGTGGAATATTGTTCTGCTGGGATTTTTTTTCTCCTTTAATTTCAGTAACTATTTGAACAATATGCTTTTCCCAGGACATGATACAAACCTACAACAGATGATTTAATGTACACACACAGGAGTCTCCTGTTTCATTTTTAAGAGGAAAGTACATTATTCTTGTGTGAAATGAAACTTAGGTTTTTACTCAGTTGCAGTTTTTCCAGGGCGTACGAGACATTCCCTGCTCTCTCCCACTGCCTTTATGCCTGTCATATATTACCAGGTAGTAGTAGGAAGAATCAGAGCAGGATTTTATCCCACTGCAACACTTACACAACCTCATTCTGCTCACGTGCGTTATGGCAGAGAACACTGAGCCTTTGGGCTTGTCACCTCCATGTAACCCATCCTTAAGCACTTGCCCTTAAGAGGGTCCTTAATATATATTGCTTGCATCATACCCATAGGCAGCCTCTGAAAAAGAAAGGTACACCACTCTAGCAAGTTTTTTGTGCCCAAGAAGTTCTTTCTTTCTGGATGTCTCAAAGCAGGTGTCTAAAACCTTGTGACATCCACAAGACTTAACAGACAAGTATGTACGGGCGACCTGCAGGTTTCTGGAGAACCAGGTAGAGGCCAAGCAAGGTATGCTATCTAAAACAACACTAGGCATCTATGTTTGGGTGACAGAAGCCATGGTTTCCTCTCAAAGGCATACTCACCCAATATTTCCAGGTCTCTGCCAGCTGTGCAATAGAAAGCTTCACCTGTCTGTCTGCAAACTAAGAAATGTTTCAGGTCACCTCTGCTAACATCTCAGCTCCAGTCAAGTTTTAATATACAAAATGAGACTGACATAACACATTTTATACAGAAAAGAAAAAGCAATGCCCTTGGTGGTGTGACTGAGTCTTCCAGCTTATGTTCCACCTTTAGTCATTGCAGTAGGAAAAAAATAGCTAAACTACTTGCTGGAAAATGTTGCTGCTTACAAAAGAGAACATTTTGTAAATAAACAAAACCAGTAAGGATTTGGGGGAAAAGTAAACATACAGATATACAGATGTTCCTCCCAACACTTCAATCTTTAACATGGAACTAGAAATCAAAGGCTGTGTCTAAATTAGAAAATTCAATATACTTGGAAACATCTTTGTACGTTGACATGAACTGGCACAAAACAGACCATGGTTGATCATTATGAGCTCTCTTTATTTCTAGAACAAGATGGTTGAATGCAAATTGCCAATTAGTAATGATCCCTGGAGTTTCCTTGCTGACATATCATGCCCAGGAATTATGGAGGAACCTGGTGGTTAGCAGAAGCCAAAGCTGTGCCAGCAAATGACCTCATAAATCACTGGTATAACCAGTTGTTTTTCTGTATCCAGGAATGGTCCCAGGCAGCGAGGACATAAACTTATTTTTCAAAAAGATGATCACCACAATAAGAGTTTTAGAAGTACTTTATGATAAATGCTCTGACTCATAATCACAGATGACATGCACAGATATATCTGTTTTTTCCACTGAAAACATTAAAAATACTATACAAATGTCATTTATTCAGGTTTACCTGAAACTTTTCAGGGTAACATCAATGGAAAAAGTTAACAAAAAGGTGACAGTGTCTCCTTCCTGTCCCAGACTTGAAGGGCTGGTTTTCTGCTTTAGAATAACTCGAGATTATTAAAAAGGTATGTTTCATGTTACTTCACATTTATGGTAGCAATTACTTTAATTGTTTTAAGACTCTCTTTGCACACACAATAATTGACCTAATCTCTCAAGACAATGAAACTGAATTACTTGAGAACCTGGATTTCTTAATCTCTGAAAAGGCTTATAGCAGGTAGGAGCATTACAGACAGCATCTGTGCTGTGGGAGAGAGGTTTTGGTTCACCTTGCAGACACTGCACCTGGATGTACACTGGAATGCATGTTTCTCTGAGTCCCCGGTATCTCCCCTACATATTCTGATGTCTGGGTTTTACACAGGGAAATCTATTGCCAGGGGACACCAGGAAATCTTCTGTTACAGAGAAGACGACCAGAATTAAGGAGCTGACTTTGGAGTGTACCAGTTCTGCAGTTTACCTCAACTGCAAAAGTTTTTCAGATAAATCATTGTAACATAACAATATATAGAAACGTTTTTGTATTTTTTCTGTTTCAGTCTCATGTTTTTCTTATTAAATGTCTGCATTCCTTAATGAAAAGTGTGTGACATTTAGCAGCTGTGGGACAACTCATCTTCTCAAGGAATGTAGCTGAGTTTTATAGATATTACTCTAAAATCCTGAAATATTTAACACTGTTGTTATCTTTTATGGTTTTCCCTGAGCAGCCTTTCAGAATTCCATAAAAGGATCACAGTGATACCTTCTGTTGGGTGGTTCAGGAAATCTGCAGAAAAGTGGGGGGTTTTCATACTACATTTACCATAGCATTTCACAATGATATACAAGGTTGTTAATATATTGTGTGTATTCAAAGGGCTGTTTGAGGAGTTAGCAGCTGTGTAGGCTCCTGTCCTCACCTCCTCTAACCCATCCTGTAGCTCCATCAGTCTTCATTGCAGACTGAGGTGTTCAGACCTTGTCTGAAGCTCACTGAAGCAAGTGTGAATAATTTCACAGTTTCCATAACTTCTGAATGAACTTTCCAGCCTGAAAGCTCTTGTAGACTCTGTTTTCCTTTACTTAAACTTCAGAACGTCACAGTCTCTATGTTGCTCTGGTTGAACATTGCTGCTGGATGACATCCAAACAGAGTGTATTTTAACATGGATATTTAGTCATCTAGGGCCCTATATGTAAATATTTACAAAAGTAACTAGGCAGATATATATGGTGTGTGCAGTGCTCTCTGAATGGAGGTTTAGATGCAGTAAGACATACTGGGTTGACAGAGGAGCTGTTTCTCAGTTCACATCACTGTAGTTACAACTGACACAGAATCATACTAAATGACCTTACAACCACACTAGATCTTCTCTAAAGTTCAGAAAAATTGGAGGAAAATGTCAATAGGTTTTAAAGAGCTTAGCATTCTGAAATTATATTTCATTTAATCAAATTTGTTTATATGAATATAAACATGCACACACTTATATAGAAATTTGAGTGGGTTATATAGGTGAATATGTATATGCACACACATATGCAAATGCATATCCACAGTATTAGTTGAAGTAGGCATTTGTGTAGCCTCTCTTTCCATTAGAAAGTAAAAATATGAAGTCCCTGGTATGTCCCTACTGCTGACTCTGTGTGTTAACAGGTGAGAGATACACAAATTATATATTGCCTTCAAGATAGTGATGAACTACCCTGTAACGATTTCACTTCAATCTGTTGAAAAGCCCCAGTGAAAATTAGCTGACTTACTCTGTAAACATTAGCAGGATTCTCACAGAATATATAACCATCATAGGAACTTTACAGTCAATAGTAAAAAGAACATAAATTATGTTTTCCTGGAGATAATGACACAATGTCTCAGTTTAGTTCATAGCATAAGTTACAAATCCTCAGTTTTGAAAGTAATCGTTTTGAGAAAATTTAGTTTATCAATCAAATTTTTAACTTCACCTCTCCTGATATTTTTATTTAGGTTGCTTAGTTATCTTACAGAGAAAAAATAAACACTTACGGGTAGCTATAGCTACTTTTAAAACCAGCCCAAGCATGTCCTTCCTGCTAGTACTCTAGAAATAATAGGACTAATATTGCTGTGACTTGTCTGATATCACCTTGCCTTATCAGCCTTGGAATAACTCAATTCTTTTTACTTTAGATTAAATCCCACAGATACTATGGGCCTTACACTGGGAAGCAGAAAGTGTGAAGTCTCTACTTGGTGCATTAGGTGGCTGGAATAACATAAATAAATTCGATGCTATTGCAAGGCTCTGCAAGCATTTGGTTGGAAAAACCTTTTGAATAAAATGGGGCATTTGCAGAAAATAGCATAAAAGGGGGCAGAATTTTAAACACAAAATAAAATAACCCTAGAAGAAAGAGGTAAGAATAAAAATGATTAAGTTTTTCCCAATTGTACATAACCTTAGATTTTTAAGTACATATTAAATTAATTTCTACTAACATTATTTCTGGCTTCTGGAGAAAATTGGGTTTGAGACCTTTACAAAGATAAATATTTTTCTGCTGTAGCTAAAAGTTAAATAGGTATTCTTAAATGTTCTGATAAATTGCCTTTCTAAATGGTGGGGAACTTGGCATTAGCATGACACTGACATTCTGGCTGGGGTCATTCCCATGCTACGAGAAGAATCAATAAGAAAAATGTGATGAAGTGAGAGGAAAACTGAACTATTATTTGCCTATGCACTTTCTCCTTGTCATGGTTTAAGCCTAGCCGGCAACTAAGCCCCACACAGCCACTCGCTCACTCTGCCTGTGTCAGTATGGGGGATAGAATCAGAAGAGTAAAAGTGAGAAAACTAATGCATTGAGATAAAGAGAGTTTAACAGGGAAAGCAAAAGCTGTACACGCAAGCAAAGAAAAACATGGAACTCATTCACCACTTCCCATGGCAGGCAGGTGTTCAGCCATCTCCAGGAAAGCAGGGCTCCATCACACCTAACGGTCACTTGGGATGACAAACACCATCACTCCGAACACCCCTCCCTTCCTTCTTCTCCCCACAGCTTTACATGCTGAGCAATGACACCATACAGTGTGGAATATCCCTGTGGTCATTTGGGGTCAGCTGTCCCAGCTGTGTCCCCTCCCAACTTCTTGTGCCCCCCCAGCCTACTTGGTGGTGGGGTGGGGTGAGAAGCAGAAAAGGCCTGGACTCCGTGTAAGCACTGCTTAACAGTAACTGAAACATCCCTGTGTTACCAGCAGTGTTTCCAGAAAAATCCAAAACATACCCTCATACTAAATACTGTGAAGAAAAATAACTCTATCCCAGCCAAAACCAGCACACTTCCACACTTACATTTAATACAAACTTCTTAAATCTTGTATCTCCTCTGGATTTTACTTGGAATCTCTGAGTCCACGGTGACTCAGTAGACCACTGTTCATTTATTTATTTTGCTTACCCTGATTTATGGGCCTACTCAGTAAAATTATACTCTTGGGGGGGATTTGGAAACCTGGCCTGGTTTGTACCCTAAATTAGGAAAAGAAATGTAGAGATCTGTATGTGGATTGGTGAGGGGAGAGAGAAAGAGAGAGGGCACTGTGCTTGCCTTTGCAGTCCCTGTGGAAATATAAACAGCACTTCCCTTTTTTCCCACTCACTATCTACTATTAATACCCATGAATAAATGAAACACCCTTTCAGAAGGCATATAAATAATGAAAACTACACAAAATGCATGTGGAGACTGTGTGTGTGAAATGTTTGTTCATCTTTCTATTTACTAATACCCATGAGTACATGATCTCTCCAGTGAAGTGTAGTGGTATTTCCTCTATAAATTGCACTTCTCTGAGTCCAGGAGCAGCTGCACAAAAGCAGTGCTTTTGGGAGGCACTTGAGACTTGAGCAGGTGGGCAGGTGCGAATAAATGGTGGGGTGGAGGGGAAACTCATTTCCCTACTTCAGCACTCTGAGACATGATGGATTATCCTACCTTCATGTTATCAAAATATAACACATTTTACAAGATTCTGTTAAAAATGAGACTACATTTATTGTGCCTCTTGACAGGTTTTAACAACAACTTTTTCTGAATGCCATGTTAATTTTGGTTCATGTCCTATCCATATAATTTTACTCTTATTTCCCCTGAGAGAAGCTTTCTCTTTATGGAATAACTGAGATGACATAGATATAAAAACAAGGACAGTCAGGAAACAGGTTTAAAATACTTGAGGGTTTTCCCAGACATACTGTAAAAAAACAAAACAAACAAAATCCTAGCATTAATTTAAATATGCAGGTGTAAGAGAGGGAATCAATAGGTTCACTTAGTGATGGATTCAAGCATAAGCAACTACTTAGAACAACAGATTGTGTGTGTCAGCCCTGGCCCTTTCACTTTCCTTCTCTTTCCACATAAACTGTGGTCCCTCATCCTGGAGGATCAGTTCAGTTTTAGAGGTCTGGATGAGAAGCCATGACTTACTTCTGCTTCTGTTATAGCATTATGACTTATGATACCTTTGTTCTCATAACATAAGTGATGTTCTACTTGACCCATTCAAAACACAGGCAGAAATAGCTTATAATTATTAATCAGGTCATCATAACACAGCACTTTCACTAACATTTTTTTTCCTATAGCACTGTTGGGGATTGGCTAATCTGAACCATATGTGACTGCTGTGGGCGACTAAATGCTTTTGCAGAGTTAGAATATACATGGTCTGCAAAGCGTGAAGGGTAGGAAACAGATGCCAGCTCTGTGACTGTTTGTCTATTACACAAATACAGTAGGCTATAGGGACTGAAGATGAAAATGGCACCTCAAGCTGATGATTTGCTCAGTTTCCCTATCCAATGACATGGAAAGAGTACTAAAAGAGCAACGCTTCCCTTTATGTCCTGTCAGAGGCAGGTCCTGTCCACTATTTAAAGGCAGGGGGGAAGGAGGGTTAAAATTTAACTAAATATTTCTCACTAAATGTTTCTGAAATCCTCTGGCATCGCAAATATAAAATAGGCATTGACATGTGCAGGAATGGCAGTAGTTAAACAGCTGTGGGAAGAAGAAAATGTTGATACTCCAAGTGCTGCTACAGAAAGAACCTAACTAAAGGAAATGAAATCAAGACTGACATTTCAAAAAGTAAGTACCAATCACAACAAATGAATAAAATCAATTTATTTTGAATTATAGACCAACTTAATCTATGTACATCATCTTTTTCTATTCAGTATTTTGAAAGAAAATAAATATTTTTGAAAATAAGGAGCTATACTTAATATTTTGTTCAAGTGGCAAAAATTTTAACATGGAAACACATGAAATGGAAATTGTGATTTCTTTCCTACCTCTATGTTTAATACATTTAAATAGATATATTTTATATTATATTCTTAGAGAAGTCAACTGGAACCAGTTTAAAAATGAATAAAATACAAGAAAATGCCACATTTTTCAACAGAAATGAAGGACGACAGTATTTCAAATGCTGTGTTTAGGTATTATTTGTCACAGTTGTGTTCATCTGCATTCACTGAATAAACATGCATCCTGTTAGAAACTAAGACCATTTTAAAATCTACATGTTGATAGAAGAGTTTTTGTGAATCAAGCTTGACTTGTCCCTTATTCATTACTCTTCTGTTAACTCTGCCTGCTTTAACATGTCGTCTTAACTTGAGAACTCTCCACAGCAAGAACCATTTTCTTCAAAGCTGCCCAAGCACCTGCTCAGGAGTTGGTGTTGGTGGAAATAAGAAAAATCAGGCACAGTATTGCTTGGGAGAAAAGTGGACGTTTTGGTTCCCTGAAGGGGCACATTGTTCTGATCAGAGGATGATGCCGTAACTGTGCAGACATCACATTTGAGTTGTGGCGGGACCCTACCCTGATGAGGTCCCTGTAAGGCTGATATTGCTCTTGTTCTCTCAGGGGACTGAGCCAAAGCACCTTGATTTCAATGAGCTTTAGATTGGGCCTTGGCTGCCAAGAGTTGCCAGACCGTCCAGGGCCACCACAGGTATCAGAAAATGGCCAGCGTAACTCCCCATTAGCAAATGGAAGTTCAGAAAATTGCATGCTGGTTCAGGCTGATATAAAGAAAGTATTAAACTGCTGAAGGAGATCAAGTGACAGGAGCAGAGCGTGCTGAGTATGCTTCTTCAACACATATTTGGAAGGGCAGGGTTCCTTCAGAGCTGTCATATCCTTTATTTACCACACTTTTCCTCAATACTTAATGATTTTGTAACTACTTAGATCCCTGTGATCCATTGCCTCCCCCCTGGCAGAAGAAGACCTACCTCTTGTTAGACCAAGGACACAGTTTCCTCAGTGCTGGCAGTTTTGTTCACTGTTCTACAAATGCGAGTGGCAGTGTCCCTGTCTAGATCCCTTTTCACGTCAGCCGTGTTCTTCCCAGAGCTACAGCATGTCCAGCAACTGTAAAACTGTCCTGTTTCACTACCCCGTAACATACTGTGGATCAGTCTGCATAAGAGATCTACCTATGTCAGACAGGAATTTTTCCTGCAATAAAACGTGGTTTTTCAGGGAAAGCATTGCTGGGCATATGTCTGTCTTGCAGACCAGACTTGACAAGCAATGCAGTTAACTGATGGGGAATGTGGGAAGTTCAGCTGTATAAATTAGATTTTGTTTATCCTTCTTGTACTTTCTGTCTGATGTGTTATCTTTTACCAAGGATTTTAATGTTTGCCTCCACATCTTCACAATTAAATACATTGATATATACTATAGCAATTAAGCCCAACTGCCATTTAGGTTTAAATAGTTCATATTTTTTAAAGAACATCCTCAGTAAAGATACTTTAATAAAAGTAATTTCAATTCTCCCTCCCCTCTCCCCCCCAAAAAAGGTAAAGGGAGAGGAGCATCTGGAAACATCTAGACAGACCACACATCTGATGGGGGTGAGATCCCTCCTTGCTGTTGCTCAAAACCTCCACAAAATCTCTAAATTGTGATGCCAGTGTCCCCAGCAGGCTGACTGATGGCTTGGGGCAGAGGAAAAGGGGAAAAGGGGAAAAGGGGAAGGGAAAGGGGAAGGGGAAGGGGAAGGGGAAGGGGAAGGGGAAGGGGAAGGGGAAGGGGAAGGAGAAGGAGAAGGAGAAGGAGAAGGAGAAGGAGAAGGAGAAGGAGAAGGAGAAGGAAGGAAAAGGAAAAAAAGGCAGGATCCTGAATTGAAAATAACATCCAGGATCTCTCAGGTAAATGAAAATAATTTATATTTGGAAATGCTGGTAAATTTGTCAGTAAATAAGAGGTTTGAATCCTTCATTTTCCTCCATTGCTGGGATATCCTATCTGTTCCCTGTGACTCAAATGATCTCTGCCATGCAAAGTCCACAGTGTATCACAGGAAAGCTGAGTTGTAGTGTACTTGAGCACACAAAGTGTGGCACTGAAAACAAACTCATAAAGAAAGACATCGTTCAGAAATACTGTTGAGAAACCCTAACAAAAGCATATACATGATGACATTTCCATTTAAATCTGAGTAGAGGGAACAAAGCACAAGTAAATATGAAGTCAGAAACAGTTCCAGAGCAATGAAACAGGTTTTCATTGTTATCTCACTACTTTTACCATAGTAATTGCATATTAAAGCAAGATAGAAATTCTGAATTTAAACCAGGTGTATTTTATAAACTTGACTTCATTCAGTTAAGATATGCACTTCTCATGGAATGATGCTAAAGGTGGGTGATCTGCTTGTAATCTGTTAACTTTTTCTTTATCTTATTGGTTGAAATTTTTTTTTACATAAGATTCTTCTAATGAAAGTAAATTCATTTGCAATGTCCTATCTCTGACTGTGATTTTATCTGCAGTTTGATTAATTAAAAGGAGAACAGGCAGGTGGAAGGTGAGGCATTATCTGACAGTACCCTGGGAGGACTTCAGGAGCTGCCTCTTTCAATCTGAATTTTCCCATTGTAACAGGTTTCCCCATATAAATTAATGATGAGGAGTCAAGATGCAAACACATCAAGAAAAGGTATTATGTTCTATCTCCACTTCTTCTTCTTTTTTTCTTATTAAAATGGAAACTAAAAATTAGCTTTAATATTGCTAATTTGAACTTTTTTAGAAGTTTTACTGTTTGAAAGATGCTGCTATCTGCTCAGAAGACCTGCTAAGAGCTCCATCCTATAAGAATTGTCTTAGATGCCTCACTCAACATTGTTGGTAAATAATACAGTTCAGCAGGACTATGCTCATGAATAATGATATGCCTGTGTTTAAGGGGTTTTGTCTTTTTGACTTCAGTAATTATACAGCCTGGGTCAGCTCACCTTCCTTGCAGTATTTCAGATCATCATACTTACAGAGAAATTCACAGGAGTTTTTTAAATTGTGAGACTCAAGAACATAAATGATCCCTTTTCTGCAGCTTTACAAACTGTGATTTAAATCCAAGCTTATCAATTGTGTTGGTTTTTTCTCTCCTTTTTTCAGTTGCCTAACATCCAATAGTCTACTCTGTGCAAACAAGTTATAGCCATTGCTGCATTGCACTATAGCAATGCTCCAAAGAGATAACTGGCTCAAGCATGGTTGTTGCGTTAAAGAGTGATGAAGTTTGGCAGAAAATAAACCCCCTTGCATTCCAGCTTGTCCTCAGATATCAGAGGGACTGGGGGCAGCTAGGCTTAGATTCTGAGTGATGTCCAATTCAGCTCTATAAGTCTGGCTGCGTTCAATACATTGAACTATCACAATTACGGGTGCACTAATAGTGCACTGTACTTTCAATTTAGTTGCGTTCAATGAACTGTCATGGCCAGACTTAAGGAGTTTGGTTCACCGCTGATGAACTATCACAGCTAGATTTTAATGAATAGTACAGTTTATTAAAGCAATAGGAGTATAGGTTCTTTTGGATTGCCGGTAGTAAATACACTGTCTGCAAAGCACATGCAAATAATACAGTCGACTACAAGCACACTAAATTATGGAAAAACTCTATAGAGATTTCTAATTTTCCCGGGGAACCACTCGGTATAATCGAGGGTTTGAATCTAACCCAATAAGCGTCCCTGTGAGGGGAAGAGAGGTTCAGCCCATTGATTGATCCCAGAAGACAGCAACATCCTCTCAACTTGTCTATGATGGTATCTTCCCTAGCATTCCTCCTCTTTTAAGCCCTTTTATGTTTTCTTATTTTTTAGGAGGAGCTTGAGTGACTCCAGTCATACATACCTTTATTATTATTGGTATAAAATCTTCTCGCTTTACTTTTAAAGGTATATGCTAGAGAAAATTCAGAGTGCATGCTCAGTAAGGGGTGGTTGCACATTGGAGGTGGGTAGCTTTTGGGATGGATGTGTGTTTTGGTATTATAATGAGATTATAATGAGCAAAGTTCACCCAGAGGACATAACTTAACATGTCACTACTCCAGAACTAGGCACTTATGATAAAAATCAGAAGTAAGGCAATAAAGTTGAGAGAACCCCCATTGTTTCACCTCCTTGCTTCAGTGGACTCAATGCAGGGACCTTCCATTGTAATTGCAGTTCCCCATCCCTGTGGTGATATCACAGAGCCTGGCCGCAGTGCTTCCACTCTGCTCCACCCTCTGTGTTGCTTCTCTTAGAGTCAGCATACCAAGCTCCCCTGGTGTTGCTAACATCTAAGGTTGAAGTTTATGCTGCTTAGGGAATTATTATGGAACAGATTTCATATATATCTACCACATTCCACCCTGGAGGTTTACATTCCCTTCAGAGGGGGACATATCAAGAAGCCACCTCCAGCAATCATTCCACAATGGTGGTTCACAACAGTGTATTACCACAAGAAGACAGTGAAGCTCCAGTGATTGACACAGAGGAGATGGTCTGATTAATTTATCCTTTCTCTTTGTCAAAAATTCAGACAAAGAAGTCAGAAGGTCTGAAAGATCAACACTGAAATGAAATAGGTCATCGATTCAATGAGTTCTGGTGTTACGTATTTTTTAAGTTTGCACATCAAAAAGACCGAAAGATGAAAGTTTGCTGCAACAAAACTGGAAGTCATAGTTCCCCAGACTAGTTTTGTAGACTGCATTCTGTAAGTCAAACCATTTATCTTCTTTTTCTAGTTTAAAATATCTTTAAGATATCTTTCATCTACATAAATGACTGAATTACTGAAAAGAAAAAAAAAAAAGATTTTTAAAAGAAATGCATAGATTCCGGTCAGTTAAGTAAAAACCATTTGTCCCTTACAATAATTAGAGTATGATACATTTTTCAGCATCTTCCATGTTTGTTTTGCATTAGCTGTAGAAATATGAGTTAGTTAAAATGCCAGGGATGTTTGATTTAATACAGTGTACTGGGTCCAAACCTACGAGTTTAATGAAAGGGCTCTCTCCATCAGAAAGGAGAAAGAGTTTTATGGGACACATGAGGCCATTCTGTCTGGTCCTTTGGGGTTTTTTTTTAAAAAAAACTCTACTGTGCAATACAGCAATAGAGAATAAATGAAACTCAGACAGTAAAAGATCTGAAGAAAAGCTGTACAAATGCTTGTCACTAGCTGTTACAGTGGTTTGCTTCACTTTGTTTACTTGGACATAGTCCTACGCAGTGTAACCATTTTCTTGTCTCTGCTGCTTTAATCATACAGCTATAACATGCTAAGGGGCATGCAAAGATGTTATAAAAGAAGCAGTCCTTATTCTTAGTAGCTTACAGTTGAACTGAGCAAAGACAAGAGTGGAAGTAAAACAGAGATTGAATGACTTTCCAATGCAACTCAATGTCAGAGCTGGAAGTGCAGTTCACGTGCGGTCTAGTACCTTAATCTGTTAAGTATGAAACACTTGAGCTTGCCTCAGGATTGTTGGAAAAGCTAAAAATTAAGGTGGCCTGACAGATTAATGGATGGAAAATCCAGCAATGGCTATTTAGTACAAAGATACCGCTTGTGGCTTTGTGTCCTTGAATCAATTTTTGTAAGCTGGAGGTTATTTAGGAGAGATAGAACTATGTGCCGCCTTGTTCTTGTACTCTTCCCTGGGCATGTGCCATTGGCTGTTGTTGGAGACAATAACTGGACTCCACAGCTGTGAATATCTGAAGTTCATTTGTACCCTGCAGATCACAGAATCAGAGAATAATTCAGGTCAGAAGGGAGATCTGGAAGTTACATGTTCCAGTCACTGCAGGATCATCTTTCAAGTTCGATTCAACTTTTAAGTCAGATCTGGCTGCTCAGGATCACATCTTTCATGTTCTGAACACCTCCAAGGATGGAGATGTCACAGCGTCTCTTGCCCCTGGTCCAGGTGGTTGGTCACTCTCATTGTGAAAATTTCTTTTCCTGGTCTCCAATCAGAGCTTCTCCTGTGGCTACTCATGTCCGTTGTATTCTGTCGTACCACAGTGCACATCCCACTGTGTGTCTCCATGTTCTCCCTGTACGTAGCTGTAAGCACCAATAAGATCTCACCTTTAGCCTTCATTTCTCCAAGCTGAATAAATGCAGTTCTCCCCATGTCTCCCTGGACACCATGTCCTCCAACTGTACGACCACCTGGTGGCCTCTGCTGGACTTTCTTGTCCTGAGGAGCCCAAGCACCATGCAGCTGCTCTCTCACTCCCCCCCTCCCAGTGAGATGGGGGAGAGAATTGGAAAAAAAAAGTAAAACTCATGGATTGAGATAAAGACAGTCTAGTAGGACAGAAAGGAAGAATATAATAATGATAACGATAATTATCATTATTATTATAATAATAGTAACACTACTAATAATAATACAATGACAATAATAATAGCAAAAGAACTGGAATATACAAAACAAGTGACACACAATGCAATTGCTCACCACTCACTGACCGATGCCCAGTTATTTCTCAAGCAGCAATCGCCCTGACCAACACTCCCCAGTTTATATGCTGGGCATGACGTCATACGGTATGGAATATCGCTTTGGCCAGCTTGGGTCAGCTGCCCTGGCTGTGTCCCCTCCCAACTGCTTGTGCCCCTCCAACCTTCTCACTGGCTGGGCACAAGCTGAAAAATCCTTGACTTAGTCTAAACACTACTTAGCAACAACTGAAAACATCAGTGTGTTAGCAACATTCTTCTCATACTGAATACAAAACATAACACTATACCAGTTACTAGAAAGAAAATTAACTCTCTCTCAGCTGAAACCAGGACATGGGATCACCAGTGGCAGGCAGAGGGAAGTGATCCTTTCCTGATAACAGCTACTGATAACACTAACATTAAAAAAAAAACCTAAAAAAAAAGGTAACATACAAAATTTCATATAACTTTTATATAGACCTTGTGGTTTTTTTGGTTTTGCTTTTGGTATGTTTTTTTCCTGTCGGTAACTTAAAATCAAAACAAGCACGTAAGCAAAAGTTAAAAAAAAACAAACAGAACTTAAAATATCTTATATGTGAACATCCGTTTTGACTAGGGTGCCCTTCTGTTTTTTTAGTAAGAACTACATGCCTAGCCAAAACACTTTTGCAGACACAAAATGATTGTATTAAGCTTAGATCATTAATTCCACTTTATAGGTGAGGAAATGGTTATATTCAGATTCAATAACTTCTTTACAGTCTCTGAAATGGTCTGTATAAGAAGTCTAAATCTAAATCTCATCTATTCATTATCATTTTCTCTATGAATGAATCCTTCCTCTTTTCTGCATACGTTAAAAGGTTTATTTCTTCAGACTACTTTTGTTACTGGGCATCCCTTAAGAATCAAGAAAACTGGCTACCAAGTTGACTTTTGTTGAAAAGCAGGTGGCACTTAGTCCCTTCAACGTGTTACTGCTGCTGGCTGAACAGCAAACCATTTCTGCAGTAGGATGTATTTTTTTCTTGTCACCTGGGACACACAACAGTATGATTTGACATCACTGGGAGGGATTTTCTAGTTGTCCTAAGAAAAAAATAAACAGTCCTTGTAAGAATGCATTTATCTTGGTGTTCTGTCTCTGGCAGGAAACATGGGTGCACCACCTGCAAGGCTGCTCCTGAGGAGGAGGCTCCAGGAGAGCGGGGGGGCTTCTGTTTATTTCCCCAACCTTTTTTTATTATTGTTCTGGCTCATAATGAATAAGTCTCACATTTGCTGTTCATGCTGTCATGGGCACTCGGGGGATGCCAAGGTAACAGGACGGACCTGTTGTCTCCTCCTCAGTTTTCATGGTTTGTTGGCTGCTTTTTGCATATAGAAGTGTTTAGGCTGAAACTGCAGCATAGGAATGGAGGGGGAACATGAAATAACACAGTAGCATGTGTCCTACAGATAGAAAACACCTGAGAGATGAGGCAGATAAATTTGTTCCTTATTACTGGCAATAGGTAAGGAATAAACCTTGGAGTATCCAGCTGGTGCTGGTTTCAGTTGTGCCATACACTGTACGAATTTTACATCAAAAACTTATTTTATGGGATTTTTAACATGAAGAAATATGAAGACAGAAAAAGAAGGTGAAGATCAGAGGTGGTGCTGAATCCTAGGCACTCAATGAGTCTGCGGTGCAAAGTCGCAAAAAAACCTACAACTTCATACTCACATGCTTCATTATTTCATCTCTAAAGTAGATCCTTCAATGTGTGCATTTAAAAAGCTCTGCCACATGGCACAAGCCATATTTCCCTCTAGGAGGAAAAATCAACCTCACCTGATACAAATGAGTTACGGCTTTTGATCTGCCACTGCTGGAAAACGTTTTGACACTACAGAGCTAAATTTCTTTAGCACAGACCAAGTCTTTTACAGGCTGGTGATACACTTAGCCAAAGTAAAAATAAAGAACCACAGTGCTATCTACAGACATGTCCACATTTAAAAATATTCCCTTCTGGCCTGAATTGTTCGTTTCTTAAAGTCTCCATCCTATTATACCAAACTATCTTGAATGGTGGACATGCTCATGGACAGATGAGCAGCCTAAAGCAGCTAAATTTGATTTCACTGCATTAATTGCCTGTTTTAATTTTTTACAGTTGATTAACAATAATCATAATTTGTTGAGGCTGTGATTTGAACCTTCTTAAAGACAATAGAATAAATGTATTTGAAGAATTTGTTGTTTCAGTCAGCTATAGGAAACACAGAACAGGTGCAAGAATAAATCATTACCTTTGTTTCTTTTTTTTTTTTTTAATTCTTTGAGAAATGGTAGATATGTCTTCATAGCATTTTTTTAATCTTGCTTAATGAAAACTTAGTTGTTTTTTTTTTTTTCCTGGAACATGGGAATTTGTTGGCTGCCTTCATTCAACACACTGCAAGGAAATTTTATCTGATTTGCAAAAATCTGCCTTTTTATTACTGTGAAAGTTTGTGTTCTCTGTAAGAGAAAACTTTGTGCCTTGTTCTCACTTGCTTCTCTGTTTCAACCAGAAACTACAGAAAATTGTTTTGTAGAACACCTCTCACTGTGCTGTGTGAATGAAGACTGTGTTCCCTGGGCCAAATTCAGAGCCATGAAATTCAGTGGCAAACATACAACTCCAAAGTTTTAATTCTGTGTTTTCCTATGTTAAACTTGCTTCAACAATCCAGAATTAATGCTTTCATATTGTGTTAAATAATATTTCCAAGCAACTGGAATATGATTTCAGCTGTTTGTGTATCATCAATCCATAAAACCATTAACAATCTATGTCCAAAGGTTGTGGTTTTAATTCTGTCATTATATTCAGGTGCAAGGAGTAGGTCCTTGCTTTCTTTAAGTCACTGCAGATCTCCAGGCTCATATGTGGTACCTATGAAATCAACACTACAGTTTGAAAAGGTAAGAATTCTTTTTCTCTGACATTATGTGGTAATGGAATATGCTAAAAGCTTTCTCTGACACTTGCTTCAAGTTTTGTTTCAGGACACTTGTACACAGTTAAAATTTGGTAATATAACCAGTGGTTTTAAATGGATTCACAGGTCAGCAAGTTATGCAAGTTTATCCATTCCTATGTACAACTGTTTGGTTAGATGTTGTAGAAAGTGCAGAAACAACCTTGTTACTACATAAGAAGGACTCACAGGGTTAGTGGATGTTGGCTTCTTGCAATGAATTCGTGTAATTCATAACAGAAAGCTCAGGGGATGTGTCTAACTTCCATGGGAAACTGGATATGTTCAAACATGGGACTGAAGTGCTGCTTGGCTGGTACCACTGAAAATGCTTATACATGCTTATGAACTTATTATTTATTAAATATTTGGACCTGCAAGTCTGTGATAGAAGTTGCTGAATGAAGTTTTCTCAAGGTATTTTTTCTTCCTTATAAGTCTTATGTAGCACATTTTATCAAAGTGAACTCTCTGCTCACTATTTTAAGTACTCTAAGACAAGTCCCCGGATTATAAAATGTCCCTCCTAGGAAAGTCTCATGGGGAGGAAATCTATGAGCTGCCAGCTTCCAACTGATCTCAGGCCATCTCTCTGTGGAGGAACCAGCCCGGATGGCTGCAGAGAAAGCAGACATGACAGACAGGCCTGGAGGGGAATGCTACCCTCCCACAACAGTGATGCTCCTGCCAGAAATCACCAAGTCCCCAGGACAGATTTTCAAAATCTGGAATGTTGTCTTCTACTCTGTAAATGCCTCTTTCATCACATTTCTACCAGAATAAAAGGACACTTTAAAGTGCATTGTTGGTTTAGTAATGATAACAGGGGTGAATTGCACAGCAAAATAATTGCATAATCAGGTCCTAATACTTACAGCATTTACTGGACCACTAAAGGAATCTCAGGGGATCTCTTCTCAGGGACTAGGAAAGCATTTTTGTGAGCATAGCAGTTCTAAACCTCAAAATCACTCCTTACAAGTGTAAATGAGATGTAGCTAATGCTGTCATTTTCTGTTTTCCTATGCTGTTGAGAATTCAACACATAAAATCACATTGCCAAAGGTTTTATGGTATCCTAGGACCAGTTTTGAAAGGCAGAAAAAAACTGGTGTGCAAGGAAGGTAGACAGTGAATAACTGGGCCTTGTGCTTTCAGTTTGGTCAAAAGAATTTGTTTCAAGAATTAAAATGAAATGTGCATGTATTGATTGTAGTCCATGTATTGGCTTTTTTGAGAAGGAAAAGAGAAAATAGGGGCTGAAGAGAGGGACCGAGTGACCTAAAGTCTTTCTCTGCTTTAGTTTTATTACCCTCAAGAAAAATTGGAGGTCTTCTATATAACAACAAAAAAAAAGGGGCAATTAGTATGTCACTGGGAAGGCATAAAAAATGTATTTTTTAATTTATTTGTGATCGGTAACACTATAGTACTTAGACCTGTAGTCACTCCTCAGAATCACTTTGTGCTAGGTGCTATACAGACATTGTTAACTCTTGGTCTAGGTAAAGACCAAGGGATAAGAAATAGGGAAGGATGAGGTCATACTGAGGTGTTTAAACGCACAGGAAGAGATACTTTATAGTATTTCAGGCCTGCGCCACTAAGAATATGTGATCTAAAGATGTGAATGAAGTTATCATTTTTTCCAATTTGCAAATAGGGATCTGAGTTAATGACAGTAAGTTGGGCAGGCAGACTGATCAAGGAATTAAACTCCTCCCTCCTGAGTTCCACTTCAGTTTCACCCACAGGATGAATTATATTCTACCTGCCTTACCTGAAGTTATCCATGGAGACCTGTAGTTACGTAAACATGAGAAATGCTTTTTGACCTCATACATATGGTGTAACCACCCTCTGTGCACCTAGCGCACTACACACACACACAGAAGAATTCAAGGCATTGAAATCCAGATCACATCCACATCATACAAGAAATCCAGCTCATTCACAGGTGTCAGAGCCATGGTTTATGTGATGCTGGTCAATGGGCGGACATTTGCACAAAACAGTCACTTGTCTGGTATAACTCGTGACCCAGGTTCTCTCACTGGCAGCTTAGAGTGTGATGTTTGCTAATATAAAGTTCTCAGGTATGTTATAAATCATGCATGTAGTCTCGCAATGTCGGTTAAAACCAGGCTGTATCAATCGTTGTATCTTAATTTTCATTTTGCTTTTCAATATATGTTAATAGGATTAGAACTGGAATATGCAATCACTTTCTCAAGCAAGTCATATTGCCGTAGCTAAATCAAGAATGCACCATTTTTAAAGTATGAAAGGCTCTTTATCATTCTTATAGTTCAGGAACATCACACAAGAGAGACTTTCAGGTGGACAAAATAATTTCTATGAGTTACAAGAATATGACTTCAACAGTAATGGGACATGTAGGTAAGAAGGAATGCAAATTTCCACTGCATGATTTTGGGGTTTTCTTCTCTCAGATTGCTCAGGCTTATTTCTCAAGTTCATATATATGTGTTTAAGGTTAATTAAATGCCTAAAGATTTTGCTGGATTGCATCATGAAACTAGTAGCCAGCTTGAAGCACATTTCCTTCCTTCAGGCAGCTTAGGCAGATGATTTTTTTCTCAGTTTGCCAAGGGCAATCCAGCACTTCCAGCCTTGCCATTGCACCCCTTCTAGAAGCTGTTCACTTTAGAAAATGCAGAAATGCAAGAAAAGCTTCAAGAAAGTTTGCAATTAAATTTTTTTGGTGTTTTTTATGCTTTACTTATTAAAACAAGCATTGTTTTCAAATTAGAATAAATATAACATCTAGGCTAAGAATGTGCAATTTACTTATTGATTATAGGAAGTCTTCATTGGAAATTTCTTTAAGAATCCCAAAAGCACCAATGTGACAAAGATTTCTATTGTAACTGCTGTTGCCCATTTTAAATGAACTTGTGTTCAGTCATAGAATATTTCTACTGAAAGAAAGCCAGAGACTGGATGATAAGAAAGTAGTCTGGAGGAAAGATGTACAAGCAATATAATGGACAAAACATAGATAAAATGCTTTAAGCAGAAAATGCAAGAATCAAACTAACAGTGAAAAGTTGAGTGCAATGGAAGTTAAACTGCTTTTATACAGTTTTGGAAATATAACAACTTAGTTGCATTTTTTTGCTGTCCTATTTATTTATTGATACTACAATAATCTATTCGAACTGGTAAGAGCTGAAGACACTCACACCTGGCAGGAGGCATTCATGAAGTGTTGGAGGAGTGCTGCCCGGTAGCGTCGGGGAGAGGATTTTCTCTGAAGAAGAGATTTGCCATCTGTTCCCAGCTATAAATCTTCACTCTGGATCTCACTGAGTCTGGGAGATTATTTACCATGACTTTTTCAAAGCTGCTCTGATCTTCAGTTGTCCTGCCTCAGATGGGAGCTTTTAAAGCCTCAGCACAAGGCTCTGCTTTTGCTGCCACAACATACCGGATTAGTTCATCCCGCTTCTCCACCCAGTGACAAGAGGAGGGGCAGGGACATTGTTATCAGACCTGCCTCCCTCCCCTCTCCTCACTGCTCACTCCCTATCTGGTTTGCAGCGTCTGATGTAGAGCTGCTATCCAGCGCACAGCATGCACTAACACATGGGGTGACAACACCTGGACCCTAGCCGATGACTAAACAGCAGTCAGCAGCCTTAGCAACTCCGTGCCAGGTTACCACAGCCAGAAGGTAAAAGGTAATCCGTCTCTTTCCAGTACCGGAGCCAATGGCATCTCCATCGCCAGGAACAGAACTGGCATCGTGACAGGAGGTGATTAATTTTTATAACAGAGATTCACATACTCCAGGTGCAGGGAAAAGGATGCAGTTGATTAAAGTCTTGGGAATTCCTCGTCTTAATCTCATGATTAGTCTTACACCACTTATGCCTCAGTGGTCTAGTCTTCTAAAAGGCAAGGACTGCCTTTTACCATGTAGGTTAAGGTGGGAGAAATTAATTCTGCTGTTTTTTCATAGGACCTAATTTCCATTTTAAAAGCTCCTCATCAATGGATATTGTCATTGTGCATTGCTGGAATTTAGAGGGCAAAAGAGAGGTACGAACATTAGGAAACAATTCTTTGTGGGCATTGAAGATTCTCTACATTGACAGAAAGTATTCTTACAATTACTTGTAACTTAAGATCCCTTTACTTGGAGGGATGAATGTTTAAGCAGTGTTTTATTGCATAATATCTGTCATCGGAACAGTGAATTCTTTCACTTAGCTAACACTGCTTTTATTAACACTCAAGTTTTGAAATCCTCCCACAGAGCAGGCTAAGCTACTCTGACAGCTCACATCATCTATGTACCTACAGTTTTGGCAGGCACAAAAATGTTGTTTTCTGTTTGGTTTGGGGTTTTTTTTAGCAGGCCATGACACTTTCATATTAATTTGCAAAGTTGGTAAAGAAACATCTACCATATTCTGTAATGCTGCATTCAATCTTGTCAAAGTTTTATGTATTTTCTTTTTGAGGTGGAACTTTAAAGCTTTTATCTAGGAGTACCGTAGTGACTATAGCCTTTTTTTTAAGAAATAACTTAAAAGTTGGTATGTCTACTTCATAAAAACAAGTAGGCATCATACAGACCAGTTTCACACAAATGAAGCGTCAAGCCAATTTTGCAAACACTGTTATCAACTTTAGGTAAATATGTTTGTAATATTTAGCCCAAGTTCTTTTCAGAGGACTGCTTTTTTAAAAACCTGTTTCCAACAGTGATAGGCATAATCATCCCATTCACTGCAGTTCAGTTGCCTCCATAATTCCCTCTGACTAGGCCGTCCTACAGAGAAGTGTGCAGGTGGTTTGGATGAGTATCCATGGCTATTGCTAGCGCAAGTCCTTGGTTAAAATCAGGGGTTCAGTTTACGTTTTGGAGAAAGGCAACTCCTGTCACCCACTGCAGTTAAAAGCATATACCAGAGTGGGTCACAGGGATACAGGGTAGTCTGACCATAGCTGGCAGCGAAAAGGCCGCCTCGTGTTAGAAGAGAGGTTTGAGGTTGTGTGTGGGATGGGAGGAACTTACCAAGTCAGAGCTCAGGCGTTCAGCAGTGGAAGAATTGTTTTCTTTGGTTTGCTTTTAAGAAAGTATTTTGAAAAATGTTGAAGGACAAATACCACTACCAGAGGTCAGAAGGTGATGTTCACAGCTCAAGATTACTGGGAGACACAGAGCAGGGCTTATGACAAAGGCCAGTATCAAATTTCTAATGCAGATGCGTAACAAAACAATGGCTTTCATTACTTACATGTTAAAGTTATTGTTAAATGAGATAAAAGTCTCTACTTCTATGCAACGTTTGTGTTGCCAAGAAATGGTCAAAGGCAGGACAATGAAGCAAGGTTTGGAGTTTTATTCTGGTCATAGAAAGATTGCTTGTATTGGACAGATTGAGCATGCTGTTGTATTGGAAGGTACCGCTTGTATATGCTCAATAGGGCATGGATGTGGTTGTAGTTGTTGAACACAAGCTGCCTGTAAGACTGGTCTGTTCGTTCACTGGCTTCATATGAGGTTTAACATGGGAGGTGGGGTGCTTTTTCAATCAGCTCAAATAATGAGAAGGTCAAGGAAGGGCCAAGAGACTGGTGCTCTTTTATTTATTTAGATCTTGGATTGATAAGAGTCACTGGACAAGTGCTAGGTTTAGGTGTCTTTTAGAGCTGAGGCTGGGAGATACTGAAGAGGAGAAGTGTGGGTTGAAGAAGTAATTACCAGGAAACCTTTTTGGTTACTTCTTATTAAGCTTGGGGTTCTGTATTCTTAAACAGCTTATAAGGATAGAGCTGAAGTCAGGCATTGGACTGGAAGATGATAACAGAGCAGTAGTTTCTGAAAGCAGTTGGCATTTCTGAAAGAAGTGTCTGACTTCAGTGGTATCACAGAATTTTCTTATTGTCCCTGGGTTTGTAGGGGTGACAGAATAATGGTTGGGTTAGGGCTACGTCAGAAGCAAATGCTTCACTCCATTTCTACAGAGACCTAAGAAGATATAAGGGTGAGGTCGGAGGTCAGGATTCAAACAAACAGATCACAAAGGAGCAATAAAGGCAACATCACAACCCAGGTTAGTGCATTTGATAGAAACATCTCGTTCTGAAATTCAAAGAGATAAAGCATCTTGACCTAGGGTAGTTCCTCAGGTGGGGTTAAAATCCTGAATTTAGTAAAACCTGACAGCCACAATGATGTGGAGCTGTAGAAAGGGTTATTTGACTAATTGGTCATTTTTGGGGTGATTAATTTATTACAGATTTCTTGAGTCACTGGAACAGATGTCAGATCAAGAACGAGGCTTTATTTTCTTCTTGGAACCTAGAAGAAAGATAATTGCTGGATTCATAAAGTGCCACAGACCTGCTTGCTGCTTTGGTAGTGAAATAGGCCACCCTACATGCAACAAGCGTGGAGATGGTTTGGATGCATATCCACGGCTGCTGCTAGTGCAAGGCCTTGGGTAAAACTGAGGATTCAATTTACATCTTAGGTCAGGAGAAGCTGATAAGAAATTGCCGATTAAGTAATACGAGTTGCCAGAAATGGCTAACACATATTGCCATAGACAAAAGGGTGTTATTAATTTCTCTTTTTTGCTGGAGTCACTGTCTAACAGAGAGCGCAGTTTGGGGTAAAGATGGAAAATGGGGGAATCATTCAGCACAGAACAAATCAGTCAGTAACGGGTGCAGCACAGAGGTTGAGATTAGGATTACATTTTCATCTGGAAGTCACTGATGATCTTTCATGAAGAATAAGAGTTAGCAGTTCGACTATGGTAAAACTCGGGATAGCACGGGTCAGCCAGCTGTTCAGTTTCGCTCTTCTTCCCCCCGCCTTTTTACAGCTTCTATGAAATCTGTTGCAAATTGCTGTTTAGGTCTGGAATAAATTCTGCAATACAAATGGAAGATTTTCACACAGGAGATGATACTGTCAGGTGGGTGAAAGCCCCCATGAATATGCAGGCATTTGGTATAAGCTGCATGCATCAATCATATCATAGTTCCTTACATTAGGCCTAAGGAGGGGATTTTTTTGCTGTTTTCTGTTCATGCAGAGTTATTTGTTTACCATATGCATAATTATCCGAGATGAATTTTCACCTCCCCATGCTCCGACTTTTTAGGTTTCAGTCTGGGAAAAAGAAAAAACCAAAACATATCTCCAGTATTCTACTAGAAAAAGCTTGCTGTTTATTTCGCACCAGAAGATAAAATCCTTGTCTGTTTCTGTGACCTTATTCTAGTAGAATATTACATAGACCTGCATGTAATAAATGGACAGAGCCACAGAAATCAGTGCAAAAGTTTGTTTCAGGCTCACTTGTCTGTAAACTGAGGTATCTGCAGTGGTATTTCAGTAATCCATTTTAGTTTAAATTAGTTTGTGTCATATAGAACAGACCTTGTTATTTTTTTTCATGATATTTCTTTTGTGTTAGTAAAGATCTGAAACTTCTGACGGTTCAGAAATGCCTAAGAATTAGTGGATCCCCACTGGTAAAAGTGTTCTTACTGTGCATTCGGGCTGGTGGGATTTGCATTACAGTAAAGGAACGAGCTGTTACTGAGTTCTCTTTTCAAGCGAATTTCCTGTGGCTCGTGTTAGCACCTGTTCACTGCTGATCATTTGCTCGTGGGGATAAAAGCAGATGATCCTTCTCACTCCCTGTGCTTGGGGCTGGGCTCAGCTTTGTGTCAGAGGACCACACAGGAATTGAAACAAGGGTTTGCTGTGTCAAATCCTGTTCATGATCTTTCCCTGGAACTGCTGCCATACGTGCGTGAAAGCAGCAGGAGAAACAGCTTTTTCTAATGTGTGAATTTTCCCGTTGGTGTAACAAATAAGGGAATTCCAAGCTGATGCAACAGGACTGGACCATGTAGTTGATTCAAGACCAGAGGACCCTGTAGCTGATTCCAGACCAGACCAAAGTGGTTTGGCCCCTCAGACTTCACTCGTTACAGGTAATTAAAGAAGCTGGAGAAGGTTCAGTAGCAGTAGCAAGGGTGAGAATGGTGCGGAGGTCTACTGTGAGTGCAGAACTGGACCCAGGTGTCTACAGGACGAGGGCAGGGAGGCACTGCACCTGCTTTGCCATCTCAAAGAGATGATTCAATAATGTGAAATTTGCCGCTTTACAGGGTCATTGGAGTCACACAGCTTGGGTACAGAGCATGTGATATTTCTCATCACAGTGCCACTGTGTGCCTATGGTCATGGGGACAGGAAAAAGTTGTAAAAGCTTCTCTTGGTTTTGGATTTTTATTCAGTGTCTTTTAACTACATTCCCTTTCTCCCATTGTGTTGTGATCCTACAGCCTCTCAGAGGCCACTTGCTGAGCTAATTCTAAGCGACTGCTTAGAAGTTTGAGCTGGCAAAGTGATGCCTTTTAAGTCATCTTGTCATCCTTCTGTTCACTCAATTTATGATTCTTCCAGTTGTTTGTTCTCTGCTGTTACTGAATTTTAGCATTTTTAGATTCATATCCAGTGGTTGCAGTAAAATAAAATGATGCTGTGACAATTCACATTGTGAACTATTACAGTGCTAATGATGAGTAATTAAAGTTATGACCTTACTAAATTCAGAGATGTGGCAAACTACTTTTACACCGTAAATTATGCAACTCCAAGCAGTGTTAATTGCTATTTTATGTAATTGTACAATTAAAGGATGCTTAGAACAATGGGAAATAGGGTGATGACTTATTTACAAGGTTGAATACCGGGACTGTAGTGTGAAGAACAAAAGTGAGTAAGTGTTGAACCATGTTATAAGAACAGACTTTATATTCTCAGACAGAGTAAATCAGGCTTTAGCTATGCAATGTAGTGCAAGTCAGTGTGGTCTTACAGTAACAAACGGTGGTGGAAGGGAACATATATCATGTAAGAGTTCCAAATGAAGACTTTCTGGCTTATTTCCACCCTCATAAGACTTTCAGTACTCTGATAAAATTATTCAGCCAACAGACACAAATTCTTCTTACCAGCATGCCCTCCCAGTGGTGAAAAACAGGAAATTAGCACACTCATACTTGAAAACTCTCTGTAGGCTTAATAGTAATCAAGCTCATCAACGGTCTAAACTGCTGTGTTGGATGCTTGGAAATTTCCTTTCCAAATACCCATTTACTCCTGTCACTACCTACCGTGTAGGCTGTGTCTCCTTCAGGGTCATCAGTCTTCAGAGGAACAGGAATTCCTAAGAAAGCAAAATTGAACATTCCTGGTTGTTTTTATCGATCATAGTTTGTCTTGTCTGATGCTGGCCCAATTCGACTAATTTCAAAGGTACTATGCAAGCTGAAAATCTGGCCCACATCTGAAAAAGCAGCTAGAAACTTCTCTAGAGCTATCTGTCTAGTGATAAAGGTAATCTGGCTGCAATGTCCCAAATAATCAAATGTTTCATGTTATATACTGTGCATGCAACAACATGGAAAAAGTTATTTTTCTTTATTCTGTGCTAGTTCACATCACCCTTTACACTCTTGATGAAGCCACTACAAAGATGATGATGGTAAACATAATGACAAATAAGGACATCTCCTTAGCTGGGAACCCTGAGACTTCCCTGATAAGCTCAGCAGAAACATCATGGATGGGGAACGGTTAGCAGGACAAAGAAACCTTGATGGGTGCAGAACAAATTAACTGTGATAACAACCTGACCTTCCAGGAAAACAGGAATCAGCAATGATTATTCCAGGAACTGGTGTATCTACACCAAAAAGATGTAAAAGGTAACTTAGTATGTAACTCAGTACCTACCCAAAATGAGCTCCCCTGCTTGTAATATGTGTATATTTGCTTTACTCTTGCAATATACGTATATTTGCTTTCTTAGTGGTAATTTTGTGGTGACTAGTAGTGTGTGGGTGTGGGGGTGTGTGTGTGTAAACACGTATATATTTGGTTCTACTAATAGCAATTTTGTAGTAACTTGTAATAAAGAAATTCTCAAAAACCCAGACCTCCATGTCCTCTTGTACTGCAGAATCCTGAGAACCCTACAGTCATGATTTTTACACACCGATACTTCAAATTCAGAGGATAAAATCATATTGCTTTTATAGTGTTCCCCTGAGCATCATGTAAATCTCGCTGTAATCTAAAACAAGGGTCCTGGGGTTGGGCAAGAGTCCCTCAGTCTCTACCAAGTGTTGTCCTGTAGTCTTGTCTCCACATTCATCAAAGCTAATGGTGAAGTCAACAGTCTTCAAAACTGAAGAATAATCAAAATTCAGAAATGAAAATAAATGAATAGAATATAAGGTCTGGGAGCTATCAGTTGACTGCGGCCAGGTGGTTTTTTAGTCTTTCTCCTCCTGAGGGAGAATAAAGTCATCAGACTTAATTTTCTACCCTTTGGGTGCGTAGGCTGGGATCAAAAACAAAAATGCTATATGAATGGATTTTCTGCATTTCTTGTACTCCTTAGTGTAATACAAGAAATAGAAAGACACAGACGGTTTTTCTTCACTTATTTTTCTTTCTTTTTTTTTCTTTCTTTCTTAAGAAAAGGAAGGATAGGTAGTTTATTAATTGGAGATCTCATGACCTAGATTCTGCATGTAACTCTGAGATAATTTTATGTGAGACATTTCTCAGCTATTATTTTCTTACCTGAGTCATAAAAAGTAATGATGTGCTCCTTATGCTCACAAGCTAGACTCTTTTATCTCCCTTTTCTCCTGTGTATTTTTTATCATACCTTTAATCTCTGCATATTTCTTAGAGGAATATTTTGGATGAAATTTTCATTTCAGTTAGGTATTTTTATGATTTTGCCCTAAGTTAAAATAAAACCACATATATGTGCATGTATATATACATATGCGTTTATGTATATGTGTCTGTATTAAAACAATAAAAAAGAATAAAATGTTCTTTGTGCATTTCTTAAAGTTGTACAAAAGTTTTGGCATGACAGTTTGCAAGAAAAAAAAACTTTAAAAAGATGTACCAAATATGAGCATCCAAAAACTTTCCAGAAACACTCATGAAACTGGAAATGGATTTAAACTGGAAATTCACAACTTTTGGACCACAAGACGGCTCCCTGTTGTGGAATGTCAGTATTGCAGGACTCCTGGCTCACTCAAGACTGTTCAGAAATAGGGAAAAAACAAATCAATCACTTTTTAACTTCTCCCTATTCAGGCATTTGACAGCCGCCTTAAACTTTTCTACATATCTATCCCTCATAAGATATTTCCCTGTTCCGCCAGCTTGACATCATGATATCACTTGATAATAAAGGTGGCAAGTAATTTCTTTCCCCAGTCTCTCTAGGCATTCTTAGTTAACTGTTCCTCTCTTTTGAGTCTTAATTTAAATATATGTTCCTGTATTCCGGTTGTTTAGAGTTCCTCAAAATCCAGTGGTAGCTATTCATAAATCACATTATTTGACAAAAGATTATTTTGTAAGTACCTTTTCAGACTCTTGAAAACTTTCAGCTGCTTCTAAGACTATCATGCAACCATCTCTGAGTTTGGAAATGGGACAATGCGCTTCAACAACATCTCACATTAGTACACCCTGTTGGATATAAGGAGCACTTTTCATCATATGGACTCTGTCTACAATAAAGGAAGATCAAATACAGAGACAAAGAATGATGAGGCCATAATTCAAAATATATATAACTAATAGCATCCTCATTTGTCTTTGTTCCAAAACTGTTGAGATAAACTGATGTCAGTGGGAAATACACTACCTTTTATTACCTTTTGAAGTTTGATTTGTTGGACTATGGCGGAAAAAAGAAAATGAATTGCTGCTGAGTAGGAGCAGAAATAACATCCCTTGTCATAAGTCCAACCCTTTAAATCTGTACTAAACCCACATGTGTGTTCAAGTGAATGAATGTGTATTTTGACCCAATTCAGCTCTTGTTGAAGAGATGCCCATTGGCTTCTATAAGTTTTACCTAGTGTTATCATTAATCCCTCCCTTCCTCTGAGCCAGTCTTGTATCACAAAATGTGGGAGATGTCCATGCAGTTTCCAGAGGTTTTGACACCATTAGTTATTAACAAGTAGAAGACCTCAGAAAGAAGTAGTATAAAAAATAACCTTTACATGGTGCATAACTTTGAATTGAAACTGGTTATTGCAGCTGGTAGCAGTGTTTTTCAATTTGACTTTCGCAGATGAGCACAAAGAGGCAAAGAAAAGAACCTATATATAGTATTCACAGCACCAAAAAAAGGCTATCGATCAATAAATGGACTGCAATGTCTTTTACTTCAAGCCCTGCAGACTTAAAAATGCTTTTATGGTTACCAGTGACATGTAAGAAATGAACTAGATATCACATGAAATATTATAAATAATTTTGTTGATGTTCAAAGGAAGAGTGACTCAGCATGAGCGAGATGTATGTCTAGTCTGTAGTTTGGTTCCTGGCACTGGTTCATCAAGAGATCAGCTTTACAAAAGTACCTAATAGGCTGATAACTAATTATAGCTGCCTATGTGAGTTCTGCTTTGCAGCTGCCCCGCAGGCAAGTGCTCCCCATCCTCCACAGCTGCTCTGTAGTATTGCACATGCTCCCCTCTGGATGGAGTGAGAACACGGTCTTCTCACCCAGGAGGACTGTTTGGCTCATTGCAATAAAACATTACAGTACAGGCGGTATTTGATAACCTACATACAAAACCCAGATGTGAAATCCAGTGAAACTACTGGGGACCTCCGATTTGTCTCAATAGTCTTTGGATGACAGTGAATATAGTTCACACCCATGCCCTCACAGCCTCCAATGAGTCTGTATACAAGGAAAAGGAAGCCCAAACTAAACAATGTCTCCGTTTCTCATCATTGTCTTTAAGTACCCACTTCTAATTTGCAAAACAAGATGTTGCTTTATACATTGTTCATTAGCTCCTGTTGAAGAATTAACTGTTATTGCTAGCCTTTAAATTAGGAAAAAGTATGATGTTGCTTTCCTTGCTGTCTTTAAACATCACTGTCAGTTATATCAGAGTTCACAAATTCATTAAATCCTAAGATATGGCCCTTCTAATAAACCTGTTCAAACGGATAGAGGAGGGAAGAATGGCATGTGTTTGTGTTGGACAGAGAATTTTATATTTGAATAATGGCCTCTAAAAATCAATCTTCTGTTGATTATTATGTTTTTGAAGATTGTAATAGCAATTTAGTTGCAAGATGTTACAATATAACGCAAACCTTTGAAAGCTGTTTCTTCTGCTTGTTTAAAAGGAAAAAATAAAACAAATAATTGAAGCTTCAGGCACATCCTATCTAAAAGAGAACTCAGGCTCAGTCCAGGGAGCTCAGCTGAAATGGAGAGGCTCTGTACAGTTCAGAGGGGTGACTGCATGAAAAACAGGCTCTACGGACACTTTTGTTCCAGGGGAAATTGCTTGGACATGATTATCTAGATGTGCTCAATCCCTCATCTATGGCACAATCCATGTGCATCCTTAGCAAGCCCAGTTCTTCAGACACATTCAGGCAGCCTACTGTCATGGTCTTCAGGAGAGCCGTGGTCTTTGTCTACCTTCCCTGGTAGACAGGTGTGAAAAGGCTCACTCACCTGCATAAATGTCAGGCTTAAGCTCCAAAATGTCTCCAGTCTTGTTTGTGCCAGTAAAAAAAGTAAGTTTAATGTTATTTCTGGGATTTCAGGCTAGGACACTGTCACAGCAATACAAAGCTCATTGCAAAGTCTAGCCTATGTTGCAGAAAAATGCAAACAAACTGGAAGGCAGAAAAAAGGCTTTATTTCAGGGATCACTGAACTGTTCAAGTGACCTAGAGGTATTTTTTATTTTTTCTAAACTTGGTACTGGTTGTCCTTTATGTGACAACCAGTCTTTTCTCACAAAGAGTTGGATTTCATAAAGTTCCTGCTTCTCAAATTGATCTGCTGCATGTGCCTTGTTGGAGCTCTGCTGAGCTGTCACTTGCATGTTCCATTTCTCTTTCCATTATGGAAGTCACAGAAGTCACAGTTTGCTGATGGCTAGCTTTCCTTTGTTTTTTCTGGATCTTCAGACTACAAAAAGAAGAAAAATCTGTAACTGAAATAAATGCTGCCAATTATTGTGCTACAGTACTAGTTAGTAGTAAGTACTGAAGAATACCTCAGTAGAGAGTAAGTGACATGTAGGACGAGACATCCTGAATTAGCAGAATACACTGCCTATTAGATGAACTTACTGTGGCCAGCTGAAGAGCAATTTGAAGTCACTGACTGTCTCCAGGCAATAAAAAGAAGAAGGGAAAAAATTGTCTTAATGGGGATTTAATATCTCTTTCCTCTTCTTTCCTGCATGTTAATTGGAGACTGATGTTAACACCAATATAGACTGCATTTCTCAGTAAGAGCTCTTTGGTATTTTTCACTTCTGGAAGGCAGCAGGCTAAAGTTGGCGTGTGCAGTTTCACAGCCCTTTGGACAGAAATGTGGCAGCAAAATCATTAATATGACTCATTTGATATTAACCAGAGCAGGGAAAAAAAACAAAACAAAACAAAACAAAAACCACAAGTGGATCTACATGGAGATTTTTAGCATTATCCCCATAAAATTCTTAATACTGTCATGTTAAGGCACCAATGTCATCCATTTTAAGTTGGATGACAGCGTTCATCAAAAAAAAAAAAAAAAAGGTAATGTTGACGCGGAAGTCACGGACAGTGCACACAATCAATATGATCAAGCAGATGCCACTTTATTGCCCTAATAGCTCGGTTTATATACTCATTCTGGTTCCCGATCATGCATAAGCTGATTAAAGATTGGTTAGCATGTGCTGTCCACGCGCCTAAAGCAATAGTTTGATTGGATAAGGCTTTCTGATCACGCGAATGATTCCCTCCGCCTGTATCCTGTTCTGTGTCCTTCTTTCCGTCACGTAGGCCCAACTTTGTCCTGCTTTTTTGTGCTTGCTCCATCAAAATTGTAGCAACAATTAACCTTAACAAAGCGTCCTTGAGGCCTGCTGCCTGCAAAGCGTCCTTAGCTCACAAGTTAATCAGGTCCATCGTGCCTGGATTGTTCACTATGTGTCCATTACTTTCCAAGTATCCCACAAGGTAAAATTTCTGTGGCAGTGCATAGAGCACACACAGTCTTGAAGTGGATAATATTGTTCTTCTGAGGCTTTGATGTGGAAATTTAAAGGAAGTGGGTAATATTGTTCTGCTAAGGCTGTGATGTGGTGCAGCTGAGATGATCCAGCTCTCACTTCAGCACACCAGTGTTTGAGTGTCACTCTGAGGTTCTCCTAATATGATTCTGTCATTATAAATAAGACTCTGGTCTTTGAGTTTTATGGGTCCTGGGTGGATTCTCAGCTGCTGTGGAATTAGTTCTGCTTATTGGGTTCAGTGAAAACACACCACTACAGCTGCTGAGGGTCTGATCCAAAGTATATTGTAAGAAAAGGTTAATGTCAGCTTGATTTCAAACTGTCACGTCAAACCCTTAAACCCTGATACTACTTCTAACCATTTGTTATTAGTCACACAACATGACCGACATGAGGAGTGGAGAGGAAAGGGGGAGGATTGGAAGACTGGTACTGGACATCGTGCTGAGAATGCTCATTATGTAAATATATAAAAACAACTGATTTATCTTAATTGTTCTTTCATTTTCACTGCAGAATTTAAATAACGATCATTTATGCAGTGCATCAAGTACATGCTTTAGAACTACAAAGGGTGGCAGACAGATGTGCAGGATACCAAAGGTGGGATTATTGGTCAAGCAAACCACCTAGAAATGGTTGCACACTGTCTCTTGTCTCAGATGATAGTCACTCTAGGTAAAAAGGACACTCTAGGCAAAAACGACAGCTTGCAAGTCTTCCCAAGACTTCCAGTCATTCACAAGACTATGCAAAAACCATCAATGACATGAGGATCAAAGCGGAGCATGCTCAGCTCCTCTGGGCCTGAGGAAGACATGTGGCATGGCCACATGTCGAAAGGAGTCCCCATAGAGGTTGTCAGGACGTTAACTGGAAGGAGTGGGCAGGGTGTTCAAAATAAATAAAAGGAGACTGTTTTTTCACAGAGTGTCTAGTAACACAATAAAATGACTTGCCACTGGCTGTTGTGCAGGTTGGATGCTCACATGGGTTGTATGAGTCAAAAACACAGCCAGGCAGGTTTATGGATGAAAAATCCATTGAGGGCCGTGAAAGTGCACAAGCCATAATTCAAAGGAGGCTGCAAGTTTATCCTGTGCATTTACAATTACACTTCTTCCCCCTCTCTCATGCTGTCCTTAGGCACTCAGTGTGGGCATGGCCGGAGTGGTGATAGTTGGCTAGACAGTGTTTTGTTCTGTCATAGTTCTGACATTTTTGTGGCAGTGAAGCATCTCTAAACATGTTCTTGCACTGATACAAGTACAGGTGTGTCTCACTGTCTCCCAATTTCTAATTGTCATTTAGGACTCAGACGTCTGAACTTTACACCATTCTAGTTTACTCGAGTCCCACCCATGAGCGTTTACAGCCCATCAAGCAACATAGGTGCTACCAAAAAATATCTATTTCAAAATGTTTATTTCTCAGGTGTATAAACAGTTATCAAACAAAAAAATTCATAAGAGAAACTGAAGTTTGTTATAAAGCAGACTTCATTACATCCACAACTATCTCAAATGCATTCTTGCAATTGAGACTTCATTGGTTTTCAACCTGGATCTTTTTGAGGCCGCACAAATTTCTGGAGTGTGAACCAGAAACTAAAATAGGTATTAAAAGATTATGATTAATACCTACTTCTATAAACCTCCCAGCATCGTATGACAGAGGAGAACCACTGTGAAAAAAAAATGATAAGAAAGGTTCATCCGTTAACTTGTCTTTTCATTGGCATAACAGTAAAGCAATCAAATCTATAGTGTGGGTATCATATCTGCACACATCTAGTCAGAAAACTGGGGTACTATTTTTATTCTGAATGTTTGAATACAGCTAAAGTACCCTTAAATTGGAAATGCATATATGCCATACTAGTATATTCCCTTATGCCTTTTTGTTTCATCCTTGCATTTTTTTTCCTCTGTAAAACATCATCTTGCTAGCTGAGCTGACAAAGGCCTCACACAGAGGTGACTAGCACGCAAAAATTCTCTGGCCAGACCAAGGAGAGAACAGGAATGGTCAGTAAACAGGAATGTTTTTTCCATGGCTGATTTTCTCATCTGTTACAAGAGCAATTTCACAACAGCAGAAAAAAGCAAAGTGTCTCTGCTGGAATGGTACCCTCTACCGGAATGGTACCCTCTACCAGAATGGTGTCGGCAGAAAATTATATATTTTACTTGGTAGTATTCCAGAAAAGCTTCTGGCAACATGACTTTGATTATGGCTAAGAAGCCATTGCTGCCGTGGCAGTGCTTAAACTCTCCTGCTTGCTTTACATACTGCAGAGACAGGGTTCTTTTTCTTTCTCCTTGCTCTTTTGTAGTCTGATTAAATGATGGATGACTAGGATCAAAACCGCTCATAAGTTTAGAAATTCTGAGTAGGGGCATCCTAGAAATAGACTGAAAGGTTGGAAGCAACTCTTCTCTGGATTCATTTTCTCTTCAAAGACTTCAGCAATACTACCCAGCATTTTCCTTCAATGTAATTCCCTCTACAGATATCAAAGCATTTCCAAAAAGACTTAGCATCACTATTCCCACTGCACACGTGTGGCCCACCAGTATCAGACTTAAAAGTGAAAGAACAAGACGGATGATTTGCAGTCATGTCTGGGATAATGGCTGTGAAGATGGTTTATCCCAAGTAACATCTCTTTATTTCTCATTGCCTGTCCATGGGCCTGGCTTACAACACATGGATCCATAAATGCATGCAAGTTGAACAGGTCAAATCCAGTGTCTGAAAGATGGTAGCATATTTTTTTATGTTTTGTTTTCTTCCTCCTGACCCACAGCTGGCATAGGTATTTTATTTCAAAACCTGTGGCAGCATTGTAATGAGTTCACCTCCAGATGCTTGATCAAAAGCCTCCTTCCCATTGTTATTGATGTTGATCTGACAGACTTTAAGGAGGATTTCAGGATTTCCTTCATCACATCTAGCTGCCTTCTTGCCACAGGCAAGCTGGCTTTAACAACGTGATTGGGTATCTTGGAGTTTTCTCTCTAGTCTATAGAACCAGACAGCACACACAGACCTTGCCAGGAGAGATTTCTTGTTAGTGCTCAGCATTGCTTGGCATTTGTCATACCATTATGCTAGTGGATGTGGTGTCTCCAGCACCTAAACAGAGTTATCAGCTCCAGCAGGTGGTGGTCTCGGGCTCAAAGCCATAAATGAAACCTGGGATCCCAGGAGACAGTGGAACAGCAAAACTCAGTGGAGCCCTGGTTTCCTCATTTACTCCAGACCCGACTTTTGCAGACAGAGAAGGGAAAAATATGGAAGGAGATTTTGTCTTCAATTAGAACTTAATTAGCCACTTTGACACTAGTTCCATCAATGGCAAAGGCTGGAAGGCTAACAGGCTGACTGGGAACAGGCTGAAAAACAATTTCTCACCTCTGGTCACTGAAAGAAAGACTGCAGCCTTTGGATGCTCCGGTAGAGAATTTTTGGAGCTCTTTTACTGAATGCACAATGATTTCCCAACCATGAGCAGAAGCAAAACCAAGGAAGTTCACAGGGGACAGCTTCAGTTTGGATCTCAATTTCCTAAGGCAGACATCACTCTGATAATGGACTACCCGCTTTTTTGCTTCAGTCTTCTGAGGCCAAGGCCAGCATCGCTGTGAACAGAGAAAGTGGAAGTCAACAGCCTCAGTGACTCCATTTCTAACAATTAATTCCTCAGCCACAGATCCAATTCCTATTACTTGACTTTCCATGCCATCGTGAAAGAAGAGGATGGGGCTGCAGGATTGACTGCACAGTTCAGCTTGCAGAGGATCAGACCTACTTGGCTGACAGTAGTGTCAAATTTGTCAGTCCAGTAGTTAAAGTTACAGTAGAGTAGTGCTGTTACTCACATTTTTGCTAAATTTGCTTATCTGTGAATATCATGTGATTGGCTCTGCAATTAAGCCGCAGTTAATTCTCAGACATCACTTTGCCTGTGAGGGGAACACTTAGGGAAAGATGCATAATACAGTACTAATCATAGCTACAAGAAGGATGCTCAGGGGTTTTCATAAAGGGCGTGGTTGCCTTTTTGTTCTTGAAGCACTTGTCCTTTATTCCTCAGACTTGAAAGAAGGGTACGAAACAGTAATTCTCTCCTGGACTTCAGCATTTCAGTAGACATTCTGCCACTCCCAGATGCTGTATCTGCATGAAGCTGTTTCAGAGATTTGCTAACTTCCTGATGCCAGGACAAAAAAACATTAGTTTTCTGTCCTGTCTCACAGATGACACATCTCAGACAGTGGCTGAGCACACCTAAAAAAAAAAAAGGAAAAAAAAAAGAAAAAGTGAAAGAACCATTGTCTTACTTCTACAAACCTGCCTCCTTCACAGCACAGGTGCACTCCTATCAAACCAAGGAGGGAGAGGAGGCTGCGCATTGAGGCAATGCACAGATGTGATGCTGCGATAACAAAGGTACGGATCTCATTAGCCCTAACTTTGTATCCAACGCCATTTATGTCCTGAAAGAGTAACAGAGGTAATCAATGCAATACTTCTTTTGTTTTAAGATTATTCATTTCCTTTTCTTTTTTGCCAGATCACTAGGAAGGCAAGTATGAATGCTAAACTGAATGTGTTTGATTTCCCCATTATTTGAATCCGCTGGTGGCTGTGCTAAAAAGGCTGGTTTCAAATTCTTATGAGGCAGTTGAGTTATCTTCAATATCTGACCAATGCTCTCTGTGCTGTTATTGTCAACCTGTGCTGCTCAGATGTCATCTGTCATTATCTGTCTACCCTTTGGGGTACACAGGGGGTCTGGGGCAGGCTATCAGATCTCAATGAGCCAGCCAATACTCGAGTTACTTTGTCGACGTTTTTTACAGACATGAGAGGACATGCTGTTTCTAAATTAGATTCATTCATTTGCTGCGAAACACTGCTGGACCAAGACCTCTGCTTCATCCTTTGCTGACACTTGTATTACCAGCTGAACAGTTGAGCAGGTATGAGCATGCAGGGAAGAGATCATGCCAGTCATAAAACAGCAAACTCAGAGGGACCAATTAACTCCTAGAAATTGCGTGGTACTTTTGGACTTCTCCTTCAAACACTGTGGGTCAAAAAGCCTCTAATTTTAACAGCTGTAATAATTTTCAGCTCTGAAATGCAAGGAGTGGAAATGCAAAAAGGATCAACAATTAATATCAGTTTGTATATCCTTGCTTCCTAAAAGAAACTATTTTCTGTCTCAGAAAAGTCCAAAGAAGCCTGTAACTGCGGGGGCTGACAGGCTGGTAAAAAAATGAGAGATTGAGAGTAAAACAAGCTTTTGGTGAAGTTGAAAAACAGCACTTGTTGCTGTGCTTCAGAAGATGACATAACAGTCTTACAAATGGTGCAGACCTTTAGAAAACAGGCTGTGAGCAGCCACATGGAGAAAATGAAGCAATTATAGAGCTAATAAAGGCAAACCTGTTTAGGCACTAAGGTCCCATTATTCTCATTCCCTCAGAAGATTGATTAATGTCTCTTTGATCAGAGAACATGGAAGCAATATAGGAACAGCGATCCTGCCAAAATGCCCATGAGCAAATGCGCAGATGAGAAAATCACTAATAATTTCAGAAACTGACAGTTGCAGACCATTTAATAGGCACATCTTGAACAATCATAATGCATAATCTCTGGCGACATCAGACAGATTGGGCGGCCAAGCCACATGAGCCAAAGGAGGCTCTGTAGCAAATGTGACATTCAGGTGTGGCTCAATGCAAGAATCACTTTACTGTTTCTGCATCATAACTGGAAGTAATTGGATGGTGCATTTTTAGACACTTCTTTTTCTGGTTTTGTAAAGAAGATGGTTTGATGGCTGAGCACCTCAGGTGGTTTTGCGGCCAGCAAGATTAGTCTCATTTCAAAACTCTTCAGTCTCACTGCTGCAGAAGTCAGTAACGCAGTAGTCTGCACAATGAAAAATTAAGAATAGGTCTATGAGAAGACCGTGCTACTATTGCAGCAGCTTGGAAAAAAATGTTAATTTACTGTTGTTTATTTAAAAAAAAAAAACAAATCCAAACAAAAAAAGCATAGAGCCTGACCTTGGGCAGGATAGGAGCTCCCCTACTCAGTGTACACACATTTGCAAACACACTATCTCCCATTCTGAATTCAGGTTTTTGCTTACACTGTAATGTAAGTAAGCGATGTTGTTACAGTACCAAAGAATAATGTGTACAGAAATGCTGAGGTTTCCCAAAAGAAGATGTTCAAAGGACTTGGAATAGGATGTAATTTCTTCTCTCAAATGACAGTAACATTTGCTCAGATCACTGAGGTTATGTCTTTACTTCTATGTTAACCATGCTTGGGGAATTTTCTGGCCATGGAGGCTATCTGGCATTGAACAGATCGTGTCTATGCTAGTAAACTTTCTTAACCTCCAAAAGAGGGTAGCCATATACAAACTTCTTTGTGTGAATGGTTTCTTGAGAGCATTCATGCTTGAACCATTTCTAGGAATTATTTTAAAGACTGCTAGTTGGCATAGGACAAAATAATACCAGAAAAGACTTCATGAATATACATAGTTGTGTTTCAGCACCTTGGAATCTTCTCTGGGTTATTCTGCTAGTCTAGAGATAACATTATCGTATTATGGCACTGTTGTCTCTGTTACATTATGGTGGAATAAATGAAGAGAGATTGAGGAGCAGAAACCAAGAATAGACTGAAGGCTGAAGAAGACAATCAAATTATGGAATTAGTATGTATTTTTTGAGGGAGGGTTATGTTTTCTTTCTCTGAATTGAGTTCTACTACACTGGGAAGAAAGCAGAGATGTATGTAAACATTTCAGTTCCAGAAGACTCAGGTCCTGAAGACTCACACATTAATTACAGATTTTCCAGAGTTATGAAAATGTTGGATAACAGATTTGGGGAGCTCAGTTTTAAATAATAAGCATACATCTAATTTTATGCTCTGGGTGCCTTTTGATAATTACCTTTAAAATGTTTCAAGATATTGTCCAGAATCACTATTTAGATTATTGAATTTTTCTTTTATATTTGTAGAATAAATAGAAGACAGAGGAAGAAAACTAACCCTAGCCCTAAACACTAGCATAACTAGAAAGCTAACCCCACCCTTAATCCTAACCGTAATTGAAAGCTGTAACCATAACACAAACCATAAAACCTAGCCCTAAACCCCTAAACTTAACACTACATGTTAACTCTAAAACTTTAACCTAACCCTATTCCTAGCCCTAAACATAACCTTTACCTTTATTCTAAACCCTAACCCTAAGCCTAAGCCTGACATTAACCCTAAAACCTACCACTAACCCTAAATCTAAATCCTTACCCTAAGCATGAAAACTCAACCCTAACCTTAAGTCCTAGCCCTAAGCCACCTCACTTCTCTATATAAAACTTTTTTGTTTACAAAAGAATATCGGTTTTCTTTTTTCATCAGTTCTGTTACAGCACCTCCTCCTTTTTAATGGAAAAATGTTTTGTCCTAAATATTGTAAACTATGCAGAATACTACAACTTACTGATAATTAACGCTGACTTCAAAACCCAGATTTACTAATTTCTTTACTGTGCAACTTCCCACAAAGAATATTGCAGAAGAGGTGAGTCCACACTGAATATATTTTACCAAAGTGCCAGGTACAACATTAGGGTACTAAGCAGACTTCATGATTTTCACACAAGCATGCAAGTAGTTTTACAGTAGAGATAAATTAAATGACATCATTTTATTCACAAAGCTTGAAAATACCTTGAGCTAAAAATAAGTTTTAAGTGTCTCTCATACAGCAACAAATCTGTCTTCTGAAAAAAGCAACAGCTAAAGCCCTAATCCTGTCACATACGTGCATAACTTCATTCACTACAAGATTTCTATTGTGGTTTCAGGGACTGTGGAAATGTAAAATTAGATGTGTTCTGTGGAGTCCTCTCAGTGGATGCTGTGGTAAAATGCGATTAGCCCTACTGCATCAAAGTTTTGAAACCTGCAGCTGACTAACAGGGCTAGCTTCCTTTAACACCTGACTACGCTCCACACGATAGTTAGGACATCCTTGTAAGAAACTTTCAGTGCTGTCCTCATGCGCTCTAGCCTAAGCACAATCTTGTTCAAATAAAATTAAGGATGTGATGTAGAGGTTGGAGATTACTGCGTAGGTTCTTTGGTCATTAGCAAACATCAGCCTAGATGATCTCATTAGCAAATCCTTCAGTATTTTTATGGTGTTCAGCACAATTGATAAAACATATTGTAAGAAAAGAGCGGCACATGCTCTTCAGTATCTATCTGACAACCCAAAGTGAAGGACAAGGCCATTCAGTCTCTTCAACACCTAAAATTTCTAAATTGTGTTATTTTCTTTAACTATTGGGTGTCAACACACTACAGGCATAAACATTGATGTAAATGGCATGGATATTTGTTGAAAAAGCTTAAGAAGTAGTTACAAGTACCTAAAGAAAGACAAAAGTGTATCTGTTGCTTTTGCTCATTAACCAGTGAAAGAGACTGATGAATATCAAACCCATCATTTTCCTTTATCTGGTAAGGCTTATTATTTTGTAGACTGAAACCCTTATGGTTTTGTTGACTGGAAAGTAGATGTCTGCTTTAGAAAGTAGTAATATGCTTCATAAAAATTAAAGCAAGGTCTTTCTTTACTGCTGCCCAGTTGCAGTTTTTTTAATGTGTCCTCAATTCAAGAAGGCTGAATGTTAATTATCCACATGACTTCTTCTGGACTGCTATGGTACTTCAGGTTATGCACTTGCTGAAGCCGTTTGCTGGATCTAGGTTTAGGGAGTTAGTCTGGTGTCTTTTAAATTATCTGTAATGTACATATTACTTTTCAGCTGTGATCTTGACCAAGGAAATATTAGTATTTCCACTTTACTGAGACACAGTAAATACCATGGAGAACAGTTGCACAACCAGTAGTAGGATCTGGACTCCTGACAGTCTAGAGTGGTTGAGATTGGAAAGGATCTCTGTAGGTCATCTGGTCCAACCCTCCCACTCAAGCAGGGACACCCTAAGCATGTTGCCCAGGGCCATGTCCACATTGCTTTTGAGTATCTCCAAGGAGGGAGACTCCACAACCTCACAACACAGTGAAAAGTGTTTCCTGATGGCCAGAGGGAACCTCCTGTGTTTCAGTTTGTGCCCATTGCCTCTTGTCCTGTCACTGGGCACCACTGAAAAGAGCCTGGCTCCATCTTCTTTGCACCCTCCCTTCAGTAATTCAGTCCCAGACTAACAAGGACTTCTTCACAGGTCCCAGGCTGTTCCTGAGAGAGCTGCTCTGTGGAGCTCCATGGAGGCAATGAAGATGCAAAGTGTGCCACGTGTCCCTGCTCTGGAGAACATCCACTGTTAACTGATTTCCCAGCTAGCTGAGAGAAATCATGATTTCTAGTAAAACAGTTGGGGGAAATATGCACCACCTGCCAGAATATTCAATTAGAGTAGACCCAAAATTAACCTTCAAATTTACTCAAATATTATAGCTAATTGACAAATGTACCTGAAAATCTTGATGGATAAAACATTATTTTAGCTATTCCTGTATGCACGTAAAAGCACAAAATCTTAACATTCAAACACTCTCTACCTTTGTTTTAAGTAAGCAATGTCTTAACCTGTAATGATTGTTGATGAAGTTTGTTTAACTACTGATAGGACAAGGGAAAGGCAAGTCAATTGGATTTTTTATTCTGTCCCTGTCTATTCTCATGTTCCTGGGCAATAAGTGTGAAATTTGTTCCACCTTTGGGTGTCTTGACTGTAAGGAGCGATAGCACAATAATCTAACTTGCCTCACAACATTTGCAGCTTCCCAGCTGTATGCAAAATCCCTGGTGAGTAGAAGTCTTGAGATGGTATAAACCAACCAGTGCACACTAAACTATGGAATTTGCTTTTATGGTCAAACTCTCTGTATTCTCATAATGTAAGTAAAAGAGTATCACAGCATAAAGTATACAAGCAACACCAGTTACATTCCTGTTTTTTCATAGCATGAAAGTTTTTTAATGCAGGTTAGGAGCATTTGGGACTTTTTTCTAACCCCTTCTTTTAACAAAATGAAAAAAATTCCCACAATGCATTTCCTTGATGGCAGTGATGTCTATAATATTCTTTCGTATTTGTTCTGTAACTCAATAATAAAAGTCACATTTACAACAGAATTATTTCTGTTGTGACCTAGGATTACCAAAAAGGAAGCAAGATTTTGTCCATTGAAGGACATTCAAAAAGGAGAAGAAAATAAAATACACAGGGTAGAGGAGAACAAATCTATTAACAGCAAAATATACTAAGAATGCTTGAAACCTGAACAAAATCCCAGTGATAGTGGGGATGGAAGAGTACCTTGGAAAGGACCTCTGGCAGAGAATGTGTGGTCTGCAAGCGAGACGGAATCTGTAAGGACATTTTCTCTATCTTTCAGCTGTTGATCCTCTATTCTCACACTATGGGGGGTAGCTGTGATAGTGTGCACCCTCTCAGACAGTTGACAGCTTCCTCTCTGACATGGTTAATCAGCTTTTTGTGCTATGAGACAATGGCAGTGCAGACAGATTCAAACAAGCACAAATGGAATGTGTCTCAGGATACTGTGTGGATTGTCCAGCTCATCGTTCACAAATGAGTTTCACCATGTCTAGTGCACACAGGCGACTCATGGGGGGTTACAAAAGTGACCCAGCCTTGGGTTGCCTTGAGGCCCTGTCTCTCTGCAGAGACGACTCAGGGGGAGCTGTGTAGACAGCTTAGCCCTGGGTTGTCTGATAAACCCTAAAGTAAACAGGGCAGTGGCTGCACCATTCAAAGAACCAAAACCTGAACTGAGCCTTGAAATCCCTTAACAAATAGTATGCCCTGAGTCTCAATCCAACCACTATTCAGTTGCTGAGGAAGCAAGGTAAAAAAAACCGCAAACCGGAGGGTTTCAGCTTCAGTTTCAGATGACAACCTTGTGTATTCAAACAATCACAGACCAATGAAGGAAAGATAAGGGGAAACTCCACTCAGATATACATAATCCATTTAGGCATATATCATATCATATATATCATATCAAATATCATATATATCATATCATGTATCATGGCTCTCTATGTTAGGAAATGTTTTGACTGTTCAGAGCTACACGATTCTGATGACAAGGTGGAGTGCTTATGGGTGAGGATAGAGGGAAAGCCAATAAGACAGATATTGTGCTGGGAGTCTGTTATAGACCACCCGACCAGGTTGAAGAGACGGATGAATCGTTCTACAAGCGGCTGGCAGTAGTCTCAGAATCGTGTGCCCTTGTCCTTGTGGGGGACTTTAACTTTCCAGACATCTGCTGGAAATACAACACAGCAGTGAGTAAACAATCTAGGAGGTTCCTGGAGTGTGTGGAAGATAACTTCTTGACACAGCTGGTGGGTGAGCCAACCAGGGGAGGAGCCTTGCTAGATCTACTATTTATGAACAGGGAAGGACTGGTGGGAGGTGTGATGGTCGGAGGCCATCCTGGGCTTAGCGACCATGAAATGATAGAAGTCTCAATTCTTGGTGAGGCAAGGAAGAGGGTCAGCAAAACCACCACTATGGACTTCCGGAGGGCAAACTTTGGCCTCTTCAAGGCACTTGTTGAGAGAGTCCCTTGGGAGATGGTCCTGAAGGGCAAAGGGGTCCAGGAGGGGTGGACACTCTTTAAGAAGGAAATCTTAATGGCTCAGGACCAGGCTATTCCCGTGTGGCGCAAGTCGAACTGCCGAGGAAAACGACCGGCCTGGCTGAACAGGGAGCTTTTGCTATGAATTAAGAAAAACAGGAGAGTTTATCATCTCTGGAGGAAAGGGCGGGCAACTTGGGAGGAGTACAGGGATCTTGTTAGGTCATACAGAGAGAAAATTAGAAAGGCAAGAGCTCAGCTAGAACTAAATCTGGCCACTATTGTAAGGGACAACAAAAAATGTTTTTACAAATATGTTAACAGTAAAAAGAACCCCAAGGAGAATATCTATCCTTTAATGAATACAGAAGGGAACGTAGCAACCAGTGATGAAGAAAAGGCCGAGGTACTTAATGCCTTCTTTGCCTCAGTCTTTAGTAATGAGTCCAGTCATCCTCAGGGTACTCCACCCCATGAGCTGGAAGGTAAGGATGAAGAGCATAACATACCCCCCTTAATCCAGGAGGAAATAGTTAGTGACCTACTACGCCATCTGGACACTCACAAATCTATGGGACCTGATGGGATCCATCCAAGAGTACTGAGGGAACTGGGGGAGGTCCTTGCGAAGCCACTCTCTATCATCTATCAGCGTTCCTGGTCAACAGGGGAGGTCCCAGAGGACTGGAGGCTTGCCAATGTGACTCTCATTTATAAGAAGGGTCGGAGGGAGGATCCAGGGAACTACAGGCCTGTCAGCCTGACCTTGGTACCGGGGAAGATTATGGAACGGTTTGTTTTCAAAGCACTCACATGGCAACTCCAGGATAAGAGGGGGATCAGGCCCAGTCAGCATGGGTTTACGAAAGGCAGGTCCTGATTGACCAACCTGATCTCCTTCTATGACCAGGTGACCCACCTAGTGGATGAGGGAAAGGCTGTCAATGTTATTTTCCTAGACTTCAGCAAGGCCTTTGACACTGTCTCTCATGGCACACTCCTTGAGAAGCTGGCATCTCATGGCTTGGACAAGTGTACTCTTTGCTGGGTGAAAAACTGGCTGGATGGATGAGCCCAGAGGGTTGTGGTGAATGGGGTGAAATCCAGTTGGTGGCAGGTCACAAGTGGTGTTCCCCAGGGCTCAGTGTTGGGCCCTGTTCTGTTTAATATCTTTATGGATGATTTGGATGAGGGGATCGAGTGCACCCTCAGCAGGTTTGCAGATGACACCAAGTTGGGAGGCAGGGTCGATCTGCTTGAGGGTAGGAAGGGTCTACAGAGAGATCTGGACAGGCTGGATCAATGGGCTGAGGCCAATCGTATGAAGTTCAAAAAGGCCAAGTGCCGGGTCCTGCACTTCGGTCACGGCAACCCCATGCAGCGCTACAGGCTTGGGGAAGAGTGGCTGGAAAGCTGCCCAGCAGAGAAAGACCTGGGCGTGCTGGTTGACAGCCGGCTGAATATGAGCCAGCAGTGTGCCCAGGTGGCCAAGAAGGCCAACGGCATCCTAGCCTGTATCAGGAACAGTGTGGCCAGCAGGAACAGGGAGGTGGTTGTTCCCCTGTACTGGGCACTGGTGAGGCCGCACCTCGAGTACTGTGTTCAGTTTTGGGCCCCTCACTACAGGAAAGACAGTGAGTTGCTGGAGCGTGTCCAGAGAAGGGCAACCAAGTTGGTGAGGGGCCTGGAGCACAAGTCTTATGAGGAGTGGCTGAGGGATCTGGGGCTGTTTAGTCTAGAGAAGAGGAGGCTGAGGGGAGACCTTATCGCTCTCTACAACTACCTGAAGGTGGGTTGTAGTGAGGTGGGTGCTGGTCTCTTCTGTCAGGTGGCTGGTGACAGGATGAGAGGAAATGGCCTCAAGTTGCAGCAAGAGAGATTTAGGTTAGATATTAGGAAAAATTTTTTTACTGAGAGGGTTGTCAAACATTGGAATGGGCTGCCCAGGGAAGTGGTTGAGTCACCATCCCTGGAGATATTCAAAAAGCGAGTGGACAGGGTACTCCAGGGCATGGTTTAGGGGGCATGGTTAATGGTTGGACTCGATGATCTTGCAGGTCTTTTCCAACTGAAATGATTCTATGATTCTATAATCCACTCAGACATAGTCATACACACCATTCCACAAGTCAGGGGACAAAAACTCTAAGATTCAGGTTGGAAATGGGGGAGTCACTTCTCCAACTATACGGTTGGCTTGTGAAGGAAACCCTTCCCCCCTTGATCGGGACGCCAGTCGAGGTAGCTTCCCTGGAATTGAGAGCCCTTACCTGGACGGGTAAGTGAATATTGTTTATGCTTTAAGTTTGTAAACACGTGTGTGCTTGTGGTTGTCTGTGAATGGCTTGTGGTTGTAATAGTGTACTACTCTTGCCTTAAAAATTGCAATAGTGCATTCCTCCATTGTATCTGTAAAACCTGCAATAGTGGTGTGTTAAGTCTGTAAGTGAAGTTCAGATAAACCATTTGCTTGAACCTTGCAGTTAAGTCTTTTTCCATCACAGATACTCTTATACCCTCAAAACTTGCAAGCCATATGTAATCCAACAAATGGATGCAACATCAAGAGGGAGAGCCTTTCTCACAACTTTCTTGCAATAGAAAACTCTGTTTTCATTATTCTTCTTTAGATTTTGTCCCTTGCTTAATTTAGGGGCATGCCAAAATCTTGCACTGAGTGCAGGATTATTGTGGGTTCTCAGTGGAGCAGATGGGCATACATTCATCTGCACAAATTTAGTTTAGACTAATAAGGAAACAAAAGGAGGACACATGATCTAAAATGAAGGTTCTGGGAAATAATTTTTAAATCTAAGAAGAAATATTTCTTCTCTTTAAGTAATGTACTGGAAGCAATTAATTATTATTTTTTCTTTAATTACAAGGCCTGGCCGAGAAAACCTGGTTTTGTAGTTCATTGTTTGATACACAAAAATAATCTGAAATGTAAAATTGCTAGAGGTAATAATAATCTAAATAATAGTTTCAAAGGAAAAAATCATAGAGGGAGAAATGGAAATAAAGAAATGCAAGGAATTATTTTAAAATAGTACAATTTTAAATAATGTGCTGCAGATGACTGAACCTGTTGGATATTAATTTGTTTCATATACATGACCATAAAACCTGTAGTGTTCTATGTGTATTTTAAAATATGCTAAGCATATTTTCATACATTCCTTGTGTTTCTCATTCTTTAAATTATCTTTCTTTTTAAGCGAAAAGATGATGGCACACCCCTTGGTTTTCTGAAGAAATCTGGCATTCAGGGATATTTGCCTAAGAAGGATAATTAAAAATACTAATAAGTTTTGCATTTTCCACGTCATGCTATTTGGGACTCCTGTTACATTGAGGATTATGTACGAGTTTAGACATCTCTCAGTGGAAAACAATATCCTGGAGCTATAAATTCTTTAGACGTTGCTGGTTTGCTTTTACTTTTCTTCTCATGAACAAACCATGCATGCTAAACTCCTCTAATTTAAGTCAAAATTGGACAATACAGCCTAAAACTGTACAATTAGTCCATTAGCATAAGAACTGTGTGCAGGATTAGTGCAGGATTATATGGTATTTGAATATAGGAGTCTGTATTGTGTTGAAATAACGTCAAGAATATTTTGCTTCTAATTGTTGACTGTTGCTGACTCGTGCCAAAAGCAAGTGACAGCTCACAGAGAAGGACTGAGGCAAAGTGGTAGCATGCACCAATGGCCGGTTAGGCTAAGAGCTTACTAAAATGGAAGATCCTAACTTCTATTAGCATTGTTTCATCCTTTTCAGTGAGTTTGAGAAGCAATTTGAAGTTGTTTCCTCAAAGGAAGTGACCTTATCCTGAAATTAATAAACACCATACTTAATGGATTTTCAGCTCAGGAATTGGTTGTTATTATTATGTTAATTGAAAGTCCCTTCTAGTCATTAAATGAAATATTCCATTTATAATAGGAATATTAATTTAAAGAGAATGAATCTCACAGAAAATGCATCTGGAAAGAGCCTTTTGTCTAAACGAGCAAACAATTATTTTCAGTAGGCAGTCTTTAGACACTATTCCAATTCATCCAGCTCTTTTTTCCAGTCCTGGAGAAGAATGACCTCTACCAAGTGCTTATCTCTTTGAGTCAAGTCTTTATCAATGCTGAGGTAACAGGATTAATGCTGGACAGAACTATAATTCCTATCCTATTCCAGAATTATAAATCCTATCAAATTCCCTTCCCTTCCCTTCCCTCATTCCAAATCTTGCTCCCTCCAAGCACTTTGCTCTCTATCCAAGAGTATCTTTTGTACTGCAAGGTTCTTGAGGCAATGAGAGTCTCACATGTCTTTGAACTTGAGCATTATCTCGTCATAGCATTGGCAAAATAATAGAAAATCTTTGCTTCTAGGTACTGGTTAGTTTTAATGGATCCAGTTCCTGATAAGATGGCAAAATAACAATGAAAATAATGTCGTTATCTGTAGAAAATAGTTCCCTAAGTGCTTTTGCACTTTTCTTTTTTGAGTCTCAGTATTTTCTGTCATATTCCTTTCTTCCCTTACCTGTGTTAATACTTCCTCATATAAAGACTTCTAGTTTGATGGCAATATAAAATCTTATGAAATAATTAAGGGAGCTGAGGTGCTGTTGTCAAATAGCTTAACAATTTAACTGGAGGACTCTCTCAGAGTAGCAATATGAAAGGAGTTCAAGTAAATCTGTTTTATATCTTCAGTGCATACAACAGTGTTGCTTCAATTCACTGATTTGTTGTTGGCTTTGAAACAGAGTTGGACCAGCAGTCTGTGAGTGTGATAGAGATCAAATCAGGGGAGACCAAATTAATAAATCTCCTTCTTTCCCACAAGCTTAAGAGGACTAGGTGCTTGCCAGCTTGAGCAGAATTAGGTGTTCAGGTGTCTACTGTCTTCTAATATTGACTTTAATATTGACCTTTAACAGGGAACAGAGCTATGTCTTGTCCAATGTGTTCTGCAGCTCAAAGAGAAAAAATATTGAGTCTTATATGTTTCTCCCCAAGTGTTAGTTGTTTACTTTTAGAAACAAGAAATGGAGAGGCTTCAGGATCATTGAAATCAGTGGCAATATGATCTGCTGTACACAGTCTCCTCAGCTGCAACTGGAATGGATGTGCTACGTAAAAGCTCCCAGTCTTTTGCTGATACTGTGAAGAAAATCAAAGGATAAGACAAAACCTGAATTTTTCTAAGGAAAGAAATATTGAAGAACAGGGAACAATTCTTATGATCTGGGTTTTGTTTCTTTCACTGCCAGTATATTTACACTGTCTAAACGGTGTTTTTGTATTTCTTTAGGTGGTGAAATTTATAAGGTTGTTGACAGAAAAGCACGAACAAAAGAAATTTGTTGTGCAAAAGTAAAAATTTAGCTGTGGATTACACTTGTTTCACACAGTGATTTGTTTGTCTTATTTTAACTCCAGGGTGTTATAATTTGCCTTACCTGAAGTGGTGTTATATATAATCAGGTGTCTCTACAAAGGCAGACTCTGTATTTGTTCCTGGGAGACTTTTTATGCTTCATGTTTAGGGTTCTTTTGGACAAATATTTCACAAAGCTGTCACTTGAAATCCACTGACAGATACAATATGAACCAACAGATGTATAGTAACTCACTAAGGTATGCATGAGATTGCAAAACAAAACTTTCCACCTTTAAGACAAATCTCAGCAAATGCCACAGATGCAGAAGAGTTGCAGCAGGTGGCAAATTGCTACAGCATCACCACCCCAGGGTGCAGTGAAGATGAATGGAGCCCTCTGTGTTTTTCCAGGAGTCCACAATTATGCAATCACCCAAGTAAGACATTTGTATTAAAAATCAAGGCTGTTAAAAGTATTTCTACAACTCTTTGTGTGAGTTGCCTAACAGTTAATAATGATCTTCCTAATAATTTTATACAACTATGACACATAGCTGTGCATACAGAAAGACATCTTTATTCTAGACTGGAGATACTGTGTTTGCTGCTATTCAGTCCATCAAGAAACCCATTGTGGATTCTCCCCCAAAGGGGAGAAAGGCCCCTCCTGTCCCCCCAAATTGACTTTCTGATAACAGAAGTCATAAGGTTTTAGGGAGCAGTCCCTATGTCGCAACATAGAATTAGGCTGCAGAAGGCCAGAGAGTCAAATTAGGTTTAATTTAGAAAAAATGTTCAGCTACATGGCATAGACTTGCTGCTCTGAGAGGACCCACCGGAATCATTGGTACGTTGTTCAAGTACTGAATTATCTTTAATGATTACATTACACACTTCACAGTTACTCCAAGGATGTCAAGCTTCAGTTTTTAGCTCTGTCTGTTAGAAGGACACTGAAGACTCCTCTCATAACTTTTCAGTTCCTTATTTGATTATGGCTAGTGATCAACTCCTCAAGTATTTCAGTTTTGATATATCAAGATCTTGCAGATTTTTTCTAATCTTTTAAATACTCTTGCAGCTTTTAACTACTCCTGCTTTTTAGCCATCTCTTCTTTCTATTTTCAGCCTTGCAATAGACACCTTCTAGAAATGGCCACAGTAGCATCCAGGATACAGGCAGAATTATTTTGCTATTCCTACCCAAAAGTTTTTGTGCATGTGCCACAAGCTCATCTTTTCTTCTCACCACAAAGTCATCTTTGGAGACTATGTCCAAACTCACTGAGCACCAGGGAATCCCAGCTCTTTTCAGAGCTACCGATTCTCCAGAGACATTCCCCCTTGCTCAAGGCATGACCCAAATTCCTGCATCCTGCATGTGATTAATTGTTGTTGTTTTTCTCTTTGCTGTCCTTCCAAAGTGATGTGGATCACTTCTTTCTCCCCCGTGGTTCAACACCTGCTGAGTCTTGATATCACCTCTATACTATAATTTCACGTTTACCTCCTGTGTTACAGGAAGGGTGGCTAAGTGCCAGCTCCTGCAGAACCCTGTTGGATATCTACCTGGTCAGCCACTTACATTTGCATTACAGGTGCAGTATGTGAGCAGACCAATCTGAAAGCCCTACATCAAGCGTATTAAGCTCTCAGAAAGAAAAGATTACAAATGACCAACTACATTCAATGTTAAGTGCCTGATGGCTAATAAAGACGTCTGACTGGTAACGAAGACTGCCTGGCTACTAGCAAAGAATCAAAGAGAGTTATACATTAAATGGCTAAATTTTGTTGGTTTTTTTTTAAAGTCTTAAGTCTTCTCTTCCTATCCCTCTTTCCAACAGGATGAAGGGCCAAAGTGTCATTTAATTCAACAGAGCTGGTTAGATCGGAGGATAGACAAACACACTCGCTGAGGTAGCTCACCCATTTTGACACTGAAGGGACTGAAATTCAGTCCTCTGACTTAAACCTATTTGTTTCCTGTCATTTTTTCTGTTATTTTTGGCTGCACTAGGTCCTGGCAAAGCATACTTTTTTCTATAACACTAGGAGACATGGTGAAGCAGAGAGGAAGAAGTGTTTCACTGATACGACATTGTACACTTGGTCTATTGTGTTGGTGAGACAATGTGTGGAAGGCGTAGTATGTCAATGTGTCAGCTTCAGTAGAACTGTGAGAAGGGTTTTTGAAACTATAAGGTCAAAATTGTAACATTAATTTCTATTTTTAAGCCTTGAGTAAATGTAAAGGCATAGTACTTTATAAAATTGTCTTAAATTTAAAATTTAAATTAGGATTATACTGTGAGGTTTGATTTGGTTTTTAATTACTATTTCTGCATGACAAAAGAATAGAGAGAAAAGATCCTTTTGAAAGAGCAGGAAGCTGATATCCAATTATTTTTCAATAAATGTAACTAACTAAAACATATATGTCAGCTCAGGAGTTGCTTACACAGAATTTGACTTCTTCGCAGTGGATCATAGTCACACATAGTCAAAACTTAGGTGACTCATCCATCTACAGATCTCCAGAGGATTGTTGCAACATGTCTTACCTTTGTGAGGTAAGAACAGTTGCCGCAGTGGGAAAGGCTTTAGGAGTCTATTAGTAGGTTTTGATGATGGTGATGATGATGATGATGACGACAAAGAGGATTTTTTTTTCTATCATCCAAAATCCACTGGTTCAACCTCTTTCAGAAAGATCTAAGCCAAAAAGGGACAATTCCCTCAGTACCTCTCCTGGATACTACTATGTGTTAATCCCTTGTGGCAAGGCAAGCAGAGCGAGAAGTCATACCGAGAGTGACAGCGACGGCACCCACGGTAACACAGTCCGAACTCCACCGGTGACAGAGGCCCCTTTCTCTGACCCAGAGCACCGAGCTCGGATTTTGTAGCTGGAGGAGCAGACACAGCTAGCACTTTAGAAAGCGAGTGTGAGACGAAAGAAAGGACAAGTCTGCCATTGCTTTGGGACAGCTCAGTGAGAGCCAGACCTGAAAAAACCCTAGTGAGCAAGCCCCCCACCCCTGCAGCTGATAGATGCAGTAGGTTTTAGAAAGATAATCCCTTGTGACAGTGCTAGTTACAACCAGGGCCATCAACTTCATTTGTACCTCCCCAAACATGCTGAATGCAGTTCACAGGTAGTTTTTGGTAAGCTGGTGATGCTGCACTCAAAGACTTTCCTCATTACTTATTTCAAAAGACTTGACTTTACAGATATATATATTATGAGCTTTCTTTTTTTTTTTTCTTCTAGAAAAATAAGTCCATGCTGCAGACTCCTATCCTGTTTGGAATGCATTAATCATTATCAGAAAAATCTCTGCCACCTGAGCTCAAGGGTAAAGCTCTTTTATATGGCAGTATCATTAACCTTAGCCCCTAAAATGGAATATAGCTTGCACATTGCAGATCTTTTCCACTTACAGCTAACTAAATGCTGTTTTTCTGAGTATGCCAAGAGCAAAATTTCATTTGCAAACACAGGTGTCATCACTGTCACCAAAAGATTTGCCATTGTACCTGAGGTCAGAAGTTAACCTTTCAAGAAGGATCCACTAACCCATCGCCTAAGAAGCATAAAAAAAATTAAATGCATTTGCTTTCCATAAGAAAGCAGAAATTGTTCATTAGCTGTTATTAGTAGAAAAATTAAGGGGTTATATTCTTCAATCATTTAAGCTCTCTGTAAACACATTAACCGCTGTGACACTGCACTCAGCGAAAAAGCAGGATGTATTTTTCAAGATGATTATAATTCACATTAGGGAAATGCAGCAAGAACCCAACTCCAGTTTGCACCAATGCCCCTGGTCCTAGTGAAGAGGACATTTTTAAAGAGTAGTCTGAGTAAATAACCAAATAACAAAAAGATCGTGTCCTGGTGGCATTGCAGCTTAGAAGTCAATGACTGTGAGGACTGTGAATTCCCTGCACAAAGTTGAACATAGACTAGTTTTCCCAACTACCATAGCTACAGGTCATGCAAATTTCTTGAGCATCACTGTAAATTAAAATCTAGATGTTAGAATCAGAAGGTCTGTCTTGCCTCCTTTTAGGTGACTCAAGAGAAATTAATTTATCTTCTTGTTTATTTCCTCTTTTATTCCCTGTCTAGTTGGATCTCATAAGTATCACAGTATCACAGCAAGTGTCACAGCAAGTACCAAGGATTGTTTTAATGGCATAAATGTATTTAATTGCATCTATAATTCTGTGTAGGCATAGATGATCTCCTGCAGTCCATTCCATGATAAATTAATGTATGATTCTACATTTAACTATCATTTTGTTATTTCCTTGTTATATTACATTTTTAGAACTTGGCTAAAACTTTGTATGTTAGCATGTATAGTTGCTCCAGAAATAAAATAAAATGTACAGAATCCTTCACCTTTATATTTACCCAAGCTGCTTCTTAGCTTGTGTTTGAAAATCCAGCATGATTAACAACATGCAGCATGCACTGAAACAGTCATGGACATTACAAAGTACTATTTAGAGGGATGTGAGATTTCTGGAACAGTATAAAATGTGAATATTCAATCACTGTCATACAGACCATATCTCAATGCTTTCATGATGCATTCTGAATATATTTGCATGTGATATTTAATGTTCTGTGATAAACCTGTTCGTTATTCGTTGTCTTTTGATGCTGAAATTCTAAGTGAAATAAAGCCTGCGGCTAACTAGGTCTGTAGCTCCAGTCTCAAATTATCTGTGTCTCCTCATATCTGGCTTGTAAAAGTTGTTATTTTACAGGATAATCTTGACAGGTATTCAGTTGTGCTCTGCAGTAGAATATCAAATACACATTTCCCGTGTGGAAAGAAATGCCCCTGGCCTTAAGTGCTTCTCGAGACACTCTTCTCATGTGTTTCCATGGGGGCACTGCCTGACTACGTATAAGTTACACTTCTGAGGGCACAGCTGCATGCTAGTTGGCTGCAATGTCGTTGCTACCATGAGTGACAGCAGAGTCCCATAAGGGATCCCCTACCGCAGTGAATTTCAGTGGTGTTGAACCAACCAGTGTGACAGAGCTAAATACATACATACACACACAAGCAAAAGCCCCCTCTTCTATGACTGATTCTCCAGAGCTAGTGTAATTCATAAAAAATACTCAGAATCTTTAAAGATACATTTGCACATGGGGAGAAGAGATGCTCAGATGATAAACAGCTGTTTGGACCCAAATTTTAGTGGTGATTGTGTGTATATGTGTTGAAGTACTTAATGTGCTATGGGAATGCTAGCCTATGAGATACACATCTACACAGGGTTTAGTCAGCGATCAAAACAAGCTGGTTGGCCTGTGGGCCAAGTGAGTAATCCAGAGTGTCTCTGTATGTGCGTGTGTTTGCAATCCTACAAATGCACTTTGCCAGGCGAAATAACATTTCTTTTGAGTGACGTTTGTCTTAACATCTGGGCCATGCTAAGATCCATTTCTATCCCTCTATTTCCATTCATGCAATCCTTTGGAATAAGTCCTATTGCAAAGAGTGTATTGTGCTCTTTCATAAGATTACAAACAATTATTTCAGGGATACCTAGGGTAGGTATGTACTTTTCTGTCAATGTTGTCTGCCTTAATGGTATTGTTACTTATTTTACAAATCCAGTTTATTTCCTTTCCCAATTCCTGGATCTAATGCAATGATTTTTTTTTTTCCCCCAAAGGAGAAGATTTTAAATGCCCATTTATTAAGCACTTCTAATCTGTCCATTAGTGTGAGCAGTAAGCCATTAGTATTCGTCTTTCAAAAGCCATTTTTTAGATCACCTTTACTTTTTGGTTTATCAAATTTTGTCCTAGTGCTCTGGGGTCCTGACAAGCTTCAAGAATATTTGTGCCAGGTTACTAATAAGTGCTGGAGTTCAGGTGCTCAAAGGGAATATACCTTCAAACACCTAGGTTAGTACCATAGAGAACACAGGTAGGTGATGTATTAACCAAGTACAGCAAGATAAAGGTTTCTTGTTCTGGCCAATTCCATTTAAAAGCATGGTCCAGATGTCCGAAACGCTTCCCATTTCTGTGACAGTGGTGTGATCAGGATCCTTTCGGAGCTGCAGCCTGCAGTCAGTTCCGTGTTCTGTAAAGATCTGTGCTGTAGGTCCGCACCATTTCTTTAGAAAGTAAAGGGCATCTCGCTTGCTCATTTGGAAGTTTTCCTCTACAGGAGGACCCCTGCAGAAAACTAGTTGGGTTAGTGGCTTTTCTATATTTTTTGTTCTTAAAAGTCCTCTTCTGCGTTGCGACAAACCACCCTTACATTCTTTTCCCAGGTGGTTTGTAACTGTGTAAACAGTTCTAAGTACCTGCATGGCTAACTGTGATTTGAATCCTTACCTGGGCCTTACCATTTGTGAGAGCAAAAAAGCAAGGAATAGTACTGCACAATAAAATGGTACTTTGAAAAAGGGAAACAAAGCTAATATCTGTCTGGCTTCATCTTACTATTTTGAAGTTAACATTCAGTAAATATTCAGTGTTAACACTCAGTAGGGGTGTGCTGGCTCTCAGGGAAAGCTTCTGTACACTTCATAAAAGCTGGTAGAAATTTACCATTTGCACAGGTGTGAGCCACAGGACAAGCAATAATATGAGTTGCCACTATGCTGTGATGTACAACTCCATTAGCTTCCATTTTACAGTCATCTAAATGTGATGAGAAAAACTTAGGAGAACAACCAACACAAAATGAAAGAGTATGCTGGGATTGTAGAATACATCCAGTAAATTTTAAGAAAAGGTTCCGTCAAAACGCCGTGATAATCTAGCATGAAATGGAATTTACACTTTTAGAGAAGCTATATTTTAGACTATCAACCTGAAACTGATGTTCAGATAGCATCTAGTTACAGGGCTGAATATATCATGTTGCCACAGGCATGTGAAGAACTCATGTATCTGGGGCTTCTGAAGTACCTTTTACCACCAAAAACTATACATCATAGGTATTTTCACCTTACACATTGCCTGAGCTGTTGACATATTACGTAATTGACAAATAATGAAGGTTTATGCTGAGCTTTTTTACATTAATTTCTTACTGTTCTTTACGTGTGACCCTGTGGATTGACTAATCTTTTGTGCATCCTAATGACTAGTCTGAAGCTTTAGTGAGCAGGTCTATTGAAACACAAATACTGAGAGGTCCATTAAGTGTATTTATTTATCATTAATATGAATTAGTCGTTCACTTTTTGTTATAAGGATTGCTTTCTTTATTCCTACTTGCTTCTTGTTTTCTTTATTGGAAGCAGTATAATGTGTTCTGAGGTTGTTTTAAAGATTAAAGCTTACCACATGGTCTCTGTAACACTCAGATTAGCTTCACATCAGTCTCCCTGTTTAGTTAAAGCATATTTTTTATGTCATTAACTGGCAAATTACTACCAATCTGAGAGTTACATCCTTGCCATAAAGTGACAGTAAGGTTAAGCTAATTGTCAGCTCTCTCTAGGTTGCTTGTTTGCTTAGAAGTGCAACCTGTAAACTCTCTGATTTCACAGGAAAACACTCTAAATTTAAAATAAAACACATGTAGTACTGAGATCATCACTTAGTGCAGAAGCATCAGATAAAGTCTAAGGGCAAAGACTTCTTGGACACCAGAGTGCTCAATAGGTCTGAAAATGAAACAAAAACTATCAAAATCCTTTTCTACATGAGGAAAAATATAAGGCTGAATAACTGCGTAAAGGTTGTTCTATCAGTGAGTGACCTCTTATATTCTGGTCTTGGCACTTCACCTCTGGAGGACAAAGTCCAAGCAAGCCCGCAAAGAGGCCTTACTCTGCTTAGAAGAAATCCAGCGTGTCCTCCTGTTATGATGTTCAGAAAGGCAGCCCAGGAGAAAGCAAGGAAAGAACTTGCTTTTCTGGTAGAAACCACCACCCACACTGTAGGTACAGCACTGACTAGAGACAGAGACCCACCCTGATGGGCAAGACAGAAGGGATATGGGAAAAACAAGAATCTCTCTGTTAAGGTACAAGACAGTAAATCAGAACTGGGAAATGAGAAACGTAATGTTTTCCCGTCCTTCAAAAATTTCAGCACTTTGTCTTCAAAATGTCTGTTTGGAGCAAGGATTAAGGTTTAAATATCCCTTTCTTTTTTTTTTTTTCTTCAGAGATAAAGTCCAGAAAAATAAAAATATTTTTTATGCACTTTGAGGTGTGTGGTTAGTTTTTAAGTATTCATTCTTGGTTTGTGGTTTTTTTCTTTTTTTCTTAAGCATTAAAATAACAGCATTTTAAACAAGAAAATTAGTAGCCTTCATTTTAAAAGTTCTGAAATAAATAGCCAGAGATTGAGAGGTTTCTTACAGTGCCGTACAAAAAGAAATTGACCTTAAAACCATCTTTAAAAAAATACTGTTTCTCAATGAAAACCTCTTCAGCTGGGTAACTGCCACTTTTTTATATTCATTTTCAGGGCAGGACTGCACTTTAATTAAGTTCAGCAGTCCACAAACAATCTAAATGTTTCCTTTCATTAAAGCATGTAAATTTTAAGGGCGAGACACTGCAATCCATACTCACTTGATGAGTGCTTACCCCTATGAATGATTATATCCTCTTCAGAGGACTGTCTTAGAAAGACCTGTGGAAAGAGGAGATGCACAGGCAGTCCACACCAGTGCACAGATGATATCGTATTGGTTTCTTCTTACTTTGGTCAGTAAGGGTGCATACTTTTGCCTGATTCTCAGTGTCAGGGACAGAATCGTGTAGAAATTCTGCAGTGAATTAAAATCACAACAGTTTACTCCCATTTCTGGTCTTCAGAGTTTCTGAAAATTTGCATAAATGTTTACCTTGACAGGTGACAGGACTAATCTCCTGACTGGATTTTGATTCTAAAGTATATCATCAGCCAGTGTGCGTAACAGACCACAGGAAGACTGTACCTGACCAAATGTTGCTGAAGCTTTCACCCCAGCGTGCGTATCCTCATGATCTGGTGTGCACCCGCCAGCTGAGACTCCACTGGGTTGGGGGTGCTCCTCCAAGGCTGCCAGAGACACTGATTTATCAACATGATGCTTGGAAAGACATGCACATAATAACATAAAGGTTTCTGTTCAATGTTTGTCTAGCCATAAAAAGGTCGCCTACTTTCGTCCAACAGTCCCACAAAAATTTAAATAGCAGTATTGCTCAGACTGGCAGCACATACAATTGATTAGGAAATAGCTCGTGCTATGTGAAAGCTTGAAAACTGATCACATGAGTGCAAGTAACTTAACAGAGCAGTCAGAACCAGAGATTTTCTCTCCTGTAAAAGGAACTATGTGATGAATAAGGGCATAGATTAAGAGACAGACGTAAGAGTTGCTGCTGCTGAAACCCTGACCAGGGCCGTGCCCTGTGCACAGTGCTTGTGAGGATCAGTCCTCGGTGCAGAGGAGAGACTGGGACTCGGCAGCTCGGCTTCTTCTCACGTTTTCACCACCGATTGCCTTATGACTGACAAGTCTCACTTAGCTTTTATATCCTTCTGCTGCCTGATCCCGCGGATGAAGCCGCTTGTCCCAAATGCCTCTCCTACAGCAGCCTCCGATGACCCGTATGCTTGTACTATCTCTAGGCGGAATCAGCCAAAGAACAGGACTTAGCAATGTAGAGTTTATATAGTACTACTAAGGAAGAATATGCAGTTCACAAGAACATTGTTTTCTTCTCAAAAAGCTGATTTTAGTTAGGTTTGTTGTGGTTTTTTCTATGAAGTCTTCTTCTGGTGCTTGGAAACACAGAACAAAAAACAAAGCTACTTCTGTGAGTTGTGATGATCTAGCCTAAGGGGTTGCTTTCTTGTCAACTTAACTTTTTAGAAAAAATAAAAGAAAAAAGAAAAAAAGAAAAGCTTAATTTGTTAGCTTATATTGTGGCAGCTCACTGCAAGGCTCCAGTCACACAGTAACAGGGAGTACAACAGACATGCTGGCATTCCTTTCAAGCAGAGGGTGAGTATATCCTGTGCAACGAGCAGGTAAAATCTTCAAAATATGTCCGGCATGCTTCTGATAGAAAGCAGATAACATCAGAACTGCAGCCCTGAAACTCTTTGCCCAGCAGGAGATGTGGACGCAAAATGTAACATGCTTTCCACTGCTGCACGGTCAAATACCTTCTTTCAGCAATGCTTGTTCTCTTAATTCACTCAACCAAAACTGACACAGCGCAGCAGGAGAGGCAACACTCAGTTTTTACTTTTGCTTTGTCACGTAACAATATTATTTGTTAAACTTACTACTTTACACTGTGATGGGTTCAACTTAAACAGCCTGTCAGCAGGTACTACAAATACTTGTTTTATCCACTGCTCTCATTTTTAATCAAACTTGGATGGAAAACCTCATTGTTCTTCTGTGTCATTGCTTGGCTTTAGACTATTCCAGGGAATGTTCACACATAAAAGTAAAGTAGACCAGATGGAGAAGAAAGGAATACAGAGTTTCTGAAGGTGGTGTTGACGTGCGGAAAACAGACTCCACAATCAGTGAGATTGTAAAGTAGGTATGTTTATTCAGCGCTGGGCCGCACGGGGGGTAGTCCCACCAAAGTCGTGCGCGCCGCACTCGGCAGTTTGTCTCAAGTTTATACAGTCAAGTGTTACATATTCACAATACGCCTATACATATGCATGACCTATCCCCGCTCCATATTAAAATTAGCTCCGAGAGGTCATTTCCATAGTCTCCTCTCAACTGCGCTTGCGCAGTGCCTCTTTATGGTGGTCGTCTGGTGGTCGCAGAGATGAAGATAGATGACTCCTCTTCGTCACCGCTAGTAACCTTTTTTCTTGCGCAGGCTCAGTGATTTCTTGGTATTCACCCAAGCCACAAGACCAGTCTTAGCTGGCTCTTGGGGTCTGCTCCTGCTTCTTATCAGGAGCTGTCTTTACCTCATTGGCTGGTCCTTGGGACTAGCTCTTCTTATCAAAGACTGTCTTTGCCTTAGCTAATTTCAACAATGTAAGCGCTAAACATCATCCTTCATCCCCCCTTATTATGTCTACTGAGATTCTTTTGACTCCCCTTGTCTCAGTGTCTATTATTAAGAGTGCTGCTGAAAAAAGGTCAACTCCTTGAATGTATTAGCATTGCCATTACTTAAATCCCATGGCTATTTATAAGCACTGAATTGGTCACTGGAGAGAGCTGAGATTGCTCTACACAACAGACAGTTGTGTGTAAGCGGTGCCCTTTGCAACGGGCTCTGAGGGCAGCAAGGCGGAGCTGTGAAAGACCCTTCCCAGGTCCAGGGAGGAAGCACGTCTACATCAAGGTTAAAACTGTCCTCTTCGTAAGAAAAGTACTTATTAATGAGGAGGGAAGAGTTTGGCTGGGGGGGGGGTATTTTGTTTTGGTTTTTGACATATCTGGCACTTTAATAATGAGGGTTTAGTGAAATAAATTCATCAATGTTTGCCTTAAGGATGCGCATGTTATTTATTGAACTCTACAAAGGAGATTATTTCAGGAGAGAGCTGGGCTTTGTGTGTAATATGCCTGAAAGGAAACATCAGCCAGCCACGGTGCTCACAACAGTCTTTTCAAAGCCAGCAAGAGCAATTGTCACAGCAGCAAGATTCCCAACAGCTCTGTTTCATTACGAATTTGTCTTTGATTTGTTTTATTCCTCCCTTTTTATAAAGCACCTACATATACTTCTGAAAAATGGAAATCTAGCCTTACAGAAGCCAATGGGGGGGAACAAACCTCTTTCTCTTGCAAGGCAAAGACAAGGAAGATGGAATTAAGAATGTGTAAATGCCTCCTAAAAAAATTGAAAAGAGGTGTGCTGTAAAATGAAAAGTGACCAGCATTATATTTTCACTGACAATTTTTACATTTTCTTTATTGAAACAAAACAACCACCTATCCCTCCTATGCCAGTTCACAACGTCATGAACACTGGCATTTTAAGTCTTCTAAAAATCTTTTAAACATTGTAAAAAATCTCTTTTAAAAGTTACATTTAAGACAAATATCCTTCTTCCTTCCACTCATACATGTGGGAATGAAGAGAAAGCCATGCTAGAGCAGCCTGATTTCTGGTCAGAATAGTGAGGAGTGGCTGCCTCTGAAAGTGCTTCGGCACAGGATGAATAAAGAAGTAAGCTGTCATAGTTATCCTTGACACAGTGTGTGATCGATGCTCAAAATCTGTGCTCAGATACCTGCTGAGCTGAAGGTATCTTCAAAACAATGTAATTTTTTGGCTGATTTTGTATGTGTGTGTATGCTTTGAATCCCTTTTGAACTAAAGGAAATCTTTGGCATTCACAGCAGCCTGTGACGAAGAGTGACAGTGCAGCTGTGGCTCACCACCACCTCCTTTGCTTTGCTTTGAACCTGCCACACACTAGCCCCGCATTCCTTCTCTAAGGTAAGACATTGAACAAATATCCCCAAATCGAATTTTCCATGCCAGTCACAGGCCTCTGCCATACACTTCCTCAGTCAACTTGCATCCATTTATTTTTTCTAGGGGCTTTAGACCATTGTCACCCTTTATTTTAATTTTCCCTCGTCTTCTAAATTTTGAGAGGAGAAGAACCAAAACAGAACACAGTATTCAAACTGCAGATACCTGCTGGACCAATACAGTGTAAAAATTATATTCTCCATGCTGTATTCCTTTCCTAATAGTTCCTAATATGTCATTTATTTTTTAACTCATGGGAGCACTGAACTGTGTTTTCATGGGACTAGCTATTTTAATGATCATCTCAGTGACTGTGCCTGTGTAAGCAAAGTTGTGTGTATCTCCTTTCCTACATGCATCCCTCTTCTTTTATCTACATTGAATTCCTTACCTGGTCCTTCAAACATGAGTCTTAGGAGGTCCTTCCACAGTTATTCACAATTACTCCTTAGCTTACTATTCTGGCTGGTTTAGTATCGTCTACAAAGTTTGTCACCTCTTCCCAATGACTATGAAAAAGCTGAATGTTGTATCCAACACGTGGACTGAGCCGGGCACGATGCACCTTTTTTTCCAGAGAACTTTGTGCAAAATTTGAAAAGTAGGATTGAAGCTGTGATTCTGAGCTAAACACCTGAGCTGCTTTACGTATTCCTATCTGTACCTCAGAAGCAGAAGATACTGGAGGAGAAGGTAAATCCATTCTACTGGCATTAATCAAGGAAATGTTGGTACGCTGCAAAACTTCTAACTTGTCCTGCATGCCAGTTTTCACAAATACATCTTCCAACTGCCTGAGTATCTCAGGGAACTGTGGTGAGACAATGACTTTAAGGTGACACCGGTATCCAGATTCAGCTGGATGGTGCTGAGCATGAGGTAACTGAGCTTTCTGCTCCACTGTTCCTGAAGATGTCCAGCTCTGTCTGAAAGCTGCTGAAGCCAAAGAGAGTTTTGTGTTGTTGGGTGGAATGTAGAATATTCCTTACACACTACCAAATACATGCAAGTGATGATGTACATATCTGGATGTTTTCAGTCTATTACCTGTAGACTTGCTTTATAGGACTGAAATATTGTTCTGCTGAGAAGCAGTGGCCCTTTACGGAAAATTAATGAGGCCATGGAAGTGGATTTTAAAGTATACATCAGTTGCTGTACATAGCTCATGAGCAAGGGAAGAAATTCACATTTTTCCCCTGTTAAATGCTGCTGTCTTTCAGATGAAACTGTTTTCTGCTAATTAATCCTAATTCATGCTGTCCACTATCTTCTTCAAAGAATTTTTTTCTTTGTCGTTCAGACATTGCTGCACACAGGCATGCAGATGCACGTATATATTTGAGAGGCTGGCTTTCAAGTTACCTTATCTAGTGATAGACAGTAGATTCAGTAAGGTGAGGTGAGTTTTAGTAACTGTAAAGCGTTTGCATACTGCTTCAATGTAAGCGAGCAATTTCCTTTCAACTTCATAAATTAATAGAGAAAACAAACTTGCTGCTGAGGTAAAAAAAATGTCATGAAAGCTTGAGAAGGTAATAGCAAAAGGAATGGTCTTAGACCTATTGTATTTCACATAGCAACAGCCTTTGGAATAACCTAGAGCAATCTGTGAAGTCTGGTCATGAATACAAAGCCATGTGCATTAGAGAAATACTTTCTTGCCGAGTGTGTAGTATTGTTACGCAGAGAATTGTATGGAGTGGAGTGATCAGTCATATGCTTTTCTGAAGATTTTGTCATGCTTAATGTCTTTTGGATATAGTCTTACAACTTCTGAGAGCCTTACTTGCTTAGTAATTTGCAAGGGTGGCATAGATCCACTAGTATGGATTCATTTGCTCTGTCACAGCTTGGACAGCGTGCAACAAAAACCGTATCAACACCAACATTACAAAGCATTTCCGTCTCACTGTTTGCTAGCTGCCTCGGAGTCAAGAACAGTCAACAAAATTGTCTGCTTTTAAAAGGATGCCTCAAACCAAGGTTTCTTTCTTTCCACCCCTGCACATTGTGTTCTTCTGAAGTGCAAAGAAGGGCAAGGTCTCAGCACCTCAGCGCTGAGATTTAATGAGTCACTCCTTCACAGCTCTCTACTGTTTGGAGAACACGAACAAGAATAACAACATACCCTGAGGTTTATAAGTTTTCAAATGAGAGAAATATCTATTCTCTTTGGGTTACCTAAAGTTAAGGACAGAATGGAAAGTGTGTGGGCTTGGGAGTTTTTTGGTTTTCCTAAACGAGTTGGTCCTGACTGCTTTCTCAACAGTAATGTTTAACTTGATATTATGCAAAGTGAACAGCTCACATCTGCTCAGAACATTTGGGGGGTTTAAAGAAAAAAAAACTAAGCAACTCCCTCTCCGCCCCCACAAATGCCGGATTGTTCAGTGACAGAGATTGTCTTGGATCCTTGGGAAAGGGATCGTCTCCAGAGCCAGAACAGAAGCTCCAAGGACTGAAAAGCTCCATCCAAGTGCTGTGTGCTCAAGAAGAAAGGTAGGAATAAAAAAAAGTTTTGAAGTCTCTGTGGCTGGAATACAGTGCAGATTTTCTTCTGCCAGAAATACAATCTTGAGTGTTTTAATAATTGGGCTACTGCATCACTTTTACTGACATTAACTCCAGGATGAGCGTACATGCTGCCAAAAGAGGTAGTGCTAACCTTTCTTTCCTCCTGGCTATTTGTGCTTGCATTGCCATTGCTGGGGAAACAGACCCAGGGAACTGACCTGGCCAAAGAATACTCTCTTTTCTGGCCAGGACAGTTTTCGGCTGGGGCATCTTCCTGATACAGTTTTTGTGTCGCCTGCCACACAAAGTGTAAAGCTGCCTAAGGAAAAGCATGGAAATGCAACGAAGGAAGACGGTGTCATTTTTTTCTCTATGAACAGATAAAATACCCTTTGGGACTGCTTTCAAGCCCTAGACTATCTCTGACATAACAAAATGATTCTTACTCAAACCACGGCTACATCTGTAAAGAGATTATGGCCCATTTCTTGAAAAAATTATATGATTTTTTTCCTTCGCCATATAATAACTGTAAAGTGAGAGGTCACCATAGAACCTAAGTTTGCTTAGTCACAGAGACCTTGGAATAGTTCCTCCCAGGTGAGAATGTTCCTGCAGGCACTTAATTATCACCTCAAAAAAAGAACCAACACAAAAAATAAATTCAGAAGAACGACAGACATGATAGGAAAATTCGTAGAAGATATTCAGTGGATTTAAATGTTCATGAAAGTTGCCAAGCTGCAGTCTGTGAGAGTGAAACATGGGTTCTTTGATGCATCCTGGACATCTTTAAGCCACAACAGAGATTTCACTGTGACAAGGGACCAATTTCTCCAACTGTCTGAAATAAGGGAGAAAAATAAAGCAGATGTTTCCTTAGTAGAATTAAGACCAGGAGATACACAAGTGGAGATCTGAATAATTTCTATCTCATTTTTATGACACATTTGTGAATTATTTGCATCATGCACTTGTAATTAGAGAGCAGAACAGATGGTAGAGGTTTAGTTTAAAAAAATAAAGAAAATATTTCTTTTCAAAAACAGTGGTGCCAAGGATTTATTTACTATATCTGAAAGCTGTTTCTCCCTTCTCTCTGTAACTGAAGTGTTGCTCCACTGACATTAAATGCGAATGAAGTGAGAGCTAAGGGCATGCCTACACTTGAAACTGTGCATTTTGTGTATCCATTCTTAGTGATTTACAGCACACTGCACATACCCACCATTTCGTCATTTTCTGATGAAAACATGTTCACAATGACAAATGCATTTGTGATGAAAACTATAGCAACTACACATCAATGCCATGTTTTGAAAGGAGCAGACAGCATTCTGGTCAGAAATCCCATGGTTCATTGATTCCAAATTGTGTAGTCACTCTAGGGTTTCTCACATTGCATATTGCAAGGTGAAGGAAATCCAGGTGATTGTGAGAAAAAGGCTAATCATTGGAAATTGTATCATTTGACCCGCACAAGATCTTTGCTTTTGTTAGCAAGTGCCATGTTGAAAATGTCGAGGCACAGAAAAAAACTCACATTGGTAACTGCTGGAATGTTGCAGAGATGCAGATTATTGCAGGTCAGACTACAATCATTTTACAGTATCATGTTCATACTGATAAGTGTATCTGAGGAAAGAGGAGAAGGACTTAGCAAAATAAAAACTGTCAAAGTAATTAGATCATTCTGCAAACATCAAGAGGAGCCTTACAGTCAGGAATACATCCTTTTCTGAGAGCTGTGCTATAGTGAAACAAATGCCATTAAATGCAACAATTGAGTAAAATGCAACAGCTTGTTGATATCCATGAAATTGTATTAATTCCAGCTTGGCCATAGACTCTGAATGAGTATGTAACCAAGTTTCCAGAGCCGTAAGGTTGGTCTTAGTGCCATTGATTGGCACAGTAGCAATATAGTACAAGGTCAGGAAAATAAGATATGCCTTTGCAAATATGTATGGAGGATTGTCACGACCCAGACTGGACAGACCAGGGAGTCGTGTTTAATTTGAAATTCCCTCGGGCTAAATTAAGGTGAAAGGACACCAAATGATCAGTTAAAGATTTTATTTATGACAGAAGCAAACTGGACTTGGGAGGTGTGGTAGTAGGTGACAGGGTTTCTCACAAGAGGAATTGGCATAAGACTACTTCTGTAAACCGTGTAACCCAGGGTAACCACATACATCAATTCAGGGAAGAAGGAGATCCCTCCCGTTGAGTCACGAGGTTCAGAGCAGACCCCCTTGCTTTCTAGACTCCTCCTCAGAGAAGGGCCCAGGGGTGTCTGGATCCACTTTTAGTCTCGGAGTTGGTCAATGGTATATATCTTGAAACAGATGAGGTGTAGGGATTGTGGAAAAGGAAAAGGAAAGAGGGAAGAAGACAGAGAGAGAGAAAGGAAGAGAGAAAGATTTCACTGGTCCTGGGTCCAGCGTTGGTTCAGTCAGCCACGGGGTCCAGTCAGCCGAGGGGTCCAGTCCCGGTGGGCTTGCGCACCTGGGACTTCAGTTGGTGTCATTTTATCATCCTTGCCCCTCCTTCGGGCGGGCACTCGAACTCCTCAGGTTAGTGAGCAGTTTGCGAGCCTTTGGGCTTGGGCATCATTTGTGGAGTAACTTCTCCTTCCCTGCAGACGTGGCCGTTGTTTGACCTTTGTATCAGAACAGCTTATGAGAACAGGGAGCTGCCCACCCTCCAGCACGCCCTCCCCCTCCTGTTGCTGGTGTCTGAGCTGATGGGCTTTTCACCTTGGTTCCCTGCTGTGCAGGGTTTGTCTTTAAGCAGAACTTGCCCCACCACAATATTTGAGACATTAACTCTTTCAGTCTCTCACAAGCATATAGACTGACTTTTTATATTACATATTAATGCATATGCTCAGAAATATCCTAATATTATGAATATTTTTTAGTATTCTTGATTTTGTGTTCATATTTAAGAAATTAAGTACACTTTGAGTTAACCTCAAGTTGCTTGCCAAGATCCCAATGGTGTAGTCACAAAGCAGATTAAAGCATTAAGGAGAAAGCAATACTATTTTTAAAGCATATCCTTGGTTTGTGTGGTATTGGTTTCTTTGTTTGGGGTTTTTTTTCCCAAACCTTTCACTTCTTACTGTGATGACACCTGAGAAAAGTACCTAAGTTCATAGTATGAGCTGGTTTTTAATGACATTTAAAAGACTTGAGGCAAGGTTTCACCTCCCTTTTCTGTTCGCTTTATCACAGGAGTGTATTTTACAGATGAATGGCTCTGGAATATAGCTCTAGGTCACATGAGATAAGTAGGTAGGAGGGCATAGCTTATCATAATTTATCATAAAGTTTTGCCTCTAAAGGAAGATATACAGTTGTTGAACGAAAGGCATTTGGCTGTGAAATGGGCTGTAAAGTCACTGAACTACTGTTTGCCAGATATGAAATTAAAATGGATTATTTGCTTCTTTCACTGAAGTACCCAAGAAATACACACCGTGTAATTCCAGAGTCTGCAAAAATAAATTTCTGACACATGTCCAAGATGTTTCAATTTGGTGTGTGAAACTTGAGCACTGCAAGGTGTGAGAGGCAGCTATCTCTACTATAAAGAATTAAATCAGTTATCCTATTTTTCAAATTTGGAAGGAAAGAAAAAAGGTAAATTGTACGTCGCAAATCTTTGGAATTTTATATAAGTAAAGTAGCGCCTCTCCCCAGCCTCAACGTAAATACACAAGTATACACACTTGAGTTTGAGGCCACGTCTATAATGGGCTGCTTATACTGATGCGGAGACTGTGTATAGACAAAATGTTCTCTGACCATACACAGACATGTAGTTCTGAATCTCAGTGGAACAGGTGACTGGCTTAACATCCCCACCACCACCTTCTACCAACACCTGGGAGGTACCTTCCCATCATCATGCTGACACAAGGGGCTGTGCAAACTCTTCCTGATCTGCTTTGGCAAAATCAGCCCAGCTAGAGTAAATCTCCCTTGCTGTTGCTTTGAAGCCAGCCTAGCTGACCTTGCCTGTGTGAAGAGTTCATGTGATGCCCTCCAGCTGGCAAAGTGGTGGGGACTGCAAACTACACCAGGACGGCAATAACAAGCAGATAGATATACAGCCAGACCATCTGTTTAAACTTGCTGTGTAAACATCTGTCCACTACCTGTACTGGCAGTGATTTGGTATAATAAGAACACACTTCACAAGCAAAGTATGCTTTTCAGGCAAAAGCACTCCTGTACGTCTATGCTAAAGCACCTCTGCTGGCATGGCCAGTTGAGTCATGTGTTAGGTAAGGTATAAGATTTAGGAAGAGATGTAATTAACTTTATCAGTATAGTGATTGCCTTTACATTTTCCTCAATGTGGTTGTGGTATGGCTTGATATTGACACCACAGTGGTGGCACAATCCTTACGGTAAATATGGTCAGACTGGTACAGAGTGTACAGACTTTCACACTATGGGACAAAGTCCTCCTTGTAATCACTTGAAAACTGATTTAGACCTACACACATACAGCGCTTCAGGCAATATGTGAAATCATAAAGACCACCTTTTGAAATTCAACAAAGCATTTCCCTTGGAGAAGTTTCTAGTCTGTCCTTTTTGGAGATCTGCACAACTTCTGTGATACAATTTGCACTTCGTCTATGTTGTGTGACAGGACTTTGGATGGTGTGGAATCCTTGTGTTCGACAGCTATTTCATGTACTCATATTAATTGAGTATTTCACCTCATTCCGTATTTCAAGAATAAGTTACATGTGTATATGCAAAGAAATCGTACTGCTGTTGAGGTAGCATAATTTAGCTCGCTACTGGATAAGGTGCATATTACTGTTTGAATTACATTCCTTTCTAATCTTTCTAATGATCTTTTTCCTACATCCAAAAGGGGGATCTTACCAACTGTTTTAGGGTGGTTTCGAGGATTCCCGAGAAGGCGAACACACACACACTGACTATAAGGGGAAAAAAGCAAGCATTTATTAACTACAGATGTGTGTTATGCTAAGGGTATCTTGTAAAGCAAATTAACATACTGACCCGAGGACTGTGAGGAAGATGGACCATCCGTACGTTCTTGTGCCGTCTTGCGCCGCGAGCTCAGCCCAGCAATCAGTAGGTGCCAGCTTTACGTGGGCGTCCCCACGGAGGCAACGGTGGCCTTGCTGTACACCAGCCCGATGCTCCTCAGAAAAATCCCAGTATTTATACATTTGCAGAGGAACGGGTTTCAGCACACATGGCCAGCGGGTGCCAAAACACGCCTCGGTTGTAACATAGGGAGCCTATGACGCATGCACTCGCTGGCCAGGCACGCTGCACACGCCATAGCCACCCTGTCTATTGGTTCATGGGCTTTGTACACGCGGCATATTGTCATCATCCAGCAGTCACGCACCAATCATGCACACGGCTGTGCTGTGCAACAGCCTGCCGCCCGTCCTCCCCCAGTATTGCTCAGCTCTCTGATCTCCGTGGTCAGCATTCCAAGCAACAGGCAACAGACCATCCATTTTCTGTGCTGACTGCGTTTTCCTCAGCTTTCTACCTCTCCCCCGGTGTTCATCCATGGACCAAAATCCCATCTTTTAACCCATCCATATACACCAACTTTCTACCTATCAGGCAGTAACCACTGGATTCTGTTTCCTTCACTAAGATTCTGTGAGATTCTCTGAAGCTCCAAAAAGGCCCCATCCCACACTGTCAGCTGCTTAGCATTTTAAACGGATATTCACCTGAACTTAATGTAGACCTAGAAGAGTACAGAACAATGTATATCATTTTTTATTTACCCAGTAATAGCCCTTTATTTTCTCACCCTTCAAATCAAGGTGGGCTGCAATACACACACAGGCAAGAACTCTCAACAGCTTATTGAATCTTGTAGCAAATTGTACTTCTAGGAAGGAGTGAACCTTCCTTTGTCAGTATTGAGCCACCGCTGTTCTGTATGGTGCCAATAGCGATAGACTTGACTCTAGTCTGAGACGTTAGGTACCAGTAAAGACCACTCTCTTGGTTTAGTTGTTCTCACTAGCTAGATCTGGGCAGCTTCTTTCTTTGGGTGTTTCTAACCTGCCCTGCATCCTGCCCTGTTGCTTTGTGTACGCAGCTGAGGGGGCTGTGTCGGTCCTGTGGTCACTGCCAAGTAATTTACGTGGAACAGAAAGTGAGCCGTGAGATTGATGCCACGGAATAGCCCTGGGACTTCCCTCCATGCCCAGCTCTGCCCCATCTGTAGCAGACGGAGCTCTTGCTTCCTCCTGCCTGGGGAACGGCTGCCTCCACTCCTCGAGATAACCTGCACAGGCCTCTCGGTGCTCAGCCGGAGGAAGGGTTCATGCCCCAAAGGCTGGCCGCTTCCCTCCACCGTCCGCTGCGTCCTTTGCAGCCGAGGACTGAAACAGCAGAAGAACAGAAGTGTGGAGACATCTTCCTTTGCAAACATCCCTGGTCTTTGAGCCGCCCTGTCCGGTTCTGCCTGGTCTAGCCTTGCAGGCGGACAGCCCTGAAGATGCTGCTGTAGTCAGACCCAGGTGAGCTGCTTGTCCCTCATTTGAGCTATATTTTACCATCAAAAAAGAGGTACCAGCCTCTGTGATTTCTTGTGATATGTTTTGGTTTGGGGTGGGGGAGAAGTTGGTTATTTCATTCTACGAGCAAATATTAATTTGTAGTAGAGTCTTAATTGAAGGTAATATGTAATTTTCTCCAACTGACAGCGTAAAATGAGATTACGCTTCTCTTCCCTAAATTTGTTTTCAAGCATTCTACGTAGCAACAGAAGAAGGGCGAAAAAGACTCATTAGGAAAAAAACTAATTTTGTGGTGAAAACTTGTTCTTTTTTATTTGTATTATTATTGGGATGCCACAGCAGAGATCATAACCTTAATTTTATTATTCATTTATGTGTACATTACCTGCATCATAAATCATATAGCATTGTTCAAAGACAAAATCAGAATCTAAATAAACCATGGTAATTGCCATATACAACACTCAGCAGTAGCGATTTACTATTGCACCCCCAGGCCTCTGTTATGACCTTTGCAAAATACCTGCTCACAATTCCGTGCCTGCTTATTTCATCAGCAGCAGCTTATACATACTTTCTAGACAATTTCTCCTACATAGACCTGCCAGCCTTATTTAAGTAAAATTATGATACAAAAAAAAAAAGCACTTTGGAATCAATCCTTCATATTTTAATATAAATTTAGAATTCATATCTAAATTCTTATGCAAAACTGAGATAACTCTTCATTGCTTTGCAATGAAGTGAAAAAAAAAACCACTTTATGCTTTCCTATCTTTACTGTTTTAAATATGTGGGTGCACTGAAAACAATTACGTGTTTCCATTAAAAAATGGCACATTTCACCCTCTAGATTCTTCTTACAAATATTTCTGATTTTGAAAAGTGGGTTAGAACTTCTACTTTTTATATTGCTCTCTTTAGCAGGATTTTGCCATAAGCCATGTTAGTCACTGTTAACATAGCAAAACATTGTCCAGAGAGACACAACTGACTAATTGCTGTTTGACTTGAATGTTCTGTCTGATGCAAGTGACATAAAATACATTAACTGCTGAAGGAAAACAAAAGCTAAAGTGGTCCATCTGACATTAATCAGAGCTAAAACCACCATGGAGACCTTTGAACTTGTAATTGGCATACCAGAATGGGAATTGGTTCAGAATTGGCTGACCATTGACCATCAGAGTCAATCATATCTGACTCATCATCCTGGTAGTAAATGCTCATTTTCTCAAGTTCAGTTCGAAGGATGCATTTGAAATGACATGTAACACTAGCAATCTCTTAACTCTATCCATTTACACAGCAGACCAACTGGGAAAAAAATTCTGTTCTTAGACAGAATGTGGCAACATGACTTTTTTCCCTTTATTGAAGAACCAACGTGCATGAAAATTTGTGAAAAAACAACAATCAAATGGATTTTTTTCCTGATGTAAGTGAATATAATGCTAAATTGTCTCTGGAAGATACTGTAATACCGTAAAAAGTGTAGTAAATTTGAATTTCTACAGCTGCAGACCTGTCCTCAGATGAAGTTAACTAATCTACATCTTTTTATACCAGCTGAGGATACTGGACATTTGGTCCATCTGTTTAACACTGTGTGCAGGCACTCATCACTTTCTTATTCAAATGTCTACTGTTTTGTTCTTGTGCCACCAGATACCATCCTGTGTATGTGTTATTACTCACAGAAAGTAAGGAGGCAGTTTAAACTCTGTGATCAGACTTCTTTTAGCTGCTTAACAGGGACTCTGAACAGCCATACGAGTTGGGGCAGGACCTTTCTGTCTGGTGGTCAGACTATCATAAAAAGCCTGAGACTATGATTATTAGGTTTTTAAAGGGGGAGGGAGGAAGAATCCTTTCATTGATTGTGTTTAATAGTTTTCCTGCCTGATTTGAACTGGATCTGGCTAGTCTCTGGGAAAGACAAAAATAGCTCCATATCAGACTATCAGTTTCTTAAGCAAATAAATGCCTTTAGATTCATTGCCCTGTGTTACAGATCCATAGATTCATAATCAGAAGCTGTCTTTAGAGCTTCATTCTACAAAATGATGCCTCTTGAGTCATATATAAATTAGCACATAGAACCACAGAATACTTCAGGTTGAAGGGGATCTTAAGAGATTATCTAGTCCCAGCTGACCATCCAACTAGATGACTTCCAAGGGTCCCATCCAGTTTTCTGCTTTAAGTAAGACAAAAGAAGTAGATTGCTCTGGTCTTTGTCAAGTCACATTTGGAGCACCTCCAGGGATGGAGAACCCATAGACTTTTGCATTGTTTTTGGCTGGGGTAGAGTTGATTTTCTTCATAGTAGCTTGTATGGTGCTATGTTTTGGATTTGTGATGAAAACAGGGTTGATGATATAGGGATGTTTTACTTATTGCTGAGCAGTGCTTACACAGCGTCAAGGCCTTTTTAGCTTCTCACGTCACCCCAAGAGCAAGTAGGCTGGGGGTACACAAGAAATTGGGAGGGGACACAGCTGGGACAGCTGACCCCAAATGACCAAAGGAATATCCCAGACCATATCCTACACCTGGGTCAGGGCAACCCCCCATATCAATACAGGCTGGGGGATGAAGGGATTGAGAACAACCCTAAGGAGAAGGACTTGGGGAACTGGTAGATGAAAAGCTGGACGTGAGCCGGCAATGTGAGCTCACAGCCCAGAAGGCCAACGTATCCTGGTTCACATCAAAAGAAGCATGCCCAGCAGGTCGAGGAAGGTGATTCTGCATCTCTAGTCCGCTCTTGTGAGACCCCACCTGGAGGACTACATCCAGCTCTGGGGCCCTCAGCATAAGACATGGACCTGTTGGAGCAGGTCCAGAGGAGGGCCACAAAAATGATCAGAGGGATGGAACACCTCTCCTATGAAGAAAGGCTGAGAGAGTTGGGGTTTTTCAGCCTGGAGAAGAGAAAGTTCCAGGGAGACCTTATTGCAGTCTTTCAGTAATTAACGGGGGCTTATAAGAAAGATGGGGACAAACTTTTTAGCATGGCCTGTAGCAATAAGACAAGGGGTAATGGTTTTAAAGTAAAACAGGGTTGATTTAGACTAGATATAAGGAAGAAATTCTTTATGATGAGGGTGGTGAAACATTGGAACAGGTTTCCCAGGGAGGTGGTAGATGCCCCATCCCTGGAAACATTCAAGGTCAGGTTGGACAGGGCTCTGAGCAACCTGATCTAGTTGAAGATGTCCCTGCTCATTGCAGGGGGATTGGACTAGATGACCTTTAAAGGTCCCTTCCAACCTAAACTATTCTATGAGTCTATGATATGACATCACACTCAGCAATAACAACTGGGGGAAGAAGGAGGAAGGGAGACATTCAGAGTTATGGCATTTCTCTTCCCAAGTAACCGTTAGGCGTGATGGAGCCCTGTTTTCCTGGAGATGGCTGAACACCTGCCTGCCAATGGGAAGCAGTGAATGAACTCTGTTTTGCTTTGCTTGCACATGCAGCTTTTGCTTTACCTATTAAACTGTCTTTATCTCAACCCACAAGTTTTCTCACTTTTACCCTTCCAATTCTCTCCCATATCCTACTGGACTAGGGTGAGCAAGCAGCTGTGTGGGGGTTTGCTGCCTACCAGGGTTAAACCACAACACCCCTGTGGACACAGTGCTTGAACACAGTCAGGGTTTCTTTTTTTTTTTCTTCTTCTTCTTATACGCAGTCAAGATTTCCTTTGCTGTAATTTGTGATAATTTCTTCATGTGTTTTACTGTGTACCTCTGTCTTCCCAATGAAATGCCCCTGCTTAGCCCATTTAAGTTGACTACAGTTAGATTTCCCCTTCCCTCTTCTTCTCCAGGGTGAAACAATTTGGCTCCTCCGTGCTCCCCAATATGCATCGTGGCTGTCAAATGCTCCCCACTCCCTGCTACCATCAGCAGGCTATATACAACATGCATACCTCTGCCAGTTTTTTCAGAGAGGAAAGGTACTTCATCAAAATGGCAAATAATTTAGGGGACCCAAGGGTAATGTAAACTTAAACCTCTTAAACTAGAGGCCGAAGTGATTAATAATTAACTTTAGCTGAGAGGAATCCAAACTTTGTCTGCATCCTTGACTCATTGCACTCTCTAGTTCTTCGGCTGTTGTGTAGCTGAGCATTTTAAAGGTTATGAAATGCATACATAATATGTTAACAAAGTATAAACATCTGTAATTGTATACCATCTGCATTTTCGTGTTCTGGGAAAACACTATCGGGACACCTGAGACCAGCAAGCTGTGAGTGGTCTCCGGCATGACGTGGTAGTGAGTTCCTGAGACTTGTTTTTGTTGTCCTTTCTTTAACATGGAGGTACAGATTTATGATTTCAGCCTTTAGTACACTATTATAGAACCACCTGTCAGCCTGACCTCTGTACCGGGGAAGATTATGAAACAGTTTGTCTTGAGAGAACTCACATGGTAAGTTCAGGACAAGCAGGGGATCAGGCCCAGTCAGCATGGGTTTACGAAAGGCAGGTCCTGATTGACCAACCTGATCTCCTTCTATGACCAGGTGACCCACCTAGTGGATGAGGAAAAGGCTGTGGATGTTATCTACCTAGACTTCAGCAAGGCCTTTGATATTGTCTCTCATGGCATACTCCTTGAGAAGCTGGCATCTCATGGCTTGGACAAGTGTACTCTTTGCTGGGTGAAAAACTGGCTGGATGGATGAGCCCAGAGGGTTGTGGAGAATGGGATGAAATCCAGTTGGCAGCAGGTCACAAGTGGTGTTCCCCAGGGCTCGGTGTTGGGACCCGTTCTGTTTAATATCTTTATCAATAATTTGGATGAGGGGATTGAGTGCACCCTCAGCAAGTTTGCAGATGACACCAAGTTGGGAGGCAGGGTCGATCTGCTTGAGGGTAGGAAGGGTCTACAGAGAGATCTGGACAGGCTGGATCAATGGGCTGAGGCCAATCGTATGAAGTTCAAAAAGGCCAAGTGCCGGGTCCTGCACTTCGGTCACAGCAACCCCATGCAGCGCTACAGGCTTGGGGAAGAGTGGCTGGAAAGCTGCCCGGCAGAGAAAGACCTGGGGGTGCTGGTTGACAGCCGGCTGAATATGAGCCAGCAGTGTGCCCAGGTGGCCAAGGTGGCCAACGGCATCCTGGCCTGTATCAGAACTAGTGTGGCCAGCAGGAACAGGGAGGTGGTTGTTCCCCTGTACTGGGCACTGGTGAGGCCGCACCTCGAGTCCTGTGTTCAGTTTTGGGCCCCTCACTACAGGAAAGACATTGAGGTGCTGGAGCGTGTCCAGAGAAGGGCAACCAAGTTGGTGAGGGGCCTGGAGCACAAGTCTTATGAGGAGCGGCTGAGGGAGCTGGGGCTGTTTAGTCTAGAGAAGAGGAGGCTGAGGGGAGACCTTATCGCTCTCTACAACTACCTGAAGGTGGGTTGTAGTGAGGTGGGTGCTGGTCTCTTCTGTCAGGTGGCTGGTGACAGGATGAGAGGAAATGGCCTCAAGTTGCGGCAAGAGAGATTTAGGTTAGATATTAGGAAAAATTTTTTTACTGAGAGGGTTGTCAGACATTGGAATAGGCTGCCCATGGAAATGGTTGAGTCACCATCCCTGGAGATATTCAAAAAGCGAGTGGACAGGGTACTCCAGAACATGGTTTAGTGGGCATGGTTGATGGTTGGACTCGATGATCTTGAAGGTCTTTTCCAACCTAAATGGTTCTATGATTCTATGATTCAGTACTCTAATGCTGCATCCTGTTGGGTGGGCAAAGAGCTGGTATGTTAGGTTTTGCTTTGTTCATGCATGTTCAGGGAGGACTGAGTTTGGGTAAGGAGCATCCATTCTTAGGCAGCCCTGAAGAGAGGCAGAAGCAAAATCTGCATGTTGTGTCATGTCCCCGCTGCTCCTTCTTGTGGGTGGTAGGAAGGATGCAAGGAATGACCACGCAGGTGCTTCCACACCCTGCACTGCTCAGGTGCGGAGCACAGCTGTGGTGAAACGAGCTGTTCCTGGGATTGTAGCTAACTGCAGCTCAGTCCAACTGCCTGCCACGGCTGTTTATTTCCACACTACTTGAGTCACAGTCTGCTCTGGTATAATACGGAATACGATAACTTAAATTGCTTGTAAAAGCTGCATGTTATGTTAGCTGATTTACTGAAAGACTTATTTTGTGTAGAGGAATGATGTCAACACTGATACTTGGAAGTCGAGGAATTCTGAAACAGTAGGTGTTTTGCTTTTCTCCAATTGGAGTCTTTCGGCTCTTCTGCATATTTGACTATTAACTCTTTCCTACAGTTCTGCTTGGCTCAGTTTAGAAATACTTAGGAGATCGTAAACACAGACATGGAGAACGTGATATGGTATGCAGTACATGTTACTCTAAAGCATTCTATTGTTTCAGCAAAGTATTTCTGTATTTAGGAAGACCTGGTATTTAAAATCTGGTCTTACTGGTGAGTATTTTCCATCAACAATAAGAAAAAAATTATATTTCCTTGCTTGAGCTGATGCAGAAACTCCTCCTTAGGCAGGTATCTAATTTTTCATTCTTCCTTGTCTGGCAACAGTTCATGAACGTACCGTTACCTTTGACTGGAAAGACGTAAGGGATGAAAGGAAGCAGTATGTTACAATGAAAAGAGGAAGAACATCTTAAACACCAAGCTAGATAGGCATTGCTCACTGTAAGGTGAAAACATGAATCCATAGCACAGCTTAGAAGTTAGTGATATGAAGAAATGGGAGGAAAAATGAACTGCAAGACCAAGTGAAAATTGATTGTGCAGCAATATATTGAGCAGCAGAGTTTGCCTGAAGGGTTTAAATTAGCCAGCATTGCAGAAAATGACACAATGGGGAATGAAGTTTCTGCAGTCCAAAGCAGTTCTTGCTCCTGTGAAAATTCATGATTGAATAAAAAAAGGAGAAAAAAAGCATATATTAATCCCACCCCTGAAAATACAGGTATGGATGCACATTTTAGATTTACTGGGGACACATCAATAAAACAGACACAGGACATACTAGACATCAATCCAAAGCCTAATTTAGCAAATTAGCAGCAAGGAAAACTGTTGGTTCAAATTCAGCCACAGTGCACCCTGTTGACTTAACTATATAATGACATGATGATGAATTTAATCCACTGTGTGAGCAGATTAAATCCCTGCAGTTCTTCAGTTTACTGTTGGTCATAATATCTCCAGTGACTCTCAGTGACAGCTTTTGCTGGCTTCATGGCTGTCTTACCCAGCAAATGACAGAGAATTATTCCTCACAAAGTATAATTTCCATTACACGGTGTCCACTCGGCTCTAACTCAACTACACTTCATTTCTTCTTTGTGTTTTTATTTCACCAGGCAGAGCAGTACAACTCACATAAACCCTCTCAGTCACTGTGAATGAATAAAAAGCTAGTGTTTACAGATCCCTGAAGATATCTTCAGTTATGTAAAGAGGCAAAAGAATGCATAAGCATAAATAAAAATACATTAGCACTTGGTGCGTTGGTTTGCCAATTTAATGTATACAACGGTGGCAATTTAGGTTTCTGCATGGACACTGCTAGGGGTAAAAAATTTATTCAAGTAAACTGAACACAAACACTAAAAAGTCTTTATTTGCGTGTTATGCTTTCAATAGTAACATAGTACATTATAGTTAATGATCTCTTATTCTCTTTGAGCATCTGTTCTGCCTCCTCACATCCTTCCCTTCATTCCCCAGTGTCCTCAGTAATGTTACAGTGCACTCATCAGGCAGTTCCAAGTTCCCTTCTAGTACTCATAATTAGTGGTGTACTAGAATAGTTTCCTTGTGCAAAACACTTCATATATCTATTTGTCTCTGGATTGTCTCTATCTACCTGTTTACACATACATGTCATGTAAGCATTTTCCCGTGCCTCATCAGGACAAAGATTACACCTTTTACCATTTTCTACAGCTGAGAAGAGATCCAGCTCAGTGTTATACTCACCCCCATCATCTTGACTGCAGCAGCTTTTGGTCGTGTTGTGTTAACAACTCCAGTCTGCAGCAGCCAGATGGAAATCAAAGGTGGAGCAGATTTGCATTTCACATTCCCACTGGAGCAGCTCTATTTTATACAGGCATTGTCAGAGCATATGTTCTACATCTCAAGTGCCAGCCCTAAGCACTGGACTACCCAGGAGGGAAGGTCTTTTCTGCTCTCATTTTGACCATGATTCCTACCACGGACTCCCCAAAAATCCACAGAGGTGTAGTTAAAGCTGATATATTTTTGTACCAATTTTCCCACTTCTATGTTTCAGTGAATGTCTCCTCACCCACTCCACATTTTCTAGGCTTACTTCTAAGTGTTTCCTCTGACTACATAAGCTTAAAAAGCAGATCTTTTGTTTCTCTTGCTACTTTCTCCTTTCAAATTAATTTAAATATCTTACTAAAAGATTTTGAGAACGTTTAGAGCACAGGATGTAAAAATCCTGCATACAGATCATTCTATAACTCAACAGTTAAAATCAGAGAAGACTACAAAGAACAGTGTATTTCACAGAAAAAATTAAAATCTTGAAAATCAAAATTACATTTAAATTCATGAGAAATTCCAAAATCTGGAAAAACAGAAATGCACAATTAAAAACCTTGGAAAACACTATGTCTTTTAAGACCTGAAAATAATTAGAGATTCTAATATTATTAAATCATTACGAGATTGCTTATTTGTCAACTTACACCATGCTGCAAACTTTTTCAAAACCTAAGAATTAAGTATAAAGAGTAACTGTGGCAAGTACAAATTTACTTTCCGCCTATGTACAATTGACCTACAAAAAAAGACTCTTGGCAAATAATTTTAAATTTGATAAAAAACAGCCTGTCTGTAACCACACCTGATTCATTAATAAATTCATATTGCACAACCAAACCACTTTTACAAGTAAAATCTGTTGTCAAATTGGTTTAACTGACATATAATTCTTACTTTCTATCTCACGAAATTCAGCATTTGTGGGAGCAAAGTCATACTAGCTGTGATAGACAAGCATGTGTAAAATCAGGCTTTAGTATATATTTGATATTTCACTCAGAATCTGCATGTGTTTGCTTTCCAAAGGCACTTTCCACATTTACAGTTTACAGAATATATAAAAAAAGTATGAAGTCAGCTGCAACAGACACTTCTGCGCAATGAGTTCCTGTTCTCCACCCCCTCAAACAGAAACATCTGCAATCACAGACTGTGGGGTCAGACACAGGAACAGGGAAAGAAGTGAATCCTTCACTCAAGCTTAAACTGCAAAATGTATGTATGCAGCCAAACAAACGTGGTGTCTTCTCTTTTGTATCTTGCATCAACACCTTTCTGGGAAGAGGGAGAGGGGAACAGCCGCTTGCAGCAGATCTAGACTTTTCTCCATTACTTTTCTCCTTTTGCCTTGATACTTTTTTTTCCCCCCCCTGATTTTTATTTTTAGAATTCCTCTTAATTTTTAAAAATTTCAGTCAAATTAAAGTGCTTTCAATTTTGCACATGAAGACAAATAATAACTGAAGACAAAAATAAAGCAAGTTTACATGTATCTTTAAGGATATATTTCCTGTTCATTCAACACCTAATGGATGAGGTTTTCTTCCTTAAAAATTTGGATTTTTCCCAGTTTTACCTTAAAGCTAAAACTGACTTCTAGATACTTTGAAATGTAACTGTTCTGTAAACCGACAGTAAAGGGATCAATGGGTTTCATTTCTTGGGGCACATGAAGAAATAACATGGTGGATGTGAATGAGACTATCTTTGCCCTTGATAATTCCCCAGTGCTGAGAAACCTGGTACAACCCTAGGCCACAGATAAAAGACGGTGCTTCCTTTTCCTGCTTACGCAGTACAGGCTCTCATTGAACTTACCTGGGAAAGGAAACAAAGAGAATACGCATCCAGGGAAATCTCAAGGCAAAGAAATCATGCAAACACTTCTAGGCTGCTTCCAGACCCAAATCCGTGGACCTAGTGTCTCACGTCTTTATGGAGAGAGGGATTTCAGCTCAGTTTAGTACAAGTATGTCCATGGTGTTTCCTATGAAAGTAGCTGGGAGGAGAACTTTCAAAACATAAATGTGAGTTAAGGACATATTTCCTCCTGCCTTTCACTCAGGTACTGAACACCTTTCGCAACTCTGCAAGTCTTCATCACAAAGGTAAGTAACAGCACTTCATAGCTCAGTGCACACAATCCAATTAAATTCCAGAGAAGGTGCTGGAGAGAATGCAGTTTAACCCTGGGAGTTCAGACTGGATTTCAGTATTGGTATTTAAGGAGGAAAAACATAATCGGTATCCTTAATTGTGCCTGAATGTTCACCCCCCATCACGTCTCATAAACAGAGTAGGCTGGGAATCCACAACAGCATATTTAGAGACTACCTTTTCAGAGCAAACTGCATTTGCCACTATATATACACTAAAATTAGCAGAAATCAATATCAATGCTAGACTTTCTTCATAAGTGGCATCCTGCCAGTGAGCTCCTACATTAATAGCATAGGAATGCCAATACACTTACACACGACCTCTTGACTATTAATACTCCCAAGGCTTTTATCTCATTAAAAACTGATGATCTATGCCAGAAGAAGAGTTGGTGCTGCCACTGTTATTCAGAACTGAAAAAAAAAAGTTTATTATAGTACTTTATTATGAGGATACTTTAATGAAAAGAGTTTCTTGATGTTTTGATTATGTCTTCATTAAATTTGTGTTTTCATTGTACTTAAAACACATCTACTTCAGTTCTGTCCTCTGTTTTGTAAGGTTAGATGCTCTGTCTGTGTTTCATTGAGTCATTCTAGATGAAAGTATTGATTTAATCAAGTACATGAAATTCAATTCAACTTTTCACGACTAATGCTGCAATATCAATGATACAACATTGTACTGAAATGCTTTTCCAGAAGGGTGTATTCTGAGCACTAGTTTAACCCATCAAGACAAATATTTTGTTGAGCTTCACTACTTCATTCAGTTTGGATTTTGTTTAATACTGAGAGTATGCACTAAGTTCTTCTCTGTCTTCTACAGGTATAAAATTGTTCCAATGCACGTTGAGAAACTATTTGTACAATTGAAACAGAAATTAACATTACGTAAAAATTTCGGGAAGGCATTACCTTACGAAGTTACCTTGCAAATATTTGTATTGGGAACATCTTTTATGTTAAAACTTTACTTTCTTTGTTTCCTTCATTTGTTTCCTTCGTTTCTTTCATTTGTTTAATACACAACCTAGGGAGGATCCAGAATGGAAGGGATATTTTTGTGTGGGGGGGCATGTATTTATACATATAGACATAGGTGAAGGTTGAGGTGTTCTTAACTAAATTTCAGACTTAATGAAAATATAACAGTGGTTTATTTCATTATCTTGATGGATGGGTGTTTATCGCTAGCCACTGCAGATTGTCTTCTCAGGCACAGTTCCATTTTTTATTGTACAAAAATAGGTAGATTAATGATGGTTTTCTGGGGGCATTCTCAGCTGCTTTCTCAAATTCTCTTTTAATAAGGAAAGGCTTAGAAAGTATAAATCCAGCTCTATGAGCTGTGCCAAAAGCTATGGAACTTAAGTCACAAATGTGAAATTCAAGCTTATCCTTCAGTTATTACTGTGGTGTAGTGGGATATCGGGGCTGTGCCTGTATGCAGGCTGGGAGCACTCGAATCGTTAATTCCCTGGGTAGTCCAGGAGTACCTGGGAAGTCATCTGCAAGGGCAAGACAGCGGACTGGCTGGAGAGAGTGGACCAGTGTAGAAGAAGGTGCTGAGCTCCCTGTCACCTTTGCAGTTAACCGTTTGACTGATTGCTGCAGGCACTCTCCAGGCAGCAGCTTCAGACCATTCCAGACATTGTCCTAGGCACTCTCTGCTGGGCCCAGCCCTCCCACTTGTATGTGTAAATGCACTGATTAACACCCGGGTGGATTGATCTGGAGACACCCGGGAAGCTCCTACCGCAGAAATGATCAACTGTTTGCTGATCAGACATTTAAATCTAGACAATTGACTCCTTCTGTAGGTGGAGAAATAACCTTGCAGGGCAGCCTCTCATGTTCAGGATATGTTGGAGATGATTTGCAGGTAAAGACAACAATAGTGAGGGATCCTGCATGTGCTGGGGTGGTCACATGCAACCATAGACATCTGGGTTACAAGAATTGAGCAAAACAACAGTTTGAGGAGGTTCTCCTGACTCAGCTGAAGATGTCGTTGAGAGCACTCTTGCAATGGAGGCTCCCATTGTCATTTGGACAGCACCAAACCATCTTCTCTGAGCCTTTTAATTCCCCACACATACAATACCCCCGTGCCAAAAGCCCTGTAATTAATGGGGTTTTTTAACAAACACTATCCATGGGCATCTGTGCAAGACAGCTTATGAGCAGGATCAGCTCAGGTTTTTACATGAGTGTGAAAATATTCATGAAATGTCTGCCATAAAGGCAGTCCCTCTGGCAATTTTGAGCTGTATTTTTTGTTCTTTTTGGACAGCTTAGAATGAAAACACATTTGTCTTCTTAGACAGCTAGCCTAAAAATCCAAAAAGAGTACACTAACAGTAATTTAAGTAACAGAGATTTGTTATCCAAGCAAAAACATACAATCAAGCTGTCTTTGCATCTCTTTCACTCCATCCAGTCTGTGGTAGCTTCCTCTTATTTTCATTTAACCTAGATTGAAAATAAACTCTGTGGGGCAGGGACCCATGAGGGCAAGGTGGGGTTTTTGTCCAGTTGGTTGGGGTTTTTTAATTTGTTAGTGCCAATTCGCTATTATGTTACACACTGGAGATCCAGGTAACAGCAAGTGAAAAGTGGAAGACAGGTAAAACAACTTAAATTGTTGATGCCCAACAAAGCTTCAGTTTAATTTACTTTTTTTTTTATTAACCAGCAAATGCAAGCATCACCTTCTCAATTTTTTTTTTATTTATTTTTATAGAGCTCTTTTAGTAGAAGTTGGAACGAGGGTGATACTGCAGAACAACCTTCTGCAGTCTAAACATGCCCACCATTCAATGTGTTGAATGCAGAAAGTTGGTTTCACCCATTTTGTAAATTCTGCAGAAATGTACCTATTGTGAAATGTACTTGGAGTCCTCACAGCCCGGAAGAAAATTTAAAAATAATACAGCAAGGGTCTATACAACACTGAATGACTGGGACAGAGTGAATAGAGATATATTGTTCATTGCCCCTTCCAATAGAGGAACTAGGAGACATCAAATGATTTTAAGAGGTGAAAGATGCAAAACAACTTCCTCAAGTGCTTTTTCAACATTTTATGATTAATCTGTGAAACATCTTGCATCATTGGTTGTGAATGCACTTTTCTCCAGGAAATAACTGGACAAATTCATGGGAGAAAATCCATCGACTATTGTTATCTACAATAATGTCACTGTCAGCTCAGAGAGTTCACTTGGAGCCTGGAAGGGCTGTCAGGGAGAGATCACTGCATGCTTCCTCGCTTGCCTTGCTCTGGTATTTTCTACCCTAGGCTCTTAGTTTGGGGGAGTGGAGACTGAAAATGGGGCTTGGCAGCCCCTTGGTCTAATTCAGTACAGCAATGTTTATTTTCTTACCTCTTTCCCTGCTTGCCAGTTTCAGGAATGTTTACATGATATTCCTTTAGAGCAATCTCTGTCATGAGCTACTGAAATTATACAGCGGTGATATAACGGAATTCTTGCCAAAAAAATCTTGTGACGTATATCTGCATTGCCAGTGTATTCCTGGAAAGCACTGGTGTGGTAGAAAGGTCTTTGAGGGAAGCCCTTTATCATCCTAACTTTCTGTAAAACTCATTCTAGTTTGTAGGTATTATATATGAAGTAATTGATGATAGCAGCAAATGCCATCTACTGTTTTGCTTTAGACCAAATAAAGATAAAGGGTTTTCTTTTGCAAACAACAAACAGGCTAATATTGTAGGAAAGCCAAGTACTTTTCATGTTTCTTCTAGTGACATTTTGCAACACCTTAGTAGAGTTACTTAAACTAAGATACAAACAGAATCCAAAATGCCATGTTATTGAATGAAAATGTTACTTTTAAGTGCCTGCTGCTCAGACGGAATTCAAAGCAGGAGGTTAGGTGGTCAGAGAATGAAGACCTGTCAATGTCTTTGAAACAGCTTCATAAAAATCATCAAACCTGATAAGGAAGCTATTTCAACTCTTCAGTAGTGGCTTACTCTTTAAAAAATGAATCAAGCAGAGGCTATTTTCTTTGGAAATGTGGCTAGATATTAAGGTCTTATTTGGGGCAGTATTTGAGTGTGAATAATTTCATAATATTGTTAATAATGAATCATGGATAGTCCATTAGATTAGAAACCAGCAGATAAAGATATTTCCAAAGTTACCAACAAGTTCTTGGTATCTGGGAAGCATGATAAGGAAGATCATGAGTAAAACACATCAATTTTAGAATAAACTACTCTCCCATGGAAGACCTGGCAAAGTTTATAAATTCACATCTGGACTGCACCTTTTTGAAAGTGGGCACAGAGCAGGGACCGTGTGTCTCTTCATTTGATTAACAGTATCTTTGCTTTAAGTCCTTTCACAACACAGAGATTCTGAAAGTTTAGAAATAATAATGTCTGCCGCAAGTGTATTAAGGCTCCCTGTTGTGCTGGTTTGTAACAGATTGGTTTTGAATGTTATTTCGAGTTCACCTGCCATGCAGTATGTAAGGGACAAAAGTGGCTCAGAGGAGCCACAGGAAAGAGAAACAGAGAAGAGCCACAGAAAGTCCAGGGTACACTCAGGCAGCCTGGGTTACCTTGGCAGTATTCATACTCTTACAGCTTTTTATTCTTCTGGCACCTCTTTTTATTGTGAGGAAAAATAAGTGATTCATTGCATACAACACCATAAAAATATTTAATTGCATTTTGAATGAGCATATGCACACGATGGCTTTTTCTAAATTTGCTAGATATTGATGTGTTGGTTGGACAAGGGAGATAAGCCAAAAATACATGTTATTGCAGATTAACTAGTGTAATGTAATAAACATCAGTGCTTACCAGTGAAAATACTTTTGCTAGGCAGCTAAGGAAGTGAGTTGGTGGGGCTGATTCTGAATGTAAAAAAGCTTCTCACATCAAGAAAGTTTCAGCTGGAAAAAGGAAGAGCTACCGAGCCAAGTGGGACTAATACAGCCCCTGGGAGACCCTTAAGGTGCCTAAGTGCTCTCCTTCACACTGTTCAAAACCAGCTGAGACATTCCTGTCAGTCTGTGTGATGCTGAGCTGTAAGATTTTTCCCTGTATGGTATGACAGGACTCCACATCTCCTGACACCCCAGAGACAATCCTGGGCAGAAAATATGTGGGAGAGGGCAAGGAGGGAAAGGACCCATCTGCATCTGTTCCTCTCCAATTCTTCAGGCAACAGAACTGGTTGGGTGAAAATGCATAATTGCTGGGTAAATTTGAAAGAAACAAGTGAGTTATACTGCTTTTCCAAAAAAGAGGCAGGGCCCTGAGAAGGAGGTGCCATGCTTATAACCACAGCTATCATGATTAATGTTTTGCTGGACATAATAAATTGCAAGAAGAGCAACCTGTTCTAAATGAAAATTAAATATGGGGAAAATTAAATATGGGGATATTTCAAATGTCCTTTGCTCCCTCTAACCATAAGGACCAAAATTTCCAAGCTATCAGTGGAGAGGCCCATTACACTGATTGTGGATGTTCCCTTGAAGGTTACAATACAACTTCTATAGTTGTTAAACGTTTGTTGTCATTGCTGCAGATTGTGTCCACTACAAGCATTTGGCTTTGGCAGCACCGACAAATCCATCTGCATAGCTTGCAAGAAGCAGGTTTTGCTACCATGTGTATATACAAAGTCTCCTGGGTTTAGACCCAATGTCTGTACCACAAACTGGGAGAGGAAGGAAGGGGTTGCTAACATGAGCTCCTGAATTCACCATTATTTCAATGAAAAATATGAAAAATGTAATGTAGAAATACCACTATAAAATTTATTCTGTATAATAAACCTTTTTTCCTGTATAAGTATAAAAATCTACATCTAATTTCAGTAAGTGTACCTGATGTTAAATTATCTGATAAGTAAAGAATCGCAACCAGTCCATTACCCTCAACACCAAGAAATGTAACTGAACAGATGGCTTACCAGTAGTTTTTCATTGTACAGCTGATAGCAAAACAGCATTTTTTCGGTGGGAGGCTGTAAAGCCTAATTTTTGAAAATACAACTCCACAGAGACATAGCATGTTCCCAGATTTTATAGAATTCTCTGCTCCTTACACAGCTTGGGAAATTTCCATTACTTTCCTAACACCTTTTCTTAGGTTGGGAGTTTGTTCTTTTTTTCTTTCAAAATGAGAGACTTTCTGACAGAAGGAATAACATGACAAATACATTTCTTTTAAAAATAGGAAAAAAAAATTCCTGTTTGACCATCTCCTCTTTCTTTTTTTTTCTGCATTTTTTCAACAAATGGTGCTAATTTGAGTCTGAAAATTCAAAACACTGAATTTTGAGCAGGACAAGTGTGTTGCTTAAGTTATCTTGCTGTCTTATCTTTGGACTTTTGATACAAATCCTGTCAAGACTCAAGGGCAGACATGCCATGGATTTGCTGGGGTCAGACTGGTGTAAGGACAGAGTCATATCATTTCCTTTTCTGCAAGTGCAGCCTCTGATTCGGTGTGTTACATTCTCCCCCTCACACTCCCTCCTTGAATGGCATGCATCTACCATAGACACAAACATGCTGCTTGACTGCTTTGTTTCTGAAGAGCCAAATATTGCTATTCCAGAAATGCGCACTTCATTCACTGCCGTTCTGGTGAAATATCAGTTATCTTACAAACATAGATAGCTTGGGAAAACTTCACATTTTTCTCAGTTTCTCTGACCAATACATTGATTAGAGGTAACTGTTGAAAAATCAACATAAGGAACAATTATTTAGCAATCAAATAAATATTCTAAGGATAAATATTCTTTCATATGTAACTGGTTTTACCTTCAAATCAGAATGGTCAAATTATGAATAAATACAGCTTCTGTATTATTCTAGCTACTTCTTCATATATATTCATGCACACACAAAACTCATTCTGAAAAGATGTGCTATGCCTTTAGATTTCTTTGTTCCTCTCTTTTTCTCTGTGTGCTTTGATGAGTAAGTGAAACCAGCCCGACTGTGTGGAACAATTCAGACAGACTGTTGTTTCAGGCTCTTTGCAAACTAGAGCAGCTACGGTTATGTCAGTTAACAGACTTCACGGGTTTGGGTTTTTTTCCCTGGCACTGTCATAAGTACACAATATCTCTTTTGTTGGTTTTGTAATGAAAGCTTTAGATAGTTAATGAGAAAAGATTGCTTTAGTTGTTTTGTACATCCTCTACAAAAAGGTTTGAGACTGATTTAAGGCAGTACTTTTCTTAAATAGGAAAAAAAATATAAAGAGAAGGCACAAATACATTCCTATTATCACTTAAAGCTGGATGAAGTAAGCTTCACATTTTTTCTAATAATCAATGCAAAATGGATAATTAACATCCTTCCTTAATCCACTAATGACATTTTCATGAACGTTGATTTCTCATCCTAGTCTTGGCAAAACCTTGCCCTCCATTGCAAGGAGTTTTAGCATTTTAATGTCATTGACGTTAGCATTGATGTCATCTACCTGGACTTCTACAAAGCATTTGACACTGTCCTGCACGACATCTTTGTCTCTAAATTGGAAAGACATGGATTTGACAGACGAACCACTTGGTGGATAAGGAATTGGCTGCATGATTGTACTGTAAGAGTTGCAGCCAATGGCTTGATCTCCAAGTGGAGACCAGTGACCAGTGGCATCCCTCAGGGGTTGGTATTGGGACCAGCAATGTTTAACATCTTTGTTAGCGACAAGGACAGTGGGATTGAGTGCACCCTCAGCAAGTTTGCTGATGACACCAAGCTGTGTGGTGCGGTCGACACGCTAGAGGGAAGGGATGCCATCCAGAGGGACATTGACAGGCTTCAGAGGTGGGCCTGTGCGAACCTCATGAAGTGCAAGGTTCTGCACAAGGGTCAGGGCAATCCCAAGCACAAATACAGACTGGTTGATGGGTGGATTGAGAGCAGCCCTGAGGAGAAGGACTTGGGGGTGTTGGTCAACAAGAAGCTCAACATGATCTGGCAATGTGTGCTTGCAACCCAGAAAGCCAACTGTATCCTGGGCTGCATCAAAAGAAGCATAACCAGCAGGTTCAGGAAGGTGATTTTCCCCCTCTACTCTACTCTCGTGAGACCCCAGCTGGAGTACTGCATTCAGCTCTGGGCCCTCAACATAAGGAAGACATGGACATGTTGGAGCAAGCCCAGAGGAGGGCCACAAAAATTATCAGGGAGCTGGAGCACCTCTCCTATGAGGACAGGCTGAAAGAATTGAGGTTGTTCAGCCTGGAGAACAGAAGGCTCCGGGAAGACCTTATAGCAGCCTTCCAGTACCTAAAGGGGGCCTACAAGAAAGCTGGAGAGGGACTTTTTACAAGGGCATGTAGTGATAGGACCAGGGGTAATGGTTTTAAACTAAAAGAGGGTAGATTTAGACTAGACATAAGGAAAAAATTCTTTACTGTGAGGGTGGTGAGACACTGGAACCAGTTGCCCAGAGAAGTTGTGGATGCCCCATGCCTGGAAGTGTTCAAGGCCAGGTTGGATGGGGCTTTGAGCAACCTGGTCTAGCGGAAGGTGTCCCTGCCCATGGCAGGGGTGTTGGAATTAGATGATCTTCAAGGTCCCTTCCAACCCAAACCATTCTATGATCTACGATTCTATGATTCTATGTTTTAAAGCAGCTTAACATGCCTTAACAACATAATTCTATTCCAGTTTAAAAATTTTCAGGTTTGCAGAACCACAAGAGCAAGAAGGAATTCACATCTCCCAAGAATTTAAGAGTATTCAGAAAACTCACAGTGAAATGCAAGATAATTTGTGTTTCAGGTGTTGGGACAAACTCTAGTGAAACCTTAACCAACCTATTCTTCATTAAAACTGAACCACAAGATCTCAGCAAATTATTAAGGGAAAAGGCTTCTATTTGGTTTTCACCTATTAACTTGCATTAAAAACACATTAACACGTACAAAAAGGTGTGGTGCATAAAGAAAAGCAATGTAAGTTTTCAAAGGGAATATTTAATAATTTGACTGTATGATGTCTTTCAGACTATAAAAATACAAAAATGTGAAAGTAAATGTGGTCTGCATTTTAACTTAAATAAACAGACTTCAAGAGACGTCAGTTCAATAACAACTGATCAAAGTTTTGAATGTACTACTGAGTCTAAGTGAATCCCCTGTTTCCTTCTTGTTGCAAAGCACCATGGCAAACCCTGCTGAGAACAGTCCCATAAAAGTCTTCAACAGCATGAAGCTCACTAGTCTTGTTACCATGTGATGTTCTCTTTTCCCTCCTTTTCCCATGAAACCATTGAGAGGTAAACCAGGACCATATTACAGACAAGTACAACCTTATGATGAGAAGTCCTGAGTATCCAGAGATGGAAAGCCAGGCTTCTACAAGAGGCTGGAAACCAGCAGATGTACATAAAAACTTGCAAAATTACTAGTCTCATTGTCAAACGGAAGGCAAAATTTATAAATTTTCAGTGATAAAATGTGTAAATTAACCTTGATATAAGCTACTGCCTGGAACACATGGCATCAGGTGGCTGACAAATGAAGCAGCAGTAGAGTTATTCCAAGAACACTTTTAACCATAAAAATGCTGATGAAGATCATTGAAGGAATTCAGAATTTGTTGTTCAGAATCTGGCAGTCAATTAAGATTTAATTTACTGCCTTCAGCACAGACAACCCAAATTTATCAGCATTAAAGCCAACAACCCAAATGCTATATCATGTGGGAGATTCCCACTAACTTCTTAATTTCATATTTACTGAACTGCAAATGATGGGCCAAACGTTGATTGCAAACTGTGAGTTTAACGTTGCAAAACAGTCTGTCAGTCTCCCAGAACTTTAATGAAACACTGTATGGTTTTGTTAGTTGCATTTTTGGTACTACAGGATCACTAACGAACACCTTTGAGTCTTAAAATCCATGCACTTTCCTTTGTTTCTTTCTTTTAATCTATTGTTGATCACTTTAATTAGAGAGCATAACAGGAAAACAAAGTTCCTTTTAAAAGAGAACTATTTCATCACACATTGCCACTAAACATCAGATTTATAGCAAAGCACAACATGGTTTTCAGAAGCCTTTGACCTTGAAAGTCTCTGCAATACAGGTCACTACAGCCTCAGTCTGCTCCTGGTGCTAGTTTCAATATTAGCATCACTTGTGTTTCTGTAAACCAGTCTGAGTGTGTTTCAGTTGGGCTGCCTCCGTGACAGCTTTGATGTTAACATTCATCTTCCTTGTGCTCCCATTTTGTTTGTGGCAGTTCCCTATCTCCATTGTAGCTGCACTCTCCCGTCATGACAGGTCAGACATTTGCTCCTTTTTTTAACTTCTGAGACTTCACTGAAAGCAGCTATCATTTTGTCTGAAGCCATGACGCACTCCATTCTGACTCACTAATCATGCAATTCACAAGACTGTTTTGTTATCATCTTTGATAATTACACACAGAGACTAAATATGCTGTTGGATATTAAAAAATGAAACCAGTATGCTAAGATATTTTTATGGTGGGAGATGCAATGCAGCCTCAACCGCAGCTGTCTGGAGATGAAAGCAAAGTTAGCACGTCTCAGCTAAAAAAGCAGGTACATCTTACAGCCCAGTCCTGTGTAAGCCTGGTGCTGAAAGAAGCAGGAAACACACTGCTCAATGGGCTTATCTTGGTGAGAAGAGAACTTCATTGTAGCTCAGTGGTAAAACGAATTCCTATTTTTTTTCTATTTTATCTTTTCCTGGGCATCACTTACTTAACCTTGTGAATATAAATTGAAAAGTGATGCTTTCTGTTATGTTATCTCAGTCTCAGATCCTCTAAAGCAGGTGTACAACTTAACAGACGGAAGTGCTGCTGTCAGATGTTGTTTCCAGGACCAGAACTACTAGATTTCTCCTTTTCTAAGTAAAATTCCATGTTATTTACAGTAGATGAGAAAAAAAATTATATTGTTTCTGATTGAAAAGGTCCACTTTCAAGGTAGCATAAAAATTAACAAAATAGAAAATTGTCCTTGACACCAAAATAATATCTTGAATCTAGATCAAGAAAGGTTTAAAATTTATTATTGTTGTCGTTATTATAATTGTCATTACTTAAAAATATAAGTGTTGGTTAAAGTTTAAGTGAGGTGAGACAGAGAAAAAATAATCCTCTACATCTGGTAGATACAGTATAGTAACTACTTATTATATTATATATTAGTATAGTGTGTGTATATATAGTTATTACGTATTAGCATACTGCATACATATATATTATATACTAGTATAGTATAATAACTACCCATTGGCTTGAGCAGTTGTTTTCCCAAAAAAGAAACAAGATAAATGTCTATCGTAGGAATCAACAAGAGATTTTAAAGGTATGATCTCCTCTCACTGTTATGAGCAGAGGAACTCTGCATACACACAGCTTGTCCTGACCTGTCCACTTTGTTTACAATGTCCTTATTGTTTCAAGGCACACAGCCTGTGGAGAGATCAGCCATCTCACTTCCCTCCCTTCTTCTCTCCTTTTCTCCTCTTGTGTGGCAGACCGGAGCACACACTCCGTTGTTCCTTGGCTGAAAGCAGTCTGTCTGTCCCACCACCACCATGTGCTCAACCTAGTCCTATCAAAGTGTGCACAGAAAGGCCTCCATGATGCAATAATTTGCTCTTTCAATATTTAGAACTGAGATATGAAGTTGTGAAGGTCTAACAAATTATAGTCAATGTCTCAAACATTCATTAAAGAACTTGGGTGGAGAAAACGGCCTCTGTAAAAATGCTGGAGTTTTGTGAGCAGGACAATGTGGCCGGAGGAGATGGCCCCACAGAGGGTGGGACCGCACTTCTCCAAAGCCACAATTCCTTATCTTAAGTGACCAGGAGAAGGAGCACAGCATATGCACCTGGAGGAGGTGGCCCCACAGAGGATGGGACTGTGCTTCTATCTTAAGTGGTCATGCCAGCAGGAAAAGAGAGGCAAATCCCCAATGAACCCCCAAGCTCACCGATCGATTCCAGAGAACCCTGGGAACAAGAACTGCACACGTCCAGACCATCAACTAACCCACTATAAAAGAAGGGAGAATGAATTCTCAGTATGCGCCATCTAGAACTGAATCTCTACGCTGGCTGGACCAACGCTGGACCCAGGACTGGTGAAACCCTTTTCTTCTCTCTCTCTCTTTCTTTCTTTCCTTCTTTCTTTCTCTCTCTTTTTCTTCTCTCTTTTCCACAGTCCCTACCCCTCATCCTTTTAAAGATAAACTATTGACCAAGTCTGAGACTAGGAGTGGATCCAGATACCCCTGGGCTCTTCTTTGAGAAGGAGTCCAGAAAGCAAGGGGATCTGCTCTGAACCTCGTGACTCAACGGGAGGGCTCTCCTTCTGATACAGTTTCATGTTCCTTTTTCCTTGTCTTTTCAAACAGCGGCTTAATGACATGATGCAAGGTTCATATTAATAAGTTCACTTGTACTTGCGCAAGGTTAGCTAGGTCGAATAAATGTTGATGTTTGAACTCCCCTGGTGTCATTTCACCTTAATTCTGACAAAGGAAATCCACGAACCTGAGTCTCTTCAAATTTGGGACAGGACAGAAGTATCGAAAGAAGTATTACTAGCAAACCAAATTTGACTGTTACAGTGAGGAAAAACAAAAAAAATTAAAAATCCCACAGTTTAATATCTCAAATTGTAATTGTCTCTTTCTCATCTTATCTGCACACATCTGCTTGTCCTATTCAGTTGTCATTTAAGTTGCAAATGCAGAGAAGAAAATACTATCCCTATTCCTTATTTCTTGTTTTCATTTTCCACTTTATTATTTTTAGCTGGAAATCCATTCTAAATCTTTACTATGCAATATTTGATAATTAAAGAGATGCAAGTATTTGAAATAAGAGAAATTCTTTACCGTCTTTTGCTGTCACAAAGGTACTTACCCTGCCTCTTAAATTATATTTCTACACAAGAGGCTAGAATAGGTTATCTAATGGGACTGTCTGGCCTTGAAAACTTACAAATAAAGAGAAAACATAGGACTTTCTGCCTCAAAAGATCTGGTAGCCTCCAGTGCCATACCTATATATTTATTTAAGAACCTAAGGAAGCCAGAAGCTGTCCATGTAGTTAAAAAACTTGAAAATATATTTTTCCCAAGTAATTTTTGTAAATCTTCACCAAGGCAATGGGAAGATATTCACTATGCAAGAACACATTGGCCAAACATCTCACTGCCTTCTAATGGAGATGATTCAGTGTTTCATGGAAATTGTGATCCCAGTACTTCACTCACCCATTTTTCTCCACAATCAGAAATTACAGAGCCAGACTGTCTCCTGAGATATATTATTTTCTTTTTTTTTTTCTCAAAGGTACAGTGGTTTTTAACAAGGTATATCAAACGCACAGTTCTAGTAATAAAGTAAAATGGGTCCTGAGATACTCAAACAATCCAGCAACACAATCTGGAGTGATTTGAGATTATTCTTGCTATTTACTTAAATTGGAGAATGCTTGATACAAGAATAAACACCAACAATAACCCCAAAGTCTGAACAATTTAGCTGCGATTGCTATATTCAAAAACTGTTGCACTGCAAGTCACAGGAGGCGCATTTTCACGATTATATGAACATCATCAGGATCTATACCCAAACCTTTGCTGCCCTTCATAACTCTCCATAATTCAAATTACCTGTAAAATGTTGCATTGCTAAGTTGTTAACAATTTACCAGGGGAAGAAGCAAAGGAAATAGAGAATCGGGATTTCAAGAGCAAATCCACAGAGCACAAAAAATGTCATAGTACACCACATAATGTATGGCAAAAGTCTGTTGTGACTGAAAACCTGCAGTTTTCACAGTGGAAAACTTTACTGTCTATCTATTAGAACTGAAAGTGCTTTGTTCTCTGTCTTTCTGCATGAGCTAGTGCTTTTTTTACAGTCAAGACAAAGCCCCAGAGGGAATATGTAATGGACATTGGAAATTTTTAGGGCTACATTATCACTGACGTACATCAACTTGCTCTTGAAGGCAAGAGTCCTAAGTATATGTAATAACAATTTTGTGACTAACTCTTGCAAAATCAGGGAGATGCTTCTGTGTTTGTAAAAAGAAAAGAAAAGCAATCAAGAAAAACAAGGAAGATAAATACAGAAGTGTTGCCAAACAGAATGCTTTTGGAGAAAGAGGCTTTTCATAAAATGTCTTTAATGAATGTTCAAGACTTTGAAAGTTATTGGATTTCAGTATGCAAAGCCACCGGTAACCATTTTATTGGCTAATTCTTTACCTTGCAAAAGTGCAGTTTCAGTGAAAAGCGACACATGAAGACTTTGTCAGCCTGCAAAAATCCATCACAAACTTGTAAAAGTTATTCACTTTCTGGTGATTGATGCACTCAAACATGTTGTTTACAGAGAAGCAAAGGAGGCATTCATGTTAGGGCAAAGAGACCAAGTGATAAAGATATAAAGTTAAAGCATGACGTCTGACAAAGGATGTACTCCAGTTCCCCTTTGCTATCACTTCATTACTATTCACTTATTATTTTATTATCCATATCACTATATATATATATATTCATATTTTGTAATGCATAAATTGGAAAAGAATTAACTTAGAAAGTTTGAAAAAGGGAAATGCGGTTTGGAAACAAAACACTTTTAAAGCCATGCACCCGGTCCTGTCTATTCTGGTAATGCCCACTATTGTCGCTATTAAAGTAGTGCTAAATAATGAATTGCAACGTGCAGGCCAAACTTTAACAAATATTTCAGAATGATACATTTCATGTGTAACACAGGTTTACTCTTAAAATCTTCATCTCTGTATTCTTGCCTAAAAATAGGGAATTTCTCATCTGAATCCTCTCCCTCTTCATATGTCTCGCTCAACTAATTATGTACACTGTATAAATGACCTATAAGCTGTAATTTTATAGAGGCTTCCTAATGTAAGCACAATAATCACACTATTTTTCAAATAAACTCCCTACTGCTACCACTTTTAGGAACTTATTTTTGGAGTATATTACAACATGATTCTAAGACTCTGTATTTTGTGTTGACCCCAGAAAAAAATTAAGTAATGTATGCAATGGACAGTAAGGATTTTGGAAAATTTTACTGGCAAAAGATGAAGTCTTTATCTTAGCTGACTAGTCATCTGACCAAAATACTTGAAAAGTTGCTCACACAAAGGAAACTGGGAATATTCAGAGAAAGCTGAAAACAGGAAAGACAGAACAGAGCACAAGCAAATTTAATTAAACTGACTGCCTGAGGAGTATTGCACTGGTATTCATCCAGGTACAGGTCCCAGCAGTTGAAGGTACTTGAACAACTTCTGTGGTACATATAGCTCCTTCGGCTTGAAGTACCTTAGAGGTTCTACATTTCTGAAGCAGAAGAGGTCTCAGTCTGATTAGAGGAACGGAAAGAAACACTGAAAGCACCCATGACTGCATCATGTGATGCTGAAGTGTCCTCCCCAGTAAATCCTCAGCTGATAATGCTTTACCAAGTCAAGTTGTCACACTTAGGATTAGGTAAGTATGGGAACGAAACTTTTTAATTTAAAAAAAGAAGTGTGAATCTCATAAAATGCATAGACACTATATTTTAAATTGTATTTCCATATCTTGATGTGCTGGGAAAAAAAGAACATGCATTTTTACTCTCCCTTCCAAGTTCTCTTTGTGCCACAAAGCACAGTTTTTATGATACTTCGGGCTGGCATGAAGAAACAGTTCTGCAGCTAGTTACCCTTTCATGAAAAAGGAGATCAAGTCTCATCTGTCTGCCTTCTCAGGTAGTAAAAAACATAATTTTAAATATTTTTATTTTACCCAGGTACATTATCCCCAAAGCTTCGGGAAATGCTATAAAATACTAATTCAGACTTCCTAACTGCACAGAAGCAACCTTGATCTGTCAAACCATATGGAAGGAATGCCTGCAGGACACTGAATAAAGTGAGCTGCCGTAAACTTGAATTCAACCTAGCCTAAAAGAGATTTATGTGACATACATGAAACTAATTGGATTTATTCTTCTCAGCCTCTGTTTAACATGTGTTTATATTTTTGCCCATATTTTTTGCTCATATCTGCAGTGTTCTTGGCCTTACATCTCTCTTATTTTCTTAAGAAGCTATCTGCAAAGTATATTGCTTGTCAAGGTTTTGAAGCTTGAATTTTTGCTCTCTGGGAAGCAATTATAAAGAAGAATGTAGATATTGAAATTATTCTGTGTATGGTTTTCGGTGATGTCTTAGTTCAACATAACTTTTTCCTAACAACTTGACCTTGCTAACTATCAATGTGGGGAATAATTTTATGTTGGTGTCATTCCACTGAACATCTTAAATTCTGAAATATCTATAAACATTTACATCAGAAAAAGAAGAGGATTGACTCTCTGCCTTCTAACACAGTGCTGGAGAAGACTCAGGAGCCTCAAAGCACTTAGACCCATCCAGAGGCATGGAACAAACAACAACAAATCAAGCACAAGCACAAAAGCGAAGTATGTTGAACCTCTTACAACACAGCAGGTTAACAATGTTGTTTCAGAAAGTGTCTCTCTCTCCAGCTGAGGACTCTCAAACTGGTCTCCTACAGAGGTTTTGGTGCTTACCTGGAGTATTGGATGAATCTGTTCTATTTCCAAGATAGAGTTACCAGGTGCCTAAAGCCATTGATTCAATACAGTGGGGTATCGACACAGGTTTCATAAGCCAGACAATATTTTATTATATTCATAATATTCAGAGAAAGCACATTGATGGTTTTGGAAACAAAAACAAATATGGCTTGTTCTAAGGAAGGTGCTCGTCCTTTAGATCAAGTACTCCTGAGTACTTACCTTAATAGAGAACAAAAAGACTTGACCAATAAACAAGCATAAAGGTGACAGTGTTGCCCCACTTTCTGTTCTGCTAGTAGTCACAACAGGGTTGTATCCCACACAATTGTTCGCAAAGCAGCAGAATTAGAAAAAGATGGGGCCCTAGTGCTGGAAGAACAAGCTCATGTCTGGTGGCAGCAACAATAAAGGCATGGAACATGAGAAGTGCATAAATGGGAGACATGAGAGTGAATGTGAGCATTTATTCTCTTCCTTGACTCAGAAACTATATGGAACCCACACTGCAATTAGTCCACATGGCTTTGGAAGATTAGATTCACATCAAGAATCTTCTGCCAGTTTAGCAACGCCTTATACAAGTATTCTTCCAGTGTAGTCGCGTTGCAGAAAAGCACACTGAATCATCCCCCTTGTTCAGTCATGTTGGCATCTTCTGCTTCATTAGAGCAGCAGCAACATTCTGCTTTTGTGCTAATGAAGTCTCTCTCTCTGTAAAACCTTCCCACAGTCTTCTTAGAGTAGGAAAGGAAATCTGATTCATAGTATAAGCATAGAGTGCCTAAAGAAAGCTCTGGGTTTGGTTTAGAACGACCTGAAATGAAAGGCAGGAAATCCTAAGACTAAAAAGAAGGAAAAAAAAAGTATTAATAAGAAAAAAGAAAGAAAGTAGAAATTCCATAAGAAGCTTGTCAAGATTAATTGTTTCTTGGTTATATTTCAAGCACTATGCAGATACTCAAGAGACTGAGAAGTATCTTTGCACATATACATATACCCTACGCTCCTCCACAGCTTCCTAAAGAGGGAATTCAGCCATGGGATAGTACAGAAAAATCACTTGCCTTCAGCAAGATCTATAGTCAATACAGATAAGTCATGTTAAACAGACCCTGGTTTTCTCTTGCTCCTGTTATGGACCAGGCCTGAATGCTGAGCACAAAGACAGTTTGGTTTCTCCATTCCTTCCCACTGTGGTCCCCAGCATGGGGTGCTACTGTCTGTTGCCCAAACACTATGAAGAGTAGCTGAGAGGCTACATGGCATCTTTTCTGCCATGAATACCTGTCATTACCTCCAAAGACAGCAGTACCTGGCCAGATCTTTTTCACAGTCTCTGTTCCATTCACAGCTAACATGACTCAACAGGGAAACTCATGAATGCCTATGCCTCTTTGACAAGGATGTTGTAACAATGGCAGTGAAAATGAGTGACAAACTGGCAGGAATTTCTTGGGTCAGGCAATCAAATTCTATAATCCCAATTATAAATTACATCAAGTTCTGTCCTACAGCCACTAAGTTTTCCGTCCTCACCTCTATTAGGAAAGCTATTCCATGACCTTCTTCCTCTGACAATTAGAAATCATCTTCTAAATTGCAGCCTAAGCTTTTTAATAGCCAGTTGATATCCATTTGTTCTTGTGCCACCACTGTTCTTCAGTTTGAATCATTCTCCTGCCCTCCCTCCCTGTTGAAGCAGGTGACTAATTAATATGTTGAGATAAGATGTTGAGGTTGTGCAGTGAATATCAAATCGCTTCATGTGATTAAGATCCGCTTAAGATTCTCCCATTTTCTTTTAACATTCTCTTCAGAATTGGTGTGTCCTGGAATCCCCCATTCAGTTGTATGCTGGTAGCTTACCCTTTGTCATCAATAATGCTCTCTTGGGTCTTCTTCTATCTGTCTAGAGATGTGATAAGATAGGGCTACAGTTTGAATAAGAGTTGGAAGGTGGGTGAGCTCTGGCTTCTTCAAAAATGTATAAGGACTCATAAAATACAGTTATGGCAACCTCATTTCAAAATGGGGCCAGAGAAGGAGTAGCATTTCTCTTCTGAGCTGTTCTTCCCTTTCCACCTTTCTAAAACATCTCTGTGACGTCTGTACTCATCCAGAGTCTTGAGTCTCACACTTGACAGTCTTCGGGATTTTCAAAATCTGTCTTCCTTGGACTTTCCCTAATTGAAATCTTGCTGGCTCCTTGAAGGGGGTAGAGTAGTGAGGGTGGGGTAGACATAATTAGCTCACATTATCAACTGTGGTATTTTATGCAAAGGACAGGCAGGCTGTCATTTATAGGACAGTTGACAGCTCTCCATCTGCACTAAGTCCAAATCAGATGAAATTTGCACTGATACAGAAGTAAGACTATAAGAGAAAGAAAACAGCATGTGACCTGCTCATTTAAACAAAATTGTGTCCATGCATGCAAATCTGCTTCACCTTAGTTATGTTTAGGCCCAAATAAATTATTATTTCCTGACATGGGCACCACTTCATGCTGTACAAGTGCATGTATTGTGCTAGTTTCTGTGGGTGCTGGATGGAAGCAACCACCTCTTTTCTCTGGCACATTACAGAGGAAGCCGAGGAGCCTGCCTCAAGACTGGGTGAGCCATTGAAAAGCTTCATCTTTGCTACAACACATTTTGGATAATAAAGCTTCACAATCCCTGTGCTACTGCTCAAAGCAGAAGTCACAGTCTCCTACTAGCCCTTGGCCCGTTAGCCCTTGGCCTGTTAGCCCTTGGTACCTCTAGCGTCTCTTATACCATGCTAAGTTCTTGGTGTGGTCAGGTGGGCAATAGGTTATTTTGTTTTATTTTGGTTTCTTATTTGGATATATTTTTAGATTGATCTGTGAACTGAATTAGCTGAACATACCCACAGGAGCACTTGGCATCAGTTCAAGGAAAGCAGCATGGAACTGGAAGAGAGCTGGAAGGGGATGCATTCGGGCAATACCCCAGTTGTCAGCCAGCTTGTGGGTCCTGTGAAACCATGCTCTTGGGTTCTGAATTCACTTTAGATGTGGCCCTTCCTTGCTCTGTGCTTCGTTTCTTCATCTATAGAAAAAGTGACAAACTCTTTCCCTCTTTAAAGGAAAGTTGTGGGAAGCTAGGAAGCATTAGCTGCTTGGATATGATGAGGATGGAGGTTAAATGTCCATGTGAAGAAGAAGAGAACACAGAGCTTTTAGGCTTATGTGAAGTAAGAGATGCTTTAGCCGGGTACAAAGAATTCAGAGAGACAGAATGGGAAGGAGGAAGGTTAAAAAACTTCCAAAAATGTGCTTAAAACATTCGCCCCTTTCACAAGTTTTTTGTTTGCAGGAGGATGCAGCTTCACCCCAGAACAGCAGGTTGCTGCATTATGCTTACAGAACAGCTTTCTCAACTTATCTTCAGAAGGAGTTGTGTATTTTGCTTAGTGGTAATAGATTAAGACTGCAGAGAATTGTGGTGATTCTTGCTCTCAAAACACTGAGTTAAGGGCTGCAGGCAAAACACCAAACCACCAAGTTTTTCTTCTGACATGAGTCATTTCAAAACAGTGGCCTTGACTTTTATATTATTGTCAGTTACTCACATTTTAAAGTTTCCTATTGAGTCTACATTGAAAGTAAGAGTACTTACAAATCATTCAGATCACAAAAAATGGGTAGATATGACAGGCCATAAAGACAGAAAATGGTTTCAGATGTTAAAAAAAAAACATGCAAAAAAGCCCTAAACTGAAAACAGGTTGTCATGTGAATAATATATTCGAATTTAGCATGTACACAACAAAAAGACTTTGCATATTTAGCTCCATTATAGTATAATGGGCAACAGACTGGTGTTGAGCACCCAGCAAGTGCTCTGACTTAAATCAGTAATGATTTAATGCAAGGAGTAAACAGCCGAACACAGAGATCTGAAGCTGAAAAACCAGTTGTTTCAGCAGCAACCTCTGCACAATGACTTGTACTTCTTTCCATACTCCTCATACACCAACAATCAGGGAGCTGCGCTGGTTCCCTGCCCTGGAAGAAAAGTACATTTCTACACCTAAAGCAGGCAATATACAGGTCCTCTTCAGATCAGGCAAGTAAAAACCGTGCAAACTGAAAAATCCTTGGGTGCATCTTGAGGATCCATTCCACAACAAGGTTGCCTACCTCTTGTACAGTCTCTTCACTCTGCAGAAAGTGCTTTATAAAGCAAGCAAACACTACTAGAACCATTTTACCACTGCGGAAATGGAAATCCAGAAAAGTCACTTCACAAGCTAATGGGGGAAATCCTTTAGAGTACAGGTTTCAGTCTGGTGCTTTAACCCTGAGACCTTACTGCTTTGTCATTGTCAACGTAACATTGCATTACCACTGTACAGCTTTCAGCTAGTCTGTTACTATACTAAAAGCACCTACATAGTTTTCTTCTTTTCAGAGAACAGACTGTTAGTGATATAAAAAGGACTTGCAAGCCCACCCTCAGATAAACTTGGCTCATCATGAGAGTCGTGTACATCTTTATGTTGATGGGTTGAACAAATAGATGGTGTGTATTGCCCTAAGCCCAAAACATATAATGGAGAGAAAGACAGAGAAAGAGGTGCAAAAGAAGTAAGAACATGATGGAAAAATTTGGTGGGGCTGAGATACATTTTTAGTTATGTTGAGAAAAGAACTGAAAAAAATTTTACAAGGCAGAGTTTCAAACACACTTGTGGATGCTTGAACAGTTTTGTCATGGATGGCGTCAACACAGAGCAAGACTGTTCATACCACCTGGGCGTCCCAGAAAGATTTTCCTCACCAATTTGCATGCGTCCACCATCCCCATGCACCTGTATTGCCTCTTCAGGCCACATTGCAGTTTCTCAATTACGTCCTTGTGCTTTTTACATTAACGATCGCTCTCTCAAAAGTAGACAATGCCCAATCTATGGTTTTCAAGGTATGCTTCCTTTCAGCAACATAACCTACAATTGATAGATTTTCATAGGTGTTTCAAGTACTTAACTGAGAAGACTGAGTGCAAAAGAGAAGGGTTAAATACAATGGAGGAAAACATTTGAGGTCTTTCTTTTTCATAAACCAGAAAAGAGGAAAATGGGTCAGAGAAAGGACCTAGTTCAATACAGATTTATATACTGCGAGATTGCATTGCATGAAGCAAGTTTTAGAGGGTAATAATAAGTTCAAAGTGATCATTTCCCAAGAACTGTAAAAAATAATGTTAAAATAGCAAAATCTCATGAGGAGATACAGACCCAGATTTATTCGCTGAGTCAAGTATACATACAGAGGCTTCTGGCAAAGCCTTATCTAGCAAAATTTTCATGGAGCTTGGCTGTTCATGAAAATATATATTAGAAGAAACTCAGACTTTTCATAGTAAGAACACTTATTAAAAAATTAAGAGAACTAAGGAAGTAGATAACATTTGCTGACATTCAGTCAGTTTGGGGAGAGGCAAACTACAAAAATGGCAATGCTTTCCTGCATTTCCCTGCAAAAGGGTAAAAAAGGAAATATCTGTCTTCATTTTGAAACAGTAATGTCAGCTGGCAACTTACACTCCTTTAAAGAAAGAAGGAAAGATGGTGTACAAGTTTAAAACAAGGCAATCCAAAACTATGCTCCTTTATCCCCTTTCTTTGCAATCAGCAGAAAGTAAAAATTGCTTTTTTCCTCTGTTGACATTTTCTGGTTTAGAAAATATTTTTTTTATGTAATTCATTTTTAATTCTCCATTCATACATTTTCTAACACAGGATCTTATGGCCCAGCAGTGAAGCTGCATAAAGCTACCAAGGTCAGAAAAAAACAACACACTAACTTCCTTGATCTTCGTGCTTATTTATGTTCTCATAAGGGAGGAGGAAAAAAAGGTGGCAGGGGAGGCGGTATCCGCTCAAGAGAGCAGGACGGCTAACTACGAGTGACCGTAAGAGACCTGAAGCAAAGAGAATGCCCAGACCCTGTTGGAAACTGTTAGGGTTTGCAAACCTAGAAATTATGCCAAGGAAAATCAGCGGGTTTGTAATTTTCTCCATAAGATGTAATAAACTATTTCTAAAATAACTAAAAGCATATTGGGGTGCTAATAATGTTAAGTGCACTGTTATATTGGTACAAGTGTTATGTTACGGGTGCAGTGTCCGTTTGCCGGTAGCTCCTGGGATGCACCAGCTGTTCGAGAGTACACACATTGAGCCAGGGCACAAGGAACGGCACCAAACAGGCTGTGTTGCTGAAAGGTTTCAACCTGGGTTTTCTCTTATCTACCAAATTGTTAGGATTGTTTTTGCAGAGAGGAGTTGTTCATACTATTTTATTTGTGTGAATTCTCTCTTGTATACCAAGAGACACAGGAGAGGACCGAGCTTAGACTGTCATCTCTTCCTTTACTGAAGGGTTAAGGTCTCTCTCCAAGCCTTCTTTTTTCTTTTCATTGAATTCTAGCCAGCAATTCCAAACTAATGGTTTGCCATTGCAGGTGTCAGGCTGCATGCTACGGTTTCATTTTTTTCGTCTTATTAGACTGAAGTTCCAGGTCTTGGCTTCCCATGCAGGAAGAAGTAAAGGACTGGAAAAAATGAACCCTGCAGGACAACAGGGCAGTGCAGAGGTACATCGGATGCACAGCAGTCTTATCAAGGCTACAGTGACAATCAGACTCATTATTTTACCCATCACTGGGAGACCTGATAAGGACAGATCAGTGTAACGCTAAGTAAGTTTCTCTTTGTTTAGGCTGCTCTAATTACATCCAATTTGACTTCCCATTTCTGACAATTTTCATTTTCAAATGAAGGTAGCATCGCTATGCTTGTCATCCAATTGCTTTCATTTACGTAGTTCTCCGTGTGTGCATATGTTGAGAGGGAGAAAAGTTAATTTAGGAAAATCCAGCAGAAACTGTTTTTCCCCATTCACCTTTTCTCTCAGGCTATAAATTTTTGTGATTCTCAGCTGCCTCTTCTGTTACAATGGCAGTCAAATTACATCCCCCTCTTCCCAACAGCAATTAAGACAGGTTAAATAAAATCTACATAATTCTGCCCTAGGGCTCATTTTGGAGAAGGATCAAAATATAAACGTCTTCACATCAGTGTCTGGCATCTCTGTGTGTATGAAAACAAAAAGGCATCACAGGATTGGAGAGTGGCTGTGGAAGGGCTTAAAGCTGACGTCTAAGTTTGAAATTAAAAGCTATATACATCCTCTGGGATGCTAGTCCTCCTTGCAACATGTATGTCTGGTGGAGAGTCTTGTAAAAAGAAACGTCCTTCAGGCTCCTTAGAACAGGAAAATCCTGAAACATTTATTCACTGCTTCAGGAAAGGGGCTTTAATGAGACTCTTTTGTTGCAGGTAGTCCTTGCATGCCATTTAATCTTAACCATAGCAAGTGCAGATCTGCTCATCTTGTTAAATCCCCAAAACATTAAAGAGAAGTCTTCAACCTCGTGATGATGTATGGTGTTATTTCAGTGTTTCTGTAGCGAGTAGGATGGAGGCATCTGTGTAGTTTTCTAAATCTGTGACAAAATAAGATGCTTTAATTGACTCTCAGTTGTTTCAAATCAAGCTTTTAAAATATTTTGGTCATATCAAGATTTAGTGGTTTGAACATCAATTACTTGCATGCTTACAGATCAAGGCAGAGCAAGAAATATCCCAAATGAACAACCTTGCCTGGCTGTAAGAGGCAGCTGGCAGCAAAAGCTAAATGGTTTATCAAAATGTGCAACTATATGCAAATGAGATTTACCTAATTTTACTAGGCAGGCAGCTGTGACCAGCACAGATCCAGTGTAAGGATATTGACAGCAGAACCATTATTTCAGTTATTTAAAGCTAGCACTATGCACAATAATTGCAAAGAACACCTACTGCACTTTTGCTTTTCTGGTTTTGTCCTGGTAGAGAGAAAACAGCATGATGAACAAGATTTTAATAAGTGGTGGGGCTAGATGTATCACAGGCAACTCAGTTATCAAATCTAGTTCTAATTACCTCTTAGCTCCTGAAAATTGTTTATATATTGAATAACACACTGACTGCATTTGTTCTGCAAGAAGGTATAAAGGGTTCTTTTTGAAATTTTACTGGGGGATTGTCGGGGGGTGGTTGAGGCAAAAAGCATTTCCATGGAAGCATGTGAACAAAATCACACTTTTCTGCATTTGTGGGATCATTTACACCTACTCATAGTGTACACATCTGTATTGAAGTCAGGGGAATGCCATGGGTTTCGGGTAAACCTGCAACCAAAAAAAAAGAAAAAAAATAAATAATGAAGGTTTTTTGTCTGTTGATAGCTCTACTAATTACAAAATAAAGACATTAAATGAGATTGCCTACCTATCCGTCAATCAACAACAGTAATACAGAGCTAAGGTATGGGCTTTTAGTACAGTTTCTATTTAACTCTTTTTTTCTTTTTTTCTTTTTTTTTTTCGTTTGAAGGCTTCAGGTCTTAGTAACTAAGTGAGGTCCTCAGAGAGAGAGTGAAGGGACCTTTCACTTGTGGAGGGACTTGTTTAACGGAGGGGTGGGGCATCCCATGGGAGCCGCATCGCCCCTTCCTCGCAGGCCGGTCGGTGCTCAGGGCTCTCCAGGGCAGGGTGGTTCTGCCCCATCGTGCAGCCACCCTCCACACCTCCATCCCCTCCAGACACCAGGTGTGGCTCTTCAGGAGGTAGAGCTCAAGAAAGGGGAGAGGGAATGAAACTGATCCCTTCTTTGGAGTACTGTCCTGATGAACAGCTCAGGAAAAGCTGTAAAATTGAAGACTGTGACATTTAAAGAGAGGCTTGATTTAGGGGCCAGAAGAAATGTGGTGGGTTATGAGCCTTTGCTAGAGTAGGAAAGCCAAGATGGCATTTATACAGTACGTGCCGTCTATGGGCTTGGAAATTTTGTACCCTTATAAAAATTAGAAACTAACAAAAACTATTAAACTTCTGCATCTACCAATTCATGATTTCTGAATCTCTAATGAACTAAAGAAATACCCCATTTCCAAACCAGACCTTTCACCACCATGATTGAAAGCTTGGATCTGATGCCACATTTTTCAAAAATTATTAATGAACTGGAGTGCATCATCAGTATTGAGTATAGCAACCCATAAATGTGTAAGCAAATGACTTCAGATAAGAGCAACTTCAATCATCATTTTGAGTCATTTCAAGGTAATTGGAATGAACATGGTCCCTAGAGGTATATCTATTTCTTCCCAGTATTTATACATATAAAACAAAAATTATTTTTCCATTATTTCCAATGAGATTTTCAGCATGACCTAAGGGATTTAGCAGTGTGTCCTGGTTTCAGCTGGGGTAGAGTTAACTTTCTTCCTAGTAGTTGGTATAGTGCTGTGTTTTGGTTCAACCACAACACGGTGCCTCATTAATAGTTCCTAGGAAATTAGTGTCTAATAAAGACCATCTGGGAACTACGAGCTAAAAATCATTGATAGGAAATATAATGTCATTAAAAAAGAAATTCCCTGTGCAAAATTGTTAATTTTACTAAATAGAGCAGCATTTTCATTGGTCAGATTGATCCGAACTGAAATATTTTGTTGGGAGGTTTGTCCGAGGTTTTTATTTTGCTTATACCTGAGACATTGTCTTTCAATATTTTTCCTAGCGCATCTCCCTTTTAAAGCACCATGGACAACTTTGGGCATTCTACATGTGTCCCCTCCCTTTTCAAGTCGTAATGGCTTTGTCCAGTCTTGTCGCCACTTCCGATGCACCTCAAGCCCCTCCTGACAGAGATATGTAATGCACCACTGGAGTCACCAGCTGACCATCTGTCATGGCAGAAGTAAGTTAATCAGGGAGCTCAGCCTACAGAAGCGAATGAAGAAATAAAGTACCTGAACTCTAATTCCTGTGTTCCTGCATAGCATTTTACGGAGGTGCAATTTAAGGTGTATGTGCTGCAAAATAAAAGAGTACAGATCTCAAACTGATGATGTGATTGCCCTTTTTGCTTAATAAAAAGTAGTTATTTGGCTTTTCATCTGAGGTTATCAATGTGCTGAAATTTCTGTCCTGTGGAAAATCATTATGTCTGCTCTCATGCTGGGGCCCTTGAAAATCTGAACCAATGCACCTTGTGTTGTACACCTGCCCCCATCCCCTTACTTCAGTTTTTCTTTAGCACATGCCAAAGTTTCCTTCTTTTCCTAAAGTCTGGGGTCTGTCCTCTGCTGCTCTCTAATCCTCACTCTCCCCCAGATCTTGACCGTCACTACTTCATGGCCACTACAGCCAAGGCTGCCTCTGATTACCACCTCCCCCAGCACCTCCTCCTGCCACTGACCAGCAGGTTCAGCTCTGCCTCAGCCCTGCTTGGCCCCTCCAGGACCTGTACCATGAAGATATCCCTGACACCCTCCAGAACTCCCCCCGACAGCTCGTGTCCCACTGCATTTCACTCTCAGCCGATGTCAGAGAGGTTGAAGTCCCACAGGAGAAATAGGGTCAGTGGCCAGAGACCGGGAGGCCAGTAACAGCCCCCCATGGTGCCTTCTGTCTCACTGCCCTCTTCTCCAGCCCTGACCCACTTGCTCTCACCCACCCCACAGGGACCCCCCACACCCCAGCTGCTCCCCCACATAGGAGGCCATCCCTCTTCAATGTCCCTGCCAGCCTCTGCTGAGGAGCTTGGACTTCTCCGTCGCAGCACGTTGGTCACACAAGCTGTCCCACCATGTCTCTGTTATTCCAGCAACAACACATGCCATCTGTATGTCCAGTCCCTAGTTATCACAGTCCCTTCCATTATGTTTCTGCCTCTGCCACAGCCTTATACCACTAAAATACTCACAGAAGTGGCTGTCATGAAGAAACATGTCTGTGTGTAGAGAAAAATAATTATTCTGCTTACGTGGTTTTGTGCTTTTGTGCAGACTGATGCTGTTTCCTTAAAAGCCCTTTTATGGTTACAGAGCGCTGTCCATTCTCATAACTCATCACAGACCGAAACCCTCACACAGAAAAATCTCCCAGGTTTGATGGAGCACACACCATTGCCTTCCCCTGATCCATCACAAGCCACCCAGCCACCCAGGATATAGGAGGCAAAAATTTAATTCTGATCTGACAAGAGGGTTTTGGATCTTCCCAGAGCCACACTCCACTGGGTTCATCAATTCTAAGAGGATTATGAGATATTTCGGGAACGTCCCTGGTGTAAGGCAGGCGGGGGAGCTCATGCCATTTCTGATGACAAGGAACAAGGATCACTATCAATCCTTTTCAAATAGTTATCTCAAATGTACTCCCCAGGCTAAATTGCCCTGTGAAGAATTGTTTATAATTATCGAAACAAAATTAAAAACAGAGAAAAAAGATCACAATTAGTTAAATGCTAGTGTTTCCCACCAATTCTTTGACAAAGAAAAAGCTAATGAACTAACTGAAATGTCTCAAATTATTATTAATCAGGCACTATTGGTAGTAATTCTCATTTATATCATTCAAATTAACATTTCAAAATGCTTCTGTTGTAAGTTCACTGTATAGATGATGAAGGTGAAGCACAGAGGGTGAATGTCAGGTCTCTTCCCTATATACAGGGCTGTGCTATTTGTTTAGTCGGGTGGCCTGATTGACCTAATGAAAACATATTGATCAAATCTGCATAGGGGGGGTTGTGAAGGGAATGGACGAACTCTTTCTTTTTTTGGAAATACGAAGCAGGAATGGAAGAACACAGTGTAAAGCTACAAGTGCTCTTCTGCTGCCACTTTCCTTCCCCATTCAGACTCTTCTCTGAGTCCAGGTACAACTCCCTTTTGGCAAAAATGCATATCTTCATACAGATTCCCTGGAACTTCAGCCCATAATAGCTTCATGCTATAACCCTTGCCTTACACCTTTTCTTGGAATTTGACTTGCATTGCTCCTTGACCCCATGAACCTTCTGCTTCAGTGCTTAAGGACGACACAGTCTCTCTTCTCTACGTAGGACCCTATTTGGGTGGGCAGTGAAGTGGTAACCCATAAAAATTGCTGTTCTCTGGCTGACAGCGACAGTCGTAGAGTCATAAAGTTATTTACGTCAGAAGGGACCTTTGGAGGTCACCTGGTAAAGCTGCCATGTCACAGCCAGGCTCACAGCAGCAGACTCTTGCCCACGATGGAGATTCCACAGCCTCTGTGAGCAACGTTCCCAGGTCAGACCCTGTCCTGGGGACCAAATGTGCCCTCTCTGCCTTGCTGCAGTGTCCCCTTTCCCGAGCTGTGTCCCCATGCCCTGTTGGTGTGTGCCTCCTGGGAAAGCCCAGTCCCTTCATCCTTCTCCTCGCCCAGGCAGCAGCTGCTGACTGCCCCAAGTGCCCAAGCCCCATCCCTGGCCACAAACCAGCCCATCTCTGAGACTCCCACCAGACACTCTGGCCCCTTGGGGCACTCAGGCCCTGGCCAGACTTGCTCCAGGCACCTGACATCCATTGTAGTGGGGAAGCCCCGAGCTGGACCTTGGACTGCAAGAGTCGTCGGAGATGTGCGGAGAGGAGGCAGGGACCCCCTCCCCACGACTCGCTGCCTGCACTCCTGGTCCCACAGCCCTGCTGGCAGGCTCTTGGCCACGGTTGCTGCAAGGGTCCAGCCAGCTTCTCACCCTCACCCTGACCCAGAGCCTCTGCAGCGCATCTGCCTTCCCACCTCTGGCTGTCCACCTTCAGGGGCTTCTCCTGCCCAGGGCACGCTGTGGCATTGCCCTTGGCCAGCCTGTGGTGGGTTTCTGTCCATCCCCATCTCCAGCCCCTCAAAGCCCCCTTGAGGGGATGACCACCCCTGTGGCATGCAGCCTGCTGTCTGCATCTGGGGACTGCCTGCCTGCTGCCTGAGGATGCCTCTCGTCCCATTAGCACTGAGGTTCAGCAACGCTGGCTCCAGTGGTGTCCAGACCACTGAGAGCCTCCCAGAGGGCTTTATGCTTGTATTGCATTTACAGCACCTACCTGATGACTGTCATTCATGTGGCTGTCACCCATCCTGTAAGATTTTCTAGCTCTTGAATGACTTGCAGGACTCATATTCTTATCTATATTTCCTAGCAAGCGAGACTTCTTTACAAAGCCTTTGACAATGAAAACAGCACACCAAATGCCAGATTTTCCTCTTACCATTCCCAGACATCCTCACTGTCGCTCCACCTCCCAGACATCTTTAAAGAGGTCGTCCCAAGTTCTTGCATAGACCTGCACTGTGAGGTTTCCACAAAGGAGAGAAAATCCCACGTGGTAGAAATGCCAATTCCTTTCTTCCAGCATAGCAACAGAACTTCTGGGTTATTAGAGACTTTCACTAAGTGGAGAAAATCAGTTCAGCTTTCAGTTAGCCCTCGATTACTTCTGCTTTCCATGTCCACCCTTGTGCATCTCAGAAGGAGAATTGCTGTTTAGTTAAGAAAAGAAGACACATACTTTTGCAATGGGACTTGGGGCTGTTTTTTTCCAGTTATTTCTACAGTGCATATCACTGCAAGTAATAACTTACAAATATTCAAAAGCAACAAGGTTGGCAGTGTGACATCGTTCCCTTTTGAAACAGTAGTCAGGATAAAAATTGTGTCAGTCATAATTTTCTCTAGTCATAGACACTAAGCGGTAATAGTTTCATATATATTCTGGACCACAGTTGTTTGATAGACTGCCGTCAAACAATACTGATGCCTTAGAAAAATAAGCAGAACCAATATTTTTCACAAACTTTACTCTTTTCTGCTCCTGCTCCCTCTATTAGTCAAAATGCTGTTTGTTGATAAGGATTTGATTCCTTGAAAATCACCCATGCCGAAAACTAAAACCAAACAGCTGCGGAGATTAGTGAAAAGCATGTTTTGATAGGAGCTGCGTGTTATAAAAAAGAGGGTATTGTAAGAAACATACCTCGGAAATACATCAAAAGTACACAAAAACTCTAGCTCTCAGATTTTGGATCTGTGTGTACAAGTCCCTAAGCATAGCACTCTTGCCTATATCCTAGCTCCTTCACACTCAGTTTTCCCAAATAATTACTGTAAACACCAAGCCAGCAGACCTTGCCTGGCTGTTGGTCATCCAGAACCCCCTTTGAGACCCCCTGTGTGAAGCAGCACTTACTGCATAGCAATGCTCTGGAGACCCCAGGCAAAATGTTGATATGTAGGGAACCTAAAATAAAAATTTCTGTCCACGTTTTCTATGGTATTTTCTATGTAAGCACAGTAAACAGGATGAATGGCCTTGCATATGAGTTCCTCTCTGCATTTAATAGCCTGAAGTATACCAGCTGCCTAAGTATGTACTCTAATTTCATAAAATATCCAGGAATTATGAAAGATCTAGCCCATAGATGCGGAAACTGTTGTGAACCAACTTAGGTAGATGAGGATAGTCTAGCTGTATTAAGTATAGTTATACACAGTATTTCAATATCTTTCTCTTTTTCTGTATCTGTTAGGAATAATCACAAGACATTTTCCTGTTCACGCTGCCCTGGATCAAATGTATTTCATGCTTATGTGGTTTTGATTTGCTTAAGAACTATTTGCAGGTTTTATTTAAAATCTGCTTTAATCAAAGTGAGTTTTCCTCTCAAATTAACAAATCTTGGATCATACCTCAGCTCCTGAATTCCGGGAACACTGCCTGAATAATTTTAATAAAAAATTTACATGCTTGCTTAGAAATCATTTTAGTCAGAAACAGGTCAACTAGTAACAGAAGCAGGCACAAGGAACTCAGAAAATGAGTGAATAAGCATGTTTCATTTTTTTTCCATTTCAAAGGACTTGTGCCATGCATTTTGTTCAGCTGGTACCAAACCACAACGCAGGTTCTCTCCTGTGGTTCAAGACTTGCCAACTTGAAACAAAAACAAAAGTAAGAAAAAAAAATCCCAAAGAAAAAACAAAGCAAAAGACAAAAAATCCCTCTGCACCACCATTACATTAAGTTTCAATTTCATCAATCCAATGGCATTTATCAAACTGCAACTATGGCTTGCATGTTAGCAGGGCATTTGGTAAAAGATATTTTAGTCCAGATTTGGCCTGATACAATTAGGCAATAGAAGTAATGGCCCATTAATTCTATTAGAGGGAAGGTCAAAAGGGAGACATTAATCCGCATGTCATTTCAAATTATGTTGTGAGTGACAAGAGTATTCCGAGTAGAGCCAAAGAAATATTTTGAGGCAAATAACTGAATTTGCTGGCTCAGGCCAGTCTCCCACAAATGGGATAGCAGGTTCCTGGCAAATTCTGCTATGACCCCTCACCACGCACCTCATCCCACCAGACTTACAGTGTCTCTGAGTGGCACTCCCTAGCGTGGTGGTGTTTTCTGATGTGCATGGGATGTGCCGTTTGCTTGCTGCAGGAATCCAGAAACCAGGGGTCGTGTATGTTCTCGTATTGCCTAGACAAGTTCTGATTCTCATCAGCCTCTCACACGCACATGCCGCGTCAGACGTTGTTCAGTTACGGTAATGCATACAACCCTTACGGACAGTGCGCACTCCAGCCCCCCACCACACAGGCAGACGGGCACACAGAAAACATATTATAAATTATTTGGAAAAGTGGGACTTACAAACCAACCAGAAAGAAAATTCTTTAAGGGACTTATGTGGAACTTCAGGCAGGTAGAGGCAAGTCAGCTCTTGTATGACCAAAAAAGCAGATTGACACTGCTAATAGTGCTGAGACCCTGGGCTAGGCATTAACTTTTAGGTCTACTTTCCCAATGAGGACAGGAAGCAAAAGCTCAACAACTGTTCAACATGCTGCCTGTGCTGATCAGCTGTGTCTCTTTTCTTGTAACATTTATGATACAATGCTGATGACAAAGCAAGTTCAACAGATTTTTTTTTTCTACAGCTATCATAACAATTTTTGCAAAGGTTTTTATGAAGTGTAATTTAACATCTAAATGGCTACATGGGTGGTAGGATAGCTGTGAAAACAGCCTTCCCGCTGGGATTGTAATTATTCAGTGCTTTGCAGCTTTGCATTTCTTGTCCTTTCAGTCACACTGCTTGATAAGAAAGATTGGCTGTTCAGCTGAGACATGCCTTAGGCAGCGTCCTCTGTGATATGTTTAGAAAATGACTGCAATGACATTATAAAAAAGGAAATTTTAAAATTTGTTGTCCAGGGTGTTAGTTCAGGTGAATCAGGATTTTATTATTACAGTATTGTATGCTAGAATAACATGGGGTGAGAGTGTAAGGGAGGGAGTACGCAAGACTGAAAAGAATGGACATTTTACAATATCAGGCCATTAGAGAGGCATCATATCCTTGAGAACATATGCTTTTAAGTTCAAGCCCAGGAATGTGTCCAGAGAAAAAAAAAAAGTATTCATTTTTTCAAGCTTCAATACCCAGTTGAATCAAAGTCTACAATCACTGGAGACACCAACTTGGTACCAGAACAAAAGAACAGGAATTCAGGGGCTTAAATTCCATGTGAATCCCCCCAGGTTTTGGGGAGCAAAGATCACATTCCTAGGACACCTGCCTCAGCGGCTATCAACACTCTTTCCCTCCTTGTAATAGTCCCAGCAACATTACAGATTTGGGATGCGGGGCGGAACAGGGCATGTCTAGAATGACTTCGGTCTTGCTGATAGGGAACTGTTCAGTGTTACGTCTGAAACCCAATCTGCGTGAAAAACAAGCCCTTCACCTCCACATATCATTGGAGGTGGAGCAGGTTGTATTTGACCCAGGCAGCATCCTTAGAACGCAGGAAAGGGCAGAGCTGTCCCCTACACATTAGTCCAGCGGTTACTGGCCTCTGTAGGCTGAGAAAGGCATCGCCAGAAGGACGCAGCTCTCTTCTCCCAGAGACTTCTCCAAAAGGAAGGGAAGAAATGTACCCGTCCTTTTGAAGCTGTTCGTTTGTGCAGTACTTGCTTCTCTTAATATGCTTTTCCCAAAGATGAAAATATCCAGTCCTGTACAGTCACATCAGTCAAAGTCATTGTTCTTTTGGTGCTCAGCGAGACATGCAGGATTAATTAACACTTCACTGCAACCCTGAAATCCCTTAAGATTACTATAGCCTAGAACTGATGGAGAAAAATTTGCTTAATTCCATTCAACTAACTGTTGAAAACAGTTCTCTTCCAGCAGAGAACATTCATATTTAATATACTTCCCTCCTTTAACCTGCACTACCAAACTGATAGTGCATTATTTATGGGAAAGTATTAACTTCTAAAGGGTTTGTTTTGTTTTGCTTTGCTTTGTTTTGTATTGTTTTGGTTAGTTTTATTTTGTTTTGTTTTGTTTTGTTTTGTTTTTACAGCAGACAATACATTTAGATCCAAATAGCAGTAGATTGAATATGATTTTATTAGAAGCCTGAGGAGGCTTGAGTTGTTTTTAGAAATTGGTACATCACTTGGACACACGCCAGAGTATATTATTTAAGTATATACTATTCCGACTGAGGATATGCTTAACTATGTTGAATTAGGACCTTAACTGATGAATTAATATCTATTAAAGTGTGAGAGATTAACAGGGCCTTCTCTATTATTCTGCCTTTTGTCACTCCATCATAACTTTACACCCTCTGACCCACCCAAAACCAGCCTAAATGTAGTGACATTTTCAGGAAAAGAAACAAGCCTGCTGAGTGTGTTGGAGGCTGCTGATAGCTTGACTTGAAAGCACTTGAAAGCAGTGAAAGATACAAATAAATGCTTCCATAGGAATTTGACTGCCCCTGTTTGCATCTGAATGATCATCAAAGCGTCTGAGAAACCTCCTTTAGCACTATAAGTTAAGACACTAAGAAGCTCAGTTAAGTCATCCAGACACATATTAACTGGCTGAGTAAATGCAATACCAGCACAGAATAAAAATTAAAAAAAAAAACAACCAAAGAAACGAAAAAAAAAAACCAAACCAAAACCCAAATCCCAAGAATATTTTTACCACTTTTGTTACTGATGACCTCAAAAGAGATTTGTCCAATTAAATACTACATCCAAATTAGCAGCAAGATTTACAAAACAGAGTGACAGAGTCCAGTGTAAAAGAAATTAGCAAATGAATCAGTGTGTTTTGAAAATTCACCACTAATTATCTGGTTTATAAAAAAAAGACTTTCAATTAAGCAAGGACTAAAATTTCATTCAATTTGCCTAACTTCTTAGGTGGTAATTAGCAGAAGGGGTTTACTTTTAAGAGTTCTATAAATCTTGAACACCCAGGGGCTACTCAAACACTTTGAAAACATAACTTTACCTTGATCGTTGTCTCCCATGCCAATGGAGACTATATAATTATTACTATCTATTACTACTGTATTATTGCTACAGTAATATATATATACTATATCTACACCATAAAATAATATAGTAATATATAAACCACATATTGCTATATATTGTTATATAGTATTACTACATAATGAAGTGGACTTAGTGGGAAGCTTTTCACAAAACTTGGTTTTATACACAATGTCAGTTTGCTCACTCCAAACCCTTTCAGCTGAAACACAGCTAACGTTTGAACTGCTGGTGAAGCCAGGAGGTGGCTTTAATGGATCAGGGCCTAAATTACATGAGAACTAAAAGCCTGAACTTTCCAGGGAGACCTGTGAAACAGACTAAACTGTAGATGTGAAAGGAACCACTCATGAATACAGGGCATGTGTCCTAAGGATCTCACTCCTCAGCAGCTGTGGGATTGAGAAGAGTATCAGCTCAACTGGGCAGCGGCAGTGACACTATCTGTGGAACCCCCACTTTGTTCTCCAAAATATCATGGTATCGTGTTTTTCTCCCATGTTCTTTCCACTCAGGGGGTGGGGATGGGAGGAGTAGGGGGGCAGGATTTGCTTTAAACCTCAATTATCTGTAAAATTCTTGAAAATTTGGGGGGTTGGATGTGAATTTAAGTAAAAATTTCTAAAGCCTTCTTTATGGATAGAAAGCAAATCTTCATGGACACTTCAATAAAATTAAATACTACTATTAAGTAAGCTGCATAATAATGGAATACTTTTCTAAATTTCCAAATCCTGGAAAGATTCTACAAATATTATTTTTAACCACAGTCCATTGGCATGAAAATTTACAAGGAACAGTAAAGGTCTTAGTCATTAGTCAGTTGAAAAAAATCCATAATTTCCTAATGACATGAGCTAAAGTATACTGGGTTTATTACATTTATAGGCAATGTATGCAGTTGAGCAGTTCTGAAAAGACCATATTTGAGGTTTTGACTATTCATACTTGATTTACTATACAAGATTAATTCTACGTTATATTTTTTTTTATATATCATTATAACACCCTTCCATGAACAAGATTAGAAGGTAACATGTTGTGATTATGCAGGTGTTGGAGAGAAACAGGTAATTCTTTCCCTGGGAATTTCTAGTATATGTGTTTATTGAAATTTTTAAGCAGACACAGTCACCATCTGAGCAAAAGAAAAGGCACACCAAAAAAGCACCATATCATTATTTTGTTTTAATTGATGTAAATGCATGTGACAAAACAAGCACGGACAGGTGGAGAAGGAAGACTTCATAGTCCACCTCAGAAGATCTTCCCTCAACATACCATATGTTCTGAAAACCCTACACAAAACTACATCTTCATGGACAAAACAAGTAATTGCTTGCACTGGTACTGAGGCCTGTGGGTATAAAGGGCAGTAGAAGATCTTACACTATATAACTAGTCAGGTGAAGGGTACAACTGACTTTGATTTCCAACAATGGCATAGAACCACAGTACCATATTGTAGTGGGTTGACCCTGGCTGGATGCCAGGTGCCCACCAAAGCCGCTCTATCACTCCCCTTTCTCAGCTGGACAGGGGGGAGAAAATATAACAAAAGGTTCGTGGGTCAAGATAAGGACAGTTTAATAAAGTGAAAGCGAAGGTCACGCGCGAAAGCAAAGAAAAACAAATTATATTATTCTCTACTTCCCATCAGCAGGCGATGTCTAGTCACTTCCTGGGAAGCAGGGCTTCAGTACGCGTAGCGGTTGCTCCGGAAGACAAAAATGCCCCCCTTCCGTCTCCCTTTACTTAGCTTTTATATCTGAGCTGACGTCATATCGTATGGAATATCTGTTTGGTTAGTTTAGGTCAGCTGTCCTGGTTAGGACCCCTCCCAAGATCTTCCCCTGCCCCAGCCTGCCATTGAGGGGGGGGCAAAAATGTTGGAGAGACAGCCTTGATGCTGTGCCAGCTCTGCTCAGCAGTAGCCAAAACACTGGTGTGTTATCAACACCTTTCTAGCTACTGATGCAGAGCACAGCACTATGAGGGCTGCTATGGGGAGTATTAAGTCCATCTCAGCCAGACCCAATACACATATCTTTAATCAGAATTGACACTGAAAAATCATAAGTTGCTATCATCCTTTAACTATTTTTCAGCAGTAAGACAAGATTTCAACTCAGCAATTTGTCTTTTCTGCCTTTTCAGATTTCACCAAAAAAGTTTCTTGCTGTTTAACTTTAAATAATGCAGCAGTGAAGTGGAATCATATATCATGTTCATTCCATTTAGAGTGATTTATAACCTGAGCTGAAAATTAAATAAAAATGTTCTATATTTAACATGTATTGATACTGGTTTTACTTCTTGCACAAACTAATTCTTACTCCCAATAAGTTGTATTCAATCCTATTTTCCACTTTATTGACCTTTTAAAGTACCTGTCATGATTAGTAATCAGAGGAGGTTCTTTTTTTTTTTCCAGACAAGACTGAAAGTGTGCCCATACAAATTTACTATGATTCAGGGGAGATGGCCTGTTAGTTCATTTCCCAAATGCATGCTTTGGTGTTTTCTTTATAACAAAACCAAACTAATGTCTTGCCAGAATACTCAAGTAATTCAACTATTTTATCATTAAACTGTATTTGTATTCTGTTACTGGGTGTCACTGGTGCTATGATACTATTAAGAATAGAGATGTGTATTTTACTGTACGCATCTGAGCAGCATCAGTAACAGCAGTGACACCAGTTACAGACTTAGAAGCTCTCCATGCACTAACTGCAGCTAGATGGATTATCTTTGTCTCTTATACTATCATGGTAAGTACATATAAAAATAATGCAGATGGACATCTTTGACTTCTTTTTATCATAATTGAATGCTGTTCAGCAACATTTAAAGTAAAAGGAATATCATTCCTTAGCTGAGGAGCCATCTGAGAAAGGGTTGACCTATATCCATTACTTCATGTCCCATTTCAGTTTTTAACCATCAGTTCACTCAAGGCTTCAAGACTTCAGCCAGTCTTTGTCAGAGGTCAGGCTGAGATCTAATATGGGACAGTACTCCACAACTTTTTCCATAAAGGTTTTTTTTTACTTCTGAAGCACAGTATCCTGGACACCAACAGAAAGATTCAGCTGATGTATTTTAGGTGTATGTCAGCATGTTTACGCCCAAGAAAGGATTCTGAGTTCTCTTGTGTACTTTCCCTTCTAGTATGTTTAAAGAAGTGACAGACACACATTCTTTTCCTGTTTTTCTTTTTCCCTTACAGCTATCTATATGTTTACAATTAGTTTGCATCCACTGATTCTTCCTAGTAATTACAGAGTTACTGCAAGTCCAACTACAGAAAAACAAAGCAAAACAAGATAAAGAATTCATTGTAGTTGGGATTCCTTTAAATTAGGAATAAATTATTTTATTATACATATGAGATGGAATAGCTTGGACATTATGGCAGTTTTTTGAAATTACGTGCTTCTGGATGGCTTGTTTGTTTGGTTTTTTTCCTAATAGTTGTAAAGGTTTCAGCTAACAAACAACAGTTGATATCCATCAGGCTGATCAAAAAAAGTGAGTTAAGTGATCTCAAGAGCCAGTTAATAGTCTGATTCTTTCTTATTTTATAACAAGTTTATATAGTTACTGAAATAATTCAATGTAAGAATTATTCTTCTCTCATTCAACAGTAATAGATAGATTTTACACAGAGGAAAGAGCATAAAGTATGCAATAAACAGTTGGATTTTCTTCTTCAGGATGACATCTCCATCTACCCGAGATGTAGAACAGCAACAGTAATACCAAAATAATAACTAAGACATCTCTTCCTAAGGCATTCAGTCATTTAAGGGTGAGTTTCTTAATCCCTAGAGGTTGTTCCAAAGGTTTCCAAGTTCAGAATAGTTTGGAAGCCTTCTGTATACAAGCTTTACGTGTTGTAGAGCCTTAGTAGAAAAACATTCCAGCTTTTATTGTTTGGATTTTTTCCTGACTTCTGGACTGCAAACATGTTTACCTGTGGACTACTGATCTTGTTTCTTTGCATCATTTTTCTCCAATACTGCCATCAACTGTGGACTGACAGGTGCTTGGGGATCACCTTCTGCTTCAGGCAGCTGTGTACGGCAGCTGGTTGTAATCTTTTCCAAACAACCCTGAACTTAGCCAACAGCCATCCTCACAACCTAGAAGTAGCTATCAGACCAGTCAGCACCATCTAAAAGAAAGCACCTGCCAGGTCTGCTTAAGCATTATATGAATGACAAGTATTGACCCAGAATAAATGCTTCCTCACCTCGTTAAAAGACCCATTGAAGAGATTTTTTTATTAATCTTGATAACAATCCTTCCTTATGTTGTTGTAGAATTCATAGCACTTCACAAATCCGTCTTCTCATGCTAAGAAAACTGCTTCAGTTTTCTATCATTTGTTCTCTCTTATTCAGTGAATAAACCACCTCTTCATGTTAATAGGGATTTGAATTAGCACTCTTTACTGTACACTTTGGTTTCTCTCAAGACTTTTCAGTATCATTTAAGATGTGTTTATTCTTCTAAATAAAGAAAAATGTGTTCTCCTATGAAACAACAGGCTTATATTCCTTTTAATTTATTTTTCTTTGTAGTTAAATCAAATGCAATCTAAAATAGATTTGAATCTGACAAAATTAAGAAAAATCAGTCTCCAGTAAAATGATGTGTTGTTAGAAATGGGAGGACAAAAATGTGCAAAACCCAAAAGTATTAGGGACAAAATTTGACTTCAAGTCAGGCAACAAATGGTGGGGGGTGGGAGGGGAGGGAAGGGGGAGGAAAAGAGAAAAGTGAAAAATTTAATTTGGTCAGTTCAAAAAAATTATGTAATATATTGGGTGCAATGTATTTTTTTTAGCTCTAGCTTGAATTTTAAAAAGACACGGTGAATTCAGCTTAAAAGTGGCAAAACCAAAACCAATTTCACATTTCCTAAATGAAATGTTTTCCTCCTGTCTTTTTTTTGTAGAACAATACACCAATTTTAACCCATGCTCATGCATTCCTTTTGACACTTGAGATTATATTTGATCAAACAAAGCTCATCTATCCTATGGTTTACTGACCCTTGTTTTTAAAAATTCTTTTTTACTCATTTTATTTACTATATTGTGTAAGTATGGAAAGGTTTGAAATATAGAATGCTGCTTTTTACAACAGAAAAGGCTTACCTGCAGCTGAACAAACAATTGACTGCAAAGTTAATCATTAACAAAGGCATACTTTTATGCTAAATTGTGGATATATCTTTTAAATGGCAGAGCAATCATAACCTGTCTTAACAAATGTTAATATAAATGTAAATGTTGGTAGATACAGCTCTACTCTCGTTTGGAAAGTGATCAATTAATGTAGCAAAGAACTTTGAAATTTGGTCAGCTCATGACATCAGCCAGCGATTCCTGTTTCTGCAATGATGTTGCCGAAATCCGGAATAAAACTCCTTAACAGCAATGAGAAGTTAAGAAGCAGGCACTCCTTTATTGCAGCACCGGGCACACGGGGGATCGCTCCACCTATCGTGTGCACCTGTCTAGTCTAACTGTGCAGGTTAAATATACACCTGTTATACATATTCACTAAATTTCTGGAAAATGTTATACATAATCATTAACTTTCTGATAAATCATTAGCATATGTAAATGTCTCTTCACGCAGGTGCAGTGAAGGTCTTTGGTGGTCTTCAGGAGCCCTGTGGTGGTGTTCCATAGTCTCCCTCACCTGTCCGCTTCTTGACCTCTCTTAGGTGATTCTGCGCAGTATGATTCTCACCATCATCTATATTAGTTTACGTAAAAATGCATACTATGTCTATTCTTAAATTTAACCTTTCTAATAATTGGCCCTTCAGTCACACCATCTTATTAATATTCTTATGTTAAAACAATCATTGGTTAATCTCACTTAACTCTACTGATTGAAATCCTCGATAATTAGATCGAGGTGGAAAGGGTAAGGGGTTTCCAAGCAGCAAACTGGTGTCCATAATGGTTTCCTTAGTTTCCTAAAACAAAACACTACAAATCAACAAATCTTTGTCAAAGTTTCTGTGGTTCACTGATTTTAGACAATACTTGAATTCTTATGGTTACACACAGTACATTTTCTAAAGTTCCTAAGTTCCTATGACTACATTTCAAACTTAACACTCCCATACCTATGCTTCACAATTTTCTACTACTTAATCAAACCAAACTCTTTTATATAATCAAATTTTAATTTCTTTATCAAAATATTTGCAACAATGATGCCCTAAATGTATTATTCAAAGTGGTAATTTACGTGGGTTTGAGGACTGAGAACATCAAACAATCACATTCGTTGGATCTGTGAGCAAGACACATTAAAAATTCAAATTCCAGTGATATAATTCAGAGATCTGGTGGTGAAAACATAGAAATATCCCAGGAACACACCTGATATCTTATTAGCATGTCTATAATAAAAAATGTGAGGCGGTCACACAGCTATGGCACCAGCGTCCCACAGCCCTTGCTGGCTTAAGCGCATCTTTCCCCCTGCACACTCTCTCCAGTACATGGGGTTCATAGCTTATGTTTCAAGGGTGCTCAACCACTTAAACAAGCAGGTGCAAATCCATTAACCAGCGAGGAGTTATTTTCCCAGCAGAAAAGCTATGTTATTTTTAGAGAAGCCATCAGCAGCACACAAAATTTTTTTTTAAAAAAAGCATGTCTGTCTTGTACTTGCAATACTTGTCTAGCTGAACGTTTGTGAGCATATTCAAGTATCTGAGGAACTTTAAAAAGTTCCAGGTGGCTCTCTCGTGGGGTTCTACCTCCTGTTCCAGACGGCTAACAAACCTGCTTCTGCAAGCAATAAAAGTCTTCATTAAGAGATTTCTTCCGTATTACTTCTTCTGAAATTCATTGCTGAAAAATATGTTTGGATGATAGCCACCCATTTTCTAAATGCACTTCCCTTTGAATAGAGGACTGCAGAGGTTAATGAATGGCTGCTGCTTACCATGTGCTTACCATCCTGGACCATCCATCCACAGTGGAGGCTATGAGCTGTGTCCAGCCATCACTTGGGACCAAGCAGGCTGATGAAGAAACTCACCATTTGTCCTCTGAGATCTGGATGAGGTCACCATCCTGCAAAGCCAAAATTGCTTCCAGGGGACTTATGGCAAAAAATCCTGCAGACTGCTTTTGCACAAAACCCAGAACACCTAATGTGCACATTCAGTATGTACTGTCCAACGCAAAGAGAGATCTTTGGTCCAGAGCAGTTAACGGCAATTCAGAGGAATTAACAGTACTAGATATCTTTCACATCGCATGGCTCTTGTACTGCTTCAGGCAATCCCTATATACCCTGGAAAGCACTTTGGAAGGCTCTTGAAAGTGCTCCTGAATTGAGGCCACGGAAAGCCTTTCCAGAGCAGGAGCTTAATGAGTCAATATTGGTTTCACGTTAATGCACTGTACATAACTGCTGCATTTTCAATTGTAAAGCCATCAACAGTCACTGTTGAAATTGAAAGATTACTAGCAAAGGATTTAAATAAGGTCACTGTGTCCACGTGAAAAACAACAAACAAAAAAGATATGGCAACATGAAAGCAGCTGTTGATTACACAAGTAGAAGGAAGCTGTTGCTAAGGAGTACTAAACTTACTGAATTAATCTTTCTAAATGACATATTTTGTCAGAAAAACAATATAAAAGAGAAGAGTTGGTTTGGGCATTAGCTCAAACTCTGTGTATGAATATGTACGGATACACATATATGAATATAATCTTCCACTTCTTCTGCACCCCACTGCGCAGCCCTTACTTCAGGCTGGCCTTTCCCTCTCCTTTCATCCCCACTTTAAGTTGGCTTCAGCACATCTAGCAGAAAAACCCTGTTTTGTTCTTTTATAGCGACCTCTCAACCATCATTGTCATGTAAATGTTAGGGCTGTAAAGGGGATGTAAGGTCTTTAAACTTTCAGTGAGCCAAACTACCAGAATTTTTTTGTGAAGAATTCCCTTGCATCATTTTAAAAGATGATGCAGATTGATTTCATAAAGCTTTCAGGATCCTCCGCTTTGGCTATGTTTGTAAGAGCAGTGCTTAGGCAATTCTTGCATTCTTAAGACCTTGAGTTTGCATCATCAGATATGTGTTGGGTTTAGATAGCATCTAATTCATCCTCATCAGGGGGAAGCTATTTCTCAGAAAACTGTCTTCAACATTTTAGAAGCGTATTCTTTCCCAGAGAAATAAGATGAGTCATATTCCTATCTTGTACAACTCAGGGAAACAAACAAACAAACAAACAAAAAACAAAAACAAAGGGAAAAAACCCAACCAAACAAACAAAGCATCATCAGTTTAGCCAGGGAACATTCAATTAATTTTTAAGATAAATAGACATCAATGTCTCTCTGCATCCAGTCCTCAAAAAATGCACAGCCATGCTTGCTTCTGTGATAATGGTGAGTACGGCCACAAACCAGGTAGCAAGTCAGCAGTTTGATAGATCATCAGAGTTGTGTTTGTCAAAGGAAATTCATATGTGATGGAGGTGGTTAGATGGCATTCATCAACTAAAACAAGAAAATCACCTGACTTCTTAATTTGCTTTGGTTAGAAAATTAGGAATTTGGATAAATACTGTTTGGTTATATCCGAGAGATGCACGTATTTGCCAAGAGTCCAGACCAACCATTTATAAGCAAAAAGAGTTTGGCAATTTGTGTGTCTCCCTTCCTTTCAGAAGTAGCGTAGGCGACTGTCACGCAGCTCAGCCTCACCTTGATGAGGCTGGTCCAGGTGTGACCTGACCTACTGCTTTGCATTCCGGTGCTTGACCACGCTCCTGCTTGGGCCTGCCCCTGTCTATTGAGAGCAACCTGCATCTGTATCTGTTGCCGGGCTGTGAAGGACTCGGCGGGTCCTGAGAGCTCCTGTGGGACTGCTGGCACTGTCTGCATTGACGCAGTCAATTGGGTCAGTATTCACCCATGCAGAAATCAGACCCAGGTTTTAATCCCTAGCTCTAGGTGGGTCGTCCCATACAGGCCAGAAAGTACATTTGTGGTCCGGTAACATTTTGACCTGAAACATTCTTAAGAGCTCTGATTTGCCACAAAAGCATGCCTTTGAGAATTATCCCTCAAATATGTTTTTCATGATCCTTATTTGAGGCACTCGACTTTTTCACAGAATAATAGCAGACAGAAAATCATGGAAAGGAAATAATGAATGCTATTTTTCCAAGATGAATTCATTAACCTTTATAATGCATACAAGATTTAATTGGCCAAGTGCCATACTAGTGACCTGAGCAGCTTTTAACTCCCAACTGTGAAAACTTTTCTTGTCAGGAATAGATGAAGCTGAGCAGATCAATTTTAAACGTGGCCAAGTACAGTGAGACATTTGGAACCAGGCATCTAAACAAGAGGCTCTATTTTAAAATCTGCTGAGTATCTGTGATTATTATTGACAAACATGGGGATTGCAATACTCAGCAGCCCTTGCAATCAAACCCCTTATTTAGGTACCTAGAAGCAGACACAAGTGGTAATTTTCTCTGCACCTTTTTTTATTAATTTCTCCCATATGGTGCTGTCTACAGAGGAAAAAAGTAAAAGATTTTATAGGTTGCAGCTGTGCAAGACTTCACTTAATCTGTAGTACATGAGGCTAACTATCTACCAGCACTAAGTTCAGCAACTGATTTTAATTTAAGTATTTTAACTAAAACTCACTCTTACCAAACTTGGTAGAGGTGATGATCTTGATGAGAAAAGAGCTATCCTGGGATCTGGGTTTGTCTTCTTATTTAATCTTTCATTTCTATTTTTAGTAAAATGGATTATCTCATGCTTTCCAATAAACCTCATAGACCAATAGGGAACAGCAGTTAGAGGAAAAAAAAAAAAAAGGCTAAAAAATGATAACAATTACTTTTTTTTTTTTTTTTCCCACATTTGAGACATAAGCCAGGGTTGTGCTAAAGCATTTGTTTTCTTTACTCCAACTTACAATGCTGGTGTTGCCTAGCCCTAAGTCTTGGTGCGTCTTGTCTGGAATGGAATTATGCTTTGATTTTTGCTAAAATGATACACCACAAGTTAAAGATGAGTTTCAATTTTACCTTACCATGCTGACAGAATTAAGACTCTCTTAAAATTCCGTTTCAATTTAAAACAAATGCTGCACAAATTGCTGGTTTGGACATCAAAAGTTTGATGGTACTTGCTCAATGGAAGTAACATTTTCAGGGGGGAGATTCTTATTCTTGAGAGGGACCGTTTCTCTGGTCGATGTTTTCACCTTATGTTCTTGTCTTTACAGAAGGTCTTTCGTAGCAACATACAGAAAACGTAACACCAAAGCAGAAATGCTTTGTTTGCAATGTGAAGCAAAATTTTAGGTTAGTAATTGCTCTTACCTAAAGTGAATGTGTTGTAACAAGGGCTATTTGTTAGTTTTCAGAACTATTTTCTGAAGGATCCGAGGCCAGACAGCTGAGCAATTACACAAAAATTGGTTGCTCATCAACAATGTGTCTCACTTCCATCCAATCATTTCAATTTATATGAAGTAAAATGCTTGCTTTCACATTTGTAGAAGTTATTTGCTACAGAGCCATTAGAAATTGGATAGCCAGGAGGACGTATATCTGAGGTTGTAGTGTAAAACTAAAGTAAATCAAACATTGCTCTCTGTGATTATTCAGCAACACCTAATTCCAGTGACTAAAGTTCTTGTTACAGCAAAAATAATGAAATTGGAATATACAACAATCAGTTCAAATCTAGAGCCAGTATAGCCCAGAGGATCAGTGTTCAGTTTGTAAATGTGCCCGATACCATAAATGAAGCCAAGAAAAAACTGCCTGGTGGGATGAGGTTCTGACTGTCCTCCCCCACTGTTTGCAGTGTCAGTTCAGTTTAACAACTTGTATGGATACCCTTCAAGGGGTGGTTTTAGGGTGCTGTAGTTTACAGCTCCACTCAGGCAATAGCTTGCCTCTGTACTTTCCGGGTCATGTTGGAGAGCATCACTTCTGCACTCCAGCCACAAAAACATGATGTTTAGATGTTGCATAAACATTCTATTTTGGTTTTATCTTTTCTACCATGAAAAAAAGATTAATTCTGAATATATTGTCATATTGTTCTCATTCCACCAAGAGCAAACAACCCTCTTCCTCCTCCATGTTTAAAATCTGGGGAAAATTGAGTTAGTTTCTCCACTGCTTTGTGCTTGTGGTACCACTTCACTCTTCACGTACTGCATACAAAATAGACACATACTACATACAAAATAGCATCCTGCTCTTATCAAATAGTGTTAAAGAAGAGCCTAAAGGATGTTCATGGCAGCAGTTGAATAAATCCTGGACTCACTGACATAAAGAGAAAAAAGTTTCAATTGTATTCAACACAACTGTTATCCCACCCTGCATTTTTAACCAAAATTTTTCCCCAGTGTTTTATTTCTTATTGCATTTGTATTTTATTTACAGTTCTGCCAGGTCACATCACATGAGTCCTATGAGTACAAGCCAATGGTTCCTTACTTCAAATGCACAGTTGTCTTACTCTGGGTCATCTTAGTTCTCTTCTAAAATTACTTATTTATTAGCAATAACAATATTGCTAGATACAGCACTAGAAAAAAAAAGAAATACACAAAATGCTGGTGTTCGATCACTAATATACACCTGAAAATCTTGTCTACAGAAACTAGCTACCCCAGATACCCTGTAAATGACTATTGCAAAGATCATCTAGGAGTTTTGGGGCTTTGACTGTTTATTTCCTAGCTGATTAGCCATTGTTCTCTGAAAGGATTATCTTTCACACCTTTGGTATCTTTTCTTTTCAAGTCTATCTAGAAGATTGAAGAAAGCACATTACCTGTAATGAGATGAAATGTATTGCTCATGGCTAAAAGGACCACTTTGAAGAAGTTCAGAGGTAAGATATTTCAACCCTTTGCTAAATGAACGAGTGTTCTAGTCCTTAAAGTCATTTCTAAATATTAAGTGCTGGATATAAAAATGAGATCAGGCATGTCACAGGCAATCTACCTTTGATAGGATACAAAGACTCTATGTGTGGCGCTTGCCACAACACCCCCTTGGCATCTTTCAGAATGTTTGTCTTTTGGGGTTTTTTGTTTCACTAGAAAGTTTTCTTTCCATGTATCGTTAGAATGTATGTTAATACTCATGTTTTATCTAATCAATGAGCCAAAATTCAGGGGGTTTGTAAGTTACTTCTTTTAAGAAACACAGGGTGTGGGAAACAGCCTATATTGTGGATAATTTTTTCCATTTTGTTCAACCCTCTTCATTTATCAGAAGTATGAACAATAGTGTTTTCTTGAGCATGGAAGTAGTCAGCCTATGGAATATAAATTTTCTGCTTAAATTTCCAGGTTTCTTTCAGGTAACAAGTCACTGAGGAACCATGTTTCTCGGCTCTTCTGAGAGCAACAGTGTCATTGCTTATCCAGGCTGCAACTTTGGTGACAATGTCTTTTTCCTTCTTCCCATTGTGTCCCTCCTGCCTGCCCTCCTCCCACCGTACCAGCCCCTCAGGTGAACACCTTGCAGTGAAGTCTCTGGGTGGGTGGACAGACAGGCAGCTTCACCCTCTGCCTCTGTTTGGGTTTGTGTCTCCTCTTGTTTCAGCTGGGTACAGCTCCTGGGGTGGGTGCAAAGGGGGAGAGAAAGGTCCTTCAGAATGTATTCTTGCGATAAGTATGTTATCTTTCCTCCCTGACAATGTGTTAGCAATGTTATCTTGTATGCATTTGGTAAATCAAGAATAATTTACCCCCGCCTAGCTGGAATGAAGGGTGATTTCAAAGTAACTGTCCGACACCAAGGCATTATATTTCTATAGGATCACTAAAACTGGAGTATTTGAACACCACAGGACATGAATATGTTTCGACAAGAGACCAAAGGACGATCGTGATACAGTTTCACTAAGGTGCAGGGAACAGTTTAGAAGTCAGTAACACAATGTGGCAGGCGTCTTTTATCAACAGCGTCACTCAGCTTAATTCCCTGGCTTACAGCAGTCTTTCACGGGAATACTGAATTTCTGGAGGGTTGGGTTTGGGATTGTTTGTTTGTTTTGAGGCGGGGTGTTTGTTATGTATGAATTGAGATTTTTCTTTTGCATAGAAGTGAGAAGACAAATAATTTTACACACAGAGAAATGAAGTCAAGTAAAAGTTTGCAATGCTGGAAAACTCTAACTTGCCTTTTCCTTTTTTTCCTTAGTTTGTACATTGAAATTTTTACAAACCTTGGTGAAAATGAAGTAAAACTGCTCAAAATAAAGTAATTCCATTTTTTTTAAAGGACAGTAAGAATAATTTTATGAGCCATATGTCATCATAAAGAGCACAAAATCATCAGGAGATGCTTGTTTTCACTGTCATGTCTCTTCTACTTGAACCTAAATATTTGTTTCAATTTAGGATTCTTGTTAAATCATTTTTTGAGCACTGTAGGCTTAAATAGTAATTTTTCTACTAGTTAATACTGAAATCCAACAGGACCATCAAAATTGCAAAGCAAAAAAAGAAAATTGTGTTAGCTTAGACACAATGAAGGATTAAAAGAAATATATTTTATTAATTTTTTCTAATTTAACTTCTTAATCTTTTTAGAGAAATCCTAAGAAGTGTACTTTTCATAAACTACAGAAACGTTGTTGACTATTAGGTAACTATATTTTGAGTTACTTTTCTGAGGTTTAAAATTTGATCTTAAAACAAAAATAATAGCAACCTCAAATGTGAGAGCATACTTGCTTTTTAAAAAAAAAATACGCAAAGCCCACATACACAAAGGTGGCTGCGTCTATTTCCCCTGGAGAACAACAGCCGTCTAAATGTTCTTTAGATGTTATTTCTTGTCAGCTATTCTTGCAGTAGTCCACCCAGAAAACAGTCTTATTTCTGTGGTTTGGCTCAAAAGCCCACAAGCACATAGGGTTACGCTTGTCATAACTCTCCACGGTAATATTACATAAGGTAAATGTGAACTCTTGTTAGTAACTTTATTGAAAGTAATGTGCAGTGCATTATTAAGGAATTGGAACATATATATTTCTAACATTCTTGCAAAGGTTAACATTTGTTCTGAGGAGTGATACATCACAGGCCCTGGAGATGTAACCCAGCTAATGAAGCTATATGGGCTCTTTTATTTATAGAATCAGTTATCTCTTTGTAATATATCTTTTGCTTGTGTCTGTGTAGGCATGTTATAACTTCAGTACTGTTATATAAGATAATATTTTCTGCCTTTTGTCTGTATGGTGAGTTTACTGTGTCTTTTTAAACCTGTGGCACAGAGAAAACAGAAAGTGTACTGGAAGAGATGCCTGGGAAAAATATCATATTGAATCAGAAAGGTAGAATAATCTTTTTTTTTTTAATTTACATTTTAAATATTACTTCCTCTGTTCTTAATTCAAAAAAATGTGTTAGGCTAGATGAAGTGAAGAAACAATTTATGGGTTTTCCTGGTGTCTTAGCAGATGGGTGAAACTGAGGTTTTTTTCTTTTTTCTTTTCTTTTCTTCTTTTAAATACTGCAGTTGATCATTTTATTAAAACAAGCAAGCGGCATTTAAAAAAATCTTCATTTTCCTGAGAAGAATGGAGTAAATGAACCCTGATATGCTAAACATTTTGAGTGTTTGGTCTCTAAGAGGCTTTTCCTGCAATAAGCCAGCTCCCTTATACCCGCTTTATAGAGCGTGTTTTAGCTTGTCCCAAATTCCACATGTACTATTTCGACAGCTAGGGCAGTGGACAGAACTGACTGATTGAAATCGCATTCCTTCTCTTAAAGATGATCTCTTTCTTATTAATTTCCTTGACAAGAAAGACAATGTCACTCTGCAGATAAAGGAAACCCACACCTCCCATCACAGATACCTGTTCCGGTTTAGGAGTCCAACCAAACTCACCTTTGATTTTTCACTTTTTATGACCTTACTAAGGGAGGGTATTGTCTCTACTGCATATTAGCAGGGAGGTATAAGCTCTAATCATGACACATAATTCCCTCAATTGAAGGTAAAATGTGTTTTTTCCCTTCTGTTTATTATTAATGTACCTACCTTTTATTACAAAGCTATGAATACTAGATATAAAATCAGTTGGTCTGCAGAAGTAATTCTTTAACAGGAAATGGAAGTTTTAAAACAGGTAACTCTCACGGATGTAAATAATTCTTTGATCTTTAAAAGGCTTGTAAATAAGGCTAAAATCCTTCAGTAGTATGATTTCTGTATCCATGGTATAAGCCATCACTATATAAGTGATTTATGTGTCAAAGGGTGCAAATCAGAGAGGAGTCTAAGAACTGAAATATATATTTTGAGAAAAGTTGTCCAGTTTATTTTACTTCCCACTTTGGGAAAAAAAAATGGGGGGCTTCATTTGGTTTTGGCAGATTTTCTTCCACAACTGCTGGGAGATTTTAAGTAGATGTTCAGGTAAAGAAAGGCAAAGAAGAAGGCAATGATGGCAATTTTTTATTGCCTGTCAGGCTGTCCTTCCAAGTCACAAGCAAAGGAATATAAATGTCACTTATTATCTCAAAATGTCAGATTACCATGTGTTTCAACTGGAACCAGTATAATCAATTTATACACTTTTTTTTTTTCATACGGCAGTCTAACGTATGCTTATCAATATATGGAAATTTGATCCTAACTGCTACATTCAGTGTACAATGCAGATCTTTGAGGGAAGGAGTTGTTTTCCATCAAAATGTGTTAATGAATGACTTAGCACTGGCTAAGCACTGTGTCATTAACAAGTCTGCTTAGCAGGCATTTCTTGAGAGATATTAGCATTTCTAAAAGTTAGAAAGATAGTAGGGCTTAAAAGGTAATATTAAGGAGAAGAAAAAAGATTGATGTCATAATTATATTGTCATAGAATTCTAGACTCGTTTAGGTTGGAAAAGACCTTTAAGATCATGAGTCCAACCATTAACCTAGCACTGCCAAGTCCACCACTAAACCATGTCCCTAACTGCCACATCTACAAGCCTTTCAAATACCTCCAGGGGTGGTGACTCAACCACTTCCCTGGGCAGCCTGTTCCAATGTCTGACAACCCGTCTGGTGAAGAAATTTTTCCTAATATCCAACCTAAACCTCCCTTGCCACAACTTGAGGCCATTTCCTCTCGTCCTATCACTTGTTACTTGGGAGAAGAGACCAACCCCCACCTAGCTACAGCCTCCTTTCAGGTAGTTGTAGAAAGGGATAAGGTCTCCCCTCAGCCTCCTCTTCTCTAGACTAAGCAGCCCCAGTTCCCTCAGCTGCTCCCCATAAGACTTGTGCTCTAGACCCTTCACCAGCTTCATTGCCCTTCTCTGGACATGCTCCAGCAACTCAATGTCTGTCTTGTAGTGAAAGGCCCAAAACTGAACACAGTATTTGAGATGCAGCCTCACCAGTGCTGAGTACCGGGGGACGATCACCTCCCTGCTCCTGCTGGCCACACTATTTCTGATACAGGCCAGGATGCGATTGGCCTTCTTGGCCACCTGGGCACACTGCTGGCTCATATTTAGCCGGCTGTCAACCAGCACCCCCATGCCATTTTCTGCCAGACAGCCTGCCAGCCACTCTTCCCTAAGCCTGTAGTGTTGCATGGGTTTGTTCTGACCCAAGTGCAGGACCTGGCACTAAGCCTTTTTGAATGTCATACAATTGGCCTTGGCCTGTTGTCCCACAAGTGACGTCAATATACACATAGAGCAGAGGTATTTTATTCCAATTCATGTTTGCGCAAAGATGGGGGCTAGGTGGTAATCCACAAAGCTAGCACACCTCATGCCTAAATGGGCAAGCAATTTATACAGTTCAGTTATACATATTCAATTTCCAAAGTTCTTCCCCAAAACTATTACTGGTAGTCACTTATCTAGTACAGTTTCTATTGGGTTAAAGTTTCCCCGCTTCCAACTAAAGGTACAGTGTTCTTATATTCTACAGCGCATGCTCAAGGAGAGTGGTGGGGGTAAGTCTTTTGGTCCTGAATTGAGTCGGTGGTCGTGATCTCCCCCTGCCGCCTTTACCATTCCTCTAGTTATCAAAGATTTTTGCTGACTTCATGCCTATTAGCAATTTTTCAATTTCTGAGCACCTCCTGGGGTGGGATGTTCCCTTCTTACCAGTCTTGCAGTTCTCCTTCAGGCGCCCAGTCCTTAGCAAGGCATGCCTTGTGTATACAAAAGGTATCTTATTTCACAAGACCTTTGTGGTTTTCTTAGGTAAATCACTCCTTAAGTACATCACTTCTCAAGTACATCTTTTCTTAAGTACATCAGGCCCATCAATCCAGCCTGTCCAGATATCTCTGTAGAGCCTTCCCACCCTTAAGCAGATCAACACTCCCACCCAACTTGGTGTCATCTGCAAAACTTACTGAGGGTGCACTTCATCCTGTCATCCAGATCATTGATAAAGATATTAAACAGATCTGGCTCCAATACTGAGCCCTGGGGAACACCACTTGTGACCAGCTGCCAATTGGATTTAACTCCATTCACGACAACTCTTTGGGCCAGGCCATCCAGCCAGTTTTTTACCCAGTGAAGTGTATGCCTGTCCAAGCCATGAACAGCCAGTTTCTCCAGAAGAATGCTGTGGGAAACAGTGTCAAAGGCTTTACTAAAGTCCAGGTAGACAACATCTACAGCGTTTCCCTCATCCACTAAATGGGCCACCTTGTCTTAGAAGGAGATCGGGTTAGTCAAGCAGGACCTGCATTTCATCAACCCATGCTGGCTGAGCCTGATCACCTGGTTGTCCTGCACATGCCATGTGATGGCGTTCAGGATGATCTCCTCCATAACCTTCCCTGACACCAAGGTCAGACTGCAAGGCCTGTAGTTCCCTGGATCTTCCCTCCCACCCTTCTTGTTGATGGGCATCACATTTGCTAACTGTGAAAGACTGAAAGACTGTCTCAAACATTGTGGTGGGGCAAGTTCTGCATAACAACGAACCCTGCATAACAATGAACCACAGATGAAAACAGGCCCATCAGCACAGACCAGACCGGGACACCAGCCACAGGACAGGGAGGGCATGCTGGAGGGTGCATAGCTCTGTGTTCTGTGTTCTGATGTGCTGAGCAGGGCAGCTCACCATGCATGGCCAAAGATCAGGCAATGGTTATGTCTGCAGGGAAGGAGAAGTTACGCCCCAAACGACTCCAAGCCCACCGACCCATTTCCCAAAGGTTCTGAAAGCACAAACCGTATATGACGCCTAATGAGTTTGAGTGTTCTCCCAAAGGAGGGGCAAGGTGATGATAAAAGGACACAAACTGAAGCCCCATGTGCGCGTGCCCACTGGAACTGGACCTCTAGGCTGGCTGGACCTAGGACCCGGGAAATCCTTCTCCTTTCTTTTCCTCTTTCTCTCTCTGTCTTGCTCTCCCTTTCTTCTTTTCCATAACTCCTACACCTCACCCCTTTGGACATAAAACCATTGACCAAGTCTGGGACTAGGAGTGGACTCAGCCACCCCTAGGCTCTTCTCTGAGGAGTCTAGAAAGCAAGGGGGTCCACTCTGAACCTTGTGACCCAACGGGAGGGCTCTCCTTATTCCCTGAATTGGTGTATATGGTTACCACGGGATACATGGTTTACTGAAGTAGTTTCATGCCAATTCCTGTTGTGAGAGACCACGCCACCTACTGTTATGCCTCCCAAGTTCAGGCTGCTTCTGCCATGAATAAAATGTTTCACTGATCATTTGGTGTCATTTCACCTTAATTTAGCCCGAGGGAATTCTGAACTTAACACGACTCCTCCCTGGTCTGTCCATCCCGGGTCATGACACTAACTTCCAGTCAATTGGGACCTCCCCAGTTAGCCAGGACTGCTGATAAATGATGGAAAGTGGCTTGGTGAGCACCTCTGCCTGCTCCCTCAGCGCCCATGGGTGGATCCCATCCAGCCCCGTAGACCTGTGTGTGTCTAAGTGGTGCAGCAGGTCGCTAACCATTTCCCTTTGAATTATGGGTGCTTCATTCTGTTCCCCATCCTAGTCTTCCAGCTCAGGGGGCTGGGTACCCGGAGAACAACTGGTCTTACTATTAAAGACTGAGGCAAAGAAGACATTAAGTACCTCAGCCTTTTCCTCATCCTTTGTCACTATCATTACAGTCTGGACAGGCATGGAAGAATGAATGTTTTAAAGCTGAACAGAAACCCAAGGGAGATTTGGTTATGAAGGTGACAGTGGATTTTGATCTTCCCTGAAAAGGGCATGATGCTTGCTTAAGAAACAAATTTTTAGCCAAGAAGATGGTTGAAAATCCATTCTCTACAGGGAAAGTGCATGAAAAGAGAAAAAAAATAGGCTTCATTAACTACGCAGTCTACATTTGGCTTTTTTATATCTGAACTGAAAGGGACTTGATAAAATTTTCAAACACTAAGAAATTCTATTTTTATAGATACACCCGTCATTCAAGCATAGATGCTGATTTACTCTTGAAATTCCTGATCTCCTTCTATAAAACTAGTTTGAACATGTCATGAAATTATTTGTCTGGCATCGGTAAGGCTGAGTGTCTGCATTGTTTCCCCACACTGCTGAAATACCTGATCTCTGTGCTTGACAGATAAAGTGTAAGGAAACTCTTATGAGAGACTTGTTAAATAACAAACAAACAAACACATAAATAAAACCCATCAACTACCAGATCTGTGCCCATCTCAAAAGCATTCATGATAACTGTCTTCTTAAGTTCCAAAATAATTGAAAGGGCTTACCACATTGCGTGTTATGTTACAGACTGTCATTACCAAACCAGACACCTTTCTGCAGTAGATGAAATGACCCATTGCAAGGCTGGCTGTTGTGTAGCCTTATGATGCACTTACTACAAGACACTCTCAATTAAAAAGCTTGACCAAATGACTGTAAGCAATGGCACTGTGGTAAATTTGACTAATGCTTTCCACCATTTCATACTGTTTACTCATAGTCCACTTATTAGTTCAAAATAACAGTCACAACTTTAATATTAAGCACTCTTCTCTGTCTGGAAAGGGGGAGGGTTATGTCTTTTTAAAAGGTTTCTAAATGATGCTAAACACCTATGCGATTGTAAGCAGCAATTAATATGTGGATACCTGAAGTTTCCAGAGATCTAAACACAGTATGGACAAACTACCAAAGTTCAAGAGAAGATTTTAGGCACTTCATCCCTATCTCAAGTACTGAAGTCACAAGCAAAATCAGCAGGAGCAGAAGGACTTCAGAGCAATGAAGAAGCTACAAAGAAAATTAGGTACAGCTCCAGAAGAGATGTGTGTCTGTCTGTATCTGTGTATCTGTGTTTGTACGTGGTTTTTTGCTGTTGTTGCTTTTCTTTTTTGGGGGGGTGAGGGGTTAAGGGGGAGTATGTGAAGAAAACTGTAGCCTTTAGCACGAAGAAAGTGATCTTGGTGGTGGAGAGGATGAAGGGAGTGGTCTCCAGGTCCAATCCTAGGGCAGGAAGAAAGGATTTTATGCTTCTAGAGAATATTTGAAATCAAAGTCAAACTCTTCTGTGGGACTGTGGGACTCTTCTTTCCCCACAGGACAGAGATGCTGCATCTGACCCAAGTTCTTGGAGCAGAATTTGGCTGGGGAGTTCAGCTGCAAACTTAACAGCTAATCAGCCCCTTCTGGATGTTAGAGATTTCTTTGCAGTGCCCCACTGCTCATTGGTACAATGTCACTAACATATTTTAGGGGAGGGTAGGAATATTTTGTGCCTGGGAAATTTTGCTCTCAGCACTTTCTTGTTTATTTATCTGCACACACTTGGCACATTTAGATATGAAATTGCTAAGGTACATTCTTGGTAGTGCATGTTATTCTGCATGTGTCACTCAGGTGGCTTTTGTCTTTGGACTGTCCCCCCGTTGCCCTGGATTAATACATAGGAATGATACATTCACTGTGAAAAACACTCCCCCTTTCCAAACATCCCTCCCACCCCAAACTAGGGCTTATTTATAGTAAAAAGTTTTTTAAGACTCAGAATTACGTTATTTCAGGAAAAAAAAAAAAAAAAGAAAATTAAGTCATCATTAAAACAACCATCCTGTATAATCAAATTTCAAGTACTTGAAACTCTTGAAAATTCAGTGTCCAGGCTGTACACTTCTAGCACCATGAACAAAAGATAATAGCCTCAGGCCAACTCTTGTCATCTATAATGCTGTGGTATTCTAGTCTCTGATGGTCCTCTAGGTCATCCTAAATCTCCTTCAGTCAACTTAAACCTAAACCCTAAGAGAATTGAGAACTAAGCACTTGTATTTTAAATCCCGTTCCTCAACATGTTTGATATCTTGGCTGCCAGATGACTTTTTGAATTAGATAGTATGTGTGGATTTAATTCAGCTGAATGTCATTCCCTGCTGCCATATTTGATAAATGCCTTACTAGCTCTTGACTATTTTTTTTTTGAGATCCAGCAACATTTCATAAAAAATTCTACACGACATTAAGCAGCACTGTGACAGAGCTGGATGAGGGGATGGGTGGAAGAAAGCTGTTCATTTCCACCTGGGGAAACTGGAAGGAAAATACCTGAGGTGAGCACAGGGATGTTTGCAGCTCCAGGACAGGAGTTCTCTGAAAAGTACAATGCAGTTTCAGCTCTTCAGCTGCATAGCCACCATGTTCACCACTCTGCCGAAAGTGATGGTTCTTGGGCAGCCTGTGGAATCGGTGCCAAGGTAGGAGGTGGAGGAACAAAGGACCTTTCCTCACCATTGCTGTTCACCAAGAACATCATTGTAGGTTTGCTGGACCCGCTACAGTGTTCCACATCAGCACTCCCAAACTCTGTCCCTCCAATTTTTCATTGCCCTGTTCAGGTCCAGCCCAAAGCTGAATCAAGAATGAATGCAAATTAAAGACTGTTTAGAGACTTCCTCTACCTGGTATTCCTGCTCCATATCATATGTATATCATAGGAGAAACTCTCCTTATTTATATAAATTCACCAAATGTTATTCATACAGGAAGAAATATTTTAAGTCACAGAGGAAAATATTGTAAAATATAATTTGGCAGAATGACTCAAATGCTTGAGGGCACATTCAGATGACTGACCACATAGCTGCTTCAAGAAAGTAACTCTGATCAGCCACACAGTCCTGGAGATGTGTATGGGTAATGTGTGGGAGCAGGGCTTGGTTCAAATCCTCTTCCGAGTTCAGCCACCTTCAGCCACGCTAGCACACAAACATGAAAGCAAAGTAATTTCAAGCTCCATTAGCAGCATAGGTATCAATCAATGCTTTATATACAGGGAGGACAAAAGAAGTAAAGAAATTATACTTTTGAGGCTATAATATACAATGAACAATAAAAAATACACAACCTGTTTAAAAAGTACTTAACAATAATGCTTAAAATATGGTGGTTTGGGAGTTGAGATGTGGGAAAATGACTAGATGCTTAAACAAGAATTTCCTCCCTTTTCTCTTTAAGTAACTGTAAACTCCTTCCTAGTTTATCCCCAGACACCTAAAAGCTATAATTACCTTAGCCTTTTTAAAAAGGTAATGAGAATCGATTGGTTTTATTATACAAGTTTAAGGATGTTTTGTTGAATTAGGGCAATTCAGAACAGTTGTTCAATAGCAAATATCACAATTTCTTCTCACTGGTAACAAGAATAATAATTCTCATGACAAGTTTTATAAGTATTGCTATCTTTCTTCCCCCTGTATATGCTTGGTAGCCGGATGTCCTAATGAGCTGAAGACCACCAAATGACAATTTGTGCCATTATTTGCCAGTTTATAGAGCTGTTGTCTCAGACGTGAGCCTTCTGTACTGAAGATTTATTTTTCTTCCTTTGTTCTGATTAAGTGATCAGTCATTTTCAGTTACAGTTCTGTTCCTGCTGGTATCTCCAGGGGTAATCCTACCCAGCAGGCTTTGGCAGGTATATTTTAGGCCTGGTTTTGATAGGTAGCCGGTGAAATAACCATTATTCTTTTTATGTAAATATATGAGTTAAAAAAAACAATCTGTATGTGCCTAAACATTCTCAGTTCCTGATCTTAAATTAAGTGAAGTCAGAGGCTAGTAGTTTGATCTCAGAAACTCTTGTTTCTGTGTTCCACTATTTTATAATGTTATTCCTTGTGCTTGTTAGCAACATTTCATTACCAGTAATCACCACTGTTCCTCCAGGGAAGAATAAAATGAAACAAAGCCATCTACTAACCTTAAAAAAAAAAAAAAAAAGGTAAACCCACAAATGTTTATAAACTTTCCCTATTTGCCATTTCTAACTTGCATAAGAACTTCTAAAACTAAAGCTTCAGCCAGTTCACAGACGTGCTTGGAAGAATTCTACAGGATACAACCCAAACGCAAAAAGGATAGGATAGGTGGTTGTTATTTAAGGTTCTTGAGACCAATAAGAAAGTCTGGAGCAAGGAAGACGCCCTCAGTGGAGGTGGATCAGGTTAGGGATCATAAAAACAAATTGGGCACAAGAAGATGTCTGGAAATAGTCAGCATGGATTTGTATAAGGAATGTCACGCATGGCCAACCTGACAGCCTTCTGTGACGAGATGAGTGACTCAGTGGATGAGGGGAGAGCAGTTACCTTGGCTTTAGTAAGGCTTTCAACACTGTCTCTAATAACATCCTCACTGACAAATGGATGAAGCACATACTATATAAGAGGACAGTAAGGTGTGTTGAAAGCTGGCTGAACTGTGGCACAAAGGCCAGCTGGGACACAGTCACTAGTGGAGAACCCAAGAGGTCAATACTGGGGCCAATACACCGTTTAATGTCCTCATGAATGACCTGGATGCTGGGACATAGTGCACCTTCAGCAAGTTTGCAGGTGATAAAAAACTGGAAGGAATGTTCTACACACCAGATGTTTGTTCTCTTATCCAGAGAGATCTTAACAGGCTGGAGAAATGAGCTGGCAGGAACCTCATAAAGTTTAACAAGGAGAAACACAGTCCTGTATCTGGGAAGGAATAACTCTGTGTGCTAGAACAGGCTGGAGACCAACCTGCTGGAGTGCAACTTCGCAGAGAAGGACCTGGGACTCCTGATGGAAACTAGGTTGACCATGAGCCAGCAAGGCACCCTTGCAGCAAGGAAGGCCAACAGCCTCCTGGGCTGCATTAGGCACAGTGTTGCCAGCAGGTCAAGAGACGTAATCTTTTCTCTCTACTCAAAGCCAATGAGACACATCTGGAGTGCTGGGCTCCCCATATAACAGAGACATAAACATACCAAAGTGAATCCAGTGAAGGGCCATGAAGATGTCTGAGGGCTTGAACCATCTCTCAGGGGAGAAGCTGAGTGATCTGGGATTGTTCAGCCTGGAGAAGAGAAGGCTCAGGGGTCATCATCCAATTGCTATGTAGAAATATCTGATGGGGAACGGGGCAGAGAGATCAGAGCCTGCCTCTTCTCTGTATAACCCAGCAGCAGTATGAGAGGCAATGAGCACCAACTGAAATAGAGGAAATTCCATTTAAACACACAAAAAAGATATTTTTCCTGTAAGGGTGGTCAAATGCTGGAATGGACTGCCCAAAAAGGTTGTGGAGTCTCCATGTTTGGAGATATTCAAAAGCCATCTGGACATGGTCCTAGGCCACCTGCTCTAGGTGGCCCTGTTTGAGCAGTGGGGTTGGACGAGGTGATCTCAAGATCCCTCAACCATTTGGTGATCTTGTGATTCTGTACCACCTATTTCAGTGTTTCATGTACACAATGAAAAGGCAGAAAGATACCTTTTGAAAAAAACAACATGCAAACAATGAAGGACACTATATGCAAAAGCTGAATCGGAAAACATTCCTGAATTAGCATTATACAATCATTTAGTTCTGCTACTTTGTTTTAAATTCTGTTCTGATCGTTCTTAATATCAACATAAGCTATCTTATAAATTGAAACAGGAGGAATAAAAGTCAAAATAAGAACTCTCTGAAAGGAGAAAAATATTAAGCATTGAATAATCAGCACTGAACATGCAGAAAATCATACACAGCCTTTGAGATAAAATGGAAGAACTAGAAAGTTGTCCGATCCTATCTTTCTGTAGCTCTAAAGTATTGAGCCTCTTGGGAAATGAAGAATACTAGTGGCACATTTGAGGCCATGTTCCACTAATTTCTGGACGCCTGTCCAGGACCCTTGTCCAGGACCCTTCACACACTACTGTGACAAAAACCTTGAAAAATATTGTAATAGAGCTTGAGACTTTCAAACTAATCTTCCAACTTAGAAATTTTTTTAGGTATTGTTAGGAAATTTAATCAGAAATGACAGCATGATCAGGCCCCTTAAAAAATTCTTCATGTGCAGCATACAGTCTCTTGCACCATCATTTTTTTTCATATGTGTTTGAGATTCAGTAGAATAAAGTATATTAAGAAAGATGATAGGTAGAGGGATTGACAGATAGGTAAATAGATCACCACTGTGCCATTCAGTAAGCCACTGTTTAAACAGTAAAAATCTATTCCTGTTTCTTGTTAATAAAATCCTTCCTTATTATGGGCCAGTAGCAACTGTATCTATGGATTGTATTAAAGATTTCTCTAAAGCATTTACAATGATTGAAATTCAAGGGCTCTGATGTTGACCTTTCTTATTTATAAAAATCTTCTGACCTTAAAATGTTTGGATTTTTTTTTAAGGACTACGCAAATAACACAAACCTTGCATCCTTAAGCATGCTCAGGGCAACTGAAAAAAACTAAAACATTAAGGAAATATATCTTGCATGCTAAATTTCTGAAGTTCTGTAGGGTCATCGCAGCTTGAAAGGTGCTTTTTTGAGAGGTCCTTTTAGTGATCAGATTTACTACACCGAGAATTCTGATTTTCAGAAACCCTTTTTCTTTTTTTTCCTTCAGTTAAAGAATTTTTTTTATTGTTTTCTTACACCACCTCAGACCTATTGTGTGTAATGCTAGATGTTAAGGAATGTGTGCCAGAGCTGGGCAAGATTTTCCCTTGATAGATTATTACACTTCCCAGCAATCAAAACCTACAGATTGTGCATAAATACTGTAAACTTCCTGCTGCAAACATGATGCACATTCATATAGCAAATACTATGTATAGATCAGCAGTACAAATATTTGTAGGAAAAATCCATGTGATTTCAGCTTTCTCTCCACAATCAAAACAGTGTCTGGCACTGGTAAGCAATTTTTTCTTAACTACCCCAAGCTACTGTTTTCAGGCTAGTGGAGGTACAATCTCTGCATTGAAACAATTGTCCGGAGAGGAAAGTCCATCCGTGGAGTTATTCAGATCTTCACTGAGTATGAACTTGTGCAACACAGTGTAACTTTGAAGCTGGATCTAACTTTTAAGTCAGCCTTGCTTTGGGTGATGATTTTGGACAAGATGACCTTCAGAGATCCCTCCTTATGGTTTATTTCTGTGATTATAGAACTGCATTTTCCCAGTGACTCAAATGTCACTAAGGCCAACTGAGCATCTGCAGGTTTTAGTCATCAGATCATTCTTTGTTATCCACTTTCTAAATGCTCAGTCATGTTCTGGTCTTTCTCCAGCAGAACCAGAAATAAAAGGTACTTCTTCTGTCTTTATCTATGGTGACATGACTCCTGTTCATGAAGAAATGCATGGGTGGCATTTGGTCACTTCATAGAAGCTGATGAACAAATATCAAAACACAATGACTGGTTAACTAACCACAAGTTTGAGACACAGTGCAGAAAAATAGATGAAGTTTCTGGATATTAATAGCTCTCCAACAAAGACATTTTTAAAAGTTTAATTGGAACTTCCTCCCACCCTGCTTTTAGAGTAGTCTGTAAAGAAGAAATACTAGTTAGAATTAGCCATATCTTTTCCATTCACAGCAACGACATAACTAATAGTTGCAAACTAGCAAAGTCAGCTGTTTAGTAAGCATCATTTAGGTTATTCTTCTCTACAGGTAACAAAAGTAGCAGCTCACAAAAGTGATCTAGAGGACTGGTGTCTATTAGCACCTGAAGATCCACAGGATGCCAGGGTTTCTATTTTTAACTCATGCAAGTTAATTTCAAGACCAGTTACTCCAAAGCAGAAAACATGTCTGCAGAAAACTTGGATGGTCTTATTATATCTGAGTACACTGAAGTGGTGTATGTCCCTGAATGCCAGTCCCCATTGGAATATTTCATTACACAGTCTTTCCCAGCTTCAGCCCTGGATCTCAACCATACACTATTTTTGCCTGTTTCTGGAGTGATCAAATGCATACAAATCTCACAAATCTTAAAGACACCTGACACATTCACTTCAGCAGCATTATGAGATCACTGTATAACCAATAAGACTGAATGTCATTTACACCAGTAATATCTCAATCTAACTAACCCTATATACATCACATGCCAAAACCAAATCAGATTACTTTTCTTTTTCTGTTTTGTTTTGTGTGTTTGTTTTTTATTTTGTTTTTTTAAAAAAGGCTTATACTACTAGAGAACAGCTAAATAGCATAGGCTGTATGTAATTACTGATTTACTTCCAAGTGAATCAATGTAAGTTTAATTCAGGACCTAACAAGCAAACGAGTTTAAGTGTATTTGAAGAAGATATCATGTATGGTGTTTCCTGTTGAAGCGAAGGAATGTCAAATGCAAACTGAGTTTTGATCCTCCTGATTTAGCATATGCCATAATCCAAGACTGAATCAGCTGAGCTTGACTCAGTCCTGGAATGGAGGAATTGCAAATACCTGCAGCCAATTTCTACAGGAAGAAACAACATCTTTCTCATGTTTGGTCTCATTTTTTTTTTTAGAACATCACAGCTATAATAATGTTATTATTTTGCCTTCAGGAAGAGTTCTGCTAGTATATGGACTCAGTCTTGGGAGGCAGTAGGAGATAATTGTATTATTAATCCATGTGTGATTTTCTTAAGACAAGTTGCTTTAAATTTCATTAGGTGTTCAATACCTGAGTCAAAGTATTCGTCAGGGTTTCCAGATGTACTGCTATGGTGACTTTCTAAGATGTAATGAATGGGGTCATCTTCCTAGGCTATCTTGGTGTAGCTTTGGTTTTCCTTAGTAACTTGGCGTGAACAGAAACAGACAGGGCTCATTATGTAATTCACCTCAAATCACATACAGAAAAAATTTTAAACCATATTAATGAAGTGATCAGAGGCAAAACTAGGACATGCTTTAAATCATTGACTGATGTAAAATATTTATCAGACTGAGGCAATTAACTTAAGCCACTAGTAGATCTCAGAAGAAAATTTTGATTATTTTTCTTTCCATTTTTCATTGGATTTTCCATAAAACATCACCGAAACTTTCTCCAATTTCCAAACAATTTTGTTACAGTATTCTTACTCAGCCACGTTAGACTGTCGTCTGATGAAATTAAGCTAAAGGTGAAACTTTAAATTAAAATCTTTAAAGTCCATCCCAGTACATTTTTCCTTCTCTACAGTTTCTGCTATATATGAAAAGACAAGTAATTCACACCTCAGTTCTTAAACTTCTGCTGACATTACTGCTGATGCTGAGGCAAACTTCAAGCTTAATAACAAGCAAGAAAATAAAAAGAAAGGGAAAACTATGATTTTGATTAAAATCATTAAAAAGGCATTAGCAGAAGCAACGTGACAGTTACAAATGCAGTACCACCAATTATGAGGACAAAGAATTTTAAATCTGAGTTTCTAAACTATGATATGATATAGTTTTGTCTGGTAAGCCATGTCAGTGTTATAGATCATCAGCATTTGACAATTAGATGAATATAGTCATTTAGAAAATGTCCTATCAGTTTGACATGAGCAACATGGTTTCCTCATAAATCTTTGCAAAGGTTTCTGAAGTTAGATTGCTGAATTTTAACAATCCAGAAATTGTCCAGAAATTCTGTCAAGCACAAAATAATGAGCAACCTTATCTAAAAGCAAAAGAACAGAGCAGTTGAAAGGCATTATATAGAGAAATACACTTTTTTAATAAGTGACTAAGCTTGGCGTGTCACATGATATAAAAATATTTGGCTCACTATGTTCAACGATAAAAGCCAAAATCTTAATATTTGTACAAAATAGTTAAGAAACTTCTAGATTTTGCTCCCATCGTGCTGTTAGTAAAACTCTGTTTGTGGTTTGATTGTTTGAAAGCTAATTGAAGAAAATAAAAGAAAAGTTTGCTTTCTGTGAAATAGCAAAATTTGGCCACCAAAGAACTGCATACCAGTAAGAGCAGAAAGATGGTACACTGGAGTGGATTCACAGAAGAACATGAAATAAATGGCTTATCACATTGTCCAAGGAAAACTGTTTACTTGCCCTGCTAATAAATTGTCTCCTAGTCACCTGTTGCTGGTGTCCCAACAAGATGATGGACTAAGAGGAACTTTAGTCCAGCCCAGGGAAAACATCCTGAGATATGTAATTATGTTAGAGGACATAAATGATAAGAAAATGAAAACTTGAAGTGAAAAATATGCAAATGTGAAGAGTGATATTTAACCATGCTAGACAATATTACTGTTGGAAAAATCTTTAGTGGATTTGGTCTGTCAGTCTATATTTGTGTATTTTATTATTATAGCATGTAGCTACAATGCACAGGGAGTTTAATTCTTTCCTTAATAGTGTCATGATTGTGTCTGAGAAGATATCTTTAATTAAAGGTCAGTACATTATATCACCGAGTTTTTAAAAGCCTTCTTAAGAGATGCTTACTAGCAGTGGTACTCTGTTTTAGAGTGGTTTCGAGGATTCCTGAGAAGATAAGCACACATACACTGACTACAAGGGAAAAAAGCAAACATTTTATTAACTACAGATATGCATTACACTAAGGGTATTTTCCAAAGCAATTAACAATCCTACCCAAGGACTGTGATGAAGATGGATCATCCATATATTCTTGTGTCATGTTGTGCCGCGAACTCAGCCCAGCAGTCCGTAGGTGCCAGCTTTATGTGGGCGTCCCTACAGAGGCAACAGTGACTTTGTCATACACCAGCCCACTGCTCTTCAGGAAACCCCAGTATTTATACATTTGTGGAGGAATGGGTGTCGACACTTGTGGCCAACAGGTGCTGAAACACGCCTCGGTTGCAACATAGCGAGCCTATGGCACATGTGCCCACTGGCCAGGCACGCTGCATGCGCCATAGCCATCCTTTCTATTGGTTCGTGGGCTTTGTACACGCAGCATATTACCATAATCCATCAGTCACGTCAACCATGCTCTAGCCAATAACAGGATTTTTGTAAGGTAAGTAAAATTATGTACTGTGCCTTGTATTCCTCCATTATTGTACCTCCTCCCCTAACATTGCTCAACTTCCTTATTCCTGTGGTCAGCATTTCAAACAATAGACAATAAACTATCTGTTTCCTGTGATGACTGCGCTTTTCAGCTATTTACTTCTTACCCAGTGTTCATCCACGGACCAAAATTCCATCTTTTAACCCCTCCATACACATACTTAACGAAACTTCCACAGTTTTTGAAGAATACTTAAAAGCTTTGAGTGAAAAGTATGATATAAATGTTAATGATCATACTGTGTAATTTATGTGTTCAACAATGTCACAGCCCTTTTCTCCCTTCAAAAGACTGTGATAGAACTGAGCCATTTACTGGACTTTGTGACAATTCAAATACATACACACCCAAGTACAACAAAAAGGCATTTTACAGCTCCATAAGGATCTGTTGATTGTTGGACTGGTAAGATTTGATTTCTGCTCTAACTTGTTTAATTACTTGGTTCAGATCCTCTGAAGTGCAAAAATGGCAGAGTCTAGACAGACTGCTCTCAGGGTTCACTGATGTTTATTCTCTTGGGTTACTTCACACAAGTTCTGAGGGAGGTTCTACAGTGGCGAAACTAAATAAAACACTTCCATTATTAAAATTCTACTGCTGAATTAAATAATCATGCTTAATGACATCTAGCTTATTCTTATAATCAGTCATTCCCTAAATTAAAGATTTCCTTTTGCAATATTTCACTAGGTAAAGAGGTTTAGTTTAGAAAAAAAGAAAACTGGAAGTAAAATCTGTGTTTCAAATATTCTTGGGAGATAGGATAAAAGTAAAGAGTTTTAACTGTTGCATGCTAGTATTTTACCCTGTGCTAACAGTGTCCTACACAATCTCAGGGTAAAGATAAATTCTGCTACCACTTCCATTTTCCTCACATACTTGACTGTGTCTTCCACAATCATTAACCTACATTAAAAAAAAAGGATGAATGTAAAAATAAATTCTGAAATACCAAAAAAAGGATGAATGTAAAAATAAATTCTGAAATACCAAATGGAGCTGTCCCACAGCAAGAAAGAAAAGTCTACAATAGTATATCTTTTGTGTCAAGCTGTCATTTTTAATCAATCAAAAAGACCTGTTGTCAAAATTAGTTGGCAGTATCAGTACAAGTACTGCATTAGTGCCATCCTTAAACAGGCATTGCTTTTTACACAAGACAGAATGAAAACACCAATCTACTGGCGGATCCTTTCCTATAAAGTGTCAAGGCTGTGCACGTGTTATGTATATTAATTGCCTACATGACTAAATGTGAGTGTGGGTAAGATATCTTGTTGACTAAAATAGCAACAAATGTGATTAGATTACCAATTATTGATTTATTTTACTTCAGTCATGGTTCTTATCATCTCCCTTTCATAATTTTTTTTTTGTAAAGAGTGATAAGAAGGTATAAGACTTTCATTTGCTTCTATTCAATTTCAATGAAATTGATTCCTAATCATAGAATCATAGAACCATTTAGGTTGGAAAAGACCTTCAAGATCATCAAGTCCAACCATCAACCATGCCCACTAAACCATGTTCTGGAGTACCTCGTCTACACACTTTTTGAATACCTCCAGGGGTGGTGACTCAACCATTTCCGTGGGCAGCCTATTCCAATGTCTGACAACCCTCTCACTAAAAAAATTTTTCCTAATATCTAACCTAAATCTCTCTTGCCGCAACTTGAGGCCATTTCCTCTCATCCTGTCACCAGCCACCTGACAGAAGAGACCACCACCCACCTCACTACAACCCCCTTTCAGGTAGTTGTAGAGAGCGATAAGGTCTCCCCTCAGCCTCCTCTTCTCTAGACTAAACAGCCCCAGTTCCCTCAGCCGCTCCTCATAAGACTTGTGCTCCAGGCCCCTCACCAACTTGGTTGCCCTTCTCTGGACACGCTCCAGCACCTCAATGTCTTTCCTGTAGTGAGGGGCCCAAAACTGAACACAGGACTCGAGGTGCGGCCTCACCAGTGCCCAGTACAGGGGAACAACCACCTCCCTGCTCCTGCTGGCCACACTATTTCTGATACAGGCCAGGATGCGATTGGCCTTCTTGGCCACCTGGGCACACTGCTGGCTCATACTCAGCCGGCTGTCAACCAGCGCCCCCAGGTCTTTCTCTGCCGGGCAGCTTTCCAGCCACCCTTCCCCAAGCCTGTAGCGCTGCATGGGGTTGCCGTGACCGAAGTGCAGGACCCGGCACTTGGCCTTGTTGAACTTCATATGATTGGCCTCAGCCCATCGATCCAGCCTATCCAGATCCCTCTGTAGACCCTTCCTACCCTCACGCAGATCGACCCTGCCTCCCAACTTGGTGTCGTCTGCAAACTTGCTGAGGGTGCACTCAATCCCCTCATCCAAATCATTGATAAAGATATTAAACAGAACGGGGCCCAACACCGAGCCCTGGGGAACACCACTTGTGGAACACCACTAAGTACACTGGCTCAAATTATTGATCAGAATAAACTTTTTTTTTTTAAAGATTGTGTATGCAATTTAAGTCAAAATATTGTTGAAAGAAAAAAAAATGCTACACATAAGTTTTAGAAGTTGCAAAGGTTCAAATCTAATCTTTGTACATTTGAACTCCTAAAGTCAGTACAGCTCCATGCAGGCTCATTATTGAGGTTAGATTGAAGGATGCAGGCATAAGACTGTGATATAACATCTTTGGGGAAGAGCTTATATTTCTAGTAAACTAGTAGAAAGTGTCACGAGCAAGGCCCTCGTCTTGACTGATCTTCAGCTACAAGTTTTATTTTTCCTTGTTAGAAAAATTCACTTACATATGCCCAAGTGAAATGCAACTAATATCTGTTAATCTTTTCAATAATTTAATAATTCATGTTTACACTATTTCTTTGTCATTGTTCACATTCATACTGAAAAGTCATCTATGCCTTACAAATTTAGAACGAGTAATGACTAATTGATTGGTAGTTCCCTTCAACACTTTAACCCCTGCTGGCCTGGCAATAATTTCCAGTGATATGATTATCATCATTAATGTATCCAGCCACATTTATGAGTTCTAGATTGGAGACAAGTTCAGGTTTCCTGGCATTACCAGACATTCTTAACGTGTAAGACAATGCTAATGTGTTCTTCAAGTAGAAGCAAGAGAACTGGTTAGAAATAGGAAACATAGGAGGCTGTTGTTTAAGCCTCTTTTCAAAGATACAGAAAGTTTATATGCTTATCGGATTAGCAGCTGTTGCATCACTGCAATTTCAGGAATTCCAGTTTTATTTGACTTTCAGGTGAACCTGAGATTCCTTATTCATCAGACTCAGGTGTTACGGAAGAGATAAGCTTGGTTCTGCCCAATGGGTCTGCATATCTGGTGTTTCACTGACCCTGGTGACCTGCTAAATCACGTATAGATTTCAGCTTCTTCTTATCTCTAAGGAGTGAGATGAATTTGGGAGATTTTCCAGCCAGAAACAGTAAAAATTTTTTCTTACCTTTCACAGCTACAAGGTGGACAAGGAACAGAATGGAGAGTAAATCCTTCTCACCAGCGAAGAGGCAGAAAGCCACAGTGGTTAATTGGACAATGCTGTGAGGGCATAACCTATAGTCTTACCTCAGATCCTTACTACCCAGTAGGAACCTCTAGCATTCATAACTGAATACAAGACAAGGCAATATTTCTAGGCAGCAAAATTCATTTTGCCAAACACCGCATTATTTGGAAAGCATGTAATTAATTTGATTTATTCCAGTGCTCATCATTGTATTACCTGGCCAGTTTGTAAAGCATTATACACCAATGCTTTAATTTCTTTGTGCTTCTAAGAGATAAATTGAAATCAGGTCTCCTGTGATTTGCTTCACAAAATAAGCCTTGAAATTAGGAGGGCACTTTTTTAACTTTCCAAAGCCCTTTCACAGTTTTGTATTCAGATTAACTAATACATGGTGTTAACAAATACAGAATTCCTTGATACCAGTGTCTATTATTTAGAATACACACCCATGTGCACCTCATACATACTCTTAAACTGGTTAAATTCACACAATACCTGTTAGACTCACAAACACCCTTCATACCTCTTTGCATATATGCAATCATGAATATATGGTCTCAGTAAGATGGTTGAAACGTCTTGTATTGCAAACAGAACTTGGCAAACTGAAATAAGGCTTAGTCTCCTAACCAAAATTACTTTGAGGTTGCTACTCGTGTTCTTCCAGTGCACTGAAGACACAGTCTGAGGCATATCCCATTCTCAGTGGGTTTTGTTGCTGTTGTTTTGTTACCTGTTAAATCTTTCAGGCTTTGACATTGTGCTCTGAAGTATTGCTATTGTATGCCTTTTGCAAGAGAAAGCTATCCTAGAGGAGATTTACAGATGGTATCTTGATCAGAAGAACCTAATAAACTTGATACAGTTCCTTCATGACTCTGGACATGACTTCAGTGCAAGAAATTATTGAGCCCACTAAGGGGAATTGACTTAGACTGAAATCAGTGATGTGCTAACAAAAGAAAGGAGTCTGCAGAGGGGGAAAGACCTGAGTGAATCCAGATAGAAGACAATTAAGGAGAAAATTTCCTTTAATGGGAAAAGAGAGAGTGTTGCTTACTGCTTGTCTAAGCTGAAGGCACAGAGATTTATTCCACATACTGTACTAAGGGTAAAGGCAGACTTTGAAAGCAGGTGAAAAGAGATGAAGTGGAAACTAGCATTACTACAGACTGGAACAAGTTTTCTAGACTGGAGGGGGAAAAAACCCAAACCAAACCAAAAAAAAAAAAAAAGAAAAGAAAAAAAGGACATTAAAAAAAAAAAAAACCCAAAAAAAAGCAAAATTATCTCCTCAGTAGGAAGAGGGAGGAAAACAGACATAGCATTAAAAAAAAAAAAAAAAGCTGGAAGAAAATTGTGATTTTTCTATTTATATAGGCTCCAAAGTTTTAACAAACAGAAGCACACTTTTTCCAGGAGTGTATGACCATTTTCTTCTTATTGATGGGACAGTCTGTTTACACAGTCTGCTGTTCTGAGTTTATTCCTAGCAAGAATAAAAATAATGGAAGGAAGTGATGATGCTTATCTTCCACAAACAGATTCTGGGAGCCAATAGCGAAGAACACTCCAGAAAGACCTCTCAGTCCCGCCTGGGATATCAGGCTATGATGTCAAACCAGACATGGCCACTGCATCAAACTGTTCTTGCCAACAAGTTCCATTCTTGGCTTGTGTATTTATGCACAAAAACACAATTTTCCACCATGGAAAATTTTGGAAAACTTCACTCCATGCTTTACTGAAAGTTCAACACAATGATGGAAGTAAGTCTAGTTTCTACCCCTAAGAGGTTTTCATCCCTGAGGTTTCTATGTTTGAAGCTACCTACAGCTCTGAGTTAATTTTGAGATTCTTAATCACTTTACACAAAGCGATGTCCAGTGTCAGCTGAAAAGTTTGATTAAAACTGTGGCCAGCATCTTCGGGAGAAACATATTTCAAAGGCTTTGTGAACCATTTTCCTCCAAAATCTACTTGCTATGCTGTCGTGGTTTAACCCCAGCCAGCAACTAAGCACCACATAGCAGCTCACTCACTCCCCCTCCATGTCAGGATGGGGGAGAGAATCGGAAAAGTAAAAGTGAGAAAAGTTGTGCGTTGAGGTAAAGACAGTTTAATAAGTAAAGCAAAAACCACACACACAAGAAAAGCAAAACAAGGAATTCATTCCCCACTTCCCATTGGCAGGCAGGTGTTCAGCCATCTCCAGGAAAGCCGGGCTGTATCACGCCTAACGGTTACTTGGGAAGACAAACACCGTCGCTCTGAATGTGTCCCCCCCGCTTCCTTCTTCTTTCCCCAGCTGTATATGCTGAGGATGACGTCATATGGCATGGAATATCCCTTTGGTCAGTTGGGGTCAGCTGTCCCAGCTGTGTCTTCTCCCAACTTCTTGTGCCCCCCCCCCCGCCTCCTCGCTGGTGGGGTGAGAAGCAGAAAAGGCCTTGGCTCTGTGTAAGCACTGCTCAGCAGTAATGAAAACATCTCAGCATTATCAACACTGTTTTCAGCACAAATCGAAAACATAGCCCCATACAAGCTATATTGGAAAAAATTAACTTTATTTCAGCCAAAACCGGCACGTATGCAAAAATATAACAAGTTTCCTTAGGAAGAAGCATTTCCTTGTCAAAGACTTGCTCTGCCAGAACGTATTTATTATGGATTATTTATCCCATTATCTCTATGTAAGACAGTGCTAACAAAAAGCATTCATTACTACTTAGTCCCTACATTTCCATATTGGTTTTTAGCTCTTGAATACGTGAACAATAACACCCTTAATGGAGGCTAGTGTAAGCTTTTATTACTGCAGTTAAGATAGCATGTCTAAACAGAAATAAGAAATGCTAAAAATGTCTTTAAAGTACTAATAAATCTTTTCCAGAACTTCTATTGAGACTATATTTTCTTGCTAGTGGCCTCATAAAATAATGGATTAAATTAGTATCCTGTTTTTCTTTCTAGCCATCTGAAAGCCTTTCACGTTATTACTTTATGTGAAACAGTTATTTATTTCACATTAGAGATAAACAGTGGTTTTATATTGTTTACAATAACTAATAAATGTTGATGCTTGGCCAAATTATTTTATAGACTTGAAAATTAAATATATTCATTCACTCTCTATGCTTTTTCCACTATGAGGGAAGCCCCATTAGTAAATTTCTGAAAATAATTTTTCCTTAGCAAAGCAGGCGTCTGGCTAGGAACCTTGAAAGACTGTCTGTGGAACTGCTGAGAGAAAGCAGGCTTGATTTCATTTCCCAGAGACTCCCTTTGTGACTGGGGTGCAATGTGGGTCCTGCCTCCCTCCCTGCTGATTAGCTGTTTGCACCTCTGCACAAATATGGCAAGAGCAGCGTGGTACGACTGCACGCCTCTCTGTGCTCATGCTTTACTGCCTCATCCTGCTCCCACACAACAGTTAAAGCAGTTCCAGAAACTGATAAATCAGTTTATAGTTCTGAGGACCAGGGAAAAGGCATCTGCTGTGGCTTAATCTTCAGACTGTGCTATATACATACCGTGATAAAAGCTTCAAATACCACTTGTTTAGATGTTTTTGGAAAGGTTAAAAAGGTGTAGTGGTTTTACAGATGGGGAAAAAGAAATTCCATGTTTGTCTGATACAAGGACTTGAAAGTAGTTAATACAGCGTCCAGAAATTTTCAGATTTTCAATAACCACACAATTTGCTTTGGGGCAAAATACAGGTTTGGGACATACCTGCGCTGAAAGGGAGATTTTGAAGGAATTGTTGCTGAAAGCTACAAATAAAACCATTTTGTATTCATAACTAAAGAATTTCCTAGCAATAAATACTTAAGTAGAAAATTTCTGGTGTGCAGCCTTTTCTGGATAAAGAAAGAAAATCCATAGGTATGTAGCACATTCCTCCTGTGAATGCAAAGCAAATTCTGTTTAAGGGCTGAGACATCCAGTCTCCCTTCTCTAGCAGAAAACTTGTTAGAGCACAAAATTCAGTATTTGCAATAAGAGAAAATCCTAACTTTTGAAATTTTGTTTGTTTTGGTTTTGTCCAGTCTGAGGGGACTATATTTTAAAGCAACTGAAAAACAAACATTTTGGAAGGGAGAAAGGATTTGGGGTCAGCCGCAAGGGTGCAGCAGGGCTGGGCAGCTCCAGGGAGCAGGAGCTGAGGTTGCACCGTGCCAGCAGGAGCAGCGTCCTCACTGGCAGGGGCACGGCAAGAAGAGCAGGGCAGGCAGGGTGGCCATAGCCAGGGCCAGCCAAGAGACTGGGTGGCCATGAAAGTCCACGGTGGTGAGGCAGCTCACACCAAGATGTCGTGTCCAGGGAAGGGCCGGGATCAGAGACATGTGGTCACGCTTGGGCATGGCTGCCCCACAGCTCAGGTGAGGAACCAGTGCTTGAACCTTCATACAGCTCCCACAGCAGTGGACCTGTCCCCACTCCTCATGATATCAGAGATAGAAGAAATCCTGTGGTAGATTAGAAAGTTCTGTAATACCTAGAGAAGTAGCCAGGATCATTCTGATCTTTCTATTCATCTTGTTTAGTGACACACCAATTCTGACTCATTCTATTCATCTTGTTAAATGGTGCACCAGTTCTGAGCCTTTCTATTCCGACCGACCGATAGTACAACACTCTTGGCAGGAAAATGAACCACTGACCCGATGCAGAGCGACTTAGCGGTCAAAACAAGGAGGACACACCTCCTCAAACGACCACTGAAGACCACCCAAGACACCTGCACATGCGGAAGAGGCATCTGATGTGTCATGGTTATGTAATCCTATGCATAAGCATTAGATAGTTTGAATATATATTAGGTAGGAGTAGTTTAATAAATTAGATGCAATTGTTACTGTATAAGAGAGACACCTGATTAATCTGGTGTGCTTGACTTGTGGAAAGTCCACTGAGCACCCTGCGCAGAATAAAACAATACCTCTCCTGAGCTTATGAGATTGGTCTATTGCACACAGGGTAATGAATCCACTTTTAGGACAACACTCACACCTTTTCATCACACCATAGCCATGCTTCCAGCCACCAGACCCAAGGTTTCATGGCTGCCCCATGTCCAACCTGGCCTTGAGCGGCACCTCCTCTGGGAGAGGGCTGTGCTGAGAGTCCTTGCCTCAGCTGAAATACTGCTTTTGAAGTGGGGCATTAAAGGTGGTCAGATACAATCGAGAATAAAGCACAAAAGATATTTTGAAGTCAAACTTCAGGACTTTCAGAAGGAAAGGAAGTTCGGTTCTGTAGCCACCTTATCAGTATGTTTGTTTGTTGGCATGATGTTTTCCCCCCAGTTTTTAAGAAACTAAAAAGTACTTGGTATAAGCCAGATCTAAACACTGAAGAGTGAGAAGAGTCTTAAATTTGAAGGACTTTTGAATGCCTCCTTTTGTTCAGAGCACCAGCTTTTCACGAGAAAACATAATTCTATATGATGGAAAGTAAAAGCAAAAAATATTTTATTGAGGGAAGGAACATATTCCTTCGTTAAAATGTCCAGCTCTTTGAAACAGTTCTGCAGGGAATCTATATGAAAAAGGCAGATACATCTGGTAACTGTTTCACATTTCAGGCAGATATAAGAGGCAAAGAATCAACTCCTACCTTGTCCAAAGTGGGGAAGATAAAGAAAAACGGCAGCATGAAATCACTGTTGCCCAGTGTGACTGTTTGGAAGTGGGAGATGTTTATAGCTCATAGACAGCACTAAAGAGGAGTTATCTGCTTCTTCTTCAAGTCTTCAGGGGAAAAGCACTTCTGACCACAGCCTGCTTTTCTACTTCAACAAAAGCATCTATCCCACCAGGATTTATCACTACATCCATCTCCACAACTTGCAAAGGGCCTGTTACTGCTGCACCCAAGTTTCTAGCAGGACTGAATGCATTTATATGTGCACCATTCACACAGGAAAAGACATAATAACCACAGCCCTGATGATAAGCATATCATACAAAGATGTCATGCAAAAGCATCTACTGCACTGCTTGCAACTGAAGACCATCCTGTGACAAACCTCATGGTTGCACACTAATCGCTGTCTCCACTTTATAGAATACGTGTGAAATATGCAAGTATGAATATACAGCAATAGTGTTCATTTGAGGACCTCCAAGCAATTGCTAGGGGATTTAAAAGCTGCTTAAGAAAATTTCTATATGTGCTGAATGCTGTATAATGCCAATGAAATTACATTTCTTAATCTCATTTTGTTGACGCGCTCACATCCACAAACCACGGACTGAAAATCACTAGGTAGGAAAACCTCACCCTGTTCACATTTAATATGGAGCTTTGTTTACAAGTTAATAGTAGGTAATGTGGTTATGCAAGTCTTTGCAGTTTGAATCTTAACAACCTCCTCCGACCACCTCTGTTCAGGCTTCCTCCTGCAAGCAAAGCAGTTCATACATCTTCTGCAGACCATGCTCAGCTTCTAAGGTGCAGTTAAGGGGTCTGCCCTCAGGAGAGTCAGGAGACTGGACTTGGACATGAGCTTCTGCACCCTCCAGGATCACAGAAGAGGACTTGGCTTGGGGAAGAGTGGCTGGAAAGCTGCCCGGCAGAGAAAGACCTGGGGGTGCTGGTTGACAGCCGGCTGAATATGAGCCAGCAGTGTGCCCAGGTGGCCAAGAAGGCCAATCGCATCCTAGCCTGTATCAGGAACAGTGTGTCCAGCAGGAACAGGGAGGTGGTTGTTCCCCTGTACTGGGCACTGGTGAGGCTGTACCTCGAGTCCTGTGTTCAGTTTTGGGCCCCTCACTACAGGAAAGACATTGAGGTGCTGGAGCGTGTCCAGAGAAGGGCAACCAAGTTGGTGAGGGGCCTGGAGCACAAGTCTTATGAGGAGCGGCTGAGGGATCTGGGGTTGTTCAGTCTAGAAAAGAGGAGGCTGAGGGGAGACCTTATCGCTTTCTACAACTACCTGAAAGGGGGTTGTAGTGAGGTGGGTGTTGGTCTCTTCTGTCAGGTGTCTGGAGATAGGACAAGAGGAAATGGCCTCAAGTTGCGGCAAGGGAGATTTAGGTTAGATATTAGGAAAAATTTTTTTAGTGAGAGGGTTGTCAAACATTGGAATGGGCTGCCCAGGGAAGTGGTTGATTCACCATCCCTGGAGGTATTCAAAAAGCGAGTGGACAGGGTACTCCAGAACATGGTTTAGTGGGCATGGTTAATGGTTGGACTCGATGATCTTGAAGGTCTTTTCCAACTGAAATGATTCTATGATTCTATTCTATGATTCTATGACTTTCAGGGGAATACTTTAACCACTCCACAACACGGAAAGCTGAATTCTTTTTCACTTGTTGGCCCATCCCTACTGTCCTTACTTCAGAAAGAGAATGTTTTCAGGTTGCCCCCCGGGCCTTGACTGTTGGTAACAGTTGACTGAGATAATCATCAAGCACAAAGGAAGAAATGCAAACTATTCTGTTATGTTGTAGTGCACATCTGGCTTGTGTGTAGTGAGAATAACATCTGTACCAGACAAATTTCCATGATAAAAAAAAAAAAAGAAGAAGAAGAAGAAAAGAAAAAAAAATTGTTTCAAAAATATTTCAACTGGAACTAAAAGAAGGCAAGAAAAGCAACTCTTGAAGGAAACAGTAATGTCTTATTCTCTCTTTTCACCTTTTTAGTATGATGATCCAAATTAACTGCTGACAAACACACCTAAACTTGTGACATTTGAAGAAGAATGAGATGAGACTGTTTTGCCCATGACAGCATGACACGAAATCTTTCTTCACTTGCACGTGTATGATCGTGCTTTTCAGGTTCTCCTCTATTTCAGTCTCCTCACTTTGCCATCATTGACTTGTGGAAATATTTGATCATTTCATCACAGTCAATCTTTAAAAAATTCAGCAGTTTATGCCATCTTTCTGATTTTTTTTTTTTTTTTTCCAGTTTGGAACAGGAATGTCCTGTTAAGGTTTTTGGAAGCAAGAAGTGCCTCATAGTACAACTTTAAAGTAGATGCATATTTGGTGCTAGAACACTAACCAATATCTAAGTCTGATTTAGGCACTGGAAGATTTAAAATCTTCAAAAGGACGCTAGTCAACGATGTACATCCATTACATCTATCTGTCTATCACAGCAAGTGAGCTGGAAGAATCCTTTTGGAGAAGGGGGTTTGCTGTTGGATATTTGCTCGTTTGAATGTGACTGATGCTATCAGGATATTAACCTTAGTACTTGACAGTTTCAACAGAAAGCGATATATCTCCAGGCAATAATTTTATTTGTACAAAACAAGCAATTTTTTTCCATGCAAAAATACAATGTGTACATTTCAAAGCCTGAGACTTCCAAGAAATGTTGCTGGAATAAATACAAGGACATGTGCTAACTGTCAAAGGGAATACAAGTGATTTGTGTTACATCTGCAGGTCTTGGAGTCTTTGGGAGTGATAGAAAGACCAACTGCACTGAGTGCTGCTGAAACACATCCCAGCAGAGAGCTCTTGCTCCTGAGCTCCTTGTAATCTCAATAGATAATAAAATAAAATATAATAAAATATTACTGTAACTATTTTACAGATGGCAACTAAGAAACAGAGTTTTAAGACCATTGTGTAATATTTTCATCTGTTATAGGACTTAACAGTCTTAGCTCCATTCTGATTTCAAAGGACTCCAGTTCGAATCCTACAACTCACTGCAACTTAAATGGTACTTCACACATCTTCCAGAACTGAACATCAGAGTGCTTGTCAGTTACAGGATGATTAAGAACACCATTTTTATAATATTCTTAAAGTCTTCTCCTGTTTCCAGTGCTGTTGTTCTCACTACTTACCTATCACTAATGGTCTGTATATTATTAAGCCATTCTACATTGCCCCAGAAAACCACATTTTGTTCCAGTGCTGGTTAAATATTTGAAAAAATCAGGTGTTTAGGTAAAAGATATGCTTTTTACTGCATTCTATATTTCCTTTATTTTTAGAATTACTTATTATTAAGGAAAAAAGAATAGAGTCTGTTGAGCACACAAAACAGTCTGAAGCTTCAGTAGAAGTTAAAAGAAGAAAAAAAATTATTGTTTTGGTTCTTGTGGTGCTAGTTTAAATTAACAATATGAGATTCATATGTTAGGAGCAAGTCGTGCTAATCATAGGATATCTTTTCAGCAGAACTAAGGATTTGGAGATAGCTGTAAACTTGGAAATCAAAATGTGCATACACTAAAAGCATGTGACATCCACAGTGAATACAGTTCAATTGACATAAGGAGAAAGAAAAAGCAAAGGCACTCAATTGCCCGCTTTGTGCTAAAAATACTTTCAACCCTTTTTATAATTGTGAATAGCAGTGGAGACAAGGACTTCTGAACATCAACTTTTTTATTTACAAATGTTTGCAAAGAGCTACCTTCTCAAGAATCTATGCCTTCCAAAATTCTGTGGTTTTAGCATGCCTTAACACATGACTCAGCAACTGCACAAACTCCATCAACCAAGATCCCAGACTCACACAAGCTGACAGCTCCATCTTTTTATGATTTATGATTGCCCTCTCAGTACATCCATTTCAGTTTCAAAGCACAGGGTTTTGAATTGTTCTCTCAAGGGCGAATTCAGAATGGTCATCTATGAATTCAAACAACAACAACAAAAATCAACAATAAAGAGTCACTACATGCAGGTGTGTCTGCTTGGTGACAGGAGCAGAAAAAAATCATCTGTAATGACTAAGGTCTCCGTTACAGTGCCAGCCACCTGTGGGGGATGCTAATCCATTGTTTTAAATTGAGGTGCTCAGAAGAAGATGGAAAGGAACAGGGAAAAGGGGAAATACTCGGGGACTCTGCTGCTATCGCAGGACAATGGTGTCCCACTCACACCTCCTGTGGGAGAGCAGAGGGCAAGGAGGAGAAGAAAGATGGATTAGCATATTGAAATCAAGATTTGCTAAAGGATCATCTTCATGTAAAAATAACTGGAGAGAGCAAAGAATTCACAATATCATTTAAAATCAGCTGAAGGATAGAGTCCTTTCTCCAGCAGATTATGAATTATTCCAACAGTCTGTTATAAGACTCAGCTGGTGTAAATTTGCTGGCTGGTGATACGGACCATTACTTCATTCCAGTCCTTTTATGGTTACAGTTTTTCTTTCCTTCTTAAAATGACAAAACATTTTTCTGAATGGCACATTAGAATAAAATTTGAACCTCAAGGATGTTAAAGTCTAAATTTATAACTGATGTGTAGGCAGTATGCTATTGGGAATCTTCCTTTTGGCTTCAGGTTTAAATCCACATTAATTACACTGAAATGAGTAACTGCTTCTAGAGTTGCACCAGTGGAAGATTTTGCTCCAATCTTCATCATATTTTGACTGAAAAAGTGTAGTCCTGAATGTACATGTTAAATATTAATGTTGAATTTAAATATACAGGAAAAGAACTGCTTCCACTTGTTCATATAAGTCTAATTTAAGATTTCATTTTAGGAGATTAAGCCACAAAAAGTAGGACTGTTTAGCTGTACCATTAATCTCAAAATGCTAGTAGTTGAATTTAATTGCCTGCACTAAAATTGCAGGCTCCCTTTCTATTTCTGTCTTTCAATGCAATTGGATCCTTTCCCTGAGTTGCAAATGCCAAAACCTATTTACATTGCATAACGGGATATAACCTTTCATTCATGTGATATCTACATCAAGTTTCATGAGACATTCCGAAAGAAACAGCTTCCAGCACTGAAATGGAGACATTTGAAGCTGTAGAGATAGAAGAAGGAAAGGAGCAAAGATCTCAGTTCTGTATCATTAAAATGAATGGAAAATTTGAATTTGACATCAAGAGAGAGCTCAACACTGGGTGTCAAGGTAATCACAAGACCTCAGGTCACATGGATAGACAGAAAGGAAATCAACTGTAGAGAGCTAAAGATGGAGCTTAAAAGCATGAGGAAGTAAGGCAAAGGTGTCTGATGCTCACTTTCTGAGATGGTGGAGAAAAGCAGGTTTGATAGAAAAATATAATAGTTGCTTACATTAACTCTTACAGATGGAATAGATCATCAAGTTTTGGGGAATAAAGAATCTTGTCACCTGGGCTGCTAAAACTACCTAAAGTCTGTCTGTCCACAAGGTTGTCCCTTTTTGCATTCTATGTTTATGAGTTGGTCTGATAAAGCTACCTACTCTTCCAGCAAATCATGTCTCTCCTATTTCCTCAGCCTCTGTAGCCTTCAGGATCTGATATATTGAGAGATGAGGAAGAAAAAAAAAGATGACAAAAGGGATGAAAGAAAGGGCATGAAATGTTAGTAGGCTGGGCCCAGTACAATATCAATTACTTCAGCATGAATTTTGCTGCTGACTACGGTTGTCATAATTGATTAATAAAAAAGAGAAGAGAAGGGAATGTGAGAATAGAGAACTGAGGAAAGAAATACATTCCCTACAAGGCATGATAGAAGATAAGGCTGTGGAACATAAAAATATGAAGTATTTTTTGGCTACTAGCTGCCAGTGAAAGCCTGACCTGCCTATATTCTCAATAGATGATTTATTTTCTTTACATATTTCTGTAAAATATTCATTTTTCCTATGCTAGCACAGTGCCTGCAAGTGGTAGTTTATTAAAAATCCTACAAGTAAAAAATGCCAGTAATCAATCTTTAACAACAGTTTTCTCTCTGAAGATGATCAAACAGTTTACCAGGCAGAAAAATAATATTAAAAAATACAAGTAAGAAATCAAAATCAATTAAGCAAACAAATCTAAATGATGCATCTTAATCTCTTGTTCTCGACAATAAAATTGATCAATGGGCCAAGTTTATGCTTTTAAATGGTAATTTTGCTTGTTCATTCTGGGTTTTTTTTGACTCATATCTTCTTTTCAGTAGCTCATCAGTTTGTAGCAAAGGGGAAATATGTTTACAAACAGCCTGTCTCAGGTCCTGGTTTGTGTCCTATTTCTTATGCATGGAAGGCATGGGAGAGAGCTTGGAGGGTGGGTGGGTGGGTGAACAAAGAAACAAAAAACATCTTTCAAACCTGGTTCCCTCTTCAGCATGGACTCAGACTGAATCTCTGCAGATGTGCTGCCTATGATCTTTTTCTCTATACTCCACTGCTGGAGAAAAACTACGTTATATCTGACACCAGTTAGCTCTAGGACAGGCTTCTCTCCGGTGGATTTGTTTCTGTTATTTTAAAGCAGCACATCACAAAGACATAGTACATGCCTTCTACAGTATATGAGAGAAATCAACGTTCCAGAAATATCAATACTGCTCATCTGGACATTAATATTTTGCCTTAACAACCAAGAGCATTCGATGTCCTGATTTCAGGTACTCTTGCCTGCTCCGAGAGCCTGTAACCCCACCACAGAGCACAGCAGCTGCTCAGCTCTGAGAGAGAACTGGGGAGAGAAGGACTTTTCAGTTGGTTCAGTTGCCTTATCACATAGATCGCACAACACCAAAAATCTCTAGGATCATCTAGCTGAGAGGACAGCATCTTCTACTACACAGGTAAAGGAGAAGTCATCTTAAAACTGGTACTGCCACCAAATACAGCGTTTTACTGAGTAACAAACTGAGAGCAAGTGGGAACTGATGTAATTCATAGCAACATCCCATTGACTCCCCATAACTTGGCCAGACTGCTCTAGTCAAGGAGTAGAGAAGTATGTCATGCCAAAGCTGCCTTTTCAGCCCATTTCCTTTTGTGGTTTGAGTTTATGTGCTCTATGTTTCAATTGTAGCCCAGAATTAAGGACATTTTTAAGGACTTTTTCTGGCAAGAACTTGAATACGTACTGTGGAAATACCAAGAAAAAGACTGCTTGCTCTGGTGTCATTCATAGTCATGATCAAAAGCCAAGTGCTGAAATCTCATGAAGAAAAAAAGGTGCTTGGCTATGTCTCAAACTTCTGGATCTTTTGCTGTGCTCCACAGTTGTTGAGCTCCTCAGAGGACAATAGAATGGTAAAACGGTACAGTTCAGCTGTACTAGGTCAGCCCTATGGATTAGCCTTACCACAAGGATTTCTAAAGTCTGAATTGAATACTGTGGTTTGTGTTCTTTGGTGTCTGTGGCCTGCAGTGTCAAGTTTGAATAGTCCTCAGTGGTGGGGCTATGTCTTCAGGAAGGAAAATCCACCTTTGGCATGACCTTTACTCTGCATGGATCAGACAATGCATTAAAAGAAGAGATTCATTTTGGTGTTTGGACTTTGTAGGAAACTTCCACAATGATACAATTGAAAGGTCTCTTTCATATAAGTCTCTACAATGTATGGAGCAAGCCCTGAGGGACAAAATTTTAAAAAGAGACTGAAATCCCATATTCAGAAAGGATCCTTGCATTCAGGAGATTAATTCTCATAGAAATTGAAAGTCAAGGTAGAAAGAAGAAGAAAGAAGAGAAAGGTTCAGTTTGCTGCATATATTCCAGCAAATTGTCTCTAATACATGAAATTTGGGGGTTTGTGGATCCTTTTCCACTGTCAAGAAAGAAAAAATAAAAAAAAATAATATGGTCACACAATCAAAACCAAGGGTTTTTTAGTCAAAAGGATTCACACCCAACTGCTTTACCACTGAAACAATTTGTAGCAGATTTAACAATGTCATTGCAATTGTTGCTTCCATGGATACAAAAAGTTTAGAAACTGCAGGGAAAACCATTCCTGTTGTTCTTGTTGCAACTTTCTTATTTGAAAAGGTTGCTTCAATTTCTGCAGTTAATGACACCAGCTGCCATTGCTCTAGTTACAGTCAGAATCATATAACAATAAAAATAACAGCAGTAATATTAATACTGCTGTCAGTTTTAATTTTTAAAAAGGCCTTTGATGAAGAAATTTTTAAAAAGGCCTTTGATGTATGATTTGAATGCAAATATTCAATTATCTATCACTAGTTAAAGGCCATCCTGTTGCATTCTGGTGGTCAATGTGTTTTGCAGTATTTCTGGATCTACCACTCCATGTACAGATCAAATAGCACTCTACTAAAAACAAATCTTCACTGGCTTGTGTTTATAACAGGTATTTCAATCCTTGTTGGACTCTCACATGCTTACACAAGCTTATAACAACACTGAAGAGAAGCAAAAGATGAAAATTCAAACGAAATGCAGGAATATTTTGGTGCTGAAAAATTATGAAAACCAGCCAGTGGAATCCCTTTGATTTTGAAAACTAAGGCTCCTAATATAATCTTGCCCAGTTGGAGGACCACAGTAGAAAACACGAGTTCTTTGATGCATTGAAAGTGAAAGCTGACTGACACAACAAACCTGTCCATATCTTTAGGCATGGTTATCAGCAAAGACAATAGAGCCTCCACAGAATATTGCCTCTAGGTCAGGAAATCAATTAACTGGTAATAATTGAAAAATATGTAAATCCTCAGGCAAATTGTTCCACCACTGCATTTGAACAACTTTGCTAGAGCATGTCATTCATAAAACCAAACCACCTCTTACCACAAGAGAAGAATTTCATTAAAAACTTGAAGATATATGTGTAGCATACTGACTACAATAAACTAGAATTTCCACAAAGCCATTATGTCCTTGAAAACGACTGTAGAGACAGAATATTTTATCATAGTAAGTAATATCTAAGTCAACATCCTGCACAACCTGAGCACTGCAACAATATTCTGATTATACTTGCACCTACTAGATTGGATATTAGGTGGGGTGGAAAAGAATAAGGAAAAAAAAGGTTAAAATGTAGTTAAAATATTGCTTCATTGTACAAAGCATCACTTTTATACATTACTCCAAACCTCTTCACTATTCTTTCTCTATGAAAAACCACACTTCTGAAAACCTTGTAACGTTTATACTTTATGTTTTTCAGCCCATGAGCACAAAGAAAATACTGTGTTTTCAATACCTAGCAACTAGCAAATGGTATTTTATCTCAGGAAGATACAATTCCTTTTGTTCTTTGTTTACTGTGTTAATCTTGATTTTCGATTACCTTCTCAGCTGAGCACCAAAATTGTTTTTCCTCCTTGACCCCCACTCACCTAGTAGATGCTGAGTAATATTTTTAACAAGTTACATTGTTAACATCAAACCAAACTCAGCAGGAGAGAACAAGATAGTCCTGGCTCCCTAGGACTACAATTTACTTCTTTTCTCTAACTGTAAATATACTTGAATGTCTATTTTCTTACTGATCTGTTAAGGTACAGCACTATTATGGTCCTGGGCAACCTGCTCATGATCGTTTGGCCTCCTGCTCCAGGAGATCCTGCCCGAGCAGGGGATGCAGCCAAGATGACCTGCAGAGGTCCCTTCCGACTTCCACGATTCTGTGATTACTATACCATGTATCCTACTAATTTTGTTTGGTCTTACCATTCAACTCAACAAGCCTCAGGTCACTTTCAGTGGTAAATTCCTTCCAGCTGACACAGTGTTTTAAAAGGAGATGCAAACATGGGGCCCAGATGCATTTTACCATAACCTTGTGTTGCTTGGTTTGTGTAAAAAAAAACAACCAGGGTTGCCCTACTGTTTGTAATTAATATTCAGGCTACTTTGTTTTTTTTAACATGGCATTGTGTTGCAAGTCGTTAATTTCCTTTCTCATCTTTCTGTAGTTTGTCACTTGGCTAAAAGTATTTTGTATGAGCTTAGTTTTCCATTGAGTCCAACTATGTTCAATATAGTATCTGAATGTATATTTAACTATAAGCATATAGAAATGCTTCACATGTTCTTTAAAGTCTTAGGCTACATTCAGATGTTCTCACTGCAAAATATACTCTTAATCAGTTTGTCAGGATGGAGCCATATTCCGTGTTTAGGTCTTGTATGTGTTAGTCTTCTGATGACTATCAAAGCAAAACTCAGCTTAAATTAAGTACAATATGTTAGCTCAGCTATTGAGTATTATTATTACAATGGGTTTTTTTCTTATGTTGATTTCAAGATACTTAAGCTGAATTGAAAACAAGTGATTACAATGTAGTATTTTAACTTTTTTTTTTTGAGAAATATGCAACTTCCAGCCACACTGAAGTATTTTAGCCTTAATTTATTAAGGCATCATAGCCTCTCCTGTTGGCACACCATGGAATTCAGAAGGTACGATATACAGTGTGGTCATAGCTTACTGAAGATATAAGCACCGTGAAACACTGTGGTTTTAACTACAATAAGGCAAAACAAAAGTATATCCAAGTATAAGTGTTTGTGGTGGGTTGACCCTGGCTGAACGCCAGGTGCCCACCAAAGCTGTTCTATCACTCCCCCTCCTCAGCTGGACAGGGGAGAGAAAATATAAAAAAGGGCTTGTGAGTCGAGATAAGGACAGGAGAGATCACTCACCAATTACCATCACGGGCAAAACAGACTCAGCTTGGGGAAAATTAACTCAATTTATTACTAATCAACCAGAGTAGGGTAATGAGAAATAAAACCAAATCTCAGAACACCTTCCCTCCACCCCTCCCTTCTTCCCGGCCACAACTTCACTCCTGGATTCTCTACCTACCCTCCCCAGCGGCACAGGGGGACGGGGATGGGGTTTACGGTCAGTTCATCACACATTATTTTCTGCCACTTCATCCTCCTCAGGGGGAGGACTCATCACACTCTTCCCTTGCTCCAGCGTGGGGTCCCTCCCACGGGAGACAGTCCTCCACGAACTTCTCCAACGTGGGTCCTTCCCATGGGCTGCAGTTCTTCACGAACTGCTCCAGCATGGGTCCTTTCCACGGGGTGCAGTCCTTCAGGCACAGACTGCTCCAGTGTGGGCCCCCCACGGGGTCACAAGTCCTGCCAGAAAACCTGCTCCAGCGTGGGCTCCTCTCTCCACAGATCTGCAGGTCCTGCCAGGAGCCTGCTCCAGCGCGGGGTTCCCACGGGGTCACAGCCTCCTTCAGGCATCCCCCTGCTCCGGCGTGGGGTCCTCCCTGGGCTGCAGGTGGATATCTGCTCCACTGTGGACCTCCCTGGGCTGCAGGGGGACAGCCTGCCTCACCATGGTCTTCCCCACGGGCTGCAGGGGAATCTCTGCTCCGGCGCCTAGAGCACCTCCTACCCCTCCTTCTTCACTGACCTGGGGGTCTGCAGGGCTGTTTCTCTCACATGTTCTCACTCCTCTCTCCAGCTGCCGTTTCTGTCTGTCCCAACTTTTTTTCTTTCTTAAAAATGTTATCACAGAGGCGTTACCACTATTCCTGATTGGCTCAGCCTTGGCCGGCAGCAGGTCCGTCTTAGAGCCGGCTGATACTGGCTCTCTCTCGAACACAGGGGAAGCTTCCAGCAGCTTCTTACAGAAGCCACCCCTGTAACCCCCCCACTACCAAAACCTTGCCACACAAAGCCAATACAGTGTTATAGCTGGATTTTTTTTTTTTTTTCAATTAAAAATTTAATCTTTTTGAGCAAAAGAAACAAGATGCATCTGCAAGCTTTCAAAACATTTTTTTCACAAAAACTTTCTGAGCCAAATATTTTTTACCCGCTCTCCATCTATCCCTCGCTACTCCATCCCTCTTTCCTTCCCTCCCTCTCTCTCTCCCTCCTTCCTTTCTTTCTTCCTTCCTTCCTTCTTCCCTTTGTCTTTCCCTTTTTGTCAGTCATGCTATAATATATATTTGATTTAACCCAACATAATGCATTAGGTTTCTCTCAGGACGAAGCAACATAAAAATTAAATCTCAGGCTAAGTTCAAATATTGTCTTGCATTCTTTTTCTCAAAGTAAAGCTGGTGCTCCTGACAGGTTTCTGTCTCAATAGGAATGCTGAAAAGTGAAGTATCTCATTATCCACCCAGCAGGTATGCTGCTACCAGCAGTAGCACCAACTTTTTCATATCGACCTGCTTGCAAAGTTTCAGTTCCCTGCAGTGACAGTTTTGGTTCTGAATCTATGGTTGAGTAAAACCAATATAAACAATACAATAATAATTTTTCCAAAGCTAGACCACTCTGAAAAACTTCAGTTGCATTTTTTAAACTATTTTATGTATAGTCACCTAACAAAAAAACTTAATTCTTTTTATGTGATCAATGTTGAGTGCAGTCATTAGACAGGCACTCAATGTACAGTTAAGGAATTGTCTACTTTAGGACAACTAAGAGTACAAATACCTTATAAGCTGTTGTCAACATAAAGCAAAGTTCCTCCAAAATAATAGGGTAATTAAAGCATGTTCCACAGTAATTACACTTTAAAAACCTCAGCTCCAATTTAAATATAAAAGCATTTAAAGTACATAACAATATTTTGAAAATTTATATGTACCAGGATGCATTATTTTAAATGCCATGAACAATGGCATTAAGAACATACTTTCATGGTATTATCCATAAGAGCTATTAAGGTCATAGAAATGGCTGGCTTACTATAGTTCTGCAAGTCTAGTGTGTCCCCAGAACAAGCACAAGAAATAAGAAATATTCCTCATGACACAGTATACAGTTCATTCTCTTTTCTGACTACACACCTTTGTTCACACGCTGAGGTAATTGGCATGACTCTGTTGAAGTCAATGCATATGTATTACCCGTATATTATCATATTTATTCCTATACTAATTTTACATTTATATATATTTCTCCTATACTTATTTTACATTTATATATATTTCAATTAGTTGCTAGTGATGGTTAAATAACAAGTTCACATTTATGATTAACAAGATATTATTATAATTTCTATCTTTGTTACTGCGTATCATCATCTGTATATGTTATATATATCATTTTCATATCAATATGCCATATTGGTGTTATCCCTATAACTTACACTGTTTATGTTAGAAGGTTACTCTCTAGGTTACAGATAATGCACTGATTAAGGCACCGCAGCTCCTCGCTCCCCTCCCCTTACACAGCAGCTGCCTGCTCCTGCTGTTCCCTGACACACAGCCCCACCACCAGTGTCAGAGCTGACCAGCCCATTTTTCCCTCTAGAATCCCGAATATCTGCCAAATTGCCTCAAAAGAGGAAGGAATTTTCAGCTGACTGGTTGAATGGATGCCTTCACAAAGTGCATCACAGATTTCTGATCATTTCCATGTCACTCAAACGGTGTCAGACACATTTCAAACCAGTAATATCAGGAGTATAATTACACCACTAACCCAATTCAGAAAATAACGAATGACAGGGAAGGAATGATTTGTGGGAGTTTCCTATTTAATAAAAAAAATTTATAAGGGGTTAAGAACATCAGGTGGTAAATCTTTTTCCCACCTCAAAATGAAGTGAAAACAAATGGAACTGTTAATTGAAACACTTTCCTGAATCAATACTTTACAATATAGTTTAATTAACATGTTCCTCCTTTTCTGTTTTTGTTTGGGTTCATCTATCGATTAATAGTTCATATCACAGACAAATTTCTCTGATCTGTCCTATGCTAACATGAATGCCTGCAAATCTGCATTTCAAATATTTTTCCAGGTTAGTAATTAACTCAGTCAGCAAAAGAGCTGTGAGGTTCCAGGGCTCACTGAAGCAGATGTGTGTCAAACCATAAAGAAAATATAACCTTTTTGTCAAATATCCATGCTATGGTTCATGTGCACAGCCCATTTAACCTGGCTGATTGGTGAGACTGCTGCCGTTTCACTCTCACAGCTTTGAATGTCTTTAAGAAACCTCTCTCCTTTTCCAGCTATGATATTTTTAACCATTTGCTTGCCTTTGACAGATAAAGCCAGAAAGCATTATTACTACTATCTATTTTTATTCCTTTCTACCTGGGAGGCACTACTGAAGAGGAAATGAGGGAAACAGATTTTTGTGTGAGTAACCTATATACTACAGTGAAACACACAGAATTATTAACTCATTAAGACATGAAGTCACTCTACTAGTGTAAACAGAGTTGTAATAACAGTATATGAAAATGTAAAACCCAGTCTCTTATATTCTGTACAGGTAACTGCTGTGACATGGTACAGGACCTCCACTTACAGTATCTAAACTCTTACAACAGGATGTTGAAAATCTGGTTTTCATGAGCTCCTAAATCATTGCAATTCTCCCTATCTACTCTCTGGCTGCTAACTTCAGTTGTCTCTTACCTGCTTAACCAGATTAAACCACAGAAAATACATCATTCATTGCTCTGCTTTTACATAGCTCCCAGCTGATCCTGAATGCAGAAGCACATAACTAGATTTCACTTACACAGGAGCTGCAAGTTCTACCATTTGCAAAACAGACAGCTGTCTTTTTATGCACGGAGATATTGTACAAAATAAATTTTAACTATCTACATCAAATTCAGCCAATGCAAAAATTAATGTATACAGATCATAGATATAGAACAATGATTCTGTTAAATTAAAAGGTTTTTTTCTGGAGGGTTGAGGCTTTTTTTAATATTTCTGAGACAAAGCAAAGCTGCTTTACATCACAAACTGAATAATGGAGCCCGAGATTAAAAAAAAAAAAAAAAGTTCAAAAGATAGATTATGTTGAGCTTTTATGATCAGAAGAAATTTGGAACGGTTTATATGGCATTTCTGTAGGATGTCAACATCTGATTAGCATCGGTACTGCGTGTTCCTCTCAAAATGAAAATTTCTAATTGAATTTGTTTGAAAAGTACTGAAATACTTAGCTTTGGGGTGACAGGACTGACTGCGTCTGTCAGACCCATCGCAAGGCCTCGTGGAAGAGTTAGTTCTCCCTGACGAACATCCCACAGTGCGTAACACTACAGCAGCACTGGAAGACCCAAACTAAGTTTTCTCCACCCAAAATGAAACATTTATTTGGATTTTCCTGGATATTTTAAGGTTGCAACAAAATCCCTTTTTCCTCCAGGTGAAGCGTATTTCTGAGGAAACTACATTTTCTATCACAAAGAACACTGGTGAAAAACACTCGCTCTGTTCCAGCATGACTTTGAACTTCTAAAGTGGAATATTGGTACTGGAGGTTGGGCTAAGCACAAGAGCCTTTGCCCTCAAAGACGTGGTTTCTTATGAAGACCAGCAGAGAGCAGAAGGAAGGTCGGTGTCACTGCAGAGCTAGGCTTTGGAGCGTGTTGCTCTTTCACCTCCTCTCCTGCCCTTTGCTTTTTCCTGAGGGGATAGCGAGGGGTACGTCCCGAGCAGTTCCCTTGCTCCCGTTCTGCATCTCGCCTGTGTGAGGCTGTTCGCCAGCTGAGCTCCCCTCCATCCTCGCGGGAGCACGTTCTTGCCATCCAGGCTCTTGTGGGCTGAATCGTGTGTGCAGACGGCTCAGACACATCTAACAGGGTGACCATGGGGGCTCAGAGCAGCCCATTTTATCTGTTAAGCCAACACAGGGTCAACTGCCAGGAGCACACGGCAGGACAGTGACCACCTGTTTAGTTACTGTGCTTGCTGCTTGCTGCAGGTAGGTCTCAAAGCTACAGCTTTTCCAGTGTATCCCATACGCTAACCTTCTCTGTGTTGGGATTACCGGTGTTAGGGATTTTCAAGAAACGTCAGAAAGCAAAAGGTGATGTGCTAAGTGCTATTACTTTTTCCTTCCTTCTTTGGCTGCCTTTAGTAATTTCTTCCTGCTCTCCAACAAAAGGATCACCCAAAATACAAACTGAATGTGTCTGAAAACAGTTTCCAAAGTTTTAAAGAACACCACATATATTTTTTTCTGGGTTTTGGTTTCTTTCATTGTTTGTTCATTCATTTTAAACACACCTGCAAGATCCGTATGTATTCTTAGTGCGCATGGTTAATGGTTGGACTTGATGATCTTGAAGGTCTTTTCCAACCAAAATGATTCTATGATTCTATGATTCTATATGAACAATGCTTCTGGTATTGCCTCCTTTTCCCTAATTTCCTGTAACTTTCCCTTTCTTCCTGCCCTCCTTTTATAATACTCATTTTTACATTAATGCATAGGTCTTTTTTCCTCCCTGAATAAATTTACTCCAATTGGTCTACAGGTTGTACGTTTCTTCTGATTCTACATCAGCAAACTGTACATTTTTCACTAATGTGTTACGCAGAAATTGTGCTTGGCATTATCAGAGTTTTCCTCTTCTTGCTTGAGGAATGCCGGGTCAATCTTTCACTTGTTACTCCTCTATAAGCATTGCCCTGGTGCTTTTTCAGAACCTCTTCCGTTTCTGTGGCTGCAGCAGGATTTCCTGTGGGAGCAGGATTTCCCATGCCGACATGGCCCTGGGGCTCTGGGGGCCCTTGGCCGATGGAGGGGCGCGGGGGGAAAGGGAAGAGGCAGCAGGAGAAGGGGCAGAAAGCAGCACCCAGAGACCCCGAGTGCCAGGGAAATAGGCATTTATTTCCTTTTCCATGAAGAAACTCTTGCTGGGGCCCTGCTAGTGCCGCCGGCGAGGTGGCCTCTTGCAGGGCCGGGGAGAGTCCTGGGGGCCGGGGGCCCTCCTCTTTGCGGGGCGCCGGGGCCCCCCGGGCGAGCGGTCCCTGCCCCGGCCGGGAGCGGAGGGGCTGCGGCTGCAGCCCTGGGCAGAGGGACCTGCCGCCGCCTCCTGCCCCGGCTGCTCCTGGGGCTGCTCCTGCTCTGCCCCTGACGGGCTGCTGGAGGAGCTCGGGTGAGGGGTGGGAGTCCCCTCCCGGGAGCCGGTGCAGCTGGGGCTGGAGGAGCTGGAGCTGGAGGAGCCGGAGCTGGAGGAGCCGGAGCTGGAGGAGCCGGAGCTGGCCGCAGGGCTGTTGCCTTCCTCCCCGGCAGCATGGGAGCGCAGCAGCCTCCGGGCCTCCTCGCTGCACTGACGCACAACAGTATTGATGGTGCCGTGGACCAGAGATGCCGTATAATCCTCAAGGACAGGCCGCAGCATCTGGACCATAACGTCCGCATCCGGACCGTAGATGCATAGAGCGTGCAGGATGCTGCTCTCTGCACTCCTTGCCTCCCACCACCGGGCCCCATATATTGCCTCCAGCTCCTGGCGCAGCCAGGGCAGCACGGGATCGAGGAGATGCTGCTGCCTTTGCAAAAGTTCTGCCCAGACCTCAGGCAGGAGGCCACCCACGGCCTCTGGCCCCGCAGCCCCCTGCTCAGCTGGGGACAGCATCCCCTGCGGAGACGATGGAGGGGACGCCGCAGAGGGGGGGGGGGCTGTTTTCGGGCAGGGGGCCGGGAGCACTGCCTGCCTGGCTGCTGGCATCTGGCCACTCTTCGCGGTGCCAGATGTCACACTGCAGATAGTCGTCTTCTCCCAGCACAGAAAACCTGGCATTCTCTACTGGTCTTCTGCAGAGTGGGCACTCCGGTTTCACCTCTGTCCAACGCAGGATGCAGCCCAGGCAGAACTGGTGGCGACAGGGCATCGCGTAAGAGACGTCACCTCAAGCATCGTGGCAGATGGGGCAGCTCCACTCCGTCTCCGTGGCCATGTTCGTGCTCCGCAGCAGGTTGGGGAGAGCTGAGGATGAGGAGCTGCTCCCCCTCGCTGGCGCCGGCACTGCCAAAGGGTGTCGTGTGCTGCAAAAGGGAGAGAGGCCATGGTCGCTCGCTGTCCCGGGGAGGGGAAGGGAGGGGAGGGGAGGGGAGGGGAGGGGAGGGGAGGGGAGGGGAGGGGAGGGGAGGGGAGGGGAGGGGAGGGGAGGGGAGGGGAGGGGAGGGGAGGAAGGAATGCTCAGGCCCCTCGAGAAGGACACCCTCCCGGCTCCCCGAGCCCCATCGCCCGCCCCACGGCCACCCCGGGGGGACGCTTCCCCGCACAGCTCACCTCCACTGCTGCAAGCTTGCCCCGCGGTGCCCGGCCGCCTGAACCTGGCAGGGCCGGGGAAACACAGGGGATGGCTCCGGGACGGGCAGCGAGAGCTGCCGACGGCAGCCTCCAAAGCACCACCCCGCACCAGGAGAAGCCTCGCTCGACCCTCCAGACCTCGCAGGCACGCTCGGCAGGAGTCCAGGCACGAGCCAGACTGGCCCAGGCTCTGCCGGCGCCCAAAGATAAGCAGCGAGGGACGCGAGGTCGCCATCCATCGCTCGCTGACGTCACAGTCCACCGCCAGGTGATGTCACCCTCCACCACACGGTGATGTCACAATGAGACGCCTGCGCCTGCCACACATGTGCCTCTGCACACAGGTGTGGGGCTACCACAGTGCCGCTTTCCACTCCCTCTCCTCACCTGTGTGTTCGGCTCACCATTGGTGTTTCAAGCCAGTCACCAAGACCTTGTCTGTGTCTTCTCTTCAGTCCCGTGAGATGGCCTTGTACTTCACTTTGTCCAGTTCAACCTCCTACCGAAATAAACAACTCAGACGTAATTGCCGTTTTCCCCATTGGTTCCAACTTGGCTACATCTGGTCCCACATTTGGTATTTCAGACAGCATTATTTAGGCAGCGTCAAATACAAATGATGTTACAGATGTTGTTATGCTGGTGCTCTTCCCCTTGCAAGACTCCGCTCCCTAGTGTGTCTCTAGTGCTCCCCTCCAGTTTATCTGGGCATTTTGCCCATCTCTCAGGCAAATCCCCTTCAGCAGTTGTGAAATCCAGCCGTTCCTCACAGTGCTGCCTGAAACTTTTACTGGCTTCTTGCATCCCCGTGTGCAGCAATTTCTGATGTTCAGCAATGGGCCAGTCTGCAACCTCGTTATTTGTCAGCAGCCATAAAGCCATTAACTCAGATCTCATGGTTTGACTTTAAATGGGTGGTCCTATCCTTCACACTCTGGTGAAGAAAAGCCCATTCTACAATGGGTAGCAGGGAAAAGTGAGAGTAAAAATGTAGGTTTAAATTTCAAATTCTAAGGGTTCATTTGTGATTGACAGGCTTGGTGTCACGGTCCACTCGGTGGACTCGTGATAGTTCATTTGCAACGATCTCGAAAGTGCAAAATTAAGTTGACCAACACCAAAGGGGATAGCAATAATCACACAGTAAAACTTTATTGTGTTGCCTGTGAAGAGGCACGCGATAGTTAGAGATGGGTGAAAGAAAGGAGAAAAGAGTAAAGTTAAGTTTAGAGAGAGGAGAAAGAGAAGTTATAGCTACCGTCGCTGATCTCAAGACGTCCTAACGGTCCCGGGTCCAGCTAATGCTGCGTCGTCGATCATCGTGGTCCTTGGTGGGGAAGCTTCAAATTTCCGTTGTTCAGAAGTCATCTTTTATGCTTAGTAACACACCTTGCTCCACCTCTGCCTCAGGAGTCTCCGCCCTTCTCGAGCGAGGCTATCACGCAGGAGCAGGGTCAGTGTCTGAGGCGTGGTAAGTCTTGGAGGTGTGTTTTGGTATTATAATGAAGCAAAGTTCATTTAAAGTTCATGATTTCTTCATCGATGTTATGGTAACAGTTGCAATCCATCCTTTTTGACAGTAGCTATGCGGTTATCTCTAACGGAGCCTTGTACTGCGCGTTCCGTTCTTGGGATCGGCCACTGCACTTCCAAACAGGCCGTTGTCAGATAACGTACTGTTCATATTCCTGATGACGATGTTGAGACAATGCTGATTTTCTGTCTGTACTGTTCATGTCCCTGATGACGATGTTGAGACAATGCTGATTTTCTGACCGACTCCTACACATGGCCTACAATTACAGGTGTCATGCAGTTAGCTCATCCCTCAGGGAAAGCTTATTCTTCATGGCTGGGAGGGAGAGCATGCATGTGTATACTGTTGTAAACTGTAAATTTAAAACAAACATGAAACAAGCCTGGAATTTTTCCCATTTTTTTTTGTCAGTAGGTGAGCAACACACGCTGCTGACAGTATGGTAATATCATGTCAAGAGAATTCCAAAATACATTTCGAGAAAAGCACCTGGCACCGGAGCTGAAAGAATTTCCCCTTGATGAAGAAAGAGGTCTTGATTTGCAGATACGGATGGATGGCCAAGTCAGCAAGGTTGATCAGAGAATGCTATACACTGCTAACACCACAGTAAGGTATTTAAAAAAGTAAAAGCGCACATATAATCATGTTGACCTTAGATAATATCGGAGACATTAAGGTTGTTTTTATGAGAGAAAATTAGCCATGTTTTTGTAAGGTTATGGCATTAGAGCTTGATCACAAAAGAAGTTACTATGTAGACAAAATTCTGTGTTTATGCCAACCCCGTTCACTTCTACTAGCACCAAGGGTCACTCCAGTCATAAAGTTTGGACATGTAAAGCAAGACACCTCTGTCTTCTCCAGTACTGAGACCCAGACACCTCAGCAAATGTAAAAGGCAATAAAACTAATTCTATTATTGTGACCAACGTTTCTGCAAATGCAGCATCATTGACTTTATTCATTACAGCTTGCTTGAGCTGGATAGAACAAGTAGCAGCAGAGTAGTGGAGATTTATAACAATGATTAGGATGCCTTGTGATTGTGGTCTGCCATGAATATCTTAAAGCACTTTTAAAGTACTTCCTATATATGAAATGTTGAAAAAGAAATTTATAAACAATTTATAAGTAGGGAACATATTTATACATAAATCTTCCAATTTATTCACAGACAGCTAAAATAATCTCCTACCCTTTCTGTACCATCTGCCAATCTTAGAATCAAATCATTCATGTACGTTTTTCATGCAGGTATGCTTGGATGAAAAAAAAAAGGATATCTCAGGGGAATCATGACTTCTGCTTGGAGCGGAGGCAAGGTTTGAGGCCATGGCATTATGCCATCTACTCACGTTTGAGATTTGCATTTAGTCCGAATTCTCTGCGTCCAAGAGGACAGGAGGGGCCCTGCAGAAACAGAAATAATGAAACATTATTCATCATGCATTCAAAACTTCTATTTCTATGCAGATGAACCTCTGTTTTACTTTGCATATATGTCTGTGTTGCAGATGTAAACCCGAACCAAATTTCATTGTTGCCCAGACATCAAACTAAGGATGAACCTGTCCAAAGTTAAAATTTAGACAAGACGGAATTTTTGCTTGCTGGAGTCTCTCTTCACTGTGCAAGTGCTGATTCTTAACACCCTTCCCCCCTCCCCCCCCCCGAAGCGTTTGGAAAGGAAGCTTATTTTGCAAATACAAAGCGATCCTGTGATTATCTGCATATATTCTGCACTCACACCCGTGTAAAACCACCATGAATTTACTAAAGCCTGTGAAATCACTTTGGGTTTGTAATGATAAAATCAAAGGAAATTTAGCTTTGATAACTGTATTAGTTCTTTTTTCCCTATAGACTATAATGACAATTGGGTAGTGTTTGATAAGAGTTTGCTCCCTTTCCTCTACAGATCTACTCCACTCTTACACACAGAGACGTTTTGCCAGTTTGAGGGCTTAACAGTTTGCTTTCAAACGACGTTTTGATTGTTTTCAATATTTAATGTTGCAGTGTTGATACACTTAATATGGACATATCAATGGATTGTTAAAGCATGTCCCAATACCATTTTCACTCTCCCAAGGAAAGTAAATTTCACAAAAGAGAAACTTCTAATAGGTGGCTAAAAGAAATTGCCTTGTGATTATTTTATGAGAGTGACACATGAAGAAATGTTGACTTCTCTGCACATCTCCCAGGCTACACTGGGTAGTCGCCACATCTTCTAGGACAAGATTCGTCTGGTATGAATGTGAGTGTTACGGCATACACTAACCAGACTTTCATGACACCTGTGTGTTTTGAAAGCATTTCCTTTCTCTGGATGAACTATGATTTTTAAACTCGAGGGGAGTTTTGCAGAAATCCTGACTGTGGTATTCTTTTTAGTGCCACTGGAAGATTCGGTATTTGAAAGAAAGTCACAGATACACTCTGCCAGCACTGAGCCAGCAAACTAACTTAATTTGGTAGAAACCCCTGATAAGAAACAGTCTGGAGTTTCCAAACAAGCATTCCTGAGGAGGGGAAGTGGAGAGGGAGGTGCTGATCTCTTCTCCCTGGTATCCAGTGATAGGACTCGTGGGAGTGGTTCAAAGCTGCACCAGGAGAGGCTTAGACTGGACATTAAGAAGCATTTCTTTACTAGAGAGGGGGCGTCAAACACTGGAACAGCCTTCCTAGAGTCGTGGTCGATGCTTCCTGCCTGTCACTGTTGAAGAGGCATTTGGACAATGCCCCTCATAACATGCTTTAACCTGGTCAGCCCTGAAGTGGTCAGGCAGTTGGACTAGATGATTGTTCCAGGTCCCATTCCAACTGAAATAGTTCTGTTCTGTTCTGTTCTACTCTGTTCTGTTCTGTTCTGCTCTAGTCTGTTGCAACATGTACATTGTGGAGCTCTCTCCAAGCACAGTACCTTCAGTGAACAACAGGGAAATTGAGAAATTTAAATATATTCTTTTGTTTCTGAGTTAAAAAAAACAACATAGGAAACACTTTTTAAAATCACTTACATCTCGGTTTGAATTCCACCGTCTTTATCATTACTGGCTGCTTTTAAGATGAAGAGTTAAGGCATCACTTTGTATTGCAGGCAAAATACTAATCCCACCCCTGCTTTTGTGAAATTTGTAGTATCAAATGTGTTAGTGTTTCGAAATGGCTTCTATTTTTTTCATATAACAAATGAAACCTATAGGGAATCCTAATAGAGATTATTGGTTATCTATTAACTGATTGACTGATTGGGCAATATGACCTGTTTCCTCATGGCTTCCTCACAAGAGAAGGCCTTGTTTCTGTTCACTGAACAAATGCAAGATGGAAAGGATTGGGGCCTTAAACATTTTCCATGGACTTGATGAATCTTGGTAATTTATTTCCAAAGAAACACCTAGCAGAATTGCCACTCTTCCTTTTAGTTAGCTGGGACACAACTACACAGCTTGGTAAGAAAGGGTACTGACGTAGCCGTTGTGTAGTCGGATGCCGTTTATGTAGAAAACTGATTTTGCATTTAACAGTGCTACTGCTGAAAGGCAGCTTCAGACAAATTTTGTCACATGTGACAGCTAACCATATGTTTTGTAGGGAGGCTGTAGTAAACAGTATGAAATAATAAACTATTGCCCTCCATGTGAGACAAAGAGACACTTCCTAACTACTTCACACACCAAAGGATTCTGTTCATCAAACCAGTCCTTGTGTTTCTGTAACGAGTGAAGGAGAAACTATTTAAATGCCTCATATTTTGACATTCCAGTTGGTATATTATTTAGCTTTTTCTTTTTCTTTTCTTCTTTTTGTTTTTTTTGACATGATAAAGTGCCATTACAAAAGGAAAACAAATTCATGTGGAAAAATCCTTGGATTTCTGAAAAGAAACTTTGAATAGGGTATCAAACTATTTTGACTCTCAAGGTCCGACTTGTTAATTGCTGGTTTTTTTCCTAAGATACAAACAGTTTTTTCACAGTATGCATTATATTGATGTCCCAGAGAGGTTTCGTAATTGATCAGTTTGTTCTGTCGTCTGCTGTCATTTCTAAGTTTAGATTCCTCAACTTAGAGCAGAAATTTTTCTATGAATTATTCTGCAGGTTGGTCTACTCAGTCCATTTTCTATTCTCCTGGTCCTCAAAGCCATGCAATTCTTCCTGTACTTTATTCCAAAACTGTCTTTGAGAGGGTGGATGGTCCATTGTGACATCACCGTGTGGTGGAGGGTGACATCACCTGGCGGTGGACTGTGACGTCAGCGAGCGATGGACGGCGACCTCGCGTCCCTCGCTGCTTATCTTTGGGCGCCGGCAGAGCCTGGGCCAGTCTGGCTCGTGCCTGGACTCCTGCCGAGCGTGCCTGTGAGGTCTGGAGGGTCGAGCGAGGCTTCTCCTGGTGCGGGGTGGTGCTTTGGAGGCTGCCGTCGGCAGCTCTCGCTGCCCGTCCCGGAGCCATCCCCTGTGTTTCCCCGGCCCTGCCAGGTTCAGGCGGCCGGGCACCGCGGGGCAAGCTTGCAGCAGTGGAGGTGAGCTGTGCGGGGAAGCGTCCCCCCGGGGTGGCCGTGGGGCGGGCGATGGGGCTCGGGGAGCCGGGAGGGTGTCCTTCTCGAGGGGCCTGAGCATTCCTTCCTCCCCTCCCCTCCCCTCCCCTCCCCTCCCCTCCCCTCCCCTCCCCTCCCCTCCCCTCCCCGGGACAGCGAGCGACCATGGCCTCTCTCCCTTTTGCAGCACACGACACCCTTTGGCAGTGCCGGCGCCAGCGAGGGGGAGCAGCTCCTCATCCTCAGCTCTCCCCAACCTGCTGCGGAGCACGAACATGGCCACGGAGACGGAGTGGAGCTGCCCCATCTGCCACGATGCTTGAGGTGACGTCTCTTACGCGATGCCCTGTCGCCACCAGTTCTGCCTGGGCTGCATCCTGCGTTGGACAGAGGTGAAACCGGAGTGCCCACTCTGCAGAAGACCAGTAGAGAATGCCAGGTTTTCTGTGCTGGGAGAAGACGACTATCTGCAGTGTGACATCTGGCACCGCGAAGAGTGGCCAGATGCCAGCAGCCAGGCAGGCAGTGCTCCCGGCCCCCTGCCCGAAAACAGCCCCCCCCCCCCTCTGCGGCGTCCCCTCCATCGTCTCCGCAGGGGATGCTGTCCCCAGCTGAGCAGGGGGCTGCGGGGCCAGAGGCCGTGGGTGGCCTCCTGCCTGAGGTCTGGGCAGAACTTTTGCAAAGGCAGCAGCATCTCCTCGATCCCGTGCTGCCCTGGCTGCGCCAGGAGCTGGAGGCAATATATGGGGCCCGGTGGTGGGAGGCAAGGAGTGCAGAGAGCAGCATCCTGCACGCTCTATGCATCTACGGTCCGGATGCGGACGTTATGGTCCAGATGCTGCGGCCTGTCCTTGAGGATTATACGGCATCTCTGGTCCACGGCACCATCAATACTGTTGTGCGTCAGTGCAGCGAGGAGGCCCGGAGGCTGCTGCGCTCCCATGCTGCCGGGGAGGAAGGCAACAGCCCTGCGGCCAGCTCCGGCTCCTCCAGCTCCGGCTCCTCCAGCTCCGGCTCCTCCAGCTCCAGCTCCTCCAGCCCCAGCTGCACCGGCTCCCGGGAGGGGACTCCCACCCCTCACCCGAGCTCCTCCAGCAGCCCGTCAGGGGCAGAGCAGGAGCAGCCCCAGGAGCAGCCGGGGCAGGAGGCGGCGGCAGGTCCCTCTGCCCAGGGCTGCAGCCGCAGCCCCTCCGCTCCCGGCCGGGGCAGGGACCGCTCGCCCGGGGGGCCCCGGCGCCCCGCAAAGAGGAGGGCCCCCGGCCCCCAGGACTCTCCCCGGCCCTGCAAGAGGCCACCTCGCCGGCGGCACTAGCAGGGCCCCAGCAAGAGTTTCTTCATGGAAAAGGAAATAAATGCCTATTTCCCTGGCACTCGGGGTCTCTGGGTGCTGCTTTCTGCCCCTTCTCCTGCTGCCTCTTCCCTTTCCCCCCGCGCCCCTCCATCGGCCAAGGGCCCCCAGAGCCCCAGGGCCATGTCGGCATGGGAAATCCTGCTCCCACAGGAAATCCTGCTGCAGCCACAGAAACGGAAGAGGTTCTGAAAAAGCACCAGGGCAATGCTTATAGAGGAGTAACAAGTGAAAGATTGACCCGGCATTCCTCAAGCAAGAAGAGGAAAACTCTGATAATGCCAAGCACAATTTCTGCGTAACACATTAGTGAAAAATGTACAGTTTGCTGATGTAGAATCAGAAGAAACGTACAACCTGTAGACCAATTGGAGTAAATTTATTCAGGGAGGAAAAAAGACCTATGCATTAATGTAAAAATGAGTATTATAAAAGGAGGGCAGGAAGAAAGGGAAAGTTACAGGAAATTAGGGAAAAGGAGGCAATACCAGAAGCATTGTTCATATAGAATCATAGAATCATAGAATCATTTTGGTTGGAAAAGACCTTCAAGATCATCAAGTCCAACCATTAACCATGCGCACTAAGAATACATACGGATCTTGCAGGTGTGTTTAAAATGAATGAACAAACAATGAAAGAAACCAAAACCCAGAAAAAAATATATGTGGTGTTCTTTAAAACTTTGGAAACTGTTTTCAGACACATTCAGTTTGTATTTTGGGTGATCCTTTTGTTGGAGAGCAGGAAGAAATTACTAAAGGCAGCCAAAGAAGGAAGGAAAAAGTAATAGCACTTAGCACATCACCTTTTGCTTTCTGACGTTTCTTGAAAATCCCTAACACCGGTAATCCCAACACAGAGAAGGTTAGCGTATGGGATACACTGGAAAAGCTGTAGCTTTGAGACCTACCTGCAGCAAGCAGCAAGCACAGTAACTAAACAGGTGGTCACTGTCCTGCCGTGTGCTCCTGGCAGTTGACCCTGTGTTGGCTTAACAGATAAAATGGGCTGCTCTGAGCCCCCATGGTCACCCTGTTAGATGTGTCTGAGCCGTCTGCACACACGATTCAGCCCACAAGAGCCTGGATGGCAAGAACGTGCTCCCGCGAGGATGGAGGGGAGCTCAGCTGGCGAACAGCCTCACACAGGCGAGATGCAGAACGGGAGCAAGGGAACTGCTCGGGACGTACCCCTCGCTATCCCCTCAGGAAAAAGCAAAGGGCAGGAGAGGAGGTGAAAGAGCAACACGCTCCAAAGCCTAGCTCTGCAGTGACACCGACCTTCCTTCTGCTCTCTGCTGGTCTTCATAAGAAACCACGTCTTTGAGGGCAAAGGCTCTTGTGCTTAGCCCAACCTCCAGTACCAATATTCCACTTTAGAAGTTCAAAGTCATGCTGGAACAGAGCGAGTGTTTTTCACCAGTGTTCTTTGTGATAGAAAATGTAGTTTCCTCAGAAATACGCTTCACCTGGAGGAAAAAGGGATTTTGTTGCAACCTTAAAATATCCAGGAAAATCCAAATAAATGTTTCATTTTGGGTGGAGAAAACTTAGTTTGGGTCTTCCAGTGCTGCTGTAGTGTTACGCACTGTGGGATGTTCGTCAGGGAGAACTAACTCTTCCACGAGGCCTTGCGATGGGTCTGACAGACGCAGTCAGTCCTGTCACCCCAAAGCTAAGTATTTCAGTACTTTTCAAACAAATTCAATTAGAAATTTTCATTTTGAGAGGAACACGCAGTACCGATGCTAATCAGATGTTGACATCCTACAGAAATGCCATATAAACCGTTCCAAATTTCTTCTGATCATAAAAGCTCAACATAATCTATCTTTTGAACTTTTTTTTTTTTTTTTAATCTCGGGCTCCATTATTCAGTTTGTGATGTAAAGCAGCTTTGCTTTGTCTCAGAAATATTAAAAAAAGCCTCAACCCTCCAGAAAAAAACCTTTTAATTTAACAGAATCATTGTTCTATATCTATGATCTGTATACATTAATTTTTGCATTGGCTGAATTTGATGTAGATAGTTAAAATTTATTTTGTACAATATCTCCGTGCATAAAAAGACAGCTGTCTGTTTTGCAAATGGTAGAACTTGCAGCTCCTGTGTAAGTGAAATCTAGTTATGTGCTTCTGCATTCAGGATCAGCTGGGAGCTATGTAAAAGCAGAGCAATGAATGATGTATTTTCTGTGGTTTAATCTGGTTAAGCAGGTAAGAGACAACTGAAGTTAGCAGCCAGAGAGTAGATAGGGAGAATTGCAATGATTTAGGAGCTCATGAAAACCAGATTTTCAACATCCTGTTGTAAGAGTTTAGATACTGTAAGTGGAGGTCCTGTACCATGTCACAGCAGTTACCTGTACAGAATATAAGAGACTGGGTTTTACATTTTCGTATACTGTTATTACAACTCTGTTTACACTAGTAGAGTGTAAATCTCCAACCTCAAGAAATTCTCTGATGTGGAAAGCTGAGGACAAAATCATAGATCAATTTCTAAAGTAATGCTTCCTGCTGTAACACAGTGGTTCCTTCTAACCTCTTCCAATAAGTCCTGGGTGCTCCTTATTTTCTTATTCCTTCTTCATCAAATCATAGATCATGTTACTGATTTCCACTTGCACATTGAGCCATTGACTAACTCTTTCAATGCGGCCATCCAGCTAATTCCTTATCTGTCTACTAGCCCATTCATCAAACCCGTATCTCTCCAATTTAGCTGCAAGAATGTTGTGGGGGACCGTGTCAAAGGCCTTACAAAAGTCCAGGTAGATGACATCTGTAGCTTTTCCCTTTCCCAGTGATGCAGTCATTCCATCACAGAAGGCCACTTCATTAGTCAGGCATGATTTGCCAATGATGAAGCCATGTTGGCCATCTCTAATCATCTCTCTGCCTTCCGTATGTTTCAGTATATCTTCCAGGAGGGTCTGTTCCATGATCCTGCTGGGCACAGAGGAGAGGTTGACTGCTCAGTATGTGTTCAGTAAACATGTAATTCATAAAAGAGAGCCATTTTGCTTTTGGACGCTTTTCACAAATCATGACATTTGTTAAGCTGTTATGTGCTAGAAAATAAAGAAAAGGAGGAAAAAAAAGGTTAGTTTCACAACATTGTGTTGCTTACATTTCACTTCAGTAATAGCCCAGGATCTTGGTCACTGACCAGGCTGTGAGATGTTTTGAGTGAGATCTTCAGCTTATATCTCTAAAAATTCTATAAACACCAATCTGAGAAAGAGGCAAGAAAGTGATAATGTGCATTTCTCAGAGTCTCTGTGTTGCAGTTTAACCCTGGTAGGCAGCTCAGCCCCGCACAGCCGCTCGCTCACTCCCCTCTGGTGGGGTGGTGATGGGAATTAGAAGGGTAAAAGCATGAAAACTCATGGGTTGAGATAGGAACAGTTTAACAGGTACAGCAAAAGCTGTGTGCACAAGCAAAGCAAAACAAGGAATTCATTCACCACTTTCTGTCAGCAGGCAGGCGTTCAGCCATCTCCAGGAAAGCAGGGCTCCGTCACACGTAACGGTTACTTGGGAAGACAAACGCCATCACTCTGAACATCCTCCTTCCTTGTTCTTCCCCCAGCTTTTATTGCTGAGCACAACATCAATATGGCCTGGAATATCCCTTGGGTCAGTTGGGGTCAGCTGTCCCAGCTGTGTCCCCTCCCACATTCTTGCCTACCCTCAGCCTACTCTCTGGTGGGGCAGAATGAGACTCAGAGAAGGCCTTGATGCTGTGCAAGCCCCGCTCAGCAACAGCTAAAACATCAGTGTGTTATCAACACTGTTTTGGTCACAAATCCAAAACACAGCACCATGCAAGCTGCTATGAAGGAAATTATCCCAGCCAAACCAGTACACTCTATTAGCACTGTTCATTTTGAATAAAAAGAATCAGGGGAAGTCTTATGTCTCATTTCTGCATGTGTATCTTAACCTTATAACCTTCATGGTGGGTAAAGCTAACGTGTTAATTTGCTGTTAGGGCATGCTAAGGAGGTTTACTATGACTGAATTAACAGATGAGGGCAGGTAAAATTCATACTTATGTAGTCATGATCATACAAGTAGGATCAGGTGAATTTGTTAATTATTTGAAACTAAACTTCTGTGAGGATTGTATTTTATTTGTAATTCCTGCTTCAGTTATCCTCTTTACCAGTGCATTTGCCTGGTGAAATGTTTACAGAAAATTGTAATTATGTACATGTTTTTCCTACCATCAACCATGTCTGGTTATAAATGTCACAGCCTGCAGGAAAATTAAGAAGAATTAGAAGTGTGACCTTCGAAGTAAATGGCTTTATAGTGGTTTGCCAGATTCAAACAGCTTGGCTAAACCTGATCAAAATATCATTATAATTACTCATTATTTTAGTTAACAAAGATGCAGCCAACACGTTTATTAAGGTTACTACAAAGTCTTTCAGCATTTCTGTTTGCCTTTTACTACCATTGCTTGATATGCTAAAAACATTATAGTTCTGAGATTACATTTGAGGTTTTCATATAGACTACAAGCATCTGATAGCAATTTAATAAATGATAACTGACAAATGTGATAACAATTATCTTTATATATGAAAGATGAATAAACTAAAACACTGTTTTAGAAATAGGCTGGAAATGAAAAACTGATGTTTTAAGTTGAAAGTTGTGTAGACATGACACAATGAGCCTCAGTAAATGAGAATGTCTGTCAGCTGGCAAAGTAACTGCAAACTCACAATAGTATCTTAAAATTTACATGTATTTTATCAGGAAACTGAAGGTTTCTTTAGAAATTAGCAACAAGATGAAAGCAAGGAAAATAAATCAGGTGTCCAATAAACACCAAAATTGTACCTAAAAAGCTTGGGTCATCATTCTTTGAAAGACCACCACTCATACTGTGAAATATGGCAATTGTTCAAAAAGTAGCAGTTCAAGGAGAAGCTGAATCATATCTGCCCATCCTATAACCTGAAAGCCATACGAGTGCCTCAAGCCAGTTCCAAGGATGTCCATGAAGGACAGTCTTTCAGGAAAGGAAAAAATTACATGGTCCCAAAACAACTGTTTGAAGTGAAATTGTCCAAGACTCCAGAGTATCATGAAATCTAGGGGAGTCACCAGCACTCAGAACTCCAAGTTTATATCTAATCTGAAAAATACTGACTTCATCAATAGCATTAATGCAGGCCAGATCCAGAAGACAAATAGCAAGTACTTTTAATCCAATGCTGTAAAGGTTAATGTTCATGATTAATTTTATATTGTAAGAAACCTCTGGCAAGTTTAGAGGAACCCCTGTCAATTACTAAGCTTAAACAGATATATACATCATATAAATTTTGTTGCCTGAAATGAAAAGATGGTTTTCTTAAGCAGTTGATGGTTTTCAAAACATTTCTCATTAATGTACTAGCCCAATTTACATAATGTTTTTTCAGGCTTTTAAGGTATGTTGCATAATGGCGGAGTATATTGATGACTTTTAGCTGTCATTCCTCTTACCGTAAAAGGGATCAGAATTTGACCATGTTTTTAATACAGCAGCATTCTACAATCACACCTTGCTTGAATTCCCTGTTTAAAAAACCTATATTATAAAAACACACTATAGGAGAGGAGCAGGAGTGTGGTGGGCATGAACAAAGACACTTTTCCACTTTCCCACTTACTCAAAGGTGAACTCAAGCGTCAGAGGAGGATGTGGTTTCCCTATGATGACCTGAAAAATAGAGGCAAAGAATTAGATTCATACATCTTGCATCAAAACATACTTTCTTAACCCCAAAAGGCAAGCATACTTTCTACACAAAGAGAGCAAATGAGTTAGATTATCTCCTTCTGAGCACCTAGATGTGATGTCTTTCAGCTGAAGCACATGCTTCAGAGCAGCTTTCTGCAGAATACACTCAGCCTAGAGTGTCATCATCTGGCAGCAATTAGATGCAAAAAAATAGTTTGCAACTAAGTCAGACATTGCCCCTCAGTGTATCACATTGTAAGATTTGAATGCCTTGGTATAATCTCATTTTAACTTCAACTTTTAATTCTTTATGACAGAGGTGTGGAAAGTTTCTTTTTCTGGATGTTTCAGAACTATTTTTCTCATAATTCAAAAGTGGTGGAGAATTTTCTCAGGAGAGTGGTTGTAGTGGCCACTCTATGGGACTTTTTCCCTTATTAGTTTGTTTATTGCACTACTGAACAAATGGAAGTAGGGTTTGTAGTTGAAACATTTCTCCACCTGAATGATATGATGTCTTTTCTAGGGAAGTGTGTTTTGCCATGCTAACATAATAATTTCCTCTCTCCCTCTGTTGTGGCTTAACCCCAGCCAGCAGCTGAGCACCATACAGCTGCTAGACCCAAACAATCTACTATGAAGAAATTTAAGTCCACCCCAGCCAAAACCAGTACACCAGCCAAAACCAGTACACCCTTGTACTTCTTCATTTTGCATTCAGTGCACAAACAACTATTCACTTTTAAGCAAGCAAAGAAATAAAAACGTATGTTAATGCAGGCACTCAAGCTGCATAGTTCATGTGGTATTGCATTCATACAAACCTGTTTCTTCCTTTTGGCCTCATAGTTTATCCACTTGATGACTGGCTTATTGCTTCACAGAAGATTGCAATGGCACCATTGTAAACACTTTAATTATTTAACAGAATGAAGGTTTAGTGCATCGTTGTGCAGGTTAGGTACACATAACATTACATTACACAAAATAACTGGTTTGTATTTGACAGAAACATGTTAACCTTGCTTTTAAAAAGGTTAGATCTGCCATTCTGGCATGATCTTTGAAATCACCTCACTTTGTGTTTATTGTGTGAATAAAAATGTTTGTGTACACAACCATCTGCAACCTATATTTTCTACACTTCACAACTTTTTTCCTGAATAACTAGATTTTTCTGCTACATAAATGAAGCTGGGATGGCAGAAGATACACACAGGGACAAAAGTTGACCGCTTAATCCTCTCTGCATAATTGGGTTGAATGGGACCTCCAGCTGTTGCTATCTCCTGTTGAATACCTTTCCTGATTTAGGGTCCTAGGCCAGGGATGCTGGTGTAAAACTCTGCCTCCTGATCTCTAGCTTAGGGACCAACCACTGCACAGGTTGTTTAAGCAGTCCCTAAATTAGGGAGGAGCTCTTTGGGCATGCATCTTTGGGTAATGTCTCCTTCATACTATGTAACTGGGATGGAGAATTTATTACTGAATTAGTAAGACTGGACCAATATTTGCTGTTTCTTTTAGTGCACTTCCACCTGTATGCCTGGTTGTGGAAGAGCCAGTTTTGAAAGGTGACACAAAAGCACAGAAAGGCATTTAGTCTGTGATACAAAGAGTGTGTAACCTGTCTGCAAGACAAGTAAATACAGATGAGCAGACCATGGGACAATATTGGTGTTCATGCTGAGATGTTTCAACACACTGGCTGCTGAATCAGTGCTTTTAAAATGGTTTTACAGGCATCACAGCAACAGAGGTTTTTAAGAGAAGATCATGTCCTTTTAATGTATACCTCCCAGAGGCCTGACATCCAGTTTGATGTACTCTCTGTTGGGTTGTTGAATACTGATTTTTGTTAGCGGCTTGGAAAATAGAAGCATAGTGAATAATACGTCTTGTATTGCAGCACATGGAACGCAGGCAGCAGGAGGAAAGGTTTGGTTATGAGCATACCCTTAAATTTTCCATTAAGACTTGAAAAGAGATACAAAAAAAGGGATTTGGGGTTTCTTACATAACTATTGGGGAAGAAGAGTGCTTTCATGATTTGTGTTTGAAACATTTGTAAATGAAAGCACAGAGGCTCTATTGAGTAAAGGACATACAGTTAAATCACTTATATTTTACTTTTTATGACATGATTGAGTTGTGAATTATGTTCATTTTCATTGCATTTACAGGCAGGAACAGATGGTGAAGACTTAGTTATAGGGAATGTGTCTATGACTATAACATTCTTTGTGCCAGCATGGCTTCCTTGGATGTAGATTCACTGTCTGAATTGCACTGGTGGAGTCTGGAGCACTGCAGGTTGTGCTTGGAGCGCAGACTTCAGATGGACACTTGAGGGTGATCCGAGAGCAGGTGACATGGTTTACTTGTATATGCCATACTTTAATGGCATATTGGTCTGGTTAACAGGGCTATTGGCTTTTTACTCTGGAGGCTTGGATTCTAGTCCAAACTGGATCAAACTGTTCCTATTTTCATTTCCCATCTTAAAAATGTGCGTATTTGTCTTTCTTGCAAAGTTCTTTCAGTCATTTGTGTGAGTAGATTTAAGGTGATTGCTGTAGTTCTGGAGCTGAATCTCTGTTCTTCTCCATGTGTGTCTGTAAACAGATATATAAAAAATGTGAACAATGAGGCTGCAGGACAGAAGCCAGATTCTCATTTGTGCTCCTGAAATGGGACTAATGGGTGATCAGTCTTGATTGGAAGCTTTAGGTACAATAATCTTACCTTTGACAAAAAATTAAACATGAAGGACTTGATTCAAAAGATATTCAACTGTAAATGCATGTCAAGAGTAACGTTATCCATCTTGAAACTGCACAAAACTAAGATTAGCACATTGTAATAACTGTCACAAATCTTCTAGAAAGTAGATAGAAAGCTTCCTCCACAGATAAACCTTCATTTCTTAAGTTGATTTACAAAGTGATAATGCAAGAATATCCTTAATGAATAGATTAAGTATTCCATGACATTCTGATTTGCATACCTTCTTCCTTTACAAAATTTTCTTGAGAAAGCCATGTACAATGGCACAGCAAATTTAATGCTACATACATCACAGTCATTGGCAAACATCACAAATCAATCTACAGCAGTTAAATTCACATTTCCACCCCTCCAGCTCTCTCTGGCATATATGTGAAGTGACCTGATGGAGATTTTCCTGCCAAGGGATGCACGTGAAGGTATACATAGTTAGGATATTGTCTTACAGCTGGAGCATGTAATCATGTGAGATGTCATTATGTTATTTGTGCTTGTCATTCATTCAAACAATAGATTAAAGTGGAGATTAACTATTGTTAATTACACAAGAACTAGCAATCAAAACAAGAACATAATTTATTGTAAATTCTGTTGAACAGAGCGTGCTTACCAGCATGATCTGCATGTGCACTTACATGATCCTAGAGTACAGAACGTTGACAAATGTTTAGCTGTGACACGTGAGCCCATGCCAGGAGATGGTTTAGCACAGTGCTGTGAGACCTCGCAGCTGTATCGACAAATGAGAACTCCTCTGTTTGCCCCAAGTCCCAAAGAATGTAGCCCAGTCTGTGATTGTGTTTGGGCTCTTTTCACAAGAGCAACTGAGGAGAAATTTAGTTATAAGCCAATTCTAACTTACATGTCTGTCACTTCTGTTGAATGTTTATTGAAAGGTTTATCTGTGGAGGAAGCTTTCTATCTACTTTCTAGAAGAAGATTTGTGACAGTTATTACAATGTGCTAACCTTAGTTTTGTGCAGTTTCAAGATGGATAACGTTACTCTTGACATGCATTTACAGTTGAATATCTTTTGAATCAAGTCCTCCATGTTTAATTTTTTGTCAAAGGGTATTTCACCTTTGGATCAACACATTGGAGTAAGAGATCTTCAACAGACAGGGAGTGTCAGAATCTGACCTTTTTATTATTTTTATTTCAACTATAACTTAATTCTTGTAGGCAGCTACCAGAACAAAAATGTGCTTGTAGAAAGACCTTGCAAAGCTGTGTAACATTAGTGGACACACCAATTTTCAGTTATTCACACAGTCACTTCTGAACACCTCTTGAAGCACCTAAATATTTATAAATATATGGCTGAGCAGACACAGGATGCTGCTGACTGTTAACAGAAAGCTGTTCACTTCAGTATCATTTGGATCTGGTCTCAAAATAAATAAATATGGACAAGTTTGATTTATAATTTGGGTTATCTGAACTGGTCCAAATGACACTGTGCAAACAGCCAACATCTTTAGCAACAGCATGTGGTCCAAGCAGGTCTGTTGTTCAAGATTTTTCAGCCTGCCTCATCTATTTTCCTCAGGGATGTAATACAAAAATGATTGTCTGTGAGAACGAACAAAAGGCAACTCACCATGGCAGAATATTCTTGTTTGTTGTGACTGGGGATTCAGCAGTAAAGTACTTAGGAGTTTGTCATGAATGGTCTGCACTTGGTTTAAGAAGGCACAAAATGCTGCAGAACTGACTGTAAATCAGGGCAGAAATTATGCACCCCCTTCCTCCTACTAAGAATGTAGTTGTTTCACCACTTCATCTGGCACTGTTGACAGGCTGCACGGCAGACTCACCAGAGAGGAGTATGATGGAGGGCCAGACCTCTGCTCATTTTCATCAGTAAAAGAATTTCTGTTGAGTTCAGTGGTGCTGGAGACTGAAAATTCTCTCATTCCTATAGCTGGTCCCTGTAGGCTTGGATTTTGAGGCATACAGGTACTGCGGGTCCTTTTAGAGATTGCTTTGTACCTGTGGAAAAGAGATAACGAGTCACCAGGGCTATCAGTTTGACATATTCTTCATACTTTGAATTCAGTATTACAGGAAATAGGGGACAGCATCATTCTTCTCATTCATGAATCTTTCCACAATATGGAGATCCACTTCATTTGTTTGAATTGTTTTTTGAGTCATACTGTTAGAAATGTTTTGTTTCCCAAGTGTATAACTAATATAAAAATATAGATTGAATAATAATGAATATTGGCTATTTTCTTCATGATTTAGACATATAAGCACTGATTTGCCTGATGCTTGGTGCATATAGGAAAAATGTGTTTAATGTATTTCCTGATGAATTTTAATGTAATCTAAATTGGGGAGGAAATTTTCCCTTTAATAGAGATACATAGTTCCCACCAGCAGCTAGAGAGGTATTTCTAATAACTGAATACTCATAAATCTGACTCACTTGGTGTAATGAAGTCCTGAATACAAAAGTGACTTCCCGGTTTCTACCTGTATTTCTACTTTTGTCATTTGCTTCATTGACAGGTCAAGAGGAATCCAAAGCGAGACTGACTCATTACGATTTTTTTTCTGTGAAATGGAGAGGAAAAAATGTTTTCTTCTTGTAAACTGTTTTTCTTACTCAAGAACTGTCAGTCACTGCCTGGATTTTAAACTCATTTCTGGCTCAGAAAAATAGGAGGTTCAAATCTTGCATGAAGGTTTAAGGAGACTGGTGGTTCCAGTTAAGCTGTAGAGGATAAAGTCATGTAACCCAGTGAACATGGTTTTGTTGTACTGGTAACAGGCTTTGTGCTAAGCTAAAAATGCAGACCTTGGGATTCATCAGGCTTTCTCTTGATTTATGTCACCTACTTGGTGCTTTCTTTCAGCTTGTTTAGTTGAAACAGAAATTGCTTAACAATCAGATGACTATTATCTAATTTGGTTTAGCTTCTGCTTAGCTGTGTACAGTCGTGTAGTGTAAGTCCTACTGTTACATATGTCTGCATCAACAGATAATAACAACAGAATGTTAGTTATTCACTCTAGAATGAACTGTCTGTAACACTGGAATAAGAATGCAGTACAGGAGTTACAGGCATTGGATGATAGGACAAGCCTTGCAGCTGGTGTAGGAGGTTATTAAAGACCCATGGCTACAGACAGCTCATCAATGATCAACTACCTGTCATTAAAATAATATGGTCTTGGGAACTAGGTAAAGCTAGTTTTCTGGATAACACAGAAAAAAAAATTCCTATCTGGCAAATGATACTCAGTAAATTTGGATATTAGGTGGAATTGTGAATCACTGAAGATCAGGTAAGAGAACTGTGTTAGCAAACATGCAAAGGTGACTCCACATGGATGCAGGAGCAAGAAGAAAGACCCCCTCCCTCCTTGATACTGATAAGTCATCATGCTGATGAGTTATCTTAAGCTGATGAGACATCCCCAAACTGATGTTGTATCTTAGGAGCAGAAGGGTGAGCATGATACCACTGAAAGGGGTAGGTACTGGAAGGTTTGCGTGTATCAGTTTTAATTTTATCATTATGATGAATGAACTTTAATAGCTGGATTATTCTAGCTATGTATTAATAGCATTGCAGCTGGGCTAATGTTCATTGATTAGACTTTGCAGTCTTTAATTAGTCGAACAACTAATTATTGACTTTGCATATTAGATGTGTTTCCTTGGCTCATGTAAAGTGCAAAAATTGTAGACAAACAAACTAGTGGAAAATGTCAATGACCTAAGCTATAATTTGGACACAACAAACAGGTTTCAAGTGGAGTGGTGTTTGTCTGAATGTATATGTTCGATACTTTCGTAAGAGTTGACAACTTTATTTATAGAGAATGCTCCTGATGAATTTTGCCAGCATAATTATGTTACCACTTAATTCATGAAGCAGGCAGTTTTGTAAAAAAGAAGAACAAAACCAACAAAAAGCCCCACTCTATCACAATGCAAGAACAGGTGAATCATAGAATCATAGAATCATTTTGGTTGGAAAAGACCTTCAAGATCATCAAGTCCAACGGTTAGCCATGTCCCCTAAACCATGTTCTGAAGTACCCTGTCCACTCGCTTTTTGAATATCTCCAGGGATGGTGACTCAACCACTTCCTTGGGCAGCCCATTCCAATGCTTGACAACCCTCTCAGTAAAAAAATTTTTCCTAATATCTAACCTAAATCTCCCTTGCCGCAACTTGAGGCCATTTCCTCTTGTCCTATCTCCAGCCACCTGACAGGAGAGACCAGCACCCACCTCACTACAACTCCCCTTCAGGTAGTTGTAGAGAGCGATAAGGTCTCCCCTCAGCCTCCTTTTCTCCAGACTAAACAGCCCCAGCTCCCTCAGCCGCTCCTCATAAGACTTGTGCTCCAGGCCCCTCACCAACTTGGTTGCCCTTCTCTGGACACGCTCCAGCACCTCAATGTCTTTCCTGTAGTGAGGGGCCCAAAACTGAACACAGGACTCGAGGTGCGGCCTCACCAGTGCCCAGTACAGGGGAACAACCACCTCCCTGTTCCTGCTGGCCACACTAGTTCTGATACAGGCCAGGATGCCGTTGGCCACCTTGGCCACCTGGGCACACTGCTGGCTCATATTCAGCCGGCTGTCAACCAGCACCCCCAGGTCTTTCTCTGCCGGGCAGCTTTCCAGCCACTCTTCCCCAAGCCTGTAGCGCTGCATGGGGTTGCTGTGACCGAAGTGCAGGACCCGGCACTTGGCCTTGTTGAATCCTAGGATTAGTCTATTTGCAGAGAAATGTGTGAAGCTAGGGGTTAACTTGCAGTGTATGAATGTAGAAGACCCTGATTTGGGGGGAATGTAAGGTGGCTTATGACTAAGCCTAGTTGCTGGCCTTTGGGGAAGACCAAAGGTCACCCTAAACCTAGCTAAACCAGCCAGTTTACCTTGTTAGTAATGGTTAAGGAGGAGCAGTTGCTGAAGACAAGGCCATAGAAGGGAATGAAATGTTTCCCTCTGCTTTCAGGTACCTCTGATTCTTGAAAGGGTTGGTTGACCAGGGGTGGGTGAAAGCCCGAGACTGCCTCACTGACAATCCAGGCTGAGGCTCAAGCACACACTGAAGCACGATGCCTCAAAGGCTCAGCCTCTGCAGCCTGCGGAGGGAAGCTCCAAGTCTGAACCTAAAGCACCAGCAAGCTTGAATCAAGGTCAGCATGAATCAACTCTGAATCTTGTCAAGTCATAACTAGTGCCATGAAGTCTGAGCCCTAAGTGAGTAGTTGCCAAAGTCTAAACTAACAGGTACGGCATGAAGACGGCCAATGCATAGCATATTTGCACATGTACCTCTATAATGATAATACTGTCTGTTTGGGTTGCTCTATCAAAAATATGGACATAAATAAAAGTTAATTTTTTGCAATAATATAGTGGTTGACCTTGGCTGGCTGGCAGGGGCCCACCAAGCTGCTCTGATGGGGAGGAAAATAAGATTAAAAACTTGAAAACTTGTAGGTCAAGATAAAGGCAGTTTAATGAAAAAAGAGTAAAGGCTATGCACAGAAGCAAAGAAAAAAAAAAAACAAACCCCACAAACTTTATTCCCTACTTCCCATCAGCAAGTGATGTTCAGTCAATTCCTGGAAAGCAGGGCCTCAGTACATGTAGTAGTTGCTTCAGAAGACAAATACCTTAATAATAAATGTCCCCCCCAGTTCTCCTCCTTCCTGTTAGCTTTCATTGCTGAACATGATTTCATATGGTATGGAATATCCCTTTGGTCAGCTTTGGTCAGCTGTCTCGCTGTATTCCCTCCCAAACTCTTGTCCACCCCCAGTCTACTGGCCTTTGAGAAGGAGTCATTGGAGAGGCAGCCCTGATGTTGTGTGAGCACAGCTCAGCAATAGCCCAAACACTTGTGTGTTATCAACACCATTCTACTACCAATAAAAAGCACAGCACTGTATGGGCTCCTATGGCAAGAGTTAACCTCATCCCAGCCAGACCCAACACAACCAGCTAGAAGGTATTTATACTAGCTCTAGCAGCTTGCTTTGTGGGGAAAAATAATCCAACTGTACTTTGGAAGCTGAAAAGGAAAGCAAAGCTAAGCACTGATGAAGCAAATTGCTCTGATGGGAAGACTAGCTTGTTGTCCTGTTTAGTGCCCGCTCATCATTTAATGAGCAAGCTTAAAAACAAACAAACAAACAAACAAACAAACAAATCAACCCTTAAAATGTATGGCATTCCCTTCAGATGGGAATGTGATACTTTAGTTATGACATTTTCCTGCTGACAGTTGATCCTGACAGCAGTAGGGTCTATGCTTACAAGTAGCTACACATCTAAAGGGGAGGGATATGTATATCAAGTGGGGTACAATTTATTACATTTAAAATAAAAAGGTGTTCTTTTCTTTTTTTCCAGAATCTTTGCACAGTAGTAGTAGAATTCAGTGACATGCAACAAAACTCTATGGGGAATTTTTCAAGCAATAGCCAACTAAGCTTTGAAAGTGCAATGCAAATGTATTTTGTGTTCCCCGGAGGAAACTGCTATAACAAACTTGACATCACACTGTTCTTTTTAAAAACAAACTAATCAAAGTTTTATGATCAATTGAGCACCCTGTGGGAGAACAGCATATAAAGGCATTTTATTTCAAGAGAAAGAAGCAAAAACAGCCAAGCAAAACAATAAAACAAAAAGGTTAAGGTACTTGTGAGACGAGACCAGGAGAGGTAGCTTTTCTCAGCACCCCATTGACAGAAAATCCTTGAACAAAGTCTGATAGTAGATAAAATATGATGCTATGGTTTAATATCCATTGAGGCGAAGTGCTCAATGCTATGACTGTGTAACTTTGCCATCCTAGAACAATTCAGGGTAACTAGCTTTCTGCTGTGGCTTGAGAGACAGGAAGTGTATTTAAGGTTGCACCAGTCCTGCTGATCACAGTGAGAGTAGGAATGGTGTGTGACTGCCTGTAGTGGGGAGATACCATGAGCTGAATGTCTCTGAAAGCCTAGAAACGTGAGACGTCAATAATCATCCTTAGAGACAGTCTGCCTGCTGTACACTAATTCACTGTGTTAACTGAGATGGAAAAAAGGAACATCCAAGTTTGATAAACAAGCTTACAAAAGAAAACAACTTGTTTCTTCCAGAAATTTAAGTTTCAGCTCTTGAGTCCAAGTGTGAATACAGTTGCAGCAGGTGAAAACAAAACACAGAAATGCCAATAAAGTGTTTTTCTAGGGCTCATTTTGCACTTCTGGCGAGGATGGAGCTGAAAGTGTTTAGAGGGCAGAGAGTACATATGATGTATTAGCATTGCAGGTGGCTGGACTGATATCTGCACTTTTTGAACACATGATATGTTAGCATTACAGGTGACAGGACTGGTATCTGTCCTCTTTCAAGAAACTTTTCTACCTCTTTCTCTGGTTTATAAGGCTTGTGTTACCAGACTGAAAGATGAAATTGAGTATAGGATATGCTGAAATACATATAGGTATAGGATATAGGATTTTGCCTCTAGCAGTCTGTTGTCCTATGTCTTATGCTTCTAATAGAAACTTCTTGGGGAAGGGCATTCTGTTAGGCCCTGTGTATATACACTGGCTAACGTAGTAGTATCTGTGAATTGCTATTGTAACTCTAAAAAAAATTATTGTCGTATCTGTGGTGATGACTGTGCTTATACAACATCTAGAAGTCCACCTTGGCTGCATGAAACATACAAAACATGGTCTAAAGTATCTTCCTGCTTCAGAGTGTTTACAGCATTGACACAGGGAAAAATTATTTCCTTAAGGCACAGGAATGTGAGATTTCATAATGTGTCCAGTATGACATTATTTGGGTCTCTTGCAGCCGTGCAAACCAGCCAATACACCAGAGTCTTCCATACTCTGAAGGACTGACAAAAAAGTCAGATGAAGTCCCTGCTTTGAATCAAGTACAGCGGAGATTTGAGCCTGGACTTTCCTCTTTCTTAATGGGCACGAGGTTACTCTGAGCAGCAGGAAGGTCTATATCTGCATTGGATTTAAAGCATCTTTCTGCAGTCGGTTTGAATGTTTCCTGCAATGGCAAAAAAAAATATTAAAAACCATCACTGCAATAGAAGAATGGTCCCATAGTGATTGTCCATATTGTTCTGAAGTCAGGAACAGGTAAAACTCCCACACAGGCTGTCAGGAAAGCAGTTAGAAAGACAGGTTGGCATCAAATTAGTTTCTGTCCGCATTTCCTCAGAAAAGTGTTGGAATGGACGCTTTTTCTGAAGAATTTAATAAAAATCTGCTTAGTTACGAAATCCTTCAGCATTTGTTAGTGAGTAGCTTCATGTTCTCTTGTTCAATGCAAGAATTCTTTGCGTAAGTTTTGAATGTTGCAGATGATAAACAGATGGAAGAAAATGGAGAAAAGCAAAAAGGAAAGCAGAGCAATTCAACCTATTTGTCTTTTCTTTGGGAGTCCATGTGTTTAGTTCTTAATTTCTGTCGTCTTTGGCAATTCCTGTCCATTTGAATAGGGTATGTCTAATTCAAGTCAGATGGATTAAACAAGTGAAACTTTGACATATCTTTCCAAGATGCATTAATAGCTAGAAAATACGGACTTCCTACAAAATCACAATATTGTCTACAAAGATATTTCCTACCTGCTAGCACTCTAAAGTAAAATAAGACTCCATCTGCTTTATGAAAAGAAAAGAAAAAACCACAGAGACCTTGTGAATGCCTCAGACTGTTTTCTTCTTTGGAGAATTTGTTCATCCAGTGAGTGTGTCGCTCATGTCCACTATCAAAGAAAGTATTCAGCACCTCAGCCTTTTTCATGTCTTGTGTAACCAGGTCCCTCGCCTTGTTCAGCAGTGGGCCCACATTTTCCCTAGTCTTCCTTTTGTCACCTATGTACTTAGAGGCCCTTCTTGTTGTCTTTGACATCCCTGGCCAGATTCAAGTCCATTTGAGCTTTAGCTTTCCTAAACTCAACCCTGAATGCTCAGACAGGATCTCTGTATTCCTCCTAGGTTACCCTTTCCATTTAAAAATGCAAAGTAAATTGGATGAAATGTATGTTCTCTTTGTGGCTTCCAGTAGTAGCTCAAGTTGGGTAGAGAAGCTGTACGTAGGTAAGATGAAGAAAAGCAGTGCCTTGGGAGACTAAGATTTTCAGGATCATGGTTTTGCTGATAATACCATGCTACTTAAACTGAAAGGCACAGTTCCTAAGAGAAAGCAGACCATTCACACAGATTCAAAGATTGTGGAATGAAAACAAGGAAGACAAAAGAAATGATGAGATTTTAAAATTCTGACTGTGCATTAGAAAAGCCATTATACAAGATTTTGTTCAGCAAGAAGAAGGGCTCAAGTATGTTTTGAACGAATTGAATGTGTCTGAAGACCTAAAAATAGTAAAATCCAGGTAGAGAGAAAAATTCTCCTTAACTTGCATAAGACTTCAGTAGTAGTGCAGAAAGAACTGAAAATACTAATATGTTCATTATTGGCTGTTTAAGACAATATTTTCTATGTCTGTTTTTATTACCATAGATGATGAATGCTTATCCATAGTAGCTTCTGCTGCTTACAATGAAGTAAATAACCACTCTTATCAGCAGGGCTGTATTGCCACCAGAAAGCTTCATGTACTGAAAAGATATATTTACTTGATAAATAGTGTAGAAATGGTATTTCAGGCCACTCAGATCCTGAAAATCAAGTAGTCACATACAATTAAAAAGCTGCTGCATTCTAGACACCAATTACCTGATTCCTAATGATAAACTCACTTCTTACAGTTCAGAAGGAACTGCATGTCTCCATATGATAATACTTCATAGAAACCTAGACAGAAAGCCCTTACTGAAAATGCTTAATCAAATTTCTCATCTCCAAGTATTACCATGAGAACCATAGCATTTAAGAGTGCAAAATAAACGTGGGTGTCTCCACCTTATTCTAAACTAAAAATTAAATTAATCCCCACTTACCTTGTTATCACTGATTATAGCAAAATGGCCTAACCATTCCTCAGTTGAAACACTTTTTCCTTCTGTTTCATTGAGTCAGTCTTTCTTCCCCTGATCTCAGTATAGTTGGATAGAAATGGCATTTCCTTACGTATATTACATTAACCACCCCATTGATTGGTCTCCTAAGGTATAAGACTGTCCGTCTTATGTCAGCTCAGAGCACCATGCAGTCTACTCCAGTATCTCTGACATGGCCAGTTGGAGATGCCTAGGGAAGAAATTAATAATGAGAACATATAGTAATATATTCCCCCCTGCCTTTCCCCCAGCATTCTCCCATCTGCCAGGAGTTTCAGTCTCATGGTCATCCTGAGTGAGAAATGAGTGGGTATGTTGTGTATCCTAAGTGAGTATGTTGTGTCGAATAATACCTGAGGCAATTTTGTCCATGTATTTTTCTGGTTATCTTTTGAATAACTTTAACATCTGCACCAAAGCATCCCCTGGCAAAGAATCTCATAGCTGAATAATCTGCTGAGTGGAGCTAAATAATGTCATTTGTTTTTAACTTCATGGCTTAATTTGAAGTGGCTACATTCTTACACAAAGAATCACTGGGTAACTGAACCCCATTCATTTTTTTCACATTTGGTGTTCTGCCCACATACCCTTCTTTCATACCCCTTCAGGATTTACTGGAAGCTGACAGGAACTAAGGATCACTTTAAATTATACTCTCTTGCACCAGAAGTAAGGTTTTTGAAAGCTTTTTAACCTTATTTTCCTGTTTTCCGGATTTCTTTCTAGCTGAGATCAGTCAAGAATATATAGGTATACATATCTATATGTATATCTGGTATACAGTATACGTTCTGAAGCATCTAGATTTAATTGTTAAAACTGCCTGCAAATGTTCAGTCCTCAGAACTGGGTCTAACAACTGAAGCAGATCAGCCCGCACCTGTACACCACAAAGAAAGTGCACTTTTTTTGCAAATACTGAGGAACAAACACAGTTCTCTGGAGTTCTCTGCTCAGAGCAATGAACAATGTACAAGACTTGCCCACTTCTTTCCTGCAGCGTGCTGAGAAGACAACTCTACCCATCTGCCCCATATGCATTCTTCGGTAAGGGTGACACTGACAGTGTGTGTTAAGCCCATTTCTCTCCTCTGGATTTGAACTTTGTCCTTGAGCATGAGCTTCACATTTTATTACCACAGCTATCAATCAAGAGGCATCAACAATTTTCAGCCAGGGCCAATCCACCCTGGATTTGAACACCTGACCTCTGTGCTCCTTGCTGCAGCCACCTGGCAGCTAGAAACATGGTACTGTACGGATAAATATATATGTTAATGTCTTCCTTCTACAGCAGAGATGCTCCTTAAAGGAGCCTCACAGGCTTCTTCACTGAAGGAGGCATAACTGAATGAATGTGTGCTGCTTCACTTTAAAATGAGCTAGTCACCTCTAGCAGCAATTTAAAGAGCTAACTTAGGTTGAAGATACATGTTATGCCTGAGCACATCTGCCAGGTTACAACTTCTGAAAGGTCCCATTCCTCTTTCCATCTTCCCATCCCTGCTCCGGTCTCATGGGTCCTTCTCTTTCTATCCCTCCTTCTTGCTTCTCATTTAATTTTTTACTGAGGTGAATCAGCTGCTTGTCCCCTAATTTTTGCTTTCATTAGGTTAATTTAGAGGGAGTTTTATGAATTTACTCAGATCAGCAAAGGAGCTGAAGGGTACCAAAACCAGTGCAAGGCGTGCATGTGGCAGGAGGAGGAGAGGAGAGGGAGAAGAGCCTCCTCCTTTTCAGCTGGTAGTCTGGCTCCAGAATTACTACGTACCTTCTCCATAAATGTCATATGTAACATGTCAAACACTGGATTTGATTGTAGCTGCAGCATCTACAACTGTCGCGGCTGTTTGGAAGCAGCAAGGCTGGAATATCTGTTGTGAAGACAATTACCAGCTGTAACGTGATACAACATACATTTTGCTGGACCACCACGTAAAAACAAATGGGTTTTGCACATGCTCCCTCTGTGGAATTTACTGCCTATGCTTTTTTGAGTATTCATCCTATACTGGCTATTTAAATAGAGCAAAAAGTGTGTATTTCTACAGACAGAACCTCCTGTTTCAACCGTATCACCCTGCACCTATAAGCAAAGCTCACAGGAAACCTCAAGCAATAATTTTAATAGTGTGTTACAGTACCATCATTTCTCTGTATAGATGGTTAATTAAACTTTTGCCATAGGACCTTCAGAAAATTAAAACAGAGTAATGGAAGCTGAATGGAGTGCACAAGTGAAGGAGCACAATGCAGTGCAAAGAAGGTTTGGGAAGGAGGAAGAAAGAGACGACGTTGTGGTGCCTCAGTGCCCAATTAAGGTGTCAAGTTCCTAAACAACAATGACAAATGGGAAGGGAAATTCAAGCTTTGCAAAGCAAAACAGCTGTCTGGCTGTGCAGCTGCCTTCCTCTGTACTTCTTCAGGACAGTGGTAGGGACACTTGTCACTGACAACAGGAACCGAAAAGATAGAACACTAAGACCTTTCTAGGACTCACCAGCCTGAGGGCAGCGCAGGGAGACTAAGCAGTCACACCAGGTAGCCATGTGGTCTTTTCGAATCATTAAACTACTTGCATGCCAGACGTTTTGTCGCATAGACAGTTATTCACTGACTCTGTTACTGCCTGCAACTCTGAGTTGCACCCTAGCTAGCAAAACTATGTTAAATGCATGGGTTTGAAATGTGCCGGAAACAGAGAGTAAGTTAGCAATAAAGTTGTAGTACTTTCCCCCTTCTCAGACAACACTGAGATCAAGAAAACATTGTTTCATAAGCGAATCTGAATAGCTCGTTTCAGAGAAGTAGAGTCAAAAATGAAATTTATTCTGGAGATGTTCTGCTAATGATGGGGTTAGCTGCCAATCAAGGCTCGGATTTTCCTACAAAGGTTTCTAGTAAGAGAAGGTGTGAAGAGGTGCTGAGAATCTCTAGTATAATTAGGGGAAGAAATTGTTCCAGGAATTTGTTTCAAATACAGCTTTTTTTTTAAATGAAGCAATTGTGAACTGCCCAGAACTGTTAAAAAGCCCTCCACTTTACATAGGTATATTTCAGTGAAATCAGAGTAAATGAATAAGCTTTGTGTCACTAGACGGGAGGCAAGACATTTCATTTCTGGTAGCAGAGGAATCTGAATACTCTAGGGAACCCTAAGTAACATAAAAACTTCAGTTGAACAAACACACAATTCATTTCACTGGCTATCTAATGGAGCAAGACAAAAGAGTTATGCAAATGTAATATTAGTTGACTCTGAAAATGTGGATCCAGTTTATAAACACAGAACTGCTTTGAGCATTCTTATGCAGGATTTGGATTTTGTAGAAGAAATATCAATGTAAAAATCGGACAAAATAAATAAATACGCCCCAAACCAGCAATGAACTTAAACCAGTACATCACTTGAAGTTAAATGGGAGTATCTCAAGTATTTAAAATTGTCATTCAGGATAATCTACCTATATCTATTGATGTAATATAGCATCTGTATCCCAGTTAAAGTGAAAACCATGTGTATGGCTGTTGCCTTCACGCTTTTGTCTGTCACCTCAGCATTGATCCAGTCCAGTTCTAAAGCATATTATAAACCAGAGATGACTGAGTCCTGGTTTATCATATTCTTTTCAACTTCTAAATAGGTCTTCTCAGTAGCAGGTGAAAAAGATGACTTTGCTTACTTTTTAAAATTTATTTTTGCTCCTAAAACTGTGAAACCACAAACTCAATTTTCCATGTGAAAGTCAGGCCAGGTTCATTTTGCCTCTTGCAAAGACAGTAATAAAGAATCTGTAATTGGCGCTTTGCTGCTGAATCCATAAGTGATGCGTAAGCAAGGGTGGAATCCAGCTCATATTGCTGTAGGTGAGCTGGCACTGCTGCTTTACTTATAATTTATCTCGGTCAGCAAGGATGGCAGATACAAAACTGCATGTGCACAGGAAGGATCGCTTGAGTCAGAGCAGGCCATTTTGTTCAAAGACAATTTTCAGTGTAAAACTACATTTTATTATGCTCCTAGGAAGAGAAAAATACTATAATGCTTATATTGTTGTATAAATCAAATGCATGGCTGCAGTTTGAATGCAGTGGTCTGGCTTTTAAACTTAATCTTGGAAAAAAAGATTGAGATACTGAATTCAGCTGATTGAGAGGAATGTACAAAATTAGCTGCATAGAAAGATTTCCAACATAGAAACAGGATTTTAAAAAGTAAGAAAGGTCAAATGACTGATATGGTGAGATTCCAATAAGCACCTATTCTGCAGCCCTAATGTCACTCTCTTTTGATAGAATGTACAAAGATTTTCTGCTTTTTTAAAAATTTGTTGTTGTTTCTTTTATTCCCGTGTAGAGAGAAGGAAATGTGAAATGTTGAAAATTTTAATAGGATGAAGAAATTTATGTCCTTTTTTTTTTATCTTAGATTTGATTGTATGAATAACATAAGCTGAACTATCCTTTTTTCTGTGAAATCATTGGGGCTTTTTGCTGAGCACTCTGTACGCTAAAATTTCTCTACAGGTACTGTGTTGCATACTGCCTTATAGACCTATTTCTATTGGCATGGACAGGGGAAATGTGGATGGGCTCAGCGTGCAACCACCACATGCTAAGGCAGAATCAGAAACGGATGCCATATATAGTCAATGAAAGTGAGACTGATTTAAATTGCAATAGAGCCCTTGTCTCACTTGCATCCAGAAAGTACGAACAAACATAATAAACATGGTCAAATTTATTAAATACTGACAAGAGCAGGAATGACATAACTCCTAATGTCTTGACTGATCAAAAATTAATGCAGTTGGAACTGCTCCAAGAACTGAACATAAATCTTGGTCTGTGCCATGAGCCAGGAAGTCAGTCCAGTTGCCTAATTCAGTATCTTGTCTTAAACAGCAGCCTCTATTCATCAGTAGGTGTAGGATGTCCATTATATGGGAATTTATCCTAATACTGTATCAGCTGCAAGTTGTTCTATGCCTGCAAGGAGAAAATTTGCATCCGTTCTAAACTGTTCCAGATTTTGCGGTGTAACTTTGTATGTTCTCATTAGCTACGTTGTATTAGATGAAGAAGAGCAAACTCAGAAGGGATATTAACTATATAGACTGAGAAATAAGGTAGACATTGTTTATGTATTTCAGTAGCAGGAGAGATCTGCATTTGTTCTAGTGCTGCAGTTTTGAAGTTAGTTGTGAAATATGTAGCTTCTTTCAAACTAATAGCATATTATCACATTTATTCATAAGGAGACAAAAAAGAAAGTTGCTGTTTGTGCTTTGAATCCTACAGCCCCCATAAGATCCTGGATGTTTCTTATAGGTTGAGGTCTTGTCGAAATGATGGGGAACTTTGACATGTTGTGCTAAAAACTGCATTTCCACATGCTGAAAACACTGGGGGCAGGCGGGGGGGGGGGGGGGAGAGAGAATAAAAAATGATGTTCCAATTTATTTCTTAGTGAAAAGCCATTGGACGTAGGGGTAAATAATTCCTTCTTTTGCTGTATCTTTCAGAAACCTCTTTTCTGATGTTCAAAGGTGGTAGTAATAGACACAGTTTTCCCTCAGCAGTTCACACTTGGTTTGGAGGACTCATTTAACTCAGCAATAATCCATGACACTCTGCTTTTAGAAATTCTTACCTATGCTTTTGGATACCGGAGTGAGCTTCCCACTTGTTGATCATGAACCTTGTAAAACAACTTTACCTTCACAGGCCTCTCTTTCCCTCTTTATCTTCTTTCGAACCATGAACTCTTTTGGCCAGGACTATGTTTTACTATTTGTTTGTATGGAGAAGTGGGAAGAAGTCTTCTGGGCTTACAGGGACTACAGACCAGTTCATGGTCATGGTCAAAATGATAGATTTCTGTGGCTTGACCCTTCTGCAGGACATGAGAGCATTCACCACATTACTCATTGCAAGTCAGCAAGGCAGTCTGGGGGCTGCACTAATTCATGTCTAAATCAGTGTAATGAGAATAATATTAACAACTGGCACGAACTAACTCAGGGCACTGATTTCGGATATAAAACCTTTTTACTTAGCTGTGTAGGTGCTCACTCAAACATTAATCATACCAATAAGTTTTCCTAAAATCACTTTTGTGCATAAACACTGCTGCTGTCTGTGATAAAGCTGAATCCTGAGAAATTGCAGGTATCAGAAGACAAATCTGTGTCACACAGCACCTACATGGGCTAGCAGGTGGGACAGTGACCTCAGTTTTGACTGAAGGAGACAGAGCATCAAGATGGGAACACCGGCCTCACACAAGGATTAAATACTTGATTATTTTGTTTTACCATACTTCCCCTTTGCTGGCAGTGGATGTAATAAGATCAAATTCTCATTTTTGAGAAGTGATATGATTTGAAAAGGGCTTTCTAGAGTACTTAAGGTCTGCATTTTTTACAGCCAGCTTAGTTTTGTTAAAGATGGGATGAAAACTCCATTGGATGTGAATTACTGATGACTTTGATCACAGTGGTGGGAAGAGAAGGAAATGAAAAACAAACACGTTTTGTTATGTCAAGACACTTCTTTCATTCATCTATTAGGAAAGGATGAAAGGGACGTGGCAGACCAGGATGTAAGACTTCACTCAAACTTAGCATGGAAATGCCAAGCCTCATGAAAGGCTCAGACCTTCCTTCCCTAACACTTTATTTGAAATGGAGGGAAGTTTTTTCCACCAAAACATAATCCCTCACTATAGTTGGGAATCCACGTGTGTCGCATCCCAAATTTGGAGCGACTCAGGTTCGTGGATTTCCTTTGTCAGAATTAAGGTGAAACAACACCAGGGGAGTTCAAACAACAATCAACATTTATTCAACCTAGCTAACCTTGCCCAAGTACAAGTGAACTTATCAATATGAACCTTGCAACACGTCATTAAGCCGCTGTTTGAAAAGGCAAGGGAGGTGTAGAAAAAGAAATGGAAAAAGAAACATGAAACTGTATCAGAAGGAAAGCCCTCCCGTTAAGTCACGAGATCCAGAGCAGACCCCCTTGCTTTCTGGACTACTTCTCAAAGAGGAGCTCAGGGGCTGCTAGATCCACTCCTAGTCTCAGACTTGGTCAACGGTTTATGTTTAAAAGGATGAGGTGTAGGGACTGTGGGAAAGAGAGAAGGAAAAGAGGGAGAGAGAGAAAGAGAGAAAGAGAGAAAGAGAGAAAGAGAGAAAGAGAGAAAGAGAGAAAGAGAGAAAGAGAGAAAGAGAGAAAGAGAGAAAGAAAGAAAGAAAGAAAGAAAGAAGAAAAGGGTTTCACCAGTCCTGGGTCCAGCGTTGGTCCAGCCAGCACAGAGATTCAGTTCAAGAGGGCGCCCGCTGAGAACTCGTTCTCCCTCCTTTTATAGTGGGTTAGTCAGTGGTCTCAACATGCACAGTTCACATTCCTGGGGTTCTCTGGAATCGGTCGGTGAGCTTTGCGGGAGGGGGGTTCATTGCGGAGCTGCCTCTCTTTCCCTGCTGGCATGACAGCTTAAGATAGAAGCACAGTCCCATCTTCCGTGGGACCTCCTCCTCCAGGTGCATATGCTGTGCTCCTTCTCCTGGTCACTTAAGATAAGGAATTGCGGCTTTGGAGAAGTGCGGTCCCACCCTCCGTGGGGCCCTCTCCTCTGGACACATTGTCCTGTTCACAAAACTCCAGCATTTTTACAGAGGCCGTTTTCTCCACCGAAGTTCTTTAATGAATGTTTGAGACATTGACTATAATTTGTCAAACTGTCACACCACCCCCTGGCTCAAACAGCCACTGGACTTTGATTCTTGTTCATATCATCTTTGACTGTGGTGATTTTAATATAGTGGACAGTAGGAGAAGAGAGACAGCTGAGGATAGTAAGTGGCTAATCATACATCTTACTATGGCAAGACCTGCTATTAAACATATAAATCCAATTAATATCATAAGTCCAATATTTACAAGCCATTTTCCCCCTCCCATCAGTCCCAAAGATCCCAAAATGGAATATAGCCATGAGTTGGGACTCCAGCCATCAAACCAGTTAGCTGGTTGCATTGCGTGGAAGAGTTCTCTCGTCTGGTCGGCAATCTCCTTCATCTTTGCCCAGGCTTCTTCAACTGAGGTTGTGGCGTTACGAACAGTAATACAACATTCAGATTCAGTCAAGTTTAACATACCACACACACCTTGTTCTTTTAACAATAACATATCTAAGGCTAAACGATTCTATAATGCCATTTTTGATACTTGTTACACTTGCAGATTTAGTTCCCCAAAGGCATATCGAGTCCATTTACTTAATACATGTACTTGCCAAGTTAGGTTTTCTAGCACCCATTGGTGCCAAACAATATACCCAGATGGTGCAAAGAATGCTTCTAGTTCTAACGATACCTTCTGTCCTCAGGTATAATAATAGGGTTTTAGAATGCTTTGAATCCACTTCTGGGTGCTACATGGGTCATCAAGTTCTCATTTTTCCCTTTTAATAGGTGGTGTGGTATATTCAAAGATTCGCCTGGGGCACATAGTAGGAATTCCCAAACCACACCGCAATCCAGCCTGTTTGATATCATTCAAGTGCAAGTACATTTTCCCATCTGAGCACCCCCAGACAGTCCCCTCAGGGGCAGCATACAAAGCATTTTGACAAGTAGCTGTGTCTCCCAGGGATATTTGATTATCCTCCTCCACCTTATGTCTTGAGAAGTGGTTAATGGGAATTCCACATTTTAGCCAGATATTAACATTATTGGTGATCTGATTATATTGGTTATCTCGGTTTCGGTATCCAAAATTAGGATATCCCAAACAGGTGCATATATCTCAAATTAAGGTTCTAACTTCCAAACCGATCCACGTTTTGATGGGATTGCCAGCACCTGTGGTACAATCTATAATGTGGGTACATTTTAACAAATGGGCATCATTGGGGTTGGGTGTGCCCACGAATTCTTTCTTTAATAAGTGAAGAGGTTGGTTTTTTAACATGTGTTTCACTGACCATCCCCAAGCAGTGTGGACGTTATTCATTAAAAAATATTGTCCCTTCCTGTCAGGTATGTGAACACACCAAGCTGAATCCCATCTTACATTATATTATAATTCAAAAGGGGTAATTTCCAGGGAAGCAGGTCAAAGTTCTTTAACGAATGTTTGAGACATTGACTATAATTTGTCAGACCGTGACAATGTGTTCTGCCTGTTTCTAGATGCAACTATATCAGAGCAATTCCTTAAAAACTTCTTGTGTTGCAGCTTCTGTGTAACATTCCTAACTCATCTGAGAATGTATAGACACATTTTCTATCCCAGAGCATAATCCAAGGTCACAATCTGTGACTACCATAATTGCTCACTGAGGACCTAGCCTTCCTGAAGGGTTTTTTAAGCCCATCAAATTATTTTCTGAGGACATTGCGTTTGGTTCTCGTTCTTTCCCTTTCATGTCATTGAAATGATCAATACTTAATTGCCTTAAGATTTTGTTCCTCATTAACTCATTCATGAGCTGCAAATAGATGTGTCTGTCATGAATGTGCCCCAGAGCTGGTCAGTAATACACAATAATGTTTTGACTGAAAGCCTTGGTGGAAGTCTGACTAATCATGAGATACTGTTATAATAGTACAATATAGTCCATATATGATTAATATATAGCACATATGTTACTTATACATAAGACAACACTGTAATATTACAGTGTCCTGAAGAGATGAAAACTGAAACACTAGTACCTGAATAATACCAGCCCTAGTACCAGAAGGTATCATCAGGTTACCCTGATGCTCGTAGCAACATGCGCCTGAATTTTGCCCTTCATGTGGAGGTTTTCCAAGTGGTGCCTGGGTCATGGGAGGGCTGGCTGAGAGCAGCGATGCAGGCTGTTTGAGCAGCAGGTTTTCCTGAGCCTCCCAGTGAAGTGGTACTGTGTAGTCTGAGAGCCTGACTTTTGCTCTTTGAATTAAGGCAGAAGGGGTTTTTTTGAAGTAGAAATATGGAATTTAGCACCAAAATATCTGGTTTTATCATCAGGATTCTGCCTTGATTTTCAAAGCCACTTAGCTTCCAATAGTTCTTATAGCCCGCAGTTGGACTCCTTATAGATTTTAACCCAGTTTAGCTGGACATCAGCTTTTAAGGTCAGGTAACCCACTAAAAACCAAAGTGTGAGGCAGTCACATTAGGAACATTTGCATCTTCATTTTTTACTTAATATTTGTTACTCAAAACTGATACTTAATCTAGACATACCCAATGAGGATTAAAAACCAACACAACAGTCCTGTTGTGTGTCCCTCTCCTTTTCCCTGTTCATTTTTAAAAGCTGGGTTTGATATTAATTATATACCTAATTTGAAGAGGTTACACACATTTCTACTGGGAGTTGTTAAGTATAGCTGAATTTGTCTCAGAGATGTAAGGGAAAACTGAAATGAACACTTCAGGTCTCTGCCAATTCTGTTTTAAGCAATTTTGGAATAAAGGTTCAGATACCTTTGGAAATAGGAGAAACTAAGTACTAAGGCACAGGCGTGGCTTTCTGTGGTGATGACAGAGAAAGAGGAGAGGTAAACAGCAATAATGATAATTGCAATCATGAAAATAATAATTATGATCATAGTAAGACCTAGTTATTTTTTTAATTGGTACTATAGGGAGAGAGGAATTTTTGATTGGTATGTTTCTCAAGCCAAATTGTGACAATTAACTCACTTCCTAATAAAAGCTTCCAGCTGTTTGAATGGGGCTATGCTCCCACTTTCTCTTGTGTACCTTGTATGGAAAATGCTTTCCAGAGCGCCTTGTGTTCCATAAAAGCAAAGTAAGTTAAATGAAGGCATTTTTAGTTTCATGAAGCACCTGAACAGTTTAGTTTCATGAACACCTGAAAGAAGGATGACATTTTTCAAACCTTTCTTTTTTTGCCTTATGTTGAGATTTTGTGAATATTTGATACGGCTGAGCAGCAGGACCACGGTTCAGACAGACACCTGACAACATGCTTAATTTTAAGCTATGCATTTACAAAATAAAGAGCCAGCTAGGACTTGTGGGATCCTCATGCAGTTTTTAACCTGATGCAGTCATTTAAGGCAAAAGGCCTTTTGATATTAGTAGCACTTTCCAAATGTTTTACAAATATTTAGAACATTTTACAAATCTTGGCGATGGCTTACAAGAGTGCCGTGTTTCAAAGCTTCAGGTCTGTGCAGCTTTCCATAGAAGCACCATTGCCATCTCCGGCACTATGAAATCCTGTCAGCAGAAGTCAGAGTGAGAAGTATGGAAAAAAACCCACAAAAACAAAAACAAAAAACGGATCCCCACTGAGAACTTGGGTTATCTTGGCAGGGTCTGCCCTGCCGTGGTGAGCAATGGTGACTAATTCAGCAGGAGGCTTAGTCTGTCACCCGACGGTAACAGACCGCAATTGCGCTTGAATATTTGTTCGCAAGCCCTGAACAAAAAAACGGGCAGCTGCCACAGCCCCTGGAGCCTTTCCAGCAGCATCCTCTGTGCCAAGAGACTCTCTTGTTAGGAAAAAAAACAAAAAAAAAAAAAACAAAACAAAACAAAAAAAAAAAACAAAAAAAAAAAAAACAAAAAAAACCCCCAACACTCCCCCCAAAAAGCCAAAAAACTCCTTTGAAGAGGAAAGTTCTGGACTGACCTGCCTGTCCAAGCTGGGACCCAGCAGCCCCCAGTGCTGTGGGAGCCTGCCAACCTTCCTGGCCGGGGCAGGGGCAGGGGCAGGGGACAGGGACAGGGACAGGGACAGGGACAGGGGCAGGGGCAGGGGCAGGGGACCGGGGCAGAGCCTGCCCTCCGCTGCCGGAGGGGTCGGAGGGCAGCAGCCGGACAGACTCTGCCCAAGGCGGGCCGTGACAGGGCTTTCGTACGTCCGGGGTGATCACATGCATTTTTCATGGGGCTGCAGTACGTGCCAAGATGAGCAGGACGCAGTGAATTACATCAGAGTCATTTCATATGGGTCACTTCAGAGGAGGGAGCTCCAGACAGCTGGATAAGGAGGCTGTGGGCAGGTTGTCCTTTTACAAACAACTCACCCCCTTGATAACAGGATGCTGCTGGCCTGGCGAGGCCATTCGGTCATGCTGCAGGTGTTTTCTAGCCAGCGGGACTTGCAAAGGCCCACAAGGCATCAGCTATTTTCCTTCCTCCCTCCTGAAGGGCCAGCTGGGACTCAGGGGAGCCTCACTCAGGTTTTAGCCTGATTCGGTCATTTAAGGCAACAGTTCTTCTGGTATCACTAGCACTTTTCAGATGTCTTATGAAAATTTGGAACATTTTACAAATGTTGGGATTGTCTCATAGGAGTGCCAAGTTTCAGAACTGTAAGTCACCAGACGTTAGAGTGAGAAGTATGAAAAAGATTGATCCTGACTGAGAACTTGGGTTACCTTGACAGGATCTTGTTCTTGCACAGACTCACAGGGGCGGATTGACTGCACAGTATGGGACATCACCCTGATGTCTCAGTACAGCTGCCTCTCCTCTGGGTGTGTTTGCGTACCTGTAGTCCAGCGGTGTCCAAAGTGGGGTGCAGGAAGAAGATATTAGAACTTCAGTAGTTCATGGATATCATTTATAAGTAAATAAATATACCTGTATTGGGGGGAGTGCTCAGAAATTTCTTACTGATGGGTTGCATGATCAAAAATGTTTGGAGGCTACTGCTATGGTCATCACTTCAGGAGTATCTTTGCCTACAGTCCTTCATGGAAGTACCCTCTGAGTATTGAAACTCAGGAAAAATGAGCTAACGGAATTCTGATTCCTAATGGTGATTCCGGTTAAGCAAGTATGTGGGTGTTCCAAGGATTGTTTCCCTTTACCCCTTTTATTTTTCATGTAATTTATGCTGTGATCAAAGTAAGCACATACTGGATATGAAATGTGCCTAGACTATATCTGCATTCAGGACCATTTCTCCCCCAGCTTGCCTGCATTTGAGGATGAGCTTATTAGGGTTTTCTCTTTCCCTGGTCAGTAAGATTTCTTGTACAATCCCACACTGGCATCTGAACTAAGCCTTCCATCTAACTGTTAGTATTATTGAAAAACAATTAATAATAAAAAATAAGTGATCCTATCTCATACGTTTTCTTTGATGTGTGAGATCTTTCTGTGGGTTTAAAGGCAAACTCCAGCTTTGCCCATAATACCACCGCAGCCAGTTACTCCTTGGTCAACATAAAGCTGATTGTAATAGCAAATAAGACTGGATATAAAAGTGTATCAGTAGCAGAGAGGAAAGGAAAAGGCAGGAGAAATGAATCTGCCACAGATATTTGCACTTACTGACCTGTGAGACAAGTTTTAATTTCAGAACTGTAGGGGTGTAAAATGTCACCTTTTATGCACAATTAATAAATGCCAACCTGCTGTCGCAGATTTTTTCCTTTGTTGAATCAAAAGAAGACATAACACATTAGAAAACCCCAGGAGTTTAGTCCTTCCGCAAGTCCTGATCTGGTTTAGGTGATATTATTGCATTTGACTACTGTTTCTCTTTTAGCTCTCAGTTTTCACAGGTATGTAATTTTGTGAAGAAAACTAACCCTTCCCTGCCCCAGGAGGAGCCAGCTGTCTGAGCAGGAGCTGGGCTACGCGGCTGGAAGCCTGACTCCCAGCCCAGCGCCCGCACTGGCAGAAACCACTCTCTGAAGATTAACCTGAAATGTAGGCAAACAGCCATCTCAAAACCCCAGGCCATTTGAAAGTGCCCCAAACTGCCGTGGGCACCGTGTCCCCAGCCAGAGGACAAGGGCAGGCTGTGCTCCTGTGACGCAGCCGTGTCCCCAGCTCCCCTGGGCGGCCACGTGCTCCACAGCTCCCAGGGGATGGGGGAGACCTCGGGGAATGGAGAGAGATGTCCAGAAACGCTGGACTCCCCATCACATCCAGGACACCGCCAGCTGTGGGGCACACCGCAGCAATGTACATATATTGAATTTGTTGCCATGCTGGCATGTAAAGTCCCATGTATCAGCCTGGCATCCACAGCCTTTGTACATGAGCATTTACTTGGAAACCACTGTTTGTTTTATTTACTTCCTTCTTGCACAGACAGTGATTTGTTTAGTATACCCTGTTGAATTAATCACAGTTTAGACTTCTCTGCTGGAATACAAGTGTGCCCATTTATATTCCATGAAAAGAAAAGAACGCTGTATTTTTTTTCCAATGCATTAACAAATACGTGGTTGTGGGAAGAAACAAATTTCTACCTAGAAATGGGAAAGCATATACTTTGCTGCTTTCCCTGTTTGCTGAAAGAAATCCTTTTATTGTTGGTGAAAAGGTGGTCTTCTGCTGCCTTTAAATATATGATTGATTTCATTCAAGTCATAAGACTATGCGATTTTTATGTTCAAGATCACTTGGTCATTCCGGTGTGGAATTCATATCAGAGAGTGAAATCATAACATTAAAGTGGCTTGTTGAATTTTTTTAGAAGCACTCATCATCAGTCCCATTTTTGTTGGTTTGTTATCGATGTCAGAATGAGGAGAATTAGACCCACAGTGAAAGTTGGAACTTTGCTCCTAAAATATCACAGCTCGGCATTTAGCTGCAAATGTTTACGCACATTAGTTTATGCACATTTACCACAGTTTTGTTGCTACTTTCCTTCAGGAAAGAAAGTCATATCAGGAGCAGATGAAATACCTGATCTTCCCTGTAAGACCTACCTGGAGCTGCACCTCCTTAGGAGTGTATATGTGAAAAATATTTACTTATGCTTTGTGAACAAAGATTAATGAGTCATGAAGAGAACAAAGTTAGCCCTAATCCTGCCGTGTAAAATATGCAAAACTGTTGAAGCAGCTTTTTAATGAATCTGGCACTGTTCAATCTTAGCGTAGTGCTGTCATGTTTGTCAGCTCTTGACTCCTAAGAAACCTCAGCCATTTATAACAAACCCAGTTCTGCTCATATTTGCTGTGGTGGAAGAGTTGTTCATTTCAGGGACAATGGGAATGGGTTCAGTCTAAAGAAATCTATGTCCAGGGGATGAATGAAAGCAAAATAGAGCTGCACTGAGAGCTTGCCATGATTCCAAAATGTTCTGACAGGTGCCGCACTGATAGGCAGAGAAAAGCCGATGGGAATGTAGATAAATAAATAAGCATACATAAAAATATACACAAAGAAACAAATGTATGTAATCACATAAAATGCCAGTTCATTACCTCTGGTATATTTGCTTACCTAAGGTCCTCCACAGCAACCACTGTACATAATATTATGTACAGCTGGCATGGAAATTGTCCTCTAATAGTGGATGAGGATTTTTCCTGTGTTGTACGTGTGTTTGTCCCAGTTGCTCTGACTATAGTAGTGGACTGTATCTAATCGTGTCTTCAAGCTCAGTGACTGTCTCTCACTGATTGTAAAAGGGGACAGAAAGTACCTGATCTTGCCACTGGCATTTGGATGCAGCCAACTTACACACAATAACACAAAGTCCATAGCAAAAGGTTGAGGGCTAATGGCCTGTAACTCTGCGCCAAGGCTGCGAAGTTTGGTGCATGCTCCCAGGTAGGTGCTGGGGTAGCTGCTGCCAGGACACAGAGGTCAAAGCTACGTCCTAGATCTCATCCTGTCAGATGCTCTACTAACCTGTATTCACAGTTAGTGCTGGCTCCATATGCAAAAGAGGGAAAGAGGCTAAAACATCAACAAAAAACCCAAGCAGAGTCATCTGCCTAACTGGAGTGATTTTAATATCAATATCCCCAAAGGAGATAGTAGAAGACAGAACAGAATCAATTCTCCCTATCCGGTAACTTCTCACCACAACGCTTGAAAACTTTGCCAAAGTACTAAGAAATTCTGTGTTTGTTTTTAGCCATTTTTCTAGTATCCTGATACTGCCAGTGGTTTCACGAGCTCTTTTTCTAACACATTGGCAAGGAGTGCCCTGTACATTTGCCTATGAAGGGAGAAATGTTCATGCATGTTTGTATCTAAGACCTCTTCAGTGTAAAAACGTGTTGGATCCAACTCCACTGCATTCCAGTAAGAGAACTACTGCCCTGTGAGATGTGATCATGCAACCTGTACCAGGATGTGTTTACACAAAACATACAATACAGTACTTCTGCAGCCAAAGGAGTGCGTCTCACCAGGCTGGCTCACCTCTGGCACCCATTTGAAACTGGGAATGTAGAAAGGTGAAGATGTCAGGCAACTGGTGTTAGTAACAGGTTTTGTTGGCAGGGGGCTGGTGGGGAGAAGAGAACTACTCACGGTAAACTGGATCAAGACCAAGAGGTCATTCCTCTTGAATGCCCCACGCACCTCTGACAGGAAACAGTGGCACTTGCTGACCAGAAAGGGCTTTCCTGTTCAGGCCCACAGTTTGCAGAATTCTTCGGCTCATCTCTGGAGAACTCTGCTGTTAGACAAGGTGGAAAATGTTCTTCTAAATAACTGTTCCTCAGAGGAGGGGGAAGCCTGAGAAGGCCATGACAACCAAAGGCATGTCTACCCAGCTGTCCTGCTTTCAGCTGGGATAGAGTTAATTTTCTTCTTAGTAGCTGGTACAGTGTGTTTTGGATTTAGTGTGAGAATAATGTTGATAACACACTGATGTTTTCATTGTTGCTAAGGAGCGCTTACCCTAAGTTAAGGATTTTTCAGTTTCCAGTGCTCTGTCAGCATGCAGGTGCACAAGGAGCTGGGAGGGAACACAGCCAGGACGGCTGACCCGAACTAGCCAAAGGGATATTCCATACCACAGAACGCCATCCTCAGTACATGAACTGGGGGGAGTTGGCTGGGAGGGGCGGATCGCTGCTCGGGCATCGGTCAGCAGGTGGTGAGCAACTGCATTGTGCATCATTTGTCTTGGGTTTTATTTCTCTCTTTTTGTTATCTCTGTCACTAGTAGTATTATTATTATCATCATCGTATTTTATTTCAATTATTAAACTGTTCTTGTCTCAACCCACAAGTTTTACTTCTTTTTTTGCAATTCTCCTCCTGTGAGAGACTGATTCATCTCGAGCCATTTGTCTCAAAAATAGTTTGCTGTGAGAGACTGAACTGTGAACTATTTATCTCGAGCCATTTGTCTCTGGGATGGCTTGTTTAAGCAGAACACTCCTCTGGCCGGTAAGAGCAATTACCAGGCCATTGAGGCATCCAGTGAGGAGAGGGGCTGGAGCCACCCGACGCATGCAGGAATAGGAGACTACCATTGTCATGGAAACTGTAGTCCTGAGGTAACATACTGGTTTGTTGATCACGTGAAGGTCCCATGATAGATACTTTTGATAATAAAAGCTGTTTTGGATATACGGCATTTGACCTCCTTTGTGTCTTAATCTCACTCTTGGGATCATATCGGAACCTTCCCCGATATTGGATCAGGACACCTCCCCATCCCACCGGGGGCAAGGGGGCAGTGAATGAGCAGCTGCATGGTGCTTAGCTGCTGGCTGGGGTTAAACCATGACACCAGCTGGGCAAGGGCCGATTTTGGCATAGGCAGTAGGCAGGTGCATCAAGCACTGCGCTTACTTTGTCCGCCTCACACCTTAGTGATATATTGTCTGCACTGAACACACTCAGAATTACAACTGCACTTAGAGAGGGTGTGCTGGATGGGTTCAAGCATGAGCCATGGGGCTTTCCCAAAGGCTGGCATAGCTGTTGAAATTCTTCAACCACACCAGAAAAATACAGGTATCTTTCCTTCTTGGGATGATCCTAAATCACTCTTATTTGAAGAGTGGTTCTCCTTTCCCCTGCCTTGTAATTGGGATAACATTGCCGAGAGAGCCAATACAGACTCCACCTCTCCCTAGAGACATGTAGGAGGGTGGGCTGTAGCACTGACACTCATTCTTGTGCCTGCTTGCAGCTACACAAGCTTCGCAGCTGTCAGCGCTTCCCTTTGCTTACCTGGGGATTGATTTAATGTTAATTTGCAATTGGCTTTAATAGGGCACTCACTAGCACTTCAATAATTTGGGGCTTTCATCCCGTTCACGCACTTTGCGCAACTCCAAGTCAGAGGCAAGAGCACAGAGATTTGAGCACAGGAGATTATTAAAAAGAACAACACATTTTGGTTTTGGTGGTGTTTTCATGTGAATGAGGTTTTACAGAAATTATTATGAATGCTGTAGCTGATAGTGGTTAAGTCTCTACTATTACAATTTATAATTAACCAGGTAAGTATTGAATACTGTCCTAGTAAGGGCACGGCTAACAGTAATACAAAGTAGCTGATGTCAAAGTAACTCTGTTATTACTATTATTAGCAGATACTGCTGTAAGGAAAGCTGAAAAGATACAAAGCTGCAGCTTGGAGTTTTGCTTGCAAAGTACAAATCAGTATTTCATGCCTTATTGTCATTTGCAGAAGAGGCCCCCCCCGGGAGCACAGGAGGGGTCAGATGGCATTTCAGTGACACACAACTGCAGGAGGCCCAAGAGAAGTGAGCTACCACCTAAGCTGAGCAGGGGTCACCCCATCCAAAGCACCCTGGAGAAGGGAAAAGATGTTAAGCGACATCAAGAGCCAAAAACATCTTCGCTTTGCTGTAACAAGCTGTAACAGAATTTAAGAATTAAGGGAGAAATTTCCCTCTTCAACATTAAACAATAGCTATAGATAGAAACACTACACCTGTCCCCTGAGAGCAGACAAATCTGTACAATAGCAGCATTACTTCCAAGGCTATGGTGGACAAACATGTATTTTCTTCTACTAGACTTTGTATGTAAGCAATACAGAAATGCAAACATGCATTACACAGTCAAAGTTTTTTTGATTTTTTTCTTATTCCTGTTGTATCACCAACAACAGCACCATGTTAGATTGATTTGCATGGACCAGTCCTGGTTACAGAGAAACACTGACATATTAAACAGTCTATTCAGACAACCAGAACACACTTCTCTCATGTCAGTTACCAAACACAGGATTATTCTTTCTGCCAGCTCAACTGCAATTTAAGGAGAAAAACTGCACGCTACACCATTAACTTCCGACAGAATACAAAGGACAAGAAGGACTTATGCTTGTTATATTTTCTCCTCCATAAGTTATGTAAATATCTTTCAAATAGGAATCCAAAATAATCTGTTGTACAACATATGTTCAACTTGACATAAGTCTGCGGCAGAGTACCAAACAGTATTAATACAGTAGGAGTTTATTTACACCATCAGTACAGGATATCAAACTTTTCACATGTGCACTTCAGTCTCCTTTCAGAAGGGCCAAGCTTCCAAACAGCAATTTTTTTGAAGATACGAATTTTAATAAAACCTTCAAATGCTGATAACCTATCAACTGTGTACTCAGGAAACACACTGTACAACTGCAAAGTAAACTGAAAGTGTAAAGAATAGTAATAACTTAAGAGTGACACTGCTTATCTACAGTCTCTTTCAAACTAATTGTCATTTATTATTCTCTTTTTATGAATATAGACTATTTCATGGCTCAGGAGAGGCAAGCAATAGCTTGTAATTTAGTATTCAGCTCAGGTCTGATCCTGCAAAGTTAAGAGGAAGCCGAGGACAGTTGTCTCGGTGCTGACACAGCATGATTAGACTAAGTAGCTAAAGCAGTACTTTTGTGCAGACCATACTCTCTTTAGCAAAGGCCTTTGTGGCGTATTAATCTATTCAGGCAAGTCAGTGGTTGATATTTTGTTGTACTCAGTCACTATCATATTCCTCTATTTTTAATTCATCTTCCTCCATGATTGCTTGACCTGCAACAGGCTGAGGCTGACTGCAGGGCAGTTCACTTCCACTGCACTGGCTAGAAGAGAGAGGGAATCCATCCGATTCATTCTCATTCATTCTGTTTTTCTCCATCTCTGCAGCTGTCTCCATACCATGCACATCAGCACAGTCCCCCTCAGAGCCAACAAGTAAGTCTGGCATCCCAGGATCTTTATCAGTAAGTGTTTCAAGCTTTAACCTGTAAAGTTATCATTGCAACAGTAAGTTACCATGAAAAAACATCTGCTCTCTCACTCAGAAGCTGCAATAGAAAAGACTGCCCATGTAGCACACGGGCCACCCTCCTTCACTGGCGCTTAACAGCTTTCACATTTTCTGGCAGTAATACCCTCCATCAATCACGGTTAATTCAAGCTGTACACATTCTGTGCTTACATCACTACCTTCAGTACTGTGTTTTTACACAACGCTCTGCACACATCTTCCAGGTGTAGATAGATACTTGTACCCAGAACTCAACACCATATAGCTTACATGACAGCCTACAGAAGACAGAGGAGATCCTCTCCGGGAAAGGACTGCCCTACATAGCCTCAAACCACAGCAAGAGCAAAATACCATACCGTGTTTGCACTCCATCACTCCCCAGTACCCACTGTTGCCTGAAGCTTCTTCCTTATGGTGACAGTGGTTTTGCTGAGCTTTCCTCATGCACGTGAACTGCTAACAATTAAGTCACTGACAACAGCCCATGATACATTAGACCCTTTCCAAACAAAACCAAAATCCTTTAGGATAGGAGGCAATTTGATTTGAAACAGGCGAATTAAAAAAAAAAAAAAAAACAAAAACACAAAAGGAGTGGAAAGGAAATCCTTTTATGTTTTATAATCTCTTTTACTATTTAGATTTCTCAATCTTTCTAGAATCTCTGTATCAGTATGTTACCAATGTTGCTTTATTATTTTTCCCACTTCGCATGGGAACAATAAAAACTTACAGTTATTGACAAAAAACTCATCCTGACATAATTCCAGCTGATCAAATACCACACACTCTCCTCAATGCCAGTTTTCTTACTACAGTACCATTCCCATTCCATTAATAAATATAATGGAAAATAAACAAAATAAGAGTATTTCCATCGAAATAGCCGCACATAAGTTATTTTACAGACTGCTTAATAACACAAAATAAATTATTTTCAATTAGGATTCCTGAAGGAAGCAAATACTTACTAAAATACCTGCATTTCTCTATACCTCCTTTCCAAAATAGTGAACAAATGAAAAAAGATTACTGTGTTTTCAGAAGAAAGTTACCCCTCAGATAAAACTCAGTGACACACACCCAACTTATTAACACAGATAAAAAAAACATTTATCAATATTTAAAGGTATGCTGCAGAAAAAATGAATGGCATAAGGAAGTCTACAATTAATTTGTAAAGTTACAAACACTTTGGCTTAGATGAGGTAGATTGCAAAGAAATACACTCGTTAAGGATACTTTACTTTCTTTCTGACTAGCACCCAAAATGGCTTTTAACACAACTGTTGGGGAACAGGGTGGTTCTTGGGTAATACAGCCCTTACCTTACAGGCCAGTATTTCATAGTTAAAATCAGACAGCAATACCACAGTGATAAATCTGAGATGCTTTGTCAGATGTCCTAAGAAACTCACTCTCTTGGTTAAGAGATGAAAGTTAGTCTCATTGCAGCTAACTGTAATCTCAATCCTTTATTAGAAACAGATCATCACAATTAAAACTTTTTAATTTTCAGAGATATCAAAGTTATAGAAATGTAACTGAGGCTCTACTAGTATAAGTGATGCCTATGATTCAGAGGGCTCACTAGCCACAATATAACATGTCATGCCATGTCACCCCATGAGTGCTACACAATCCATAAGTAAAGCACTACAGTCTTTCAGTTGAAATAAAAAGTATTTTTTCAGTATTTAACATCCAAGGCAGAGGAACTTCAGTAGCTATGTTTAGAAAGTATTTTTTAAATAAAACCAAAGGTTTACTCTAAGTAGTCCAATAGGTAAAAATTCCACAAAATAAAAACCAGTGCTGCTATGTAATTTCAGAGGAAGCACTTATTAAAATATTTTGTAGTTCCATAGATATAGAACTGCTTCAAAAGGAACTAATTCCCCATTATTCTTTCTTTCTTACACCTCTAACATGCACATGAACACAGAATGTTCTATCAAACTTCCAGATTAATGATTTATGCCATGATAAACATAGGCAAAGTACACTATACTTTTTGCATCAGTTCAGTTTCATTCTCACATAAATGTTTTTGATTGTAAAAAAAATATTTTATTCAGATCATGCAATGAAGAAACATAGGTATGTCTAGGAAAAGAAAGCTAAACAAGGATTGAAAGCAAGACTGTAATAAAAAAGTTGCTACTCACATTGTAATGATAAATAGTTTTGAACTGGAAGAAGTTTTAACAGGCAAAATATAAAATTATCATGCTGCAAGTGAGGGAAAATGTCACATCACAGATGTACATTGAAGAAGTTTCTCTATGAAAGGGTCCTTTTCCTCAATATATTAAGAAAGAAAGTCTTACTTTCTTTAAGAAAAGACAGAAGTCAAGTTTACCTCTCAAAACATCTTTTCAGCGGTAGCCTCCCAACGTCTTGGATAAAAGCAATCTGAGCTGAGAACAAAGAATCACCAGTATCACATTGGGTAGATGATAACACACACACAGTTAAACATACTGAAAAAATAAATAATTCATAGGCTTAGTCAAGCATTCTTGTAGATATTTGCAATATTTTGGATACCAAAACACTGCACGTGTGTGTACGTATTTTTTTTTCCCAAACCCTTTACCACATTACCATAACATATTTACAGATTACCTACTTGTAAAAGAAAATTCCTGACATTCAACTGTGTATTTATGATGCAGAGTTATTATTCCATAGCCTACAAAATGAATTCATCTTGATGTTAAGGCCTTAGTTAAGACATAGAAGTAATTAACATAGCATAAGTGACCCAGCTGTCTAGACAGTAATTTTTGGATTATGTACCATACAAAGTAAATTTTTCCGCACGAACTGTCTGCTATTGGATTACCTCAGGTTACACATTTTTTTAATGGACTGCAAACTTGGATTTTGTTTACTTCATCTGGGAAACGCTTTTTAAAGCCTTTTAAGTCTGTTGATGTTACTGGAAAGGGATCAGTAAGCAATGAAGAAAGATCTAGTTAATATTGCCTACTAGGTTTACAAAAGTCTTCTGACCAAATCCTCTAGTAGAATTAAAAGAAGCCCTAAGCCTAAGAGCACAACTTAATTAGTAAAGTCTGATAAATAATTAATGAATAGGAAGTGGTGAGAGGGGTATGAGGTAATAGTTAACTCTTGCAATGGAAAAAAAAAGTTGCCAATGCAGTTCTGCAGCGATCTGTGCTAGGACCCAGGCTATCCAGTACATTCTTAAATGTAACCCTGTGAAAAAAGGGGTATGAAGAGCAAGATGAGCAAGTTTGCCAATACCACCCAGTTAGACAAGCTAGTAAGGATGTGGGCATACAGGAAAACTGTGCAAGGATCTTAAGAGACTGAGTGAGAGGGCAACATGATGAAGTTCAAAAGTACACTGATAGCAGAAATCCATGCCATAATTAAAAAAAAAAAAAAAGGGGGGGGGGAATTATTTCAAATACTCCAACACAAGGAGCCCATCTTACACATTTATAAAGCATCATATACACCTCACTTCCGACAAGAGAGATACTTCACACCATCATAGAATGGTTTGGGTTGGAAGGGACCTTAAAGATCATCTAGTTCCAACCTTACTGGAAATATTTTAATATTTAACTTACACATTTAACTTATTTTGATTCCTTCAGTTACGGAAGTTTTAAAAATGTTCTTGATGATGTTTGAAACCTAATAGGACATCTTTAATTTTGGCTATGTTACTAGAAACATTTTTGGATATCAGCTATATGCGTTTACCGTAAGTATTTTTTTTACTGAGGCAAAAGCACAGTTAGTATTGACATTTTGGATTACAAAATTTTTCAGCATGCTTTAATTACAAAAAAGAGTCCAAGATCAAAACTTACACCCATCTTACCTTGATTTCTCATGGGGTTTGCTAATATAGCAAGATAAGGCAATAGCTCTGTCTGAAGACACTCAGGTGGTAAACAGAAGCTTGAAAAGAGAGATTTTGCAGCAAGGCAATTTTCCTGAAACTGTAAGAGTTGCAGGAAAAAGAAACACAAGCAAAAAAAACTAGTAAATCATTATTAATATAGATATTCTGTACAGTAAAAGACACTTTCTTCTTGCCTGCTGGACAACTACACACAAGCTACTGAAAAATGAGACCAGAAAAAAAGATAAGCAGTTAGAGTCAACTTATACAGATCATAAAAACGGTAAATTCCTTCATTTTTGCCTTTTGCTGGACATTGAATTTTCCAGAAAATATTTATCCCTTGATTATAGAATTCCCCACCCATCCAGGCCAATATTTTTTGCCAGATACAGCAACAGAAGTATTAGTTCAAATGTAAAAAATTGTCAAGAGCTTTGGTATCTCACGTACAAGCTATTTCTGATAAACACATGTAACAGCAGTAATTTGTTAAACTTACACAACAGTTTAACGTGATTTAAGCCGCACAAAAACTTAAAACTTACTTTCAGGAATACTTTATAGTATTTCAACGCTAATTGTGTCTCCATTAACTTAGGATTAAGACTCTCCCAGCAGCATGCCAACTTGGACACAGGAATCAGACTTTGTCAGAGGCCTCCAATTTATTTTTCCATTAAAGAATAATACAAATGTAACTCTTCAAGCAACTACTTTTTAGAAGTAGCTTGTATCAAAATAGGATATTTGACAAGTTTAGCACTGTGAGCAAATCTCATCTATACTACTCAATTGTCACACTTTACAAAAAAAAAACAAAAAAACCAAAACCACCAAGCATTTACCTTTTTATTGATAAAGAACCACTGGGGTTTATGTAAAGGCCGGAACCCCATCCCTCCTTGGTGGTGGGCAAAGGCTCTGGATGTATTTGAATGTATCACCCCTCGGGTAGCCACAGATGCACTGTATTCTTCCATCACAAGCCGTGACTAAGAAAGAAATCAGGCATTATGTGAACTCAAGGTCTCTGTACAGTGTGTTTCATTTGAGCCAAAACACACTCTATAATTGCAGAGACATGACATGCTCAGAGTATGTTTAGATTACTGTGAAACTTTTACTCAAAGCAGCTGAATGAAAAAGCTAGCCCAATTACTTCAGGGAAGAGGCATACAGATTCCAAAACATTTTTAGCATAAGTATGTTCTACCTAAAAATACTTTGTAGAGTATTTCACAAACACTATAACAAAATACTGACAGAAGTTGGACAAAAAGTTGGACCTGCATCTCTTCTATAGTTGATGTACTTTAGCATTAATAATTCACTGTCACCTACACTGTAAGTCTGAAGTAAACATTCATAAACACTTAAAGTCTAGAAGTTCTATGTCAGAGTATCAAAAAAAAGTATGTGTGTATAAAAAGATGACACTTACACTCCAATTACTACAAAGGACATCAGCAGTGCTGAAATATTCACTGGCTCTCACTACTTCATCTATACCAGAAAAAAAGTCTACATAGTTCTGGTGAAGGTATAAATTAAACATGCTTCCAGACATATGCGATTTTTCCACAACATCCTATTAGGAAAAAGAAAGTTCAAGTTTTACACAGTGTATAAGGAAAAGCACCCTATAAAAGTTATGATACGTTTAGATGGAGCTGGCACGCAAAGCGATGCTTATATACAAAAGGGAGGTCGGTGTGCTCCCGGAGAAGGCTAACGGGGATGGAGGGGCAGAAGCCATTGCTGTCTTCAACTCTCTCAATGGGTGGTAACAGAAAGGTGAACTCTGACTCCTCTTGGCAATGCACAGCGAAAGGATGAGAGGTAACTATCACAGGCTGCAGCGAGGCAAAGTCCACCTTCCACTACAAGTCCGTCAGTGAGGTGAGAGAATCTCTGCCCTTGGAAATACTCAAAACTTGACAGATCAAGAGCCTGGGAACCTAATCTACCTTTGCAGCTAGCCTCCAGAGGTCCCTTCCAGATTAATTATTCCGTAACTTAAGACAGACTGAATACACATATATTAAGATCAGTGACAAAACCACTGTACTTGAGAATTTGCATCAATCATTTAGAGTTTGTTTTGTTTTTTTCAAACCAAACTGGAATCAAGTAGTTGTTGCAAAGGTACCTCAGGCTGAATAAGCAAGGTGTCTCGATGGTGTTCTGATAAGTGAGCAGGCAGCTGAGGAAATTCTGATTCTGACACTGGTTCTCCTACAAAGGATTTTACAATGTTTAGTCTTTTAACATCAGAAATGTTGTTACATTTCTGCACATAATCAAAAAAGCCAGAAGAAAAAGACACACATTTCAGATTAAATATTCAAAATTAGAATAAAAATTAGATAGGAGCAAGAAGAGATGTGTAACTGCATGAATAGTAGTTTTTGCATACACTGAGCATCATTTTTAGCAACTGTCAACTCTACCAGCAATTAGATTACACCATTTTCTGTTCCCAGAAAGCTCTTGATGCACGCATAAGTATTTAATTATGTAGTCAATATTTCATCGTCAACAATGTAATTAGTTACATTACACTTCATGTAACAAATTTCATCTAGTCATTTTCATATTCCCTCATCTCACTACTTCTCCTCGGTTGATTTTGGAACTAATATTGTGCATTAGTACGGAAATGTGGACAGCCAATGGCACTGTGGATCCTGATTTAGCTGAGTGCAGATAGTACTAGTTTATTAAGTACCAAACGTTTATGAATTATAGTCTTTAAGTGTTAAAAAAACAGTACTGTAACCACACACAGGTAGGAGATATGTTCTGTAAATTCACAGAACCTGAGTGTATAAAAAGTAGAACTTTCAGTAGTAGTAAGGTGGAGAGTATTTTGGAGAGGTGGGAAGGGAAACAGGGTATGACAGAGAAGTGGAAGAGGTTTTCAGGCCAGAAAGGAGAGAGCACACGTCTGTTAAAAGGAAACAAAGAGTTGAGATAAAAAGTAGGGAGGAAAAGGCAGCAGATACACAAATAAGAGAGGCAGTAGCTATAAGCCTGCAGGGCTGTTCTGTAACTTTTAGAAATACAGACAAGTACAGAACATAACTGTACAGAACAACAATGCATAATTCTGCACAAAAGCAAAACTTGCTTTTGTACAAAGCAACAAATGTGCTGGCTATCTAGCTAGCTTTGTATGCATGACAGCACGTGGACCTAATGCAACTAGAGTTATGTAATTTTATTACATACACGTGGTACATCTCAGTGAAACGTTTATTTACCTAATAGATACAGACAGCTGCAATGTCAGTTAGCACAAACTTTTATCCCTGTTTTTATACTGTTATTCATGACCAAACATGCAAATTAGAGGTCACCCTAAGCCTTACTTTACCAAAACTAGCTATTAGCAGCTGACGTGCTTTGCCCATTGAAAGGAAGAGTAAGTCAAAGGTTTCTTACTTTTGCAGTAAATTATTTTCCCCAAAGCATGGAAAAGAAAGATGGAAGCATCTTTGCCACCAATAGCTTGTATCTCCTGGTCTTCTGAAGTATCGGATTTACTTTTCTTTCTTACTTTAGATACTGCTGCTACTTCACGTTTTAGCGCAGAGTTCCTTTTCTTCCTTGACCAAAACTCTTTCTCCAATGAGCAGTCTATCAATAAAAACAAAAACACAATCAGGATAAAGTAGATGAATCAAAAAAAGTTTTCTATTATATTGCTACTGTATATTGCTACTGCTAAATGTTCTAAACAAACACACACAACAAAAATTAACAGAAAAGGTTATATAAATACGGGCAGTAGGAGAAAACTAATTTATTAGGAAGACAACCCAGTCACCTGAACTAGTATGCTTCATTCCACTTCTGTCCCTTAAGCCACAGCTAAGGTGCCAAGTACTTTTCGAATAATAAATATTTGTCTTTAAAAAAGCTAGCATTCTTGCTTATTCATTCTAGTTCTGATGCATCCCCAAGATGCCTTTCTTAAAAATTTCTTCTTTATAAAGTACAAGTGCAAATATATGTAAATTATATTTCAGTTACATTCTGTTCACTTATCAATTTATCTTCTATTTGCATTATCTGTGTAATACCCTCACTGACACATAAGGCAGCAAAGAAAACCTTTCATTTAGGTGATTCTTCCAACAGCCTACTAATTTCCACAATGTTTTGAGCTCCAAGGAATAAAACCCTTCTTCTAATCTAATTTAAAACTCAAAAATTTTCACTCACAGTTTGATTTAGTGGCAGATGAATGTTCCTTACTGAGCTAAGAGAAGTTATACTTTAAGTTCTTATCTTTCTTTTCTCTCACAATTACCATGGATCCATTTTACCCGTTAATACTACTACGAAGTGAATGGATCACTTGTGTTTACACATATACACAAGTGAAGAAAGAAATCATATATATGTAAAAACTAATACTGCATTCTCAGGAGATCAACAAGGAGGTGAGGTGTCTCCAAAATTTACAAAGTATTACTGGCTGCCAATCATTTACCTAACTGAAACACCTGAACAATGAAAAATTCCTATTCAACATGAAAGCAGCTCAATCTGTTAGAGAAAATTCAAGAAGAGAATGTCCAGTGTCATAGGACTTAAATACATGATTCTGAGATGTCATGTACGGAAGCTGTCAAGCCATATGCCTTTGTTTTCTCCCAAGTTCTCTTTATAACTCTCATGTTTTTACATTCCAAAGTAATTTATTAAAAATTACACAAACTGGTCATTTTAAGACTATTTAGATTTTCTAGAGTATGTAGAAGCTACTTAGCATCCAGCAGCAAGCTACTGCAAACTTTTCTCAGGTATCGCCAACCTACTATTTATTAACTTAATGGCATTATCATCAAAATGGTTTTACTGAGAGGAATTTTGCATTTTTCTGATTAACATAGAACAATACAAACTTAGTATACTAGAAGAGAACATCAGAAGAATTTAGTTTCCACATTTTCAAGTTAAACCCAGAAACTTTACTCCCTCATGTAATTTAGCAAACACAGCTAATTTAATTTCAATATACTCCAAAATTCAAACTACAACACTCCCTCCTACAACAAGGATTTGAAACTACATTTAATCCTGTATTCCATGAGCACAGTTTCTATTTGCAAGGTGGACAGGAAAGAAAATGAGCAAAAGCAACAAGATCATTGCCACCTTTATGACACAGCAGAAGACAACTATCTAACTCACTTCCTTATTTCTAGGTTGAATACGAACGCTGGTACCATCTAGCGGTTCTTAGAATGAACTACATATGCCAGAGTACTGCTTTTAAAAATCGTAGATTATGTAACCCGAATACAGTGTCTTCTTAACTACTGACTTCCAATGCTTATAAAAGACATGACAGTAAGTCTCCTGTTTTCTTTCGATGCTGGAACATTTAAAACAATCCCAAACTAAGTCTGAATTGAGTATTGCCCAACCAAGTATTTTGAAGACTACTAAAACGCTGAACTTCAAAGTTACTCTGTAATACACTTAGTTACTTCATAGCAGGTCATGCCATCTCACAGCTTTTCAATTTACCAACAGCTGTAGGAACTCCAAGGCAAAATCAATCATTACAGAAATGCTGTACACAAAGGCAATGAGCTATTTCAGAAATACTTTAAGGGTAGAGATAAGGACATGGAGAAGTATAAGAACCAAGCAATGAAAACATACCTTTCAAATTAAGGTTGCATCACAAAAGCCTTGAACAGTAAACACACATCAATAGCAAAGGTATCAAGAAGAAAAGAGGGCGTTTCATTAAATTACATCAACACATACATAGCAGATGTTACTCAATTTTAATACTGCATATAACAGTCATGAAATGGAAAGTTTTCAATTAAAAAAAAAAACAAAAAACCCTTTGTGCCTTTTATGCCTCCTCCAGAGCAGCACGTCAAAAATGTTTTGCACAGCTCACCTAGCTGTGATGCAACAGTGAACTGAATAGCTATACAGCAGAAAGTCAAAATATCATTGACTTAACAAAATCATAGGTATTTACCTTTCATAGAAGAAAACTGAAGACTGTTTATTGCACTTCTTATATCACCTGAACAGCCTCTGCAAAGCAACTCCAGAGAAGTTCTGTCAAGAGCATAATTCTTTTCTCTGTTCTACAATGAAAAGCAACATTCAAAGTAATAAGGAAAAGCAACAGAGTAGTAAGAAAAAGCAAGAAAAGGAGTATTTGAATATTATTCTGGCTGTGGGGACCCACCTCTGACACACGCCATAAACAGACTACACAAGCATCCACCATGTGCTCAAACCATGTAATACTGCTAACTTGAAAACATTTAATTCATTTAAGCACACTGCTGCATTTTATACAGCAATATTAAAGAGAATAATGCACATAATTCTTTGCAAGGTGTCACTCAATATTAGACTTGGTTGTAATCAAAACAATTCAGGAATAATACAGGATTTAGGTTCATGTCCTTTTCTGGCCTTGCTGGATACAATGAAAATTACTTCTATTCCTATTATTTGTTTCATATATATAGTTCCTGTAGTAGGCAGAAGAATTTACAGAAGTAACTTTGAAGACTTAGAGCAAGGATCAAGTGGATCTAATCTTAAAAACAAGACATCTTTCTAGTTTGTTCCTTGTTTTCTGTTGGGGGGGATTAGTGGGGTTTTTTGGGAGGTGTGGGGCTCTGCTATCAAAGATCAAACAAATACAGTAACAAATATAAGTAACATACTTCAGATACAAAAGTCTGAAATCTTTTGGTCCTAGAACTGCACAGAAGTAATCAGTTTTGACAACTTACCATACTAGCTTCTGTTGCAGCTATTCGATTAAGAACTTTCATCATATTTGTTGGTGCAACAGGCTTGAAACTGTTGAATTTCATTTAAAAAAAATTAATTAGTTTCTTACTTCTCATTTGTTTCAGTCAAGTTTTAATGAGATAAAAGATCTTACCTAATACTGGATATACAGAACTCCTCTAGAATTTCCATTGGGAATAGTAACCTCTGGTTGCTGTCTCCACTGAAGTTATCTGAGATTATAAATATAAGGGGACATCTGCTTGTACGAACAAATCTCCTAAATTGAAAAATAAGCAAGTATAAGAAGAATCAAACTCCAGTTTACTGCAAGTGGCTAAAGCTATTCATTAAAAACTTACTTGCAACTGACCTGAGAATTTCATGTAGACTGCTAGGGTCTCGATAGAATTGGTTTGGTATGTCCTATTCAAAACAAATGAACTGCTGTCATTACATTCAGATGTAAATATTCTCTCCCACAGACTGATTATTATGGGACACCTCCGTGCTACACATTTTTTCTTCCTAGTCAGCTTGCTTTCAAGTAAATTTGAATGCAGCTAACACTGAAGATAACCAGAGGGAAAAAAACCAAGGAAAAAAAACCCAAAGCGTATTTCTTTCTTTCATTATGGAAAACAATTACCTAAAATGAAACATTTTCTTTCTGTCCTTGTTTCCTAAGAAACAGCATTGAGTGATTACATGGCCTGCTAGACAGAGTTTTACTCAGAAGATAAACACTCAAGGCAGCAGCTCCACTGAGGAAGAGGGCAGGATATACTATTTGAGATATGAGAGGATCTACACAGGAAAGTAACTTTATGAAGAGAAGTCACAGAAAACTATGTTTCCTAAATTCTACAGTACACCACATTATTCAGCTAGAATTTTTTGTCTCATCTATTCCCTTTCTTGAAAGTTTACAGGCAACTTGACTATCATAACTTATAAAATTCCTGTGTCAGAAAAAAACCGAAAAGCTCAGAAAGAAAATGCTATTGAAACACACTCCCGAATAAGTAAAAACAAAGTATTATCCTGTACCTCCCGTCATGGCTTACAAACCCTCAGAGTTCACATCTCTGCCCATGATAACCCCCCTCCCCTGCACAAGACCAGGGAATGCTAAATTTCAAATGCTTTCTGATTGTATTAATTCTCACATATCTTCTACACTCTCCTGCATCCCTAAGTAACAAGAATAGTTGGGGGGGGAGGGACGTGTCCCCCTCTTCCTGTTTACACACATAAATATTTCTAGAAAGCTAATCATACAGAAACATGGCTATGACTTTCCAATATTGTTTTGATCTACTTTTTGATACTCTATTACTTATTTCTGTACACAAACTAGTCTCCAATTTCTGCTTGACTATTAGCTTATATAGTTTAACTACAGGTGGAACTTGGTTCTAGACTGCTGTAGAAACTTGAAAAGTAATAAAGAATTCATCTGCAGTAAAGCACACTAACTTTTGGCAACACCAATCCACCAGCTTAAGCTAGTTAGCTTGTCAATATTATAATAAAAGGTATTGTTTTCAAAACAAGATTTCAGGAGTTTTCACTTACTTCAATAAGAATAAGCTTTTTATCATTTTCTGAGGAGTCCCCAAGCATCTGAAGTTTGTTATACTTATTGGCTCTTAATAGAAAATCTTGAAAGAGAGCTGCTTGAGCCTGACTCGGAAACATATGAAAATTTGAGTCTGAAAAAGAAAAGCAATTAAAAATATGTATTCTATATTATACCAAGTAGAATATAAATACCCACAAGAACTAATACCCACCCATGCTATTTTCTGACAGTAGCCATTGAACACCAGCAGCCAAGCCCTTTGGCAAACACGTTACAAATATAAGAATTTTTAAACTGTAGAATTCAGTTGAGGACCCAAAGACAAACTTACCTACTTTTATTTAATTGGCTCAAATGATATCCAGGCTATTACATAGTTCTCTATACTGATTTGAATTGCAAATTATTTTGGAGTAAACACTTTTAAAAAAAAACACCTAAATCCCTTTTCAGATAAAAGCAAAAGAAAGATTCTTATTAAACACTAAGGATCTGGCTTACATGGACGTGGATGTGACTTCCTATGTGACAGAGACACAAAAGAATAAAAAAATACAGAATAACAAAAATTACAAAAGTAATTGGGGAAAAAAAAAAAGAAAAAATCAAAATACTTACCATGGCCAAACGTATTTCTGAAGTCTTCTTTTGTAAAGTCTAAAGATATTGGATTGATCCATTCTTGCACCTGAATGCCAAGATCTTTTGCTAATATTTGTATAGTTGCAGTCTTTCCACAACCAGAAGGACCAGTTAGCAGTAAAACAGAGCCACCCTGTCACAGTAAAAATAAAAAAATAAAATAAATAAATCCCAAACATGACAAATAAAGACTGAAAGTTGGCTGAAGATGAATATTGGTTGAATTCCTTCTATAGTTTCTCTGGTAATGATTCTCTTCTCCCAATAAAAACTGAGTTAAATATTTTGTGTTATTAATTTACCTGTTGAGTATTCAGACAGAAAGAGCTAGACCAGAACTCTGAAAGCCTTGCTCTCAGTTTTGTATGTATTTGTTTAGTTAACTGCACACCACATAGACTACCAACATAATACATACCGAACTGGAGAACTGAAAAACACTAGGCAAGACTGGTAAATGATGCATGTGTATGAGAACACCTCTTATCAATCAAGAGGTTAAAAACATCCTACTACATCAAGTCAGTGCAACTGGAATTTGCCAAGATACTGAAAATTAATTTGTGGGAGATAAAAATGCAGTTACAAGCGCGCACTGAAGAGGTATGAACTGACTGGATGCTAGAAAATAGTATTTCTGAGCAAAACCAGAAAGCACCTCTTAGCAGCATAAGCCCTAAACAAATGTACAAGCTCTAATCTATGTTCTTAACAGATTTCTTATAATGCAACAGATACATAATCTCTACCTATAAGTTAAAGCTTTTCTTTGAAATTACAGTAAAACTGAATCCAGCTTGTTTGTATGGTTTTATATCTCTAGCTGCTAATTTTAGCAAGATTACCTGCTTTGGCTGCCTCTGAAATATGTGGTTTTTTAACCAGGTTTCAACTTCTTCAATTTTCTTCTTTTGCACAGCAAGGTCATTCTAAAACAAGATTAAAATATATGAAATGCACATATACACCTCTTGGTTTCTTAACATTGTAATGATGAGATTCAAGAACAGAATATATGCTGACTAAAATATTAAGACATGTATATTCCAGTTACATATGTTTATGTTATGTAGAAATAAGTGCAACAGTTAAAGTTAATAATTTCAGCCTGTTTCCTCAAACAACCAATTTTCCATTGCTTACAATTGGGAGATAATTAATTACTTATTATTCCTAAAGTAACAGCATTACAATCTTGCCTGTTCGTGTCAGTATGTTTTATAGCTACTGCTGGAGCTGGTACTTTTTAGGCTGTACTGACTCTACTACTACACAGGATTTTGGAACCTCTGCAAGTCTCATGGAGCTTACTTGTCTTCTAGCCTTGCAACTCAATTCGTCTCCACAGATGAGCTACTAAATATTTAAATATAAAATACAAATACTACACTAACTTTGTTACATCAACCAGCACTCAAATCTAAGAAACAGTTAACACACGTACTGATACCTTTGAAACACAGTGTGAAAAAGCTGTTCCATGAGCAGAACCAGTGAAGACAGGTTTACTACAGATCTGAGTCCTTTCTCCTTGAAGCCCTAAGGTATCACAGTACCCCACACCCACAAAGTCATGCCTAAGATGCATCAAGCAAGAGGTAGCGCAAACTGCAATTAGTCAAGTACTCTGAACATGCTAACAGACCAGCTAATTGCTATCCAGTAACATGCAAGATAATTTCTGTTATCTTTCCCATAACAAGTGTACTAACTCAGTTCTCTCTTCCTTTCTTTAGCTGTGGATTTTCCTCCTACTTGGAGCTGTCAGATCTGGCTGAAATTCAATAACAGGTTCAAAAGTTTAGGAGTGGATGGACAGGAAACAACAGCTCAACAGTAGCTTTATCTCATCAGGAAGCCTGGGGAAAAATGCATCTCCTACATACAAACAGCTCATTAAAATCTTAACTAGAAACAGTAAATAAATCAAACCAGTACTTCACTGCCCTAATAAAACAGGATATACTTAGAACCTGGCTAATACGATTATGAACAGAAGCACAACATGTTACACTATAATGTTACTACTACATTAGCACTTAGAATAACTCTCACACCTGAGATTCAGGTTTGTATCTATCTACCCATGGCTCATCTTGAGACTGGCTCCAGTTCTGTCTGGACTTGTTACAAGGCAGATCTACTGAAGACAACGTTGCTCTTTTTCTGGGCTGAACTTTGGGTTTGCTACTTTCTGGCACAGAAGACGGGTCTTTCTTCTCCTGCTGCTGGTTTCTTCCAGAATTGCCTTCTAGTGTCTTCACAGGAATGGCACTAGAAGAAGTATTTGTGTTTCCAAAGAAGTCATCAAATGAACGCGACAACCAATCTGTTACCTAGTAAAATACAAACGTTTTGCTATCAGTGTAGCACTCTCCTTAATTTGGTACAGTTGTCTCTAGAAAACTGGAGATTTTTATCAAGCGTATATAAGAATACCTTGTAGGTGTAAAGAACTTCATTAGCATTGAAAGGCATACTACTAGTTAGCAACAATGGGCATTTATGCTTTTTGAATGTGTCAGTTACATGCTGCTTCAGTATTAAAAAAAAGCTTCACCTTACACACTGTGATAGAGTATTTTGCCACAAACTGACAAATCACAAGTTGAAAATTCTACAAACACACATTCAAACTAGAGAAGTAAAATTAAAACAGAGATACGAATGAAAAAATAGCATAATTTATTCATGCCATTTTTACATTAAGGTCCTGTTCATGTTGTCTCTGTATAGTTTTCAGTATGTGGCGCTTTTTTTTCCCTAATATTTATAATGCAGCCATTTTTGTTTAAAAGTTAGAAACAGGCAACAGAGAAATACTTAGGCAGCACAGTAAAATCAAGTATTATTATTTGTTTCCTGTGCAAGGAAGCTTGGACTGATCTCGAATCACGCCATCACATGTATCAGAAGTCTGTCTGACAGGGGCAAGGAACAAAACTGCTAATAGTGTCAATATTTTGGTTTGGATTTGAGAAATACCCTGCTGGGACAGGTATACAAATTTACACCTCAGAGTCGCTTTTCAGCCTACCTATGGTCCCAAAACAGCACCACAGTGGCCACACGCTCTCTGTTGCTAACAACTTCACAATAACCTTTTGGCATAGGAACCATTCTATGAAAACGGGAGTAATAGAACAGACACGTCATCTCCAAAAAGGCCCGTGAATACTCTACAGTTGACACGTCTTATAAATTAATGCAACAGGCCATTACCAGACAAGACATTATCTGAGAGCGAGAGGGAGTAGTAACTGGGAAAGAGGATTTGCCTCTGCACGGTTTGCTTTCAACGTTGTTCTGACAAAAGCTATTTTTAGTGGAATTTGCATATTCACCAGCGGGCCAGATACCACCGTGTGAGGGGGTTTCTTTTTTACACGCTGCCACAGTAAGTAAGAGGATAAACGTCTTACACGGGGCGGGGGAGGCCGCAACCGAAGAGGAACTGCCAGCACAGAGACTAAGAAGTAATTATCGGGCCTAAAGCCGCTGCCAACCGGAGCCGCCGGACGCTGCAGAAACCTTCCTCAGGACAGACTTTCGGCCGCAGCCCGCCCCGCTGGCGGAGCGGCGCCCGGGAACCCCCCGCCCCTATCACGTCCCTCCGTCCGTGCCCCCCGGCGCGGCCCTACCTCCGCCGGCCTTCCCGAGGAGCTTCCAGACATCCTCAGCCCGGGCGGGGCCCATCCGCCGCGCGGCCCCGCTGCCACCGCCAGGCCTGAGGGGAGGAGAGCCCCGCTCCCGGGGCAGCACCCGGGCGGGCCGAGGGGGCAGCGGGACGCCGTGAGCCGAGCCGAGCCCAGAGCAGACCGGCCGGGCCGAGTCGGGCCGGTCCCCCTCACACCGGACCGCCGAGCTCCGGAGGGGCCCTTCTCTTCCGGCGGCTTTTAGCTGTCCGCGGCGCTCGCGCCGGCCCAGCGGGCAGGGTGGGTGACGCCATCAGCGGGCGGCGGCGGCGGCGGAGGCCCCCGCTTACGTCTTTCCTAGGCGACCGGCGGCCGCCGCTGGCGGCGGCGCGGAGCGGCGGCATGAGGCGGCCCAACCTTCTGCTGACCGGTACGGGACGGGGGTAGCGGCGGGCCGGGCCCAGGGCTGGGCCGAGCCGAAGAGGGAGGACACCGGTGGTGTCCGGGCGGCTTATGGCCGCGGCGGGGCTGCCGGGGGTGCGGGCGGGGAGCCTGGCGGGGCTGGGGCCTCCCCCCGCAGGGCCAGCCGCAGCCCCGTTCACAGCCCGGGGTGATTCGGGGTGTGAGGGCCCAGCGCAGGCGGCGCCGGACTGCTGTGCGTGAAAGCTCGGGGCTTTTCCATATTAATTGGGGCTTTTAAATGAAGCAGGGTTTACTTTTGCGTCATCCCGGTTGGAGTAACGCTTCTGCGCAAAGTGAAGAGTTTTCTTTGTAATCTCTAGACATTGCTCTTACATGTTTTTCTTTCTCATGCAGCTTTTTGCTTCCTTTCTCTTACACGAACTTGCCAACACTGACTGACAAAAGCTGCCTTTGTGACTCCTTAGCAGGTTATTTGAAGGGGACTTGCAGGCTCTTCTCTTACCATTTTATATGGCGTTTTGTCTCTAGGTACTCCGGGCGTCGGGAAAACCACACTCGGAAAAGAACTTGCGTCAAGAACAGGAATGACCTATATTAATGTGGGCGACATGGCAAAAGAAGGTAGGCCGTATTTACAAAGCAGTTCGTCAAAGTAGTTCAGATATTTTTTGCTTTGTGTAGCCGTGGGCTTGTAGCGCATTTGTTATATATTAAATGAAAACGCAATGAATTTGCGTTAACAGAAATGTTTTTGGTATGAGATAAAAAAGCATTTAAGTAACAGTGGCAGACTTTGCATTAAGTAATAAATAACAAACCTATCCTTACACGGATTTGTAAGCAAAGCGTTCCTTGCTCTAAACACTACCTTTTGTTTCCATCTTCCTGAAATAAACACAACTATATAAGTAATTTTAATAACTGCTGTGACTTCACAGACTTCCACGAATTATTTTTGCTGCAGGAGAACTGTATGAAGGTTTTGATGAGGAATACGATTGTCCGATTTTGGATGAAGACAGGGTAAGTCCAACTACAAAACCTACCATTTTTGTATTTTGACTTTCTGTAATTCCAGATAAACATGCCTATCTTCGGGGTTTTTTGTAGGTAATCGATGAACTGGAAGATAAAATGAGTGAGGGTGGAGTTATTGTCGATTATCACGGCTGTGATTTTTTCCCTGAACGGTGGTTTCATATAGTATTTGTACTTCGTACGGAAAATTCATTTCTGTATGACAGACTTGAAAGCAGGTATGTCAGTGGAGTAAATAAGGAGTAAAGTACTGTTGTGTGACTTCACTGGATATCTTGCTAGGGCATAAATTACTGATTCTCTGTAGAATACTTCATAGTTCTCTGCGTTACCTAAGACCGTCTCTCAGTATTGTTCTTGTTTTCTAGGGGCTACAAAGGGAAAAAGCTGCAAGACAACCTTCAGTGTGAAATTTTTCAGACACTTTATGAGGAAGCTATGTTGTCATATAGAGAGGAAATTGTACACCAGTTACCCAGCAACACTCCAGAAGACCTAGAGAGAAATTTGGATCAGATTATGCAATGGATTGAGCAATGGATGAAGGACAACAATTGACATTTGGTGAAAAAGTAACTCTGCTGGATCTCTTCCTGGGAGAGTTTAATAAATGACATTCATAATTCTTGTATGATAAATTAAAATTAATTTTATTGTAACTTGATATGGTTGGGGACCAGAAGAAGGTTCAGAATAACCAGGTTGTAGGCCTTTGGAACAGCCTCTGGAGCGCTCTGGGGGAGGCACACAGGAGAACTGACACAAGTGAAAATCCAGCTGTGAATGAAAGGATGAAAAAGACTCGGTTGCCCTTAGTAGCAGGAACTAGGTTCAATAACAGAAATTTTTTGGAGCTTACGATTCAAATCAAACCTTCCCCCCACAAGAAAACTGTGAAATCCTGATAAGTGATGGCAGTTGAGGAGCTTTTGAATTCTAAAGGGTAAAACAGTGTCCTGCAAATGAGTGAGTTTGTTTCTGAACTGTTAGACTAAAACCTGCTATACTGCGCTGTATTCTTGAATGTGTGGAGGCTAATGTAGCGTCAGGGGGTGTATGATATATTTTGAGGGGGGTGCTTTATTTTGGAGGAAGAGAAGTGACTTGGTAAGAGGTATTTTAAAATAATTAGAACTTCGAGAATTACTTATGGCATAAGGAAACATTGGCTATATTGGCACTGGTGTGGAATATTAAGCAGTAAGTTTTCTTTCTCCTTTTTCTCTCTGTATTCTCCATCACCCACCCCAATCATGGAACGTACTTAACACTGTAAGTTTATCAAGGCAGTACATCATTTGGCAAGATAACGAACCTGCAGCGATCCAAACCATGGTTACACTTCAAATACTTCAAATTCTGTTGTAATTGCTTGTAAAGCCTGGGTCCTAGGAGAGCATAGCTGTGCAAAGTAGAAATAACTTTGCTTCACCAAAAAGGTGTCTTGTAAAGCCTTGTGAAAGATTCTGTAGAAAGTGCTTGCCAATGAACTTTTTATATACACGAGTTTGAATAGTAAAACTATTTGCTTGAAAATTCCTGTTGTGAAGGGTATTATGATTACATAGTTAAGGTTGTTTTATTCCAAGTTGGGTCTAGATTTTTTTGGTGAGACTTACAGAGGAATGGTACTGCATCAGCAGTTTCACCCCTCTGTAAACCCAAACGGTGAAAAATCAGGAGTTTCCTTGCAGAATCGGGACCAAGCGCCGTGGAAAGGCACGCGTACGTGTGTTCCTCTCGAACCGCCACTGTCGGGGTTATTGCGTGAAGGGGAAACCAGACGGCGGGTGATCTCTGGCGTGGAAGCGTCTGCACCGCTGCCAGCTCTTGAGCGTGCTTTGAATGACCGCCTCTTCCACCGTAAAAATCACGTTTCCAAAAGCTGCTTGGGATTTCCGTAAACGCTGCTGGGGCTGGGGGAGTGCGGGGGGAGCTGTATGCAGGCTGTAGATCTCTATTAACGAAGGCAAACGGACAGCTAAGCCCGCTTGTCGCTCCCTCCCTGCGCAGCCTGCCCGCGGAGCTGCCGCCCCGCTCCCGCCCGCCCCGGAGGCGGGACCGGCAGCGCCGAGGCCGGGCGGGCAGGTGGGCCTGGGGCTCTGCGGGAGGGGGACCGGCACCGGGACCGGGACCGGGAGGGGCGGCGGGGGCCAGGGCCGGGCTATCACCCAGGCGCTGCCACCGGGGTGTCGTCGTCCGTCCGTCCGTCCCTCGCCGCCAGTTTCCGCGCTGTGGTGTGTTACCGTGCGGCGGGAGCGGTCTCGGGCAGCCCGAACCCGGTACGGGAAGCGGCCGGGCACCGACGGCTGTGGAGTTTTTCACTTTAATGTTTTGCTGCTTTAGCGATGGAGTTTTTCTGGTTTTTCTAGGTAAAATAACTCGTTGTTTTGCGGGAGGCACTGCTCACGTTGCCAGTAAGTGAAGTGCCCTCAGTCAGGAGTTAAAAAAAAAAAAACAAACACCAAACAAAAATAACAAAAAAAAAATCCAGGAGGAGAAGATGGAGGAAGCAGAAGAGGATGACATGACATGCGGAGACCTGGGAAACGGACTCGGGAGAAGACCTGGAGGCATTTATGAAGGGGAAAATTTACAAAACTCCTATTCATTTAGATCTAGGAAGGGATCTGGAAAGGTTTGCAGTTCTCTCTTGTCAGCAAAGAGAGTGGAAGAAAATGATGCTGCAGCTCTTCCCGGTTCAAAACAAAACAGTTCTTACGACGGATCATCCAAAAAGTCTGTTACCAGTTCCATGCAACAAAATAGCTGTGGTAAGAGTAATTTAGAAGTTGATTATTCACCATAAGAAAAATCTCTATTAGCAGAACTGAGCAGTTCAGCTGCTTCACAAGGTATCATCAACTTTAATTCAAACCGTTTGCCAAAACACTTTGGAGATCTCGGAAGGATTCCGAGAAGTGCGTGTGCATTGCATGCCTGCTGGGATCCAGCACAGCCTCACAGGTTAGTTGGTGCAGCCTGTAAGTCTGCTGCTGTTGGGAGTCACAAAACGAGATGCTCAATGCCATTGAGGCAGCAGAGGAGTATCTCTGTTCCTACATCTTCCTCCCAAAACGTTAATAGCAGAATTGGTTTTCAAGTGAATGAGGCTGTGGCCCTTCTTAGTGTAAAATGACCATTTTTAAAGTGCTTAGTCTTGCGTTTGGAAGTAACATTGAGCGAAGAGCATCCTGTGGTGGGGGACAGCATTGTTTTCCTCTAAATACGTATATGAAATTGAATGGAATTGCTTGGATTCCTGGTTTAAGTGTGTCTTCCTAGAAAGTGTATCTAAAGCTTGTGGCTAAATATTCAAAATCCTGCTTGCTATTTAGTTGAAGTTTGTGAATTGGCATACTTTTGATGTTAAGGTGCTGTTTTAAGAACCTGCCCATCTCTGTTCTCCCGGTGCTGGCATTCATTTTTTTGTGAAGGCAACACTGCTGTAAATAAAATGAAATATAGGCAGTGCTATTCATTACAATTTAGCTGCCTTTCCTTGTATTTTTAGCCATTTTTAGTATTTTGACTGAAGTATTTCCATATAGCTTGCTTATTTCTCTTCTTTAGAACAAGTCCCCATTATCCTCTCCACACACCGCAGTAATTATTCTTTATTGGTTTCAGCATCTTCAGTGCGAAGATGTTACAAGAGCAGCGTAATTCCTATTGTTCTCACTGTTCTTCTCCTGGTCTCTGTGTGATGCCTGTCTTAGATCTAGGTCTTTCACACAGCGATATCCATGAAAGCATGACTAAAGTCCACATGAACCTGACTTTGATTTAGTAGGAGGCTGCATCTTAACATATCTCTGCAATGCTCAGTTTAAGAACAACGATACATACCAGTAGTAACTGCTTGTTTAGGGGAATATAGGATCTTGTGGGATACTCCACCACCGTACTTATCTTCATCTGTTGAAAATTGCCTCTAGTTCTAAACAGTGCTAGCTACTCTTGTGTTGGCTTTGGTTGTTGGAAAGTTACAAGGTGAAAAGAATCTAAAAAATGAAATTTTTTTTTTAATCAAGATGGCAATTTTGTTGTGGGGTTATTTTTAAAGGAAACTCTAAAATAATTGTCCTTATTTTAGGTCTCTTTACAACTGACCTTTTTTCCCATTTCACTTCTTTAACTGTGAAACAATGTGTTTGAGCTTAGTATTTATATATTGCTTGAATCTGTTTATATTAACTCCAGAAGAAAAAAAACCACAAAGATGAAAATTGACCTCTGCATGTTACCTGTTTTCTGGGTAAAGCAAATTCTCATGTTTTCTTTTGTAAATATTATAGTATCTCATCATTTCATATCTCCTATCAATCCTACAGCATGTAATAGTGAAGTGTCAAATGAAGAACTAAAGCAACAACTTCGGGAAGCTCTAGAGGTTAGTAACTGTGCCAAGTACGCTGCTCTTGAAATCTGCATTTCCTTTTAACATAGCAAAGTAAAGCACAGTGTTAGGTTAGCTGAAGATCTTGGCATGTCCAGAATCTTGGGTGGATTCAGGTACTTGAAATTAGAGTGGTAGCTGGAAGCCTCATTAAATTTTATGCCAGAAAATCAGAGTATGAGCTGCAGTTATACTCTGGATTTTTTTTTTTTGGGGGGGGGGGGGGGGAGTACTCTTAAAGACGTAGAGAATATTAAAAGGATTATACTCCTTTTTTAAGGATTGTACTCCTTTTCTAGCAGGTGTTCTTTTTTTATTAAGCTTTGGGGCCTGAAAATCTGCAGTGGGTTTTTAATCTGCATTTTTGTTCAAAGGTAGTTAACGCCTACATTTTCATTTTCCTGTGGTTAAATGTGTTGATGTGTTGGCATCAGTCCAGGGAGAAAGAGCAGGGTGACCTCAGCTGTAAAAATACACACTTCATCTGCATTGTGTTCTTTAACCTCAGGATAGCCCATGGTAGGTCATTTTCAAGTTGTATTAGCATGAAGAACTTTCAGTGCACAGCAAGTTAAAATGTCAAGGAACCTTACTCATTTCCAGTTAGACAAAACTGATAAATTGCCACTGCTCCCAGGTACAATTTCAGTGTCAATTGTTGAAGTAATAGAGCTGGAAGAACTATGAAAAAAAGGTTGGTATGACCACAAGTGAACAAACTGAGTGACCTACAAAGGGGTTAAGGAAAGATAAGTATACAAAGCAGTAAATTTTCTTTTAACTCTTGGAAATTGAAAAACTGCTTTCTTCTGAAGGGGGTGAATGTTGCACAAACACGTGATTGGCATGTACCTGGAGCAGGAATCTGTTTTGTTGTTGTTTTGTTCTGGACAACTAGTGGTTTTGATCTAACAGTCCTAACATGATACTCGCACTATAGCGTATGGATATTTTGTATAATATAGTATGTCATATTAATATAGCATTTATATTTTAGTATATATTTGTAATATTTGCCACTGCATATGTAAGAAAACTGTATTCTGTTCTGCTTACTTATTTTAAAACTCCATACCTATGTTTATATATAAAACTTCTTTAGCAAGGCAGAACTGCAGTGGTTTATTTTCCACATACACTGGAAGAGAACAGACAGAATAATGATTACAAGTATTCTTCTTTAAGGATTTTGTGCTAGTGTGCACTGTTAATGTTTCTTCATCGCAAGCAAGCTATCAGTCAGAAAACAATCATATAGACTAGAAAGATGAGAAGATTGTTTTTTGAAGAGGGCAAATTTACATTGCTGTTACAGTCAAATTTTAACAGGATTACCTTGGCTTTTACTCAGTGTACCTATTTTATTTTGCTTCAGGAAGTTGAAATTTTGAAAATTGAGCTTGAAGCATCTCAAAGACAGCTTGAAGGAAAAGATGAAGCCCTAAGAATTCTGCAGAGCATGGTAGGAGTTGTTCAGAAATCATTTAGGTACTTAGTGGTAAAGGAGGGAAAACAGAATAAATCTTCCTGCCACTCCTCATCAAAACCCCCCAAACCTAAGTTCTTCCCAGGGCTACAATTTAAAGCCTTGAGTCTGCGAGTGTTTACAGACTTGGCTTCTACGATTTACTGCTTTTTCTGCATGGAACTATTGTTGCTATTTAAGAAGACTTTACTGTTGTAGCAAATTCTCACAATTTTATCTTTGAGGATCCTTGAGGATTTATCTATTTAACTTAAAGAACAAGGCCTTCTTTCCAGTCCCTTAAATTATAGATTTTGCCAATGCTTGAAATAATGCTGCAAAGCACAGATATTTTCAGATGATTTCTCCATCTGTTGTCTTAGAGGACAGTATGCAGTAAATGTTAGGTCAGTCTTTTGTTCACAGTTTGTAGTATTTTTATTCACTATCACAATGAATAATGTAGAAATCAGTTCCTGTTTTTTAGCCTACTTGCATAACCCATTTACAGTTCTGCAGTTTCTACCCTCAGACATTTGTAGTAAGTTACACCTGGATCAAAGTGTAAGTATGTTGTAACCAAGTCTTTTAAGAGCTGATTTTGTGGACAAGCCCTAAAGAAGACATGATCTCATTTTAAATGACGCTACATTTTTCAATAGAAAAGATTATGGGATTGAAACACAAGTTTGTTATGCAACATAGCTATTTGTGACTTGAAATTAGAACTCACTGGGACTTAGCAAGTTGCTAACGTTTGTAATTCTGCACGCTCCTGTTTAACTAAGAATGTGAACTTCTCTTGATGTCAAACTGAAAATTTGGCTAAAGCCAAATTAAGTAAACTTACTTACAGCATTTGACAGTTGTGCTTTTTTTTGCAGGCAGTGTTTAATAAAGCCACTAGTCATACAAAAGCAATGCTTAAGAAAACTGAGGAAGAAAAGAGAACTTTAGAAAAGGTAAGGGTGCATGTTTCCTTCACACCTGTACAAAAACAGAGAAGTCCACTGCTATTAGTATGAGGTTATCAGACTGTTTATTTAAATTGGTACAAATCTGCCATTAGCTCAAGGTTTTCGTGAAAGTATTCTTCTTCCTTTTTCATAGAAAGGGAAGATGTTAATGTATCATGCTTTTCATCTAGAACTTCCCAACGAGTCTAAGAAACAGGTGCCAAATTTTCATAGGGGAGATGGGGAGGAGGAGGAGGAAGGTGACATTGAGCTACCTTGTTAAACTGAGTTTTATGCTTTTTTTCTCTTCCTGTGTGGCCTTTCCACCAAACAGTAAGGGGACAGGGAAATGTGGCAGCATGGGTTTGTTTTTGTCATAAGCCGCTACAAGCATTAGTTAATGCAGCAGAGTCTGGAATCCATAGATCAGTGATGCAGAAAGGTTTTGGTGTCTGGCACCAAATGTATTTTTAACACTGTCATCAATTGTCATCATTGTTGGTCACATAGCTCTCTGTCAGTGCCAAACTCAGCACCAGCAGTTCCTCTTCTTCCTTTCAATGGGAGGCTTGTAATGAACTGCTGCGGGTTTGTTTTGTTTCCACAGGAAATAAATATTTTGCAATGGGAAATTGAATTTGATCAGGATAGATTTAAAAACATAGAAGACAAATGGACAGAAAAATATGACAGGTATTTGACTTACATTGTGTGTCTTCGGGGGTTTTTTTAATTGCATTAAATGCTATTATGTCATCTTCCTTGTGTTCCAAGTTTGCTTCATCAGGTTTTCTGGAGTTTTTGTGTTTTCCTAATTTCCTTCCAGACTTGGGAATATTTATTTAATTTTCATGCTAGTCACATTTGTATTTTTCAGTTAAAACTACTAGAATTACTAAGTCTCAATTCTTTAGTGTGTATATAGGCTAGCTTTGTTAGGCTGAGTTTTCGTTTTCATCCTATTATGTTATTATGTTAGCCAGCTGGAGCCAGACTGTCCTTATTTACTTTAAATGTAAATGAGGCATAGAAAATAATGGTATGTGCATGCGTGTGGAAATATCATTTGCTGGTTAATCATTGCTTTATTTTCTTGCATTGTAGGTATGAGCATACGTACAGGTAAAACGGAATGCTCTTGAGGGAGGCTGATCAACTGGTTCTTTGTTTAAATAAGAGTTACTCTGGACGGACAGCAGGTGTGGTTAGGCAAGCAGAAGATGCCAGAGGCACTAAACTAATAACACAATATCAGGCCTTGAAAAATGTGACCAGCAGGCTCACTTACTTAAATGTAGAAATGATATCTCTGAAGGCTACCCATCAGAATTATTATTATTTAAATGGAGAATTTTATTTAAAATTTTCAAACTTTGAACCAAGAATAAGCCAAAAGTTTACAAACTGTTCATTTGTAAGAGTTTTGTTATGATACTGTGTCTTGTTCACCTGTTAACTTAGTTACGCTTGTCAAGGGATACCTCTTGAAAAACCCTTTGGCTTTGCTGACTTAGGAGACTGGAAGTGTAGCAGGGTAGTTTGGAGCAACAAAACTAGTGTTAACGGTTGAAAGCTAGAGACGTGGCTTCAGAAGACTGCAAGCCAGGAGCTCGGTCCGCTTTGCAAAAAGCTTTCTGATACCTGAGACAAGGATGAGAAGAATGTGTATTTCCCATTGTTTATTCAAGTGAAATAATCCAGGCTACTATTTAGTTTTAAACAAAACCAGGAATTTACAGTGTGCTGCATTTACTGACGGCTGAAGAGATGCACCAAATAAATTGTATTCCTTTAACATTTAGGACTTCAAATTGCCACTTTTCTTTTCAAGAAGGAAATACTTAAATACTTCAAGGAAAAATGCATTATAAATGCATATTGTATGTTCTCAGGTTGCAACGCTCAAAAGTACTGCTGTTGAGAACAGTATTAAGACTACAGGAAGTTTACTTTCTAAAATTCAGACCAGAGCCATGTTGTCACATGTCCAATAGCAATTTTGTTCTTTCAGGGAAGAGATTTCTAGCAAGTGTTTCAGAGGTCCGTAATTACAAATTTCTTTGTGTTTCTAATGGTTATGTGGTACTCAAAACTCACCTCTTGTTAAACCCTGAAGTTGTTGGCACCATCTACTTACATGTGAATGAATTTTTTTTATTTCTTTTTTTTAACATTCACTTGGCCATACTTGGGCGCGTTTGAATTGGTTGTGTGAGGGTGTGGTTTCATGAACAAGGGGAGCCTGTTTGAACAGTGCATGCTATCTGGGTTGCAGAGAAACCTCTGCATGAGTGCAGAGATTCCTGGTTTTGCTGCCTGCCCAGCCACCTGCAGCCTGGGTAACGAGGAGTGACTCCATAGAAGGCAGCCTGGCGTAGCCTGCTTTCTTAGCCTTAGTTCAGTGCCAGTCAGACCAAGCCTACACACAGAACTTCCTTCAGAGGGTTACGTGGGAGTAGTTTTAGGTTGCTTATTAGCCCCTGGCTAGCAGATTTGGATCTAACAACGTACTGCATATTATTGGTACAGGTATTGTTATGGAAAAATTTTACAATTTTTTCCATAAACAAATGTACAAGTGAGGAAACTGCTTGTGTAATGCTGCATGGATGATATCTTGTCAAACCAAATACACAACTCTTTTCAGTTTTGATTTTTTTCTTCAATCTTTCCAGTAATCCTGATTTTAATTTGCAGAAGTATTAGATACAATGTTTTAACAGGCTAATTTTTTTTTTTTTCATTTGAGTAGCCATTTTAAAGTATTTTATTAGAAGCTAATACAGCCTTTTTCTACCTTCTGTAGGATATATTGTGAAAACGCAGCTCTTAAGGAAGCTTTGAAACTGAGAACAGAAGAAGTTAAAACTCTTAAAGCTGAAAACACAAGTAAGCCACCAACAGCTATTCCTCTTAATATACTGTTTCTGAGGAATAATTCAGGATTTAGCGATGAAGGAAGATTTCTGTTGGGATAAGTCTCTTGTTACTGGCAGCTGATATTAGTGGATATGCAGAAGCCCTCTTTAAACAGACAAGTTGTGTTTGTTTTTTTCTCACATTGTCACTTGAACAAAAAAGAAAAAACATTAAATGACAGGAAAAGTCAGGTATGCATAGCTTAAAGAGTAGATCAGGTGTGAAAGAAGTATACCTACCTTATCTCCCTGGTGTGGTGACACCGTGGGTGTGGAGGGACACAACCGGACCATACTCCTGGTCGTGTCCTGGAAGGAGGCAACAGCAGCCAGGGGAACCACCAAGTGCTCCTGCTACAGTGACAATCTGCACTGAAGACATTCTGGTTTAACATACCCACATAGATTCCCTTAGAACAAACTTTGAAGTATTCAGCTTGATGGCTTTATAGTGGAGCTTTTCAAACTGCAGGTTGTGCAGGTGTCTGGCTGGATCAGATGGCTCAAGCCCCTTTCCTGTATTTTTGGTTTCCAAAAAGCTTTAAAACAGCTGATATTATTTTCCCAATACTGTGCTATTCTAAAAAAGCAGCTGTCTCAGTTGTAAGTGTACAAAGAGATAAGCACTTAGTACTGAGGCAGAGTATTACAGGAAACGGTATCTCTGTAAGTCGGTCATTACCTCTGGGAAAACACAGAAGGAAAGACAACTGGGATCTGAGTTTCTAGATCCACATAGTCTCATCATATTCCCAAGCTGCTGCTTGAACTATAGGACTGCTTCATTTGGGTGTAGTTAAACTCAGAAATTAAGAAATCAGAGCAGCAGACTTTGTAATCACTTTCCTTGTTTTATTTCATAGTCCTGAATCAGCAGTGTTTGGAATTTCTTGCAATGCTAGATGTGAAACAACAGAAGGTTGTTCAGGAAAACATGTCCTTGAATAAAAGTGGCATTACAGATTTTACAGGTCTTGAAGTAAGTAGGACTTGCATGTTTTTCAAAATGGCTGGTTCAAAGCTATGTTTATATGCAAAATATAGATAAATTTTGCTTACTGATTATTTAACTGTTTCTTTGAACCAATTTTTAGCTAATGACAATATGCCCTTGCGTGCCTGTTAATCAGTTTTCTAATTTGTGGTGCGTCGTGATTCCTATCTTGCAAAGAAAGAGTAAACAGAATGAGTATCAGGCTATTTTTCACAAGCCAGCATGCTTATTTGTTTCTTCTCTGTATCTTAATTCTTAACTCCTAGGCCTACTGCTTTACTTTACTGAGTGAAAAAAAAATTCTAATGAGGTCTGCAGGGATACGCAGGCATACACAGGCCGAAAATTTTTGCCTTTAGGTTATCTTGCAGAAAAAAACATTTAATGTGTGTGGTTGTGAGTCAAAAGAAATCGTGCCTAAATCTCTTGTAGCTTGCTTCACCTGACCCTTTACACTCCCTTTGGAGTTTCAGGATGGTTTTTTGCTAGTTGTGGCGTATTCAGATAGATACTTAACTGGTGGTTTGTTTTGGATTTTAAGCTGGCAGTTCTTGGAGCCTGCACCTGCAATACATCTGGAGGGCAACCTTGCCCCTGTGCTAAAATGGCAGCTGTAACTCGAAAGCAACTTCTTCATCTCAAGCAAGAGGTAACGCTGCTTGGCTTAGATCTGAACAAGCAGAAGGGTGCTTGTGCTCAAAACCAAATAAAGCCAGAAACACGCTACTGCAGCTTACACAAACTAATGTGTCTTAAAACAAGAATGCTTCTCAGAAATAATGTTTTTTTGTAATGCTTGTAATGCCCTAACTTTTGCTGATATAAAACTGTAACTATGATATCAATCAGCTTTACTAGTAAAAAGAGAATTCTTTTTCTCATTCTTTTTCCTTCCACCCATATTTTTTAATCTAAAAAAAGGAAAAACACTCTAAGCATGTGCACTCCATAAATGTATAGACAGTGTCAGCGTGGACTAGCACCGACCCTTTTCCTTCCTGCCTGCCTGGCAGTGCATTCCACCCCTCCCTTGCATTGACATCAGCACTCACAAGCCTGCTCTCCCAGCGAGGTCAGGAAGCTGATCTTGCTGAAAACCACATATTTACATCACGCTTAAATCAATACCATGATTTCCAAACTCTTAAGTTTTTTAATTTAGTGAAATTCTATAGTTTTAGAATTTTTATTCTGATTTGTATTTGAGTCTGCAACGTGGTAACCGTCCTTGTGGTCCCACTGCAGAAGTTCCAGTTGACTTACTGGTTTTGAAAACAAGTACTGTCGTGTCCCTTTTGTACCAAAGTTATTAAGCCTGACATAGATACCATTCTTTTGCTCCTTTTGCTCCTGGCCCAACCGGCATATGCCGTCCTTGAGCTCTTCTGCATGCGCAGAGATAAACAGGCAGTGCTGGAAGCTTGTCTGTGTGGATGGGTGGTAGTGTGCGCGTGCGTAGAGGAGGAAGGGTAAGGACTTCAATACACATTTCAAAATGTGTTTCTTAACATGGCAAGAAAGCACTTCATTTGGTTTGTACTACTTCCCTGATTACATTTATTTACAGGTTGACTGTGTTAATGACTTCCATCTGTCTTTTAATATACATTTTAAATCGGCTATCACTTCCAAATTGCTTAATATACCTTAAATTTTCTCTAAATTAAAACCAGATTGAAAATCTGAAGAAGAGTAAAGATGAAGCTTATGTAATGGCAGATGCCTTCAGAATTGCATTTGAGCAGCAGCTAATGCAGAGGAAGGACCAAGCCCTGAGGCTTGCAGAAGTGATAAAGATTAAGAAGGAAACAAAATTTATGAACTGGAGACGTCTGAAAGACAATGGTAACTGTGCATGCTGTACGTCTGTAATGGTTGACTGGAAAAGAAGTTGGCTGACAAGTGGCACAGGCAGACTTTCTTGCTGTATTAAATGTATGGTTGTGGTTTAATTGCTGACTGAGGCTTCTGAAGAGCCAAGAAAAAAGGAACAAAGTTATGTCAAAACTGTAAATACGTTAAATAGTGTGTCATGTAGCTGAAGAATTTCTACCAGAAGCTTCACATATGTAGGGAAGGGTGCCTAAGTGGAATATATAAATACTACTGTAGGACATTGGAGCTACCAGTCTAGGCTTTTAATGTAGCTCTTTTTTATTACACATTCATGAACTCTATTATCTGAGTAAAAACATGCTCGAATAAATAAGCTGTTACCCAGGATGACAATAACATGCTGGATATTAAGGTGGTTTGTTATGAAAACAGCACCAAAAAGCTAACATCTGGCAAGTTTAGCCTGGCCATTTTAGATGCTATCAGCAGTTTAATATGCTGGGTTTTTTTAAAATGATCTCTATGTAAGAGTTAGGGAGGGAGGAGAAATGCAAAAAATATATACTGAGCTTTCACTGAAATACTAAATACAATGCCATTTTTCATTATGTCTGTGTATCTACATCAGTATTTATTACTCTTATACTTCACATGGTCATCTGTGAGTTGCAAAGCACTCTGTAAAAGCGGAAGAATTCTTATTATCCGTTTCTTCTTTAAGAAAAGATAAGGAGGAGTGTTTAAGTGCTTATGTCATGATCAAAACCATAGCAGAATTTAGGAGTGGCACTCCAAGGTACATTTGTGTTAGCCATTTACCTGGAGGTGCCAGGCTTAGAAGTTTGGTGGGTGTTCTAGATTCCTTCAGCACCCTCGGGATGTAACACTAAAGCAGCATACATCTTGAATATCTGTTTCCCCTGTACTGACATCATTGTTTCCGAGCTCTACATCCTGATACATACGTTTCATAATTTTAAAGTATTTTAATCAGTTTAGAAATCTTAGAAACTTTTAAACAGCTTATGTCAAAGAATCTTTTTTTTTAGGCTACTGACTGTTTAAAACCAAATTACCAAGAATTGTTGTTTAACTAGAGTGTCAAAGTGTATTTCCCATACAGCAAAAAGAATTTTATTTTCAATTTGCCCATAGGTCTGATGAAAGGTCTGTTTAGCCTTTAAGTGACGGTAAGGGTGGTGCTGCATGCAAGTAATCTGCCACTCTATGTACAATGGGAGAAGCTGTAGCTCGCGTTGCCCTTTTGGAGGAGATGGTTCAGAATCCAGTTTTACGCATGCCAGTTTTATTCCAAAGTAGTTTTTCTCCTACCAGGCAATTCCACAGTTCTTGTACTTTTCTTTTCCTTAGGACATGTGAAGTTACAAGGGAACAAGAACAGTCTGGGGCAAAAACTCTCGGGCCTGCTCTCATCACATGTGGACTGTAGGAAGGTTGAAGAGCTAGACAATCCTCATGAAATCCTGAAGATCTTAATAGATTTGGTTAGTATTTTGTTGAACTATTCATCCTGAGTCCTTAAGGGAGCACATACAACTGTCGATTTACATGGACTGCCTTGTTCTTAGCTCATAAACTAGTGTATTTTCTTTCTCTTTTAATAAATGTACAGGTAAATGACAAAGAGGAGGCTCTGGCTCATCAGAGGAAGGTTAGTTACATGCTAGCTCGTGCAATGGAGATGAAAGAGGATGTTTTGGAACAGGATAGAGGAAGCGGCGCGCTGGGGAGTCAGCTCGAAGCCCGGGGGTCATCGGGCCCTGTACGCGCCTGCTGCCAAGAACTCCCTTCTCAAAACAGTATTTCTTCAGTTCCTGGTGCGGAAACACGTGAAAATCCGGTAAAAACGCTTCAGAAGTCACACTCCTGGCCGTCTGAGACTACGCACCGTGAAGAAAATAATGCACGTGGAAAAGCCCATGGAACCGTAGTGATCTCTACATAGCCATCCGCTGGAATAAATTTATTTTCAAAAGAGGGATCTTGTGGAAGTGCCTAGAAGCATCCTGTGATGACATCACTGGGGGCCAAACTAGGGCAGTGCGTTAGCTGATGCCGCCTTTAATGACACAGTAATAGCGCGGCAACTGTTGCTTTGGCGAAACAGCCAGCTTAATTAATTTAGCAGTGGTTTCCCCACAAGATGAAGCAGCCGCCGGTTGCCTCAACCCTCGCCTCTGCCTACCTCTTCCCTAGCTCCGCCTTATCTGGTGACGAGGCTGCCGGGGTGCGCGTCGTGTCACTGCGGAGGGTGACGTCAAGAGAACAGGCGGGGGCGGGGGCGGGGGCCGGGGCGCGAGCCGCGGCGCGCCGGCAGCCCCGCGTAGCGGCGCCCTCTGCCGGCGGGGCGCGGGGGCCCCGCGTAGAGGGACGCGTCAGTCACAAGGCCGGCTCCGCCCCCCTCCCGCTCCCCACTGCCCGCTGGGGCGGGGCGGGGCGCGGGCGCGCATGCGCCGAGGGGCGGCTGGGCGCGCAAACAAGGGGCGTAGCCGTCGTCGTCCGGCAGCCGCTGGCGGGGGGAGGGGCGGCCTGTGAAGTGGGCGGCCGGCGGCGTCGGTACCCTCCCCGCCGCAGGAGCGCCGCGTTCTGCCCCGGGTCCCGCCTGTCCCCCTCGCCCGGCGGCCCGGGAGGGCAGCCCTGCTCCGCCGCCGGGGGGTGAGTCAGTCTGTGCGTACGGGGCTGGCGGGCGGCTGCGGTGGGGTCGGGGCGCGGAGTGGGGACGCGGGGCCCGACGGCGGTGTGGTGGGTCGACCCTGGCTGGATGCCAGGTGCCCACCAAAGCCGCTCTGTCACTCCCCCTCCTCAGCTGGGCAGGGGGGAGAAAATATAACAAAGGGCTCGTGGGTCGAGGTAAGGATAGTTTAATAAAGTGAAAGCGAAGGTCGCGCGCGAAAGCAAAGAAAAACAAATGATGTTACTCTCTACTTCCCATCAGCAGGCGACGTGTAGCCACTTCCTGGGAAGCAGGGCTTCAGTACGCGTAGCAGTTGCTCCGGAAGACCAAAGTGCCCCCCTTCCGTCTCCCTTTACTTAGCTTTTATATCTGAGCTGACGTCATATGGTATGGAATATCTGTCTGGTTAGTTTAGGCTAGCTGTCCTGGTTATGTCCCCCTCCCAAGATCTTGCCCAGCCCCAGTCTGCCGTTGAGGGGGGCAAAAATGTTGGAGAGACAGCCTCGATGCTGTGCCAGCACTGCTCAGCAGCAGCCAAAACACTGGGGTGTTATCAACACCTTTCTAGCTACTGATGCAGAGCACAGCGCTACGAGGGCTGCTGTGGGGAGAATTAACTCCGTCTCAGCCAGGCCCAGTACAGGCGGTCACGGGTGTGCCGGCCACGGACGACGGCCGCGGCCTCCTGGGTCGTCCCCCGTGGCGGGGAGCCCGGGGCTGCCGGCAGAGCGGCAAGGCGGGGCGGCCGGCCGCCATGTGCCGGCCGGCTCCTGGGGCTCCCAGCCGGGGGTGGTGGGGCGTCGGCGGGAGCCGCTGTGGGCTCGGGGGGAAGCGGAGCGCCGGTGGGGCGGGATGTGTTCGGAGGCGCTCGGCGCGGCTCTGACCTGCCTGTGTGTCTCCTGCCCCCCGGGCTAACGGCCGGGGGTCAGCGCTCCCCTCGGCACCCGTCAGCTCCGTGGTGTGGGGGCTGACTGCCTTCGTCTTACCTGGTCTGGCACGGATGGGTGTCTCGGTGGAGGAAAGTGTCCTCAGCTGGCATTGAGCGCTGAAGTTTCTTCCAGGCCTGAAGAAGGGCTTGCATGCTTCAGAACTGTTAAGACTGTTGTTAGTCGGAGAAACTTTGTGCAGTAAGGGTTTTGCAGTCTCAGTAGCATCAGTGAGTGCACACTTTGGAAATGGAAGGCGATAATGAAGCAAAACCAAACCCGTGTGGGTTTTTAGCATACGGTTTGCTACTGGCACACTGTAGCAGCTAACTGCGTAGTACTCTTGCGGCAGCTCATGCTGTGTGTTTCATACTAGATTGCTTAGGTGGATTAGTTGCCCCTAGAAGTTTAGAGATACTAGTGATGTTTTGCTTATTTCTGTTCTATTTATTTTGGTACAGGGCACAGAGTATAGTGGACATGCTTACACCACACGCTTACAGGCATTAAATGTTTTTAAGACATGCTTCTGGATAGACTGGGAAACATTCACAGTCTGTGTTTCAATACAAACTATAATGGCAGAGAACTGATTATTTGTACATTCTGAAGAAATGAGTGGAGCGCAGAAAAGGATCCGGTTGACTGCCAGTACTAGATGCTGTTGGCGTCTAGTGCTGTATTGCTGAGGTTGTCTAATGTGAGTATCTGTTTATTAATAATGCAAATCAGAGAAGGTGAGAATATTGAGGGAACACCGGTTTCCACTGAGGAATGATCTTTCAATCCTAATGTAATAATCATATTCTCATGACTCATTTCCTAATGCTGAGTAATAAATGCTGATACAACTAATGATGAAGGCACTGTGGGCAGTATGTGAGAGATGCGTTTGTTCAGTTGAGCGAGTGGATTCTTCAGCTGTGGGCCTGGCTGCTGCTGGTACCGCTGATGTGTTGGAGCACTGCTGAAAATCAGTAATTGTTGATGAACAATTTTTTCTGTGTGGTGTGAATGATACTACTTTCTGTTAAGAAGAGCTGTGGATGAACAAAAGAAAATCTTCAGGAGCCGAAGGTGATGTCGGGATAGAGTTGTCTGATGGGTGTTGGTGATAATATAATGCTGGTAATAGAGTTTTGTTCTTCTGAAGAAATTGTGTTGAACTAATAGAATGTTGCTCTTTAGGCAAGGCAGTTTAGTTTTTTGCAGTGTGCCACGTAAGCTTTTCCTTACATGTCTGAAAACTTCCGTAACTTTTATCTTCAACCCCTGATTCAGCTAGTAAATTTGCAGTGGCAGCAGCTGCTGCAGTTTTGGGGTTGGATAATATATTGTCTTGCTCAGCAAGAATCATTTTAGTTTTTATTTGACAACGTTTAAGTTTTTCACTCAGTTGTAATAATAAGTTTTGCTCAGTTGTAATGAACTTCCCTGTTAAGTTGAACGCTGATGAACTCCATGGGCAGTTGTACCCTTACATTTTTTTTGTCTGTGTGGCCTCAAGCCTATGGGTAGGTGTATGGCGTAGGGATATTGGAGGGGGGCAATGAGGAGAAAGCTGGTAATTAAATAATTAAATACCCTTAAGGTGGGAGGAGAGGCATACTGTCCTTGATGCAGCACTTCTATAGCACTGTGAACTCACATAGTTCTTAATGGTTGTGTTTCTGTCAGAGGCTTTGCTGTAGTTATGGTATTTGCTGGGTGGTAAGCTGGAAGAAACTACTTAAATCCTGTTCTGAGGATAAAAGCTTTCATACAGTTTTCTGCTCAGACTAAATGTAGTGATTAAACACAGTGATGGAGTTGAAATAATATAACTTTGCAGTGAGCAAAAAGACTTTCCTGATAACCTAAAATTAAGATGGCTACTGTGGTCAGCTTTCTGGAGTGAAGACCTGTGTGCCTGTGTTTCTTTATCTCTAAACATGATCTTGTGTTATTTTAGCATGCTTCATATAAAAGCAGGCCTGGATTCTGCGGTGATAATTAGCTGGGAATAGCTGGAGATCTGGTAGTGCCTATATACATTAATGCTACAGAGTGTTTTTCAGGGATTCTTAAACATCAAAAGGCAGCTTGTCATCAGACATTAAACCGGTTAGCTGGTAATAATTAACTCATTTTATTTTACAAGTTACCACCACTGAGAGTACTACCTACCTCCATTTAGAGAGACTGTATTTGATAAATAAATAAATAAATTTGACAATCCATCCTGTAACTTGGCTATTTTCTATCCTGGCAGATTTGTGTTATCTTCTTCCTTAAATAAGACTGTGTTAAGAAGTCCCTGGTGGCATGTTGGTTTTGAACTCTGCAATATGTGCCTATTAGATTAGAAGCGATTTATAAAGGGTGTAAAAGAAGTGGCCTATAGAGTGTTTTTAAATGCACTGACACAATTCCACTCGTTGCACAGTCATCCAGATCACAGTATTTGCTTCACTTAGGTAACAGTTTTAATGTAGTAGAATTATTGCCTGTGTTTCTTAAGATACTGTCTTTATGCAATTTAAAGTGCAGTATTAGGAGTTTGCCAGAGACCCAGCCTTGTCTGACCGGGCAGATAATGTAAGCAAACCTTTGCTATTCTCTTTTGTACCGTTTAAGCTTGTCTTTTGGAGGCCTCAGAAGGTGAAGAAGGTGTCAATGTAACCTAAATATTAACTTTTCAGAATCCTTCCTGAGATTGCTGCAGAATAGCTCACTCCAGTACTGTTCACATTGGCTGTTCTAGGTACTGGCTTCACCATGGTGACTGCTGCCTGGCATAGCAGTTGAGTGTTGTTAGTTTTCCACTAAATAAACTTGGGCAAGATAACAAAGAATGCTGGTCTTGAAATCAGGGTACAAGTAAAAGCTTTGAAAGATAAGAGATTTATGGTGAGCTTGTTTAGAAACATACCAAATGTTTACCTAGAGAAGTGGCAAGTACTCTTAGTGTGCTTTTTTTGTAATACATCGTCAAAAATTATTATTTTGTCTTGAAGCTGAAGAAGATCAATAAAATGAAGAGTTGACTGTTAACTGGGAAGAAAAATGGATCTTTGCCAACCCATGTACTTGGAAACCCTTGTGATCAGTGTGTTCTGTTCTTTAAGAGAGATTAGCTGCTGCTTAAGGAAGCGAGATGTACATAAGGACAAATGATGTGATAAGAATTAGTGACCTGTAACTGTAAAATGGTCAGAACGGCCTGTGTCCATCCATTAATATGTCATCTTCAGTGTATGTCTGGCTGAAGGAGTAGTAGATTAGCACCCCAGCACTTCTCTTGATGTCAGGCCTTGTAGTTTACTCGTACAGTAGAGAGTCAGATGCATTAAGGAAATAACAGACTTAGCTCAATTCAGCACAGTGATCTGTGAAAGTAAATCTCTCAAACTAAATATGAAGGATATTTTTTTTGTAACAGCTGCTGATGTCATTGAGGTACCTGAACAAAATTGATTTCAGAGGACATCTTTAATTTATTGGCGATAGATGTTTATTTCCTTCACTAACAATCAGGTTTTTTTAAAAAACATTTATTGGTGATATAAAAAATACTAAAAATTCTTATTGCATTAAATTGGTAGCTTAGCTTGCAGGGCTGTAACTCTGCGAACAGTGTTTCATGTAGATAATTAAGAGTGAAGCAGCCAGATTTACAGGCCCTTGCCAGGACGTTGTGCTAGGTTAGTGTTTGTTTCACTTTAGAGACCTGTTTCAGTGGAGAAACAAATAAAACCTAACTTTGTTATCCCTCTGAAGTACATGATTTTATCTTTTTAGCTCTTTGACCTGGCTCCTTGTGGGATGAGGTAAGAGTGGGTGCCAGTACAAATGAAGACTTGGGGAATGTGTGGCTGGAGAGTGGTGAGGGGCCTGTGATCACCACCCCTTTTGGTCACAGCTGTTAGTCTGCACATTAGTTGTAACTTAAATTGTACCTGAGTGGTAAGGCTGTATAAAATATCCCTACAGAGAATAAAAATCAGTATTATGTATTTCTTGATCCCCAGTTTCCTCATAATCCTTCAATATTTCTAGTTTATATGATCTGTTAGACTAATTTTTGACTGTCTGTTTTGTTGCTGTCCATAAATACATGCTTTAAGGATTGGATCTGTACTTTAATGTCTCTTAATGAATGACCAGAAGCTGTTAACCTTGTAAGGCTCTTAACTGAAATAACTTCCATTTCAAGTTGTAATCTCCCGCTTGCCAGGAGGTTGTGAAATGAGTTTATTGTTACAGGCAAGAACTGTATTCAAATGAGTGTAAGAGAAATGGCATTACGTATGTACTTGTTGCTATTTGATGCTCATTAGGTAGCTGTGTGAGACTTGACTTATGGTGCAGCATGCTGAAGATGGTTGGAGTGACTAATTCATGGCCATGGATGTCAATGTGGTGGTATATTTGGGTTGTTGATTTTTTGCTTGTATATGGGCACAACATACTGCATTAAGATGCATGCTATTTTTTTCGCCTTTCTTGTGCTTTGCAAGTCTCTATTTGAACTATATATTAGGTTAAAAAAGTATTCTTGTCACATGCATATTAATGTGGTAGTAAGTGAATGCACCTGATCTGAACCATTCAGTGAGAGGAAACCTTACACTTCAGTGGAGTAGGTAAGGCATAGAATCTAGATCTGTAGCTGCAGTGTGGCGTAAGTGATATGAGAGGATTTAAGTATTCTTTGAGCTCTAAGCTTTGAGAAAAGACAGTACTAGATGGTCAGAGTACACTGAATGGGGTAGGGTATGAAGTCAGCCAACGCAGAGACTAATGCACTGATTAGAGTAGAAAGAAAACTAGACAGACCTCCACAGGTCTAGTTTCCAGACATTAGTCTACAGGGATCTGAGTCCTTTCAGTTTACTTAAGGGAAGTGTAAGTAACATCTTAATTATATGTTATAGGTAATTGCACAGTATGGGTGTTCAGACATGAAAAAGATGGGGCATTAGGAAGCACTTCAGAATGGCCAAAAAGACATAACATTGAGCAGCTGGAAATCTTCATTAAACAAATGAAATGGGATGTTTTGCAGTAGGGAATGTGATTAATAAATAGCTTTCTGATGAGTTGGTAAGTCTCTAAAAAGAGATTTTTTTAAGAAAATTATTTTATTTGGGTCTCAGAGAAAGTTAATGAGTTAATGGTTTTTGTGTTTTGAGTAGAATAGAGATGATGCACTGAATTACTGTGCTGCATTTTTTTTTTTTCCTGGCCTTGGAGGAAGGTTTAAAAGGCGGATTTAAAGGCAGTTCATTGGTCATTGTGGGGGAGGAGTACTGACCTCAACCTTCTTAAATGCATTGCAGCTCTGTGTTAAGATGACCCTGTTGTACTTCAGTGCTTCAGCTGGTTATCTGCCTTGCAGTCCTGATACATTGTAGGTTTTAGCCTGTGTTTAGTCTTCTCGGGAACATTTGGTCCTAGCTGAAAGTAAATTGAGGTTGATTGTTCGGATAGCTTGGGACCTAAAAGAATATGTCTCTTAAGTGTCACGTTCACCTGCTCAGTGTTGATCTCGTTATCAGGTATGAAGTCCTAAAGGAGCACTTCTGCCAACGGAAGGATACTTTTTGTGCTTCCTACTGCAGTTTAAAGCGTGAAATATCTGGGATTATGTAGATATCATGTATTTAAACAGCTCATTTGTGTTGCAAGGGTAATGGCCCATTTGGGTTTTTTGCCTGTGAATGGCATCGTGTAAAAAGTAAAGGGGGTCAAACTAGAAGATCCTAGTATCCCTTCTGTTTCTAAACTTCCTGATGTTATAATGCCATAGTACGTGCTTTCAGATGCATTTGGTTTTAATAAGGCAGCCTCATTTCCTGATTTAAGGTGAATTTTTCTGCATATTGTGCATAGTGTACTGAGTATACTGCAGAGCATATTCAGAGTACATAGAGGCTGACAGTATGCGGCCCTGTTTGTACCTACATTTTGTTTATGTGGAGAGAGAAGAAAGTGTTATTAAAAAGAAAAAAATGCTTCATAGATGTTGTCTTCTAATAATAACAGTTAGCCTTTGTAAAGAGCAAAATGCCATGAATGAAATGCGGTATTTTTCTTTTTAGGTTTAAGAAGGCTAAAGCTTCACTAGAACTTTAACTAGAATGGACAGTTACTTTAAAGCTGCAGTCTGTGACTTGGACAAACTACTTGATGAATTTGAACAGAATACAGGTTAGTTCCTGTGCTGCCTTGTTCCCCTTCATAGTAATATTGGTCAAATGACTGTTACTGTGGATTTTGAAAGTAACATACGCTAAAGAAAAGGTTATATTGATGAATAGATGGGATTTAGAGGGATTGCACTGTGGAAAGAGAGGATTTTTATAAACTTCGCTTTTGATCTCTTTTTGCTTATAATAGATGAATATGACTGCTACAAAACATCTCAAAATCCGTACGACTCAAAACACCATTCACTTTCTTCGGTTCTGGACTGCTTACAACATGTATACCCAACACCAAAACTGGAAGAGGATGCTAACAATTGTGCTTCATCAGAAGAAATCTCTCTGGCTAGCCACATTGGAACAAGTGAAGTGCTTCTGAGTTATTCACCTCAAAATGAGAAGAGTGTTGCTGGGCCTGATCTTTTGTCCACTGTGGACAGTGGTTCCTTAAACGAAATTCAGGCTTCAAACCTGGGAAGGTGTAGTATACCTGTGTGTGATCTTGTTAATGACACAGGTAACTCAATCCATTCAGTGGCTGCTCATGAAGATACTAAAAAGTTGCAGCCAGATGACTTCCAGTACAGTCAGGGTTTGATTGGCTTTGGCATATCTTGCATACCTGTTCCTACTTGCGTGTCATCAGCTGGTTGCAGCGGTGTTTCAGGTACAGAGCAGAGTGATGGGGTCTCAATGCTACAAGATTCAGGACGTCTTAAAACAGAGGAGATTAATCATTTAGCTTTAAAATCACACAGTTATGCTACAGCAAAGATCTCGGATCCATGTGATGATGAACACAGGACAGAATCTGTGAAGTGCAGTGAAGTATTTGATCAGCTTGAACAAACTGCTCGCCTTAATACTGTATGTGTCCCTGTAACACCACAGAATTTGAATGCGTACAGTCCCAAAGATGAGAAAGCATATGAAAAATTGCCTTGTGAACCACGAGATGAAAGTGCATGTTCTACAGTAAGCAAAGACACACGTGAAAGAAATGCCATAGAAAAGGTAGACTCAAAAGATGAGAGTAATGTTGAATCCATGCCTTCAGATCTGTCAAAGAGGCCTCCGTTGCACAAAAACCATGCAACATTACCTGGAAATTGTGTTTTACCATGTCAAGCAGGAGCTAAAGTAGAATTGGAAAAGAAAATCACAGAGGAGAATGTAGGTAGTGAAGAGCTTAATAGCAATGAAATACTAAACAGTGTTTCAACTTCGTGTATTTCAGTTGAGGATGTCCAGGCCTCGCTGTCATGTCTTCCACTTCCTGTATCTACATGTGGTTCATTAGTTGTAACGGAAGAAAAAGTTAATCCTCTACATCAAAACGAAATGGCGGAGGTTCTTAGTGATATTTTGACTGTTCATACTGGAAAGTCTAGAACTGATCTCTCCAGTAGGGAATCCTGTGAAAACACTGACTTGCATGAACAGGAAGAATATATAGCTAAAATCAAAGAAAGTATTGTGGAAGAAAGTGCAGATGGAGAGAAGTATGACACTGAGAATGTAATTGATGACAGTGATTCTCAGCAAATCAAAGCTTTTGCTTCTGCTTTTCTGGAATACAAAGCTGAGCTGTATGGTGTTGGTGTAGACTATTACAACAATGAAAGTATGAGCCTAGCTATGACTGACTTTACTGTTGACGAGAATGTTATTAAAAGTGATAGTCTAATAAGTGATGCTGAACTTGATGATTTCTTGTATGGACAAAGTCTTCAGGCCAATGTGTTGAAGTCTTCAGACAATGATACTAACTTAATGGAAGTTGATGCAGATGAAGGGAATTTAACAAATGTGAACAACCTGGATTTCACAGAGGTCACTGAAGAACATAGGCAAGCAAAACTGGAGGAGATACCGAGCATTAATAGTAATCTTAAAGTATCTCTTATGGCCAATGAATCGGAATCTGCAGTAGAAGAGGGTATGTCTTGTATCCAGGACATGAGTGAGAGTGGTAGTGAAGCACTAGTTTCTAACATTTGTACTGGAGGTGCAAGACCAAAGCAGTTGCTTGGCCTTTCCCAAGGAGCTGTTGGTCAGAGACAACTGAATAGAACAGATGTACTTGAGAGAGAAAACCAGGAAGCCAGTTCTGTTACCCCAGAAGCTCCCCTCTCAGGCACCAGTGTAAATGTTGGTAAAAATTCTGACCCTGTGCACTCTGGGGAAAGCAGCTCTGAAGCTGGAGGAAATCAAACATCTGAAAATGTAGAATCACTTAAATTACCTGCAGCTCTCTCACGGAAACAGCCATTGTGGGTTCCCGATTCAGAGGCACCCAACTGCATGAACTGCCAAGTCAAGTTCACATTTACAAAAAGACGACACCACTGTCGTGCATGTGGAAAGGTAAGTTATTGGATAGGGGACCTGTGTTACTGAAAGCAAATGAGTTCTGATTTAGGGATAACTGAAATGGAGAAGGGAAAGAATATTGACAGAATTTTTCTCAGCTCAAAGGATTGTATTTAAAAAAAAAATTTTTTCCTTCATAGAAACTTAAAGACTGTTGGAAAAGACCGGTATTAATTAAGAAACGTATGACCTTTTTTGTGAAAATAATTAAAGGGAAGTACGGAGAATGTTCTTATTTTATTTTCTATTACTCGCTAGACTAATGTGTTTTGCATAGAACAAGGAAGACGACAGTTGACTACTTCATACTAGTCACAGTGAATCAGCTTTTTACTCAGTTTTAAGTTAAGCTGAAGTACTTAAGCTTAAAAAAATTGAAGTGATGGTAGTGATTGGAATTCAGTTAAGTGGTTATACTAGCTGTAAAACACTGAATCTGGAAGGATTGAATTCTTTCAGAAGCTGTAATAGCAGTACCAATGCAAAGGATTTATAGCCTAAATCTGTCCTCCTGTGTGTTTAAATATATAATTTTCCAGGGGAGTCATCTCAGTGGAAAAGTATGCTACTTTTGTGGGGTAAATGGTACTTGCCAACTGAGCAAGTAACCTATAGAATTTTTTTTCAGCCTGTGGTCTTCTGCAGTGAGTAAATAATGTCAAAGCTTATTCTCAATCCAGAATTCCCTTGTGAGCTACTGTGGCTTACACTTGTCCTAGTGCATAAATGGAAATAACAATACTAATGAACTTACTTTTCAGTGTTCCTCTGAAAGCTTTATGGATGAGAAGATACAGCAAAGACTAAAGTCAGTATATACTAACTTTTGCATCCCCAGTGTTGAGAGGCAACTGGACGGGTTTGGTAACTTTTTCCCAGGATGCCTCTTCTAGCACTGTGTATTCAAAGCATAGTACCAGTTTACTTCATCTGCACTAAGTGTGAACTAAGATGTAGATCTGAATTTGGGTGCCAAGAAAATTAAGAACTCATTGTGACAACCTAGAAGTCATTGAACTTAATCACTTCGCAGAGTATCGTGTTGAAGTTTTGTAACAGTTTAAAACACAGTTCTTCAGAGTGGGTTTCGTTTTAGTCATAAGACTGACTTCAAGTTTCTGTTTAAATTTGCTGTGAAATTTCTTGCACCTTGTCTAGAGATGGGGATAAAAGCACCCTTCACTACACAGGCCTGTTTACAGCCATCAGCTGTTAGTTTCCTAATCTTGTATGTTAACAGAGGAGGTTTTGGCAGAACAGTGTAATTAGAGGGAGCATCATAATGTGTGTTCCTTGGGAGAATGAGTGAAGGCAGTATAGATTACCTAGAGTGCTGTGCAGTTGTAGCTCTGTGTCATGGTTTCAGCCCAGCCGGTAACAAAGCACCACGAAGCCGCTCGCTCACTCCTGCCCCCCCAGCCTCGCCTCAGGGATGAGGAGGAAATACAAAGAAACGCTCTTGTGGCTCGAGACGAGGACAGGCAGGGACCACTCCCCTCATATGGTCACAGGCAGAAGACAGGCTCAACTTGGGGGAGAAACACAATCCATTTAACTTCCTACCAATCAAATCAAAACAAGGGTACTGAGAAGTAAAACCAAACCTGAGAACACCTTCCCCCCACCCCTCCCTCCTTCCCGCCTCAACCCCACTCCCGGTTCTCTCTACCTCCTCCCGCCGGCGGCGCAGGGCGACGGGGAACGGCGGCTGACGGTCTGACAGGCGGTTCGCCGGCCGTTGTCTCTGCCGCTCCTTCCTCCTCAGGGGGAGGACTCCTTGCTCTTCCCCTGCTCCAGCGTGGGGTTCTTCCCACAGGACACAGTTCTCCATGAGCTTCTGCGGCATGAGTCCTTTCTGCGGGCTGCAGTTCCTCACAAACTTCCCTGGCGTGGGTCCTTTCCGCCGACCCATCTTCAGTCACAGACTGCGCTGGCGCAGGCTTTCCTGTGGAGTCGCCGCCATCTTGGGGGCATCCCCCTGCGCCGGCGGGGGCTCCTCTCTCCCTGGGCTTCGGGTGGGCATCTGCTGCCCTGCTCCCCTCCATGGGCTGGGGGGGGACAGCCTGCCGCCTCACCACGGGCTGTGGGGGCATCAACCTCCTCCGGCGCACCTCCTCCTCCCCTCCTTCCTCACTGACCTTGCTGCCTGCACAGGGGTTTCTCTCACATCCTGCTCTCCTCTCCTGCTGCAGGCTCCCTTCTTAAACCTGTTCTCCCAGAGGGCTACCGCTGTCGCTGATGGGCTCGGCCTTGGCCAGCGGTGGGTCCGACTTGGAGCCGGGGAAGCTTCTAGCAGCTTCTCACAGGAGCCGGCCCTGCGGCCCCCTCCCCTGCTACCAAAAAAAAAACCCACTCCACACGAACCCATAACATTGTCATAGCTTTTCTGAGGGTGCAACAGCTTAACTTTCTGCCTTGTAAGACTTTTTGTCTTTTTATTAGTCCTTTTTGTCTTTAAAAAGAAAAAAAACCAAAAACATTCCTTGTGGGCATGTTGTGCGTTGTTGCATTTTCAACCACCTGGCCAAAAGGAGAAACTGGTAGGAATTCACAGTTGTCCTCTGTGGACTATTCTGGAAGATGATTGTCTAGTTTTCATGTGGTCCTACAGCTTTTTTATCAGTGAAAATGGCAACACTTGTGAATTCTGGCTTCTGTACTGGAGGGAGGTATGAGGTTAGTGGCTCCTGCTTTCTCTCCCATCTGCAGCACTTGTGAGGCCAAGCAACTTCACAGTTTATTTAGGTGTTTGTCTCTTGTTGTACCCTTCTTCCTAGCTCAGCCAGAAGCAATTGTATATCCCAATTCTTTTACTATTATTATTGTCATTTTATTGTTATTATTCCTTTCCGTTCTGTTAAACTCTTCTTATCTCAACCCATGAGTATTATTTCCCCCCCCCCCCCCCGATTCTCTCCCCCATCCCACTGGGTGGGGGGGAAGTGCGCAAATGGCTGCATGGTGCTTAGTTGCTGACGGGTTAAACCACGACAGTGGGATTGTGCAGGTGTAGTCCAGGCTGGGGATGCATTTTTTCCCCCCATGTCTGCTTAAAAATAGGCAGGATATATATCCTGTTGGAGTACAAGAGCATATTCTGTTCTTTCAAAGCAGTCTTCAGCAAGCTTTTAAAATATTTTGGTGAAGGGAGCTAGTAACGTGAAGACAACTATGCTTACTATTTCTGACAGAGTTGGGGAACCTATTTAGCCAACATAGCTCCTGAGCCAGCATTGGTAGATAGCTTGGGAAGCAGTGACCTCTGTGTGGTGGTGCATTTCTTTCTCCCTTTCTGGGCTGATTTACGAACTCAGGAAGTCTTGCTAGGCCTTAGCATAAGTGTAATGAGTCGGGTGGTTAAGAGTCCCTTGACCGTACCAGGGACTCTCACACAGCGAAGACAGGGAGTCATGCAGACTGTCTCAAGGACTCCTGCTGTCTGGCAAAAACAACAAAAAAACCCGAAAGTAGAGATAACTAGTTCTCTCTTAACAACCTTGAGACATCCAGTCCTCCCCTGACAACCTTGGAGCATCCTGTATCTGAATTTTAAGTCCTTCTCTGACAGTCCTGGAGTCTTCCTTATCTGAATTGTAACTCACATGAAATGATACCAGCACAGATGGAATCCCAGTAATTTGCTGATGACTAAAGCCAATTATCTCACGAACCTATAAGCAGCAGTATTGAGACCCTTTGAGCTCTCCTAGACCACGGTGGGCTGTGACCGGCATCTCCCTCTGAGTGGGACGCCTCTTGGAGCTCGCAAACTTTTCTGTTTGCGAAGATCAGAGTTCTGTCGCTGAAAGCTGACAAGACTGGGCTGATTCTCTCTGTTCCTTGAGGCTCGACCCTTCCCCCCTTGAGAAGGAAGCCAAAGCATTTGATGTGAATATTTTCACTGAACTTGAGGGGAATTTTTAACAGGTATATCTCTTTTGCTTGCTTTTATGTATATCTCTTAGTGCCTTTATGTATGTGTGTGTACTAACCTGAATATTCTATAGCAAGTATATTACAAGTTACTGCTTTTTAAATCTATACTTAAATTGCTTAAACTTTATTCAACTGTGAATGAATCTCAGGCTGTTATTAGACTCATAATTCCTTTAGATATAAACTGTTGACCAAGTCTGGGACTAGGAGTCGATCTAGCCGTACCTAGACTCCGACAGGCGTTTAGAAAGCAAGGGGGTCTTCTCTGAACCTCGTGATTCAATGGGAGGGTCTCCCTTACCCTTTTTACATTCCTGATCTTTGTACAAATCACGAGAAATCAATTCTAACTTGATTTTTCTTTGTATATATCTGGGTTTTTTAACGTACTGCGTTTTCAGTCTCTGTATACCTGATTTTAGTCTGATTCTAACTTAATTTTCCTGTGTGCATTTCATCCATTTTTTAAGTAATAGAGTGAACCTTGCCATCAAATTCTGTGAAGCCACACTTTTATATAAATTCCTATTAAATAATTTTTCTTTTGCTAATACCATTGGAAATGATTCTTTAAGTGGTCCAAACCACTCCATTTCATGACGCTCTGGCGTAGACAGTTGAGGCAGATTGGAATTTCATGACAAACTGGTAATGCTTGTTACGGAGAGACTTGGTGCAGCTCACAGTGCTGCAAGGTCAGTGGGTAAGGAATGGCTCTTTGCTGGTATGAGACTAGATCGTTTTAACCATTACCTGAATCATAATGGGAAATTGCAAGTTATCTTCACAGACAATACTAAAGCAGTAAAGCAAATCTGACCCAGTTCTGGGTTCAGTCCTTGTTCCTATCACTGTTGTTTAATGTAAAATAGTTACAGGATTAACAGAAGTAGGAGTGAATTTGGGAATAGGCTGTGCAACCTGGAATTCTTTTCATCACTCCATATAAGATTTTTAATATAACACTTGTGTCCTTCTTGGTGCTGCTCTTTGTTGTGTACGTATTGTGGGTTTGGGGTTTTTTTCTGAAGGTTTCTTCACAAGAGATTAAGATACAGGCTTGAATATTAGGCTGCAGAGAGTTTAGAATCAAGTGTATTTCTTGGAAGAGTTTTCTAATCGCTGTGCAATTGTATACCAGCTGCTTCCAGCTATGATTTTAAACAACAATTTTTAAAAATCCCATTTTGCCTATTTTGTGGGCACCTGGCCTTATGTGATTAGATCTGCTCGCAGCAAGAAATTTTAGGTTCTGTTTCATAGCTGAATCTGAGACAGTATTGGCAAGAGCTGAGTGCTTGGCTGTGTGATGTGGGTGTTCCTGGCTGTGTGTGGAAGGTTGGTTTGTAGATACCTAAGGATTGCTTTGGTCCAACAGAAATACCCAACAAATCTCAAAAGCTTACACTATGGATAGGTTGTGGTACAGTCCTGGGGAACAGGATAGGAAGAACCCCTGATGGAAAGCAGACTTTGTAGTTTCATATTGGGTTTCTGTGGCAATGTTTTGGTAGCAGGGGTGCTACAGGGGTGGCTTCTGTGAGAAGCTGCTAGAAGCTTCCCTTATGTCCGACAGAGCCAATGCCAGCCAGCTCCAAGACAGACCCGCCACTGGCAAAGGCCGAGCCCGTCAGTGATGGTGGTAGTGCCTCTGGGATAACAGATTTAAGAAGGGGAAAAAAGTTGCTGTGGAACAGAAACTGCAGCTGGAGAGAGGATTGAGAATATGTGAGAGCAACAGCTCTGCAGACCCTAAGGTCAGTGAAGAAGGAGGGGAGGAGGTGCTCCAGGCGCCAGAGCAGAGATTCCCCTGCAGCCCATGGGGAAGACCATGGTGAGGCAGGCTGTCCCCCTGTAGCCTGTGGAGGACCCCGTGCCAGAGCAGGGGGATGCCCGAAGGAGGCTGTGACCCTGTGGGAAGCCCCCACTGGAGCAGGCTGCTGGCAGGACCTGTGGCCCTGTGGAGAGAGCAGCTCACGCTGGAGCAGGTTTGCTGGCAGGACTTGTGACCCCACAGGGGACCCATGCTGGAGCAGTTTGTTCTTGAAGGACTGCAGCCTGTGGAAGGGACCCACGCTGGAGCAGTTTGTGAAGAACTGCAGCCCGTGGGAAGGACCCATGTTGGAGAAGTTCATGAAGGACTGTCTCCTGTGGGAGGGACCCCATGCTGGAGCAGGGGAAGAGTGTGAGGAGTCCTGCCCCTGAGAAGGAAGGAGCAGCAGAGACAATGTGTGATGAACTGACCCCAACCCCCATTCCCCATCCCCCAGTGCTGTTGGGGGGAAGGAGGTAGAGAAAACTGGGAGTGAAGCTGTGCCCAGGAAGAAGTGAGGGGGCGGGGGGGAAGATGTTTTAAGATTCGGTTTAATTTCTTGTTACCCTGCTGTGGTTTGATTGGTAATAGATTAAGTTAATTTTCCCCAAGTCTGTTTCGAGTCTGTTTTGCCCATGACAGTAATGGGCAATATCTCTCCTTGTCCTTACCTTGGCCCACGAGCCTTTTGTTAATATTTTCTCTCCCTTGTCCAGCTTGGAGGGGGGGGCGGTGATAGAGCAGCTTTGGTGGGCACCTGGTGTCCAGCCAGGGTCAACCCACCACAAGTTCAGCCCAAATTATGGAGCTTTTGAGGTTCTTAATCATAGCATCATAGAGTGCTTTGGGTTGGAAGGCACCTTTAAAAATCAAGTCCAACATTCCTTCTGTAGGCAGCTACGTCTCTCAACTAGATCAGGTTGCTCAGACCCCTGTCCAGTCTGACCTTGAACACTTCCAGGGATGGGCCATCCACAGCTTCTCTGTGCAGCCTGTTCCTCTGGCTCACCACCCTCATTGTAAAAAAATTCTTCCTTATATCCAATGGAAATCTACCCTCTTTGAGTTTAAAACTGTTGCCCTTGTCCTGTAACTACAGGCCCTGGTAGAAAGGCGCTCTCCACCTGTCTTATAAGCCCCCTTTATATATGTAAAAGCCACAATAAGTTCTCCCCGGAGCCTTCTGTTCTCCACGGTGAGTGTCCTGGTTTCAGCTGGAATAGAGTTAATTGTCTTCCTAGTAGCTGGTACGGTGCTATGTTTTGAGTTCAGTATGAGAAGAATGTTGGTAACACTGATGTTTTCAGTTGTTGCTAAGTAGTGTTTAGACTAAGTCAAGGACTTTTCAGCTTCTCATGCCCAGCCAGTGAGAAAGCTGGAGGGGCACAAGAAGTTGGCACAGGACACAGCCAGGGCAGCTGACCTGAAGTGGCCAACAGGGTGTTCCATACAATGTGATGTCATGCCCAGTATATAAACTGGGGGGAGTTGGGGCGGGGGGATCACCTCTCAGGGACAAACTGGGTGTTGATCAGCAGGTGGTGAGCAATCGCACTGCGCATCATTTGTACATTCCAATCCTTTTATTATTGCTGTTGTCATTTTATTAGTGTTATCATTATCATTATTAGTTTCTTCTTTTCTGTTCTATTAAACCGTTCTTATCTCAACCCCTGAGTTTTACTTCTTTTCCCGATTTGCTCCCCCATCCCACTGGGTGGGGGGGAGTGAGTGAGCAGCTGCGTGGTGCTTAGTTGCTGGCTGGGCTTAAACCATGACAGTGAGCAACCCCAACTCTCTCAGCCTTTTCTCATAGGAGAGCTGTTCCATCCCTCTGACCATTTTTGTGGCCCTCCTTTGGACCTGCTCCCACAGGTGCCTGTCTGTCTTGTGCTGGGACCCCAGAGCTGGATGCAGTAAAAGCCTTTTTGAGAAAAGCCTTTTTTAGTCTAGTACTTCCCCTTTTCCCCAAACAGAAATGTATTGTAAGATACATATGCTAAAGCTCCTTTTTTCTTTCCCTACTTCCAAAAATGTGTATGCATGCTTTATGTAATGCAGTCTGTTTTAGTAAAAGAGGTAGATAATAATAGGAACTTAATTCAGGAAATGCTGGGATTTTTGTCTGTAATATTTAATTCAGTCTTTCTCTGGTTCAGGTTTTTTGTGGTGGCTGTTGCAAACGCAAGTGCAAACTACAGTACATGGAGAAGGAAGCAAGAGTCTGTACTGGCTGTTATGATCATATTAATAAAGGTAAAAAGGGTTTTTTGGTAATTGCAGTAATCATTAAAGGAAGAATAGGTACAGCTAGCATCTCTGTTAACCTTTGTTCTTTTGGGGGAGCTTCACTACTTTAATTGGTGTATGTTTTCCTATTTCTGATGTGGAGGGAAGAAGAGGATAATTGTACCTCTTAGTTGGATTTCAGTCCTTACTTTAAACTTTGAGTAGCAAGCTGGTTATTTTTTATTAAAAAAAAAAAAGTTTGAATTCCGTAGGACTAAATGTAAAGTTACGCTGTTGGGTTATCTGTGGCAGGAGTCTGGAAAAAGTGATCCTCCGTCCACAGTAGCCATCTACATGTTTAAAAGCCATACCGCTGCTCATTCACACAAGTTATTTGCCCATTTTATGTAGCTTTCTGTCCTGATATTTTTATAACTCACCTAACAGTAATACAGTAATTGAATCATAAGATAACCTTTTCTTAACTGAAAGCTAAGCATGGATGGTTCTGGAAACATCAGGAGAAAAAATTGAGGTCCTGATTATTAATATTTAAATAACAAGTTGAAAACATACCAGACTTTTAATACACCACCTGCATGGAATTTGACTTGATAAATGTGATATATGTATTTGCACCAAGGTACAGGGATCATATGGTTCAATGTAGTCACTGCAACAGTAGCAAGAGGTACAAGGAGGTCTGTTTCTCTTAGGAACAAATTAGGCAGATGTGGAGGTAGAAAATCAAGGCATCTACATTTTCTTCTGTACAGTAGCTTGGGTGTTCGTTTTTTATAACTAGCTCACAAATTGTGCACTGCTCTTGGGAAAAAAAACCAACCAAACAAAAACCAAATAACAAACCACCCATAATACTGCACTGCAAATGAAATTTCATCAATTGTGAGATCTTAAAAACTGATCACATTTTTTTAGCACAGGCATTTGAAAGGATGATGAGTCCAACTGGTACTGTCCCCAAGTCCAGTATCTCCTCTGAGTGTTCTTCTGCTGTTCCACCTTTGGAGGAAGCCCAGATGTCTGGTAGTGCTCGCTCTCCTTCACCTTCTGCATTGTTACCTATCTCAGTACTTAAACAACCTGGTGTTGAAGGTATGCTAAATATAGTATAATGTATCTAATATTTTCAGAGTATCTTTGGAAAGAGTTGTTTATCGCACCATGGATACTTACTTGGCATAGTGATATTTTTTGTGGGAAATGGAAACTCTGTGAACTGGGACACTGGAAAGTTACTTTTAGTTCCCAGTTTTGATGCCATGTATGAGCTTGACCAAGTCTGTCTTAAGTCTCCATTGTCCTCTCTGTTATATTGTAATTTTTTGTGTATGTAAATATTACTTTCATCATTTTTACATAGCTTAGGAGATCTCTGGCTTGTGTTGCAACTGCCAGTCTTACAGTAAAAACAAAAACTTGTTGTTGAGGGAAAAGTTGCTAGAGAGAGCAATAGGGGTTCATTCTGTGTGTAAATACGAATGATTAGTGGCTAAGTAGTGTCTTTGTTCCACTGTTATTAAACCTGACCTTCTTCGATGAAAACATATTTTTAAACAAAGCAATAAGCTAACTTTTTTAGAGTGTATTTCATCTTTTAGTTGTGATATGCATGTCTCTCTTACTACAGAGGGATGATTGAGGAAGTAGCCTTCCTTATATAGGAACTGATAAATATAACTATAGCATGGCAGCTCCCTCTGCAAGTATGCAAATTTTTTTTGCATGTATTTGCCTGACTGGAGACTGGCTGATGTCAAACTGTCTGCCTGTGCTTTGTTCCAGTAAACAGATTCTCTATATATTTGGGGGGAGAGGGGGCTTAATTTTTATCCCTTTCAGCTGTTAGAACAGTACAACAATATGAAGCCAGTGTTGTTTTCTTAATCTGTCCTAGGGCTGTGCCCCAAAGAACAGAGGAGAGTTTGGTTTGCAGATGGTATTTTGCCAAATGGTGAAGTGGCAGATACAATAAAACTTTCTTCTGGAGCAAAGAGGTTGTCACAGGACTTCAGTCCAGTAAACCCTGACTTGCCAGAGATGCATATGGTATGAATTAAGAAGTGTGTGTAGGTGCATGAATTACCTCTTGAAATACCTTTGCTTGCTATTGATGGGGCCCTTACATACCATAGTAAGACTTTTGCTTCACAGTGTGTGGAATCTGAGCCAATATTTTATTTATTTTTGTGTGGGTGGCTGTGAAGTCCTTGGACTGAAATATTCTGTAGACCATATTTCAAAGGAAACCATGTTTGGTTTGGGGTGTATGTGAACTTTAAAAATGGTATGGCAGAAAATTTTCCAAAACAAGTTTTTTTTCTACACAGCCTTTGATTAACTACTTTTATGAAGGTAACTTCAGCCATAGTTCTGAAACCTGTCATTAACAACATGCTTATAGTAGAAGTTTGTGGGTTTTTTTCCAGTGGCTTGCTATAGTTTGCCTGTTGGATTAGACTAACTAGAAGTTGCATAATGCCCTAGAATACTACACTACAGGGTGCAGCAAAATCTCTGTGTTGCTTCTAATGTGAACTAATATTGAACTGAGAGGGGGGTTATTTTTTAATAATAGATCATATTCATGGTGTTGAACTAGTTGCACTTGTACCACTTCTTTGGACTTTTGTGGTAAAGTTTGCTGTCGAAAGATTTGGAGAGATTCCTCAGATGGAGTCTTTTTAAAACAAAACATAGCTCTGAAGCGCTGTCTCAAGTGGTAACAAATTTGATGATTCTAACAGTGTTCAAGAGGGTTTTTTTAAAACAAATCAGTAAAGCTAACGACCAGACCAGATCATTATTATTTGTATATGGAGGATCTGAACAGTTATCAGGTGTACAGCATGTAAATCAGCCTTAATTCATCAAGAAGGGATAGTAGTAAATGGGACTTCTTTGAAGAAGGAAGGACTCCAATAAGTTGCAGTAAGCAAAAGGTATAGCCTGTCTTCTGGTTTTGGGAAAGAGTAGGATATTTTCACTTGCAAAACATGAGCAATGTCTAAAATTAAAAGCAGCATGGACAAAGTGAGTGGGAAGCAATTAGTTGGTGGTTCTTGTATGCAGCGTCAGAAGCTCAAACAAAACCACCATACTGCAGCTCTAAAGCAAAGGATGTACTTTACTAGGTAACACATAATCCTGAACATGCTGCCACAGGATACTATGAAGGTCAAAAATGTAAAGTGATATGAAACACCAGCAAGAAAATTTGTGGGGAGAAAGTCTGTTAGAGGCCGATTTAGTCATGTTTTTGTCTGCGTTTGTGGGATGTTATTTTGGGTACTGGTGTCTTTTTATTTTTCTGATACATGTATCCTCTAAACAGAGAATTTGCTGGAAGCTGATGGCATACCAGAGCTATTACAGGGCAAGCATAGAGTTGTTAGCTTTTTTTCTTGTTGCAATGAAATGTCTTCCCTATTGAGATAGGATGCAAGTCTAACACACTTGAAAGGTGATAGTGCACCTCTTGATTTGTTTTGGGGTTTTTTTTATGGCAGCTCATATCCTAATGTGCCTATACTCGTAGCTTGTCATATCCATTTCGCTGGGGGAGCAGCATAGGTTTGACTCCAAACTAGAAATGAATCAGATTGTAAAAAACTAGACTCTGCTATTAGTACATAGTGTCAAAATAGAAATAAATACACTTGCAGTACTGAACTGCTGATCCCAATGATGGCAAATTACAATGATAACAATGTTCAGTAGCTGGTGAGTGGGGAAACAGTAATACTAAACAGATTCTTGGAGGAGTACTTGGTTTATTGTTGTGTTATATCTGACCGTTGTATGCTAAAATGACCAATCTGCAGTGCTCTGATATGAATTTCATGTTACCAAACAAACAAATTAATGATGCATCTTCACCTAATGTAACTCCTACAGATGGAAGGAGAGGGGAAAAAAAAAAAAAAAAAAAGAGAGAGAGAAGATCCAGGAGAGATTTGGTGGTTTTCTTCTTGGTTAGAGGAAATGCATTCTTAGTATTTGTGATAGATTTCTTTCTCTTTTTGCTTCTAGAATGCTAGTAATGAAATTTCAGCTGCTTGTAAGACAAGAGTGTAGATTTCTTTTTTTTCTTCTTCATAGGCTGCCAATGCAGTGGAAGGTGACATACTAACTGATGTAAATCCAAAACCGAAGGAAGAAACTGATACTGTTACAAGAATGGAGAAACCATGTCCTTCTGTTTCTTCAGATGATGCACAGCAGTCTGTTCCAGGCCAGAGTGAGGTGGTACATAGGTATAAATCTGTAACTCTGGAAACTAAAGCATGCTCTCCTACTGCAGAAGCTGAGAAGACTAGTTCCAGTTCAGTTGATCAGACTACAAGTGGTGTCCCTGTTAGCCCTTCAAGTTGCAGAGCACTGTGTGGTGTTGAAAACTGTGTTCGTAAAGAGATCAGCCTTGTTCCTGATGATGATAAACTGCCACCACTTTTGCTTGCAGTGGGTGAAAAAGGAAAAGGTAAAATTTGAGAAAATTGTTAAAATTTAATCACCTGATGGAAGATTTCTAAATATGAACTTGTGTGTATATAATTTGTATTTTAATACAATTCTGATCTCTCATTAATTGCTGCACATTGGATTGTTGGATAATTAAACATGCATTATTAACAAGATCAATATGTTATGAAGAGAGTACTTCATCACTTAAATGCATTTTAGTAGTGACTGTGCTTATTGATGGTAACTAACAGTACCAGTATATGGATGAGGAGACAGCATACGCAATTAGTCAGTAATTACCAAATGAATGGTAGCCCTAGTTTGCACCTTTGTTACAAGTTACTGCTTTATTTTTATATGTTCCTTGAATCTTAGGGTAAGCTATTCATTGGTTGATAGTTAGCTATTCTAAGTTTGAGAATAATTACTACCCTCTTAAGAGAGGAGGATGGGACAGCCTTCCAGATGCTGTGATCTGTAATTCTTGTTTTAGATAGTTGGCTGACATGTTGAACTGAATCAGGTGTTAATTTCTGTAGATCGTCTAGTGGAAGAACGTCCATCTCACCAACAGGTCACCTTGCTTCTTGTGGAAGGAAGTCCTAATCCGTTAACTTTTATCCTAAATGCAAACTTGCTTGTAAATGTCAAGCTAATAACTTGTAAGTAGTGCACGTTTTCTTTTCCATTAAATCCAGCTTTCTTTTTCTGACTGTAAAACAGCATTGCTATGGTATCTATCTTTTTAATTAAAGATTCTTCAGAAAAGTGCTGGTACTTCTCAACAAATGGACTACATGGTTTGGGTCAGGCAGAAATTATCATTCTGTTGCAGTGTTTGCCAGATGAAGAGATTTTTCCTAGTGAAGTATTCAGATTATTTATCAACATCTATAAGGATGCAATGAAAGGTATGTAATTTTAATGTCTTAACTTCTTACATTGTAATATCTTCTTGCTGATCTTTAAAGCTGGAAGTTGATACATAATTTTTCTTGTGGTATTTGTAGGTATCTAATGATTCTGTTGAAAAACCCTGCAGTGTTAGCCTTGGGTTCTAAATAACAGGAAGACAAAAAATCTAAGTTTCTTTGTTTCATGTACTTCTGTAAACATCCTGTTTGCAGGGGGTTTTTTTGTTGTTCTTCATTTATACTGTGTTGGAGATTCTGGGTATAAGTCCTTGAGTTTAGGACATCTGGAACTTCATTTGTAGAAGTACAATACTCTCATGTATATAAATATTTGAGGTCTGTTAATCAAAGTTCATCAATTGGTGTGTGCCAAAACATCGTACGCTCTAGGGTTTTTGGTATTTGTTTGGAAAAACCTCATTTCATATTCAAGTTCATTTAGTTAATAAATATAGAGCATTTAGTCTATGGGTTTAGATGTCTGTCGGACTTTCAGGAAGATGTGAAATATACTACATGGCTGACAAGTCTGTAGGAGACCACTGGTTGGAGGAGTTTTCTTGACACTAATGTATTACGTCTCCGGATGTGCAAAGACTCTCTGTCCCTCTTTCTACAGGAAAATTAATAAGAAACATGGAAAACATCACTTTTACTGAAAACTTTCTCAGTAACAAAGAGCATGGAGGATTCCTGTTTGTTTCACCAAGTTTTCAGAAACTTGAAGATCAAATTCTACCAGAAAACCCTTTTCTTTGTGGCATTCTCATCCATAAGCTGGAAATACCCTGGGCAAAAGTTTTTCCAATCCGTTTAATGTTGAGAATGGGAGCAGAATATGGGGGTAAGTGTTAACACTTTAAATAGCTGTATAAATGTATTTTCCAAAGGGAATTTTACGAGATTTTTAGACAAGCAAAATATTTAAAATCATCTTTGCAGTATTTTTTATTACACTTGTGTAAGACTGATGTTTGTTTCATACACAGGAACCCACCTATTGAGGCACTTGGGAATTTACATTGTCCTGCTAGACTCCCTTAATTTTTTTTTCCTCTTCTTAGCTGATGAGAAAGCTAAGAAGCCAAAACTGACAGTAATAAAGTATCAAAATGCCTAACTTTTGTTGTCATGGGAGAAAGGTTTGAAGGGAATTTCACAAACCCAATTTACAACTCTGACAAATTGGGGGTTTGAATTAAATTACTGAAATAGAGTATATTGGCAAAATATTACTGCTTCATAAAATGAATAAAGGTATTCATTACTTACAATAACTTAGAAATTAATACATTTGAAATCTCTAGGCCTGTAAAAATGCAGGAGGCATTCTTTCAAAGTAAGATAGATGAAGAGCATGATAGATGAAGAGCATGTAAACGTGCACCACCAGAGGTTGTGCAGTGACACAACATCCATGTGGGAATTACCTTCCACAGTCTGTTGCAGGCTGATGGGAGCATTTTCTGCTCTCCCAATGAGATTTACATTGACACTGCTCCAGTCCCACCAAAGGAAAGTGTTTATGCAGAGTCCCATTGCGTTGAAGAACAGATAAAGCTAGCTTGAGCAAGACCTGAAAGTAGATACTGCTCTTAATGCTTTCTAGAGTTCTTGTGTACTTGCTTGAATAGTGCAGACATTTAATTTAGTGATATAGGTGCTGTTTAGCTTCCTGTTGCACTGCTGCTTACTTAGGATTTAGAGCAGGAGTTCAGATAAGGTGCTGCGTGCAGCAGTTGCTTAAGTGGAATGGATTTCAAAAACATGTCATACACAGCTTTCCTGACCTGAATGCATTTTTGATAAATAAGCCTACCATTCTAGAAGCTGCAAGTCCATAAATATGTATCACTTGCTTGTTTATGGATTTCTTGAGTCAATAGCAGATTTCTACTGGGCAGGCTTCTGTCTGCGTGTTGACAAGGGTGGTAGCTTCTTTGTCATTCTTACTTCGCTTACCAAGCTACTTTTTTTTTTTTTTTTTTTTTTTTTAACCAACTTTGCATCCTTGACCTCACAACCCTGACTTCGCTATGCTACTTGTTTTGTTTTCATATGGCTTCATACTGTGGTCTGTGGTCTCCTGCATGTTAATGCCTTCGCTGATTTCCATCTGCATGTATTTCCCATTGCAGCCAGGGGCCTTTTAAAGCACGTTACATTGTATGAATATCCTCCCTCACTCTATTCTTGCTTATCAATACTAAGTGGTACTTCACTTTGTATTATAGCATTAACACAGAAGCAGATGTTAACCTGTATGGTATTCTTATTCAAGCATCTGTGAAGCCTTGCAACCCCTGCTGCAGCTGGTGACCCAAAGACTGAACCAGGATTTTTCCATCCAGATCACCTATTGCAAGAAACATAGCTGGCAGAGCATATGAAAGCAGCAAAAAATCTCTGCCACAAAATTACTGCCACTAGGAGAGTAACTCCATGCAATGACATTGCAGTAGGATTTAACCATGGCTGGGGAAGCCATGCAGTGGGCCAAAGGACAGTCCATGACAGATTTAGACAGGGGCTCTAGTTCCTTCGGCTGGTCTGATACTGAGATTAAGAAACGTAGGCTATAGCTGAAAATAAAAATAAGTACTTGGATTAGCAAGTTTTACAGTTGTTCATAGGTAAACGTGACCTTTTCTTTTTTTCTTCCCTGACTCTAGCATATCCAACTTCTGTAGTAAGTTTCAGGGACCGGAAGCCACTCTTTGGAGAGATTGGACAAACAATTATGAATCTACTTGTTGTGAGTAAATGTTTTATTCTCTTCCCTTCCTGTTGTAATTTAGATTATGTAAAATATCCTCAAAACTCTGATTCTTGAAAGCAGAGTTATTTTTGGCAAAGATAAAGAGCTAATATTTTTGTTCTTCATACCTGACTTGAAACTTTCTTACAAATGAGTGCAAGTGAGTTAGGAAAGCTGTATCTTTTATGTTATTTGTTACATATTAGTTCTGGTAGTAAGAAATGGCTTTAAATGAATGAGAAAACTGTTGACATTTACATAGAAGCTGGTAGTAGTCATTGTTCAGTTGCATTTTTCTCTTCCATGCATTGGTGTGGTGTGGGAATTCTAGTCTTAAGTCTGACCATTTTTTAAATGTGAAGGAAGACTTGACAGGCAGATGCTGTGGTCTAACTGTAATAGTAATTACTTTGTCACACAACCTTACCACAGTTACGCAGTCTGACTGTCTTACGTGAAGAAGTTTTTGGAAAAATCATCAGAGTAAGTCAAGTCCAGAATTTATGCCATTGCCTGGGGAAGTTTTTCCTCTGTCACCCAAATAATTTGATTTAAACTTCCAGTAAGCCTGTATTCCTGACCAGTAACGTTCTTCATCTAATACTTACATAGAACTTATCCTTCATGCCATGATGAAAAGTGCTGTAAGGCTGTGGAAAGAATTGCATGTATTATTTAGATGATTGCAAAATCCTCTCCGAAGAGTCTAGAGACCATTACAGCTGAGTTGAAACTGCAGTCTTTGGCTCCTCTTTCTTTTCTGCCACTGTTGATGTCCATATCACTACATAAGGAATCAATCGGAGGAGTTGCACCATCTGAAAAATAGCATGTTTTTTTCTTGATGGAGGAATCTTACATTTTAATTCCATGAGCCAGCTCCCTGTCTGATTGGTGAAGTGCCAGTACCAGTGTGGAATTGCATCTTCAGACTTCGAGGAGTCTTAATGTTGTTCTGCTGATGAAGTGAGCTTCTATGGAGTTTATTTTCAGCTGAATTTGAGTTACTCTGATTCTCCTTCATGCTGTGTTTGTAGTGTCAGCTTGAAGCAGGCAGTGGGAATATGTGCTCCTTGGCAGGACTACATCTTTTGATGCAGCAGGAGTTTTAATCATTTTAAGATGACTGCAGAATGTTCTCTTGACGTTACATTTTTAACTCCCTGTAGTGCAAATCTTCATTTCAAGATCATATAAAATCTTGTACCACACAAGTGGCTGAGGTAGTGGTAAATGATGGAGGCGAAGGACATCTGTGATGTATATCCTTAATATTGTTAAAACAATGCCAGTTCAATTCAAACTTGTAATGCAGTGAGGTGTGTTCATAAATACCCTTCTTGCTACAGCTGTGCTGATTGAGGAGGGTACTGATTACCTGGCTTAGCTGGTGACAGGAGCCTTTTCTAACCTTTTTTCAGCTGAGCTATTAAAGGCAAATAAGACCATTTTATACATAAAGTTGTTCTTCTGGAATAAAACAGACTAGAGAAATTCTGCAGAAGTGTCTGAGATGATGGATGATAACTTCTGTCAGAGCAGTATTCAGGCTATAACTCAACAAGTTAGAGCTCTAGGGGACAGGGTGTGAATCTACAAACTAACCTAGATGGTGGCTTCCATGCTTTGCTGTTCTGTCGGAGAGGAAACGTGTTGAAGTATTTTGTCATCTAAAACACTGTAAGATCCTAATGTGCATGAAGTAGCCATAGTCTAGATAGCCCACTGGTAGATAGACCTGCCTTGTCAGTGCTATAAATCTGTACTATATTCACTAAGGTACCTTTCACATACATCACACTAGGAAGAAGGTGATGACTAAGTCTTCAGCCACCCTTAATGTCATTACTCTGTAGAAGACTCAGAGGTGTATGTAAGGTACTTTTATCTAGGTGATATTTGTTATAAAAGGTAAGAAAATTATACTTAATTGTCTGCTAACGTAAAAACTTTGTCTGTTATAGGACCTTAGAAATTATCAGTATACTGTGCATACCATAGAAGATCTGTTTGTTCATGTGGAAGTGGGTAGAAGCTGTATTAAAATACCCCTAAGGAAGTATAATGAGGTGAGTAAAACATCTTGATTAGCTTTCTAATCAAAACTGCTTTAGACTATTTTTCATATAATACCAGTCACATCTTAGCATGAGCTCTTTAAAAAAAAAAAAAAAAAAAAAGAAAAAAAGGGGTGATTCTTAGAGGCTGTAATGTTTTTATTCTGTAATCAGTTTCCAGGCAGCTCTGCAAGTGAATCTCCACTTGATACCAGCTCTCTAGATTATTTTGCTATTTGCTGTGCAGTAGACTTTTTAAACTGATGTAAGCATGTGATGGGGGGAGGGCATGAAATTTTCTGAACGCACATTTCTTTCTTCCTGGATATGTTGGAAGGTGGATAATGATGAGTGAAAAGTTGAGCTTTAGGATAACTGTTAATGATGAAAAATCAACAGTTTCTTCAAAATCGTTTAGCATGTATTTTCAAGGATTCTCTTACACATTTCCTGATGATGGTGTTTTGCTTAAAACGTAAAAAAAAAAAATCTTTCCTGCCAGTGTACTTTTCATTACAGTTTGTTTACTTTAGCTTTAACAAAAAGAACCCTGAACAGTAAACTGCATGAGGCTTAATGCATATTTAGCCTTAAGAACAACAAAATCCCTACAACTGATGCTGCATTGTCCAGCAGTACTCAGACTTACTCATCTCTCTCAACTGAAGTAGTATTTTTGATCATGTTTAGTGTTTCTGCAGCTAGTCATGGCAAACTGTGTTGTTCAAACTCTCTGGGATTAACTAAGCGAATAATTCTTGGGATTTGTTTTGAGAGCTGGATTTTTCTAATGTCTTGTATTTAAAATGAGTACTGCAAAGTGAGATTTGTCAGTTTAATGACAAATTTTGTATTGACAGGTAATGAAGGTGATAAACTCTTCTAATGAACATGTAATTAGTATAGGAGCAAGTTTTAATACTGAAGCAGATTCTCACTTAGTGTGTGTGCAGAATAAGCATGGCCTCTATCACACACAAGCAATCAGTGCTACTGGACATCCTAGGAGAGGTAAGCTGTCTAGTTTGGCTTGTGGAGAAAAATCACATTTCTAGAGCAGAAATGTAAGTTCACTTCTAGGCTGCAAGAAAAATATATGTTCTCAGTAAGTTGTTGAGACAAAGACTTCAGCATTCAAGCAGCAAAGGAATTTAAATGCAAAATAAAATATTGCTGGTTTATATCAACACTTAGCTACCTTTTACAAATGTTATGTTAAATGGACACTGATACTTTTTTCCTCTCTGTTTCCAGGATGTTAATACAGCTTACATTTTCAAACATAATCAGATTCTTTACATCTTTCAAAATCTAAATTTAATATTGGTGTGAATTGGGCGATATATTTACATTTGTAAACAAATAGTCTTAGTAACTGAGTGTATGGAAATACGGTAACAGTGAGTACCTCCATACAACACCTAGCAAACTGATAAAACCACCTGGTCAGAGAAGAGTGCAGAGGTACCTTTTAGGTTCTGAAAGTAATACAGTTGTGCAGCATGGCAGTTCGTCTGGACTCATAAGTCATGCTTTTCAACAAGGCTCATTGGCCCGTTGTTGGGGGGGGAATTCCAGATCGGTAGGGCTGTAATCTTGCAATCACCAGTGTCAACCTGAAATGTTGTTCTGTGCTTCATTAAGCATAGCTACTTAGCATGTTCTTGTTTGAAGCACTGTGTGCAACAGATTTATGCAAGGGTTTGTAGCATAGAAAGTCACTTATGTCATCTTTTCTTTCAGTTGCTTTTAGTACCACTGAAAATGATCTAAACTTCAAGAATATCTTCTGTAAATAAATTAAATTTAGAAGTTGAACAGCATGTCTGTTTTAAAGGACCAAATAAAAAAAATAAATTAAAAAAAAAACCAAACCCCACACCACTGTTTCTTCAACTGTGTCTCCTCTTCGTATACAAAGGTTTTTTGGCTTGCCTGGCTGGGTTGGCTTGCCACCAATATCTTAAAAGGATACTGTATGCACTCACAAAATAAGTTAACAAAGCTGATCTTTTTTGCCAAGGTCCAATTAGAAAAAATTCTTCTTTCTTTAGACAATTATGTTTCATATCATCCTGTCAGTAAGGTATTTCTGTTAGTGCTTTCAGTATAGTAGTACCTTTTTTGCCTGCGTTTTTAAAAAGGAATGCAAGTTAAATGTTAGTAGTGACAAACTTAAGTGACATGAAGCGGTACTCACTTTTTGTTCCTACTTTTTCTAGTTACAGGTGCAAGTTTTGTGGTGTTTAATGGAGCTTTAAAAACATCTTCAGGATTTTTAGCTAAATCCAGTATAGTTGAAGGTAAGAATTTTGTCCTATGTGGCTGCTTCTTAAGAGAACTTAAAAAAAATAGCAGCAGTCTTGTGCAAGATCTTTATTTTTTTCTCTTTTCAGGATTTTTAACTTTGTAGAATACCTGTTGCAAACAAATGCTATATAAAAAATACATGCTAGTTCACCTACTTGTTTGAAAACATACCAAGTTTTAACTCTTTTTGCTTTAGTCAATGCAAGTCTTTCCTTTATGGCTGCCTACATGTGGAACTATTTTCGCTGTTGTGTTGATGAGATACATACATAGACATATAAATGCAAAATACTTCTAAGATTAGTCTAAGATTGATCTTTTAGTCTTAGTTCTGTTCACAAAGATTTTCAGTACTTCCTCTTTCATATAACATTTAATGCTGTAGTTGGGGGATGGATTCCACTTGATGTGCATTTATTAACGAGCTGTAGGAGAGGGTCGTCCCACCAGAATTTAAGCTAACATTCTACTAAAAAGCTATGCTACTCTTTCTGTAGATAAGTTGGAATTTTAACTGGTTTTTTCCTAGATGGACTAATGGTACAAATAACACCAGAAATGATGGAAAGCCTACGTCAGGCGTTAAGAGACAAGAAGGACTTTAAAATAACTTGTGGAAAAACGGATACAGGAGACATAAAAGAATATGTAGATATTTGCTGGGTAGAAAATGAAGAAAAAACAAACAAAGGGTAAATGTATTACCAAAGCAAAACATCTTAGAGAATTCTTGTTCCCAATTTTCAAATATCCACCTTTAACTTCTTGAAATTAATCTAAGGTATTTTTATTGAAAGAAAGTACTTGATACTAAAACCTGAAAGGGGATAGAATGGTAAACTGCTTGCAATCCTCTAGATGTCACTAACAGAACAATTTTGCTTGTAGTTCACCAAAATCAACACAGTTTTCTGTGTTCAGGAAGGTGTCAGGAAAAGTGTGTGAACCCTCAGTTTCCTTTGAAAGTCCTCTGTCAAATCAGTAATCGGTTTGTGTGGAGATGCAATTAATCCCTTTAAGCTTCCTTGAGGGGTGGGGGGCGGGGCTTGGAAGTGCATTGTACTGCCCTTGGCCATTCACCACTTGGCATGCCAGCATTCAACAAAGCAAAATGAGATGCAAGACATCTTTATTGGATGTGATTCAAATGCCTGTTTATGTAGCTTCAAACTTTCAATTATACATCACTAACACAAAACTTGTCTCACCTTAAGTAGTTTCTCAGGCCACGGGTTTGACTTGGTATGCCTTGTCTGTGGATTCTCTGACCAATTAGAACAAACAGTGGCTTTACCTAAGATGGTTTATAGCTTCTTAAACCTGTAAGATTAGGTTTTTATTAAGTGCTGTTTGTTCCCTATTTAGGATATTTCTTTCTGTAGCATCTGTATTTTCATGATGCAAGTCCTGTATTACATTTTGTTGTAAAGCTGTTTAAATAGCCTTTAAGGATGGCTAAATGTCGTTTTATACAAGTTATTAAATCTAAATCATAAAATGTTGTTTTAATTATTAACCATACTATTATCTTCCATAGCATTTTAAGCCCAGTCGATGGAAAATCATTGGAAGGAACTCAGCATGAAAAAGTACCACAAGACAGAGACTTTGAAAGAGAGGGAAAAGTTATGAAGTGTACCGAAGTTAGTAAATTACATTGTTCTTGAGCCTTTTTGATACTTTTTAGAATAGTTAAGTGGTAAAGTGATCATACTAAGTGATAATACTAAAGAAACTAATTTAGGTGATGTATAGCCATACTGATAGGCAGAATGTTCTCCATAGCTCTTTGATAAGTTTACATACTTTTCATTTTTCTTCTCTGAAAAAGGCTAAGTCTGTTAGTATTGATAACTCTATAAATATATAATCCAGATATCTCATGGTCACTTAAGTATTTTGATGGAATAGATGAAATACTAAAATACTTTGACAGCAAACAAGCGTTATAGCTTGCTGCTTTCTGCATTATATGTATAATGAATTACTCTTTTCCTTACTTTCTAATATAACCAGACTGCTGACTGTCCTTATCCTTTCTGTAATTTCAGGTGTACTATTTTCTGAAGGACCATGAACTATCCAGTCCTGTTCCTCACCAGTTTGCTAAAGAGATTGCTGTTGCCTGCAGTACTGCTCTTTGCCCACACCTTAAAACCTTGAAAAATAATGGGATGAATAAGATAGGCCTAAGAGTTTCTATTGACTCAGATACGGTAATCTTTCAACTCTTATTGCAGACATTCCATTTCAACTGAAATCTCTTTCTTGGAAAGATGTTGCATCTCTTTCTGAATGTTTTTAGTTTTTTGCCCTACCCCAGATCCAGACTGAGGATGAAATTTCATGAAGAAGCTGTCTTAATGACTAGTTTTTCTTCAAAGTAATAGTCCTCTTTCCTTATTCTGCCCAAACTCCCCAATAGCTGCCTGCAGTAAGCTACCAGTCCTTCCCTAGTTCTAACTCTCTGGCACTCATCTGCCTCTAAGGTAAGTCAATGTAGAGCATCATAGAACCAATTTTCTGATGCTTTTCTCGAAGTATGTAGTTTTCTGCTGGTTTTGCTCCCTAATGTAGTGCAGTAAGCGATAATTGCACCAAAATCTGTACAGCAAAAAAGGACAGGTCTGCCCAGCTGAGTATGGAAGAGAGGGGAAGGCAAGGCTATCCAGCATGTGATGCCCCTCAAAAGGTTACAAAACAGCAGAACAGTTTGGTTTCTTGCCTCTGAAGGTGTTCTTCTCTTTTTTGAGAGAAGCTGGAAATACAGTCCTGAAAATCTAGTTTTCCATAGTATATTTTGAAATTAATAGTAACTGTGATAATAGGATATAATTGGATCGCTCTTCAACATCAGACTGAAGCAGTCTGGGACACAGAGGAAGAGGATGTGTGCCCCTGTAAACCCAGGGGAATATTGCATGCTTCTCAATGACAAGCCTAATTGTCTGTGATTGACCTCAAAACGCATCCAGTTGCCAGTGTTTGTTATTTTGTCACTTCATGCTAGCTGAAATATTCTTTTACCAAGATACTACACTTCTGCGTTGTCTTGTTAATATGAAAAGTAATATCAACATTAATGTGTTTTCCATCTAGGTTGAGTACTTGGCTGGATCTGGAGGTTACCTTCTTCCACAGATCTATCTGAATGAATTGGACAGTGCTCTGATTCCTGTGATTCATGGTGGGATGTCAGATCCTATGAATCTACCAGTGAAAATTGAATTAATATTTTTCATCAGAGAACATCTGTTTTGATGAGGCTGATTACAGGCAATACACTGATTTGCTAGATCTGAACACCAAAGTTATAATGCTACAAACACTAAAAATGTTGAAGTTTCTAAACCTGTTATGTTTTAATAGATTTTCAAACTTTTCTAAAACCCTCAAATCCTCTCTGGTTACTTTGCCACAAAAGAACTGTAGTTTGTAATGTTTCCTAAAGTTCTGAAAGTTTACACTTAATACAGGTGCAGAAGAGGGCAGGTTTTGTTACCTCTTTACACAGTTGTAGCATTTACTATATGTAGTGTAACTTTAAGCCATACTATCTTGCCTCTTAACCTCAGACAAGTGTTACTAAAAATCGCTGTGGTGAGATCTCATCTCTGCAGTGTGTGCTTTCCATCTATAAATGAGCTAAACACTGAAGCAGAAGCTGGCACAAAACTTTCCTTGCTGTTTAAGATTCAAATATGAGCTCTTCTATAGCTGTCTGCAAACTTCCGGCATCAGTACAAAATACAAGTGCACACCTTCTGACACTTGTTTATGGTCAGCACAAGGAAGAATTTTGCAGGTATGTTTATGAAGACACTGTAGTTGAAATCCTTAACATTGTTGCCAAAATCCGGAATAAAACTCCTTAACAGCAATGAGAAGTTAAGAAGCAGGCGCTCCTTTATTGCAGTGCTGGGCACACGGGGGATCACTCCACCTATCGTGTGCACCTGTCTTGTCTAACAATACAGTTAAATACACACCTGTTATACATATTCATTAAGTTTCTGGGAAATGTTATACATAATCATCAACTTTCCAGTAAATCATTAGCATATGTATATGTCTCTTCACGCAGGCGCAGCAAAGGTCTCTGGTGGTCTTCAGAAGCCCTCTGGTGGTCTTTCATAGTCTTCCTCACTTGTCCGCTTCTTGACCTCTTTTAGCTGATTCTGCGCAGTATGATTCTCATCACTATCTATATTAGTTTGCATAAAAATATATACTATGTTCTCTTTTGAAATCTAACCTTTTCAATGATTGGTCTTTCAGTTATCAAGATGGGAAAGGTAGGGAGTTTCCAAGAACCAAATCTTCTTGGCTTCTTAAAGGAAAATGTAAGCCAACGATAATCAGCTAAAAGTACAGTACTACACATTCTTTAAGTTCTTTATCTACTATAGTCACACACTATAACTTTATATTCCTAAGATTTTAGCTGTAATCAGATTTGATTTCTTTTAAAATGTAACAACATTATGATGTTATGCTGGTGCTTCAGGAAAACATGCTCTGAATTAATTTTTCTACAAAGTAACTGATTTCCTTCTTGTATTTACAAGGATTTATCTAACTAAATGGATGCTATTTTTATAAATACTGCTGGTTTTTTCTTTACTCTGTGCTCAGCAGTCCTGATACAATTTGACCTTTCAAGGGTTAAAAAAGAACAGATTACCCTTGATGTAATCTATACATAGCAATAAGTCAGACAAGAATTCTGCAGAATCCGTTCTGCTCCTGTCTACTGCTTTTGCCACCTCTTACAGCCACATTTACTTTCAGGGAGAATTGATGTATTAAGTGTGAATTTTCATGAACAGATTGATTTTTTGGTGTACCTGAGCTTCTTGTATAGTACATATTTTTTATATTGGGTCATTAAGATCTATTTATGTATTTGTGATGCATGTGATTTGTACTGAGGTTCAGCAAACCATCACTGGGGTTTAGTAACTGTCACGCAAGTGTTTGTCAAGAACAGACCCAAAACTAAAGATACACGAGATCTATATTGTTTTCAGTAAAAATGCTGGTGCACCTTTATAATGAGACTATTGAAACTTTGATGCCTTCTTGATGCTAATAGGGGATATTCTACGTTTTTGTATCAAAAACAATTTGTAACTTTACCTACTCTGCTCTGCTGTTACCTGTGCTTCAAAACACCGGTTGTAGAAGGGTTTAGGCTTCAACATCTTGCCCTGGAGGAAACTGAGGCTGCGTTTGTGCTAATTAATGTAACTTCTTCAGAGAAACTGCAGTTATGGGGAAGAGCTGAAGACCACACCACGCGCAGTATGAACAAAACACCTCCTTGCTTGTAAAGAAGCTGCAACCAGACAGTCGAGAAACCACCCGTGGCAGACTGAACAGCAGCTGAGGACTCTGACTGCGTGGGAGATGGCTGTTGCCCCGGCACCCCATGGGTAAACCATCTCTGTTCGTAGGGGTAACCAGAGGAGCAGCTGCCTCTTGCCACTTACCCTGTTATATCTCCTTCTAAGCAACGATCAATAAAGTTAACTAAGCTGCCTGATGTCTTACCTCTGTTATGGAGAAAAAAAAAAAAAAAAAAAAGGACACCTTCTGCGCGGATGGGTCTCGCCTTTGCGGCGTTCTAGGGACTCTCCTCGCACGCCCTCTCCAGTTTGTGCTCATCCCCGGGGGGGCGTCGTGCCCCGGCGGGCCGCCCGTTCCGCTTCCTGCGGAAACCCTCCCCGCAGCCCTCGCCGCCAGCGGCCGGGAGCGAAGGCCCTCGCCGCCCTGCCCCGGGCCGGAGAGCGGCGGCAGCCCCGCGGGGCCCGGCCCGGCAGCGCTCCCCTCCGCTCGGCGGGTGGAGGAGCGCACCCCCCACCCCCGCCGCAGCGGCGGGGTGGGCCCCGGCGAGGCGATGGCGGACGAGGCGCAGGGTAAGAGCTGGGCGGCGGGCAGCCGGCCGCCGCCGCCTCCTCCTCCTCCTCCTCCTCCCCCTCCTTGTCTTCCCCCGCCGCCGCCTCTCCCCGCGGTCCCGCGGTGGGGGGTGCACCTGTGGCCGGTCCCGCCGGGCGCCGGTGCTGAGGGGAGGTCTCCCTTCGCGCTGCGGCAGGCGGCTGGAGCGAGGAGGCGGTGGATCACTTCCTGAGGTGGCGGCGCATCGGAGCGAGAGATGGGGCGGCCATCAGGTGGTTCCACGCCGCCAACGGCAAGGCCCGAGCCGGGGAGGCCGCGAGAAGTAAGTGCGAGCCGCTGACGGCCGGCCCGGCCCTGCCCTGCCTTGGGGTGGCCGCCTCGGTGTTAACCTTGAGGGGGGACGGAGAGAGGGGGCCTGTTCGCGCCGTGAGGCGCTGCCGCTTCGTCTTCCCGGCGAGGCCCGCGGCGGGACGGCTGCCTCCCCCTGCGAACCGGCGGGCCGGCATCGCGAAGGCCGGCGGGAGGAGGTTTGGAGGAGGTGCCCTTTTATCAGGCAAAAGTCGTTTGGTTGCAAAAAGGCAGCCGGCTTCCAGGCATGCAGGCCCTCTCTCTCGGGGCACACCTTCAGATTAACAAAGCTCTTCATCCCCTACCAGCAGACCAGAGCCACAGTTAAGGAGCCTTCTGGTTTCACGCGCTCAAACTGAGCGTATCTGGAGTGTTGTTCAGTTCATGTGTTTGCACGGCAGGACACAAAAGCTGCTGCTGCTGCTGCAGGTGAAGGTGGTTTCTCTGGTGGAGTTGCACTGAGGTGAGACCGCAGCTCCAATATGCCAGCCTGGGCAGCAGTGGTCAAGTTGTCCCTGTTCTTTCCTGCTTGTTCTCGTGGGAGGCCGCCCATTCCACTGTGCTGACGCTTCTGTTTGCGGATCTGCTCTGGAAAACAGAAAATGGAAATGACCTGACTGAAAGTCCTTTCATCCTTCCTCCCTTCCTTCCATCCCTCCCTCCCTCCATCCGATGGGGTTCGGTTTAAGGGCTGTTAGAAGGACAGCAGGCAGAGCAGCAAAACCTTTTGGAAAATTACTGTAACTCTCAAGCTGGCTTTGCCCCAGGTGCCTGCCCATTGAGGAGCAGCTGCAGTGCCATGAGGATTAGGTGGTTGTGACAGCTTTGTCAGGGCTATACTGCAAAACTTGTCCCCTCTTCCTGAAACAGTTAGGGATTCCTGGGTAGTTTTGATCCTATGTGGATGGATCTTCTTCTCAGTCTCTTTAGGATGATTCGAGATTGTGTAATGTTGTAACACACTGGGTAATGTTTCTTGGAATCTACCGGACAGTTTTATTACTGCTTTTCCGCCCTATTTTGTTCAAGGGGGTTAAAGTATTTCAGGTTATTTGTAAGCAGTTTCTTTCAGTGAATTTTAATTTAATTTATGTGAATATCAGGGAAATAAGTAATTTATTTGTGTAATTTTATATCTAATTTGCTTTCTATTGACTGTATAATTATGATTATCTTTTTTATTATTATTTCAGTCTAAGTAACTGTATATATTGAATTCTCTGCAAAGCTGGTAGCACTGCCCAGGCTCTCAGATGCTTCTCATCATAGCAAGCTGTTTTCAAGAGCTTGCAGCACTCCTAAGATTTCCACTCACTTGTCTTGTGTTTCAGCTACCATTTTCGTGGCAGATGTTGCTGACTGGCTGACTTTTTTTTAAAGTTTTGGCTGAGGTGGGTTGGTCAGTTTGGAGGATGAGACAAGGGGAGTACTCAGTCTCTGCCCCTGCTAAAATCTCGTGGTCACCTTTTCTCTAAAAGGCTCTGTCTGGAAGCCTGTTTTAAGAGGAAAAGATTTGAAAATTAGCATGAGTGGATTTACATTTTGGATATTCGTTTTGCTGTTCCTCTGAACAAAACGTGATTACTTGGCCAAATGTATCTACAAAAACCAATTTTCACCTGCTTGTAGATTTCTGAAGAGTTTAGTGGCTAAAGTACCCAAACAAATGTATCTCTGTTGCTTCACAGACAGCAACTCGTACTGGGTGGTGTAAGTGTGCACAGTCCAGTGTAGAAAGACTTGCGCTATAATTGTTACTCTGAAGCAGACACTGGAACTATTGGATTTGCTTCTGTTAGAGCATTCATTTTTTGAATCAACAGGTGATGTTCACATGATAGAAGCAGATGTCCTTCTTCGTGGTGGCAAGGGAGGTAATGGAGACCCTATCATGGCTCACCCACCTGAAACAGACAGTGACAACACATTGCGGGAATGGCTAAAAGAGATTGTCAACACAAATAAAGGCATCAAGCTGGATTTTAAGAGGTATCTCAAGACAAAAAGATTTTTATATTGTTTGTGTTCTTACTAATTAACAGTTTTACAGGTAGTGTTAACTATCCTTTGGTAATGGTAGACCGAACTTTTTTTTTACTGTGCAATTTAGTGTAATGCATTCCTTCCTGAACAGAAAATGAGGAACCATAATCAGTATTACTAAATACATTGCAAGAATAAAAGCTTTAAAAGTCTTTTGAACTACAAATAATGATTTCATATTCAGTGAATTAGTTACTGAGTTGCTATTGAGCAAAGTTTTCCCATCGGGAAAACTGAAATGATAGTGCCTGTCTGGAAAGCTCCTGTTGGTTTTCGGCTTTCCCAGAGAAGTTGGGAAAGACAACCTTCCGACTGGGAATTCAGACAGTGGCTCCCAGGCTGCAAATGGAGCTGAGCCCCCTGGGTCTCTCTGCCTGGCAGCGCACAGGTCTGTCGTGCTGTCATCTAGCTTTCTGGTGTCGTTCTATACCATGGAAGGGGAATGAAAGTGTCAAAGTTTTTCAAGGAGCTTCTGAAGAGCCAACTCCTGTTCCAGGTCTGCTGAAGTTCATAATAATTTAGAAACATCATCCCATACCAGCATGAATATCATTATTTTCCCAGAGCTTCCCCACCCCACCCCAAAGGAGAGGAATTCTGTTTCCTGGTCAGCTCCAATGCTAACTAATCTATCTGGGTTGTCTCAATTCAAGAATTAGGTGTACTCCTTTGAATATCTGATCTCATACTGTCACGACCCAGACTGGACAGACCAGGGAGTTGTGTTTAATTCGAAATTCCCTCGGGCTAAATTAAGGTGAAACGACACCAAACGATCAGTTAAAGATTTTATTCATGACAGAAGCAAACTGCACTGGGGAGGCGTGGTAGTAGGTGGCAGGGTTTCTCACAACAGGAATTGGCATAGGACCACTTCTGTAAACTGTGTAACCATATACATTGCTTCAGGGAATAAGGAGATCCCTCCCATTGAGTCACAAGGTTCAGAGCAGACCCCCTTGCTTTCCAGACTCCTCCTCAGAGAAGGGTCTAGGGGCGGCTGGATCTACTCTTAGTCTCAGACTTGGTCAACAGTTTATATCTTGAAACGGATGAGGTGTAGGGATTGTGGAAAAGGAAAAGGAAAGAAAGAAGAAGAAAGAGAGAGAAGAAAGAAGAGAGAAAGATTTCACTGGTCCTGGGTCCAGCGTTGGTCCAGTCAGCCGAGGGGTCCAGTCAGCTGAGGGGTCCAGTCCCGATGGGCTTCAGTTTGTGTCCTTTTATCATCCTTGCCCCTCCTTTGGGCGGGCACCCGAACTCGTCAGGTTAATGAGCAGTTTGTGAGCCTTTGGGCTTGGGGGTCATTTGTGGAGTAACTTCTCCTTCCCTGCAGACACGGCCATTGTTTGATCTTTGTATCAGAACAGCTTATCAGAACAGGGAGCTGCGCACCCTCCATCCAGCACACCCTCCCCCTCCTGTTGCTGATGTCTGAGCTGATGGGCTTTTCACCTTGGTTCCTTGCTGTGCAGGGTTTGTCTTTAAGCAGAACTTGCCCCACCACAATGTTTGAGACATTAACTCTTTCAGTCTCTCACACATACCACATATGATGTGGTGTTAGATTCCTTCAGCATGGTTTGTAATACAAAAAAGTCGTCTTGCTTTTTTTGTGGTAAGGTGCATGTATATTGAAGTAAATTCAGTTTCTTTGGTCTAACATTAATTACATTTTCAGAGATTCATTTAGAATTTTAACCATTAGCTGTTTCATTGTCTTTAATGGAAAATATACCTGAAAACCCCATGAGATTGCCTCGAAGAGTTTGAAATGGGGTTCAGAGTGAGCTGTGATTTTCAGACATACACTTCTGCAACTCCTAACTTTAGCTTTGTCTGAATTTGCACATAAAATGTCTTATTTTTGCAGCAGATGGTGAAGCCCACCCGCACATTAAAAAGAGCTTCATCAATGCCTAAGTATGGTATAGAAATGCAAAAAAAAAAAAAGCTAGGTAGTTGTGAAACATGATTTATACCTGTTGTTCTGTGTAATGCAATCACAGTTTTCACCTGGAAGTTCATGAAAGTACAAAAGATGAGGGCAGGCTAAATCCTTTTATTGTTACAGAATCTGTAAATGTCTGCCTGGATGGAGAAGGGAAAGGATAAGAGAAGTAGGTGTTTGTTTGTGTTTATTTGTCGGTTGGGTTTTTGTTTTATTTCTTCATTTTAATTATTTTTTAAATTAATTTGAAAACATTTACCTCTTGTTTTTCCACAAAGAATTTCCAGCCAAGTGCAGTGATTTAAAAAAGCTTTTAAAATTATGTTGCATTATGGAAGTCTAATTGTACAAAAGCAATTTATTTTACTATTTAAAACATAAAAGCACACAGTGCACATATAGTCAAAAGAGTGATAACAGAATTTGATGTTCTTTGGGGTAATATTTCTTTGGATACCATTGCTGAATTTTTGAAGGTTATTTCAACAGCACTTAAAAATAAGTGTTTTGTATATTTCTACTCTATGTCAGTTTGACTGACCACATAATCAATTTCCTGCTGGCTTTATCTACAGAAATGAATGTATTCTGCAAAAGGACTTCAGAGTCCCACTTCAAAAATGCCAGAATCATTCAACATAGTCAGCAATATGTTTGAATTTTCCAAATACTGTGCGATAGAAGCAGTGCTGTCTGGTTTTGGTTTTTTTTGTTTGTTTATTTCAAGAGATGCTGCTTTGGGTTTTTTTCTCTTTACATTATCTTGTACTTTGTCATAAAAAGGAAGGCATTGCACTAGCTTCAACAATCCCTTGTATATGGGAAAATGTGAACTGTTCTGGCCTCAGACAACACGAGAAATACTTATGCCAGTAATGTCAACTCAAGCCATCACTAGGTTTTTTCTAAGAAGACTTGAGCTAATACTGAAAGTGTTGGGTGGAACTCCTGCCACTATGCAGCTTTCTCAACAATACAAAAGTTAAAATGTACAAACTGACTTTTCACAGGAAACAACACAGGCAGCTCAGGGGACAGTTTTTGGCTTTAGAGCTAACCTAACGTAGCAGCTGGCTGCCATTCCCATTTTTGGCTGCAAATCCTGACACGATTCATCTGACCTCATCATGAGCCAGGTTAGGGAGTAAGTTGTTACCATCCCTACAAAACCAAAGTTTACCACTTTATGTCCCTGAACTCTGCCACTGCTGCCAAAGCAAGGATCAGCACTGGTGCGAGAGGCTGGAAATACACAGCTAGGATTGGGGAAGATACAATGGCCTTGGCCTTGAGAATCGGGAAGATAGGGTAGCGGTTAACCATCATCTGTGTTGTTCAGCCAGGCACCCGTGGAGCATGTAGCCTGTGGTTTATATCCGTGTAAGCCAGAACAGTTGTGATCCTCTCCTTGCTCTTCCCCTTCCTTTTCCTGGTGCTGCTGTGACACCCAGAGGGACCAGTTCAGGATGTTGAACAGGGAAACTTACCATGCAGAACAACATGAAGAATTTTCTGTTGGCTCAGCTCTGTATTGGGTTTCTGAAAGATTTTGAGGAAAAGCCACTAGAAGATGGCTTATTCAGAGCTTTTCATGACTCGCAGGAGAAAACACAGGTCCTTGCTATTAGTAAGGATATCACAACTGTGACTATAATGATTTTGAATTCCTGAATGTTACATAGAGTGTTAATTAATTTGCTGTGAGAGAAAAAAAATATGTCTCTTCTTGGCATTCATTCCTTTTCCCCATTATTCCACACTTCCTTTCCTTCCACAATACTGCTGTTTTGACAGTTTTGGTAGGATAGAGGAAGGTTATTGGTTGCCTTCTAGTTACGCTTTTTCTTTTGATTTGAGAGAACAGTGAAAATATGTGACTTAAGGTATTCTGTTAAATGCTTACAAGTGGTGCTACATTGGTTGCTCAAGTGACTACATCTCATACTTAATAATTAGCTGTAGGATGAACATCTGATGGGCAGACCACTTCATGCTACCACTACCATGCCACACTTTTGAGCTGTGGGAACAACTGCTACGAAAGTGTTGGAGCCTGCAGTGGCTTCCTTAATTAAAATCCTTCCTAATAGTTCAGTAACATCCAAGTCTTAACAGGGCAGGAGTTAGAAGAGCCGTGAGGTAAGAGCCACGAAGCAGTTCATATTGGGCAGCAGGGAGGCAAGAGGCTTACGCTACTGTACACGAGCAGTAGTAGTCACCTGATGGTAAAAGGGGTCCTCAGCATTTGCTGTCTTGCTTACAGGGACAGTTTCATTAACGTACCCATCTATATATGTACTGTACATTTCGCGTCCTCAATCAGAGTGAGGTGTTTCATCTCGCCCATGTGTTATTGGTACAGTCTAGAAGCCATACGGCCTTCCTTGGAGCTTCTTGAACATGTGAAGCAGCATTTGAGGCGACCTGTTTGGATCAATGCGGACATCCTACCGGGACCTAATGGAAATAATGCTGTAGTGGATGCAAAAGGGTTCCTTGACACTGTCACTTCATTTTTCCCAACTGTAACCTTATCGCTGGGATGGACAACTGGCTGGCACCCTGACAAACACAATAAAGGTAAAGATAGAAAATTTAATGCTTACACTGCATAGTTTATTTTCTTCAAATGTATTTCATAATTGATTGAAAATAAGTTATATGCCACCTGGTCAGTTTGAAAATAATAGTGAGTGTGATAAGAATTATTTTCTTTGTTGGTGTATATTTGATAGTGTTTTATAGCAATTACTTCAATGTATCAGTTGCAGTAGAACTGCATAAAAAAATGATATTTTTGTTGCTAAACAGGATTTTGTTCTTGAACTCATTCGCACATATTGAGGAATTTTGGGGGACAAATTGCTCACACCTTGTTTCAGGTAGTCTGCTCCCTGAATCCTAGGAGGATTGGTTCGGTAATCGGAATTGTGGCACATTTCCTGAAGAAAAATAGATTAGCTGGAAATTTAAAACCCTATCAGTGTGCTTTTGTAGTAGATAACTGAAATCAAATTATAGGTCAACATTGTTTTTAACATTTCATTTCTGTTGAATAATTGAATTTTTGCAATAAGTTTTCCAATTTATTGATGTTAGTAACTTTCTAAAATCTCAGTTTTGAGAATCTAATTGAAGTTTCTTATTGTTAGTCCCTGACTTGAATTTAGATTCTGAACCTGTAACCATTATCTTACAGTCCTTTCCACAGGATTCCTCTCACAATTCTCATAGCTGCTTTCTTAGGGTGTTTCACTCCAGTGCACATGCATTTGTGTGCAGTGGTGTAGTCCCTGCCAATATTGTCTCTGACTACAACGGCAAAATTGTACACCTTTCCAAATTGCTAATTGTTTATCAGCAAGTTTTAATACTGTGTTATGAGGGTTTTGTTGTCTGTTATAACGTAATTTTATTAAGCTGTGTAGTACTTCGTCCAAAGTATTTTCAGTGCAGTAAAAAGTTCCTGGAAATAATGTACTGGAAATATTGTACTGAGTCATCTTTTTTAATAAATGTAACTTTATCTCCATTCTAAATTTCAGTTTATGGTGATGCTAATTAAGGATATGCTGTAAGACACGAGAAAAACAGCTTATTTGACTGATTTCAACTACAAGTTGCTGTTTGCCCAACAAAACCTGTTTTTTTAAGATTTGCTGCTTTAAGTCTTTTCAGTCACAACATTGCATAGGAGTACTTGAGAAAAAAATACTAACAGTTGTTACCGAAGTTAAGATTTTCGTAGCCTGTAGAAATAAGAGAATATTAAATACCATTTTAACTAGCTCCAGTGCTTGTAAAAATCTCAACAGCAGGCACTTCAAGCATTTTAGATTGCTTGATTTTAGCATTTTCTAAGTACAAAATTTTTTATGTGCTTTATTTCTCTATAATTTCAAGTCTTCTATTGCATTAATTCCATTTTTTCTAAATTTTTCAAAACGTTTCTGTTTTTTAAGGGTCACTATCAAGTTAAAATTAGTCCATGTTGAAGTAAATGGCAACACTGTTTTTTAGAGAGAGAGCAAAGATACAATTTCCTGGACATTAGAAAATGTCGCATTCTATAGCTGTATGTAAAATAACACTGCAATTAATAGAAATAAAGATTTTCAGAATAAGTTTATTTTTCGATATCAGTATTGCTTTTCCCCTCTGGGACAGTGACATTTTGTATTTATAATGATTTAGTGATTTAATTTTAGAGTTATGTCATTTTCACAAAACCCATGTTTACTCTTGTATTATCTTCCAGCCTAACCATTCTAGAATTTATTGTGTCTTTATAGAGGTTGTATTTGTGAAGAAATCTTTTTAATCAAATGGTCTTTATTGTAGGCTATGATTGGATGATGGTGAAAGAAATGGCTCAGATATGCAATACACTTTCCCAGCCTGTAAGTTTCCCTGTAAGAGCAGCATTAGTACGACAGTCAATATCTCAGCTGCGTTGGCTAATGCAACAGTCAGATAGGTAAGTTTGAGGGTCTTTATTTTTAGCTGTCTTTATTACAAAGGCACATAATTGTTTATATTAAATATAGCACAGTTATGTGTACATACTTATCCCAATTATGTTGGAAATATTTTTTCTTCTGAATTATCCCTTCAGTTTTTTAATTCCTTCAGTTCTTACATTCTGTTGTCATACAGAAGTGGTCGCTATTCATTTCTTTAATAAAATTCCAAAAGCCTCTTCTAAAATTACTTAATATAGGTAGAGAATCTTGTGTACGTTTGTAATCCAGTTGCACTATGAGCATTTCATAAGACTAATGTAGTTTAATAGACCAAGTAGTTGGATGTTGCAATTTGGAATTAATTAAATTGAAATGCTTACATTTTATAGATACTTTTTATTGGATTCAGTATTTACATTTTCTGAAATAAAGTGGTGTAAAAACATTAAAGGTGATTCTTAGGTTGGAAGTTAATGAGTGTGTTACGAAGCTGATTTTGCTTAGGTACTTGAAGTACATTCAGTGGTTTCCAAACACTGACTTAATATTTCCTTCTAAATATAGTTCTTACAAACCATAACAATTTCATATAAAAAAACTTAGTTACATGTAATAGAATGAGAATAAAACCTGCTTTGTACATACTGTGTTTTACTAATCTTTTTCACCTACTCTGTTCAGCTACAGTTTAATAAAGTTGTTCCTTAAACACCAACCAAGGTCAAAGCCCAAGACAGAAAAATTAAGACAGTGACTTGTATGGAAAATGTCTAAGTAACTAGAGACAACAGGGTGGAAAAAATAAAGTGCTTTTTTTCTCATTTATAGTGGTGAATCAAGAAATTAGAATTAAACATTTGAAACTGGGAAATTAATTCCAAAATATTATGTTAAGAGTATGTCTTGTGAATTGTGCCATTCTCAAATATGTCCTCATTGGATACAAGCATTATTCCCACTGAAATATTAGGATTTTCTCTTTTACCTCAGCATAAAAATCCTGATTTTTCTTAGTAGCATGATTAGAAGACAGAAATTCCTGAGCCAGTTTTGCTGACATACAACTAAATTCTGATTTACCTGTATTTTAGATTAATACAGTTTTAATAAACAAAGGGGAAAAATGAAGTATTTGTCATGTGGAGATTGTGGAGGGCAGTGCTTTTAACTTTAAATGATACTTTGAAGTTCTTCAGGTTTTTTTAAGAGTTCTATAAAGTCTGTGCAATTAATGAGAAAAGTGTGTGTGATAAAGCACAGAAGATACTTTCAGTTAATCAGGTGGCATTACTACACATTATGTAGGTGACAAAACACAGAGAATGAAAATCACATACGACTGAGATTGCCTCATATTTTCTGTTACAGTGCTCTGCTTGTAACTATTTATTACTTTGTCAAACTTCAAATGCTCAGCCCGGTAAATTTCTTTGTTGGATATCTGCCTAAGATTTTTTTATTTTATCCCTTGCTAGGTTTGGCAGAACAGTTCACACAAGGACCAGGCTACAGATAAATTGTTCTGGGTGGTTTTAGGATTGTCCGCCTTAAAAATTTTGCAGTCCTCCTTGGGAAGTTCCAGCAAGTTTAGCTCTAGGAGCAAGAATGTGAAGTTTGACTGGAGCCAAATTGTGTGACTTACCTCCGTAATGAAGAACTAAAAAATGTGTCAAAGGAATAGACCTCTGCAAATTTTAGTTTGCATGTGTCAAATAGTGGTTTATTTAAAGACTATCAGTAGTATTCTTCAGCTAGTCTGTCTGTACCAAGCATTCTGTGTGTGCCCTGTGTGCAAACTAGGATGTGTTTGAGCATGCCTCTTTCTGTGGGTAGTGTTTTGATCTAGCAATTGTTTTTCCCAGGAACTTGAAGTCACTGTGGTAAGAAGATAGGAGAGACTCTCCATGCTGTCGGTTTTAGCACAAATGCAGGGTAGAGGGTGATGACTTACCTGGATGTAGAGGGGTGGGGAGGGCAGGGACATATAAAACTGTTAATTCTGATAGTTCATAAATAGTGGTTGCTTAACTTTGAAATGTGAAGGAGATTAAGTTTTTGGTACTTAATTATGTTGCTAAAATTAAGACACCTAGTCCTAAATATTTTTAGGAGCTTATTAGTGCAACATCTTTCTGTCTTACATGCTTTATCTTAAGATAGTAACATATTCTTTTTTTCTCTTTCTCTCTTTTTTTTCTTTTTTATTTCCTTTTTTTTTGATATAGATACAGCCTCACTGTTTGGACAGGAAAGGAAGATCTGTATTCTGTAGAAGATTTGCTTTACATCCGAGAAAACTTTGATAAAAGTAGGGTTTATTATGACATCTTAGAGCCACAAAATTCTGAATTCAAAAAAGCCATAGGAGTAGAATAGTAAATACAAAGCAGGCAAACTCTGACCTTATAATACTTAGCCTCGTTAAACATGAAGATTTCTTGTTCAGGGAAATGTATTTTCCTTCCCAAAAGAATTGTATAGAATGCAGCCATGGTCACTGGAGGTGTTTTTGTATAACACTTTATTGAATGGCTTCTCAAACAGAAATTTAATGCCTTCTTTAATAGGTCAGAATTGTTACTTACTCGTAATAGGCATGTTCCCTCTCATTCACCCAGTGGTGTGTAGTAAAGGCTACTCACGTTACCTAAATGCACTGGTACTTCTTCCCTGCAAGCATATAAAGGGGAGAATGGCCCCAGGTGATAGTTGTGGACCACGGTAGTTTGCTACTATCTGCTTTTGCGTAAGACAAAATCTACAGCACACTCAGTCTCTACCAAAGCCTGTTTTCACTTTTTATAGGGGAGGGCAAGAGTCAAGACTGTATTAAATACAGAACTATGCAGTTCCGAAAGGGGTTAATTTGTAGCTCATCTTGATACACTCCATTTTTAATGCCATTGCAGTTGATAATGTTCTCACTCCTGGTCAACAGAAGATTCTGTTTGCTAGATGTGGAGAGTGGGATCTGTAATGCTACACATTCCAGGGAGAAAGAATGGTTATTTTTGCTGAATTATAACCGATCAGGTTCTCTGTAATGTGGCGATTGTGCGTTCCACACCATGGCTTGCCTCCGTGCTTTCTGAGCCATCAGCAGCATAGTCCTTGGATTGTGAGAAGGCTGAGTTGCAGTTGTAGCTGCCCTGCAGGAGGTGCTGGGGCAAACAGAACCCCCAAAATGAAGAATAATCCTGTCCCGTACCTAGAGCACAAAGATGGATTACAGTGAGGCATACATAAGACAGCATCAAAAGAGCTATAGTGTTCTATAAGAGAGAAGTGCTGGTGGTTCTTTCACGAGTTTGAAACTAAATTTTAAGTATAACAGGAGTTAGGTAAAACATTCTGCTGCAGTCAGTCTGAAAGCTAGAGGCTCTAAGAATGAAATAGCTGTACAGTGATTAGTGCTTACAGCAAAAATTGTACATTTCCTTGTTAGCAGTTATTTTCTACGTTCTTCTAGTTTGTGCACCTTTTTAATTCTCAGAATACAATTTCACAAATTTTCAAAAGTTGAACTTCCCTTTGAGAAAAACTAAAATCATTGCAATCCTGCTTATCACCCTGCAGGAAGAGTCTGACCCGTTTCATTTGAAGCATTTTGTGCTTCTTCTGCTTCTACATCCCTTAAAATTAATACAGATACTGACATCTGTGCAGATTGAGACACAAGCTGTGTGTTCTTGCCTTCTGCCAAACATTACAAAGGCTTTTTTTCGCAGTGACAGAGGAGATTCTGATTTCTAAATGAAAGCTGATTCTAGGAAGAGACTTGTTCTCCTTTTCCCATTCTTCTCACATGCTTCCTGCAGGAATTGTGTTAACTTTGATGTTTTACACAACACTGGACAGGCTGTTAGTACTAAAGAGTTAAATACAGCAATTTTTGGTTCTTACATAGCATTAGTACAACTGTGATAGAAAAGTTAGTTGTATTTATTAATCCTAAATCTTGAAATGTGGTGATTTCATGCAGTCATTAAAATTCAAGATTCCTGCTTGTTACCTACATTCCTCTGCCAGGTTTATCTAATAATTGTTTTACGTTCTTGAGGGGTAGAACTTTCATCATTTTTGTTACCTACTAAGATACAATATACTTGGATAAAATTAGGAAATATTTTTCCAAATAAGGAAAATAACTATCTAGTTCGAATAGTTAAACAGAGTACTTAATTTAATTTACACAATCAGTCACTGTGAATTGCAGTAACCACCAAAAGGTCAAGTTTGGCAGTGTGATTCCTTTTAATGAATTGGGATAAATTATGTATTTTTTAGTTCACTGTGACAATGTGATCTGATCTGAACAGATTTAACCTCTCAATTCGTTACAGCATCTCTTTCTTTGAGCTTTGCATGCACACTTTGCTGTACCATAGGAGGAAGAGAGATTAACTGCTTCCTAACTGATCACAACTATGGAGAACATTTTAAACACTTCAGAGACCCTTTTCTAACCCGGATCGTTTTGACTAAAACAGGTTCAGGCGCTATTGCCTGAACAGGTGTGCTAGCACATCTGATCAAACGGTATCCTTTTCTGGATGATGACCCTTTCACCGAACTCCCCTTCAGGGAGAACAGGATATATGAATGACCAAAGCTCCAGTTAAACCAAAGTTATAGACATTGCTTTGAATCTATAGTACATAAAATAAGCTAGTAGGAAATAGTGTAGTTCAGAGGTTTTTATTTTCTGGATTATACCATTGAACAAGAAGCACTTAGGGGACATCAGCCAGCGTTTGGAATCAAATGCAACATAGCTGCATTAGCCAAAATGAGTCAGGCAGTGTCTGAATAACAGAATTTGCTTTTTAGGGATGTAAAAGAAGCAGCTTGAGGACACATGGCTGTAGCCATGTTCATTTATTGAATGAAAGGTGCCATTAAAGACAATTGATTTTTTTGTATTATTCTTACTGAACACCTTATTAGTTCTAGGCTTAGTCTAGATTTCTTTTCAAGATATTGCTGGTCATTCAGAAGCAGCAATACTTTCTAGCCATACATTTATTTCCAATAGATTTAAAGACAAGTAACTTGTTGTCCTTTTGCTCCACAATTTATGTAAACGTTTAGGACTGGAAGGGACTCCTAGATCTTGTTTGAGCTCCTTGTTGCAGGCAGTTACATTTACTGTCCTAAGGGATTTCGTCTTTCAGTGGGTTAGGCCTTTTTGTGTCCACACTGGCAAACTTTTTTGTTATTTGGAAACTTTTTCCCACTTACCAATTCTGACCTGAAGTATTAGGATTTGTTAAAACTGGTTAAACTATTACATTAAAAAAAAATCAGCGACTGCCAGAAGTATTTTTAAGGGTACAGACTTCATGGAAGAAATATCACCGAGTACTATATGTGGATGTGAATAAATGGGGATATTCAGATAAAATTAAAAGAAGACATGATCTGGATTACCAGAAAAATTAATTAAGGTAACAAGACATGTAAAACTAGATTAAACAAAATGCTAGAAACTAACTCTGTGAAGCATTCTTGCAGTGACAGAAGGGTTTGACTGTATGGTGAATTTGATTATTCTGCATGGATTATCCTACATATCTATATTTCTGTATGTATTTTTTAATCCATGGATCTCTGTTAGTTTCCTGTGAAGTCGTTTCTGTTGTTCATGTCAGTCTGGGCTGACTTTCATGTAAATAAATTCATTGGAATTTGTTTCTCTGTTTTCATGCCAGTCTTCATGCAAATGCTCTCCTTCTAAAATAAGATGTGTTAACTGTGGGGCTGGCAGTAAGATAATAAAGCTGAGGTGAAAGCCGGTTATTTACTTGGTTAGAAACGGGGATCTGTGGCAGGTCTATGTTACTCTAGCTGTTGCTGTCTTTTTTTTCTTTTTTTAACCTTCTGTCAAGGATCTGTTCCTTGTACTTAGAACTTTGTTTAGGATCTATAAATTCTGCCACCTCTTTACGGAATCATTTTCTCTCTCACTGTTGGCTCATGTCTGTTGATCTCTTTCAGCCAGGTCTTCAGACTTAATTGTCCTTGTTACATGAAAGATCTGGTTGACTTTAATGGAATTAGGTATTGTTCAGCATGTGCAGGTGAGTTAATTGATTTATAAAACATTTCTAATTTACTGCAAGTGTAGTTCAAGCTTTGTATTTTTCTGTGAATTTGATGGAACTTAAATAAATAAATTAATGTTATAGAAAAGAATTGGCATCATTGGTCATGCACAACTACTCAATAATATCCTGCATTAACATGTAAGTACACTGATGAAAGCAAAACAGAAGCTGATTTTCTGAGGGTTTTTTTGTTTAAATGTTCTAAGGAATCAAAGAAAATGCCCCCAAAGACACATTTACCAAAAGCAGTTCTCCCCATCTTCATCATTCATTTGAAGAACTACTCAGTTTTGCCCTACTCTGACTGCAAAAAAAACCAGTCTTTTTCTTCGGTTAAAAACTTCAAATAAAAGCCTTTTGTTTTATTTATCAGCCAGCTGTCTGTGATCAGGCCATTTGCTAATGTTACCACAGACTTATTTCTGCACTGTCCATTAATGTTTGAGTCTGAGCACTGTAAAGCTTTCACTTGTGATTTTTATTGTGCTTTGTTTGATTCCAGCACCTGGCACGTGCTATCTTTTGTGCAACAGCCCCAGGAAGCTGTATTTTAACCTCCCAAGTCCCCTTGTGCAGAATTGGGTTTACATAAACATCCACTTCTGCAGCCCACCATCAGGAATTTACATTATTGGTGATGAAGAAGACAGACCTAGGGAATTGCGCAGAGAGTCTTTATAACTCATTTAATAACTTGGTGATGAAATAGCCCTGTCCTTCCTTTTCTCTAAGAAAAAATACAGAATTTACAGTGTTGGGGAATTAAAAATGTTTGGGCTTGTTTGGGTTTTGTTTGTTTTTTAAGGTTAGGGAGAGCCTATTAGAGTATTATGAATTGCATCCTACATTATATCCAAGAGTCAGGGGAGCTTTTCCATAGATTTCTATGTTGTTCTAAAATTTCTTTCACTTGAATTAAAATTTTTCAATTTTCAGAGAGTATTTCTTTTAATAAGGGTAAAACTACTAACAGAAGAAAAGATATTAGGAAGTGTTTGGACAATTTTTTGAAGAAACATTTTTTCTATAAGCTTTATGTTAATTAGAAACCTTTTTCTATCACAAAACTACTTAATTTCTTGAAATTTTAATTGAAACCCACATTTTTATTGTTGTGTTTTGGTGTTCACAGATGTTTCTTCTTTTGTTTGTTCATTTTTTTGTTGCAGGAATACCTGTTTGCCTATGCAGTGTGACTCCCTGATACCTAGGCTTATCTTCTGTATATCAGCTTGTTATGTTTACTGTCAGTTTTACCAAGAGTTTTATCTATAAATCTTGTGCTAACTTACATGTAGAAGTGGGGCTGCTGGATGACATCCAAGCCAGGGGAGTGTATTAGTCTTCAGTTCTTTGCCTCACTTCTGGGGCACTGCTGGATGAGTTTTGGCATATGTCTTTGCAGTGAAGTAATCTGTTACTACCTTCTTCTAGCTACAATTACTTCTGACATGTATTTACTGCAAATTACTGTAATTATTGTATCATTAACCTTTTAGTAGCATGGTTGAAGGAAATACTCACTCTATACTGCAGTTACTCCAAATTGCACAGGGGCATTAAGGTCTGTGTTCCCTTACACAGGAGCAGTAACTTCTGACAGATTGGTGCAATAAGCAGCAGGGCATAACATAGACTGCCACAGCAGAGCTTATTCATCAAAACCTGTGATAAAGAAGCATTATTTTTTATTGTGTTTCCAGTAAAATTCAAAGTATTGTACTCCATCATCTTCTGAATTTTGAACATCTAAATTTTTGGAGCAACTGTATGTTCTTTTTTAATATCCGTGTACTTTGGCTTGGTTCCCTTGAATTTTTCAGTGATCCTTCTATCATTATAGCTGTTGCTTTCACTGCCTAATTGTGATTCCTCTCATTGCTGTAGCAGAAGAAAAAAAAAAAAATTGCATATGTAAATTCATAATCTCAATGGGGATCTGTCCAAGCATAATTAAAATGTGTTTTTAAAAGATGTTCTCATTATTGTGTTTTTTAAATGTATGTACAGGTCAAGTTTGTGTTTTAAAATGGACTAGCTTTTGAGAGAGAAGGCTGTGTAACTCGTGCTATCTGTGGCAGCTCTTGAAAGTGTTCAAAATTGCTAGCTGATGCCTTCAGGGAAAAAATACAGGAATTAATTACAGTTCATCAGCACACATCTGCATCTGGATTTCAGAAATTTGGGAATAAACTGGACTGTATACAATTCTAAAAAAAACCCTTCACTGTTCAATTTAAGATCTTTGTGTGTTTTTTAAATGGCTGAACATAAATTAATTTTTCTTTCTGCATGGGACAAAATCTGTGAATTAACATTAGATCTACAGTGCAGTGCTACCACAGGAGATGCCATCTTCCTGGTTAAATTTAAAATAGTGGTTTTGACTTCACGTTGATAACTCTTGAGTCCTCTGGTGCTTCCTTACATGTTGAACTGTTGACACCTTGGCTTCCTGAATCCCAGTTCAAATAAGCAGCATGGCTGAGGCAATCCCTCGTTTGAGCTGGAGGTTGGACGAGGCCTCTGGAGGTTCCTTTCAGCCTAGACCTTTTTTATGACTTATTGACACATTTTACCTGCTACATAGTACATACTACCATACAGGATTAATATGGATGCAGGAGGGGTTTTAAGTAAATCTTCTGTAATTCCTATAGTTCAGTTATTACAAACTTACTTTCATCTTTGTTGAGCTTCAACAGATACTTGCAAGGAATTTAAGTAAAAAATTTGTACAAAGTAACTGAACTGCTCCTGTCACCAGAGTGCCTTGGCCCCTGATCAAAATCCTCGGGTTCAGTTGCCCATTCTGTACCGGCAGAAATAAACAAGCTTATGTTTTAATTGTGTGAAATGCCAAAGCCAAGGGCATTCCTACGAGGTCTGTGCTTTCTTTCAACCAGCTACACACACCATCAGCCAAGGAGATGCCTGTCTCAGATAACAGGTGTCCCTCTTTGAAGAAGAGGAATTTTGCATATATACCTATTTTAAAATAAGGTTAACTTGTGTAAAGGAGCATAAGACCTGTTGTCTTTTAAAAAGGATTAATAGCTGGGTATTTTATCAGAACAATTAGTCATAAAAATTGGAATTTTATCCCTTTCACTCTGAAAAAATAACAGCCTGAGTTTTCTTAAGATGTATCCTTATCAAAGCTGATCTCCTTGAAGATGCTGCAGTGCCAGTGAAAATGGTGTGAGCAGGAAACACTGGGAAATATTTTACAAGAGGCATTCCTCCCTCTAGTTCTGGATTTCAACATTAATTAAAAAAAGCTTGTCCCTTTTATGAATACAGTGTGAATGTTTTTAGTAGGATGGCTATTTGTGACTAATGTTAGCCTTTCTATAAGAAGCCATGCTCTTGTTACATGAACAAAATAGCCAACTAAATGGAATAATGGTTTACTTTTATAAATGCCTGATTTTAGTTGGAAAATTAATTAGTTGTACTGCATAACAGATGCAGAAAGACTAAGGCCTTATTAAGGACTGATGAGGAAAAAAAGAGGAATTTAATGACTGCTTTAGTTTAATATTTTTCTCGTGTAGCTGCATCACATTATGGCAATATTCTTTTGGAAGTGCTGCATAATTGTAAAAGACAAAAATCAAAACAAAGCAACTCCAAATGCCTTTCTCCTTAAAGCAAAAAACAAACAAAAAGCGTGGGAAAGGATATTTTGAAAACTGTACTTTGAACACCACAGCTTAAACACAGCCTTGAAAAATGCTTTTCTATAGCATTGTTGTGTAGTGACTTGCTGTTCTTAAACTTCTTAAACCAAAACTTTAATTTTTTTAGATCAGCACTGGTTTTTGTGAGGCCACCACTATTTGTCTAGAAGTTACTTTTGTTGTATGGTTTCACAGCATTTTGCAGAGAAAATGGAAACCAAAAGTAAATGTTTTTCACCTTTCTGAATGTACCACATAGATTAAAAATCAATAATCTCATAGGTAATGTGTTTTACTGAAAGCTTCCTTACATGGAAGGCATGCTTGCTCACAGAAGTGGCACTTCCATTTTATATAGTTCAAATGTTTAAGCATTTTATGCCATTAATCTTTCTACAAGTTAGAGTGGACGAGCTTTGCTAATTTTTCACTGTAAGGTGCAAGTCCAGATTGTTCTCTCTGGATGGGAAGCCACAGCTCTTAGAAGCAAACTAGCAAGGAAGAAGTTTCAGCTTGTGGTGATTTCTTTATCAAGATGCATCAAGAACACCTGAAAGGTATTTTGTTGTTTGTGAAGTTCAATGGTTTGGGGGGGGGGAATTAACATTAGGAATTCAGGTCTTGCTTCTCATTCTTTGCTTAAAAGACATTATGGATGACTGGAAAATGACAAGGATTAAGACTTCAAAGATGTCAGAAGTGTGTATCTCCACTGAAGTGGGACCACAGTAAGATACCAACAGACAGAAAAGGCCTCTCTCACACAATACTTTGTACAAATTTAGCTATGTTGGATTAAATCTAATTAACTGTTCCAATTTTCCTCTATAGAGACAGCCTGAGAAACACTTAAGAGTGAGTACCTTTGGTAGTGACTCAGCGTCTCCTAAGTGGTGAGTAAAAGGATGTGTCTATGTCCATATTTCCTGAATGGGGGAAAAAATAACTTTTATTTATGCATCGTAGCACATCAAGAGAACAAAACTGAATTGGTTTTCCTTTGAAGGTCACTTGTAACATTGATGCAACAATAAACATTAATGTTAACCTTTCACATTACTTCTGCATCAAAATTAAGCACAAAATACTGGCAACACTACAGAAGAACTTCATTTCTCAAGACATTTGCCATTTTCCTCTGTTTTCTAAGCATTTTGTAAAAAAAATACTGTTCCGGTTGAGGGAGCAGAAATCCCATACATGTAATTAATTTTAAAACCAATACAGCAGAAATCAGGCTTTATACCTTCAGCAAAGATACCAGTTAGAACATCTGATCTCTTGATTTTTTCTAAAAAAAGAATTTGTATTTTTTTAAAGATATGTTTTTAGCTTCAAATATTTAACTTCGTTATGAGATGAACAGACTACAAATTGCCGATTCCATTTATACTATCATAAAAACATTTGACAAGTATATTGTGTTTGTATGTGGTGTTTGTAGGGACCAATTTGTACCCAGTTAATAATTTAATATTGGCATATGTTGTTCCACATAATTTATCTGCCATAAAAAGATTTCCATGTAATCCTTGTTTCTACCTGGTATATGCAGAAGCTGATCCAGCAACATCTCCTGAAGTAAGAGGTAGAACCTGAATCAAATACTCCATCATCTTCACTACGTTTCCATGGGTATTTAATAGCTCTTAAAATGTACATAACTTCACTTTTGAAACTTTCTCATTTTTGGATGCTTAATGTGCAAACTCAGGGGTTTTTTTGTTTAACATAACATTCTTGTTTGTGTATGTGCAGAGGCTAGAGTTTGCCAGCCAATCCATAAATGACCAAGAGTCTTTCAGTGGATGAATAGTCCATCTCCAATTAAAAAAACCCAACGTTTTTGTGACTGGTACTGATTGCTCTTGAGGGGTGAGAAACAAAACAAGTATGACAATCGTATCCGAGTAAGTCAAATGCAATAGCATAGTGCAGCTCACTGTGGGCCTTCCTAGCTGTCACCAGGATGCTACGCGTCCCAGGTTAGCAGAGCTGTGATGGGAGGAGCACAAAGGACACCACAGCTTTCAAGACCTGTATTTTGTAGGGAAGAATTAGTTTTGACAGTTGCAATACAGATTTGCCTCTTTGCTTATTCTGGCTACCTTTGAGATCTTGGCCAGAGGATCAACGGTAAGATCATCTGCCTTCTAGCACTCATCACTAGAGATTGGAGAGATTTTGTTGGAAAATTGTTTTCAAGATTTAAATTTGTAGTTTCAGATCAGCACTTGATATACAACTACTTTCTTGTGTAAAGATGTAAACCATACTCCTTTACTTTCTAGATGTCAGATGTGCCCTTCTTCAAAATGTGCATCTTATGAACTTTTGGACATTTTTGGTTTTTTACATTAAAAGGTATTTACAGACACTGTATGTTTATCATCCACTTGAAATCATCTTACACTGAGGACAAAGCTAAATAACATCACAGTTATTTGTTAGGCAATGTCAGACTGGGTGAATTTTGACTGAAGCTGCAAGAAGGCAGATAGTACCCACTGTGTATTTTCAGAAAAACGGTATCTCATTTCAGTATACAGAAATTCACATTATACAGACACAATTTCACAACAATTAATTTCTATAAACTATGACAAAACAGAACACATTCAGTATTTCTCATTCTTCAGAAGATGAGTTATATAATCCTAAATGCAATACCAGAAATCAAGCATCTATGGAATATGCACAAAAACAAGGTAGATGTTTGGAATCACAGGACACTAAATGGGAAGGAAAAACAGATTTTAGATAGGGATACTTAAAAATATGCAATAGCTTGGAGGCAAAGGAGTATTTCTCAGCTGTAAGAAATTCAGTCCTCTGCTTCAAATTAGGCAAAATGAGGACTTCCATCTCCCAGGCGAGTGTTGTAGCTGTTGGATTTTTTTTTAGGTGTGTCTGAGCAGGAGGACAGAGCCCTTCCTTGCTCCCAAGCATGTGTCAAGTGTCCTCGCTGATCAAGACAGCATCTGGATGTGTCCCACCCCCTCTATTTTTTCTTGAAAAGAAACCCAGGCCTGTGACTGGGGAGAAATAGCTCCTGCATGATGTGGAGATCTCTGTTTTTTGAGGAGTCTGGAACTACAGAAAGTAATGGACCCTAGTTTAGATAAAACCTGTGCCTCCTCCCACCCTTCCTCTTTTTAAGTGAGCAGATTCCAGCAATCCAATAGCTTGGGAAGCCCAAGTTGATTGACGTGCCTTATTGACAGTATGAGCAGGATCTGGTCATTTTACATGAGATTATTCAGGACTTCTTGCTCGCTATGCTGGCTTCTTGACTTGGCTCCCAGGCGTTGTGTGCTGAACTTGAGCTCTCCGGTGCTCTGCAGATCACAGTGACTTCCAGTGGGCAGCAAGGTATCTGAAGCAGGCTCCCAGTCTTTAGCTGGAATTCCCTGGGCATAGCTATGCATGCAACACAGCTCTGCAACAGGAATTTTATTGACTGTGTATTGTCTCTTTACATGCAGTAAAGCCACTGAAGCCAGAAGACACTGCCTATGTGCACTTGCCACTGCCCACCTGTTGTGCACACTGGTTGTGTCTGGGGTTTCTGGATATTGCACAACTTGAACAGAGTCAGTCTGGTGTCCAGCATCACAGTCAGATGTTTCCTAAGTTCCCAAATTCCACGTGTAGCACCATTCTGGGTGCAGAAAGGGTACACGTTTGGGGAAACCTAGAAGGGATAGTATTTCCAACCTAACATGAGAACTGCAGTGCCTAAGACCCGTTGTGGGTTCAGCCTGTCACGGGTAAAGTTTCAGTGCTGAAGTTGAAAACATTATGGAAACAGTATAATAAATAGTCCTCAGTTTGCAGAAAGCAGCATCATTAGTTAAGTGTATCTTTTCATGTAGTCTGTGAGCTATTTAACTCATTCCAAGGCAGAGAGCTTTACACCACAGACCTGCTATCTTTTGTGATATGTATCGTTACAATCAGGTAGTGCAGTGAATATGTACATATCGTAAAGATTCTGTAACTCTTTAATCCCCTGTTAAAAATTCATTAATTGCTTAATCTGCTCAGTCTAATGACTGCCTCCGTAGCATTTGCGTATTTTTGGTCTCCCTAGGCAAAGCAGGTGCTGCTGGTATTAAGGGTTTTTGTCCACAGGAAATCATCCCAGAAACCCTGTTTATGAAAGTAATATCTGGAATTGGGGGGTGAGGATTCACCTTCAGTGGTGGAAGAAAACCTGGTCTTGTGTGAGCATAATGATCCATGGCTCCTGAACCATGTCTTTCTAGACAAGCTTTATTGCTCCTGCTCAGACTAACAGGAGGCATGTTCTCCAGTACTTCTCTAGAACTTGGTAACAGAGAGTGAGATGGAGAAAGAATCTTTTTCTTTCCTATCACTGACTTACTGTCTTCTGCAGCAGCAGGACTTAGAATAGTACACTGAGAATCAGAGCTGTAGTGATTTGCTCCTAAATTCCTTCTCTGGATAATACCGCTGAGGTTTGAAACAAAGCTGATTTGTCCTGAACTGGCATCCTTACCCATAGGAATCCCACTGGGGCTATGATTCTCTTCAACACAAGGAGTCTGAGAGTTTATCTCTTCATATGATAATTTCCTTGATCCAGTTTGATCAAAGGTTTTCAATAAATGAGCAGTGTCTTTTATGTCAATACTTTGGTGTCTGGTGATGAATCTCTTTGACAAGGCAAGGCCATTGATTTTAAAAGAGAGTTCTTTTGGAGTAATATCCTTAAGTTCCTTTTTTAAAGAGGCAATTTTATTCTGGTGAAACAGTGACGGAGAGCCCTTTACCCAATGCTCAGACTGTAGCCGCTGCACTTGTGCCAGCCTGGAGCCTACTTTTGTTGAGCTGGATTTTCTTTTTGGTGAAACTGTTTGAGATGAATTGTCCACGCTTCGTGGATGATCCAGCTCTTTAAAGCTCAATAGTGCTTTTTGAGTTTCATTTGAACTTGAAAATGGGAATGGAGAGGTTTTCAGTTCTATTTCTGATGGGGAAATGCAACCAGTTGGGGAATGGCATTCTTCAAGGTCTGGAGGCATGTTCAGGTACTGCTTCGTTTTCTGCCTTCCCGATGGGGACTTGTCTGTTGTGATGATGATGACTTCTTTTCCTTGTGCCCTGCAGGCATTGAGAAGAATTTTCAAGGTCTCTTTGTCTTCAGAGTCTATTGCATACACAAGTGCAGAGCAGTTGGAGTGATCTTGCAGGCTTGGGTCAGCTCCACTTTTCAGTAGCAGAGAGACCACTTCAGGGCCTGCTTTTTCCAAACAAGCATGCATCAAGGCTGTCTTTCCAGATTTGTCCTGTATGTTCGGATCAGCCTTGTTTTCCAGTAGGTATTTAACCATCTTTGCCTTGCTGGCACTCTGGGAGTCCACATGTTTTGTACTACAAGCAATCATTAACGGGGTTTCACCTCTGTCATTGCTCTCGTTGACGTAGGCACCACGCTCTAGTAACAGCCTGGTGAGGCGAAGGCGGCTTTGATAGACAGCTCTTATCAGGGAGTTCCCCTCCGCTGGCAAGTCCACCATTTCGGTCATCACACTTGTCACACACCTTCCTAGTGGCTGGAAAGAACACCTGGTTTCCAGAGAAAGCAAAGAGGCCCCCCAGAAAAAAGAAAATAGAAGAAAAGAGATTTAACTGTACAAATTGCTCCTGTAAACACCCCCATACTTTGTGAAAAGGGGGGGGGGGGGGCTATTCCCACCTCCTAAACTTCAAGAAATTCATTAAAAACTTACAATAATAATTTTCTGATATAATTACAGCCTTTATAGATGCTTAAAGCATGGCTGTCACCTTTTTTTTTTTCCTCCCTTTTGTCATACTCTGCCAAATAAGCTGCAAAAAAGTTTAATTCTCCACACTCTAATGGCTTTATACTGACTACACCCAAGTGGCTGTGCTACAGTTGTACCACTCCTGATTTTCATCAGTGCAAGAAGCAAGAACTGAATGAATCCTGCAGCATTTTTTTTCCACTGATGTGAGATAGAATAAGTGAATGTGACACTATCTCACAAAATGACAATGCTAAACATCTAGAAATTAGAATCACAGAACCATAGAATCATAGAATATCTCAAGTTGGAAGGGACCCATAGGGATCATCGAGTCCAACTGGGACTCAGCTGGGAAGTTCGTCCTGGCCCCTGGGAAGACTTAATGAGAAAAAGAAAGTTCATGGGTCTTAATGAGAAAAGCAAGCATGGTAAAATATTTTTTACCTAAGAAGAAACTGTTAAATGGCTGGAAAATAAATATTATTGTATTTTATAAAAGTAATTACATCTGTGGAAGTACACTACCTTCCTTATGCTCCTTTGAAAACATACTAGTCTGAGTGAAACAGCATAAACGAAGTGATGCACAGCCTGTCCCACTCATTGTGGGGATCAGTGGGCTGAGAGGAGTCCTGTACCTGGGCAGACAGTATCAGCTCTAAAACAAAAGAAACATTTGACAGCATCAAAGAAAAGCTGGAGGTTTCACACAAAAAAATTAAGAGCTTAATATGGTATAAATAATGAAAGGTTTTGTATGAATGTATACCTACATACATGCAACTAGTACAATTAAATTGTTTTTATTTATGTCTTTTATGTACTTGCTTACCCATATGTAGGGAAAATCTTTAGACAAAAAAAAAAAACACACAATATTTAACAGTTGACAGAGCAATATAATTCCAAGACAAGATTAGACATGGATATGAAAATTACATTTGTTTATTTACAGTATATTTGCAGAGAAGTAAAAATGTTTAATTAGTTTAACTGCAAAGGAAATTAACAGAGACTCATATTTATTTACCATTGAAAGCACTAGTCACATTCTGGTGAATAACTGAAGAGCAGTAATTTTGTTCTGTTTTTCTTTGATACTGGAGTTTTACTTTGATTTCCAAAATCAAAGGATGGTATCAATGTAGTTCATTCCAAAAGTCCAACGAACAAAAAAAAGTCAGTTGAAATACACTTGACATTTTTATCACAGATTTCTTCCCCTCCTTTCCCCTGTTTATTTCACTCCATAGCATCATGCTCTGCAGATACAGGTGCTTTTGCTGAGCAGTGACATTCAGTGGCTTATCAGTCACCATAAGAACAGTTAGCTATGGGTCTTCATACTTGCCATGTGTTAAGTATTTAACTATTATTCAATATAGCTGTTGTTTGGTGACAGGGTGTAACAATGGTCACACATAGCATATATTTGGGGAAGATACCTCACAATATTTGGTATGTCAGGAAAAAACACAAGCGACAAATGCATGAGATGAACGGGTTCACCTTTGGTAGCACTTATTTCTGGGCTTACGGCCCTCACAAAGACTGTTCATTGTGTATGTGTGACTGCAGTCCTGTTCTGAGCAACTGAGGAGGATAAAAGAGGGCCAGACCTTCTCTGTCCACCCTCATGGGAGCAAACATCCCACTTCTGATCACTGCTGGGAATGGGGGTACCACTGTGGTACTATCATCTTCTTTTGACCGGTGGTTGTTTTTTTCCCCCTCTGTCTCGATAAAACATTTTTTAAAAAGTAATTGCATTGAAATTACTTTAAGGATGCATTCAATTATACTGCAAGTACATGATTCAGTAGTGTCTATCTCAGCTTTCATTGATGTGCAAATCATTATTATGAAATGCATATTTCTGACAAGTAATATATTCAAGATTACTATCAAGTCTTTTATAAAAAAGTATCCAATTAATTTGTGCTTTGGGTTTCCAGAAACAAACTAAAGAGAAAAACCTTTTAGATAGCACACCTGCTGGAATTCTGTGTTCTCCCTTGGTTTTGACCTACCTGGAAGTCGTCGGTGATTTTACATTTGTTTCGTACTTATCTAAAGCTCTTCTGATACTTATCTGCTTGCTTTACTTAAGTGATGTCATATAGCACTTCTTAGACAAGTCTTTTCACCTGCAGAAATACCTTTTAAGGCCAAAAGAACATTCAACATGCATGGAAAGAAGAATGCTACTTGAAATCATGCAGCAGATCAACACTAAAAATGAGACTTTTTCTGACATCCGATCTAATGCCTCCAATTGCTTAAATTCACTGTCTCCATTGACTTTACCAGGACTGTCAATGTCAGTGAGGGAGGAGGAAGGCTATCCTAAGCCAATAGCTAAAGTTTGAAAATTTGGAGTAGATTGTGTTGCCAGGATATTGTATGAACCTGGCCTGGAGAAAGCCCAAGATGTTTTTGTGCAGGCAGGCCAGCAGCTCCAGCGTGCCTGAGATCTCACCGGGGCTTGTAGGTACTAATAAATTTCATTTCAGAAACCCAACTAATCATTATATACGCAGCCTGGGACTGTCAGGTCTGCAAAGCAGACTGGCTAATCCCTGAAAGAAGGACCACAGGCATCAGTGGTACAAAGATCCAGCCACATTATTTATATGTTGATCTACACTTTGCACTGGAAAGGAAAAGGAGGCTGCATGGGGGAAAAGGAAAGTGGAGAAAGAAATATAAAATGGGGAATAAAAATCCACAAATACTTCAGAATTAGATACTATATGATTAAAAGGAAGCGTTACAGATTTGCAACTGGAACAATATAATGCAGAATACATTCCTGAATGCTGGATGAAGATAACCATCATTTGGACAATCTGTTAATTACGGGAGAATGCGCTGGGGGCTGCATCACCCTAAAATTGCCACTGTGGGAACAAAGTGCAGCTGGATTTACTTAAGACCCACAGTGACACTGGCTCAGTGGAAATACATGTGCCACACCTGGACTGGGTACCACCTGCTCCAAAAAAAACACAGCTAGCTATCTTGAAGTGACAGATCACAGTTCAAGCAGATACCCTAAAAGAGTAATTTATTTGATAATTCATCACAGATTGATGCTGAACAGATAGGGATTATAAAACATTCCTAAATCTAATTAACTGCGATGTCAGAACCACTACATGTGTTACTGGGATGTCAGGACTGACACAGCTGCTTTTCAGCTGTGGAGGTAAACTTGTGCCAAGATAGTAGTTTAATGAACGAGGAACTATGCAACCTAGTGCGTGACAGTGAATCATGAACTGGTCTTTCAGATCATCCACAAATTTCTGGTATTCTTGTACAACTAATATTCCTGGAACACTCTTTCTGTCACTTTATTTTCAAAAAGCAATATTGTCCTGGAAAGTGCTCTGAGATCAAGTAGCACAAAGAACTGCATAGTATGAAAATCAATTTCTGAAGCCGATGATGACTTGTTTCCAAGAAGTAGATAGCCACTGTTGTAGATTTGTGCTGGGTCCTGTTCTGAGGTCAGGCTGGCAAATATGAGAGTGATAACCCAGAGTCCTATTCTGATACAGGTCCTGCTGCCATTGTAGTGGGAAAAGCCACTAAAATTTCAAAGTTTTAGCACTTCCTCCTCCAACCCTTGCTTCTTGATTTTTAAATAGCACCGAATTACTAGAAAAAAACTCTCACAGTGTTTTGTTACATCTAACAGTGTAGATAATCACAAAATTCAGGGAGGGGGAAGCTCATTGACCTTATAATGTGTAAACAAATACAAACATGACCAACATTTTCACTGAATAAAGGAGTGCTATGAATCAATGTTCTTGCAAGGTGTTCCTCGCTTTTTCAATGTGAAAGCCAAATTTTCTGCCCTCTGTGCCTCACCCCTATTGGAGTTACACAAACAAGCTTTCACAGTAGTGTTTAGAGAGTCTAGAATCACTCCAGTAAAATTAAAAGTCATCGATTCTCATCTCTGAAAAAAGATGTGTGTACATGCTTAAAAAGCATAAGCCTTTAAATATTTTTGTGATTTTTCATATCCACATTAACCCTGTAAATTCTCTCAGTCAGTGTAACAAGAACTCTTGATTTCCTACACTGTCGTAAATGCATTGAAATTTACCACGAGAGTAACTTTTGATGAAAAAAATTACCACTCTAACACAGCCAAAACTACCCCCCCTCCCCTCCCCCCCCCCCCACAAGTTGCCAGAATTAAGTCCAGTTTGGAAACCTAGCCTGTAAAGTGCAACTTTCCATAGCGAAGCATCTGTCTCTTCAGCCTTGCTGTTTTCCAAGGTTAACTGCAGGATGGTCAGGATCTGCAGGTTTCTCACCCATCTTCACTTGGGATCTCCTGTCTTTGTACTTCTGAAGAAAGTTGGGAGAGGTTCAGCCAGCTCATTAAGTACCTTTTTCCTGTCACAGTATTTATCATCTTTCCGAGTACTCTTTCTCATTTGGAGGTGTTTCCTATGGCACTAATTACTGCCAGAGAGTGGTTGGAGCATGGTGGAGAGCACTAGGAGAGGAAAGTTTTCACTGGGGCTCTACATTAAGGTCAGTGTTGTCGCTCACTCCTGTTTCACAGCATCCTGACTCGTAACCTAACGGCTCTAAAGTTTTTCCTGCGGGAGATCTGGAAAAAACATGGACAGGCAACTTCTCTACAGAGAACACACCTGAAAAATATAAACGCAGGCTAGAAGAGTAAGCATGTTAAAGGCTTTTCCCTTAAAAATCCACCGAGAGTGAAGGGACCACTTTTTGGACTGAGAAGAGCCTGACAGAGTTGCTTTGCAAGACAAACACCCCACGTACGGACCTTCAGTCACCGACCCGAACCCTTCCTCAGCATTCTGGCCACCCTAAGGCGCTATAAAACGTCAAACCAAACCAAAACAAAACAAAAACAAAAAACAAACGCGCCAGCCCCTTCGTGTGGCGAACGGCGAAGGCCAGGCGACGCCGCGCCGGGCGGAGGTGTCGGGAGGAGGGCGAGGGGAGAGTTTTTACCTGTCGCCGTCGGCAGCGTCGCCTCCTCCCGCATCACGGCCCGCCGGGCGGGAAGGGACGCGCCTGCAGCTCCCCGGGCAGCTCTCGGCGAGGGGAGCGGTCTGCCAGCCCGCACGGCGTTCCCGCGCCGAGCTGAGGAACAGCCCCGCCACCGGGCACACCGGCGGGGCGTGCAACTTCAGCCGGCGCCGTCCACTGAGCTGCCTCGGGCAACGCCCCCGCACGATCCGCCCAGCGGCCGCCGGCGCGGCCGCGGGAGCGCGCACCCTGAGGGAAACGGCGGGGAGGAGCGGGCTCCCCGGCTGCCTCCCGCCCGCCCCGGCGGCGCTGAGGGGAGGCGCGGAGCGGCCGCCGCCCCAGGCTCACCTGCGGGGCGGGGCGGCACAGGACGGGACGGGACGGGACGGGACGGGACCTCCCGCCGGGGCTGAGCGCAGGCGGCCCGGCCCGGCCCGGCCCGGCCCGGCCCGGGCTCCGGCCGGCCCGCGGGGACCGAGCGGGCAGCGCGGCGGCGCCCCCCGGCGACAGCGGCCGGCGGGGCGGAGGGGGGCCGCGGAGCGGAGCGGAGGCGACGCGAGGCGAGGCCGCCAGACTTGCTCCCCCTCACACCCCCTCACGCCCACCCCCTCGCCAACCGCCACCCCCCGTCACGCCCCCCTCAACCCCCTCACAACCGTCCCCACACCACTTCGCGCCCACCCCCCCACACACAGCCCCTCCACCACCGCCTCGCACCCCCTCAAGCCCGCTCCCACACCCCCCAAGCCCGTTCCCCCCGTCCCCCTCCACACGCCCAAATCCGCGCACCCCCTCAAACCCAGACCCCCTCACACCCATGCGCCCCACGCACTTACACGCCTCTACACCCACCCGCAGCCTCACTCTCTCCCACGCCCCCACCCCTGCTCACCCCCCAACCCCTCACCCCCACGTTCACTCACACCCCGCTCACCCCCTCACATCCTCCCACACCCCATCACCTCCACACCACCTCGACCCCTACACCCTTACACATCCCCACGCCCACACCGTCTCCCCTCCCACACCTATGTGGCCCACACCCTCCCATCCCACAGCAGCTCCAGTCGTTTCCCGCCTGGTGAAGAGTGTGGCTACCACCCCTCACGACAGAGACAACACTGAGATGCGTTCGGCTGTACTTACTCGCTGCCTTTACATTTAGTGAGCGGCAGAAACAACCCACCTAAGACCCTTCTTCACCACCTCGCTGCTTCCCATCGCCCAGGGGCATGAATTTAAAAGCCTTAGCGGGAACTAGGAGAAGGTGAGCCCAAAGACATGCTTCCTTCAGGTGTATTCAAGTTTTACTCTGCAGTAAGCCCTGGCTGCTTTGGATGGCAAAACTGCCAAAAGGCAAAAAAAGAATTTGGGTCCTGTCTGCTTGTAGGAGGACTAAGAGGTCCCAGTTCTCTCACAAGGCTTCTTTATTATTAAACAATCCTAAATCCATCCAGCTGGCTAAATTTTTTACGATGAGTTTTTTTTCCTGTGCAGGAGTACTCATGGACCCTGTTGGAGATGTAGGCCCCCATGTCAATATGGGATTACCTCATATCATGGATTGTCTCTCTGCTGCTTGCTCCGTGCCAGAAGCAATCTGGTCAAAGCCTGCCAGGAAAGATATTTTCTTCTTTCTTGATGCTTGACATTGCCCACCACCAAACGAACATGGCAGTAAACAAGTCCCAGTTCCTGGGATTTTCTTGTGCAGCAGGCAAATGAAAAGTTTATCTGCAACACTGCTTTAATGCAACATCATTTTATATAGATTTGTTTCCTGAGAAGTAGGTTATGTTATGTTTTCCAGAGTGGCTTGGAATCAGCCTCAGCGCCCAACAACCTTCAATATGAAAAATTTATTCCAACAAAGCCAAGGTGTAGGCTCCCGACTATGAAATCAGAAAAAAATTTGCAAAATAAAAAATTCCTGTCAAATACTAGAATCAATCTCTTCTCACAGCTGCTATGTAGCATTTCTCTGAGGTTATCTTAGCTCCTTCAGTCCCATTTTTCTAACCTCATTGTCTCATAGGACTCCTGTTCCTTACTGGGGGCTTTCAGGTTACTACTAAAATCCTATGAAACTTCAAAGCATGGTGAAAGAACCTTTTTGATTTTCATGCAAGTTTAGGACACCTTCACAGAATCACAGAATGCCTGAGGTTGGAACTAACTTCTGGAGGTTATCTGGTCCAACCCCCCCTGATCAACCAGGGTCACCTAAAGCCACCTGCCCAGGACCACATCCAGGTATATTTTTGATGTCTCCAAGGATGGAGACTCCACAAGCTCTCTGGGTGACGTCTGCCAGCTCTTGGTCACCCTCACAGTGAAAAAGTGTTTCCCAATGTTCAGAGGGAATCTCTTGTTCCAGTTTCTGCCCACTGCCTCTTGTCCTGTCACTGACCTCTACTAGAAAGAGCCTTTCTACTAGAAAGTCTCCTTTGCACCCTCCTTTCAGATATTTGTATACCTTGAGAAGATCCCCCTGAGTGTTCTCTTCTCCAAGCTAATCAGTAGCAGCTCTCTCAGCCTCTCCTCATAGGAGAGATGCTCCAGTCCCTTCATCATTTTCACAGCCGTTTGCTGGACTCTCTCTGGTATGTCTGCATCTCTCTCGTACTGGGGAGTCCAGCACTGGACACAGTACTCCAGGTGTGGCCTCACCAGTGCTGAGCAGAGGGGAAGGATCATCTCCCTCGACCTTCTGGCAATACTTCACCTAATGCACCCCAGGCTATTGTTAGCCACCTTTGTGGCGAGGGCACATTGCTGGCTCACATTGGTCTTGGTATCCACCAGGAACCCCAGGTCTTTTTCTGCAAAGCAGCTTTCCATCTGGGTGGCCCCAGCGTGTCCTGGTGCCTGGGTTTGTTCCTCCTCAGGTGCAGGACTTGGCACTTCCCCTTGCCGAACTGTTGAAGTTCCTGTCAGCCCATTCTCAAGCCTGTGCAGGTCCATCTGGATGGCCGCAAGACCCGCTGGTATATCAGCCAGTTCTTCCAGTTTTGTGTCATCTGCAAACTTGCTGAGGGTACACTCTGCCCCATCAACCAAATCACTGATGAAGATGTTAAACAGGACTGGACCCAGCATTGGCCTCTGGGGTACACTGCTTGTTACTGACCTCCAGCTAGACTTTGTGCCACTGATCACCACCCTCTGGGCCTGGTCTTTCAGCCAGTTTTCAACCCACCTCACTGCCTGCTTATCCAGCCCATACGTCAACAGCTTCTTTATGAGGATCTTCTGGGAGACAGTGTCACAGGCCCCACTGAAGTCCAGGTAGGCAACATCCACTGCTCTTCCCTCATCTAACAGGCCAGTCATTTCATTGTAGAAGGTCATCAGGTTGCTCAAGCATGACTTCCCCTTAGTGAAGCCAAGCTGACTACTTCCCATTGCCTTCCTGTGCTGTAGTCTTGCTTAGCTGCTTGGTGCCTCTGATGATGCTTATGGAGTATCCTTAAGCACACCTGTGGATGACAGGACTGCCTGCTGATATGTTCAACATTCCAAGGATATTTTCTTGGAATGCTGCTTCTCACAAAAGCACTCTGTAACAGTTTTAGACAACATTTTGCAGAAGTTTTGACTGCCTTTGGGCACGCTAACTTTTTGTGGTGGCGACACGTGGACGATACAATAGACCTGGTACCTGCAGCAACTGTCATGTCTCCCTCGCAAACACTTAATTGCGGTGGCTGTAGTGCTGTTATCGTGCAAGGTCCTGTACTCATCTATTTAAAAAGGCACCTGCTGCCTCAAAGACGTTGTTGTCTCTGCATGTAATAAAAGACAACAGGTGAAGGCAGCAAACAAATAGGGGAGGTGAGGGCAAAGTAACAGCAAAACAATCCATCATGCTTGGTATAATAAGTAGCAGTCACAGGGCACCAGCATCTTTGATGCTGTGAAGGGCTTTTTTAGGCATCACAGGAGAGAGAAGTTTCCAGGAGGAATGTGAAGGAGATTTGTGCTGTTCTACTTCTAACAAGTGCATGACAGGATTGGTTAGATACCAGCATGACTAAGAGCTGGATGAATCGTATGAATAAGACACTAAGACAAACAACATCCCAAGGGCAGGTTCTTCAGTTACTCTTTAACCTTGTCTTTCAAAAACTAAGTTGAGAGAATGTCCACAGACTGTTTTTTTTTCCTGCAGTGTGATTCTAATTATCTTTGTTTTCTTTTACTCTCTGCACCTCACCCACATTGTTAATACTCGGTCTTTGCCGAATAGTCTCCGAAAGGCATGTATATTGAACACCCACTCTTTGGGAAGGTTACTGCTCGTCTCAGACCTGTTGTTGTGTGAATTATATAAGATATGGAGGCGGTGTACACTTGTGTGTGGTTCATCAATTTTGTTGCTGGAGCATCTTCACTTCTGCGGTTTCTGCAGCTCTCATGTACACTTTCTTATTCCGCCTTCCGTCCTTGCTTGCATTGTACTGTTGTGCTTATGATAGCCAACATAAATCTTTTACCAAAAAAAAGTGTATCGTACCAGTTCTTAGAACAGCACTTTTTGGGTGATAATTAGATTTGTTTTTAATAAATGTCACAGTATCCTCCCTTTTGGCTACTTTTAATTGGATATAAAAACAACTGTTGGTACCAAGAAGTTAATTTTTATGTTAACAGTGAAGTAGGGTAGAAAACCAGAGTAGAGAATACATCAATGCAGCACAAAGTTTACTCTAAAATAGAGAAGATGTTTGCATATACACATAGCATATTAGTTTATCATACTTCTTGGTATCCCTCTCAGGATCTCTATCAACCCAGCCCTCTCCCATACTTCACTGACAGTTCGGCTAGCTAGATATCTACCAGGGGAAAGTTTTATGGTCACAGAATACTAATATTCATTTTAATTGACTAAAATGTTCCACTGCACTGATTCTTGATAAACTTTTGTCCAAATACGGGCAGGCAGGCAGTAAAACTGAAGAAACATACTTAGTTTTCTGGTAGCCAGCTCAACAAGCTGCTAGAAGCCCAGAGCTGCACTGCAGACCTCGAGCCCAGGGACCTTGTTTTGGGAAGGTGGTTTCAGAGCTTAAACCCCAGGCTTTGCAGCTGGGAGTCCGGGCACACCTGAGAGCCCTGCCTCTCCTGGTGCTGCTGGCATTTCCAAGTGCTATCGACCACAGCAGGGGACTTTCCTGGGTCTTTGGAGATCCTGGGAATCAACAAAATTAGCTGCTCCATTTTTTTAATAGAAAAAAAAAAGAACGGAAATATCTTGACTTGATCTGAAACAAAAATGGTTTTGGATTTTGCTTTCCATGGGAAACGGGAATGGTAAACACTTTGGTTGTCATGTCTGTTTGGTACTGACCAGCCTCAGCCTACACTAGCAAAAACTGATTCAAATTAAGAAGGAGCCATGATTGCTTACTATATATAATTATTTGTATATTAATGCATTAGCATGTAAATTGTTGAGCATGGTATAATGTAATGTAAGTCATTCTAGTAATTCTATTACTTTATTATGTATTGGTGGATAGAATTTTTTTCAAAACTGAATAAATGGAAAAATACAAAAGCATAATTAACTTGTTTTAGTTGTGGTAACTGAACCCCTCTCCCCCAATTAATATTATTATATACTCATTTGGTACCTTAAAAATACATTTTAAAACACTACGTACAGAGGCAGATGTTTACTGTGCTAGAACTGTTTGCTGAGAGGAATGCAATAACACATTGCAAACAACAGTGTTTCTTAAAAATACTTTTATTCAATGTAACAAGTACAGCTCTTTAAAATACTGAAGTGAGATTATCCTAGAGATCTAGAGACATCACCAGAGAGGTGTAAAAGAGGAGAGAGGAGACAGAGGCAGTAGGCAGAGCATAGAGAAGTGCTATGTTTTCTTTCAAAAATAATAAACAAAACCAAACAGAAGAAATTAGGACTCCATCAAGAGTCTCACAAGAGGCCACAACTCTGCAGACAGTACAAAATCTGGAGTAACACTTTATTATTATACTGGTTTGTTTACTTAGATAGTTTTGGTTGAGGTGTACATGCTGTTGTACTGTCTTTGCTAACACACTCTGTTGGGTCAATCACACTAGCTAAGGGCGCTGAGACAGGTTTGTTTGATGTTTAGTCTGGTGTTACTCCTTTGGCTTCAGTAAGGTCATGCCAAAGCCAAGTTTTCTCCTGATTTCCATCAGGCATGTTTTAATTACCTAGTTATGACATGGAGTCTTCCTTCGGGAACAATACGCTCTCTGAAGTGTTTGGTGCATTTTTGCCAATTACTTCAATTAAAAAATTGACTGTGCGTGGGAATTGCTTTTGTGATACTTGCAGGAATAATTACAATTGTTGAGGGAACGGGAATCCTTCAAATGATTTTAGAGAATATATTGCACTAAAACGTCTTGTTCCATGGACACGACCATTTGCAATGCTGGAAAACACAAGTGCTCGTTTCCTAAGTGTTGTAAATCAGCAGGCTCATGGGATAACTCCCTTTTGCCAGTGTTTCTATTTCCTCTCGTGTGAATCAGATATTACTAACACAGTATGTGAACACCCATAGAGACAATTCTTTCTCATAAATGTGTTCAGAAAAATTGAAAATAGATTGTGAAATAAGTTATCTTAAAATTATTTGACATTATACTGTTAGGCATAGTGGTAAAGTAAGAGGGCAGCAAAGCGTGCTCTCTGCCATATAACAAGGACTTTTGTCAATAGAGTGATTCCTGATCACAGCACTTGTTTTCTAATTAGGGTGAAAAATCACATAATAGTTCAAGATACCAACTGCTACTTTCTCTGCTTACAGGCTTGTCTGAAATTCATATACTAGGGATTGTCAATATCAGATGAATCTTTCATGCTACTGAGAAGATGAACATATGCTCACAGTTTTGTCAAAAAGTCTTTTTTTTTTTCCCCTGACAGATTCTTTTTTTTTGAGCAAACCAAGCCATTATTCTGCCATAACTTGAAGGATATGGCTTTCCTTCATATGAGGGTAAATAATATACTGAATGAAAGCAATCATGATTTAGATTACAGCAGAAAGATGTCTGTATCCTTTGTGCACTGTAGTAGTTTCTAAAGGAATCTGAATTACATATGAGAAAAAAATATATAGTGAATTGTGCAGTAAACAATGGTATAATCGCTATGTGACAAAAGGAAAAAAATCTACATTATTCCATCTGAAAGAGAGCTGAGAGCCATGATTTGATGAAGGACACTTAGACTCAATACCGTGAAGAAATCAATTTTGACTGACTGAAGTAGCAATATGCACAAAAGTACTTAGTGAGTAAAGAACTCCAGAAGAACAGATTGCCTATATGATTAACGACTGAACAAACATGAGAAAAATTTAATTTAAAATTAATTAGGAAAATTAATTTTTTCTAAACATAGGTATGTTAAATTAATGAGGTTTTCCACCTAGGACTCTTGATGGGAACAGATCTAAATTTTAACCTTTCTGAACAAAACCTAACAAGATGAGGTATACTGATTAAAACCCCCTTCTTGCACTTGTGAAAATGAAGCTCTCTTTCAAGCTGATTTCACAAGAAATAGTTTTCAGGAGCTTTTTTTGCCATGTTTGATAACCTACGGATACAGCATTGAAAAGCTCAAAAGCTTCTAAAGTGCTCCTTAGTACAACTGCACAAGCTTCACTGGAAATCAGTGGCCCAATCTATTTTAAGTTAATTTACTCTTACATGAGAAGTATATTTAATATTTTTCTCTTTTCTGTTCTTATTTACTGCAAGAACGGGAATGGGATGTAGCAGCCCAGTGAGATGTCCTGCTCATGGTTTAGAGCAGGCATCCTCCAAGCACACGTTCTGGGGTCTGAGAGGTGTGCTCCTCTGTAGACTGTGTCCACAGACAGCTCACATCAAATTATTCCAGGTTTGAAAGCTGCTCACCTAGCTCTAGCTGCAGCGAGTGACGACATTACTGCTCCTGCTTGTTCACCACTGTCAGTCACTAGGAGTTACTGGCCCCACAGCTGTATCAGTGGGAAGGATCACTTGAGTTTTTCCGTTTCCTTTCAGGCAAACCCACTTTGTTCAGCTGAAGTCACTCTCCACTGGATATTTAAATGAACCCATCTGGCTCTGCTGGAGGTGCATTAGGCATAATCCCTCCAGCAAGCTGAGAGATAGAGCAGGGATCTCAAGCAAAGGACTGGTAACTCATCAACTAGTATGGCTGTCTAAAATGAGCATGAGTGTTCCCAGCAGGATTTTGTGTGAAAAACTGTGAGTTTGGAGGAAGGATAAACATTAAAGGCATGTTACTTCCAAGGAGCAAATGCTCTGGTTTTGTGCAAGTGTCCTTCTCAATTAAATCAATGACGCAATTTATAACCAAACTGACTTCTATATAATGGTTTGTTTATTGAAAAAGATTCTGCTTGGTATTAGGAGCTCATTAAACTGAACTGCTGAAGGAAAAGACATTGATTTAGGCTTCTATGAGTAATGGTGTACCATCCATTTCCTGTCCTCTCAAGTTCTGTATTTACTTTTCTTCCCATCTGTTTTTTTGTAGCAGACATAATTTAGCAAAATATTTAATTTCATACCTAAAGCTTTCCTTAATCAGGCAAATATGTGGCCCGATTTCAGGAAGAACACTTACTGTCACTTAATCAGGCATAAGCACATACTTAAGAGCACTCTATCTATCTGAAACACCTACTTTTCTTGATCAGAACAATTCTCTGAATTTCTGTACATTTCCAATCCAACAGGACAGCTGACAAGATAAGGCACAGAATTGAGAGGACCAGAGCTTGAGGACTGAAGGTGATACACAAATGCTGTAGCCAAGGCCATTAAAGATACAAGCAAACCAGGATTTACATGGTGAGATAATCTACTTTATTAAACTATGCAATTTAATTGGAGATAAACAGGCAACTTCTGGCATGTAAGCCCTTGTTCAAGCCACCTGAAAAAAGTCTTGAGAATGTAACCAGAACAGAACTCTGCCTGAGAACTTGCCTGTTCTTTTTCCAACCATGTCAATTAATCTAATGCAAGACTTCTTGTACAAATTTTGCTTTGACGTTATGTGAAAGGAGATGGAATGATCTGCAGACAGAAAACAGAGGACAGAATAACCCAGGGTCACCCCAGAGCCAGCAGAAAGCAGGTCCTTATAATTGAAGACCAAGAAATATCGGCAGGTTTCCCACATGCGGTCCCAGAAGCACATGCTGTCCACTGAGGGAACCAGGAGATCGTCAGCCCAGGCACAATACTAACCCTTGGGCTACTGGATACTCTGGGATGGGACTCCTGCTTTCCGATGCAGTGCAGGCACTTCAGGGCAGGAATTGTAGCTGAGGATTTCTGCATAGCTGACAAAGGCAGTCACACAGACATCCAAATCCTGAAAATCCTTCACTAATGAAATTCTTTGTCACAGCAACTTAGAAGTGCTAAACCCCGCAGCAGTTTGAAAGTCTTTCCTTAGTAATTACAGTTACAGGGCAAAGTAACAGAAGAAACTGTGTAATCTTTCTAGGAAACATCAATTTCCTCTTCTCACCTCTCTTTCCCCACTTCTACTCTTTTGTTCCAGCACCTGCCTCTTCAGAAGATTTTTGTGATTTTTTTGGTCAGCCTACCCTGACTTGGTAGGCTTCATTCCTGCAGCCCTCCTGGGCAAGCAGAGACAGTTAATGCACAACTGAATAATGAGGGAAGTATCTCCTAGTTTCATACTTAACTAAGCTTTTTCACCTCATTTGTCACCTCTAGTCACCTCATTTTCTGCACTGATTAACAAACAACCCTTCCCACAGCTTCTCCCCTCTCCAAATCAGCTGCTGCCTGCTCCTACCTTCCTCTTCTGTTAGCATAGCTCAGAATTAGTTTGGGTTTAGGTTTAAGCCTTTGGCAAATCAGCTGTAGTCTGATGAAGGCAACATGGTTTTCTAGTCCAAATTAAGATCTCATGTCAAGCGCTCCCAATGCTCTCCTTAGATAACACACATAAGCTAATCACTGTCATTTTCCCCTTCCTGTTTTCCCCTGGTGTTCTGTATATATACTAATAATATTTTGTTTGCTAAATTAGGAAACTCATATAATTTAGAGTGTACCTTTCTTCTCCATGGATTGCTCTCCATGACAGAGATTTGTTGTTGGAATGTTCCCAATTCTGTCCTTGAACACACTGTTGCCGTAACGCTACTGGTGAGCTACTGAAAACATGAGCTTTTTACCGCCAAATGGAAATTGCCATCCACTGTCAGGTAAGAGAGATAATGAGTAATAGACAAGCAACAGAAACATTAATGGTTTGTTTTTCACCTATTATGCAGACCCTCTGGTTTTAGCTCTCTTGTTAAAACTAGTATTACCCTTAAAAATTAAATTTTTAATCTGTTTAGAACACTTTGTTCTTGGGAAAGCTTGAATGAGGGGGATTAAATTATATCTGTACTATACTTTTCTTGGTGATTGGTAATTATATTGTCACTCATGATGCTATTCATTGCACTTAGCTGCATGGAACTGGGGAAAAACATGACATTTCCCCCTGTACTTGACATAATGAGAATCTACAGCTTTTCACAGAATCATACATCAGTGAGGTACGGGAGTAAACAAAACGTGGGAAAGTTGTATTTGGAATAAAGGATTTTTTTTCTTCAAGCCATAGTATAAAATATTTATATTTTCCCCGGGAAATATAAATGGGGAGGTAACAGGTGCAATGCCCAATTTAGGTGAACAGCAAACACTTATTTTTTTTCTGTTGCTTTTTCAACCAACCTGCCACACAGCGAAGCATGGCTTTTGAAAAAGGCCCCATACAAATCCCAGCTAGTAACTCTGGCCTTTAGAAGACAGCAACCATTTCTACTGTCTCAGTTTTTGGATGAACAACCTGAGGTATCTGTAAAAGGGCACAGACTTAAAAGAAGTGCAAAGTAACCATCCTCTGGAAATAATACACCTGTCAGCAAACAGTCTTTGTATGTGCTTCCGGAACACAGGGACTCACACATTTCTTTCTGCCTATCCATCTTCCTGAAACAGTAACCATCTAACCTTGTAGTGGCTGCTATGTCTGCCATTAGGATGAACATACTTCTTCTGGACCCAACTTCACTGCCATCAAATACATTTTGCCAATTCTGATTGAAAACCTGTGATGCAAAAGGTGCTGTCCAAATGCAGTGCTTTTATTAAAACAAAAACCAAACAAAAATGCATCTTCTTGGCAGAGCGGCATAGTGAAGAAACTGCATCATTAATACGTTCTGAAAAGTTTTAAGTAGGAAACTGATGTGTTATTTCCAAAGTTCTCATTTCCACGAATCATAAATTGACTTAATTTGTTGTAGAATTTGACGAATATAGTTAAATCTGGAGAGGACTAAGTCACTCCACAAAGAGTCAGAGTAACTACTTATGTTCCCAGTACACTTGTTTGCATCCAAGTTAACAGTTCTTTGCAACCAAAGTCGTTCTACAAAACATTCTGGCCTCAGTGAACCATATCTCCTGCAATGTAGGCTTAGGCACAAACACAGTGTAATTCAACACCGCATGAAGTCCTTGCTTCCACTTTTAATAAATGTCAGTTGCCATAAACCACAGTACTCTGCAGACTAGCTGTGCAGAGCTTTCAACAGTGACCTGTTCTTTGATACGAACTGGTACATACTAAACCCTTTTTGGAGGTTATTTTCTCTTGCGAGGGTCACTGTGACTTGCATTTTTTTAAAAAATAACCTCCCCCGGTAACAGCCTTTTTCCTTCCTTTTCACAATGTGCTGGCAAATTAAAACTCAGGAGACTTTTTGCTGTATTACGCAAGCATATAACTTTGTTGTTTCAGTCTTCATCGACTGATGTAAAGTCAGCACACATGGGGCAAGAAGATCAACACAGTAAAGTACTTATGTTTTTAAGAATGCAAAAGAAACACAGAGAAAACAAACAACCCAGAACAGATGCAAAAATTATCTTTATCAGTTAAATGTTGTGAATTGCAATGAAAAATTCAAGGTGTTCACAGCTGACATTCTTTTTCTCTTATGAAAGAGATTTGGGTTTTCAAAAGCAAGCAAAATCAAAAGAAAACCGGGTGCTGTTACGCTCCTCTGTACAGTTATAACCTGTGTAAGGCCCGTGCTGCCCTCCCCGACGTTAGAACTGAGCCTCAGCGTGACATTAAAGGATGACCATTATTACTCAAATCTCCCACAATACTGCTTCATAAGGCAATGCTTTTAAAAATGCTTTGAGGAAACAGTCAGCAGAGTTTTGAGGGTTAATTTTTTTTAAAAAAACTTTTTTTTTCACTCCTCTGGTCTCAGACTGATCTGCAGTGAAAGGGAGGCAGGGCTCCCTCCCTGCAGGTTATCTCTCAGGGTGGCAGCTGCAGCACCAGGAAGCATAGATGGGCACGGTACACCCTAGCTCCTCTCCGTTGACACTTCATGTATGGAGTCCTCTGCTGTCTGACAAACTCCTCACAGCCAGAACATAGCAACAGGCTAGTATTACAGATAATGTTGTGATAATATTGGCAACAATAAAGTTTGGTCAACACTTGGCATTGTATGCCATTAGAATCACAGTGTTACTACGGTACCAGTATATTGTTCACTACTCTAGTGAACAGTAATGCAGAACATTATTATACTAGCTATGTTTAATGAAAAAGGAAACAGGACTCCACTATCTGCTTATAATCCGTATTTGTATGCAACACAGAATAGTCAAAATCACATCAACAAATTAACATTCTGCATCTGCACTGCTAACAATTAGAAGGGACATAAGAACACAGGTTCTGTTAAGAAAGCAATGTTTATGTTCTTATACTGCAAAGTGGCCACGGTCAAACAGACATAGCAACTTTTTATAAGAGCAGCAAGCCTCTACATGGGTGTGAAGTTAACAGAAATGTTAAAACTTCTTCATCAGATTAATTTGTAAGTCAGTGTTTTCAGCCAAAAGGCTTGAAGCAGGCTGTGTACCCAGGATGGTTAAGATGATAAGAGAGGAGTTCCATGATGGATCAATCTATCCCTCAACTGCTGCCCGAGGCTTCCAGACTCCATTTCTCTTGTTATGCTTGCTTACCTTTTCCTCTGCACCAGTATATTTTATTGTTGTAAATGTACATACCACCCCAGTCAAACTCAGGAGTTTTGACACTTTCTCAGTGTTGGGTGTTTTGAATCAGGAGATACTCGAAACCTTTGTTTAGGTAGAAAGGTTCTGAAACAGTCTAATGCCTTTCATTACTCGTGGACTTGTTAGGGATGCTGCCCTGGACTGTAAAGATCAATGCAAGATCTCATCCAACCATAGGTGTGGTATTCCTTAGATCTAGCTCTTTCATGCTGCTGACTACCCTCATATTTCCACTGCGGGGTGTATATTCAGAGTGTGGGGTGTGTTTTTTGGAATCATTCACTACTGAGGTATTGTACAATCAAGCAGGATTTTCTCTCAATAATTTAGTATATATTTGCACTCAATAAGACTTCACGATTTAAAATGCCTGCCCTTACACAGAAGTACAGAAAGCCTCATTTATTGTGCCGAGATGGCTTTTTCATACACCTCAAATTTGTACTGGATGCCATTCTCTTCTTGGATATCAGCAGGGACACCTGGGTACCTGGAGAGAGGGGAGAAGAAAAAGCAAAAGCCAACAAGTAGATAAAAATACCATTATGAGTGACCTGTAATTTATCAAATCAATTTGAAAAGAGAGTTGTTTGAAAATAAGATGAAAATACCATCCTTACAACAGGTATACTAAGTACAAACTGTTTTTAGGAATCATGTTAACTACTATCAGCAACTTGTACGCACATCTTTTTAAATCAAGAGAGCATAGTCTGATGCAAAAACGCCCCCACCTTTTTGGCTTAATCAAAAAACCCCAACATTTTTATTAAAGTCTCCAAGACATTATTTAAAATGTCTGCAGAGGTAGAATAGATACAGAACACTTCTGGGGTTTTTTGCTTTGCTTTTCCTCAGATGGTTTAGAGGAAATGCTAAGGTAAAGGTTTCTTACAAGTCTATGACAGCGCCTTAAAGTAACTGACTGCTCCTCTATATTCCAGATTTACTAAAACAGTTTTTATTACTAGACACTTTCAAAAATCTCTTCAGCCCCCTGTGACAGAATAAGGATTTTGTATGAGTAATGTTGACTTTGAGGGAGAAAGAAATTTCAGATTTTATTCCCTGTTTGACTCTCATCAGGTTTCCACTTTAGTGAGGAAATCATCTGCTATTTGATAAATTAATGATTTAAGGCCTAATTCTGATTTCAGTACACTGGCCAAAACCAATGTATACCTGAGGAACAGAAAAGAGGGATAGAGGGGAGCTTTAGGTCAGACATCAGTATACTAAAGTGGGCTCATGATATGGCACAGCACAGTTCAGAACATGTTAGAGTTGGAAAAGGTGACTCATCCTCCCCACTCACTTTGTTTGTCTCTCCCGCATCCTTCTTTGCTGTCCCTATCTACTCTCCCCACTTTGGTGCTAATTCATTTCCATGCCCTGTGCAGAGAGCATGACTTGCCATACCTTCTCTTTCTTCCACTGCTGGTCTGTAACCAGCTGGGAACCAAAGCAAGAGTAGCAAGAAGAGGAAGAGGTCCTCTCCTTGCTGCTTCTTGAGGCAGACGTTTGAATTTTTGCCACCTCCCTACTGCCTGTTGGATGTAATCTTATTGGAGAGTACATAAAAGTACGACTGGAATATGACAAGGATAACATAGAAGAAAGCACAGTGAATGGCAGAAACTTACAGTTCAATACTTGTTTCTACTAAGTTTGTTAGGAAGAAGTAATTTTCTCAGGAGCAAGGAATAACCTTAGAAATCTATAAAGGCTCAACCCTCCCTGCTCAAACCCATTTAATTTGTCTTTGGCAATTTATCAAGACATTCAGAAGCTAAATACCATTGACTAACAACATACTAAGAGTTATGAAGCTTAGTAAATACTTGAGTAATTCTAAAATGAGAAACAGTAAGAAAGTTACTTTTCAAGCAAACTGACAAATGCAATTCTTTACTGTAAAGATTATGGGAAGGTTGAAGAACACAGCAAGTTCCAATAACCTCTCTGTGCTGAGTGTGGTGCAATTCCAGGTTGTAAGTAAAATATGACTCTGGCGAAAAATACTGTGAAAAACACCTCTAACTCAGAACAGAACACGGCTTTAATAGGACACTTACACGCTTAAAGAAGATTATTAAGTCTTCCAGCTGAACACAAGGCTCGTATGCATCTTGATACTTACTCTGTGAGAAGTTTGTACTCTTTGTAGTCGATTTCCGGAAAAAATGTGTCACTTTCAAAGTCCTGCAAAATTCTTGTCACAAACAATCGATGATTAATTGGCTTCTCCATCGCTGCCTTTAAAAACAATAGAAATTATTAAAAAATAGTTGTTCCCCATAACACAGCTCAACCATGCATGAAGTAGTGTTGTTTATTAAAATTTTTAATATTCTTGTTTTGTAACACTATTTGAAGCCTGTAAGATAATATCAAATATAAGTTCTTATTTGGAACACGAGCTTTCTTCACGAGCTCTCCAAAATCTTGTTCTGCCTGCACCAGCCATCACCATGGCAGCATTCAAAAAGAACCAAGAGATAAGAGTCTTAGCATATTTTCTACTTGTGGATTGCACACCAAATATGTTATCTAAAACTGAAACTCAGTTACTGTTTTATATATTATAGGATTTAAGCAAAGCGGTGAAAATTGAACTCTAAATTCCCTCTTTTGGACTCTGCCCAAGAGCATTTTCTAAAGGGACAATTTCATCTTGTGCCATTTCCACCTGGTAAGTGGTAGCAATACCTATTCCTAAAGCTTGAGGCATCTGACAGAAATTAAGAAAAAATTAGTCCTGTGACAAGAAAGGAGCAGTATGGCCCAGTCTCAACAAGCAATTTCTGAATAATACCTCTTTGAAACACAGGAAGCTTTAAGTGGTAGGGGAGGCCCACACATCAAGGTAATTTGTTCTGATGTTTAATTAATATTGCTTCTAGTGATTTATAATGTATTTTTAGTCTGCATTAGTTTGCAATTCCAGTGATCAAATTATTTATCAGTTTAACTTCAAAGTTTGATCTCTGGATTATGACAAAGTGATAATATGCACTGAAAGTTATATACCAACAACAACAAGAAAGAAAGTTTCCAAGCTACTTGGATGAAAAAAGTTATGAAGACACCTGTTAGGTGAGTTCCTCACTAACAAATTCACACAAACTCAGGAGTAAAAAAAGATGCTTTGTCTCCAGATCAGGCTGAAGAGTCACCTCTTCCAGACTTTCTCAGCTTTAAAAAAAAACATTAAAAGCTATACTGGTGCCCGGTTACAATACATTTTTGAAAAGCTTACAGCTGTTTCTGCCTTTCCCTTAAATTGGCAATGAGCAATGCTCTTTGTTAAAGGTGATTCACCATGCAGCATGCAATTAGGTACTACTTTGACAAGTACAGGAACCAAGTAATAGCAAATGTAATCCAATAAAATTAATTGGTATTGCTTCTGAGAAGTTAGTTTCTAGAAAAGCTGCTCTATTACCAGAGAATAGCTTAAAATGGAAGGGGTAAGTCACAGCATACCAGCATCCAACAGCATTGAACTGGTGTTCATCCAGATTGTATACAAATACCACATTCTTTCTTTCTTTAAATAAGGGTGGGAGGTAAGGGGAGAAACATACACTTGCAGAATGACAGAATAATGACCGGCTTCACAAATAAAAACATAGCATGTTCTGTAAACAGAGATACTTTTGTAGTAGAAGAATAAATCAACTTCCTATCCAGCTCTATGGGAATTCAGCTTCAGCAAGAACTGTGTACCACCAAGACAGGTCAGGGAAGAGCATATGGCGTGACTGACCACAGATATTGCAAAGAAAGCTGAACCTAGCACGAAGGGGACTGGAGGGTGACCTCCATTCTAGACAAATGGTCGCATTAGTTGCGTGAACCAGCCAGCTGTATAACTGTTTGTCCCCAAGTTAATAAAAAAAGTGCAAATGCTTCCTGAGTTAGCCAGACCAGCTCTGGGGGTCTGCGTGTGTACATGGCCCGTGAATCCTGAACAACAAACAAAAAGAACTTGGAGAAGAGCAACAGTCTTGAGCTGGTTTCAACCCACATATTCCTCCCCAGCAGCTGGGAATGCCCAGTGTCATGACTGTGACCATATTACAGCGACAGGCAAAGAGAAACACATTTGTAAACTGATTTGACTTCATATTTCAGTTGCTCTACTCTGTAATTTTCACTTGTATTGGGATTTAAGTATATCATTGAATCATGTCATGGGCTGACATCCTGACCTGGCCTTGGCCTGTCCCCATGGCCCCGTCTAGTCACCCCAGAGCTATGTCTGACTCTCGCTACCCTCATGGGGCCTGATCCCACTCTGTGGACCTGCCTCATCACCATGAGCCCTGGCTGGTGAGGCCCCTGTCATGCCAGTCAGGTTATTGCCATAGGTCCCAGCTCCCGTCCCTTTGGCAGCACCTGGTCCTCCATGTTCCCTGACAGTAACTTTAGAAAATTTCAGGTAAGTAAATTTTATATCAAACATGAAACCTTCCACGTGTGGAGTCCCTAAAGAAACCTGTTCAGAGAGGACTGGACTCTGACACCGCCTCTGCAAACCACTGCTATGGACCTGGCAGGATCGGGAAGGAGTTTCATCACAACTCTGACATTTGCATGAGGATTAAGGTAGCTCCTCACTAACATTCAATTCACTCTTGCCCTGTCCAGCCCTCTCTATCAGTTTCACCACCTGTTTTTGGTACAGAAAACAAGTTAGAGGATGCATAGTGCTGATTTGATAGAAAGTTGACATTCTTACTCTGAATTTAATCAAGGAAATATACATTATGCATATTTACTCTGATGAACAGAATAGGGTAAATATGACTTTGTTTTAATGTAACATACACATAATACAAAGGTATAGATGTAAATAATCTTATTTAAACAGAACATGCAGTAACTAAATATATTTCCAGTGATCAGGCAATACTGTGGGAAGTTAGCACAATATTCAATAGACAAACCACTGCCAGTAAGTAGGAGATTGGTACCACCTTTTTTGGTTTTGCATATTTTGTAAATGTGAGGATAATGTATGTGATGGAAAAGATAGATAGTAAGAGAGGACTTGTTGGAAATAATTGTACCAGGGCAAGAAAACGAGATTTTTAAAACAAATTGACGATGTCTCTGAGCTCATGCTTCTGTAAATTTGAAAAATCTGCATCCTGACTCCATGGTCATTACGCTCCCCTCACTCCATTGCCATGCTGGGTCTCAAAGTCATTCTTGGTACGATTTTAATTTACTGTGTTTTTCCCTCATAATCCACTCAGTTATCTTTGGACTGTATTTGTACCTGTACTGGTTTCCCTTGGGAGTTGCATATGTGTTTTTTCTCCACACAGGCTCACCTCCTTGTGTAGCAGCTACTGAACTGTTTAAGCTATTACAGCCTGATGCAATAGGGAAAAGCAATGCTGATTTTTGGTTCGTGTTAAAGCAAAGACTATTAAAACTGTGGCTGTTGATCTCTCAGAAACACCAGAACCACTCCTCAAGCAGAGATGACTTTCCATAAGACAGGGAGGACAGGAGAGCTGAGGGGTCAGGATCCCTCCTGCTGTACCAGGTATGTCAACCCTATATGTGAACCACAGTCCTTTATTACTCACATGTATCTTCATAACCCTGTGAAAAGATTTTACCATACCCTTGTCTTTTTGCTCGCTTCCAAGAAATCCTCGGCAGGCCTGCCTCTGCAGCATAAAGCAAAAAGGAGATGACCTAAGGATCATCTTCCCCATAATTTCCAGCTGCATTGGACTGAGAGCCATACAAGATTAGATTATGTCTGCACGTGCAGGACCATTGCCTTGAATTAGTTTCTCTTTGTAGAACACAGGTTAAAACAGCCCTGAAGCTTTGCAACAAAGAACAGCTGTGTATTACAAGTAGTTTCAGAAGTATTATACGGAAAATTAATCTTTTATAGATCTAATCCCCAAACCACTGTAAACTAGTGGGCATAGCAACCAATTGCTATAGAAGGGACCAATTATTTCTAGTGATTTAAAGATTCAGAGGTTTTAGGATACACACACACTGCTTCTGCTTTCTCATCTTCTACCAATTACATAAAATAAGTAAACCAGACAAAGTAACTACATGAGCCACTTATTTTTCAAGTGTCTTTCTAGACAACAACATTGCCAATCTAAACAAAATATGAGAATACTATAAAAGAGAAAATTCTAACATAAACAGGCTGTTTATTTGCATTCTTTTTTCAACACTTAAAATATATTGGATCATATAGGCAAGTTGCATTTTGAAGCCACAGGAGTATTAAAAAATATATTTTATACATTAAAAAAATCTCACAGCTGAAGATCTCACAAAGTTCTAGATCTTACCTAGGTAAAAGGACTTGCCTAAGTTGACCTTCACCTATTAGGAGAGTCGTGGGGATAACCAGGAGAATCAACAGCCCTTCTTTCCCAAGCCACTAAGGCTAAGCCTAGTGAGGGAGGAGACACTGTGGTAGCTCCCACCACCACTTCTCTGCCAGGGACAAAGGCAAGTGCAACAAAATTCTCCTATGACTGTTATCGAAAAGCCTGCCCATTTTGCCCTTTCAGAAACAGATATACTTTAGTCACTAGACTTTTCCATGTGTTAGTCTTTTAAATCTTTTCCTCTATGATCTCTGCAAGCATCTTTGAAAAAGAACTTAAAAAGCCACAATCTTTCATAGCCGCATGATTTGTGCCTGCAAGTGACTCATGTATTAACCTTTTTTAGTCATTATTTTTTCCCCAGAGGAATGTCAAATCAATACGTTTGTTCACAAGAACATGCACACAAAAAGCTTGTTTAGGAGTAATAGCAATAATACACCTTTCTTTCTGTATTAAAAATCCTCTGAGTTTATTTTGAAGACTGTACTAGAAAGGCTGCATTTATCTCTCTCAAGTCTGTGAAAAGGATAAAGATGCTAAATTAAAGAAAATTCTTAAACTTTTATAAGAAATTATTAGTTAATCCACTAGACATTGCTAATATTGCAGTTCTGTTTCCTCTGATTTTATTTATAACTAGGTAAGAGCAAGAAGCATTGGCCATCAGAGGCATGACTACAATAGCCACGGATACATTTTTACAAAACATAAATCTCTATGGGAGGACAGTGCTGTCAGCTGTAATGCTGTGACCCTGCCAGTTTTACACAAAAGAGGTATTAAGGAATTGGACTACAAGTGCCCAAACCCTTTCTCAAAAAACACCTAGAAGGTCATAGGAATACAGGAGAACTGTCTTCCCATTCCCATCTTTTTGTTCAGACAACTACACAAAGCTACACAACTACATATGGGAAAATTCTCCCATAAAGAAGGATTCTGCGACATTACAGTAATGAAGTAGGAGAGTTACATTTGCATATATGCCAGGAAGACAGTAACCTTCCTTGGAAACAACTGCTCAGGACCATAAACATGCATAATTGAATACGTTCGTGAGCTTGGTGGGAGAGGGAAAGAACATATGGTCAGTGCAACCACAACAACCTTCAGTCTTCACTTTACACAGGGTAATCTTACCAGCTTTCAAAAACGTCAATAGGATTAAGCCATACTAGTTAGTTCGCTTTAAAACAGAACTAACGTAGAAGCCAATGCAGTGCTCAGGTTTTTGCACAGGTCGCTCCAAGAGCAGAATAACGATTCAGGCCTGCAGTGTGATGTCTTCCATGTCAACAGCGTCACACAGCTCAGAGAAGCCTGCTTTTTGCAGCATGTTCTTTGAGAGCACTGCTCGAAGGAAGCAACAGCACTGCAACCTACAACAGTGGAGCATGTGAGCATGGAAAAATGAGCTGTCTGCGTAGCTCACTTGTAAGTGGATCTTGGTGCTCAGTCACATCTCAGACTGAATGCAACACTTCAAAAACATGGTAACATATGCATTAGTCTCTATTCTGATGATAGCTTAAAATCATTCCAGTAGGTACGCAGCCCAAACCCACTTTGTCTGATATGCACAGAAGGTAGAAAAATTACTATTATATCTTTTATAGTTTACAGGAAATTCAGACATACTAAAATGTAATCTTTAAAATGTGTATTTCAGTATATTAGTATTAGCTAATAAAGTTTTGACAGCCTTGAAAAAAATCACGATAACACTAGTGACTCAAATTGTTCATAATTCTCTCTCTTAAAAAGTCATCCTCATTGTACAGCAAAGATTTGAAGCTTAGCAAATGTGGCATTCATAACCCACTCAGGGCATTCAGAACCCAGTGAAGCTTATACGCTTAGTCAAGAAACTCTATTTAAGAGGGTAATTAATCATCTGCAAGAGACTTGCTGCACTAAATATGAATAGCAACTTCATAATTCAATAATTTTGAGGAATGAAAGGGGGTAGATTACCAAACACAATATGTCAAATACTAATACATAGGAAGACACCTGAGCATGAATATTAGATAAAATTTTCCCTTGGAGATTACTGGAAATTTAATTTTCCAGCTCAAGCCTCTTTGTTGAAGAATTTCCCCAAATGCTATTTATCACCAGCATCTATTTTCTGTTATGGCCAGCCTAGATATTAACTAAACAGCAAAAACAACAACAAAACTTCTTACGAAAGAACTTTTTGTTCTGTTATGAAATTTCAAGTTTCTTCTCCAAATTTAATACACGAATACAATTTTGTACTTCAGCAATGTGACCTTGACTGTCATTGTTTGCTTCTGTGAGGAAGCAACAAGCTGAGTAGGAGCACATAAATTAGAAGAGACAATTTTAAATGTTCGAGATGCTGTAGCAAAAACTGTTTTATCAAGATGAAAACCTGTTTGACATATAGCCTGTTTTGGTGTTACTAAAGAGGCCTTGGTTATGACGACCTGAGTCATAAATGTTTCAATTCTTTTCTTGTCTTCTTTTTTTTTTTTTTTAAAGTTTTGTTGCTAGTTGTTTGGGGTTTTTTTTGATTTTTTTCATTGGTAGGTTCACTGTTAGGGATTTGTGCTCAGTTATTTTGACAAAAGAAGACTTGTATTAAACACTACAAACAACATATCTTAAGAACATAAGACCATACCATCCACATAAGTAAATCTACACCTTTTTTTTTTTTTAAAGTCCCTGTTTAATATTTGGGAATGTGCTGGACTTACAGTTCCTTTTCCTAGTAAAATCTGAATGTCATTTTTAATCAGTTTAAAACACACAGTTTAAATCCTGTTAAAAGAGACTCATATAATTTATACTGACCAGACGCCCTTAGGATCTCCACATAGCACTATTTTTCAGTCAAAGCCAGGACCTGAACCTCTCAATTAAGAGACAACACCTCCATGCAGAGTGCATCTACATTAGTGTCTTAACTCAGAACAGAAACGTGGTTTTGAAATAAATCTCCCAATTGTCCCCACTCACCATGCTTTAGTTGTACTGGGGAGCAATCCCGGTGTGGATGAACTAAATTTCTTGGGGATGAAACCAAGCCACAGAATCTGTTCCAGGAACGTGTCTGACAAGCTCTAACAGCTAATAGGGACTGAAGGGCCAGAACCAATGAGTGAGTCACCACAAGTTTTCCAGCACAAAAGCACTCACAAGCCAGCAGACAGCTCTCAAAACATCAAGTGCTCACGCAAAATGATGGAGTGCCTCTCATGATGCATAATGGCTTTGTAATTGCTGTGACCTACTGGCCATTGCTAGGCTGCTACACTCCTTCCTCATCCACACAATCAATAGCAACGCCAAGTCCTTCTAGAACTCAGGAGATCCAGAATAGTGCAGAAGATCCAGTATGGCATCACACTGAGATCCAAAGAAATGAAACATGTAAACCTGTGCTGTGAGAAGTCCAAACACTTCCATGGAGGTAACAGTACTACCTTGTGGCTGTATCAGATTACAAAGCTGATGAGGTGATCAACATCAAGCCAAATTTAAGAAGATGAAGGCTGTGTGAGGTTTTTGAACCTTCAGTGGACTGTGGGAGCTGTTTTCAACCTTTTCTGCTCTCCCTTCCTAAGACCAATACTCTAATCAGCTCTCCCTGTCCCCACCAAAATGCCTACTATGTCTAGCTGCTCTGCCTTTTCCTGTTGCAGAGGCCAAGGCCCAGAAGAGACCATTTCCCAGAGTATGCTGCTGAAAACAGCATGAATGTAACCTACATGAGGACTTGGATGGCCACCCTGTTCAGAGCTCACCTTTTTCCATTCTTTACACAACTTGAGGCAGCTTATGCCAATACTCCCACCACCCTGGAGAGAACTGTGTCCTTGAGAACCTAGGGGCAGTGGGCAAGACGGCCACAAGCAATAGACAGCTGCACTGTGTCCATATAAATGTTCAGAGACCATCAGGCTTGCTCCCCTCTCCTCTACAGTCCTAAAACAAAGAGGTTGTAAGCTCCAGCAGTCCCTTGCCTTCATCCCATTCCTTGCCCCTCTGTTGCTGAGAGCAGCATCCTGTCCTGAAACACCATGCTGGAGTGCATGCTGTAGCACCTTTGCCTGCATCAGTTCTTAGAGGCTGGACAGGGCACAGCAGCCATCCGTACTTGAGACTGAGAGACAGGCTGGACACCTGTGTCCCAAAGAGTGCTCTTCTGCACTCTGGCAGCAGGGTAGATGCTCCACCTTGGCACAACTGTCTGGATGAGGATAAGCCAGGCTTGTATTTCAGCATGGTATCTGGGCAAGGCAGCATGAGGCAGAGGGGAAGCAGTATTTCACATAAGGCAGGTGTTCAAACATCCTGAATGACCCCATGCAGAAAGAAGGTGCCAGCATCCCTTTCTAGTCTGGGGTTCTTTGGAAACCTCCTGAAACATGTGTGAATCTGCCTCAGTTTGTGGGCCACTCTTGGTAACCCTTCTGGCTTGCTACCCTGGGTCTGGAACCTGGCTGGGATGTGGGTGCTGCCCAGAGCACCCACAAAGGCTGCGGGAAACCAAAGAGAGCAAAGGCCTGGAAGATCATGTGCATGTTCCCTCCTCATACCATCTACCGAAATATAGCTTGGAGGATTGCTTCAGGGAGCTATACCACCTGCATGTCCTTGCCTTTATGTAAAAGAGCAGCAAGAAGTTCTTATGTGAACACCCTTTCTGTTTGACAGCAGAAATGATGAATAGACTTGTTTTCTTATAAGAAAATACAAGAAAATACAAACAGCTTGAATGACCAAAATGGGGTAGCCCTTTCTACAAACAGGGTCTGTGCAGCATGCTGCACGTGGCTTGGAGGCTTGTTCAATGCCACACAGTTTGGAGTTCCAAACATCTACAAGGATGTAAAATTACTTATACTATTCTGTCCTTCCTTGAAGTGTTAGCTCTAGTAAGTAGCATTTTAAATGACACTTTACAGAGTCTTCGTGCTCTTCTTACTGGAATCATAACAGACTAGCTCCTCCTGGTACAAAACAGCTCTCTACTGCACTGTTGTGTGGCTACACTCAGATGCACAAAAGGATTTACTCAGCAGGCATAGTAGTGTTACCTGTAAATGAGTAGGAGGAGCGAGGTACAAGATCAGGAAAACAAAGGGGTTGATGGTGGTTGGGACCATCATCTGCAGGCGACACATGAAAAGGAAAGTATGGTGCTTTCCAGAGTGGCCTGCTCTCCTCATCAAGGTCTGTCCTCATAAAGCTCTACCTGGTTTGAAAGATCTGAACTTTGGCTTAAACTCCCCAAAGTGCTAAAAGTGGAAAAGTCATGTCCTCAGCACTACCCGCTTCAAACCACTCCTGTCGCACTTACTTGCTGAAGTCATTACAGACACTTTCTCCATCACAGGCTTGTACTAATAAACACAATCAGTTCTAAACCTTTGAGCCATACAAAGTAGTAAGATCCAAAGAGTGCTTTAAAAGCAAATACCTACAACTACTGAATAAAATTATTCACTTCAATTACCAATTGCTATTTTACTTCCCACACATTTCTACAGGGTATAATGGAAATATTCCTGTAATCCTTTGAGCATCTTTAATACAGGCACTAAAAATATTACCTGCAGTTTTGGTAGAGGTGTTTGGCTTCCATCAAACCCTTTTAATTACAATCACAAAGCTAGTTTGAATGCAGGAATCTGTATAAAACTGACAGATTTCTCCCTGATGAATTAAAAATTCCTTTGAAAAGTCCCGAGTAGATTTTAAGTCATATTCCCTTATGCTGATCAGCACGAGTACTGTGTTGCAAAAGTACTCTTGATCAAAACTGCCTGCATATAATCTAAGTATTGGCAAGTAATAGTCTAAAAAATGGCATTGTTTTCTACCAAATATCGGCCAGACAATGGAAAAATAGTTAAATTAGAAGTCTACAACACAGATGCTCCTGAAAGAACAAGCAAAAATAATCACTCTTTGCAGCACTAGCTAAGTATGCAGCCATTGCACGGAAGGGGTAAATGTTGACACTGTGCATCCTGCAGACTTACAGGCAGAAGCCACCATCCAGTCTCTTGCTCATGTTGGGCAGTCATGCCCAAGCTGAAGAGAATCTGTCTCCAGAAACAAACTTGCTATTTATTGCCTGGAAGCAGGCATTTTAATGGCTGAGAGTGAAGGACAGGTTACTTGTACATGATAATACTTGATTATAGACTGAATGCATTTGGACATCAAATATATGGTGGACTTCACCACATGCAAAAGTATTATAAAACATAAATTAAAAAAAAATAAAATAGAGGAACAACAGTGTTTTACAGGCTATTTGCATATGTATCTTATTTTTCTTACAACCTTAGCAGCATCTAACTACTTTGCTTTTTTTACTGTAAAAGATGCATTCCCTAAGACACAGAGAAGAGGTTCATGAAAGGCACAAACTGCAAAAGCAAGAAATACCAGAAAATGTATTTTCCCACACCATATACAATGCATATTATCAGCCCTAATTTGCTACCAGGAGCATGATAGCATTTTCACCACACCCCTAAAATCCAAGTGCCAAAAAAAGCGGAGTATATTTCCCAGGATACTTGTAACAACTAAAGGACAGCAGAACTGTTTCCTTCACTATAAAAAAAAAAAAATTTGCTTTACAATTCTTATTTAATTTTTTTTTTTTTAATCAGAAGAAAGAATGCTTACTGCTGTCCTTATTCCATATTCTCCTGACTGATACGAAAGGAACTAGGGTTGATGGCCACAATCTTTTGTGTGGTACTGCTTGACAATAAATACAAATTATATGAGAACTTAACAAAAGAAGACAGAATCAAGAGTTAAAGCGCAGAACCCTGATGATGTAGTGGCTGAAAGGATGACTCTAGGGATGTGGGTGGAGGCATGGAGAGTTGACTAAACTTTACATGTGTGTAAATGGAAAATGACAGGGAGGGTTTGGGGTAAGGGAGAAAAATGGCTGAAGAAACACTGGGCAACAAGAAGATAGGTTTTACTCCAGACCTTCACATTGTACAGCTAATATCTTAGTCAAGGACAGGAAGACTATTGCATTTGTGGGAAAACAAGACAGTTTACACAGGGCTTTGTCTGTGCAAAGATGGTCCCGAGAAGAAAGTGGCACAAGCTGTCTTCTTGCACAGGAACGGATACCTGAATACTGAGACACCCTAGACACCAAGGGAAACCTGGAGGGTGGGACTACAGATGCCTGGTTGCTGGCTGGGATAACAGAGTGAGTGCTACCTTCTGTTGTATGATTATCTCCTCTTATTGCTGACACCATCACCTGCCAGCTCTCTCTAAATCCCCTTTTCTTACCTGTATAAATTGTCATACTCTGGCTAAAAATGCTGGATCATTTTTCCTTTTTTTTTTCACATCCTCTGTAGAGTCAGTCTACTACCTCAGTAAAATAAACATAGCAATATGGGGTTGGTTGAAAAACCTAGCAATTTAGATATTTAAGAAAAGCTCTCAAAAGCACAATGACTGTATGACACTGGACCATTAGCAAGAGCAACATCTGGTTACTTGGACAGATATTTTAAAGTTGTGAGTTGAAATCTTACTCTCCAGGACTTGTTCTGTTGGATTCGCTGAGTTGCTGGGTCACATGAAGGAAAAGCACTTCCTAAAGTGGAAGTAATAGGAATTTGAGCCATCCTCATCCCATCACAGAAAGCAAGTTATTTATGAGTACTCTAAATGTACCTTGTAAACTGAACTTCCTCCGACGATCCAAACCATATCGACTTTACTTTTTAATTCTGGTGAATCCAAAAGGGCTAAAGCATCATCCAGACTTTTGGAAAGATAATGTGCTCCTTTTGGGGTTTCCCTAGAAAAAGCAAAGTTTTATTACTAAATAATTAAAGGATCATTCATCATGATAATCAATACAATCTAGCCACATAATGTGTTTCGCTGAATTCACAAAGAACTATATGTTTCACATTAGTTAATTATTTTGAAATGCTTACTATTGCTTAACTATGTTAGAATGCGCATCTGACTGCAGGATTGTTTAATAAATCACAGTTTAATCATAACCATGACTTAAGAGGCATTATAAATTACAGATCTGAAATTCTGTATCATGTTTTTAAAAAAGCATAACTGAGAAATATAGATATCTATAAAATTAAATAGTTTTTTACTTGAATTCTAGAACACTAATATTTCATTCAATAAAACCAGTCAAAAAGCCCCTATAGCCCACTCCCCCACATATTCAGCCCAAACCCCAGCAACATCCTCCAAATCAATAAACCATTATAAGTGGACATTTTTGTTTAAGAATATTTGGATGGCCATGGGTGATGCATTCAAGAGGAGAGCTCTGAAAATTGACAGTTCTTCTTCCTTAAATGCTAATAAAAATAAACTTCAAAAGAGGGATTAAGAGCTACCAATCTAACCAAGAACTAGAGAAATACAGTTAAATACATGAGTCAGAAAGACTACCGACAATTGTCAGATGGTTTGTGTGTAGAGCTAGGACTAGTATTTATTATGCAAACTAATGACAATTATCTTGTGAATTAATTAAAACATAAAATAATAATTAAAGAATTAAAGGTAAAGTAGTAATATCACTCAGAACCAATAGCAGAGATGCTTCCTAACCAGATATCAAAAATGTTACATTTAGAATTGCTTTATGATGTATCGCTACACATATTTTTAGGTGCAGACCTAAAACTTTTTATTTCTTTTACAGGCCTATTATTCATCATACATACTTGAGCTCCCTGCTGAGCACTATATTAATTCTGCCTTTTAAAGGACGATTCTTCTCAGGAATGGAGAACCAGGTTTTTTTACCCATTATCAGTGCATTCTGTTTACCTGAGTAAGAGAGAAAACACTTATTTAAAGAGTATTTTTGCTCTGTCCCAAATTTGTTTTGGTTATTCAGTGACACTATTGGACTTCCCCTCGCCCTTCCAAACTCCATTTTGGCAGCTAACAAAAGTAGAAGCTTAGGCCCCAAATCTCAAATTAGTCACACCTGTAGAAGAACACGTTTGTGGCCTCAAAGCCTTGTCAAGCAGTTGACACCAAAGTAGTCTCATGCACACCTATAAACCTACAATTGAGAGAAAATCAAAAAAGGCATGTCACTGCCCATTACATGCATTGCACAGACATCAGCTCTGCTACAGTTACAGGGCCAGATTAATCTCCGTGTGTGAGACCAACTCACACCCTCAGAAGAGTTCTCTTAGTGTGAAAAAACATCATTGTTCTCTTTATAAATCCGAGCAGCATACAGTAATCGACTTTGTGTTTGCATGTTCCATCACTCCAGTTACACGATCAGGAATAATTGCCAGCTTTGAGAGTTATTTAAGGTGGAAAAAAAAAAAAAAAAAAGCCAGGTGAAAGGATAACTTTTAGGAGGAGAACCAGCCAAATTAAAGCCAAAGCAGAAGTGCAGCAGGTGTTCAATCATATTCTAGAATTCACCCCTAAGTATCATTTCTGACCAAAGCCAAACTTTCATAACCTGATTATTTCTTATATATACCCTGCTAAGAAGAGACTTCTCTTTATGAGCAAATAGAGTTGTCAGAGAAATAAACACACAAAGGTAGCAGGAAATTTTTTACAATGTTACATAGCAGGAGAGATTTTACAGAAAAGAAAGTAGTATTTGTTCACAGTTATCCTCCCTGCTTCTTGATCTGAGAGGCTGGATCTACTAGATCACACCAGAGAACTGATGCTCCAGTTGTTTATTAGCAGTGTCTAAAGACCCTTCTCCTGCAGGTAAGCTTCATGAGCAAGTTTCCAACAGACATACCGCAACGTCAGTTTAGGTATGTTAGCACAGACCACTGGCACCACTGCTGATGGAAATGCACATTCTGAAAAAATATATGTATTTTGTTACTCAAGACTCACAATGGGATGCCTACAGGGTCAGAACAAAGATTTGTCTAAAGCAATTTACAGCACTGGACAGTGCAGGTATGCAAGCAGACTAAAAGCAAGATCAGGTGATGCTTCTCCATGGTATTCTTCCCTCTTTCAAAAATCAGTGACTCTCTGACTTTTTTGAGCCAATGGTGATATCCCTGCTGTGACCATTTACAGCAGCATAATCCATTAAGAGGTCTGGTTATGAAGCAACTTAACTGCCTAGCATCTAAGGTCACAGCTTATCAAAAGATTGGCAGGCAGGATGGAGCAAAATTTTTCTTTTTCATTGTATTTAAAACATCTTTTTTGATTATGGGTTATTTGTGCCAGGTAAGATGCAACTTGCAGACACATAAGACGACTTACAACTGTGTTCTGTCTTTTTTGTACGTAAGGTTGCAATGTGCTGAATCAGGTCTCCAAAACATAAGTAAAATCCTTCACTTAAGACTCCTGCAGAATGAAATGAGACATTCCTTGTGGAATATGGAACAGACCTTCAAATCAGATTATGGAATAGCTCACATGTTAGGCTGCCCAGCAGTTTTAGCAAACAACTGAGTTTTGCTAGACAGTGGTTTTAACAGGAGCATAGAAAAAACTACAGGAAAGAGACTGACCATGTTGGCAAATAGAGAAGCAGCAAAAACGTGAGGAAAAACCTGTTGTCTCTCACAGCACTGATTCCACTAGAAGCAGTGAGCTAGTTGCGTGGCTCAGGGAGGTCCTATTCCTCCTTTCAGTTCCTACCATGCACCTTGTACTGGCAGCACCTGCAGACCCCCAATAGTCTAGTCTACAGGGTTAGAGAATTAAAACAGCTTAAGGAAATGTCAAACCAGCACTAAAGTCTGTATGAAAGAGGAATGGGGACAATGTGGCAAGACTTGTCTCTTCTGGCAGCGATAAATACTCAGTCAGAACAAGTTAGCTGGTTTCATCTTTTGCATTCCTATTCCTGTCTGTTTGCGCTGATTTTCACAAATTTTTTCACCCCACGGTAACTGGTTTTGTCTCACCAAATCAATAGTCTATAATATTACTCTGCTGCAAAAGTCTTGCTGGGTCTGAACATTATTGCTGCATATTACCAGTACAGTTGCATATTACAGTGCACAGATATACTGCGTAGGCTTGCAGTATTGTTGCTGTATATTACCAGTATGGTTAGGGTTTTCTGGTGTATTGGGATGGCTCAGCACTCAGAAAATCAAGCAAAATTACTGTCCACAGGGTCAGAGGGGTGGAACAAAAGGCCAAGGCTGAGCTACAGCAAATGAGTTAGATAAGCTAATACAGCCTGAAAAAAACCTCTGCTAATTAATCAGCATACAAAAACCTTTCCATTTTTAACTTGTTCAGGGTTGGAGTTTGTTTTGGGTTTGTGTGGCAGGGTTTTGGTAGCAGGGGAGGGGCTGCAGGGGTGGGTGGCTCCTGTAAGAAGCTGCTAGAAGCTTCCCTGGCTCCAAGTCGGACCCACTGCTGGCGAAGGCTAACCCTGTCAGCGACGGCGGTAGCCCTCTGGGAGAACAGGTTTAAGAAGGGGAACCTGCAGCAGGAGAGGAGAGCGGGATGTGAGAGAAACCCCTGTGCAGGCAGCAAGGTCAGTGAGGAAGGAGGGGAGGAGGTGCATCGGAGGAGGGGATGTCCCTGCAGTCCATGGTGAGGCAGCAGGCTGTCCCCCCCCAGCCCATGGAGGGGAGCGGGGCAGCAGATGCCCACCTGCAGCCTGAGGAGGACCCCATGCCGGAGCAGGGGGATGCCTGAAGGAGGCTGTGACCCCATGGGAAGCCCATGCTGGAGCAGGGTCGTGGCAGGACCTGCGGACCCGTGGAGAGAGGAGCCCATGCTGGAGCAGGTTTTCTGGCAGGACTTGTGACCCTGTGGGGGACCCACACTAGAGCAGTCTGTGCCTTAAGGACTGCAGCCCGTGGAAGGGACCCATGCTGGAGCAGTTCGTGAAGAACTGCAGCCCGTGGGAAGGACCCACGTTGGAGAAGTTTGTGGAGGACTGTCTCCCGTGGGAGGAAGCCCACACTGGAGCAGGGGATGAGTGAGGAGTCCTCCCTCTGAGGAGGAAGGAGCGGCAGAGACAACGTGTGGCGAGCTGCCCCCAAGCCCCATTCCCTGTCCCCCTGCACTGCTGGGGGGAGGAAGTAGAGAAAACCGGGAGTGGGGTTGAGCCGGGAAGGAGTGAGGTGAGGGGTGGGACGGAAGGTATTTTAAGATTTGGTTTTACTTCTCATTATCCTTATTTTGATTTGATTGGTAGTAAATTAAATTGATTTTGTTTTTTCCCCCAAGTTGAGTCTGGTTTTGCCCATGACCATAAGTGGGGAGTGATCCCTCCCTGTCCTTGTCTTGACCCACAGAGCGTTTCTTTACATTTTCTCCTCCTCACCCCACTGGAGCTGGAGGGAAGGAGTAAGCGAGTGGCTTTGTGGTGCTTTGTTGCCAGCTGGGCTTAAACCACGACAGAGTTGTAGGTAGAGACAGGTAGGTGGAGTTTTCTACCCTGTGGGGAAACTAGACTTTGAAATTCTTTTTATTTCCAAATCATCTGCAGCCCTGAAACATCAGATTCATCTCCAGTTTCTTCATCTAACAGAAGCAATCTGCAGATGACATTTACAAATGGGTAAAATACTTGTAAGGCGGGGGAGGTCAGGAAAGGGCAAGCTGTTTGCAGAAGCAGGACTTTTAAGTCAGGGAAAAGTAAAATTACCAGCCTTTTCCGTGACTGATACCACAAACTAATCTTAGCAAGTAGAGGCACACCTCTGCAACAAGTACAAGGTTACCTTCCACGTGGGATGTGCTAGTCATTCTCTGGAAGTACTTGAACTCATTCCTGGCAAGGGAAGAAAAAGAGCATTACAACGTGGTTTAGGAATAAGGTACGTTTCTCTAACTGGAAAAAAAAAACAAACCGTAACGGAAGTGCCGCCGACACCCGGGGAGGAGAGGCTGGACTGGGCCCGGGCCCGGTCCCGGTCCCCGTCCGGTGCCGCGCCTGAAGGGAGACCTTTGGCTCCGGCCCTGCTTGCATGAGAGATAACCCACGGCCGGGAGCCTGCCGACGCGCCTCCCCGAGCGCCTCGGGGCTCCCCGGCACGGCCACGGGGCCCGGCAGCCATTGCCCCGGCCGCGGCCCCGCCAACCCCCACGGCGGGCACTTTCCCGCCCTGCCGAGCGTCGCCCTCCTCAACTACAACTCCCAGCGCGCAACGCGCGCCTCCAGGCGGCCCGCCGGCGAGGCCCGCGCCGCGCTGCACGCTGGGAGCTGTAGTCCGCCCGCGCGCCGGCCGCCCCGGCGGGGAGAGGCCGGCCAGACAGAGCCGCGGTACCTCAGCGGCGGCCAGGGCAGGCTGCCGTCCTTCCCGATGCCCATGTTCTGGCACACGGCCACGATGGAGTTGAGCGAGCGCACCATGACACCCGCGGCCGCCTCCCGCCACACCGGACTTCGGAGCGAGTGAGCGCGCAGCGGCGGGGCGGGGCGACGTGCGGGGGCGGCGAGGGCGGTGACGGCGATGACGGCGACGGGGCTGCCCCGGCCGCGGGCGGGAGCTCCGCGCTCCGGCGGGCGGAGGCGCCTCCCCCGCGGTCCCGCCCCTCGCTCGCCGCCGCATCCGGCGAGGAGGGTGGTGCGGGTGCCCGCGGCCGCGGCCCGCCATCGCCATGCCGCGGGGGCGGCGGCGGCGGGAAGGCGGAGGCGGCGGGGGGCAGCAGCTGGTGCTGAGCAGGTTCTTCGGAGCGGCGGGGAGCGGCGGGGAGCAGGGTGCCGCCCGGCAGACGGTGCGCCCGGGGCGGCGGCGGTTGGGGCTCAGGGCGCCTGAAGGGCGCGGGCCGGGCCCGCGGAGGCCGCGCGGGCGCCCTCGGACCTGTCTGGTTGCCCCGTGTCAGAAAGTCACCTCAGAAGGGATGGCCGGAGCCGGCCACGGCCCGGCCCGCACGAAGGGGTGCGCTGCGGCCCTGCCCTTCCCGTTAGCAGCACTTGCTGTGGCATCCTCTGCCTTGTGTCACACAGGGTAGCGATAGCGCGTCTGTCGGGAGAGAGGCAGGAGGGTATGCCCATTTTGCAGGAACCGAGGCTTGACCCGGGTACGGCGAGCTTGGCAAAGCCGGTGCGCCGGTGTCTGTCCCGGGGGCTTCACTCCCTCGCAGTGGTGTTGGACCTGCTGGCACAGGTTCTGCCTGCTGGCATGCAGCGAGCTGAGCTCGTGGCCCAGGTCATGGAGCTCAGACAGCTCTTAGTCCGCTGCTAGGTGCCAGGACCAGAGAGCCTACGGTGATCCAGTAGCCTCTCCGTGTCGCCACTGGGAAAAAATTGCTGTCTCTTAGCAATTGGATTTCATTCCGAGTTTATGTTTTCCACTCTCCTTGTAGTTGATGTTTCTAGCTCTTTCTAGCCCTGGAAAGGTGTATGCATTTTTCACCTGTGTTTCAAGTCAACCTTTTTCGTTACCTTTGGTGCAAATGTATTTTGAAAGGCATGATTACCGCTTTCTGTCCATGCAGAAAAACTGCTTCCTAATTAGCATTATTCTGGTCGTATATAATAGTGGACTTGGAAGGCAAACTCTGCCACTCTTGTGGCGTGTGCCTATGGATACATTATGAAGAGGCTGTGGGCTCCGTTGCTGAGGGTGGAGTTCCTGCTTAGTTATAAGGAGATTGTCAATTTCCCCAGTAATACACTGAAACCACCTGAGATGCCCGAATGAAATGTGGATGCAGGCTGCTAAAAGCACGTGTTTTGTGTGTTTATCTGCAAAGTGAAATGGTGTTTATATGTTGCTGCAGTTGCAAGTTACTTCTTTGTATTTGGTCATACTTCTTGCGGTCTGTCAAACAGAATGCATCAATGATGAAACAACATGAATTGATGGATTTTCTGTTGATGAAGTGTTAAAAGTGCATGTGTCAAAAGCCACCTAAGGAGCAGTGGTGGAAAGTGCTGTATTCTATTCAAACCCAGGATGATGCTAGCTAGGTGTTTACAAATAGTTTAGGAAAATCTTTTAAGTCTGGATTAACACTTCCAGGATGGTGTGGAGAAGATACTCTCCCATCACCAGGATGTAGGCCATAGGAAGTAGTGCCTCTCAGAGGCGAATAGCCAGTGTCTGGCAAGAAGAGGGCTCTGGACTGTGGGAATGAGAATTTGCACAAGAGATCTGATTCAGACACAGGGTGGTAGTGCGTGGTATGGTGGGAAAGTCTGTTAAGTCCTGGTTCAGTTCTCTGCCACAGAAGTAGCTCTAAGCTGCCTTTTGAAGCCATGGTAGCTGCAGGTGTTTCTTTTTTAGCGCAACAGCCAACTTGTTCACAGAATGCACTATTTCTCTTCCTTTTGTAGCCTTGAATGATAGAAGAACTATTTATAAACAAAAAATGTAGATAGGTAAAATAGTTACAGATTTCATATATTGTAAATTAATTTTACATTATCTCTTTATGAAATCCTTGGGTGCATTATTGTCTTTCATAAGGATGGCAAAGAGAAAAAGTAACGACTTCTTTGTTTAATTTATGTTTCAGGCTTCTGAATTGGGTGTAAAAAGGAGAACATCAACAGAAAGCAATGAACCCTGTGAAAAGAAGACCAAGGCACGACAGATTACTCTAGAAGATGTCTGTAACCCACTGAAGACTGAGGATAAAAGTGAGTTGACTGTAAACAAACCTTCAAGCATTTGTACCCAATAAATAGTTTTTCATTGTCCAGTGTAAAAAAATTTGTTGGTGGGTACTTTAGGAAGTGTCTCTTGAGTGTAAGATCCATCTCTGAAGAGCCATTGTGAGTATACTAGCTATACTGTTAAAGCACCTTTCTGCAGCTCAGAAGCTAGGTATTTTAGCCTTGTTCCAGAATTACTCTGCCAGTCCCCTTCAGCTGACTTGGCTTTAACAGGTTGTTCAGTCAGTGAAGCCAAGAGGCCCAGGCAGAAATGCTGGAACTTACCTTTATGTGTTGGTTTAACAGTTTGTCTTTTAGTCTCAGGCTGAGGCATGACTGACACCTGACAGCTCTGTGGATTCTGGCCTGTGACTGGGATACCTAAAGGCTACCTCAAAGTAAATAGTTCTAATGCAGTGCTCTTAACTGTGAAATGATAGCCACGTAATTATATTGAAAATGCCAGTGCTCCATCTGGCTTTGAACCAAGAATTTAACAAATTAATGATGCTAGTAGAAAAACAAATCAGTGAATATAAAGTTCATTACACTTAACACTGCATTGAAAAGAATTAGCCTCTATAATTTTTTTAAAGAAGGAATTAATTATATCCAATTTTGTAGGTATGATGGTTTGAAGACACCATCAACTAGCAATATTGTCTGCTTAAAAACTGTACTGAAAGAATACCACTCATCTTCCAATATTCTTGGATAATTTTGTGGCTTTGCAGTTATCAGTCTAGAAGATAATTGTGCTTCTTTTCCCATGTATGAAGAAGCATACAAGTGAGGAGTATTGATTTTCCAGGGAAGTTAGCCAGGCTGATTACTTGCACAATTCTGTCAGGCTGGCAGAAATATTGCAGTGAGAGAGGAGAAGGAATGTAGGGGAGAGAGAGACAGAGCAAAATGATTGCATTCTCTGCTTACTGATGTCATTCTAATAAACATTCTGTTTTAGAAAATAAGTTGCTAATACTTTTTTGTTGTGTATTTTTACTGAAGAAGAACCTCAGAAGAGTGAAAAGCCCCGTATATGTTTGCAAACTCTAGACAGATTGAGAGAATTCTGCAGTGATTCAGACCAGCCACGTAACAGAGTCCGAGAGGATAGTTTTCGGGAGAAAGAATCTCCGAATTTGGAAAAATGTCCCAGTATTACTGGGAGAAGTTCACAATTGAAAAACACTCTTCCGTCTTGGGACACTAGCCCAAAGATTGCTCAGAAGGTATGTAGAGCTTTGGTTCGTGTTGTATAGATTACTTTTTATGGTTTAAAAAAGCAAGCTTTGGCACAAGATTCCTTTTGTGTTTTTGTGTTCTGTCATGAAATAGTGCAGCAGTACCCAACAGACCAGTGTTTGTGTACGGATGTTTTCCTGGAACTCTTAGCGTAGTAAGCAGAATGCCTCTTATAGCTCTTCAGTGGTATCACTGAAAAAAGCAGTAATGAGAGAGCAGAAACACTGGCCGTGTATCTTGTGATTGTGAATCATAGAATCATTTAGGTCAGAAAAGACCTTTAAGATCATAATGAACCTGTAATATTGTAATAATAAATGTTCAGTGTAGCCCTTTGCTCAGCGTTCTTTTGGTTCTATCAGTTTTGTACGGGCTGTACAATTCCTAACAGGCTTTCTTTGCAAAAACATGATTTAGAATTATTACTGAGATGTAGCTTAATCCAGTTGCTAATAAATGTAGCTACTAAAGATATCACTGTTTTTCCCATCTGTGGAAGATATGGGTAGCTCCCATGAAAAATTATCATTATGATACCTATGATACAAGTTGATAAGAGTGTAATGGTACTTTGCTTCACCTTTAATTATGGGACTAATTAACATTACTTAATTGGTTGGGGTTTGGGGTCAGCTTGCGCAGTTTGAAGTATTCGGGTCCTAAAAGGCATCTCATGGCTTGCTGTGGTGGTGTCGCATTGGGACTCAACTGCTCTTTAACAAAGCTTTACATCTGGCTTTTTGAAGGGAGGAGGTTGTATAGTTGATTTGACCTTCCCTGTGTGAAGGTCATGACCTTAAACTGGCATGTCTGGGTTGTGTGAACAGGAGATCAAAATAAGAATAGTGAAGTGAACAGTTTGTGGCAAAAGATTTCTGTTATAAGGGAATGAGATTATGTAGGTGTGGTCAGTTGGAGAGCACAGAAAACTGATTCCTTTTCTGACCCTCTTTTTCAAACCCTTGTCTGTCTGGGACTTCTTAATTTATGACCCTTTGTCCATTGTTGTGGTTTAGCCAGCAACTAAGCACCATGCAGCCACTCGCTCACTTGTTCACTAACTCCTCCCCCTGCCACCCCGTGGGATGGGGAGAATCGAAAACAAGTAAAACTCGTTGGTTGAGATAAGAACAGCTTAATAATTGAAATAAAAAGTAAAATATTATAATAATAGTTATGAAAAGGAAGATAACAAAAAGAGAGTGAAATATAACCCAAGACAGACAAGTGACGCACAATGCAATTGCTCACCACCTGCTGACCGATGTTCAGCCAGTCCCCAAGCAGTGATCTGCCCCTCCCAGCCAGTTTATATCCTGGACATGACAAAGGGTATGGAATATCCTCTCGGCCAGTTGGGGTCAGCTGTCCTGGCTGTGTCCCCTCCCAACTTCTTGTGCCCCTCCAGCCTTCTTGCTGGCTGGGCATGAGAAGCTGAAAAATCCCTGACTTAGTATAAACACTCCTTAGCAACAGCTGAAAACATCACCATTATCAACATTCTTCTCATACTGAAGCCAAAACATAACACTATACCAGCTACTAGGAAGAAAATTAACTCTATCCCAGCCAAAACCAGGACTGTCAATCTAGTTACATTGACACCAGATGCTGCCCCTGCTAGTTTAAGCTATAAATCATACTTCACAATTCATATATGTGAAACATGCACGGGGAGTATTTAGTGACTTTCTCTTCTGTAATGCTGGAGACAGCATGTGCCTGGCATAGGTTGTTGGTTAAAAACACATGTGTTACAGTAACCGCAGCAGAAGTGCATGTTTGGTGAGCAAAGGCATGTGCAACTCTCCTTCCACAAAGCTGTGGGCCTAAGATGGTTGTTTTTGCAGAATTCAGGTTTCGCTATCTTTGAACAGATGTGTTTGTTACTCTTTGTGTATCGGCTGGTGCAGTATTTCTGCCTTCCAATTCCAGAGTTGGTTTTCAATGCACTAACACTGGTGTGCTTTTTATAGCAGTATTGCCACTGCATATTCATACACTTCGATGCTTATCGCCAAACAGCACTTGGGTCGAGTCGATCACGGATTGTCTGTGAGATTATGACAGCTGTTAACTCTCCCTTCCTAGATTACAAGGAAGGTCAGCTTTAACCATGTGCAGAGAGATGCTGCAAGCAAGATCTATGCAAAGTAAAAGTAAAGAGCAATTATTTCTTACTTAATAGACTCAGAAGATGGTGAGGACTCATGGCCTACTTGACAAAGCATTACCATCATCTTTCTCTGTAAGACACCTACTGAGTCTGTGCTGGCCAAGCAGTCCGGTGGCGAAGGGCTGGCCTGCCTTCCTTGGAATGGCTCATCTTAGATGTTCATGTCTTGCCTTTTTTTAGAGTTATAACCTTTTTATGTGAGTAATTTTCTTCGAAATTCCTTGAGCTGCTAACTTACTACCATCTCAACAATTCAACTTCCATGTGTGTTTTTACTACTTTTACTTTCTGTTGTGACCTTATTTCACATGCTTTGTCACAACAATTTTCTCTGTAAAATGGGAGGAGGTAATACTGCTTGGCTGGCACAGACTTTGGATTGAAGACCTCTGAATCCTTGGGCTGAGGATTTCGCAGTAGAGACGTCTAAGCTCCTGGGGCTATCCGAGTTCTAGGCACGTGGTACAGCTATGTTTTTGCTGGGCCATGTTGTCTGCTTGTCAGATGGGTCATCCGTTGATTGCGTGCGATTCTAGGAATTTTGCAATTCACAGTTAACAATACAGCTAAGTGGGGTTTTTTTCCATTGCTTTCTGACTGCAGTCTCTGTACGTTCCTATGACCCAAAGTATATGATTTGTACTACCTCTGTTTCTTCTGAGTTACCGTTGCTTCTCAACAGTCTATTGACTTTGTTCCTTGTAATCTAGATGGGACAGTTAGAGATTGAAGTTTACCGGGTTTATTTGCAGATACAGAAATTCACAGCGCAGCCTGATCAATTGTGTTTCATGTAGTCATAGGCTTTAAAAACTTGTGGAGTGTGTTGTCTTTGTATTTTCTTTTTGTAACCAGTTTTATCAGTACTTGGTACTGTGATATAAGTGAGGAGGAACTTTGCTCTAAGTGAAGCACACCTTATCAGTGTTGTTCACAACACTTCTGAAAGACTGAATCAGTCACCCTGCTTACAGTACAGGACAAAACAAAGTATTAGAGCTGAAGTTGTTTGGCTAGCATAGGCTACATAATGTCATTGTAAATAATAAACCCCACAGAGGGTGGGCTCAAAGCCTTAACTGTTAAGGGTTTTAGAAACTGTAATATAGATTTTCTGTGTTTAAGAATAAATTATTTGGGGAGGTTTGTTGAGCTTATGTAGAAAGGGCAGACTGGAGAAGAAATACGGTTTTGGTTCTTGAGACAGTGAACTGAGACTCTTATTGAATTGTTTTGTTTCTTGATTTACTGTGGATTTTTGGACCATCATTAATCTCTCTGTGCTGCAGTTTCTCATCTGTAAATTGGAGTGGTAATTCATCCTTATTTTTATATTTGGCCAGTTTAGACTGCCCAGTCTTTGCAGCCTGCGTGTCTCTTGATCTGTGTTTTGAGAGCTCATGGTATAACAGGGATCTGATTTCAGCTGAGATGTCTGAGGACTGTTGTAAAGCAAGTCAACTAATTGATGAAAAATTTTGACTTTCATGACTTTTTAATTCCCTTTATTTCCAAATAAACTGTATTCTGTATATCCTACTTTAATAGTTTTGCTGCGATTCTTGGGGCAAGAACAGTCTTTAGCTTTATTGTCAATGTGAGTCAAGGTCTGCGGGGGCGATTGATTTACTTGATGATTCCTAACTGTACTTTTCCACCTTTTATTTACAGGAGGAGTTACGCTGTGATCTTAGTCAGTTTTCTGCATCTCTTAAGTCTTATGAAAATACTCAAAATACTTCAGATACAAATCTTAATAAGAGAACCAAAAGCATTTACACTCCACTAGAACTTCAATTCATAGAAATGAAGAAACAGTATAAAGATGCTGTTTTGTGTGTGGAATGTGGATACAAATATCGCTTCTTTGGAGAAGATGCAGAGGTAATTTTTACCAGGGTCATGGAAAGATACTTGCATTATGTTAGTGTTGTACTAGGTCTATGGCCACTTCCAGAAGAAAGGTTTTTTGGGGGCATAAATTTCGTGGGGTTCTTTAATATTTGAAATCAAGATGAAAAATTTCTGCATGCTTAAATTGAAGACTATCCATTATGCATATACTTCTTACCAAAATAGCATTTATTATTTTGTAATCATATGGCAGTGCTTGCTATCCTGCATGTTGAGACCTTAAGATGAGGTCCTAGAACAATTAATTCCGTGTTAGAGTTAAAGTTGAAAAACTTTCAGAGGTGAATTCTCTATCATGGCCCAAAACTCTACTAGGAGTATTTCAGTTTGGAAGACAGTGGAGCAAGTGGTATAAAAGTAGATGAATATAGCTGGTATAGCCTGGCTGCACAGAGCATCTTGGATGCATATTCAGATGCGGCACCTACACATGCCAGATCTGTAGGAACTGGAAGGTACTTTGCAACAAACGTAATTTTATAGTGACTGTTCATAAATGGTTCATAGTGAGTTTTTTCATGATCTGTCCCAAAATCATTGCTACCAACCTTTGATCTGTGCGATTTCCACACTCGAGACCAGTGAGAAACTTTGCTTAGTTACTGGGAATTAATTTTCCTGATCAAATTCGTACTGTGTAATTTATCTACTTGTTTGCAGGTGCACTCACAGTCCAGAAATGGAAATATACTATCCAGGTGCACAATGCAGTGTCTGACTGCAGTTCCTGCTTAAGACGACGTTCCCTAGTTAGTGAACACCTACCTTTTTGCCAAGGGCCAAAAAAGCTAATAGGAATCATACGTTACAATGTCACATTTTAACAAGTGTTGTTACGCTTTCTCTGTGAAGTATTTTGTTTCCACTGCTGTTTGATATTGATTTTTCAGTATTTTAATTGATCAGCTAGCTTAATGCCATCTTTATAACCACAATTAAAATAACTCCATTCTCTCTGCATTTTTAGTGTTGTGAAAATAATTTGACCCTTTGTTGAGCTGTGTTGTAGAATCCATGTGTGCAGTGTAGGTGGCTTACCTCATGGTGGTGAAGATCAAGGTGCAGTGTAACAATCTGACATGTGAAGTCTGTGATACTGAAGACCCTGTTTGTGACAACATGCTGGGACAGGAAGGTGGAGGGGCCCAGCTCTCTGGGCTTTTTCCTGTAACGTTTTCCTTTTGACACTGGCCTTTTTAATTGTAGTTGTGTGAATGTTGTCATAGAGATGAGCTCCTGTATTGCATTTTGAACTATTGGCTGACTCTTCTTCTTGTACTTTGCAGATTGCAGCTAAAGAACTAAACATTTATTGTCATCAGGATCATAACTTTATGACTGCCAGTATACCGAGTCACAGATTGTTTGTCCATGTGCGGCGACTTGTAGCAAAAGGATATAAGGTTATCTCTGGCTTTTATTAAATGATGTTAAGTACAGAATAGCACTGAAATAACTTGCACTTACTATACCAGAGTCTTATTTCAACTGAGAAGTGGGAAACTCATTATCACCTGTTTTTGCAATTAAAATGGCTAACTTCCCTTTCTTTCATTTTCTCTATTCTGGTGAGTGTCATGAAATTTAAGTAGATTCAGCCTTCCTCTTTTTTACAGAAAAGTATCTTCATGTTTTCTAGAACGGTTCTAGAACAATTCTTTCTCTCAGTTTTTTTATCAAGTCTTTGCATTAGATAAAGAGAAATTTATATATCCACTCTCTTATTCTTACTCACATCCTTGTTTTTCTTATCGCAGCCTGTATTTTTTTTTCTCTTTTCCTTCCTTTGTTGATCCCTGTAATTCTGTGGCTTTCTGTTAATACTTGTGTTTTTTTCTGCTTATGAGAAAAGGACTTGTTGAATTCAGATTGATTGCAGCAATGATTCTCTGGCAAGCGGTGAACTCTAGCTAAATTGTTTCAAAACAGAACAAGAAGCACAGGGACAGAAGTTGAGAGGGCAGTTAGAAGTGGGTAGAGCGTAAGGAAAAGCAGTGCCTTACAGTCTCATTAGTAGGATTGATGCTAGCCTCTGCCCTTCCTGCTCAGCTTTAATGATGTACTTGCAGTTTGCACATCTTAAAAGATCACCAAATTTGTAAAATAAAAACCTCCCAATATTTATTATCAAAGAGCTAACTTTGTTTCTTGTCTGTCTGCCTGTAGGTTGGAGTAATAAAACAAATGGAAACTGCAGCACTGAAGGCTGCTGGAGAAAATAAAAGCTCTCTCTTCAGCCGGAAACTGACTGCTCTCTACACAAAGTCTACGCTTATTGGAGAAGATATCCTTTTCAAATAAATTTGGTTTCAGACTCTAATCTTTGGTGTATTAGAGGCCGTAATTCTAGTATTATCACCTAGATGGAACATCAGTAGCTAGTGACTGACGTAAGAGTGGCAGCAGGAAGTAAAGTTCCTTTAATTTTATGTTGTGGTAAAACATCGTGCTGGCTTTATAAAGAATTTAATCTCTTCAGGGCTTTAGGTTTGTTGTGAAGCAGCAGAGCTTGTGTTTACTGTAGTTGCTTTCTGAAGTGAAGAGAGTGGACTTCCCAAGTCTACAGTGTTCTGCAGGTCTTATCTTCAGCTGGGTGTTTCACCACATTGAGAATGCATAGCATTAGTGATTCAGGAGGGTGTGAATGCAGAAGGATTGACTGTTTGGTGTCAACAGTTTGCTTTAAGTGACAAGAAGGTGATAAAATCAATGGATTGTTAAAAATCTAGCTGGGTAATTAAATCATTGTAACAAAGAAAATGCAAAAATGAGATAGAAACGGCTCTTAACCAGTGAAGTTATTTTCTTAATTTTTTGCCTTCCAGTTTTTCTTTTCCTATCTCCTGCCTTACCTACCTCCTGTTTTTTTCTTTAATTCCTCAAACTAGTACTTAAGGAGTAAATCAGGGAAGCAGATAACACAGTCCTTAGGTTTTGTTGGAAAACTTGTAGTGTACTTTCAGACTCTTGTAGTGGTTGGCAAACTCGATGAAAGCAGGCTCAGCAGTATGACCCAACCTGGTGGATAAATAAGGAGCAAGTTTTCAATGCAGCTAACCTAATACTCCTGCTAAGATGTAGACTTCTGTTCAACTCGGGGTATTGCCTGTTTTTCAGTTGCTGCATATCTAGTGCATTTAGTTTTTTCTGTTAGGTGAATGTGGTTTGTGGATATGAAGCCAAAATGACAAGGTGAAGCAGCCCACGTGCACAATCAGCTGCTGGTTTAACTTTTGACATAGCTGCTCTTGCTTGAACAGGGAGACCTGCAGACATAGTCAAAGATGGCCTTTGCATGAGCTGATGAAATCTGTGCATCGTGTAACTGCCTGTCCTGTGAAGATGACCGCTGACAGTCCTCATGCTGACAGTCATCTGAAGTTCACTAAAATCATAGTAGGAGTCAAACTAATAAATGTCAAATAAACCTTTAGTCTAGAAGGCCCAGCACCACATCTAGTTGAGAAGTACTTAGATCTAGAAGGACCTATGAATAATCCACGAAATCTGTGTACTATTTTATTTTTTTTAAGCATTTGTTACATGTGAACCCTTTGCTGAAGCTAGATGATTCTGTAGATGTTGAAGAGGTAACAACAGATGTCCCTGATAACTACCTCCTCTGTATCTGTGAAAATGGAGAAAACTTAAAAGACAGGAAGAAAGGTGACACTGTTATAGGCATTATGGTAAGTTAGTTTCACAGGGGAATCAGTATTTTAGGGTTTGGGCGGGGGGGGCCGTTGGTGGTTGTTCTGTTGGATTTTTTGAGAGGTGGGTGGTTATCTTCTTAAAATCATGATTGTTCTTTTAGATTTTGGGGGGTTTTGGTGTTTGGTTTTGGGTTTTGTTTGTTGTTTGGTTTTTGGTTTGGGTTTTTTTTTTTTTTGTAACAAGGTGCAGTTCAGGTAAGATATCATCTGTGTGTAAATTGTGATGGCTTTATATTTGAAAGGTCTGGAGTTGATAGTTGAATATTCCTGATACTGTTTTTGCTGCTGTATCAATTGAAAGCATAGCTGTGTTTTAACCAAATACAGGGAAATTGTTAGTTCAGATGCTTCGCTAACTTTAAACATTTTTAGGGTCAGTATTTTAAAGCTTGCGAGCACTTTTTTCCCCTACAAAATACTGTTCGTCAGAGGAAGAGATGCTTTTTTACTGTTTACACTTCAGATCTGTATTCTCTTTTATGGCGAATATTAGAACCAGGATTGTTTACCTGGCAAAACACATGATAACTGAAGCTCAGTCTGCTGGCAATTCATTAATTTAAAAGCATCTTGATTTTGCTTGTATTTGAATGTCATACTGCAGCTGGGAGAGAACAACAAAAGCATGTGCTAGGATGACAGTTAGTTTTCCAGGCTGAATTGCATGTACCTTCCATAGACTTCCAATTATATAGATTTGCCTAGTAATAAAAGTTGAACAGTGATGGACTGATGATAACGAGCACACTTACATTTTTAAGGTATTGTTATCATTTACCAAGACAAAATTGTGGTAGTATTTTGAAGTTATTACCGTATCATAGATTTGAAAAACACAATTATATTTGTTGATCTGCCACTTTAACTAAGCATGTGGGTGCTATATAATTTTGTGCTATACACCATAAATTATCTTTCTGGCTTAACAATTTGAGTCATGGAAACACTCTCTGAAAATTTAAATATTCAATGCATATATGGGTTTTTTTTTTTATTTGACAGGCAATCCAACCAACTACCGGAGAAGTAATTTTTGACAGTTTTCGGGACTGTGCATCTCGCTTAGAATTAGAGAGTCGGGTTTTGCGCCTGCAGCCAGTTGAAATAATACTTCCATCTAGCTTGTCAGATCAATCTGAAAAGCTCATCAACAGTATAACCTCCATGAGGTATGTTCTATGGGGATTTTGTTGTTTGGGATTTTTGTCTTTTTTTTTTTTTTTTTTTCAATTACAGCATAGCTATTGATAGAGTTTAAATCCAGAAGCAAGCATGGATGTGTAGTTCTGTAAAAGCCCATTTCACAGTGACTGTAGTTTGCTGCTGCGTTGAAAATTCCCCCAGATCCCACTGAGTTCTGGGCACTCATTCTTAAATTGTATTTAGACTGAAATTCATGGCTTCTGTCTCAGGCCTATGCAAGATTTGCGTGCCTGAACATTTGTTGTTTTCATTTAGATTCTACACTCCCAATCATGTTATCTGTTGGATTTATTTCAGAGCTCATGCACTTACCTTTGGGATCTGAAAGTGGTGTTATGTGGCTCTTATTCTTGTGTGTCATAGTTGTAAGATCTCTAAAAGGCGTGAAACTTTTTCTGTTAATGTAGATAGGTGTAGAAAAGCTTTGCAACTGGTATTTCAGTCTGTCCTATTACACAATCTTGAACTTGGATACAGACTTGGAAGTATGGTGACTGGTCATCTGTTTATTTTATAGTTTGAGTTCTCTTTGTGCATTTCAAGAGTAAATTTGTTAGATATTTCCTATATCAGTTTTACTGTGGAATAATTATATAGGATGTAATTTGTAGGATGATAGATAAACGTGCGGTGAACTTGCGAAATCTCACAGATGCAATTTTTGAGAGAAAATACCAGGTTTTCACTTTTTTTTTTTTTTTAAAACCATGCAGCTCTGGGCTGTAAAGAACTAGCTTAGAGCTTGGCATTTCTGTTTTGGATTAACTAGTCAGAAAGGATAATATTTTTCTTTTATGTGTTAACAAAACTGGAGCTAAAGAAAGCCAAAGAAAAATGAATGTATTACATAGGCAGTTTTGTACTGGGGGGGAAGATACAAATATCGTCACCCTCCCATATTGTAAAGATAGACAAATGCATCACAGTCACATGGGTGGTAGCCTCTTGACAGTCAACCCTGTACCTTGACTACCTCACTTAAACTCTGCCCAAGTCATCATCTTGTAGCTTCCTCTAATGCTCCAGACAGCTGAGCTGCTTAATCTGTCTGCTCCACAGGAATTCCTTTCCCCACCTGCCAGTGTAATCCTTCTTTGTCCCCTTTTATTAAAACAAACAACAACAACAACAAAATTGACATGAAGTGGTGGGTAGGCAGTCTTCTCATCAGGAAAATCTGATTTTGTGGCCCATTATAGGAATTGCACAGATGTTGCTGTACTCAGCTATCAAGCTTTCAAGGGCATGTGTATATGAGAGGCAAGACTGAGAGGAGAGAGGCAAGACTGAGAGGAGAGACTGAAAATGTCTGATTTGGTGTTAGGCATCTTAAAAAAATACAGCTTGTGAAAGTGGTGTATTCATCATCATTTAGTGCTCGTGATGCTTGTAGTGAAATGAGCTCTTGTCATACCAGGCTCTTCTGTTCCCTCAGCTCATGTGTGGACTGCAAAGTCATAAGGAGTTGAAAAGGTCAACTCTAATTAGATGTGCTAAGCAAGCAATATAAGTGTATTTCCTTGCAATGAAATGGCTCGTTATGACTTGGGCAAATAAAATGCCAGATTAGGAAGTAACAAACCTTTTCCAGTTGTCAACAGATGTACATTTTTGCCTTGCTAATCCTTTTACTTTGATAACTTTCTCTTTTGCAAATCAATTCTATAGGAGTATGCCCAAAATATTTCTAAATATACCATGATGAAGATTAACAATTTTTATTTTTGTTTGTTTGGTTTGGGGTTTTTTTGCTGGTGTTGTACACTGACAGTTTTGTGGAAGCCAGATGAAGGTAAAATGATGTAATAAACCAACAAAGCAAGTGCATTTTTCAGAAACAAGTATTTCAGTTGTGTGTTAAGGCAATTCTGATGCAGGCTTGAGTGAGTGATTGTATTTTTTTCTTTTTTCTTTTTTTTGGTTGTGCACAGCTGAGAATGTTAGTAAGTAACTTCTCATTTCTATTAAGAACAAAAAATAACACCCATTAGCTGATTTTGTGAACAGATATTAGTTTGTAGGTTTTTTTCCCCTTTCTGGTAATTTACTAGGCAGGTCTCCAGCCTAAATGTCCTTAATTACATGGGAGTGGTAAAAATAAAACACATTACTTAAGTATGCTTCAGTAGCCTTATTTCAAAACCAATTCTTCATGGATTTTCTTGTATCAAAGATTTAACCACTAGAGGGCCCTGAAGTATTTAATATTGATTTAAGTGGTTGCAATATGCTGCTTTCTTGTGCTTTTAACTAGGCTCCAGTTTTTATATAATTGTATAATTTTATACAGGCAGTAATTTTATTTTAATGCATATTCAGTGGTCTAAAGTATTCAACTTTTGTGTTTGTCCATTACCTGGTAATTTCATTCTTTGCTCTTTTCTAATAACTCCTGGTGAGAATAATCCGTTAGCTGGGAAAGGTTTCATTTCTATACTTTTTTTTGAAGGCTTTTCTGACTAAAACCATGGGAACTAGATCTTGTGTTTCAAGAAGGGTCCTCACCTCTTTGTGTATTTGTAATGCAGCAGAAACCCACTGAATGTATAAAAACAGGGAGAGAAAAATAGTCCCAGGAGGTGTACAGCTTGGAGTGGTTAAGAGCAAGGAGAGAAGGGTCTTTCTGCTCAGTGCATGACCATGTCACCTAAGAATTGCACCAGGGGTTGTCTGAGTAACTTGGAGGATGATTGGGTTTTGGATGTTGCATATTAGAACATTACACTGAGCGACCAAGGTGATGTAGCCTAGGTCTCCTCCAGCACAAAAAGTGTGCTGATGGTTATTAAAAAAAAATGTAAAATATTTAGTCCAGATAAACCACTGCAGCTATATGAAAGCAGTCATAATCTGGTTCAATGCCTGGTTATATTGACAGAGTTGAAAGTATATGTGTGCTTTCCTTCAATTTCTATCTCTTTTTATTTTGTTGTTTATTAAATATCCAAAGACCAAATGTGAATAACATAAACTGATGTACATGGTCTCTATGGCTTTTTTCTACAAAAATAAAACATACATAATGGATGTATTTCCTCCTTATGGAATGCTGTGCTTTGCTCTTCCTGTTCTCGTTGCCACCACAGCTATGTCCAGGCTCAGCTAGCTCATTCATACTATTTACTGGTGTTTATATTTTGGTAATGTGTACATTTTCACAGCCAAATTTACATCAAAGGAACACCCATCACAGAACGAAAAAACAGCTGAGTGGCAGAGTGCTGCTGTTCTAAATTTGTTTTTATCAGAAACAAGAGACATATAAGTCACCAGAAAGGTTTTAGTGTTTTAATCTGGTTGACAATCAGCAAGAGCTACTACTTAAGCCTAAGGAGTACTTCATTATGGTAGAAATTATTTATGTGGATTAATGTAAAATAGTTGTAAAGAGTTTTGAGTCAGAAAGTGCAAATAAAATACACAATAGAAAATGGCTTCATCACTTTTTAAGTTTTATGGAGTATTGTGGTAATGAAAAGTTTGCTTATCTTGCAGATCAGTGGAGAAAATAGTTTCACAGTTTTATATGTGGCTGTAAACAGGGTCTTGCAATAGCAAGAATGAAGCAAATTTTACAGTAAGTTAATAAATGACTGGAGCAGCAGCAAAGCTGTTTTAAGAACTAAGAGCAGCAGTTTGAGCTGTGCCCAAGAAAGCAGTTTGCAGTGTAAGTGGAAGATCTGGTCTTGGTTATGAAATTCTCCATGTCTAAGTTAGGCGTGGACATTAATGTAATGAGCAGTAAGCAAAGCTAAATGCTATTGTAGTAAGATGACTTAGCTGTTTGTATGATTTGTTTATACAATAGAGTTTTAATTCAGTTAGTACAAAGCCAGTTTAGTTAAATTGCATACTTGGGGGTGGGAATCCTAGCCTTAATCAACAGGTGTTTACCACTGATTTAAGTAAAGTTAGACTCATCCATCTTTTTGTAAAGATTTTGCTTAACCATTTGGATTAAACTCTGGTGTTTGCCAACCTGAGTAAGCTTTAAAAAATAGTTTAACTTGTGTAGATTTGTGTTACAAGTTACAAACTTTCCCCTTTAGTAATTTAAAACTCATGGAAGCAAATGTATTGAAATGTGTGGCATGGTTTCATGTTTGTTCGCTTCTAGCATGTTGCTGTTTCAGGTGGTAAATTAAACGCTCCTATTGCTAGTGTTACGACAGACATTGTCCATAAAAATTAATAACTGGAAGGTACTATTTAAGGACAGATTTGATGACTAGAAAGTACTATTCAAGGACACTGAACTGGAGGTCAGTTTTGGTGGAGAGCATTCTTTCAAAAGCAAAGTGTAAGTTAAAAGTAGGTTACAGAAACTGGTTCAGAACAAACTGTTCTGGTGGGTACTGTTCTGTTCCTGAACCGTTAGTAACATCTGTTTGCAAGTGCTGGCCTGGCTGGAGGAAAATCTTTTAACAATTTTAGTTTCTTCCTTTCTAGAAAACCAAGAAAACATTCTTGCCTTCAAAAAATATATATGTTTTTACAGAAGAACACTTTGTTTTGTACTCGATGCTCTTCATAGTCAAGGGTCAGTACCCATCCTTAACATATTGGCTGCTTTAAAAGTTGGCCTGTACTGGTCTTCCTGAAATTGTTTTTGATGCTCCTTTCTCTTTTGGGTATTCTTGCTCTTATGTGTCCCTTTTTTGTTTCATTGAAAGATCCAGTGCATCTTAAGAGTGCCCCAGTACTGCTCTTTATATTTTTTCCATTTGCTCTTTTTAATGTAATGTTTTATTCTGTAGCGTTCTTTGACACCATGTAAAAAATACACTGATCACAAGTACTTCACTTTCAATCCAAAACATCATTTCACCCAAGTCTGCACTGTTTTGGTTTTTTCACGTCTTGTTTGATGTCTGGCCAACAGTCTAAAATCAGGATGATATGATATCTAACCTCTTGTCTATGCCCACAGATTTTTCACTTTATTCTGTTTGCAGAGCATAATGTCTTACTCCTGTTAGCTTGTGCCTGTAATCTAGGAGGCAGTTTTGACACAACCTCTGTCATGCACTCCTTTGTTTAGGCTGCAGGTAGGTGTGCTACTTGTTCCCCTGTAATATGTCTAAGATTTTTTTCCTTCTGATTATGGCATTCAGGTTTCTGTTTTCACTTGAGTACTGCAATATTGTCTTTGGCTTGGAGTTTGGTCCCTGGAGTTCCCTTCTCTTTCAAATCCATTGAGAACTAAAATCATCCTCCCTGCTCACTGGTATGATCGAATTACTCCTGGGCCAAATCCCTCAAGTAGCTGATCCTCCATCATTACATGCAAGGCAGGCCTTTTTTCTTTGTGTTTAAGGACCTCTATAAATAACATTTCAAGCTCTTTCTGCTTATACTAAGTCAATGCAGTGCTGACACCCCCTGTGTTTTAGTAGGGACATCTGCCTTTAACTTCATATCAGTTGTGGTCTCACAGGTACCTTTTTTGCTCCACATTACTCCACAGGTGTGTTACTCTCTAGATTCAGCCCTGTTGTGATCTCTTACCAGCCCAAAGCATTAGCTGGTGGTGATTTGACTGCTGGTTGGTGGTTTCTTGTTATCCTGCCCCCAGATTGTAGTTCATCAGAAATCAAGAATAAGAGATGTCTTTTGGCTTTTTTGTTTCACTGTGTGTGGTGCCATAGTAGAACACAGCAGTGATTTGGGTTCCTTAAAATGGGAAGTACAACTGTCTTTATAAGTTAACTTCTAAAGGGTATAGGAGTGAGCTATAGCCAATTTATTACATGCATTGGCCAATAGTGCTATTCATTGCTTATTGCTGTAATGGATAGAGTTATGGATTTACGTCATCAGTCAAGGAGCAGAAACTCAGCTGGAATGAACTCAGTGAAGTCTTGTAAATGAATATAAAATGCTTTCAATTTTGTGGATCTTTATATGTGGCTGATGGTTGCTCAGATCAGAGGACGCTTTCATATAGTTAATGTTGAGGATTTTTTTCAAAATGGGGAGCAGTTACATGCATGTATTTATATAGCTCAGCTCATGTTTGTAGGTAAGCAAGAACGGGAAGGCTTGCAGTGGCAAAAACAAGACACCAAATGGTTACAGCGAGAGTAAACAGCATTGCAGATGAAATTGCTGAACGGAAGAGTGAAGGGGTTGGTAATCAAAAACAAGTGGTTTCATGGTTTATATAGCTTGTAATATTCCCATGGATTTTTAAGTGAAAGGCAAGCTGTGACAAACATCTCGAGAATGCTTTGTATAAATGGAAGCTACAAGCAGTTGAATTTGCAGCAGAAAAAAAGCAAGTAAAGTACAAAAACAGTGTTTGAGCTATTTTCTGTAAATACAAAAACCAAATGGATCACTGAACAGATGTTTACTGACTAAAGAGGCTTTTTGCACTGCTAATAATCTAATCCATGGCCTGGACAACTCAGCTGTGTGGAGATCTGCTTGAAGAATATTGGTCATGTCGTAGCTCGCTTGTTTTCAGTAGACGGGGAAAAAAAGAACCCCACAACAGTATTATCAAATCATGTAATGACCTGAAAGAATTGTTGGACAGGATTTTTTGTGATTTAGTCTTGTTGCACTCATGCAACATGCTGTTCTCAATATTGTAGGTCATTATTGTCTTTATGGCATTGCAGGTGAGGGAAGCATGGGGCTTAAATCTCTTTTGACAAATTGAGTATGTGTAAAGTCTACTCCTTTATGATTGGCTAACTTACTGCCCTTCACAGTTTGGGATACAACACAGGCATATGGCATCTTTTAGATGAAATTGCTGTTCCATTATGCACGCAGAGTTCTCACTAGAAAAACATGGGAAGGCAGTTGCAAAGCACTGTGTCTAAATGCTGTGCAGAACACTTTTATTAACCTGGATGACATATTAGATAAAAAATGTTAACATTGCTTTTTACAGTAACAGCTGGCCTTTACAGGCCTTGCCCAGCCCGTGTTTTTGTAAATTGCTCCAGGCAAAAGCAAAGATGTGTGCCCTGATAAGCTTTCCCAGCAGTTCCTACCTGGTTCGAAGGTACATTCTTTTTCATATGATTGCAAGCAGCGTGAAAAACATGCTGTGTTCAGGAGCTGTATTTGTGTCATTTTTGCACTGATTAGTGATATTCATGGGTTTGGGTCGGTTTTTTTCCCCCTGGTATTTGAGCCAGGAATTATTAAATGAGGAATGATTAAACTGATCTTGAAGCTTGTGCAATTTCTTACTGTCAAAAAAATAACTTTTTAATCAGAAAAAAACCAGCTTATTGAAAGAAGCTGGAAAATTAAAACTTTAAAGCATTTGTGTTCATGTTTTGGAGCTTACTTCATTTATTATTATAGGATAGATCAGAAACTGCAGGAGGTGACATGTAAGTAATTGTACTTTTTGTTGTCCTGTCTGGTCATTATGATGTTACTTGCTTATTTCCCTCAGTATATATTTATATACTGTTGAGTTTTCACAGCAGCTGTCAAAGTTTCTCAGCCAGGGAAGGGTGCTGAAGCTCACAATTACAAACCCAGATGGGAGCCTGGAGCTCTACACCTCTGTCTTCCAGGAGGTGGCACCACCATGCTGGGGTGCTGCTTGTCCTTGTCCTAGGGAGGGAGGGGATGAAAGCAACCAGTTTTCCCTAGATCTGCAACAAAAATAATTGTGGTGCATTAGGTGACTTGGTAGACAATGGTAATAAATTCCCAAGTTCAGTAATCCTAATTTGAAGCAACAATTCTCATTTACATTTGAATTTTTTTAACTTGAGATAGAGGTCATCGTTCTGATAAAAAAATTTCAAATAACCCAAATACCCAATGGTGTTGTTATTCTGATGTGATACATATTAGTAATTTAATTTCCAGTTTTCAAATAATGCAATTATCATTCAAAGAAGTGAACATTTACTAATGGACGTTTGCTTTGCTGATAAGCCAGTATAGATGTTACACGTATTCAAGATTTTCATGATAGAGCAGGTGGTTATATCTGACAGGGTTGTGTAAATTGGAGGGTTGTACAATTGTTGCAACTACATACTCTACTGAGGTGAGACGAAAGAATGCAGGCACACGTGCACACGCTTAAAACTGGAAGTTGTCTCAACTGTATTAGTACAGATATAAATGACTTGCAAAACTGTTGAATGTCCCAGTAACTGTAACTATACAGATATTAGGGAGTGCTCACGTCTTTATGGTAAACCATCTGCTTGTTTATGTGCTTTGAGCTGACCAGAAGAAAAGGTAAGTGGCTTTTCTTCTTAAAAATAGCCAAACCCCAAACATAACTGGTAACTTTGTTTGGACTGAAAGTGAGTTTTGAATGAAAGTAAAAGCCTTTTTTGAGGGATCCAGTTACATTAGTACTTTGCTGTTGTGACTCCATACTCTAGACTCTTGTGCACTTTGGCTGGTCCATGGTAACTTAAGTGTGCATGTTCTGTGTTTTAAATGTGAAGGTAACTTGTCTATTTTCATCGAGAGGTAATCTAACTGGAGCTTTGTAAGGGTAAATGCATGTATACAGTTTGATCTATTGCGGAGGAGCTAACATACTGTGAAGCAGCATATGTATGTCTGATGCCAACTTGCTCTTACAGCCAGCACATCAGTTGCATGTTTTCCTTTGTTCCAGGTATCAGTGAAAATGTTGCAGTAACCTGCAGCTAAAGTGCACATATTCAAATGGAGAATAAGCTCTTAAAGCTGGCATGCAAATTTTAAAATTTTTTAACAGCCTGTGAATGTTTCTTGGCGTATTTGTTAAAGTCCTAGCTTTTTTTTTTTTTTAATAATTACTTCTTTTCTGTAATTTTCTCTAATTTATTGTTCTTTGAAGTTGACTTGAGACGTAAATCTTTCCTGTGAAACAGTGGCATCGTGGATACCTGGGACGTGTTAATTTCTCAGAGATTACTTCTTCCTACATTTCCTGCCCTCATTGTTAGTGCTAGGAGTTAGAAATTCAGCAATTTTAATCAAAACAATGTAGTGATGTGAGATGAGTATGGTAGGGAGAAAGACTGAAACTGTCTGTGTTTTTGGCATGCAGATAGCAGTGATACTAGAGTGAGGAGAAGAATAATGCTCTTGTAATGGTGGTTCTCAACCCCTCCTCAGTTAGAGATGAGAGAAAGGCCATGAATATATTTATTTTTTATAAAAACAGAATATATTCGTTTTCTTAATTTTGAAGAAAATGAAACTGAAATGGTTTTTTATGTGCCATCAATCTACTGAACTGCAAAAGGGAACAAGCTTTATCTTTCAGGCTATCTTTAACAGTTTAATTTTGTGCTTGACTGGCTTACAACATTTGTCTCTTTTAACAGATGTTCTTTTTGATGTATGGTATAGGTAAAAGGCTGTCAGTAAATTGGAGTTGTGAAGAGTGTACTTTAAGCATGGACTCTTCCTCTGGGAATTTGGAATAGTAAAAATGATTGTTAGCAATTCGTACCTAAGTTTGCTTCTAAATTTACATGGATATTTTCTGAGTTCTTGATAAAGACTTTGAAATCATTGCTATGGTAATTAACTCTTCCAGTACAAAGCTTAGTAATACAGTATTTTTTAATGTAAAAATGTTTCATGTATGTGTATTTGCTTTCCATTTACGTGAAAGAATCTTTCTGCAGAGGCAGATGGATGTACTTAAAAACAATTTCTACCAAATATGCTTGAATCTATTCCTCTTCCTATTTTATGTTGTGGCTATCTCTTGCTTCTTGTCAGGTGGAAGATAACTGTCTGGCCCTCCATCCCTTCTGCCTATTCTTTTACAGCTATGCTACCTACTTTCTTGAGTCTTTGCCACCTCTTCATGTCTCTGCCCTTTTGTTTCCTCTATCTACGGTGCCCTTGTCCCCATCTCCAGCAAGATTTCAGGCTCTCCTTGCAACAGACTGCTTGGCACTGTTCTTTTCCTCTACATACCCCTATACAAAGTCATGGCTGGCAGAGACCTTAAGATGGAGAGAGAAGCAGCAGCTCCCCAGATAGCTTCCTAGGGAGGATGTAAGTCAGACCCTCCTACCTTTCTTCACCTTTCACATATGCTGGTGGAGTGCAGGGTTCTGAGAAGGAAGGATAGCTTTCCTGGGCAGCTTCACCAGGTTTTTTTGTACTTCACGCCATCTCACTGCATGTCTTATATTGCATACGGCTATGCATTTCCCTTTTTACTGAACACCTCTTGTTAGGGCATGAGGAAGAACCAAGAGAACTCTGAAGAGCAAGGTAGTATTCACAGACTCATAGAATGGTTTGGGTTGGAAGGGACCTTTAAAGGTCACCTAGTCCAACCCCCCCTGCCATGGGCAGGGAAATCTTCACTAGATCAGGTTGCTCAAAGCCCCGTCCAACCTGACCTTGAACACTTCCAAGGATGGGGCATCCACAAGTTCTCTGGCAACCTGTTCCTGTGTCTCACCACACTCATCATAGAAATTTCTTCCTTATAACTAGTCTAAATCTATCTGCTTTAAGTTGAAAACCATTGCACCTTGTCCTGTCACTACAGGCCCTGGTAAAAAGTCTCTCGGTCTTTCTTATAAGCCCCCTTTATATATTGAAAGGCCACAATAAGGTCTCCCTGGAGCCTTCTGTTCTCCAGGCTGAACAACCCCAACTCTCTCAGCCTTTTCTTACAGGTGAGTTGTTCCATCCCTCTGATCATTTTCGTGGCCCTTGTCTGGACCCACTCCAACAGGTCCATGTCCTTCTTATGTTGGGGGTCCCAGAGCTGAACACAGTACTGCAGGTGGGGTCTCACCAGAGTGGAGTGGAGGGGCAGAATCACCTTCCTTGACCTGCTTGTCACAATTCTTGTGAAGCAGCCCAGGATACAGTTGGCTTTCTGGGCTGTGAGTGCACAATGTCAGCTCATGCCCAGCTGTTCATCTACCGGTTACCCCAAGTCTATCCCTGCAGGGTTGCTCTCAATTCCTTCATCCCCCAGCCTGTATTGGTACGGGGGTTGCTCTGCCCCAGGTGCAGGACCTTGCACTTGGCCTTGTTGAACCTTATGACGTTCACATGGGCCCACTTCTCGAGCTTGCCCAGGTCCCTCTGGATGGCATCCCACCCCTCAGGCATGTCAGCTGCATTGCTCAGCTTGGTGTCATCTGCAAACCTGCTGAGGGTGCACTTGATTCCACTGTCTATGTCACTGATGAAGATATGAAACAGTACTGATCCCAGTATGGACCCCTGAGGGACTCCACTTGTCACTGATCTCCATCTGGACAGTAAGCTGTTGACCACTACCCTCTGGATGCGACCATCCAAGCAATTCCTCATGCACTGAATAGTCCATCCATCAAATCCATTCACAGGGCAGTGTTGCATTTGCTATACAAAAAAATAAATTCTTGATGCACCTGAGAGAAAGGGAAGTAGGAAGAGGGAAAGAATGAAAAAGGCAGCCTTTAATTTATGGGGAACGGTTGTGTAGCTGTCAAAAATTCCTTACTTACAGTATTAATTGATGTGTTAAACTGTTTTAATTATCTGAAAAGATAGTACATGGATTTGCATCTCGAAGTGGAGAAGTTAAGTCTCACCATGAAGCATTCTGTATATATTGCAAATACAGTGTACTTGTTATTCCTCATGGCCTTGACAAAAAAATACTTCATTTGCCTCTGAAATTTAATTAAAGAATATGTGCTTTGAGTTAATCTAGGTGAAAGTATACGCATGTGTAATATAGCAGTTATCTATATATGGATGAGCTGTACAGGTTTTTGTAAACTCTTTGCCCATAAAAAAAAAATCTTTGTTTCGTGAAGGATTCCTGGCTGTAAAAAGAAAAACTGCCCAGCCAATATGACTTGGCTTACAGAGAGCTTAAAAAAAAATCTTTAACTAAGGAAAACTGTAAATTCATGACTGGATTTCATTTTTTTAAACTGAATTTGAAGGAACATCCATTTTCCTAGACAAGCTTTTTAATGCACTTTTTGGTAAAGTTTAATGTTTCCATCAAAGCTCATACAGGATCTTTCTGTGTGCAGCAGCATTATCAGGACAGTGGAGAAAACTTGCATTTAAAGTGGGCCAAAGAAAATCATTAGTCAGGCAAGAAGATGCTATAGATCACTTACTCCTCTTTTGAGTAGGTATTTTAAAACCAGGTTCACCTGATGACTGTCTGTTTAGGCCAGCCTTGGAGTTTGAAGAGCAGGAATTGAATGTAGCATAGGGAGCTGTGTAGCCAATACAAGCCAAGGATGCTGCTCCTTTCTGATAGAGTTCTCACACAGGTTTGCAGAGTGAAGGCTGCAGGAAGGGGTCCTTCTCAGCTGCTAGGGAATGCATAATGCTCACTGACTTAAAGTGTACAGAGGCATCAAGATGTAGAAAATATTCTTGAAGCTAAGCTGAAAAGGACTGAAAATAGATAACATTGTAGCAAACATTTAGTTATCTATCTGCACGTGAGAAATTAAATGTGGCCCAGGTTTCAGACACGGCAAGATTCGGACTACAGCCTTTATCTGGCATGAGAATTTGCATGCTAATGCCTTTGGGTTGCCTAAGTAAAGAAATGCTTTCATAACTATCATAGTCGAATGCAGTTGTGATTAACTTGCATCAAATTATTTTTTGGAATGCATATTTTGGAATCTGTTTGCTGTTCATTACTCAAAATCATAATGTAATTTTATGAGACGTGGCAGAGTAGAAACTACCAGCTCTATCAAATAAAATCATAATCCTGAGGAGTGCAGCCAGCTGTTGGTTAAGATCCCTGGTTTTATGCTGTCTTGTCTAGCACAGGTTTCTTGATTAGATAGAATAAATACATCTCTCTTACTTGGTCCAGGCATGCTGTGCCTGAGTATGCACGTAATGTAGGAATCTGGATGTAAACTCTGTCAGAGCCCTGCATTTCATACAGTCCATTATACAGGTACTTGGTTTGAAGTGGTGAGTTTGATGGTAATACGGAAGACGGGCAGAAAAGAACTCTGTAACTTAGTGTGAGTGTAAGGCCTTTGAAATATGATGGATCATCTTGAACACAAAAGTGCTATAAAAAGCATAGGTAAGGACCATGATGAGACAAACCACCTCAGCTCTGATGTGAAAGGACTAATCATTACATTTCTAATATCACTACATATACTTCTAGAATTGTTCTAGCCTGCTCATATTGTAGATTCAAAGATAATGTATGTGTCAGAGTTATTTCCAGTGGTGTCATGCCCCAAAATGAAGGGGAAGGACTGAGGTGAAAGCAATAATTTTAAGAGAAGGATTCCATGGCTACTCAGTCAAGGTGCATACATCTGTTTTAGGAGTCTACTAGGCAAATAAACGGGTACTGATCACAGAGAAGTTATATTTGACTCCTGGTATTATGCCTCTGAAAGGGTTTAAAGGAAAAGCTGGGGCTTCAGCCAAACTAAGAAATAGTCGTTGCACAGCTTTTTGATGTTTCAAAAGTGATTTGAAATTCGCATGGCAGTTTAATCATCCTGTGATGTATAATTAGCATATTATCAAATGTTATTAATTAAAAAACAATAGGTTTGATTTTTAACATGCTGTGGAAAGGAACCTCAGAATGGAGTTTCATCAATTACTTTTCAGTGGTATTGGTGGGTTAAGCAATTGTTTCTGCTCTCCCATGGCCCCTTGCATGTGTTCAGTACCGAAGTTTTTGTGGCTTCATGGTGAACAGCAAGAGGTAACTGGGACAGGTGAAGAACCACTGTGGTCATTTGTTCTTTCTGGGTAAATGTTTGACTCGTTAGGATTGCTCGTCTCAGTTCACTACGTGGTTGTCCCAAGCTTTTATGCCAGCGCAAAAGGAAAGTGCTAAGAATGAAGATGTTGGGAATGGCAGGAATGTTGTGTTTGGTGGCTATGTTAATCTATGTCAGTTTGAATTGATGGTCAGGCTGTACTCTTGGTTCTGTGAATGCTATGCTCTAAACAGGATCCATGATGTGATAAATTAAAAGAAAAAAGAAAAAAAACCCCACCTCTTCCTTTTAATATAATCCCTTTTTAAAAAAAAAAATTGTCTTGAAGCAGGGCCATGTTGACAGTTGTACAATTTCAGGTTGGCTGTTGAGAGAGAACTTAGCATGGAACTAAAGCCCCCTTTTTGCAGTCCATACACATGTAGTATTTCAGATGCAAGTAATAACATCCATTTCTTAATTAATAGGGATGTCTTTTCAGATGCTTCCATCTCATCATTTACTATGAGTAGAATGTAGACTAGTACCTTGTACCTTTTATATTAAGCTGGATGAAGGGTATTCTTGTGGTTTTGTTAGGAACATTCTTTATAGACAGATTTCAGTATGTTATGCCAGCAACTTTGTGTATTTTAAAATACAAGAACTGAACAAAAAGAAAGTAGTGTGTCTTGCATGCGAAAATCCTCCATCTGACAAAAATAAACAGTTTCACTTAGTAGCTTTATCGCTCTGTTCCTTCTAACACTGTGTTTCATTTGTTGGTAATAATAGAAATTTTATTATTCAGTTTCCTTAAGTCTTGTCTTACAAAATCTAATAAGTTATAGTAAATATCAGTTGCCAATAGAATTAAGACACTATTTTTTTCTTCAATTCTTGTCTTATTTAAAAAAAATAAAAGAAGACGAAACTCTGACACTTCTGTTTTCAGTTCAGTTCTGCAAAGATGGTGTGCAGTCTTGTTGTATTGAAAATTATATTTTGGGCTGAACCATTGCCAGAGCGAGCATTTACTCAAATCAAGGCCTCCAAAGTGTAAACATGAGAGAAATTGAGCTTCAATTTTGAATCCTGATCTGCTTTTTCATTTTTTTCTTAAAAAGCATACCATTAAGCCTACGCTGCCTTCATCTGTTCCCTTCAAATGTGTTTTTCATTTGTAAAATAATTTAAGTACCTTTTGCTGTTGGCTCATTGATCATAAATCCTAGCAAAGCAGTAGTACAAAAAATATGTAGTGTACAGCATCTGTATGTTACATACTAAATTAAGCCATCGGAAATATAACTTCACTGCTTTTTCACTTGTATTAACTTTTCATAGAATGTGAAATCAAGGTAAGTAGCCATTTGTGGTTAAAATGTGCCGCTCTTAATTACAGGAACATGGCAGTAAGAAGAAAGTTTTGTATATAGAGGGCATAATTATTAATACATTTCATATTTGTTATATTAGAAATGTCACTGTGTTTTAAGCATCTTTGTACATCTCACAGGAAAGCCTGAAATAATTTGTTGAAAAATTAACAAGTTTGTTTCATCACATTTAATGGATTCTTAAGTCTGTATCAGCTTATCAAAGGAAACATTAATTAAAAGTGTAATTGACTAGCCAGCTGTTTCCTGTTTTCTGTCCAGCAGCCTTTATTAAAAACATTACAAAACATGTAAAGCTCTTTATCTGAGGGAGATGAGAAGTTCCCTGTGCCAGATTCTGCTCAAGCAGCGAGCTTTAAATGATAGTTTCTTAGTTCAATGCATGTTGGCTGACCAGTATCTGTAGGCGTGTACTACTTCATATGGAGGCAGCCTATGTTACCAATTGGCAGAGAAACCCCTTTTAAAACATGACATAGATGGTTAGCATGCCAGAATGCTTTGTTCCCAGAGGGAAGCACTGCATGACTAAAGGTCAACGTGTGATTGCCTTTTACTCACTACTCACAAGAAAAGAAAACCTCTAATGGCAGTGCAGTTCTCAGGCTGGGCTTGTATATTAAGAGCAGTAAATGGGCACATACTGAAGAGCTCTACCTTGCTGAATTGGCATAATTCAACAACATAAAATGTACAAGTCTTTTCTGCATGGGTAGAATATGTTTTGTCCCTTAGGTTTGCAGTGTTCATTCCCAAGCTTGGAAATTATTCTCCCTGGGTACAAGAAAGGCCTCATGGAACCATTCTGTATTTCAGTTTTCCTTTTGTGATATGGTTTGGAACTGCAAAGGTCCCCTTGATCATAGGGAATCTCTGTTGCTCTCTTGGACATGCCCAGTTACCAGTGAGGATGTAACTACCCTACTTTTATGTTGATACTACACTTTCCATTGGGCCAGTGCAAGACAAATCATGACCAAACTCAGCAGCTGTCTTTTTCTTTCCAGAAATCAGAGTTTGGCCTTCCTAGGTATTAACACAAAATTCTCAGGGTCTGAAGACTTCTTTGAATGTTTGTCTACCATTTGCAGGGTTTTTTAAATGCGTGAAAGCCAAATTTCGGTTTGAGTTAGAATAATTTAAAATAAAAATCCCATTTGCCTTTAGCGCACATGACCAAAACCCCAAATCCTCTTTTGGTTTTGGTGTGGAGAACGAATGCAATATTCGTTCTCAAATTAAGACTTGTAACAGTAAAGGTTCCTGCTCCTTTTTTTGCTTTCATTCAAATTACTTCCTTGGGGACTTCTTGCTCACTCCATACTTGGATTTGTTATAGTCAACTCCCTCCTCCCCATCTTAAATGTCATCCTGTTTTCACTGGGTGACTGAAAGATCAAGTCAGAAAGTTTTGTTCCAGAGTGCAGGACAAGTGTCCGTCACACTGGGGAGAGGTAGAATGCAGCAGAAACCAGGGTGCTGTCATGGCTTGACAGCAGTGAAGGAGAATAACTCCAGTAACAGCAAAGAAAAAAGGAGTGGGCATAGAGCAGAACTTTGCCTATAGAGTTTAGATTTGAAGGTGGTGTCTCACTGGATATCTTTCTAAGTTTGGAATTGGAGTCTCTTTCTTTTAGTCATAGCTGGAGAGCTCAGATGGAGTCATTGTTGGAAGAAAATCAGGGATAATACAGTTTTCCAGCCATACTAGGTTGTAGGATCATTACGAAAAATGCATTGTAGCAACACACAGCTGGATCTTCATTGAGAAAGGATAAAAAGGCTTGCAAGGTATAAGTCATGTGCCAAATCAAAACTCAGTTTGATTACTAAAGCTTCTACAAAACAGAGTAGACTTGATTTTGGGGATGGAGATGCTTAATAGTTTTTCTTATGGTCTCTAATTACATCTGCAGTTACAAATGCTGACAGCTGCAAGATCTTGTGGCTTAGTATTTTTATTTCTGTAGTGTAGAGGCGACTTAAATGTGTTAGGTGTCCCAAACATTGGTCCTCCAAATGGAGGGGATAAAAAGAAAAAACCTAGTAGACTGAGTAGTTACATAATCTATCATATCCTTTCAGTTGGAGTTGGTTCAAGTGATGCTGTCAGAGGCAAGCGAGGAGAATGAAATGTGAACAGCAAGTTATGCATGTCAGAAATCAAAAAATAAGAGACTTTGTGTCACAGTCTCAGCTGAAAAATATGGTTAGATAATCAGTTAAATAGTATGTTCTGTCCTTCCTGTTGCATATAAAGTTTGCCCATAGAAAAGGGAAGAGCATATCTCTTCATCTCCTAGCTACTGAGTGGTTTTCCCGGTTGGGAAAATCCTCAAGGGAGGGAAATCGCCAGCTTCTCTATACCACCTGCTTATATGCTTAACTGGTCTTGTGGGGAAAAATTTATTTTCCTGAAGTCTGTGCAGAAGTTTGAACAAGTTGCAACTTGCGACTGCTTGGTTTTGTCCTTTCATTGTGCACCTCTGACAAGAATCTGCTCCAGGCTTTTCTAAATGCTCTTTAGAGAGTAGAAGATGCCCCCGTAGCTTTCTCCATACCAAATAAGTTCAGTTTCTTTAGTCTGTCCTCATTTGCTGTATGCTTTAGCCCCCTAATTGTCTTAGAGGTCCTCCTGGTTTCCCTCTAGTTTGTTGATAGGTGTCTTGTACTGGAGGCCCAAACTGGACTCAGTACTCCGATTGGGTTTTATGAATACCAAGTGGAGTGGAATAATCACTTCTCTTGATGTCACTGTCCTTGCACTACTGTGGCCCAGTGTGGGTTAGCCTTCACTGCCACAAGAATGATTTGCCTTCCTGGTACTCAAATTACTTTATCCTGGTATGTTTCTCTGGTTTTTCTTTGCGCAAAATTCATACCAATATCCCTTAGTGCCCTTGTTGCATGGGAAAATCAAGTCTAAGTGACAAGAATAATTGAGGTGTGATTGTAAAGGAAATAGGCAAACGAGTACCAGTTTGTTAGCACCGATACCAGTAGCTGTGAAGCTTTGTGCTTTGTATTACTCTCTTACCTCTGCTAGCTGGATTACAATTAGTACAGTGTAGCCTAGGTGTATTGTTCCGCCAGATGGGTCATGTATACCTGTTTAATGTTACTCTGAGTATGGAGCTTTTTGTGGTATATAAACACCATGCTGTTGGTTTTCTTTTCTTCTGCAGCTTGGATGAATGTATTTCCCACCTTTTTTTAATGATGGATAATACCTGGAGGAATGGCTGCCCCAAAGCTTCAGGTCTGCATATAGATCAGATACTTATTTTGCAGATAGTTAAAAATATTAAGAATATCAAGTCTTGTGCAAAAATACCTGGATAAATTTATGCAAATTTTGAAGACCTATTTTGGAATTTTTCTCCTTTTTGTTATAACTTGTTAGAATAATGTGGTGTTTTAAGCAAAGAATTCAAGAACGATTGCAGGTTTTCTGCCTGAGTGCCAGGTGTAATGACCTGTCAGCATAGTTTGAAAACACAGTAGTGTGTATACTTTCCTTTCAAATTTAAATTAAAGTGAGATGTCATGGGCTGAATTTTGATTTTTTTTTTCTGCTTAATTTTTTTTAAGTTGGTACAGGGTCATGCAAAGTATTTACGAAAAGAATTCAGCATTTCTACTTTTTTTTTTAATGGGAGATTTTTTTCAGATATATGTAGCTAGTTGACATCTGCCACTTTGAGAACGAGTGAGTTTCTTCTGACAGGACTTGGCTGAGGAATGCATGGGAGAAAGGTTAGGCCATTGTTTCTGCTCTGAACTGTGATCTGCACTCCTGGTAAACTGAAAGAACAAAATTTCCAGTTTCCACTAGTTTATTTGGAGTATCAGGTGTTCTCCAGCTGTGAACACAAATCTATGGAGTAGAGGGCAGAATTAGTTACATGTAGCTAATTTTGACTGCTGATCAGTTTCCAGACAGGGGTCAGAATATTACTTTCTCTAATGCAGACAAGGCATAGATAGATTCTTCCTGGAGGCCTTTCAGCTCTTCCATTCCCACATGACATCTGTGTGGAAAGTAAAACCATCTGCTCCCTGGCCTTCTCCCTCCTTCAGGCTGTCCCTGGGGGATCTCCACATTTTCTCTCTTCCTCTAGTACAACAGTCCAGCCCAACAAAACAGCTAGACTGTCTTCTCATACAAGTTCCCTTTTGCTCTATTGTTAGTATATATGTAAGTGTTTATTTATTATAAAAGGCTCTGAGCTTCCCTTACACAGAGTTGAAACTGAGCAGTGGGCATACCATGTCTTTGCAGACCTCAGGAAGGTGTGTAAGAGCCTGAACAGGAGCTAGATCTCTTCTTTAGAGCCATTAACTTAAATGGTTTCAATGCAGTGATGGATAGAAAATCCAGGTATGGCCTTCCTGCTTGCAGAAGCAATATACTTTCTTAGTGTGGTCTGTGTTGGATTTTCAGCACACCTAGTAAATTTCCACAGGAATTCTCAGGCTGATTAAAGAACAGGATTTATGTTTTTGACAGTTCTTGGCAGGTAGAGTTGTGGTAGTAGTGTGGGAGGTTAGTTCAAATTGATTTATAACAGATACATGGATGGACTCTCTTTGTCACCATCTCCATTATTTCTTATATAATCATTGGAAACTATGTTTCATAAGCCAATGATGACTTCCATTCAACTTCCTATTTATGCTGTCTATCTGTGCTAGTAGAATATCCTTTTATCCATTACCTGGGCAAATGCATTGCTCATGCTTCAGCAGCAGTCCTCAGAACCACGGTGGTTTTTCTGTGGTGGATACATTCTGCAGCATTCAGCTTTGATTTGGGGTTCTCTTTAATCCTGTGAAGAAGCCACAAACTTGAATTCAAGATTCTTTCCAGAACTATGTTGTATGGTAGCCATCTGCTTCTAATTTTTACTTATTTTAACAGCCTCACCTAGGAAACGCTTTCCTTTCTTGGACAAAGCACTAGATGTTTTGCATATGTATGTATAGGATCCAGATAACTTTGAATGTTTTGAGGGCCAGTGGTATTTCAAATGTATTAAATTAAGAATGCCTAAGAGATTTTTGCTCAGGCACTGCATAAGGGAAAGGGAGATAATTAAAATGGGTGGGAAGCATTGTTAAGCCTTGAGCTTGACTATGTTCAAACTGAATTTGGGCTGTTACTTCTGCTGCTAAGGAAGATGTGTCCTTGAATAAGATATACTCTACTGAATTTCTCCATCAGCTTGATCCTAGAATGGGGTTGTAATGGTGAGTTTTAATGACAGTAGGCAGTGATCTGACAGAAGCACAATGGTTATGACTTCACTGCAAGATCTGGTAGGTGGGAAGCGTTTCCAAAAAGATTAGAAGAGAAACAAAGAAAAGTGCTTTGTGCTCAAAAGTTTTGCTGTTCAAAATGGGAAAGTTTCATGTTCCTGTCAATCAACACAAGTATAATCAGACAACACGTGACCTTGTGAAGCAAGGAGCAATACCTTCACTTTTGAAAGACGTGTAACACGGTGAAGGAGGTGTGGGGTTGTGAGTGGGATAGTAGAAAAGCTGCCATTTAGGACAAGGTGATAGTCCAAAATTCACCATACACATTTGTATTCAAGTTTCAAAACTCATTTTATTTTCAGGTTGTTCTGTCATCTTTTCCTTCACTCTGCCTGTCCAGTATTTTTTGTTGTCCTTTAGCTGTAGTGACTCTCTTCCTATTATTTAATGTATTGCTGACGTTTATGAAGCACTTGAAGGTTTTTTTTAATGATACAAGGTAAGGTTGTAATATTTCTGGTCATATATGTAATACAGAGCTCAACTTTTCTGTCTGCCATCCTATTGTCTTGTGGTGTAGATGTTCTTTTACAAGTCCTTTTTAGTAAAAAAGCATGGTAATTTAGGGGGAGTTTTGAGAATCAGTTATCACTATATTAGAGGATAATTTAAAATAGTATGAATTGGTTGCTGTAGGTCTTAGGGTCAAGTATGAAATTATCTGAATTATTTCTTTATATGAGCAGACTGAACAGTTTTGCAGTAGGGCATCGTCTTTGTAAAAATAAGTATTTCAGGATGGACTATAGCTGGCTTCTGGGGAAAATATATCAAAAGCAGATTAAAATGATGATATAATTCCTGGATTACATTTCTGCTTTCTTTTCCAAATAGTTGTATAGATGGGACTCTTCATTTTGACCCTGACATTGCTTCTCTAAGTTAAATCTCTTTTCCCTAAACATCAGTTTTATTGTACTTTCCAGAGGACAGCAGTTCTCTGTGTGTTTCTAGTGCGTGTCACGTACTGGAAAATTTTGGCACTCGGCTCCTTTTCATGGTTTCAGTAAGGAGCAGTTACAACTGTTTTGCTTTTTGTGCTGCACCGTTTCCTTTTAGCGTGCGGCCGTATTAGCGGGTAGATGTGCCCTTGTCCTGTGCTGTTCGCTGGGGGAGCTCAGGGTGTGGTTCCTGCAGCTGTGGCTGCTCCATCCCACAGTCTTCATTTTTGGGTTACATTTTAAAATTCACTTTGGTCTGACCTTGGACTTGCTCTTACAACCTGCTTCTCATTTCTGTCAGCTCCTTCGTTATACCAGTGACAGATGCTATACAGATCAGTGAAATGATCTATCTGATGTTGGCAATGGTCCTGCTTCAAGTGGAGGGCTGGACAACATAACCTCCAGAGGTCCCTCAGTGATTTCTGCAGTTTTAGGGGCGGGATACATGGTTCTACTCTGCTCACTGTGATCATTGCTGACATTCAAAATCAAATTTTTAAGCAATGAGAATAGGAAAACTTGGAGGTGGAGGGGGCAGAAGGGTCAGGCAGTGAAAGTCTCTAAGGGGTGAGTCTTCTTGCTGACCAACTGCAAATAGTGAAATAAGCTTCTGGCCCTGGGGAGGATTGGAAGAGGACTGTGATACAAGCCTGAGACAATAGCCAATGCTCCTAAAGCTTTCTGGTGGCAAGCTTTTGCCACAGTTTCCCTTAGAAATAGTGATCAGAGCTGGCTGCTCTGGTCCTGTCACCATCACCATCTTGTCACTTCATCATTGCTGAGCCATTTAACCATGCTAAGCCAGCAAAAAGCTATTTTTTTTTCCTTCCCCTCACTGTGAATTTTTTCTGTCATAGCATGCTCCAAGTGCTTGATGAAGGGTCAGACAAGCTCTACAGCCATTGCAGAGGAAGCAGTGGGAATAAGCATTCAGGGATGGGGTGGGGAGAGTGATACCGTGACAGTCAGTAGCTACATTGATGGAGACATGCACAGAATTGCAGCTGCAAAGTAATTGAGAACAGACACAATAATAAGAGCTAGTGCTGAGGTAAATGAGTATTCACCCCCTTCCTATAAAGTGTGCTTGTCCGGCTATACGTTACTGTATGAAGTTTAAGACCCCACATGAGAAGAAAATACCGATTACCCTGTCTGATGGGAAAGAATGCAGATAATTAACATTTTAGTTAGTACTTGGCAAAAACTTGGGCAATACAGAGAGGAGATGATCCATTCTTGAGGAAAAAAGGAGGAGAGAGGAGTTCAGAATTTGAAAATGATCCTAAAAGCACAATTTGGTGCTTAGGTGTTTCATGGCCTGTCAGCTAGGTGCAGAGAAAGAGACATTGAGAGGAGTCTTCCACATCTGATTTTAGGATATATAGCATAAATGTGAAGTTTCATTCATTTCTGTTGCCTGTGCATTTTTCACCTTCGTAACTGTATTGCCTGTTTGGGGTTTGAGAAATACTTGCATTTGCTTTTTTATTACCTGTCCTTCCTCCTCCCCTAGTTAGAGTTAACATTGGCTTGAAGCTAAGTAGCAAGCATCAAAGCACCCTGTTCCTTCAAAATCCTTAATGCAGGCACACGGGGTTGCTCTGGCAGAATGCGGCAGTTTATCACGTTCTTCTGTATCATAAAAAGATGTTACAAGCTCTATGTGTCATGTTAGGGTCATGTTAGTGGTGTTCTTTTGGAGAAACTTCTGGTGACTATTAGCTGGTAAACTCTTTGGCATACTGCCGTGTGCTTGAACCCTGAGTGTTTCAAGCAGTGCAGAATAATAGCACGCATCTAGAATTTGTTGAACTGTTCTCTGACGGACAGGCACCACAATGAAATCATCTTTCTTCAAAAAAAAAAAAAAAGTGTGTGCTAATTCTGCTGGAAACTTCCAACCTTAAATTTGTATAACTAATGTCAGAAAATTCAGGGCAGAAATAACCACAGACCAGTTAAACAAGGCCACAGAATATGTCCAGCTGTGGGGGACTTGATGGTGTGCAGAAAGAGGCAAGCCACAGGGCTGATCCCAAGCTATCATGAGCGAATGACTGGATCTACGTCTTCACTCTCTCCTCACTCACACTTTGATTCAGAAAGAGGTATTTTCCATGGTGGGTGTGTAACTGGGAGAGCATTATTTCACTGATGTTAATGCAGTATGGCACATATTAGGCAGGGTGTTCCTATATTTTGTTTTGTTGTGGTGGTGTTGCTTTGGGGTTTTTTTGTTTAATTTGTTTGAAGCCCTGCAAGAAGAGAGATTTTTGCTGGTTGGTATAGTCCTGAATAGAGGAATCATGGTGCCAGTGGTGATTCTAGGGACAAACTGGCGCAGCTGGTTTATGAAGCTGTCTCTAGCACATCACTGGCAGGGGTGCAGGTAGAGGGTAACAGTAGAACAAGCACATGGCAGATCAGTCCAGTGTGCTCTCAGTCTCCCGATGAGACCAAATCAGAGTGAGCTGCATCCTTGCAGTTTCATGTTTTATATAGCATCTGCAAAACACAGAGGGAAATACTGCTGGAATTGTGGAGAAGATACTGTGCTGACTTCTGAAGAGCAATTGTATGTCCTGATACACAACTGCATGAGGCACTGAAGATCACTCTAAATAGTGCTGTTCATTGGATATGAACTGCTCTGTGTTGTCATTTCACAGGTAAACTATATGTGCTTTGGATGTTTAATGGAAAGAGCTACTACGTTAGAAGTTAGAGCTTCTACTCATTTATCCCCCCTTCTACTTGTGCATGTGTTGTTTATTCACAGCCATACATGATGGAGAGAACTTGCATTTTTTAGGTAATTTCTCCACCATGTTTTGAATTCAAGTCTGGTTTTCTAACATTCTTTGCAGTCACTTCAAATTCATACCCTTTCAAGTTGACTGGAGTTGTCCTCTTGTTTCATTGTCCAAGTGATAACTGAAGTATTGAGTGCTACCAGATGCAGTATTGAGCTTTATAGAACTTTGGAAAACATGTTCTTTCATTTTGACAGTGAACTTCTGATCCCATTCTGAGTATTGTTTTCCAGCCATTGTTGTACCCATTCTGCAATAAGTACTTTCATATAAATCATGTTTCCATAGATCAGTTATGAGAACATTGTGTGAAATGGTGTAAAGTAACCTTACTGAAATCAAGCATGTAGGAAACCATCTGCTTCCTCTCTGTCCACAGAATCTGTTCCTCTGCCATTGAAGGAAATTAAATTGATTTGATGGGATTTTCTTTTTCTTGAGAAATCCATGCTGGCTATTACTCATCTTGCTTTCTTCTAGGTGCTTAGAAGTAGCTTCCTAGCAGTTCTTGAGCTTTTCTACTAGGTTTTCATGAAATGAGTGTGGTGTGTCTCATCCCATTCTTCAGATAGGCAGATGGAAGGAGCCTGAAAAAGATTTGTTTTGTACTGTGTCTGTTTGCAGATGCAGTAGCTGCTAGAGCACAACTCTGTGTGTGTTTTGTCCTGTAGTACCCAACTCTGTTCTCACAGAAGTCATAGTGTCATACAGTGCGTGCACAACCCTCTGCCCTTTGGTTTTCTGATAGCCTCTTTGCTCTACTTCCTCGACAGCTCCTGTCTCTGAGCTCCTAAAGCTAGAAGAATGTTTTCTTCAAATGTCTTGGATCCAGACTCTTGGCTTGTTGATATGGTTGGAGGTCTTTTCAGCTGTAGTTCTGCTAAGGTGACTAGAAGGAAATCGGCATGTATGTTGAGAAATGTTGATAGTTTGTATAGTAAAAGGCAAGCAAGGAGTTTCCCCCAGGTTTTTCTGTATGTGTATGTGTGTATATATATATATGTAAAATGTGTGTGTTTATGTATTTATGTATGTGTGTATATATATTAAAGCGTGTCAGAGTTGTTTCTAGGCTTCTCAGCAGCTTCTAGCATAAATGAGGGGTTTGGGATGGGACGTTTGAAAAGCTGGAGGTCTTGTGGGGTAATGTGTTGTATGTAGTATATTGATAGCATATATGTGGTAATTACTGTTTGGTTATTACAGGCAGCAGTGATTTATATCATTCTGAGAGTGGCAAATACTCAGAGAAGGTGACTGTGCTGTCATTTTCCTTGCAACAACATTGTCTCTATCTCTGGTACGTGAAGGTTGTTCATAGCGAATGTGGGAAAGCACTTTTACTCTGGCAGGAGAAAAAAGCTGTGCTTTAAAAAATGTATGCACTCAGTGCCAAAAGAACAGCTGCTTGGAAATGTCATTGAGGCCTTGCCAGAGAAGCTACTGCAGCTCCACGCCAAAATTTACCAAAAGAGGAAGGATGATTGTTCTTCAGTTCTCACAGACAAGTTTAAACCTAGAGCCCCTGAGCAAGAAGCAATTTTATAACAAAGGTAACACAATGATGACAAATAAAGGAAATGCAATTTCTTCTAAGCATGTTAATAAGGGAGGATGACATGGTATGCTTGGATTTCTGAAAGGATTAATGCATTCAGGTTACCTTGCTCTCCTGGGCAGCGTGGGCATTTTTTCCCTACAGTGATGGACTGGTCATCCTACCAGAGTGCACTGAGAAGTGCAGAGAAAATAGCAGTTTGAATAAAGTGTAAAGGAAAAATTAAATAACAGTTATTTGCACTTTATAAATCTGTGCTTAGCATCAGAAATAAAAACTTCTTACAAAATTTTAGGAGCAGAGATCTCCCCTCCCAAGTTCTTCATCGTTTATGAACTTGTGTTGTGATACATGGATGTACAGTAAAGTATTGTTGCCTGCACCCCTGCATTTGAATAGTCCTAAAGCAGAATGGGCAGGGCAGGATAGTAGTTGGAAGGTAAAATTCTGGAGTTATTTGCTTTCCTTAGGAAGGCTTCCTGAGCTTTAAGAAAACTTTGGATGTGTTTGTTTTTCAGGAAGTCTTTATGCACTTTATGCCTGTTTAATTGTAGACAAATAATGGAAGTGACTCCTGTTTTATTCAGCGCACTGCAGTGAGCTCTTGTGCTTATATGCAAGCTCATTCTTACAATAAAAGATTTTATTATTTTTTTAAATATCTTGAATCAGTTTCTGTAAATTAGTTTTAATGTTGTTTTACGTTCTTCTAGCTTCTAGCATTCTTTTTTAGTCCTTTTCTTAAGAGATTTTTTCCCCCTAAAGTTTATTGATCTCTTTTTAATATTTTTCCTGCAGCACTTGGTAAGCAACAAATCTTTAAGTGGATGCATTGGATTGTCAGATAAATAGAGGGATAAAACCCAGCAATGTTGGTCCTTTTTCATTTTCATTTTTAGGGTGACAGATAAATTAGTTCCAGTAGTAACAGAATGATAGAACAGCATAGGTTGGAATGGACTTATAATAATACATTATATACACAAAAGTGTGTGTGTGTGTAAATATGTGTATTTTAGGATCCCATCCTTTATGCATCTATTTATGGACACATAGGTTTCATATTTGTAACTGTGGCTGATGACCATCTCTTGAAGCAACTTCCATAACTCATCTTGTGAGGAAAGAGTTCTGCATCAAATCCCAATGCGTTTAGAGAGCAGGGAATTTTAATAAGGGGCACTATAGGTTCATTTGTACCATCAGTTGACAGTTTGAAACCCTGAAACCTCTCTGTTTGCTCAATATCCAGTTCAGGGTGGTAGCAGAAGAAGTTGTGCAAGGAAAGTAAAAACGTTTTGAAAAGTTGAGTTTCATCATTGACTAACCCTGTCAGTGTCATGGGACTATGAGGATTGCTTGTTTTCAGAAGTACTGGAAAAGATATCAATAAAACACTGGATGAGTTGCACAGCCATTCATTGTAGATGTTCTGACAAGAATGACGTTTACAAAAGTTGATGGCAAATTGACTTCTGATTGAAGTAGGCATTGGTAGCTGGAGAGATAAAGCATCAACATAAGCATCAACATATCATTCTGGCTATAATCAGAAAAATGGCCTATGGGTGATCATCTGGCTAAACAAAGGACAGACATGAAAAATTTCTGCAGCAAATTTTGTTTTCATACATCTTGATAAAAATTCAGTTTTTTCTGTACATGCAATAGATATCTATAACCTTCCAGTTTTTTTACTTTATCTAGAATATCAGCTACATACTTTCAGATAGATAAAGTGTCAGATATTTGTTTGCTGATGCCATATCTAGAATATAAATATTAAAATATATGAAGATCTTTACAAATCACTGAGTTGTCTAATTCTAATTTGAACTATTTCCTATCAATATAGGTGATGAACAAAAGTACTACTATAAGAAGTCACTCAAGTTACATTGATTGTAACTATAATTTGTCAAAGTTTATGCTAAGGAGTTGGATAAATTTGGTTATGAAATGAAAGAAAATCACAAATGCATTAACGAAAATGACAACAATTTTTAACCATTACTGTAAAAACAAGCAGGTATGGCATGAATCATCCAGTGAATTACCCCCCAAAGCCTCCTGTTTTGACTTTGGTTCTAAAAATTAGCTCTGCAGACCTTGCTAAGCCTTGCTTTTCTGAAGGTGGTGTTATGAAAGCATAAGAAGTAGAAATGAAAAATAAAATCCTGTTTAAAGTAAGTTCCTACTCACACCTGGTCAACAGAAAAGCCCTGCTGCCTTGCAGGACTGATTCAAAGGTTTGTACTCTGCTAACCTCCAGATACCATACAACACATTTTTAAAAGTTTAATGCTGAAGTGGTATTCTTGCAAAAGGCTGTAGTGAGTATGCATGCTAATTTAGCAAAATGGATGGACGTGTTAGAGCAGATTATTAGTGAAGGTTGGAGCAAGTGAAAAATGCAAGGAAGAAAATAGCTGATAGTTATTCGAGGTTGAGGAGCACAGACTAATTGTCTTTTACAGAAATCCATTTGCTTTAAAAATGTTTGCTCATTCTGAGTAGGGTTGGGGCAGAGGGGAATCCCAGAGGGTATAGAGACTGAAAACTTAATTGGATCAGTCAGTGAAAACTAAGGCACTCGAAGTAAGCAAGGGATCATCTAGGATGTGCTGAGAAAAGGCAGACCTCTAAGACTCAGTTAGTTGGACATGTATTATAGGAAAATAACTCTCATTTTTAAGAGTTGAGCCTCAGAGACATATTGATTCTTTCAGATGGGAATATGTACAATGTAATGCAGAAAACCCGTCTGTTTGTTTTTTCCTGTGAAGTCGAAAAGCCCTGCAAAAAGGGTATTGATTAATTTCCTTCCTATAATACCTACACAATCCCTCTCATTGGCATAATTCCAATGTGCTAGAAGTGTTTGGTTAATTCATGTCCCATGGTAGTATGAGACTGGATACTCTGAGGCCAAGTAGGTTATCACTAATAACATCCTTGACAACCTGGACTGCGAAAAGACTGAAAGAAATCAAGCCCTTTAGCAAAAGGTAGAGAAAAGTCTTCAAATAGTTGTGAAATAAAGGACAGGAATACTTTATTTCAGCTGCATATAGGAAAAGATGCAACAGGTTAATGTTGCACAAGTTGTACATCATAGAACAAAGCCTTTAAAGATAAAGGATAATTAAATATGGTAATAGCACAGGAGAATTGCTTCACTGTTTAATCATTATAAGTCTTTAAGAACAGGTAAGGCAAATACTTTTTATGATTGATGAAAACTTACTTACATCTACCTTGCAGGTGTAGTAGACAACCCCTTGAATTCTCTTTTGGGCTTGCTTGCTGTTGCTGTTTGGGTTTTATTTATTTGCACCTTTACAATGGAAAGAAGAAATGTTTAAAAAAAACCACCACACTTAAAAATGTTCTCAAGCCACTGAAGTAGCTCATCTCTTCATTCTTTACCCATTCACTTCTTAACAAAGGAAAGGTGAAAGAAAGTACACCTTTGTAACCTACTTAAGTGTTCTTCATGAGGGGAGCATAAATACTGAAAGTAAATTATTTTTTCTTTGCAGGTTACGGGATGACAGAATTAGGATAGAAAGGATGGAAAACCTCCATTTTGAATACAGCCATGCTTTCCAGCTGATTACTGATTTTTATGCAAAAGAAGTGCCTGATACTACAGGTATGTCATTCAGAATGTCTTTGAAGCATGCATTCTGTTAGCTTTTACATAGATAAAGGAATACATGTGGGTGCATCCCATCAGGTCTCATGGACTTGTCTATGTCCAACTTGTTTAAGTGTTCCCTAACTTGATTCTCCTCTGTTAAGGAGAAATCTTCCTTGCTGCAGAATTTCCCAGTGGTCTGAGAGGCCTCGGATTCCTCAAGGCACATCTTACCAGTAAAGACCAAGACAAAGTTCCTCAGCCTCTTCCATGTCCTTTGTCACCAGATCTGCTGCCCCATTGAGCAGTGGCCCCACCTTTTCCCTTGTCTTTTGCTGCCGATGTACTTGTAGAAGCTCTTGTTGCCCTTCATGTAACTTGCTAGTCTCAACTCCAGGAGGGCTCTGGTTTTCCTAACCCCATCCCTGCAAGCTCGAACAATGTGTCTATATTCTTCCTGCATCACCTGTCCCAGCTTCCACCTGTCATACTCCTCCTTTTTTATGTTTGCGTTAATCAGGAGCATCTTTGTCATCCCTGCAAGCCTTTTGCCACCTTTGCTTAATTTTCTGCACATTGAGATCTTTTTTGAGCTTGGAGAAAGTGAACCTTGAAAGTGAATATTATTTAAATAGAAATGAATACAGGGCTAGCATCCCTTTTTTTTTTTCAGAGCTTGAAGATGTGTGTTTAGACAGATTAAAATTCACACATATATAGCAACTGAGGGAAATTATTCACCATCTGAAATGTTTCTTTAAGTTCTTGTGTGTGTTAACACTCTTAACAGAAGAACAGCTTTAAAAAACATCTCTGAAAAAACTTAACTAAATAGGGTTTTAAAAAATACCAATTTTTGTTGAGATATCATGCAGTGAACTTTCCTATTGTTAACTGGAACGGAGACTGTAGTAGAGCACTCTTTAGAAACACTATCAAATACAAATAGCTGTCTCACAAAGATGGAACCATATCCTGCAGACTGGCCAAGGCAGATAAATCATCACATGTGCCAAGGCCTGTTCATTCCTTTTAACTTGCACAGATGTTGCCTGCAGTAATGGAGATTTCAGAATTTGCTTGTTAGTTTGTATATTTAGAAATTTCTTATGCCAAGAGTTAGTCGTTTTTATGAAGAAAAACCTGTGGAGTCAAATGTTTTATGTTTCATAATGTGTTTACATTATTGTGATGTTCTACACTCTTTAGAACCATCAGTGTTATTTTTGGAACCTCACTTTATGTTGATTTATAGTTATCATAGAACACTGTACATATATTACAGATTTCTATTTGATTAAATTGAAAAATAGATTATGCTTTTTCTAAAATACATAAGTACTAAATAGTGAGTTAACAAGAAAATCACTTTTTTTTAGGTCCTCAAAAACTATCTGTAATACTAAGCTTAGATAAGCCTGTTATTTGCTCTCTGGCAGCAGTAATTGCATACCTCAAAGAATTTAATTTGGAGAGGATGCTTTACAATCCAAGGTAAGTTGCCTTATATAAACTTCCAATTCAAAGCACCAGTACATGTACCAGTGTTACCTTTAAGTTTTAGCAGATGACTTCCCTTCAATGTAATGAACCCACCTGCTAGAGTGATAAACATAGTCTTTGTAAAAATTATACCTTACATTTGAGCTCCTAATCAGACATGAAAGAATCAAGTGATTTCTTAAGTGGCGTTTCATGAAAGTCCTTATGAATTATGTTTGTCTAGACATTACTATCAGTAATGTAAATGAACGTGTACTGCTGCTAAGTGTTATTGAAAACAAACAAGGCGCAAAAACTGGTAGATACTAGGGGGGAATTTTAAAGTTTGTTAATATCAGCCATCATATCTCAACCTCAGTTTTATTTTGTGAACAAAATTTGGGGCATTTTTGGCAGCTTTAAAAAAAAATAAATCTGTAATTTAGCTTTGCAGATGTTGTTTTATTTTGCCAGAGCTGTGTAAATAATTTGCTCTTTCTATAGCTCTGGAAGCATGTATAAATGCTAATGTGTATTAATATTTAGACAGTACTCAGCAGGTCTGTTTGAGTTGGTGAATCTAGTTATCAATTATAAAGAAAACAGATGTTCAACACATCCTGGCTTTCTGAAAAATCGCTTGAGTTGGCTCAGTGGTTACTAGGAGTGGGGGAACAGTCATACAGAAAGTTGTTGATAGACCGTCACCATTTGTGCAAAGTTACTACAAAAACACACAGACATGGAGATAATCCTGTCTTCCCTTAAGTAGTCCCAACACTTAGGTTTAGTAGGTATGCTCAAATGAGTAGTCAAAATTTGTAACAGGATTGTGCAGGTGAAATCAAATGAAAATGGAAAAATATTGCCACTCAAGCACCTTTTTATCCATCTTGCACAACTATAAAAGATTGCTATCCTACCTGGCTTAGGTTTGAAAATAGGTTTGAGGCTTATTAAATGCTTTATTAAAACGTCTTTATCTGTCATGGATGCTGTGAAAAATATTTTCTTGGTTGTGTCAGTATTCCTCTGTCCTGTAAGCAGGCAGGATTTAATGAAGTGAGTCTGGCTGCGAACTGGAAACCTAGAAATATGTCATGTCAGTTGTAGATCATTCACATGTTGTATGAGATTCTTAAAGTTTCAATCCTTATTTTGAAGGGCTCCCTACATTACCGGTTTTTTTAAAATGCAGCTGCATTTAAAAAATTGACTGCAGATGTCAGCTTTAAACATTTTTCAGCTATCTACTAAAATATTTGGAAGTTCTATATACCTGAGTTTTCTGGATTTTGGAATGGATTTTCTTCCTTAAGTTGCCCTTCCTCTCTCCAAGTACTATTAAAATGTTAACAGAAAGTTTGCTGGGCTTACAGGCCTAATGAAGAAAGAATTCCTGTAGCATCTTCTAAGCCAGCTCCCCTGCCTCATCCATCAAGGAGCACTCTGATCTGTGGTGTTCTAGCACCATGGTGTTCCCGATTCTCTTTGGTTAGCTTTTGGTTTGGTTTGGGGCTTTTTTATTGGATTTTTTTGTTGTTGTTTGGTTTGTTTGAAAATGCTTGGATGGCCAGAGAAATCTTGTAAGAATTTCTGAAGAAGGAAGTGAACTCCAAGGAAATGCCATTCCATGGTCACACTCGTAGATCACTGTTGTCACAGTGCCCTATGTGCAATCACACATAAGGTGAATGTTCTTTCAGATGGGGGAAATACAAAATCCATCTTTTATGTAGAAGTAATTCAGTAGCGGAGGAGAAACATCATTATGTGAAGGCTTATCTAGCAGCAGTCAGTCACAGCTACATCTTAAAATCAAGTATAATTACAGACTGAGAAGGAAAAGCACTAAATCTTAGAGTTGACATTTGCCTGCTGAAGGTTGCTCTAATGGACTTTATGTGAATGTGTGAGCATCTGAGTGGAAAGGCAATGAACTATTTGATATCTTGGTGATATGCTATGAAGAAATAAAATACTTTCTTTGAGATAACTTTGTTCCTGTGCTCAGGAGCTTGGATTCTACCGTATTTATTTCTAAACCCTTTACTGCTTTGACTTCCTGATACTGAATTCTGCTTGCTGTTTTTAGTGTGTCACATCTATTGAAATAGTGAGCCAAATACTACGCAAACTCAATTTCAATATTATTCCTAAAGCCAGTGAAATACTATCTAAATACTGAAAAGGGAAAACCTTTTAAGCAAAGGATATCAGGCTCAGGGATATTCTGTGATTCTGCAGGAAATAGAGGAGAAATACTTCCATTGCACTGTCAAGCAACTTAAAATTCCTAGGAGAATTCAGGTCAGTAAGCATATACTGATAAGTCAGTGAGCATGAAGTCAGAGTTGTGAGACAGTTTTCAGTTTATTAATGTCAGTGACACAGATCCACAGATCTGGATGAAAAAGACCTATTTGATAGGAAGAATGACAAAAAAATTCCTTACACCTCTGTACCTTCTTTGGATAAAGACACTTCTACCAGCTGAAAAAAATTCCAGCTCAATTTAATAGTAGGAGTCATGAAACATTATGTAAATGATGAAGGATCCTCATTAGTGGGGGGGAAACAAGCTTTGTTTTAATATTTAGATGAAGCTTTCAAATCCACTGTTAAGATCCTAAATAAAGCAAGATATTAAAAAGAAAAAAAGTTTTCTGCCACAGCAGGACCTTGGGATATGGCTAGACTGCATTACAGCTCTAGCAGCAAGTAAGAACAGATTTAGTAACGAATGATACAAGCTTTTTTTAATCAATGTGTTCTAATACCTTTACATACTGAGAGACCTTTATTGGCTTTTGACAAGAAGTCGGTACACATCTAGGAGAGGTTTTCAAATACAACTAAGTACCCAGTTTTGCTTGAAAAATCATCATTTGCATAGTAGTTGTTGGGGAAATGTGTTTCGGTGTGTTTTAATTTTACCTACGTGTTTTCCAGCATATTGGACACGGAAGAGAGAGACTGTAGTTCTCAGATTTTGAGCAGTGATAGGTGAACTTCAAGAAATGCAGGGAATGGAAGAGCCAGGTATCTTTCTGAAGGAGGGGAGTAGCTTTGGGATTAGAGAACTACCAGCAGTGAAGATAGAAGATGCAGGCAGAAGTGAAAGAGAAGGGAGGGTAAAAAATGACTTTGAGGGAGGAGGGGAAAGAGAAAGAATTCAAGAAGAGGAGAAATATTTGATTGTACCTTATAGTAGGGCTGGAAGGGAGTTGGCAAGATGAAATTAACAGAGAAGTCAAAATGTAAGTTCTTCAGCTTAAAATAGTGGACATCCCTGAATTTTCAGGGGAAATGTCATAGAAATCAAGGGAATGATGTTCATAAGGCTTTCATATCTTTCGGGTGCAGATGTCAGAAACATCATGTATACAAGACAATGCACCGGTTTATTTACCCACTCTCACTAGGTGAAGGGGAGTACTGAAACGATTTTGGGAGGTTTCACAGTCAGCCTAGGAGCATGAGGGACTGAAAAAGGAAAGGCATGGTTTTCAGACACTGAGAAGAGGTGCTTAGCAAAGGATTTGCCATCTCTTTTGAGACCACAGAAGAAGGGCAGGAGGTGGGACCTCTTGCACTCTGGACGTTTGGATCTTGTAGGAGTGCTGCAGCTGTGTGCAAGGGAAGTGGCCTGAGAGAGTGTAGACATCTGGGTAGAACAAGGTTGCAGGCCCGCTCCTTGGGGTGTGTTCAGTGGAGGAAAAGAAGACTAATTCAGAATAAAAATGATGGAGGTTTTTTTGTTTCTCTTAATCCTTCTCAGGTTCTCTCATTTCTGTTCTTGTTATTTGTTTTGTATTTCTCAGTTTTGTTTTGTGTGTGTGTGTTTGGTTTATTTTGTTACTGGGTTAGCCAGAACTTTCGGGACTCCTATCACATTAGGGATCCAGATCAGAAGTTCTAGCCCTGTGGCAATATTTGCTAATGAATTTAAAACTGGTTAATTAAATACAAAACATAGTCTGGGCTTGATGTCCTTCACTACGTAGACTGTGGTAAATGTCTTTCATACCTAAAGAAAGCTAATGCTTCTGAGAAATTGAGAGACTTGTTTTTACTCCTTAAAGCTAAATAGGGATTCCTGTAACTCTTGTCTAAATATATAGGTTTGTACTGTGGTTTATTCACCCTTAGAAACCTGAAAGACATGGGCTCTAGAGGTTTGTAAAAGGTAATTGAGCAAAGAAAATCTGCTTCTTAGTAGGCTTTCAATACAGTGCCTTGCAGCTTCACTGGAAAGTTTTTACAGATTTGCAAAATTAAAGTAGTTGAAAACTACTGATCTGAATAACATGCATTCACTTAAGCTGGGTTACGGAGTACAAAATTAGATATTCTATCTCCTGTGGAGAGAATAATGAATAAAGCATAAAAAGTGCCCTTCGCTACAAGCTTCTCAGGAGGCAGAATGACCAAGAAGATCCAATTTCACAGGTAACACTTAAGAATCGAAGTCTAAGGTTGTAGTTTACTGTCCTAAAGCAATCACAGTAACCATTTAATACTCATCATCAAGTGTGGTTCTACTCTGAAAAGTCATTTTATGAGTAGGAACCTCTTGCTCATGAGTATTCCCCAAAAGTTTCCTAAATCTTGCTAGAAGCTTGTGTTTCTTTTTGTTTCCTCTTTACATTCTTCTCAGCCCAGATGGCATGATCCTACCTTGCCTTGCTCCTCAGTGATGGACTTGCCAGCTATTTCCATCACTTGTGTTTTGTGCTGTTTAAGTACTTGAGACGGTTGCAAGTCTGTTTTTTGAAACTCAGGTCACACTGTCACCTACAGAAGGAATTATGACATTGTGATCCAGTTGAAGTGATTTTGAAGGGTCATTTTTACTGTTGCAGGAAGTAGCTGATAGCAGCACTTTAGAATTTCTCACAAGGAATGTGTTGACACCCTTGCTGCAAAACCAGCATTGACTTAATATTTGTTTACAACCTTCTTCTTATGCCATTTGGTCCCTAAATTCCCTACAAAGAGTCTGTCTTTGTTCACATTTTTATCAAGTTCTGATCCCAAGCTGAAGGAAGATGAGGGGGTGGAAGCGAAACATGTTCTATGCTGTGACATCTGGAATTGTTGGTTGGGCATATACTGCAGTTGATCTTGGCTATTATTAATATACTCTAAGCTCTCAATTACCCACGTTAATAGCAGGGTGGAGTAACTCAGATAAAGCAAACACCTGGATAATATAAACCACACATAATTTACGCTGTAAGAACAACTTTAGCATATCTGATTCTGAAAGAATAGTAAATATACTCTGCAGTAGAGCAGGGTTAGTTGTCTTTAAATACTACCAGAGAGCAAGCTTGCTGTGAACAGGATACGCTCTGTGTTAAGTGCTCTGAAGCCAGGTGAAGTGGGGAAACACTAGAACCAGTAAATCCACAACCTTGAGACTCATGTATGGGTGAGTGAAGGTTGACAGAAACAGCCAAAAGCATCCATTTTGCTTTTGGGAAGAGATGGAAAGGCATGGTTCTTATGCAGCTGGGTTTAAGAGATCACAGGCTTGAGTAGTGGCAAATTGAAATGCAGCAAATGGGAAACTGCAGTTTAGCGAAGTCCTAGATGCAGAAGAGGTGCCTTTGGAAGAGTGGGTAGGATTTGCTGTTGATCATAGGGATTGGGAGCCAAGCAGAAATCATTCCTATTTTATTTTTGCCAGCATCAGCAGTTGTGACTGAAGATAATAAAAGGAAGTATTGTTTTGTTGCTTATACTGTCATGTGCTTTGGAAAGTGCTGCTGCTTTTGCCTCCAAGGTTTTGTTTGCTAGTTGGCTTTATTGGTTGCTGGGGTAGCACACTAGAGCAGGGTAATTATGACTATGGGTACAGTTCTGAGTCGGCTGCATTTCCAAACTATTACTGAACTTCTTGAGGGCACTCAATTGAATCTAGGGTTTTGGGGGTTTTTTTTAGTTCTGTGGAAAATACTTGTTTTTGACCCATTATTTAGGAACAAATTTGCTAGCAGGCCCAAACACCTGCATACAACATAAATATACAATGTTAGTCTCTGAATATTTCATGTTTCTGAAAGTTTTAGTGCTGGTTTTGTTTTTAATATAACAATAATGCTGCTGTGTGCCTATCAGAAGTTTGAGCATTTGAGTGCTCTCCCAGAGAGTTTAAAATCGAATGCACTGAAAAAAATTTTGTGAAAAGTCAAGAAAGCAGTTTTAAATCCTACCCAGCAAGTAATTCAGTTTAGTCTAAGACAATAAAGAGTGTCCTAGATTTTGTGCAAAGGGCAGTCAGCAGTATGATTAACCTAGACAATCATGACTTGATTTGTCAGAAGCATTTAGTGAGGATCTTGCACTTCACGCTCCTGACTACCACATGGGTATGTCTGAGACTGAAATAATTTTCATAGCTAATATGATTACACATCTAATACAATTATTTTATTAATGTTGATTCTAAACCAACACAACCTTTGTGTTGGTCTCATCCAGTTCTGTTAGGGAGTGTCAAAAAGTCAAGTAATTTTGGTCATGGTTATTTCATAGTAAAAATAAAATCCAATAGTTTAAATACGCCCTATTTTATTTTCCTAAATAATTAAACTAACAGCCTGTTGAAATTTGTAATAGTAGGAAGAAATAAGAATATGTATTTTGATATGTTGTTTTGATGATGAGTTGAGTTAAAAGCCTGTTCTACTCTTGAAGTATTAATTCTTAGTCCTATCCCTGCCCCTAATCCTACAGTGGTCATAACAGAACACTAACAAAAGCACATACTTCTTCAGTTTCATCATAGACTGAAGAAGGGGTGCTTCCTTAACCATTTAGTGGATCAGGATTAGATAATGAGAGAACTGGATTTTATTCTGAGCTTTCTCAGAGTCATTGTAGGAAACTGGGACGTGAGTCGTAACTCTTGTTTTCCCAAGCAGTAAATTACGAGAAGTTATTAGTTTTCAGTTCTTTTATTTATTTGAATAGATTTTAATTTCTTCTTGACTTTTTTTTATTTTGCATAACTAATATATTCTCTAATGTGAGAAACTTGACAGTGTTTCACCATTATGTCTGTGCCCGAACTTAAAATATATGAAATTCCTCTCCCCAGCAATTTCAAACGGTTGTCAAGTGAAACTGAATACATGACAATTAATGGGACAACAATGAAAAATCTCGAAATTTTACAGAATCAGGTAAGAACAAATGCAATGTTGTTTTAATAAATGCTGAGATTTTCAGAGCTGTTTGACATACTTTTCCCAATGAAGTTAGTTAAGTTGGTTTGCATGTCTCACCGAGAAGGTTTAAATTATTTTAAATAGGATCAAACTGAAGGAAGATTATGTTTTCAGAAGCATAAATGAAAGTTAATCTGTGCTGGCTTTTAGTATGTGAGTTAGGAACCTTATTGCACTTGACTAGCAAAGAACTTTGCTGAAGTTTGAGTTCTTGAGCAACTGCATACAAGTGATATGACTGCAGTAGGGTTTGTTTTTTCTTTTGTGCTACTGCACAGACCTTTAGGCACGGACTTAATGTAACTTGTTTAATTTATTCCAGTCATTTTCTAAAAAGATTTTCTGGCTAAAGGAAAAATATGCTTAAGTATCTTATGACTGGAGGTACTTTATGTGAGGCATTGTTGGTGAACAAGATCAGTAAACGAACATGCAGTTGCCATATCTTAAAGCCTAAACAGAATGATAGAATGGTTTGGGTTGGAAGGGACCTTAAAGATCATGTAGTTCCAACCACCTGCCATGGGCAGGGACACCTCCCACAAGACTTGCTCAAAACCCCAGCCAACCTGGCCTTGAACACTTCCAGGGAGGGGGCATCCACAGCCTCTGTGGGCAACCTGTTCCAGTGCCTCACCACCCTCACAGTGAAGAACTTCTTCCTTGCATCTCATCTAAATCTACCCTCTTTCAGTTTAAAGCCATTACTCCTTGTCCTACCGCTACATGCCCTTGTAAAAAGTCCCTCTCCAGCTTTCTTGTATGCCCCCCTTTAGGTACTGGGAGGCTGCTATAAGGTCTCCCTGGAGCCTTCTCTTCTCTTCTCCAGGCTGAACAACCCCAACTCTCTCAGCCTGTCCTCATAGGAGAGGTGCTCCAGCCCCCTGTTCATCTTCATGGCCCTCCTCTGGACTTGCTGCAACAGGTCCATGTGCTTCTTATGCTGGGGGCCCCAGAGCTGAAGGCAGTACTGCAGGTGGGGTCTCACGAGAGCAGAGTTGAGGGGCAGAACCACCTCCCTCAACCTGCTAGTTACACTTCGTTTGATGCAGCTCAGGATACAGCTGGCTTTCTGGGCTGCAGATGCACATTGCTGGGTCATGTTGAGCTTTTTGTCAACCAACAGCCCCAAGTCCTTCTCCTCGCGGCTGCTCTCAATCCACTCATCATCCTGCCTGTATTTATACTTGGGATTGCCCTGATGTGCAGGACCTTGCACTTGGCCTTCATGAACTTCGTGAGGTTCATACCGGCCCACCTCTCAAGCCTGTCAAGGTCCCTCTGGATGGCATCCCTTCCCTCCAGTGTGTCAACCACACCACACAGCTTGGTGTGGTCTGCAAACTTGCTGAGGGTGCACTCAATCCCACTGTCCATGTCACCAACAAAGATGTTAAATAGGCCTGGTCCCAATACCCACCCCTGAGGGACATCACTTATCACCAGTCTCCACTTGGACATCGAGCTGTGGACCACAACTCTTTGAGTGTGACCATCCAGCCAATTCCTTATCCACCAAGTGGTCCATCCATCAAATCCATGTCTCTCTAATTTAGAGACAAGGATGTCGTGCAGGACAGCATCAAATGCTTTGCACAAGTCTAGGTAGATGACGTCCATTGCTCTTCCCTTATCCACCAGCACTGTAACTCCACTGTAAAAGGCCACCAAATTTATCAGGCATGATTTGACCTTAGTGAAGCCCTGTTGGCTGTCAGCAATCACCTTCTTATTTTCCATGTGCCTTAGCATAGTTTCTAGGAGGATCTGCTCCATGATCTTACTGGACACAGAGGTGAGACTGATAGGCCTGTAGTTCCCCGAGTCTTCCTTTTTTCCCTTTTTAAAAATGGGGGTTATGTTTCCCCTTCTCCAGTTAGTGGGAACTTTATTGGACTGCCATGACTTTTCAAATATGATGGATAGTGGCTTAGCCACTTCATCTTCCAGTTCCCTCAGGACCCGTGGATGCATCTCATCAGGTCCCATGGACTTGTGCACCTTCAGGTTCCTTAGATGGTCTTGAACCTGATCTTTTCCTACATGGTTGGTTCTTCATTCTCCCAGTCCCTGCCTTGGCCTTCTGCGACTTGGGTGGTGTGGTGGAGCACTTGCCAGAGAAGACTGAGGCAAAAAAGTCATTGAGTACTTCAGCCTTCTCTATGTCCTGGGTAACCAGGTCTTCCATTTTCTTCCAGAGAGGGCCCATGTTTTCTCTAGTCTTCCTTTTATCGCCGAAGTACCTATAGAAGCTTTTCTTGTTGCCCCTGATGTCTGTGGCCATATTTAATTCTATGAGGGCTTTACGTTTCCTAACTGCATCTCTGTCTGCTTGGACAGTCTCTGTATTCCTCCCAGGCTACCTGTCCTTGCTTCCACACTCTGTAGGCTTCCTTTTTGTGTTTGAGTTTGTCCAGGAGTTCCTTGTTCATCCACCCAGGCTTCCTGGTGGTTTTGCCTGACTTCCTCTTTGTTGGGATGCATTGCTCCTGAGCTTGGAGAGGTTAGCCTTGATTATTCACCAGCTTTCTTGGGCCCCTCTTCCCTCCAGGGCTGTATGCCATGGTATTCTACCAAGCAGATCCTGAAGAGGCCAAAGTCTGCTCTCCTGAAGTCCAGGGTAGTGAGCTTGCTGTGCGCCCTCCTCGCTGGCTTAACGATCTTGAACTCCACCATTTGATGGTCACTGCAGCCAAGGCTGCCTTTGAGCTTCACGTTCCCCACCAGCCCCTCCTTGTTAGTGAGAACAAGGTCTAGCATAGCACCTCTCCTCATTGGCTTCTCTGTCACTTGGAGAAGGAAGTTGTCATCAACACATTCCAGGAACCTCCTGGATTGCTGTGTCCTGCTGTGTTGTCCTTCCAACAGATATCGGGGTGCTTGAATTCCCCCATGAGGACCAGGGCTTGTGACCATGAGGCTGCTCCTATCCCTTCTATACAGGGCCTCATCCACTTGGTCTTCCTGGTCAGGTGGCCTGTAGCAGACCCCTACTATAATGTCACCTGTCCCTGCCCTCCCTTTAGTCCTGACCCATAGGCTCTCTGTTGGTTCTTCATCCGTCCCCAGGCAGAGCTCCATGCACTCCAGCTGGTCATTGACATAGAGATCCCTCCTTGTCTCCCTGCTTGTCCTTCCTAAAGAGCCTGTATCATTCCATTCCAACACTCCAGTCATAGAAGGCATCCCAGCACGTCTCCATGACACCAGTAAGATCATAGTCCTGCAGGCTTGTGCACATCTCTAACTCCTCTTGTTTATTCCCCATGCTAAGTGTGTTTGCATAGAGGCATTTAAGTTGGGCCCCCAATGAAGCTGACACTGGCTGGAGTGGTGGGAATTCCTTTGTGCTGCTTTTAAGCATCGTAGTGTGGTGAAGATCCTTTCACTACATCACTGATTGTTCAGTTAAAAATAATTATGCTATTTTTATTATTTTAGACTGATATGAAAACAAAAGGAAGCCTACTGTGGGTCTTGGATCATACTAAAACTTCCTTTGGACGTCGAAGATTGAAGAAATGGGTAACCCAGCCCCTCATGAAATCCAGGTGAGATAGTTCTTTATCTTGGGCTAAATCTATGTTTTATAATTACCATGTTGAGCATGCCCAATGTATTTATTTTTCCTGAAAACCTGAGATCCATAGTAGGGTTTACATAGGAAATGATATGATAGAAGATGTGGATGTTACATATAGGTTTGAAAGAGTTAAACAGCTGTTTGGGCACAGAACATCTGAGTGGTTCAGAGGAGTAGGTTTGGAGCAAGTTAGAAATTCTTATGCAGAAATCAGATTAGATACCATTCTAATTCAGTATCCTTTTTCAGGCAACGGATGAGGATTACCTGCTGTTGGAGGATGTTTTATTCCTAAACTTGGCAATTAATGTTTGATGTCTTTCTTGCTTCACAAGTATTTACATCCTTAATGTATTTAATTTGTTCTAAAGTAGCTGTGGATGTTTCTGTTATCCCTGTACACAGTGTATTGCATATGAAAGTATTTCTTTTTATTAGTTCTGAAATGTGATGATTGTTTGGTCATTCTTGTATTTTGATCTATGCTTTATTAATGCTTTAGAAATGCTTTATTTTATAATACGATCATGCTTGGTTTTACTTGTCTGTCTTGAAATGGACTCCCATCTTTTCTGATTTCTCTTTGCAGGCTTTATTGGAGTGTTGTACTTGAATATGTAGTAAATAACAGTATTGAGTGCACGGAATGTTTGTTGCCTGCATTTTAAGTTTTTGGATCTATTCCTTTGAATGTGTATTCCATAAGCATTGTCAATGTGGAGTTTACTCAGTTGTCACTTTGTTTACTTCAGCTATGGCATACAGAAAATCCTTTTGGTTTGGTTATCTAAAATAATTTTTCCCTCTGTTTTACCTTCGTAAATATATTAAACAGTTTTATTTTTTATTAATTTTTAATAGTTTTAAATAGTGAGGTATACCAGTGTTTTAGCGTCTTGCTGTTGTTGGTAATTTACAAATGTTTCTACAAATGCATTTTTCTTCCTTCACCAAATTTAATATATTAAAGTAATATACTTCTGAAGCATCACTGCTAAATTTTCTTATTAGTCTTTTTGTAAGGATCTTTTCTCAGTAGTGTAAGAAAAGCACTTAGCTATTTTTTTTCTTCTATTTTGTTAGTTTAGCATATTAGAGACCCTTTTCAATTGTAGGAGCCATACTGGTTTAACTGTTTCACACTGCAGTTTCTGACAGGGATTTAATAAGTTGACTTCAGTATGTCTTTTTTTTTTTTTTTTTTTTAATTCTTCTGATAATTTCCTTTATGTATCTTACCCACTTCAAAAAGGCTTTTGATGTAACCATCCTAATTAGTATTAGACTTTATGGAAGTTGATTATGTGCCTGGTGTTCACCTTAAAAGCATATACATAAAATTTCTGGGCTACTTTACAGGAATAAATTGAAATAAATTAGTTTATTTCTTTTCCTGCCCTTGAGGCACCTTACTACCTTTTGGGAATTGTTTGTAAAGTTGTCAGAGGGGGGAGCCAGAGCACAGGCCCTGGTCTGGTGTGGTGGCAGCACTGAGGATGGGGACCTGAAAAGGAGCGCCTCTAGGCATTTTGCTCCCAAATGATCACATATGTGATGCAGCAGGTGAAATACTATTCAACAGTAAAATAGACAGGGTTCTTATCCGGACACAGAGAATAGAAAACTGCTTGCCTGGGGACTTCAGGCCTTTTTTCTTAACCAGTAAATTTAGTTTAGATTCTCCCTTGTCTCAGTGCAGAACCAGCTTTACAAGTTTGCAGTTTGGGTTTTGTCTTTTTCTCCTCTGCTCTTTGCTACTTCTAGAGATTGATACTTCCCTTTTTCAGCCTTCTTTCTCAGTATGGAACAAGTTCCATGGTTGGAGATGACAGTACTCCTCAGTTGAAGCTAATAAAGCTATTTTGTTCTGTGTACTTCTCCCTTTCTGACTCTTAAGTTGTAATTTCACATACTTAGTACATCAGACATTTGGCAGTATTGTTTCCAGTAATGCACACAAACGCACTTAAAGAACATTCTGTAATTGTAATTCACCTGTGCCTCCTGGAGTGACATTTTCAGAGGAAGTAAGATTTCTGTACTGCATCTTTTCCAGTCAGTGGGTAGGTGCATTTCCCTTGGTGTATCAAAAAGTGAGAGGGTGCAATTACTGCTTTATGCCTTAAAGTTGAAGATCACTGGGGATGACGACTAAATTTCCAGGGGAGAAACCATACATTAGGTTGAGTAAAGGTAGAATGTGTACAGACAGCTCATTTGGGCAAACTTGAAGATACCCATTAGATTATCGGTGATGTAATACATTTAGAGACTTACAAGAACAGGTTTTAAGCATTAGACATGTGTGATCGCTTATTCACCTAAGTATACAAAGATGATGAGATAGGAATGTATGAGTCATTGAGGACTGATCTTTTTAGGAGAAATCAGGAAAGTCATTGTTTTTTGTCGGTGTTACATCTTTGTGTATTATAGAAGCATTATGTCACCTTGCCTATCATGCCTTTGAAATATAAGTTCCATCCAATGCCTTTCTCCCCTAACTTCTGTAAGGGGAGTGGAAAGAAAAGGAACTGGAAAGCTGAGTTGGTTGGAACATTTCTGACTGAATGAAACATGCTGTTTCCGTGTCAGGCAATGGAGTTTCAGCAGGAGAAGGAGTAGAGCTGTGTGTCATCGTAGTCGACAGCAAAAGGGCTAATGACTGGTCTCAGGATACACTGTTGTAACACAATGTGATCTTTATGTCTTCATGTGTGTGCAGCATTTAAAAATCATTTCTTTCCTAATACAAAATTAATCTCAGAACCTCTGAAGTTGATGTGAAACAGTCATTGCTTTTTCAACAGCTACAGGAAGACAAGAAAGATAAGCTTAACACAGGCCTGGTTAAGCAAACCTGGATCTGGTTTGCATCTTTCTTTTGTTGTTGTTGTATATTATGGTTATGTTGTCCTATGGTGGTAGTATAAAAGAAAGTGCAAGGAAGTTGTTGCCCTGCATGTGGACAATCAGAAGCCTCATGTCTGCAAAATGTGCCTTTCCTTGTCTTTCTGTTATATCCATGGTCACTCCCTCCCACCCTCATCTTTGCATCTCCCTTTCCTGTTCCCTGAGTGTTATGGCTGGCTCCAAGCTATAGCAATGCTGCTTACCCAGTCCAGAGTCCAAACAGAACAGACAACTGTGGAACAAATACTGCATCCTTTTCCTCGTTGAGTATTAATTTGTGTCTGTGCCTTGCTCAGCTGTTCATTGTTGCACGATTTGTAGGAAATTTCTTTCCTTGAGATCAAACAAACACCTTCCTCGACCTTGTCAAGGTTGGCTGGAATTGAACAGAGTTCAAAACTGAAAAAGGCATACGAGTCACAATTACATGGAGATTTATTATTTCCATATTAGATCAGGCTGTAAAACTAATAACGCTGTGACTAGGTGCTTAAAGTAGAACTTGAGATAGATGATAGATGTATCGTACTGAGCAATTTATACCCGCTGTAGGGGAATATGTGTAGAATTCCATTCCTGTGCAGAGAACTCTGTGGCCCGTATGTATAGAAAGCATTGCATAAGAGAAATTATTTTCTTCCCCCTAGTCTGTTCCTGGAGAGGTAGAATATCTTTTAAATACCAGTGGGTGGACATCATGAAGTGTCATTTCTAGTGCTGTAGCCAGGGAGAAGGTAGACACTTTGCTATCTAAGTGAAGGATAACCTGGAAAATGCTAGTCTTTGCCTTTGTTGCCAGAGTGCTTAGTTTATGAGTTAGAAGAGTATCTAGTGCAAAATTTTAAAAGCTTAGGTGTGGGGGGTGGATAACTGGAAGTGATAAAATGTTTGTTGTGTGTGTGACATGAACATATTACTTTGTACAATGCTCTTTCTCTCTTTGGGGTGATATCTACTGTTTTTTGAGGGTATTTGTGGTTTGAAGTAGCTTAAAGAGACTGAGTGATCCACAAGTACCTAAACTGTATTTCTTTAATATTCTGTTGACTCTCTTAATTTTTTAATATGTTATGTATGATGTGCAGAAGCTTATGTAATGAGGTTAATGATAAGATTATGGAGAGCGGAATGCCCTAAACATAGAGTTCAGAAGTCATGCAATTTCCAGCACGGAAAGCTTGCTCAAGGCTTTGGGGTGAATAGGCTTTGCCCTTGTCAGCCTGTGTTAAATAGGAAAAAAAACAACTCTCTCACCCACACACACAACATCACGTCTATGTTTTGGGGATACACATGTCAGTTCCGGTGTACTGCAAGCCACAGAATATGCTTAGTGTACTGGAGTAAATACAGAGCAAAAAATTAAAAGCTTCGAATGTAACATAGTGTGCCATGGGAAAAGAATGGTGATCAAAGGTTTCATTAACATTTTGGGCCTCTGCCATAACAGAGAACTTGCGGGATAAAAGTGGGCAATGGTCACCCCACCTGGAGGCCCAAGGTCCCTCTCCCTGCTTTCTGTGTGGACCCTGAGCTGGTGGCAAGGTGTAGCCAGAACAAAGCTCAGTGTTTTCTCAGTGCTCCCAGTGCGCTGCCCCAACCAGCACCCTGCTGGTATCTCTGGTGCCGGGGTGGTGGAAGAAGGCTGGAGACAGAGAATTCTCTCTTAATTTTTCCAGACCATTAGTATAAGTTCAGAAGCGTGGAATTAATTAGTTAACAAGTATTCCAGACCTCATCAAATACATAGTGACAAAGCCTCTTTTTGGGTGCTGCAAGGTGTATCAGCAAATCAAACACTTAAAGCCTTGTCAGGATGAGCTCACCTTTTTGGCCCCAGATTCAACCCAACCTGTTGATGTATTTCAGCTTTGCTAATGATGTCATTCATGTTCTTGTCTCCAAGGCACACGGTTTGCCAGAAGTGAATATGGGACTTCAGTGGTTTATTTGTAGTCAATTTATACTTATCTGATCTTTGTGTAGTTAAAGCTGATGTTTAAATCTCAAGGAAGGAGAGAAATTGTATGTATTTAGAGAGTTGCCAAAAACATCTTAACCTTTGCTTTGCAGGCTAGAGAACCCACATTTTTAATTACCCCTCAAAAATAGGATTTCCATTTTTTTCCTGTGATTGTAGTACCCTTTGTGCCCCATTTCTTCCAGTTCTGGATGAGATGATGCTTTTATTGAGGCTGAATTGAAGCCTTGTAGGATAGTATTAGTAGTTACTGTTAGTCTGAATATACTTCTGTCTGCAGGAGCATAGAATGATTGTAGCTTTAGCAAATTCAGAGCTGCAGACAGTTCCTTATCTACCACTAAAGAAGAGAAAGAGTGTAAACTGGTATTACTAATGCAACGTAACTTTTATTTGAAGGGTATGTACTGTAGAACTGAGAAGAAGAAGGTCCCTTTATAGTGATGTTGGCAATGACATGTCTTTCCTAATATAAAAATAGCTTGTTCTAAATCCTCTCCTTTGAATGTATTGAGTGCTGTTTTATTTATACTTATATACACAAAGTCCAGTCCTAAAGGAACGTCTTTCAAGTTTGACTTTATCCTTGTTCCCATAGTTAAAGAGATCTGGGCAGTAAAACAAACTACGTACAGGTCTTTAATGAAACCCATCTTCAGAGTTAAACGGGTTACCATTTGATATCATCGTCATCATCATCATCTAGAGCAGGATTAGAATCTTCTTTTGCAGCAGTGACTTAGGAATAAAATCCATCTATCCTACAGCAGAATTTAATGGGCTAAATTTTCCTCCTAAGAATAAAGATTTTATAGCGTCAGTGCCAATATAAAATGCACAAACACGGGTTACAGCATGTGCCTGAGATTGCAAAATCGTTGTAGTAAAGAAAAAGATTGCACCATCATCACATACATTCATTCATTTTTGCTAGCTATGTTTTGGTACCATTGAATGCTGTGTCTAACTCCTTATAAATGTAGTAATCAGGCATTCATTCATGTTGGCTAAAGTAGCTAACAGTTCCCTTTTTTGGCACAAATAGCTGAAATACATTGTGTGTGAACATAAACAAAAGTGTTTGATTACCATTTGCATATTTTATACATTCTTTTAACAGATGTGAAGACAAAGTTTATAGTACTTGTATATTGCTGTTAAGTATTTGAGATCCATTCAGGAATATTGTCTTCTCATGGCTGCATGTTTATTTAGGGGAACGTTGGACCTCTCTGGAGGGGTATGAGACATGAGGAGTTTTGAGAGTAAATTACCCGGTTTCTCCTGCACATGGGAAAACAAGTGAACAGATCCAGAAGTATGTTAAATTTTTTTAGGTTTCACTTAAATTTCACTGTAGTAAATATGATAAAATTACCCTTGTTTGTACTTTTTCATTGTGGCTAATGCGTAAAATTACATCAGTCACAGCACAATTTAACAATTCAGAATTTATCCCATGAAGTTAGCAGATTCTAACTTAGCCACTTAAGTAAAAAAGCCAGAGATAGACTGGTTGTTTTGTTTGCTTGTTCTTTAAAAAGACATATACAGTTTATTGATTGCATAGTGGTAATTCTACCACAGCTTTGGGTTTTGATGGCATTAATTGCTTGTTATGGAAGAGAGTGGTCTAAAGCAGAAACACTGTACTGTATAACATGGTCTTCAACTTGAACAACTCATGAAGTCTATGTTTGTAAATTGTGTTCTGAAGGAAGGTCAAGAAAAATCAAAATGTGTAAGTAAGGCAAAATATAAAGCAACAGAAGTCAGAACAGCCTTCACCTTGTCCTGTGTTTGAAAGTAGCCGGTATCAGAGGAGAGTATAAGAACAGGGCAACTGGATGATGTTACCTCCCCAGAGCAGTCTCCCAGCTTCCACCAATTTGCAGTTCAGGGACTTTCTCAGGCACAGTTGATACCGACATGTATCTTGCATTTTCCTAATGTTTAAGTAATACATTTTCTTTCTTTGAAATGCTGTAGTTAAGCAAGAGGCTGCTAGGCTTTGATCTAGATAATATAGTTCATGGAGAGCAACATTTGTTGTTTCATACCCTTCATTATATTTTTTCAGGTGTTGAATTCTTGTGACTGGTAGTTTTACATACTGCTGTGGTCTCTAAACAGATTTAATAAAATTAATTTCAGTTTTATACACTCACTGTACTTGAGCTACGTCCTTACCATGATGAATGAACTCATACTTTGTGCATTTATCATAAGTTAAGAGATTAAGTTAAGAGCTTTCTGATAAATTTGTGTTTATTTACCTTGTATAAAAATAAATCCTTGTATGACTGAAAATTTTCTGTGGTTCTTATATAGCATTTATATTATCAATTTCACTCTGCTTTAAATGTAGTGATATATCATCACATCTAAAAATGTTAGGTTTGCTTCACTGTACGAGAGATCAGCAGATCTGTTAGCACACTAGCAACCAGCAATCCTATTTAGATTGTTAAGATGTTCAGATGTTAATTCAGTGCAGTGTGTTTGTATCTGCAGCTTTCTGCTTTGTCAAAATAATTTTTAGTTCAGGATTCAAATATTTTTGTATTTGCTAATTTTCTGTATTGTTCACATCTCTGGCAGCAGAATAACACAGGGGATTATCTCATGATTTAATTTCAAGTAGTTCTTTTAAAACACTAGAATAAAAAATTCTCCAGTTAGATTTTGTTATGTTTAAATACATTGCAGAGTGATTTTAGTATTGTATTAATGATGCTATTCTTAGATGGAAAGTTCGGCAGAAGTAAGCGTATTGCTTTTAGTCAACTGACTTATGTTACATTATTTCACAGAAGATTATTTGGAAAATTGGATAGAGCTCAGATTGCTGACATGGTTTATACAGATGGGAAAGAATAGGCTAATATTGCACCTAAATAGAGAGTGAAGTAGTAGCCAGTTTATAAAATGTGAGACAGTTTCTTAGCATAAGCTGTTGAGTTTCTTTGTATAATGTTAGATTCAAATCTTCTAGTAGTGGAATTTTTTTCCAGATCACGCAGAGCTTAGAAACCCCAAACTGTACATCAAGTATGCTGAATAATTGTGCAGTGCAGAAAAAATTTCTTTTGAGGTGGTTTAACAACTGATTGGTATAACATATTGATGCTCAACAAAATGTTTATTAGTTTAAGTAAAAATATTTGACGTTTAAAAGCATACTTTGAAATTCATCATCTGGCTGTTTTTATCACCTCTCTTCCCTGTCCTTCCTTCCTCATACATGTGGAGTTCTACATAATACTTCACTGTACTTTCTGGCTTTTGAAATAGGAATCCCATTATGTTTTGTTTACAGGTAGAAAAAATGGGTCATTTAATACTGGATGCCATTTTCCTGACCCTTTCTTATTTGTAGGATTAAAGCAGAAAAACTGTATGGATGCTTAGTTTTAGATTACTGGAGCTACAGTAACAGCCATATGTGAGGATGATTAAAGTGCAGATTAAGCTTTGAAGAGAGGAGTTTTTTGAATGTCTGCATCTATTTTACATATTATTGTATGTTTTCCATTGGCCACATAGATATAATCATGCTGTTTTAAATTAAGTGACAGTGTTCTGGAACAGAATTCTGCTGCTTACATGTGCTTTTTATAATAAAACTACAGATTATTTTCTTCTTTAAGGTACATGTGTTTATAATGTAACATTTCAATACTCCTTCACATAGAGGAGTGTTCCAGGGTCTCAAGCACAGCGAATTTTAATAATTCTCCATGAAAATGTAATTGTGGCTGATGATACTGACCTTTCAGAATTTCAGTGTAACCGTTTGCTAGCTTCAAAGCTGCGTACACAGGGTATTTTATTACTTTGTCACTGATACTAACACTTCTCAATTTCCTTTCTATTATCCAGCTGTAGAGCGCCTCACTAATTAACGTACAAAGCTTAAATCTCTGCTGTCTTGAATACACTGTGTGCATGCCAACAGCTTGTTCTTTGGTTATTTGGTTGCGTAACTTTTAGTAACCCTGCCAGTCTACACCAGATACATGATTGTGGCCCTCGAGGATCGGATTTAAAGCTCGAATATGTTCTGTGCTGAAAACAGCCCCTACGGGTCTGAGCAGTTGCACCAATGGTAGCTGCTGTCTGCTGCTGTTGCTTGTAGGTTGCCTGGCTGCCCAGAGGAATGGGAGAAATGTTTAATTTTGTGCATTTGGCATTGCTGGAGGAGTGAAACAGTGATGGGGAAGAAGGTATTCCTGTGACCTGCAACAGGGCTGCTAAGCAGAGCCTGCGAAGTCTGACATTTCTGTTTTCCTTAGGGCTGGGAAAAAGCAGTCTTTTATGATAGTGGAGTATTTTGGGTCCTGTAGTGTGATTGCAGAGTCTGCTGTCCAATTCAGAGATAACAGAGTGAGTTCCCAAGGTCAAGACAGCAGAGAGTCTGTCCCCAGTTCATATGGTGGCTGTGGAGGAGTGCATCTATCTGCGCTCCAGGTAGATGGTGGCAGGTGGGGCACTGCAGATCCTGGCGATGTACAGCAAGGCTGCTCTGGGCATGAATATGTGTCACTTGTGGCAGAGGAGGGGATGGTTTTACTGTTTTAGTGTAAAGCAGTATGTCACTGAAAAAATCCTGGTACTTAAATGCCGTTAGATTTACGTGTATCCAAGTGCACATCCAGTCATGATGTTCTCCCTTTCACATGCAGTGTAATAAAATTTCAAGAACTCATAGATTTAGCTGTCTTCAGGGGCAGAAGCCTCTAGCTGTCAGTCTGTTGTAATGTCTGCAGCCTGTTGAGCTGCCTAATTTTGTTGATTTCCTCATGGATAGTATTTGTTAGCAGCTACAGTGGCAAGTGGCATGGCAGTTCTGCAATAAAAGCCATGGGCAAGACAGGCAGTCTTCCCTGAAATCTTACATTTTAATTGCATCCTTACTTTTCATCCTTCTGTGCTGGCTGAGCTCTGAGCATCTCGCTGGTCCATGAGAACAGACATGGGCTGGGCTGTATTTGCCTTGCACACTCTTGGCTGGTATATGAAGTGTTGGTATCAAAAGACTGCTTTCCTCTTAACCTGCAAGGGTGGACGGACACACACATAGCGGCAGGGGGATTTTTGAACTTTCTTGTCTCAGGAGGAGAATGTTGTGATAAGGCTTAGTTGTCGTTCTGGGAGAAAACACAAGGATCTTAAAGTAAGCACTGGGATGTCTTGAGGATTTTTAAAGTTTCTTGGAACATTATGTTCCAGATTCAGCCTTACTTGCCGGAAACTTTCTGAATGCTGGCTAAAGCCTTCCCATGCGCTGGTACCCACAGAGTGTGCCCAGTGGCAGGTTGGTGCGGGACTCTGGGGAAACATACCTGGAACAGATGTTTTTTGTTGTGAAACCTCTGCAAATCTTAGCACAGCTTTCACCTAGTTGACTCTGTTTTGTAGTGCACACAGTTACCTCAGAGATAAAGCCTGAACATGGAAAAGCTACATTCAGAGGAATCATGCTATTTAGCTTTGACACATCCCTTTCACTGCTGTCTTACAGTGAGCTAGCTACCTTTTGCTCTATTTCCTTGGGGCTGCATGCGCTGACAGTGCTTTGGTTCACTAGCTCATGAAAATAAACTCCTAACCTTTATGTTTTGGATACACCCATGTACCCCTAATCTCAGTCTTTTCCTAGAAGGAAGCACTGAGGCAATTTGGTTGCACAAAAAGCAGAAATGGAGTTTATCTTAGCTCTGCTATCTACAGCCAGTTCATGGATATATTGGAAGTTGTAGCTATGCCATTAGCAGCAGTGTGGCTCCAGGAGAACCTTGACAGTAGGTTGTCCATTTTAAAGCTCTTTTCTGACAGTAGCTGGAAGAACATGATTTCAGGGAAGGTGCAAATAACTATAGAATTGTTTCTTCACATAAAAAGTGTTTTCTAATTGATTGACTTCAGTCCTGAAATATGGAGATTAATGTTACAGGGTTTTAAAAAGAAAGAAAGAAAGAAACCAAAAACCCAACATGGTTCTGATTTGTGTAATTACCAATTGCTGGTCTGGATCAAAAGTAGAGGGGCAAAATGGTAACTGATATGTATACCCTGTTGGAATAAAGTATGCTACGTAGAGTTCAAATGTAAACTTCCCCCTGCCCCTCCCCCAGGTACTTGTCTGCAAATTTAGGGTTGGATATTCAGGAGTCAGTGTTGCTCGTATTATGTACCACTAGAAGAATGTGTAGACATAGGCACTGAAGTGTATATCTGGCTGTTTTGAGCATAGAGAGGGATCCAGAATCTTGCTTGCATCTTGAATCAAAGCCTAAGTTTCTCTGCATTTCTTAATTCTTCTACTCACCTACTCATGAGAATGTGGCCTTAGTCAAAGTTTAAAAAAAAACACAACAAAACCGAAACAAACTAAAGGAGAAAGTTCACTAGGTATATGCCTTCCCTTCAGAGAAACACAAGTTTTATTTATTGATCTTATTGATTATTCTTTTACAGTGAAATAAATGCCCGGCTTGATGCTGTGTCTGAAATTCTACTGTCAGAATCCAGTGTGTTTGGTCAGATTCGAAATCTTCTTTGCAAGCTTCCAGATATAGAGAGAGGCCTCTGCAGTGTTTTTCACAAAAAGGTATACCCATAGTTACCCTAATTTATTGTTTTCTAAATGCCATCGTTCTATCTTAATGTACTTCCATAGTTTTCACGTTTGTTTAAAAATATTTTCTTCTTAGCAAAACTGAGGCTGACATAATACAGGGATGCAAGTTTACAAAAATTGTTTTTGCCTTACAGTAGAATCTTATTTTATTTGTTATCAGTGATATGTTGATAGAAGAAATGTACCAGTAGGGTTGTAGAATATATACATTGTATTGCTAATGCTAACAGGAAAAACATCTATGGTACTCATGATTTAGTGGCTGGTTTCGTGAGAGGGGATGGTGCAACAGGTCCTTGTGCCATAAATTATTTCCCTTTAAAACAAAGCATTGCATTCTGTATGCTTTATCTAAAATCACACTTGCAAGTAAAACCACTTGGCTCTAGTTAGCTGTTTTCAGATGAATGTTAATTTGTTTATAAATTCTGTAATTTGGATCTCACTTGCACATTTTAATAAGAATTACTTGTAATGAGACACTGACATTTCTTAGTTGAAGCCGATTAATGTTCTAATAGCACCTGTGCAGTACTTCATGTTCTTTTATTTCACTGTTATATTTAGAGGTTTTGACAGTTTGGTTTAGATAAAGGAATAGGTGGGTAGAGGGAGAGCAAAGTTGTAATTTCTTTGGATGGTACAGCACAAAGGGTTCAAAGGGTTCCTCTCTGAAAATCCAAAACACAGTTCTCATATAATTTTTAAAGCCCTAATGTGTTGCAGCATTAGGCACATGGAAAGACTTGCATATTTCAATGAATGGATACAGAGGTCCAGCCATAATGAACTTTATGAAAAGAGGGAGTATGCACCAACTTCTCCATCCTCTAAAATGTACCATTCCACATGATACAATTGTTTTTTCAGAACAGCTGTCCAGGAATTACATAGTTCACTTTTTAATGGTTTAACTCATTTCAGGTTGAGTGGTATGTAATAAGGTTTGTAGGGATACATCTGTATTTCACAACATTCTGGCAATCCTCCACTGCTAACCTGTGCTTCCTTTTTTTTTTTTTTTTTTTTTTTTGTACTAGTCTGTATCTGTTTTTTCAGGTGTCCCTTCCTGCTGTAGGACTGCTTACCCTTCTCAGCTTTAAAGCTGGCATTTAGGTGGAGCCATTCAGAGACCCTGGATTTTCATGTAATTCTTGGAATGAGCTGACAATGTAGTTTGTGTTAACAACAGCCACTGTGGCATGATGATACATGTTTAGTGAACCATATGTTGGAAAGAAGTTGCAGAAGAGAAGTGCTCCAGCAGAATCCTTAGGAAGGGGAAATGAGGGGGAAAAGCTCCAAGCATACACTTTTCCTTTGATGAATTAGCTTCACTTGATAAAAATCTAGTTTGTCATCCATTGCAGAACACTGTGGAGAGCACCCAATGCACTGGGTAATCCCTGAAGATCTTTAGGACTTTAAGGAGATGACAGTGTCCCTGAACGACAGGGACTGTTTTGAATAAAGAATCAAAAGCAGACTCTGGGAAACAGATTCTGCAGTCTAGACAGACAGTGAATAGAGTCTGAAGAAAGGTCCCTGCAAAGGAGATACATACTCAAGAGCATTTACTGGTTTTCTTGAATATTTGGGTTTTTTTAAAATATCCAGTCAATGCTGCCATTTCAGTTCCCACTATAGGAGCCTTTCCAGTTCTGTTAATTCCAGATGTCCATCTCCACATGCTCAACATGAGGTTCCCTGCAATTTCATTCCCATTAAGGGATCCAAAACTCTGAGTGGAGTGCACTGGTGGCTTAACTAAAGGAATGTGCTTGTTAATTCAGTGTTAACTGCAGGAAAAACAGGTCTATGTGACAAGTATTTCATCCTTCAGGCCCTTTAGATTTCAGTGATGTTAGTATTTGAGGAGGTATGTTTCATAGAGGGAGACCTCTGAAGTGTACAGAGACGGCTGGATTGTCTCAGTCATTTCAAACATCTTTCATTCAGATCAGCCACTGCAGAACTTTTATTGTGCAATGCACTTTGCACCAGTAACCTCAAGAGGAGACAGAAAAAAATTTAAGGCAAAACAATGCTCTGGTTTGGGACTGACTTTACAAGGCAAAGCATTCTTATGGGAACTCTTCTGGTAAATGACATCATTGTATATTTTCCTGGTCTGACTGTTAATTTATTTTTTTTTTACTAAATCTGCTAGTGATTCTTATCTGGTAGCATTATTCAAATTGGCAATTGTTAATCTGACCCTCAACAAGTTCTCATTACCCCAAGCCCAGACCACCAAAAGCGATTGCTGATCTACCCCCAGGTACGAGCGATCTGGAATTAGAACAGCATTCTTGTAGTAGGAATTAGGTATTACCTTGGGGGTCATATTACCAGCTCCAAGTTTGCTCCAGCCTGAAAAAGGACTATTGGAATAGTTAAGGAGACAAGAGCAATGTTACTGTTGCTATGGAGAGTGGAATTAATACAAGGACTGGTTGTTCTTCTCAGTTCCTGCAGCTCCAGCACCTGACATCTTGCCAGGCAGAAACACTGTCAACAGCAGAATGGCCTCACCCTTCTCCATGGCAAGAGAAGGATGGCTGGAGATGAACTGTTTGAAGAGTTCTTGGTAGCATTCAGAAGTTGACTTCAAAGGGAAACTGAGAGACAGGGAATTGTCAAGAGTTTTGTCTAAATAGTGCCTGGAGCTGATGCAGAATTAGGTCTTGCTGGAAGACACATTGGTTCAATGTTTCCCATAACCAGTTCAGCTATGCCCTCTAGCCCCTGGAGAGACCCACCAAATAATAGAACAAAAGTTAGACCATGTGCATTTCTTTTTGTGATCTCCATCTCAGGGCAGTGGGAAATATGAATGGCAGGACCCTACTTTTTTTGTCTCAGTTAAAGTGATGACTGCTTAGCCTTGCCTTGGGGTGCACAGAATGGCAAGAGGGCAGTCAGAGACCTATACTTGAGTCACTCTGAAAACCAGTACAGAGTAAACATGCCATCAGTACTTCTAGAAATGTGTCCTGCAGGGCCATCCTGATGGCGCTTGCTGGTTGCATGCCTGGTTTCATGCAGTGTGTTTCAGAATATAAATATTTATACAGGCTTGATACTTAAATGTTTATCTTATTTGTACCCTTTGCTCAATAAACATTATTTTTTGACTAAAGCTCAGTCACCAAAGTGGACAGGAATCATAACAAATGGTCATTGAATTTGCAGAACACATTAAAGTGAAGCTGTTTCACTGAATTCCTACGGAAGGAGTGAGGTCAATAATCAAACCATACCAGGGTGTGTAGCAAAATGTCATTTCAGTTTGTTCTGCTCTTAACTTCAACTGTAGGCTCTCCCTCGTTTGGAGCTCCTCACAAGTTGCCGCAGTTGGGAAAACCTGTTCAATTCTGAATAAGTGTCTAAAAATTTGCTGCCCACTTACCAGGCTGCTCACCTGTGCAAAATAAGGCAGTTGCTACAAGGGGGGGTATTTGCTGTTTCACTGCCTACAGCCTCCCTGTGGGATTTGCCTTTCAGTTTTCCAGTGAGTACGTCACTACTTCACTGTCATGCTCAGAATCCTCAGAGGAGAAGGGTGCTGCTCAGCTGGGTGCTAAGTGTTTAAAATCTTTCACATAAGCTTGTCAACCAGAATGATGCTGAAAATGTGCCCTTCCCTGGAAGGTACATTTGATACTTCATTGAACATGGTGTGATTTTTAGAAGATTCAGAGAAAATTGTTGTATTTCTGATTTTTTTCTCTTATTAAAGCAATACCTGTTATATGTGCCAAGGAAATTATTGTTTGTATAGAATGATTAAAATAAATTCTCCCCATAGCATAATATATTGTTGACTTCAGCTAACACATCTTATGTTTTTTACATTTTTTCTTCTAAGGTAGCAGTATGCACATCTTGTATATACTGTACTTTTAATCTTTTAAAGAATTTGCATCACAGATATTTTTAGATTTGCAATACTAAATGCTGATTTGAGCAAATTGTTCCCTGTTAAGCTGATTAATATAAATAATGTCATAACAAGGGGACATAGTAACCTTAAAATTAAATACCTCATTTTTCCTAAAACAGAAATAGTATGCTCACTATACTAAAAACATAAAGGTAGCTGTTAGAGTTTGAAAGGAGTGATAAATGTATGCTGCATTTCAACTCCCATTTTTTTAATTTGAAATGCTTTTGATTGGTCAATGGCTGTCAGCTGTAGGTCTCTGTGGCTCCCTTATAGATCTGTTGGAAACAATTTCACTAATGCAAACAGGGCTAAATTGCTTTCAGTGTTGTTGAAAGGCTGTTACATCTGGCATACTGCTGTGGATCTTTCGTGCATTCTTCTCAGTGGCAGCCATACTATTTTCAATACAGTTGGATAAACTGCTGGTTGAAACTATTGTTTGGCATCACTGTCAACTCTGAGGTTATTTTTCTAGTGCCAGAGAAGCTGTAGCTATCATTGACAGCATTTCAGAATTAGACTTCAAAAATAGCATTGAATAAGCTTGTGAGAATCTTTGGTGTATGCAAGACTATTAATCCTGCTTTATGTAAACCATTTTTACTGTATTTTAAATGCTTCTAATTTATAACACAGTTATATATCTTTTGTAATGTTACTTAGGATTTAAGTGGAATCAGTCCCACTTTAATGGAGCCCAGCTTTTCGGAGTTACTTTTATGCATCTGTTCCAAGTTATCTGTTTCCTTAGTAAATAATTTCTGCGGTGGAGCCATTACATTTTAGATGCAAAGCCCTGCAGTGTTACTAAAATCAAGCCAGGGGAAACAGTAATACTCTGAACAAGCACAAAAGGGGTATGTTCACCCTCTTTCTTGGGAATGCTGTGTTTAACAAAGTTGGTTGCAGTAAAGCATATTGAATTTCCCATTCTCCAAAGGTACTGTAGACTGTAGCTCACAGTAGAATCAAATAGGTTTTAACTCATTAGATGACTGTTATGGTGTGTAGGCTATCAGAGTTGCTGTGAGAATCTTCAGCATGTTCATTAAGCATCCTTTGAGAAATCTCATTATAACTTTCAGGGTTGTTTACAGTGTCTTGTACATGACCAAGGTTGGTTGGGTTTTCCCCCCCCCGATACCTTTATAGGTGACACTGCCTTGAAATCTAGCTTCCTCCCCTTACTGAAGCCTCACCTTCACCAGCCTCACCACCCTTATTGAAGAACACCACAGACAGGTGTTCATATGTATTCTTCAAATCTTTTCCTTTTCCCACCCTCATATAGATAGTGTACTAATTAAGTCCCTATTTGGTTCTTATTTTTAAAGAACAATTAAAAAAACCAACCAAACAAACACCACCTGTTCAACTGATGTATTTCATACTGTCCATATTTGTTCATTCTTCTTTTGGACATTGTTCTTGTATGAATCACTTGACGCTGTCTGTCAGGGACCTACTTTGCAAGTTCATGTGGCAGGGCTTTCAGCCTTTGCCTCGAGTACATTTTGTAGTCAAGGGAAGTCTTGCAGAATTTTATCCTTTATCTGCATCAAGGTTGATGATGATGATGCAGTCAGTCATACTGTATTTTACTTCGACTTTGAGTCCAAGCCTGGATTTATCATTTGTTTAGTCTTTCAGAGCTTTCCTTTGTGCTTTGACTTCAAATGCCATTGACAGATTTACTGCTTTATTGTGTTGTTTTATTTTGTTGTCAGAACTTTTACAAGATAAAATAAGTAAGTTCCACATTATCAGAAAGATGCTGATAAATTGCAGCAAGTGCAGGGGAGAACTAAAGTTTTCATGAGGCTGAATAATGGATTGTTTATGAAGAAAGATTAAAAGATTATGGTTTGGTTAAGTTGACGATTAAAGGAGAACAGAAGATTTAGAGATACTTGAAGGGTGTTAACAGCAAAGAAGGAGTTGAGTTAGTGTAATATAAAAGAGTAAAACTAGAGATATTGGGATTAATTTAATGGAAGGGAAATCTAGGCTATCTGATAAAACTTTTACATTATGATACTTATCGCTTTATGAATTAGTTTCTGAAGGGAAGTGGTAAGCACATAGTTTCTTGGAATATAAGGGCCTGAGAACAGACAAAAAGAAAACTCATGGAGAAAAATTGAGCAGTTGCAGGGAAACCACCTGTCGTGGTTTAACCCCAGCCAGCAACTAAGCACCACGCAGCTGCTCACTCCCTCCCTCCCCCCTAGTGGGATGGGGGAGAGAGTTGGGCAGCGGGGAGTAAAACTCGTGGGTTGAGATAAAGACAGTTTAATAGGACACAAAGGAAGACAATAATAATAATAATAAAATTACAATAATAATAATAAAGGAATTGGAATATACAAAACAAGTGCTTCACAATGCAGTTGCTTGCCAACCAATGCCCAGTTAGTTCCTGAGCAGCAATCTACCCCCCCTGGTTTATATACTGGGCATGGCATCACACCGTGTGGAATACCCCTTTGGCCAGTTGGGATCAGCTGCCCTGGCTGTGTCCCCTCCCAGCTTCTCGTGCCCCTCTAGCCTTCTCGCTGGCTGGGCATCAGAAGCTGAAAAATCCCCGACTTAGTACAAAGACTACTTAGCAACAACTGAAGTCATCAGTGTGTTATCAATTTTCTTCTCATACTAAATCCAAAACACAACATTATACCAGCTGCTAGAAAGAAAATTAACTCTATCCCAGCTGAAACCAGGACACCACCTAATGGGTCTCTTCTATCTCTAACTTCCATGGATCTGAAACAAAGAAGAACTTAGGTTTTCCAGCAGCATTCAGCATGTAATCTCTCTGGCCTTCCCGAATGTCATGAAATACCTTGGTTAAATTCCTTTAGTCAAATATCTACCAACCTTGCCTGTTTGGTATGACAAGTGCAGTTCTTCAGCACACAGCCATGCTTCAGGTTAGTTGGAGAGTATCTAACAGATACTGGCTTTAAGATATCTTCAGTTACATTTACTTACTCATGTGATGGAATGCATTTTAAATGGCTAGGAATGATTTTTCTTTGATTTTTGTTTAATATAGTCTTTATGATACAGCAAATCAGTGAACACAGCAAGTAACCTTATAAATTATTTTCTTGCTAGCCTTAGTCAGTCATGTACAACTTCCAGTGTCCATAGTGAATTGCCAAGGCTGCAGGTTTAGATGTATCTTTATTCCGTGTTTATACAGCATGGAGGCCACGCTCCCATCACTGGTCACAGTAGTGACGTATTTAATAAGAGGGCTAAGGCTATAACTGGAGTGTACCTTAATTTATTTTTGTGGTTTTCAGAAGGTTCAGTTTAGATGGCCTTCATGTTCTGAACAGCTAGTAGGCATTACAGAGCAAACTTACTTTAGGGTTTACATATGTGGGGACAGAGAGAAAATGTTCTTTTCCAGCCCAGCATTTTTGTTAATACTTGCTTCTGTGTTTGGGTACAGAACTTATTTGGAAGAAATAACTACAGTGTAATAGATGAGATAAATGTCTTAGTTCTTGCATATGGGTGTGGGAAGGAAAGAAAGAAAAATTTACCTCTGGGGAGAAATTGAAAGAGAAGGCATGACAAAAAATGTAGACATGTTTTATGAAGTAGTGATTCACTGAAGCCTACATGTTCTGTAATCAATGTTGTACTGATCACCACAAAATACTGACCAGAAATTAAATTCTAGACTGTATGTTGCCTGGGTAGGAGAAAGAAAAAATGTAGGAAGAGAAGGATGCGGCATACAAAGAATATTATAGTAGAAGCATTCACTATATCCTACTGCCTTCCTTGCATCCTCAGGTGAGGAAAATAAAGTGGTGTTTTCAGTGGTGTCAGTTGACTGATGGGAGAAGTTCAGAAGACCGAAGAAGGAATGTTTCTACAGATCAGTAAAATGTGAAAAAATATCAGCATAATTATTTATGGACAACTTTTTTCAAACGTTCTGAAATGGAAATGTCCTGCAGTGCCACTGAATTCAGCAGGTTTGAAGGCATTAAGTGTCTCATAGGACTGGGTTTCCACTTGGTATACAAGTATGGTGTAGCAAAATGCAAACTTACTTCTGTAAAGACCACTTCAGAATTGGTATTACCTACAGGTGGAGCATGAGTACCTTGGGTAACTGAGAGTTGAATGGGACAACTGAGTGGGGGGGGATTAGGAGTGTGGCAGGAGGTGAATTGTTTTGTTAGGATTGTTAACTGCTTGCAAAATCCTGACTCTGATGGCTAATTCTTGAAAATGAGCTAAAGGTAACAAACTATGTTAGCACTGAAGAGCCTCTAGAATCTAACAGCAAAATATTTGAGCTGCATCAGAAGTAATATTAATGGTTAACAAGAGAGGAGTTTTGCTCTTTCAAGTCACTGCTTTTGGTGAGAAGCTGCTTTAAGGAAACCAATAAGCTCCAACTCTGTGGATATCATGAAGCAAGCTCTGAAAGTGCTGTGTGCTATTGGCTCCAATCTGGGAGATTCCCTTTTGATGATACCCTGGCTAACTGACTGAAAGAGATAGAAAAACCTCTTTCATAACTCTGTGGTGAGGAGAGGATGAAAAACAAGACTGGGTTAGTGCATTCTTCTTAGTCTTCTCATTACATAGACCTCAGAGTAACCAGCCAGAGGCTGAAGCTGGCAGAAGCTATACGCACTTTAAACAGTGACTGCTGGTTTTCTCTTTCTGTGGTTTTTTTTTTCTTTACTTTCCTGTGTTCTTGTTCCAAGACTCTACCTCTCTGCACCTGACCTTGTCTTTCCAAACCCTCTCTTGCCAAAACAGCACCCTGGGGATTCAGATAACAACACACACAGATGCACAAGCCCTTATGGACAAGTTGTGGTGCTCACAAAATTATCCAACCTGCTTTTTTTCTGCTTGCACATTATCAGCCTATTTTTCTGCTATTTGTCTACTGCATATGTTACACATCTCCATCCAGCAACAGCAATAACGGAAATCAGCTCTTGACTGATTCCTAACGACAATGGTTGAAACAATTAGTATGCTTTATTAATCTTGTGCATGTGATAAGATTATGCAGCTGTGTTACAGTACATACATTTTAGTTTTATTCTGTCTCATTTTCAAAAAGCAAAAGAACCTGTAGGATTTAATGAAAATATAATACCTTGTAATGATTTAGACATTGCTTCCCTTCTCAGTGCTCAACCCAAGAGTTCTTCTTGATAGTCAGCACCCTGTCTCGTCTGGACTTGGAAATTCAAGCTCTTGTTCCAGTCATACATTCTCATGTGAAAACTCCTCTGTTACAAAATGTACTATTGGAAATCCCAGACCTTCTCTCCCCAGTAAAACATTATTTAAAGATCCTTAATGAAGAAGCAGCCAAGTAAGTAGAGAAAATAGATGAATCTTCCATGCCTCATAGGCTTTCTGACTAAATGTATTCACTTATGCAAATTATGCATCTTATTTTAATATACTTTAGTTTTATATTTTGGGGTTTATATTTACATGTCTACAGGTTGCTTATAGTTAAAGCAGAGGTTGTTGTTTTCTACAGCTTATATGCTTTTTTTAAAGTTAAACTAAGCAAATATTTTGCCTAGTAGGTGTCTGCCTCAGGCTGAATAATTTTTTGAAAGTTTTTCAGCTGTTTTGGGGAATGAATTTAGAGCGAAATATGTTTTGCTCATGTTAATTTGTTTAACAACTTTTAAATTATGTTTTTAAATAGAGAAGCTATTCCTTTTGAAGAGAGACTTGACCTTCAGCAGACTGGCTGCCCTGCTGTCAGGAGTATGCCTTTTACTATTTTTCTGAAAATTCATCAGAGCTTTGAGTGCCCCCTATGCTTTTTAAAAAATCTCTTTACATACTTACTAATGACAGAGAATATAAAGTTTAATAGCTCTGAAGATTCCATGTAGCCTGTGTGATTTGTACCCCATCAGAGCATTTCTGGGGTTAGTGCCCTGTTTGTGGACTCCCTCTAGAGAATGACTGAACGAGCACCTACCTTAGGCTCTGGGTGTGATCAGGCTTTTCCCTGCAATTGTGTTCCTGCAGTCTTGGAGAGGTGACCTGGAAGGAAGGAGGCTGTCTGCCCTTTTGTGTCTTAATTCTGTCCTTCGTTGGTCCAAGAAAAAAATGGTAGACAAAGGAAGAAGATGCTGAATTGGAATGAATATGCATTATAAGGGAGAGTGTCTTTAAAGAATTTGTTGTATACTGTTTTCTTCTGAAGAACTGCTGCCTCCATTGTTACCCCTAGATCCTAGTTTTAACGAGAGGAAGAAGGTAGCAGGAGTCTTAAGATGCAGAATAGTAAAGCAAGAACATGAGTTCAGTAAGGGAGGGATGTGTAAAAAAACCTCTCAGAGGACAAGATTTAGGATAATACCTTGTGACCAGTAAAGGTCACTGTCTTTCAGAAAAAAAAGCAGTATAAAATCTTCTAAAAAAGGTTCTCTCATGCTACTAGGCACAGAGGCAGCCTGTCTGGCTTGCACAAGCAACCTTTCTGAGCACTTGACTCTGCAGGTTTTTGGTCTCCTTTCAGTGTTTTTGTTGTTTACACAACAGGTTGAGAGGACATTCTGAACAAAAAACGAGTATCATCCAGCTTTATATCCAGATCATCCTAAACTTCCCTGCTATGAGCAAGTTTCATTTAACTTTGAACTTTTCCTCATGTGTAATGTTATGAGATACACTTGACTGTGATATAACTAGAGATTCTTTGATGAAAGATATGGTACATAGTTTAATGTGTAGTTATACTGGGGCATAGTCTTGATCTTTTATTTTCAAAACAGACTAAAAATAAACATCAAACTTATTTATAAAAATCTTCTTTATATTTCTCCAACTGAGACTTAAAATTAAAGAAAATTTAAGAATTAAAGCCTAGAACTTACTTTTATTTGCTTCTGAATTAGAGACAGATGCAAGCTGTGTAAATTTAGAAGTTGAGAAGCGTAGCAGGATTTGCTATGCCCATTGGACAGGTGGGATTATGAGATTTCTACTGATGCATGGTATCCAATTATAGTTGTGGCAGGTTATGAGAAAACAGACTGTATCTTAATTGTACCAGATTTACTGTAGGTAGGTTTAAAAGACAGGGTTTTTCTGTCACTGTATTGATGATGGCTAGAATAGTATTCAAAAATAAGATATAACAGTGTAAGTAGAAGATACCATCATTGATCTGCAGAATGCATATATTTTATTTGCATTTATTCAAGATGACTAAAATAACTTACCTTTTGGCCCTTATATATCTCAAACTTGTGTGGCAATATTCTTTGTACTCAAAAACCTTTCTTTCATTGAAATCATTGTGACTACTCATATGCATATGTGCACACACACACACTTGCCACACGTAAGTATACTGTATCATGTGTTAATTTTATTATGTGGATAAAATCCTGTAGTGGTTTTCAAAAGTATCTCTCTCCTCCAGGGTTTTTTAGGGGGAGTTCAAGATTCTGGGTTTATGGGTTTTCTTAAACTGTCAAGTTTTAAATTTTTGGTAGGTATCACATAGCAGTGACAGTCTTCACAATCAGCTGCTGGCTACTAGCGATCTTTTTTTCCTTGCATTCCCATGGAAACACGTCTAATCAGCACAAAATCGTTTCTAAAAATTAGTATTGTATTTTAAAATGGTATTTTTACTGTCACTTATATAATAACTGCGTCCATGTAATGCAAAATCAAAGCACAGCTTTGTGTTACCTGTCTGGTCACTGGCTCCAGTTGTAGGTTCATTCTCAGGCAAAGGGGTATCGGAGTAGATAGAATATTAGACTTTTATTACTTCTAAGTTTTATTACTTTCAGTTTGCTAATTACTTGCTCTCCAAATATTAGATTTCAGGGTAATTATGTAATTAACTGGTACAATTTTTTATTTGCTCTGAAATACAAATGTGTATTCCAGTTAACTTAGGGCTGATTGCACTGCTTTCTATTGTTTGCCTGATACTTATTAGGATAAGTTAAATTTTTTATTTTTTTTATGACAACCATATTTTTAATAGGTTGTTCAGCTTCCCAATTTTAAACATTTGAATGGTATTGTCTGTTTCAGGTTTCAATCCTGAGCTGAGATAGTGCAGCCAAAACAATTCTGTCATTTTCTGACAGTGAGACTAGAAAAGAGCATTGTTTTGCATGTATTAAAAAATGCTCTGGTTAATCTTTTCTTGAGAAAAGAAGAAAGCTACTCTGAGAAATTCCTAATGACATCCTGCTTTGATGAAGGCCTCATGAGAGGGATTTTTCTTTGCATTCCTCATGAAAATCTGCACAAATATGGCCAAATTCTAAATATGTCAAAAATCTGTGTTCACGTTATACAGCAATTATCTAAAGCATCACACTTAATCATGACAAAGATGCTGTTGGCACTTGGGATGCTCCAGGTTGGGGCAGCAATTGCATGCCAGAATTATGAATTGAGACAGAAGGGAATGATCTTTCTTGTGCTTCCTTTTCTTGCTCTGCTCGACCAAGGGAGAGCAAACAGAAAGCTGCAGGATACACATTCAGAGACAACAAAAAAAACGAGTCAGCAGGGTTTGGTATGGAAGAAGGAGCATAGTATGATAGAGTAGAAAGGAACAGGAATAGATTGGTTTTGAATACATTGGGGGGGCGTAACTTGGTGTAGCCTCTTAGAGTGCGTATACAAAGTGCCTTTCTATTTATGTAGTGCGTATGGCAGCTTTCAGTAAATGTGCTGTACTATGGCCAAGTAACAGAAAAGCTGTATTTAGAGGGGAATAAAGCTACTGTTAAAACAAATGAGAATGACTAATAAAAATATGGATGTAGCCAGTAGAATTGGGGAACGTATCTTTGATTTTACTGTTATTTTATCTTATGCTTCTTATGGGTAGGACTGGAGATAAAACCCAATTGTTCAAGGACCTTACAGACTTCCCTGTCATCAGAAAGAGAAAGGAGGAGATCCTGGATGTGCTTTCTAAAATCCAATTGCATCTGCTGGACATTCGTAAACAGATTAAGAATCCTTCTGCAGAGTATGTTACAGTTTCTGGTCAAGAGGTAATACGCTATCTATTCTGTATGACTGTACCCTTTTTTGTCTAGAAAATAACTTAAAAGTCAGACTTAACTAGAGCTCTCTTCATTTAGTATGATACTTGATGAGGTCATTTGACTATAACCTTTTGTACAACTTTAAAGAACAGTTTTGTCATAGTGCCACTTTTTTATTTGTTGTCAATTACTGATTTAAATAATAAAAACACTTTAGCACAGTTGAATTTGGTTCAGTAATGCTTTGCTCTTCTTTATATGTAAAAACACTTGCATATGTCCGAGGTTAATTATGTGGCTATTAAGTGCTGAAATATTCTCAGAGAACCAGGAAGCACAGCATTAGGTTAATTTGAAGAATGGTAAAATTATTTGTAAGTACTGATTAAGACTGTAATTTGAAAGATGGGAGAGCAGAGGAACAGTATTAAAGAATGATAAATGTTATTTTACTTTTAATTCTTAGAAACGGTTGTTGCGGACTGGAGCTTTTTTTTTGCTAGTTGCTGTGCAAGTGTGGGCAGGCCATGCTCCAGCGAGCTGAGAAGTTCAGTGCAAGAACAAAGAGATGACAGATCCTGCCAGATCTGGGGGGGAACTGAAAGGAGCAGTGAGGTAGCACTGTTCAGCATTGTCCTTTGGGAACTGAGAGTAGGAAGGCTGGGGAGAACTCCACAGAAAATTGGGAAAAGAAGGGAGTTAGGAAACTGAAGGAGAGTTGGGAGTAAAAGAGATGAATCAGTGAGGATAGGGAGGGAAGGAGCTGGAAGCAGCCCCCTGTCACCTAGGAAGGCGAGAAAGGTGAGGACCTAGGAAGGTGAGAAAGACCCAAGAGACAGAGCAGGGAGCAGACAGGCAATGATGAAAGTGAGAGAGAACGTGAGAAGGGATGAGTTAGAGATAGCAGCATTTGATAAAGACCTCGGGTGGATATTTCTTTTGATGGTGAAGCTGAGAAGAGGAAACGTGGCTGAAGAGCTGGGTAGGCTGTCAGCATGGATGCTGAAGTCCAAGAGGAAACATGGAAGAGTGTGTCTGAGTATTGTGTGAGGAAGGGATGAGCCAGGGTTTGAAAGGTTTCTCTCGGAGAGGGTGGATGAAGAGGTGGGTGATGACACATGTGTGAAGGAAAGGCAAAGAGAAGAATTAATCAGAGAGAGGAGAGCATCTGAGGTAATCAGATGTGAACTGGACAGGAGAGTTTCAGAAACCACCAGTCACTACACATACATTTAAGAGAGGAGGCCTTTGTAGCAGGGGACGGCTCAGAAACCATTGCAGACAAAAAGATCTATCTTGTATATTCATGAAAGGAGCTGCAGAGGTTACAGATAGCTATTATTTAATTACATCTTGTACGGGTGTTTCATAGACATCAAAAGAGGCAGTAGAGGAAGGATTAGAGAAGGTGGTCAGTGAGGAAAGGAAAGACACTAAAGGAATGGAAGTAATGGAAAAGGAATTGTAAGGGAGGAGCAGAGCACAGGCATAACAAGAGTCTCTTTGAGTTGAGCTCTTTCTTTGTCAGATCTAGATGGTATATTCTTCTTACGTTCTTGTAGCACTCTTATAGATGTAGCATTCAAATGCTTCTTCACAACAGACCTGGGCAGAAGCAGGTTCATGGTTTGCTAGTTCTGAAAGAGAGAAGCTGCCAGGCAGCTTTTTTTACGTATCTCCCTACTCTGGACATCTGTTCAGGGAACAGGCCTTCTGGGGGGGGGGGGGGGGGGGGGTGTCAAACTATTTACTCTGCCATGTGTGCCCCCAAACGCATGATTATGAATACATGGTTAGATTTTCAGAGTCAGCCCACTGTGTGTTAACTTACATTTGTTAAGTTCCTGTTAGAGTTCAGATGAAGATCCAGTTGATACATACCTTTTCCAAGATATGAGGTTACACCTGTATCTATCTTACCTTTTTGTTTCTAGACCTCTAACGTAATCCGTAGTGTGCACTAAACAGGACAGAAAGCTCTCCAGATAGTGATAGCATTGCTGTTTGTTTCAGGCAGGATTTAGAAAGAAATTGCTGCATTTGGCAAGTATTTGCTTCTTGCATTGCATAAGCAGTGCTTTGGTCCCAGTTTATTTAATACTGCACTTATTTATTTAATAGGGCTAAGAATAAAAGGACGAAAAAGCAAATGCTTTTGTTGTTTTGAAGAAGATTGCAGCCTCTCTGCTTGTTTCTCACTAGCCACACAAACAAACCAGGCAATTGAACTGGCTGTGTTAATTTAGGCTGTTCTGAGTTCGGGTAGGCATCCAGCATAGACATAAATGTGGTACTATTTTCTGTCTTCCTTTCGTAAACACAGCATGTTTAATTGTTTTGAGATGAACTTTAGAAAAAACTGTAATACCAGCACATCAGCAACGCCACTAGTGGCAGGAGCAGTTGGCTCATTTTCAAATCTTTGCAGATCTCTGCTTCTACCCATTTTCAGTCTGTCTTGTGTGTTTTATGCAATTTCAGGGTTTCTCCAGTACCAAATATTTTAAAAGTGTCTTAGGTGAATTAAGAACTAGTGCACTTCATCTTTGCTGGAGTCTTGTGCTCATGTTAGGATTATTATTCTTGTTTGTACTTGAAAATGATTGCTGGCTATTCTGTGAGGTGTGGAAGCTTTTATCTAAATCGTACTAACTGTAATGGAAAAGCTTTGTCAGATAAGAGTCTCATGGTTTTCTGTAAAGGTGATCAGATTCTGGGTTAATCTAATCTCTGCTAGAAATTCATTTTCCAACTGAATTCTTTTATTTAAGAATGCCTGAATTCTTTGACATCCAGGACCTCAGGCTAGTGGTACAAAGATAACCGACATGAATCATATAAAATACTGCAATAAACACATTGTGTAAATTTCAGTGCACTGAACCTCTTGCCATTACTACTGGTTTCCCCTATTCCTTCCCTTTCTGACCCCAAGTTGATCGAAACTTGAAGCAAGGTACTGTAGATACAGTGCTAGCATTTGAGATTTTGAGCTCTTGTCTGTGACATGTTATAGGTAACTATGGCTCAGTACGAATCACTGATCCCTAGGCAGGAAGGCACACCTCACTGATAAGGAGTAGCCTCAGTACAGGTGGTATATAGTGTAGAGTGCATGTTAACGCTGAATTCTCTACAAGGCCCGGTCAGGATCGGGTAAGCAAGACTTACTAGCTTTAGTCTGGTTTTGGCTTGATAAGAGGGAGGTGAGGAGAATGTGTTAGGGGATGGAGGAATAGAAGGGCAGAGATGGGGCAGCAACGTGGTAGGGCACAAGAACAGCTCAGGATAGGAGTTGCTCTTTCAGCAGAAAATGTGTATGTTATAACTCTCACTTCTGGGGGAAAAAGAACATTAGCTTCTGGTCTGCTCAGTCTCTTCAGGCTGAATATGGTTTTCCTCTGATGCATGCAGATTTCTTGATATATGATGATTATGGTTCTGTAGTCTTCCTAACTTGCCATGATACTACATTTCTGTTTATTTTAGTTTATGATAGAAGTCAAGAATTCCCATAAATCATCTGTGCCATCTGACTGGGTTATGGTTAGTAGGTATGTAAAATGTCTTTGAAGTTTGTTCTATTTTAATATTTAAAGAAAAAAAGTGGTATTTTGGTATTACAATTAATTACGTACACATTCTCATTGCTCCATGTGTTTGTTTTGTTTTTTCTTTTTAAACTGAAAACCAACCGAACAAAATTGTTATGTTAATTTATTGCCCATAATAAGTTTTGCTTAAAAGCAAACAAAACCAAACTGAAAAAAATTGAGTTATTAAAACGCTTGTTTTTACATGGCAGATCCTTAGTGCACTATATTACTTGCTTAATCTTTCAAAGTACATGTACTGGTGTCAAAACTATGGTCTTGATTCAGTTGTGCCTGTAGTTTGTACATGCAAATCTTTCATAGAATTTTGATTGTTCTTAGTTTATTCAGAAAGGTAAAGGTAGCTGTGCAAATACCTGTTTGTGCATCTCAATAAACTCAGTGTATTTAAAATGTCATTTTACTTATTCATACAGACAAGCTTTGCTCACTTTGGTACTTAGTGTTATATAAACATGATTTTAGATAGTTTTGGATACTTTTTTCCAGTAGGTAAAACAGAGATGGACTGAATTATGTAGCTGACTTTTTTCTTTTCAGTCATTTGTTTTATTATTTAAACAGGTTGAATACCTTAATGTTATGATGTGTAGAGTCCATGTAAATGCTGAATTCTCTACAAGGCCTGGTGTATAATGGGTGTGCACAGACATCTCACACCAGAAATAGGCATAATCAAGGTGAACTCTGAAGTGATGTTCTATTCATTTATGCAAGAATTCAGTATTAAAAGTGCACAGATTAGCCAGAATTAAGACGATGAAGAACAAATTACAGCTAATCTGGATTTTGTAAAAGAATGCCTGGGAATGCCAAAGTGAGTCCTTAAAATAAATGGAAACTAGCAAGATTTACGAAATTTATTGCAGGCTTATCATGAAGTTTTCCTCTGTAAAGTGAAATTTTTTTCTTGGACTTCATTGTATATGCAGTCAGTCACTGAAGAGTCATCCATTTGTGCAGTGTATTGCTGAACAGAATTTTGTGAAATATATAAACTTCAATGATACACACTACGTTGTGAAAAACATTTCAAAAGCCTTCTGAATAGGCAGTGGTGCGGTCACCGATCACTTTATTCACAATAAAGATCACTGGAATCAATAGAGTTTGATACCACAATAAAAGAATATGTTTTTTAACATCCATTTTCAAGGCTCACAGAGAATAAGAGAAGTGGTCCAATTTTGCATGTGGATGGTGTAACTGATTGCTTAGTAACCTTGATTTCCTATTTGGCTTTTCTCTCTCTTCCAGCACAAAAGCTGTCAGCCGTTTCCACTCTCCTTTTATTATAGAACATTACAGACATCTGAACCAGCTCCGGGAGCAGCTAGTCCTTGACTGCAGTGCTGAATGGCTAAATTTTTTAGAGTGAGTTTACAAAATAGAGTCAGTTTTTATCATTGTTATGTATTTTATTTTATTTTTGCTGTAAGAACAGGAAAAAAAAGATGTTTATCTTTAAAAAAAAAGTTGATAATTCAATTATGTTACCCATAACAACTTTAAAGATAGTCAATTAAAACAGTGTTCTTCAATTTAAAGCATTTGAAGGCAAGGCCTTTGCAGACTGAGTCCTGAGACCAGCAGTGATGTCTCTAGATTTTAAAATTCTGATGAAAATACACCATTAAATGTATAAGGTGGCTCTCAAAATTTGAAACTAATATCATAGCATTAAGAACCTGAAAGTGCAACTGACTGTAAATGAATGAAACTGAATCTAGTAGGTTTATTATTGAAGTACAATGTAAGTGAATTGAAAAAAGAATTTATTATACAAACTAACCAAATTCACATTTAATATTAATTGAAATAGACTATGGCTTCACTGTTAAGTGTGCCGTTACTAAAAAAAACAATAATAAATTAAGTACAATTGCAGTGTTACTTACAGTTTTTGAGTTAGGAATGTTCAGGGTGTTTGGGCAGTTGCTTGAGTGTGATTCTCCATAGCCCTATATGTTGTATGCTAACCCTGCGACCGACTGTGTGTCTGTTTGCTAGAAAGTAGTGGGAGTGTTACCGTCCCTCATAACTGGCTCGGAAGATCTGTTTGTCTCAGATCAGAATTTTGAATGGAGTTATTTGACTGTTTAGCCAAAGGATCTTTAAAATGGGAGTTTAAAAAATATTTCTCAAATTTCTGAATACCTTTAATTTTTCAGGTGTCTGGTTATCAATTATTTTTTTACTTCCATGAGTTACAGACCCACTGAAATTGTCCCTCATGTCATGCAATGATAATTGGCTCACTTTCACTTGTGCTTTTTTCCCCACTGCAAAAACTTAACAAGTTCCTTCTGAAGTTGTCTCACTGGACGTAACTGATGCCAAGGTTTGCCTTCTAGTAGGAATTCAGCAATTAAAATTATTCAGCAAATAAAATTTGGTAGAAACTAGAAAAACATTCCGATTCATTCTTCTCCAGACGTGTTGCCTTTGCAATACTATAAAAATAGTTATGTTAAATAATTTATTGTCAGTATACTAGCCATATAAGTTTGAGGAGACCTATTTTAACCTTTCTTTACTTAGATCTGCTGCTTTTCATGTTCACTTTGCTGTTTTCAATAGTGTTGTATGATAGCAGTATACAACAAGGAAAGACCTGTGTGTAGGAAAATGCTCTTCTTCCCCACCCCTCCATTTATTTATTTATTTATTTATTAAAATTAAATTTCATTCCCCTACTTTTTTTTGATATTCCATGTTGTATCTTTGAGACTAGGAGAGGAAAAAAATTCTTGAGGACTGAGAGAATGAACTCTACTGAAAACTGTTCTTCTGGTAACATCGTTACTGTACTGGGGGAAGCAATACCATAAATGGAAAATGAATTCTTGAATTTTCTGTTGTAGATACCATACTTTATTCAAATTGAACTTTACTGAACTCCTGGGTTCAGGCAGGTTCAGTTTTAGTTTACTTTTTTTTACTGTAACTTATGGTTGAGGTGAATTGGCAGTTGGGATTCAGTTGCCACTGTGATAACAGTGGCATTTATATAGACCTCATTTAGGCAGCAGGGATCAACTGCAGACGCTTTATATGGTATCTAATGAATTTCATTTTGCCTGCTTTTTTGTGCTTAAAAAGAATTCACTGTTACAATGGGAGCATGAAGTCTGTCTTGATTAAGATTGTGTCCTCATATTGTAACTTAATACACTGCTGGGAGATTTGAATTCAGAGTAATTTAAAGACCATAGGAGCCCTGTGAGAAGCATGCATAGGGTATATTTTGACAGTACATCTGTATCTGTATGAAATTATTTATTTCTCTTTTCTTCCTCCTGTTATTTTTCCCTGTTTTGGTATAGCCATTTTAGTGAACATTATCACCCTGTGTCTAAAGCGATTGGTCACCTAGCAACTGTCGACTGTCTGTTCTCATTGGCTCAGGTGGCTAAACAAGGAGCCTACTGCAGGTAATCAATTTTTAATTTTTATTTAGGATTTTAGAGGGAATTATAAGACAGTATTTAAAATAAATTTGACTTTAATATGTGTACTACAATAAAATGCATTATTAAAATTGTTTACAGTAGCTTCAACTTAATCTGGTTTTGCAAAGCAACACTTCTGGGCTTAATGCAAATCTGTAAACATTGCAGTTCAAATTTGATATCTTATGTTTGTCTGTCTACTGTCTGACCTGAATCTAGTAGGTGATATATCACATAAATATAAATATATGTTGGACTTTGCATGCAAATTTTTTCTCCTTTTTTTTTTTTCAGCAAGGTCTGAATTTATAATGTCTTTCTAATACCTAAGATTCTAAGGTGTATGAGGTATGTTTCAAAGATGTATTTCAGGTAAATAATAGATAAATATTAGTGCCAGCTTCCACAGCAGTGATGATGCCTCACCTAGGATCGTGTGTTAGATTTGATGAGCTGTGCACCTTCCTCTGCCCAAGACCCACACATGCACACCAGGCACCGCAGCCTGGGACTCTGGTGGTGCCAAGGCTGTTGCCCTTGCTCTCTGTGGTGGGGAGACATGAACCCGCAAGTCCTGCTTTGCCAGAGGTTGGTCCAGAGCTGGCTTCTGAGCCTGTACACCCTGCAACTTGGGTCTTTCCCACCACCACGAGCCCACATCTCTCGCACCCACACAGAGACAGTCAGTCTCACTGGGGTGCCTTCTTCCATACTGTGAGGTCTCTGTCCCCAGAGGCACTGGACACTCACTGAGCCACTGCTTCAACTGGCTGAGTGCTGTCCTAGAGGTCAGCGCTTACTGTTTCTGAGGTTTACTGTAGACACACCTGCAAGGGCTGTTGGTTTCCAGTCCTCAGCCATTCCCTCTGCCAGACAGTCCACATACTCTCTCTTGAACAGTGCTGTGTGTCACTTCTTAAATGTTGTCATTGTGGGGCTGTGCTGCAAGTGCTCAGACAATGGCTTAGGAATAACCATATGAATTAGTAACATTTGAGACCTATGGAAAATACAGCAAATCATGTATTAAATGTATGTGGATGAAGGGAAATCAACTTACATATGCTTCTGCTTTTATACAGCATTAAAGATAATATTGATCACTTCTGGACTCTTGGGATCTTGTGTGCCTCTATGAAAATCTCTTCGAAAGTAATTGCTCACTTATTTCTGGTTACTCAGATAAGAAAACAAACTGAAATCTGATTAATTCACTGTGCAGAGTTTAAATAATTCACTGAATTTTAAAAAGTAGCTTAGAGCTTATAAACTGGCAGGAAGGAGACTTCTCAGTGAAACTTCAGCTGCAGGGAAGATGTCAATAATTAATTTTGGAGAGCTACTGAAAGAAAGATGGGACCTCCATATTAACTAATTTAAGTATTCTGGAGGAATGTTTTTTTATTAAGTGAGGATTTTTTCCTATCACACTACCTGAGGCATGTAAATGAGTCATGAAGTTAGGAACACAGGTGCTCCGCCCAGTTGCTGGAGAAAGGTAAGCACGACTTACAGTTCCAAGGCATCTCAGGACTCCTGTGTTGGGAGACCCATCCTTTACACGGACAACGTACAACATCAGGGCGCTCAGGCAGCAAAGTTAGATACCTGAAGATGATGGCATATGTAGTCCAGAGAACATCATCTGATGTTTGTGTATCCACTCTGCAGACTGTGAATTTGTTTAAGGAACGCTGTTTAAAAGGTAGTACATGACTAAAGGACATGTTATGCATTCCAGAGCTTTTTTTCTTTTTCTTTTTTTTTTTTTTTCCCCCCTCTCTTACTGCATGACACATGATTGTCTGATTGTGGGAACACAGGGCAGGGCAGACCTTTTGAATAAGTGTGGCTGAAGCCTTACTTCTGCAGGCCCCATAGTCTGAAACCAGAACAGGCAGTCATCAAGGCTCATGGCATCCTGAAAATGCATCCTGTCTCACAGTTACATGGAAGGAGGCTTGAGCACTTAAAAAGAGAGAATTATTTCTAAAGACAGGGGCAGAATTATAAAATGGCAAATGGATCATTTAGCTGTCATCTCCCTCTCTGGAATGCACAGTGGCGAGGTACAAGAGGAAGTGCTTCTAGGTATGTGCTCTTCCCTTTTCAGAGCGTCACATTACAGCTCCAAATAACTTACCCATGCAGCAAGTGGAGGGTGAAATTTCCTTTCTTTGTCCCCAAAGCCTAAGACGTTGTCTGTAGTGGTTTCATCCCAGTACAACTGCTGGAAATATCTTTATGCTAAAAACACCACACCATTATCAGCTTGCACCTCTTTCACCAGTGTTTTGTGTTGCTATGATGCTATATATTTTATCTCCATTTTCCTTTCAAATTGCATCATCATTCTTCAACCCAAGAAAAATCATACTTCCCACATCTTGTCTTCCCTCTAAAGTCCACCTGAAGTGTTAGTTAATTTCCAGTTAAAAAATTCTGTGGCTTTATTCCAGTATTCTCTTCTTCTTAGCTGCTGCCACTTTCCTAAATTACTGCTCTTTGATTTCAGAGTGATTGTACTTCTAGTGTAGGAAAATGTTGCTGAGACATGAAACCACATTTACCTCTCCATTGAATGCTGCACTTCAGTTTACAATTAAAAAGTAAACCTAGGTTGCAGAGAACAAAAAAGAAATAGTCATAATTCAGTGGAACGTGCTTCTTTTGCATTTTTTTGTTCTGTGAAGAACACACAACTCTTGGAGACAGAGCTTTTCAGTCATGGAGATATGTAATGCAGAATTATATGTTACATTAGTAGACATGTAGACAAATTTGCAGCTAAGGTGGAAGCATTTGAGACAAAACTTTTTATGTGGTTTGAGATGAGAGGAAAAAAGTAAGTAGTATTGATCTAGTTTGTGTATTAATTTCTAAAAAGGTACTGTCGTTTCAGTGGTTCAACTTAGTAAGCCCTTTCTATGGACAGTTAATGTGTTATCAGTCATAATGTACATAGTTGGACAATTCTCTTTACTCCCCACCCTCCAGTTAGAACTTAATGCCGTAATAGGCTGGACCAGTTCATCAGCAAGATCATTCTGACAATACAAAATGTATCTGCAAAAAGCGGCACTTTGCAGAAGTTGGTGCAGTGGTGGGAAAAAAGCAGACTGTCCTCCAGTTTGGGGGTTTTGCTATTGCTTGTTCATTTTGTAGTTCTTACCAGTTTTTTAGAATACATATAAACAACTGAAAACATCCCCTAGGAATGAAAAAATGAAGGAAATACTCTAAAATTTCTCTATCCTATCTGCTACCTTTTTTTATAACCAGGGTTTTTGTGAAACCAAGGAAGTCTTCAGAAGTACTTGATAGCGATAATTAATTTTTGTCATTTGTATTTTTTCACAAAAATCTGCATCATGGACGACCCTCCTGCAGGCTTTAGTTACAGTAGTTCTAAATAATCGGTTTCAGTAAACATTAAAATTAGTGTCTCTTCCTTTTTGCAGACCAACTGTGCAAGATCATCGGCAAGAAATAATTATAAAAAATGGGAGGCACCCTGTGATTGATGTACTACTGGGAGAACAGGATCAGTATGTTCCAAATACCACTAACCTTTCAGTAAGTAGTGAGATACTGTTTGAGCTTCAAAATCATTCAAGGGAAGGAATCTGGGATTTGCTTTTTGGCCAGAAAGTTAAAATAAATAATTTAATCATACCATTGTCTGCTTGGTTGTATTTCAGAGAGATATAGCTAGACATGACCACATCTGTTTTGTCCTTTTTCTGATATCTTGCAGTCAGATGCTGTCTTTACAACCTTGTTCAGTCTTAATGGCATAAAGAAAAGAAAGGTGATCTCAAAATGAAAGTTCTAAATGGTTATTTTTTAAAAACGAATAATCACAGGTTTTTTTAACAGCGTCATCAGAAGGAGTCTGCATTTTGTCATAACTATCTCAAATTTTTGAGTTTTTTAATATACAAAATAGCAACAAGTTAAGTGTCTGTGTAACGTGTTACAGGTTCAGTTTTCCAAATTAATTCTAAGATAGCTTGGGGGGGGGGGGGGGGCTAGGTATTTCTCTACTATGTTTTTTCCTTTCTTTCTGGAAGTATTAATTTCATACAGCCTTTCTTAATCTGACAAAGCAGACTTGGAGCTCTGACTCTTCACTATGTAGTATCAAGTACTCTGTAGACTGCAGATTAGTTGTAAGACGCCTTTCATATTAACATATGATAAAGATCCCCCCCTGCAAGGTGTGGCTTGCAGGCTGTATGTTACCCGTAAGTCTCCCTCTGGCTGTTGTTTATTGCAATAGAGAATGATGTTGAGAAGCAGTAAGACTATTTTTTGCTTGGTGTTGTTATCAATAGGTCAAAAAAAGGGGGGGGGGGGCTACTTCTTAACATTTTTCTGTGCAATATTACCTAAATTATATGACCTAAATTACCTAAAATTGCTATAAATATGCAATTACCATAGGTAGGAAACATTGCCATGTTTTATTTCATATATCTGTTTCTGATAAGTGTATTTTAGTTTGTTTCATTCTTCTTTCTTTTCTGAAAAACTAAAACCTGCCTTTTAAATTATATGTCCTTTTGACATTTTTTGTTAAATATTTACCTGTCTGTATCTTTTTTGAAATACTACATGTCTGTTCTTAAAGAATATGAAAGATATGCGTGCAACTTAACTCTGAATATGTAACTGCCTTTTCATAAAACAAATATAGAAAAGGTATGAAACAGATGACAGTGTGGAGCATTGCTGTGATAAACACCATTCAAATTTGTATGTATTTCTCAGGAAATATTTTTAAATGCTGTTCTATACTGAACAATGATACAGATATTGTGCAATACTTCAGGGAATGTTTTCAAAATTATTTGTCAACTCCAGACAAGCAACAGACGGCATTTAAAAAAGACTCAGCATTTCATTCAGTAATCATCATGCACTTTCCCCTGTTAGTCCCATTCTTATGTTGGCTTTCTAAATACTGAATATTAGAAAATCAAGTGATCAGGGTAGAATCACTCTTGCTCTACTGTTGGTTTGAGTTCTCTCTTTTTTGAGAGAGGTGGGTGGGAACCCAGTTTATTAAAATGCCTCTGGTTTTAAACTAATGTGTTTGAATCAGCAGGAAAATGCATCTCCTGTCATGTTTTCAGCTGAAATGTTGTCAAATATCTAACTTTAGGAAAAGCTTTCTTGCAGCGCCCTGAAAGAAACATCTTATTCTTCTGTTCCCCCTCTCCTCTCCAGATACTCATGGATTCTTTTAGTACTTTTAACTTCAGCCATAAATTCCAATAAGATGTTAGCTTATGGTTGCATGGAATTGTAAGGGCAGATGGGTTCTCTGGTCTGATGTTACAGCATATGTTCTTTCTGAAAGCTGGCTTTGCAAACCAGCCACCAGTCTCAAAACATGGTTGGAGGGACCCTGGAGGGATACCAAATACATGCAAGAAATTTGTGGATTTTAACAGATGAACTCATTCTGGTTTTAAGTATCTATAAATTCTGTTGTGTTGAGCCAAATGGTGGCCCTGACGAAGTTTTAGTAGAAGTATTGAAACTATACCTTGGAGACTAGAATGTTACGAATTCTGTTCCCGTATAGTCATATGCATTTTATTACATCCATCCTTTTATTCCTGATAATGGCATTTTCTGGGTTTTGACTTTATTGCAGCTTCCTTATGGATGGGGTTTTCTTCGCAAAATCTAAACAGCTTTTTACATATAATAAATATTGATTGGATGTATGTCCTGTATGATCTGGATTATGACATAAGTTGTTGACGCGGAAGTCACGGACACTGCGCACAATCAATATGATCAAGCAGATGCCACTTTATTGCCAAGATAGCTCGGTTTATGTGTTCATTCTAGTTACTGTTCACGCATAAGCAAATTAGAGATTGGTTAGCATGAGCTGTCCACGCGCCTAGTTACACCTAGTGATTGGTTATAACAACACTGTACACGCGCATAAACATAAGGCATAATTGGTTGTATTAACTAAAACATGCAAAACTTGTCTCAGTCTAATTGGTCAAGATAAGCTACGGAATTGAGGTTCTTTGTGCCAAGTTCCCTTTATCATGGAATGCGCACCTGTGTTCTTCTAATTGGCATCTTTCTTTTTTTGTCTTCTTGTTTATTCTGTTCAAGGCCTTCTAAAGGCGTCTGGAATGCTCTTACTACCGTTAGCGAAATATGTGTCCACTAGCAAAGCATCCTTGAAGTCTGCTGCCTACAAAACATCCTTGGCTCACAAATTGATCAATTCTATCGAGTCTGGATTGTTCACTGTGTGCCCATTACTTTCCAAGTATCCCACACATAAGTGACAGTTCTATCTGAATTTTATTTGCCTCCCTATTAACAGAATGAAAGCCTGATCAAAAAACGAACCTGTAAAGATCATGAGGTTTATTCTGTGGGGATTTTTTTGTTGTTGACACACTGCCTGATCAGTTCCAAGTTTCTTAAGTAGTGTGGCTAATGTTCATTATGCACAGCTTGTCCTTCCTTCCGTGCCCCTCCATGGGGCAATGGAATATGCTGACTTTTGGTTAGTTTGTCAATTGTTGGATTTCATTGTATGTTACCAGTAGAAAGGAAGAGTCTAGTTGTCGGAAGTCCTTGCACAGACTTGATTCAGGCTATGAAATTTCCTAGACTTGATTCAGGCTATGAAAAAGCTTTATAGATTCACTGATGAGTTTTAATTTTGTATTAGCAATTGTCTTGCACCAGAGGAAGACAGTTTTATTCTGGAGCCATAGACACGTAGCAGTACCGTAGGGAGTCTTACAGCTGAGATGAGCTCTTGCATCTGATTTCATTTTCCATAGGATTTCAGTGGTTAGATGCAGAAATTGGGTACAGTCTGCTCATAGTATCTTTGTTGCAGTCACATATTGCCAAACTCAGCAATGTCTTGATTTTTTGTAGCCAGTCTGTTTGAATGTGCCTATGTTGTACCAAGAAAAGCAATTATGAATGGGTATTAAATCTAGGTCAGGTCTTTGTCTGCCAGATCTTCTCCCATTTGGCAATGAGATCTCTTAACTGGAGAGGAATCCAGATCACAACCAAATTAGGATAGCAGTAGCTATGCTGAAAGAGTTTCTCCCTTTCTCCAGAGAAAATTGCACAGAAAATTCTTGGAATGCTTTCTTGGCTCCTTGATGGAGAAAGGGAAGTTTCCCCCTCACTCTGTCCTTTTTGCTCAAGAGTAATGGAAGTTGATTGTGATGATTCTCTCTCACCAGCCTGGAGAGGTCTTAGGAAGATTCCTCCATCTGAGACTTCATAGTATCTTGAAAAGTGAATGCGATGAACTCCAAGAATGAAGCAAGCTGTTCATCTAGAAACAGAATGTTTAATCCTGAGGACTTGTCCTATATCCCTCTAAGCACATACACACGCCAGACTTTATTACAAAAGCACCATGTGCAGGACAACATATTTGATCACTGTTTTATATTTCCAGGGAGATGGTGAAAGGGTCATGATAATAACTGGACCCAACATGGGAGGAAAGAGTTCCTATATAAAGCAAGTTGCATTGATCACAGTCATGGCACAGATTGGTTCTTACGTTCCTGCAGAGGAGTCAACAATTGGTGTTGTGGATGGTATTTTTACCAGGTAATCTTTCAAATCTTGCTGTATGTTTATAAAAACATTATTGTGGCGGAGGGTGTGTGTGTATATCAAAGTATAATTTCATTTTCATTTAAAACTTCAGAATTAGTAGTTGAAGTTTCCTTTTTCATTTTAAAGACATGCATTTGTTGTTAGGTTTTGATTCTGATTTTCTGGTAAGATATAGTAACTTGTTTTGGAATCTTTGAATCTTTAAAGGATAAGAATGTTAATGAGTCTGTCTTGATTAAGATCCAGATATCTAACTTCATCTGCCTGAATGGATATCTCAGCCAAATTTATTCTGCTGGGTGATAGCCAAATGATGTTTCCCTTAAAATGAATGCTGTCACCTCTAAAAATCATGTCACAGTTTCTGCTGTGCAGTGCAGTTGTGTGTAGTCACAATATTTGAGACAGAGAATTTGGGGCTGTGTATATTCTATGCTTGCTATCCTTCCTGTATTATAAGTCTTGAGCACACATTACTTGATGTCTTTTAAAGAATGAATAATGGCAGTTCATTTCACTCAGTCTCATTTTTAAGGTAGTGCTGAGTAATTTTTGAAGATTATCAGTACAGACAAAACTTTTGTATTTTATATTCTAATATTACCAAGAATTATTGAGGTGTTTTTTCCCCTTTTTCTTTAATCTATTTTTTAATCAGCAGAAGTTCTGTGTTACTGATGGTATTTGAGATAGATAATTATTTATGGTTACATGATTGTTGTGAAACTTATATCTGTGGTAGAATTATCTTTCCTGAAATTCTAGTTCTGTGATGGCAGCATGCATTTCAGAGTTGACTTTTAACAGAGAATCTGAAATGCTACTCATGTGGGATTGCTTCACCATATAAAGATGTTGTGTTCTTATGCCTCACTGTGTCATGACAAAACTGAATGAAACTGCACTTTGATGCACTTCAGTGCTAAGCAGTTGAACAAATTAGAAAACAATTTGTGGTATCTTTCCAAAATTAATTGGTGCTGAAAATCCAAAATGGTTAATGTTTTTCCCTATCCTGTGTTGAAAATAATTGACTGGTTGATTGGATGAGCATTTCTCGAGGGGACATGGAGGTACACAAGATCTGATTTACTTTACAGAAAAACATTACATTACTAACAATTTGAAGATTATTTTTGTCTTCCTCTGTGTTTTGTAGGTGAACTTAGAGTACTTTACTTGTGTTCACGCTGCCTTAATTTCTAACCATACACACATAACCCTGTTACTCTTAGGTTTAGTATCTGCTTTCCTCTACTTTTATTTGACTGTCATTGCAACACGATTATTTCTGCAGAAAAATTAAGAAACGTGACACGGTCACTGGGAGTGCAATTTTGTTTTGTGCCCACTAGAAAGTGAACAAATTGGGTTTAGTCCTCTATGGTGTGAGAACCTAGAAATTAGTATATCTAAGTTCCACCTGTTCCTGTTCCCCAGTTTATTTCTCAGATTCTGCTTAGCTTTTGTCTACATTATAGGTATTTTTCACATCTGTTCTGATAAAGTAGTGTGGTTGAAGGTAAAACTTACGCCTTAAGATTTCAAGCCAAGCAGACCTAGAGTGTGTTACTGGCTGTGAGATTTCAAACCATTTAATTTGGAGGCCAGTCAGATTCTAACACGGGATTTTTTTTTTTCGCCCCCTGTCTAAATTAGCCTTGAAAGCTCAGTTGGATATACCATTCTTCATTTAATGTGAAATGTGTCAAACACCAGATGAATATACTAAAGAATTACTTAATTACTTAAATTCTTGTCATTGCCCTGGCAATTAAGAGTAAGCTAATTGGTGCAATATCAATCAAAAAGAAGAAAATATATTACTGAGATAGAAATAGTCATGCATTAGCTAAAGCTTAACAGGAAGCAAAAATCCCTGAGTTTATGTATTGCATTCCTTCAGAAATCCAGGATGGTCGCTTCAATTTGTAAAGATTATCAGTGGAACTGCTTGTCTTTCCGTCTGTTTAAACTTCCATCTTCTGTGTGGTGTAAATTGAGGGAACTGATTGTACTGTTGGGACAGGCATTAGCCATTTGTGATGTACTTACTGGATATTAGATCTTGACCCAGTTGTAGCTTTCCTTCAAGTGCAAATGTTTAAGAGAATACTTGCATTATGATTTTGCTTCAGCCTGTGGAGTATGGGGGCTTTCCTTGCTCTACATATCCAAGTAACAACATCCATGCTCCCCAGGTAGGTGAGTTGTCAGTGCTCTCTTCTGTCCTGCTGTATTTGATTGTCCGTAGCACCAAAGTGGTCTTTACTGCCCAGTCTGGTCTTTGCCTAACTCCTGCTTCATTTTCACTTTCTCCAAATCATGAACATCACCCTCTGCAATGAGAAAAGGAGTAACTTACCAGATTCTGCAACTCAGAGGCTCAAGGTTTACAGAGACTGTCCAGGAAGTAGGCACCTCTATTTTGGTTTGGTTTGGTTTTTTGGGGTTGGGGTTTTTTTTGTTGGGATTTTTTCAGGTTTCTGGGAAAGGTCTTAAAGTATGTAAGTCTGTAAGGCCAGGTTAATGTGGTGTTATATTCAGGGTATTTCTTAGCCCTAGGAAGTTATCCTTGTAATAGATGTTAACAGCTGGTTGGAGGAGAGAAACAATAAGTTCAGCTGCCACATGGTATGTCCTACATTGTTTCTTTAATGCTCTGATTTCTAAAGCTTTGATTTCTAAAGCCTCTGCTTTTGCCAAGAACTCTCCTCTGGTAGGGAATGAGCTTGAAGAGATCAGAGATTTTCTCTTAACTTGCCCCCAGTTTTGCCCCCCCCCCCTTCTGTGTTTTGTTTTGGGGGTTGTTTTTGGTTTGGTTTGGTTTTGTTTTTTTAAATAGGATAACAGCTATGCAGACCTCCTTTCTGCACTGCCACCCCAGGCCACAAGTGTCTTGCTGGAAAATGCTTTTTTTGTTGATAACTTCGGTATTTTTTTTAATCTTTTAAAAACATTCCAAGGGAAGATGTCAGTTTCCAAGCTATTTTCATCACTGCCATGGTGTGTTGTTTTCTAGGTGCTGCTATTAGCATATTATCCCTGCTGTGAGGGGTGCTTTCCAGGCTGACTCTATGAGGAGTTCTGTGCATCAGGAGCACCAACAGTTCTGCTACTTGCTAAAATTTTTTGAATATTGGTGCTTTGTACTGCAGTCTTTTTTTTGTTTGTAGACTGCAGCTTCAAAGTGTGAATTTATATAGGTTTAAGGGATTAACATTCATCTAGGATTTGTATCTTGTGTTCTAAGTAGGGTTTCCATGGAAATTGAAAGGTTGCTACTATGGTTTTTCCTTTGGATATATTTATTATTTATGTATTATAGCTTCTCTAAATTGACTTTAAATACTGCATTATATTAAACATTTTTAAAGATGCAAAAGGAATTCTATTGCTTACAGGTACAGTGAAAATAGGAATGATTCATGTTCATTACTGGGTGTATAGACACAATACATTGCTAAGGCTAGTCCAAACATTTCAGAGTACTGTTGATAATTTCATCCTAAAGAGGGGGAAGGGGAGTGAATCTTCCACTGAATAATGCCCCTAAGCCCAGATGATACGCTGTTACAAGTCCGTAAATTGAAAACTTGAGGGGGGGAAGAGTAATTTCCTACAGTACCCTGCTTGTGTTATTCACTTCTTAAGGAAGTCTCTGAGTGCTCCTATGGACTCTCCCAAATCTCACCATTTCTTATGTGTGAAAACAACCTTGCTATTTCCATTGCTATGCTCTTTTCCTACTCCTGGGAAGGGGGTGCTAGGGGTTGTGAAACAAGTAAAAAGTTTGCTTTATTGTTAGGTGGCTCCAGCTCCATAACATCAGACTAAAAAGACACTAAATCATTCTCCATATTTCTGTATTTTTATTTAAAGGTATTTTTAGAATAGATTTCTATATTGTATTACTAAAGTGTTTGTATAAATTTCTCACTTGAAATTACATACTTACATTATTTTTTTTCATAAGTCAATGTATGTGTAAACCATTTTTGTACAAAAGAGTTACTACTTTTCAGACCCTATGGTATGACCATTATTTAAGGGATATCTATGTAATATGGAGGGAGTACACAATATTTTGAGGATGTTCTGCTGGTTGATATTTTCTTTTTTTTTTTTTTCCTTCTCCAATGAAGGATAATGTTTTCATGCAACCTTTGCTTAAGGAATTTAACTTAATCAGTACCATTATATTTAAGAATTATAGAAGAGCTTTGGAAAGGTCAGCACCCAATCTATGTTGACTTTTAATGGGATTTGAGTATTTAATTCTCTGATGTTTGAAAATTCCCATCCAAGTTTCTCCTTGCAGTACATGGGTTCAATTTTTGCTTTAAATTAACGTTCAGTTTGTGTTAGTTCTTCTAATGTAATTATTCAGACATTGAAATGAATATAATTTTACTCGGTGTGTTTGTGTAGAAAGACAAAGCAAGTGTGGACACGCACATACAGAGAAACTAATGAAAGAAATTCTGTTGACCTAATCATGCGTTCAGAAGTGGTGATGTTTAGCTGCTGAAGAAAGCTGACCTTTAAAGGGGTCCCACTTATGATCAATTATTGACATAATTTCTTACAGCTGGAAAACTTCAGCCTACTTCCTGTAGGTCCCCAGTAGCTCTTCATGAGGGTCAATTTTCAAAATTGAAAGAGAGAGAGAATGTTACAACAACTTGAAGGTAAAATATGTTCAAGGAAACAAGCTAATTAATAGTTCAAATTACCAAATGCCTTGTATTCAAGATTTTAAGAATCAATTTATTGAAATCACAAGCTACCATTAGAAAGAACTCCTACTAACTCTACGCGATGGTAGAGGGACAAAGAATTTCCTTCCTAGAGCACTTACCTGCCTGGCTTTCTCTTCTTGTGTTGAATAAAAGCTATTTCACTAATGTCAGTGATCAGACATAAGTATGCACAGTCACACTATGGTGACCTACATCTTCCAGTGAAGTTTTATACCATCAGCTAAATTGGGCATACTATTAAAAGTACAGCTTCTATTGTCTGAACTAATATGATGCACTGTGCTTTAATTGCATTTGAAAACTGCCTCTTGCAGGTTGTGCTGCATGCTTAAAGGTTGAAGGAATAAATAGAAGCATTGGTAACATGCATGTAGATTATCCTCTCATGCACTTTGTCTCTCTCAGAAGAGTTATCTTGCTGTTTACAGATTCTCAGCATGTCTTTAATCCTCATAATGGCAAAGAAATAGCGTTTGAATTGTCTAAGAAGGTATATTAAGAAAACAGAGGGGTGGAGAAGGTTGGCCATACAGGTTAACAGGTGGTAGTTGTAGGTTGCCTAGGTAAGCAGCAGTTTAATTCTTTTGCTTTATGCAGTTGCCTGCACTTCAAGGCAGTTGTCTTGGTATACTCTCTGTGCATCACATGATCTGTATGTATGTGTACAGAACTTTGTTGTACATTTTATCCTTGTAACAGATTATTTAAATGTATTTTTAACACGGAAGGCAGTCCTCTGAGTCTATAGTTAGGAGATACTTAGTTCAAATTCTACTATATATCTGCAAACGTGAAAACAGATGGTGGTTGCTCACCTTGGCTAGGGGGGGATGGTTTTGTTCTTCTAGCTTGTATGACATGTCTATATACAGGGTCTTTCAGATAGGCATGGCCACAAGTGGAATCCTGAATCTGTCTATTCCAGGGTTCAAGTTACATAGCTGTTTTGGTATTTTCTTGTCTGTTTTCCTTGTATAATGATTTTGAACATGTTGCTCATTCAACTAAAACTGGAGTGCAAAAATCTTCAGGCAGCTGATCCTTACAGGTCTGTTTGACATGACAAAGTTGCAGAGCTGTATAAATTAGGCCGTCTGACTTTAACCTGTTGCCATCATACAGTGACCTGATGCTTCTGACTGATTCAGCAGAAGCTGTGTCCTGCTGAGGTACTTGCACGAATCCCTGGCATGCACGTGGTCTGCTTGCATTCCCAGATGTGGAAACCAAAAGAGAGCATCAGGTTCAGGCTGTGCTTCTTGAAGGTGTCTTTGAAAGCAGTCTTCAGACCCCAGACCTCATTGCCCTTCATACATGGGAAACTGCTTTCAGCTTTTGTGATCTTTGGGTCTGTAAGGAGAGGGAGGAGGCAGAGGAAAGGAGAGGGTGTTTTCTACATAGGTCGAGAACTGCCAGCCTCACCCAACACTGAAATAATGAGGGAGTTTCATCCCCCTCGCCACTGGCCTTAGTTGGGTCGTTTTGTTTCAAGTCCAGCAGCCAAGACCCAGTTGCAGCCACATACGTTGCCAAGGAGTGGCGATTCTGAGTTGATCAATGGGTTCAGTAAAGGGAAGGAATTTTGATCGCTACAAGGGACAACAGTGCTACTGAGAGACTTGCCAACTGAAGATCACCTCCTACTATTGAAAATTGCATTTGAGGACCTACCAATGTGAGTATCAGCTGTGTCCCCACAGCTGTGGCATGTGGCGACATAGTTCACTCTACTCACCCCCTCACCTGCCCAGTCTTTCTAGAGTCTAGCAAAACATCCATGAACAGGCAGTATCTACCCATGCTTATCCCAGGTGTATGCATTACTCAGTTTGCCATACTCAGTTTTTATCCCAGTGGAGCCTGCTTTCTTGTGACAGAGCGGCACTCTGTCTTAGAGGCACCCCAGTAGTGCCCACCAGATAATCCTTCCTTCTCTGCTAAGAAACAGAACAGGTACAAGGAAAGCAAGCTCCGTCTTCCCAGTTCTTTGGACAAAGTGACCATGCATGTTTTCAACCGTTTGCACAACTCAGCCAGTCAACTTATATTATACATTCCAGTTTGAAGAAGAAGTGGCATTATTTATACATATGCCTGGCTTAACATCGGTGGCACTGGTGAGATTAAGTTTCTTTTTGTCAGTAGGAAGCAGTAGGAAGCTGCTTTAAAGGCCAAGATGTTTCATCACAGAGTCCCTCTAAGTGGGTAACTCGATGCTCTGCCAGCCGGTGGCTGTACTTCCCTTGCAGCCTGTCAGCGCTTGCTCTGCTGCTCCTCAGGTAGTGTCTTCAACTGATCCTAAAGCCTGCAAAGCCGAGATGTGGACCATTCCACTTAAATTTGTGAACATTGCACACACACATGGGAGAGAGCTTGATGTTATATTGAAAAAAGTATTTGAATGCCTGCTTGACTGATGTGACTGGCACTCCTCATTTCCATCATCCTGTGAGCAGAAGGACTCCTGTCAGTCACATGCAATTGAATCCGTGAAGATGGAAGAGCATTTACATATCCCAAAGTGGCATTTCTTGTATGAGTTACTATAGCCATCATGGATCTTCTCATCCATATTATTTCTCTGCCTTGATTGTTGTCACCTAAAAGAGAATGCATGGGCCAGAAAATAGGGGAAAGTTTGTGGCTGGGCCTCTGTAGGCTTATGCAAGAATGCAGGATGCATGGAGCCCTTGGCCCGTTTCCCGTAACACCTGCAAGGACTGCAGGTATCTCTGTTTCTGCAGGATTTGTGCGAGACATCTTTTCCCATTGGTGTACACTGCTTTTTTGGGGGGGGGTTTGTTTTCCTTGTGCCAGAAAGATCTCATATATTGTCAATGGCATGATCATCAGCTGAAGAGCACAAACTTGAGATGCAGAGGACTCAGGAGAGTGTACATAATACGGTCTTTCTGTCAAGTCCTCTTACTGTGCACAACAGAGCGTGGCTATTCCTCTGCTGAGGAGAAAAACCAAACTCAAGTCAGCTTCTGACCAGCATGTTGCTCTCCCATGCAGGAGCAAAGTCTTACATTTGATAGAATGTACCTCTAGGAACACCTGAAGTTGTTTTAAGGTCCCTAATGCTTACCTTGTTTTGGCATGGTCTAGAAGATAAAGGTAATCTGGAAAGAAATGCTGTTAAAGCTTAGAGGACAGTTTAGGGAAGAAGGATTTCTTCAAAGTAAACTAAAAAACCCAAGAAAACTCAGCCCTTATTAATCCGCGTTTCTTCAAAGGCTGTGCATCAAACATGTCATAATGCTTTCTTCTGTATGTTTTATTCAAAATGTCTGTCTGTCTGATCTCTGAATGGTGGAATTGACTTTCAAAAAGGTTGGGTCTTACAATAGATACATGAATGTTACCTCCCTAAATACTTTAACAGCTATTTCATTCTGACAACTTGACAAATTCATATTACTGTTTTGGTAAGAGTGTGTGGAACTGAAAGAAACTAGTAGACAAACCTCACTATTTCTCTCTAGGCGAACTGTTGGGTTTTTTTTAACTGGATAAAATGTACATATTTATGGCATCATTACAAATTTTAGTAAAATTAAAAGTCATGATGGAAAGCAAATACTGTGTTAACATCTGCAAACATTTGGGTAATCAACTTTGGATGCTTGTGTTTATTTTTTCTTTGCTTCACTGGAATGTCACCGTCATTAAAATTTGAAAGATATTTAAAATTGCATGATTTACTTTAACAGATTAAAATGTTCCAAGGCTTGTTAGGAATACATTTTATAAGAAATCTCGAGAAAATCAGAAAGCACAAGGAAGGATTGGTATGTCAAGCAGGAAAAAGAGAATGTTTCTATCAGAATGGAAATTGAGTGGAAGATGTTTTCCAAGTGCTTTTCACAATAAATTGAAATCTGAGGTAAATCACTTAAGAATAAAAACAAAATGGTGCTTTGTAAGTATTAATGGAAATGAATGTTCCATTGATCTAACTGCTCGTGGCGAAAAACTTTCCAGCTTTTTGTAACTAGGCAAATAATGTTGCACTTAATTTCATTCCAGTTTTACCAGTTGATATGTAGAAGGGAGCTGCACAGGAGCAGGACAGAGGGGGAAAATTTTTGTATTTAAAATAATAAATAAGTAACAAGCTCCATTATTTCAGAGCTTCACTGCAGAAAGGGTGCTATTTGCACAGCAGTAGGCAAATTAAAGTTGAAAAAGAGAGCAGTTTATGACCAGGGTGCAGCTTGTTACATGCTTTGCTACTTATGCCTTGCTCAGTTAACAGATAAGCTGTATCTGCAAAGAGACTGCCCAGGAACTCACTTGCTTGATACTGGTTTAGAAGTGTTCTTCATTAGAAGTCTCTTCACATAGTGATTTCACTAAACATGATAAAGAAATGGACATCCTCCATCCAAAGCTACTCTGTGTATTTAACCTTGATTGCTCAGGGGACAGCATGCTGATGACATTTTAAAATGGTTACTAGTCTGCCGGAAAGACTGGCAGAGCTTTTATGTCCTAAATGGGCCTGTTCCATCTTATTGGTAGTCCTTTATGAGTGGAATATGATGGTATTGCTTTTCACCCCTTGAGGAGTCTACACTGATTTTGGTTTGTAATAAATCATAAACAAAATACACTGTACTTGGAGTTATACATGAGAGATTACATCATGACTTTTTTTTTTTTTTTTTTTTTAAATCTACTGAAAAATCTTTCCCTGAAGTTACTGCATCATTACTACTTCAGGGTTTCTGTGCCTTTTTCAGAATTCTTGTGCTGGCCACAACCTCCAAAATTAGTCAGATCATTGGGCTGGACTGGCATAGGTTTTGTGCATTCACATACTTAGCAATAATAAGATGTCCTTTATGACAAACTCTTCAGTATTTTGCCAGAATAGCATATAGCCTCTCATTTTTCTATCACATGTGAACTCTGTTGTTCTTAACTCAAAAGACCAGTTACCAAACTAAAAAATTCCTTGCTTCCATTTATTGCTTTATTAAGCTTTATTGATTTCTTTGCGGCTTACAGGGTAGGATTATGAAGATTAGTTTTCCTGTCTGTCCCAGAAATATCAGTTAAATCACAAAACCTGGCATGAAGATTCAGTTAGCCAGCTTCTTCATACCTTCATCATAAAAATCTAGGCTATGAAATTCTAGTCTTGAGGTGACAGCAGTGTTTAGCAGGGCAGTCTGCAGGCGTCCTGTGTAATACAGAAATCACCAGGAGATTGAGTGCTGAATAGAAACTGTGGAGGAGTTTCTCTCAGCAGAGCAACTTGTCTGTACATTACCTGTTTTTGGCCAGAACTTTGGCTGATGCCTTGTTAGATTCCCCCCTCCCCCCCCCCCCCCCCCCAGTTATTTACACCCGAAAATAAATGTTTAAATTTAAGTCATTCAGGTTTTCCTTTGAAAAAAGCCTAGATTCTCTGAAATTGACTGTGCAGTTAGACTTTGAAAGATAAGGGTCAGAAAATTTAAAAGCAAATGTACTTTTTCACATCTTTGTTTATTTTATATATATATATATATGTAGTATATATATATACTGGTTTTGCTGTACACATTTAATTTATGTATTGTGCAGAACAGTAGGGAACCATTCATACAAAGCAATCCCAAGTGACTGGCAAGTCCATGTGAGAATTTTATATACTGATATGCTAAACGAGTATTGTTTGTATTGCTCTGGAAAGCAACAACAGTCAAACAAACAGAACTCGTTAGTTGTCAAGAACCCAGAAGTAATTTTCAGAAATGTTACTTCTTTTTGGCGCAGTAATTTGTTTCATTTTGTTCTTGCTTAATTGTATTTGTGTTTATTGCCAGAATAACAAAAATTACTTAAGCCTTTCATTTATGCTTCCAGTCATGTAATTATACCTTTGGGGTAAATTATTCCCAGCTTTCAGGGGGAAAAAAAGGTGGTGTATTAAATTCATTACACCTATTTTTTATCGCGTGGAGATACTCTTTCTGATAAAGAAGAGAATAAGTAAAGGTTGTAGTTAGTGTTGTTAAATTGAAAATTCTGTTCTGTTTTTCTAGAAAAGTTATGTCTTGGACATACCACAATATATTTGAACTGTAACTATTTCTGACTGTTCTGTAGCTCTGTAGAAATAAATTAAGCTATGCTATGCATATATTTGTAGCTAATTTAGTTTCATGCCTTTGTTCATTTCATAGTAACATGCATCTGCCCTGTTAGGTTTATCTCATACATGTAATAATATAATATTTAACAAAACAGTCTTTGATTTATATACATGGCATTTGATAAAATCTGTCAATATGAACAACTATTTTGTTTGCAGGCTTTAAATCAGGCTTGAAAATTCATTTAAGTCAATAAAAGACATTTATATATACAGTGAGATTTATAAAACAATTTCTGCTGCATATTGCAGTATTCCTGAAAGGGATTGAAAGGCTTTCCCCATAAGGGGGTGGCGGGGGGGGAAGAAAATTTGCCTGTGAAGCTGACCAGCTGTTTTACAGTAAAGTTGAAACTCTTCATTGAATGGTGGTATTTACCTTTCTAAAACTCGTCCATGCTATGATTTAACCTAGTCACAATTTGAATTGGATTTTCTGTAGCATCCACAGGTTTAAAGGGGAAAGGTTCACTTGCTCTGAATGCTTCAGCTATTGTCCCTAGTCTGTTGCTATAGTTTCTGCTTTTTAATCCCTTGGCCTCAATCCTTGAGCTACATATGCACATTAACTTAATTACCTTGAGTTCCCTTGTTGGAATCTGAGAGTAGTAAGGGTAAACATGTGCATGATTTAGGGTTAGGTTTTTCTTTGTCTTCATTTTTTCAGCTTCTTCAGGCTAATATTGATGGCTCACAAATAAGCATCCTAATTTGAATACCTACGCTTGTAATTTATTCTTCAGCAAAATGATTGTACTCTTAATCTGTTCTTTCTCTTGACCATGAATAACATTTATACAGCATTAATGGTTTCCTGCAGAGAAATCAGGGTAAAAGCACGTGTTTGGAGCTTCAGTTGCTTAATGGAGCCTTCATAAACTTCTCCATGTAGTATTGGCCTTCTGGTATGCACTGCCTGCGCCAGCAGATCTCTCAGTCAGAAGGAGAAGCTGCAATAGAAACCTCAGTTTGGTACCTCTGTACAGGAACAAATTACAGCTTTCTCACTGAGGGCAAGAAAAATAAATGCTTAGTTCTGTGTCTGAATAAATGTAAAAGCTGATGGGCCTGTGCAAAGCAATCCATTGATACATTAGGTATAAAATCCTTTGCATATCTGAACGTGGAATTTAAGCTATTGCTGTTGTGTCCTTGTTCTGCTACCAGACACCCCACTCCTCAGAGAGCTCAGCCCTTGTGCCCTGACAGCCAGCTGCTCTAGGGCTGTAAGTAACATGGGATGGAGAAAGTGGAACTTAGGCTGGAGCAAGTCCAGTTTTAAAATAAAATGGAAAATTTTAGAATTAACCAGAAATCTGCTGGATTACTTTAACAGTGAGTGATGTATTTGCCCTAGGTGATGTAACAAGTATTTTTAAGGAGTTTTCATGTTATTGAGGGTATCATTGCTGAATTGCAGAAAAAAACTTTCTCAGGTGTTCTTCACTAGGTAATGTAACATAAGCTTTTGGAAGAACAGCTGAATTTCTGTTGCCTTTTAAAGCTTTAGGAAAGAGAGGATATTGGTAACTTACTGTCACTCAGTGTCTGTATTGACTAGACGGGTATTTTGTCTTCTGAACTCAGTCCTACCTGTTCTGTCAGTCAAGGTAAGCTTTTAAAATATTGAATGTTCACTGCAATCCATGAATGTTTTTCTTTCCTCTGGCTTTTCAGAAAAAAATCAATGCAGTTCACATCTTGAAAGCTAATCCTGTTAGATATGTTTCTTTTAATGTACTGGGGTGCTTGTGTGTGCAGCATGCCTCTGTTGGCCAGGTCTATAAGGTAATGAGGATTTAAGTGATTACTTGTTCTGGCTATTTCAATTACCTAGTGATATAGAAAAGGGGAAAAAAAAAGCTAAAAACCACTATGAAACCGAGTATTAAAATTGCCTTGGACTTGCTTTCCTTTCCAGCATAATGCAAAGTACATATCCCTATTGGTCTTAGGTTTTACTAGTTTTGTTAATTTCTCAGTGACTGAGAATATCATATGTCTACAATAATTTACAAAATAAAAATGTATTTTACATAAATGTGTAATGCCTTCTGTCAGGCTTTTCAACAACTGTTCTTCTACATTAGGTATCATACCGTCGGTATTTCTTTATTTAAAATTTGCAAATAAACAATTGTAGAGGTGGTTGAGCATGTATGTGCACACTGACTATAAATACGTTAGTATCATGAGTGTCTTCTCATTTCCTATCATCGTTGTCCATGTAACTTTGCACACATTTACTTCTTAGAAGTTGCCCATGAATAATGCAAAAATAATAACTATCCTGATAACAATGCTTTCTGTCATACTTAGGGTAAGAGTTATTTTTTAAAATTCTGTAATTGCAGTTGCTGTAAATTATTTTTCTTATTGTCAGTTTTTGGTTTGAATCAGTAAGAGCTTGATGGAAATGAAGTAAATGATTTACCAGTACACTGTGGGGGAGTGTGAAGCATTAGCTTCTTGCCAGTGAACTGTTATAAATTTGCAGATGCTATCTTCTAAAGAATTACTTGATAAATTTTCATTGTATGCGGAAAGTAGCCAGAAGTTATAATATCCAAGTTGAGCTACTTTTATACTAACAGCTGTGAAATTCTTATTAGCAGTCTTGAGTGTTTCTAAAATACACAGGGTTGCAAATTGCTTTTGTGGGCAAAACTGAACTATTGTTCTGGTTAAAGGTGTTGGGATTCTTGGACCACAGTAGGAGGTGACAAACAGTAGTCAGCCTGCCAATCCTCCGTTTAGGATGCCTGTTTTCATTTACTTGGCAGACCAATTTGCAAGCTACTTTTGATTTTTAACCTGTGAAGTTTCAGAAAGTGTTGTTTGCTAGGTGCCTGATAGACAGTCAATAATCTGGTTCAATGGGAGAAGACTTAACTAAGTGTTGAAATGAAATTGCACTTATGTTCTTCCATTAAAGTCAGGATCAATATCAAGTTTTTCTGTTCTCATAAGCATCATCCTCAGTTAATACTCACACTTTTGCAACCATTTGTTTTTTGCAGAGACCACATGAAACTTCAGCTAGGAATAGTGTTTTCTGTAAAAAAATAAAAGGATACAAAACAGTTGCTATGAGATCTTTTAAAAAAAATATATTAACTGTACCGTGTTGATCAAAAACATGTTCTAGAGAATGGTCCTATGCAAGAAAAGGGATAAAATGTAAGGCAAAATCCCTTCTTTCTGTAAACTAGTTATTTTAATCTAAATAACTCCTGTTCAAATACAGTGATCTTTGAAATGACAGTTTGAAGGGTTTTGTGTGAGAGAGAGCAAGTGGAATTGTAAAATCACATTATGATTTTATTTGTGTTTTTCTCAGTGTTCTCTTTGAATCACAGAAGGAATGTCTTTGTTGTTTGTGTTAAGAGAACGGTGTCCTACACCTTATTTTTAAGATATTCTCAGAGAAAAGAGTAATTTTCTTTTAATGCTGATTATTCTTATGAATAAATAATTTGACTATGAGTATGTTCTGAGATTAAGTCTGGCTTCAATTGTGATCCCTGGGAAGACAAACCATATCTGGAAATCTGAATGCCTTCTCTTGAACACTGCAAAGGCAGTGTATAGAGACTCTATACTGATTAGGTTTATTCTTCTGTAACGGGTACTAGGTTTCATTTCTCCAGTATTTTAGATGAACTTTTAAAGTCAAGTGCATGTTTCTAAAATCAAGATGAAAAATCTTAATTTAAGGGGTTTTTCATCATTAAATACTTTATAAACTAGGAATTAATAGGTAGCATCGGGATGTTGACAACTATGAAAATAAGGCTTTAGGGAATGGTTTTGCAGTCTTGTTTTCTAGAATTCATTTGTTGCTCTATGCAGTTGCTTTTTTTTACCACTGGGAGCTCTTGGGCTGCTTGGTCATTTTCACAAGCACTGTGAGGGATTCACACTAACATAAAAGAATAATAAAATACCTGAGGTCCACACAGTGCTCTTAATTTTATAACCAAACCAACTAACAGCATGTTGGATAACTTCTTTTGAAAGGTAGCATGGAAAAAGCCTTAACTAGAAGCTTCTGTATTTCAGATTCATTTTTTTGCTTGGGAAATATGTTTTTTCACTGCCTTCTGTCATACTGGAACAATTTCTGTTTTAACCTACCTGTTGTCTCTTTCACCCCTGGACTGCTAGCATAGGGCAGCTGCAGTTCTCTGGGGGCCTCTCTGCTCTGCTCCAAAACGATGTCTTGGGTTATTCTGTTGTTCTTACACCACTGTTAGTCATCAAGTCTGCAAGTCTGTCCCCTTCTCCAGGACACTTCGGTTTTTTGAGAGGAGTAATAACAGGTTGCTGAGAGAAGGAGCTCCCAGAAGAGCTCAGTGGCCTCAATTTAAATTTCCTCCTTCCATACAAATTTTTTGTGGATGGCTGTCAGAGCCCTCAGATGTGTCTAGCTGATCAAAAGCTTGAAAGCACAAGATTTCGAGGTGACTTTTGGGGCCACACAGTTTAGCAATATTAGTTCGTGCCTGTTGAGAGCAAGTTTAAATAGATACTGACTATATATAGACATTTTTGAGATGCAAGGAAAAAAGTTACAGTATTTAATTCTGGTGGTTTTTGAGTGGTATCATAGCTTGTATCATTAAAAAAATTCCCAACGTTTGTAGAGTCTCGTAGGACAAAATTTCATAGGATACCTTTCCAGGATGATGAGAACTTACATTGGGAAAGGTCAGTACTGTACGCATGTATTGACTCAGAAGAGCAGGTTAAAAAGAACAGCCATTTGAATGCTGCTATTGCAGAATAAGGAAATCTGTATCTTTTTCTCTAAGGGGTCACATACAGGTTAAGCATATAGTGCTAGCTGGTTTACATAAAGCTAGCTGCATATCATCTAACTTATCCTCCAAAAATTATTTTATGAAAACATTGCCTCCCTGGTGTTTTTTCTGAGGCTATAGACAGGAATCTTTACCACTTGAAACCTAGCACTGAAAAGAGGTAATGCCTCCTCTTTTTTTTTCCCTTTACATAATAAATGTGTTGAACATTATAAGATGAAGAGCTTTTAATTTTATGGAATTTGATTGGCTGTCAGAGATATTATAACAAGTGGTTTCCAGCCAAATTGTATTTGCTGAGGAGTGATGGATCTCTTGCCAGCACTAAAGAGGCACTCTTCACATTGGATGTCTGCATGCTCCTCGTGGGCAGAATGTTATAGGAAAAAGTTTAATGTTTTGATGTATAAAAACATTTTGGAGGCAAGGTACATTAAAATGTAAATTCAAAGCAACTGAATCTTGTAGAAGTTTAGTGGGATTTATTACGGCTGTTTTAAACTTGAAGAAAAAGAATTGTTTAAGCAATAGGTGTTTTGACTCAAAAACTTTATTGTATCAGGAATAATATAGCATACAGTTAGGGAGCAAGGCCTTGCTGCACATTAACTGTTAGTTTTATAAATGCAATAATCCACATTAAAGTAGTTATTCTCTACTTGTTTCTGGGATAATATTGCTTATCACATAAGTTTAAAAAAGAAGTATGATTCTTAGTGTCAAGGACAGAAGCAGAAAGAACAATTTTACTCATTTTCAAAGGATGACATTTAAGAGTTTTTATGTCATTTAAAAATGCACTTTTTTTTTTTTTAATCTGTAGATAAGCCTGAGTCGGATTTGAATGTTTTAAGATGCTGAAAAGAAAGGCTTCTTTTGCAGCTGTTGTTAACAACAAGAGAAAGATAATACTTATTTCTGTTTGCATCTTGAGCATTTAGTGAGGAAGTTCTGAAAATTATTTTCGTGAATGCAAATTAGATACAAAATGACTAAATGATTTTGAGGGCTCTATGGAAATGATGCAGTCCAAGAGAAAAATAGAACTGAGAGCTCTCAGTGTAGTCCTCATAGGTGCAGGCCAGACAGCCTCTTAGATGCTGTCTCTGTAATGAAAAGCCAAATAGAAATGATAAAATAACAATACTAATAATCCTAGGGTCAGAAACTAAGGTTAAAGTTGCCCATTATGGAGCTAGAGATTGTTCGGACATAGAAAGTATTTGTCAATCTTGTGAATTTATTTGTAGTTAATAGTGTTAGAAATAAATCTGAGTTATATTGTTCTCTGTAGATCTGTGCAATAGTGCTATAAAGGAGGATTGTTTGATTTTACACTAGTACATAATGGCTGAACCAAATTAGGAAAGGGGGTGGGGGGTGTTGGGGGCACTGTGAGAAATTCAGTAATACGTTCATAGTTCTTAACCCAGCATTTAAAAGGATTACAGCAGTAAGTGGCTTTATAAAATGTTAATTTCACAATGCTTCAAAATCCTGAATTACATAGTTAATTCAGTGAAATTAATGTAAAGTTTAATTAGCTTATGTGCAAAATCAACTTTTTCTGGAGTATGTGGGAGTATACCTAATGTGTATGTATGTAAGCACATACTCAATGAAATAAAAACACTCAGTTTGCTCATTGTATCATAATGGCCATCTCCAAGTTAAATTAGTTCATTTATAATTGAAGATTTGTGTATTGTAAAGTTACGGATGCCACCATACCCAATTTCCAGGGCAGGAACCAGAGGATATATAGAAATAGTAGTTGTACTGGGTCCAACCTGCTAGTTTTTGGTATTGGTAGTCAATTACTCTTGACAATTATGAAATCCTCATAAAATGATGAGTATCTTGCTAGTGCTTCTGTAGGCAACAGAAGCAATTATATTAGAGAAAGATGCAGCAAAAGGCAGAGAAAAAAAGCTATATTGGGATTCTCTTTAAAGGTTTTGATTGGCTTTAAATACTGTTGTGGCCAGCTGCTATATTTGAAAATGTAATACGCTAAGCCCATGAGTCAGTTTTCCTTAAATCAGTGTGGCTTGTGTATAACTATATTATTGGCTGATGAGAGTGAACAAATCCATTTTTACAGCCCTACTCAGTGGCTTGCTAGTGATAACCTATCTCAGAAGTGATACTGTAATGTGATTAATGTCATTGGAAATCATATATGGAAAAAGGAAATGTTCTTTCTTCCAGGTAGAAAACATATTAATTGAATATGTAAGGAAAGCTCGAGAAGAAGAGAAAAATAGGGTGCATTACCAACAGGTTTCCGAGATGAAAACTGCTATTTCACAATTTGAGGTAGAATTTGAGGATTGAAGGTTGCATGAATCTGCAACGCTGCTAAAAGACTTGTATGAAATGTGAAGGAATTTGTGTGTGTGTGCATGCGTGTATGTGTGTGGAGCAGAGGAGAAGCTCACCTGCATGGTGGCTGGTAAATTCAAGGACAGTTGTATAAAAGCATGAGGAGAGAAATCTTTCACATAAAATCATGTTTAAGCATGCTGTTAGGATTGTGTGCCTGTGTAATTAGAGGAAATAATTGTTATTTTTTTGCTACCTGAAGGAACTAACTGCTGTATCTGGATGCACAAGTAGCTGGTCACATGAGTGTCCACTCTATCTCTACATGGAAATGCTAATACCTGATAATTTCAGGTATTGTTAGCATTTAGAAAACATACAGATTAGATGGTTGAACTAAACAAAAAAAGTAAAATTCATTTTCATAGCTACTTTTGCTGGAATCCTTCTTGTGAGCTGACTGGTCTGAATTTCCAGGGTTCTTTTTAAGGGAAGAGCAGGCTGCCTTGCTCTGTTTGTCAAGGTGGAAGAATTGCATCCTGAGAAATATCACCTTGTCTACCTCCTCTTTTTCCCCCGATTCCTGTAGTTGACACGGGATGCTGAGATTTCTGTCTGTGGATTTACACTGGGACTAGATTACTGATGGCCCAGAAAAATTCTCTGCTGGCCGTACAGCCTAATCTCCCCCAGGTGCCCATAGGGTCCGTATAACCTGTTGTCTTGGGGAATGCATGCAAGCCTTTATTTAATGGTACATGGGTAGTTCCCTCTGGACCTTTCAGTCTTTTAGAGTACCCTCACATCTGCGCCATGAGCTGTTGTTGCTTTTTTTCCTAAGCAGTAGCTTGTTCTGGAAGGTTAATGTTCTGCTCTGCTTGGAGCAGCAAGAGATTTATAACAAAATGGTTTCGTTATTGTGATTTTTTTTTTTCAGTGTTATCTGGCATTTATTTGAATTTAATAAATTGATCTGTTTTGTATCCCAATGCAGAATGGGCGCGGCAGACAACATTTACAAAGGCCGGAGTACCTTTATGGAAGAACTGACAGATACTGCTGAGATAATAAGAAAAGCAACGTCAAGATCACTAGTAATTTTGGATGAATTGGGAAGAGGAACTAGCACACACGATGGAATTGCTATTGCTTATGCTACACTTGAACATTTTATTAGAGATGTAAGTGTTCGGTCTGACACATGCTTGTGAATGCTTTTTCAGCCTGTACTATGGTAGGCTGACTTAGATGTGGTGTGTATTTCCTTGTAGAAATGTGGCATGTCTAAACTCAGGGCAAACGGATATGGATAAAGGATACCAGTTCTATGTTGCTGTGTTTAAAAAAAATTTAAAGCCAAACCTTCTGTGTCTATTTCATTGTTGTAGGTGGAGTCACTGACACTGTTTGTCACTCACTATCCCTCAGTTTGTGAGCTAGAGAAGGTGTATCCAGAAAAAGTTGGTAACTACCACATGGCTTTCTTAGTGAATGAGGAAGAAAGTGCTGAACAAAAAGGTACAGTGTAAATCCATCTGAGATTCTGGCACTATAGGTATAGGCAGAAAATGTAAAATTGTTATGGTAATTTAAACCTCAACATGAAAGTGATAGATCCAAACTCACTAGAGTATCAGCCTATACACACATTTGGGGGGGCTTGAAAAGTGAACAACTGTTTGTCTTTAATATAAGGATGACTGAGCTAGGTCAGATAAGCTGGATACTGGGCTGGGTGAATCTTTTTTCACAGTAGCCAAATACAAAGGATTAGGGAGGAGGGATTAGGGATCAAACATATGGCAACTCTTTCTCTAAAAGATCTCACTGTCTGCAAACATTTAGTATTTAGGGGGCTTCAAGAGCTAGATGTGTTTTCTGGTTTTTAGTATCTTCAATAGATTTCATTTCAACAAGGTTGTCTAGTTTCCCTAAGTATCCTTGTGTACTTCTAGCATCTTCATCCTGCTGTGTCAAGGAGCTCCAAAATTTAACACTGCATTGTGTGAAGAACCACCTCCTCATGTTTGTTTTGAAACAACATGTAGCTTCACTTGATAGTCCCGGCTCTTGGATTAGAAGAGGCAGAGGAATAATCTCTGTTCATCCTTTCTATGCCATGTGTAATTTTAGACATTGCTTATCATGATCCCATTCAGTTCTGGTCTTACCAAGCAGAAGAGTTACAGCATTTCTTCTTGTCACTGCTGCTCTAAATGGGTTGGTATTTTCAGTACAGTTTGTCAACTTACTGCTTAGCAATTTTTGTTTGATAATGGGTATGTTGAGCAGCTCTGTCTAACTGCAGTGGTGATCACCCTTTATGGTGAGAACTGACTGTTACCATCTGTTTCCTATTTTTTAACCAATTAATTACAAATGCAAAGACCTCCCTTTTAGATTATGGCTGCTTAGTTTTCAGAAGAGCATTTGATGCAGGACTCTTGTCAAAATACTTTTGAAAATCCCCATAGGGTTTATCCACTGGATCTCTCTTACTCACATGGCTTCCAAACTTAAAACAGATTTAGATGTAGGATTTCCCTCCATACAAACTGCTTTGCTTTTTTTCCTTGATGTATAAGGTTTAGTCAGGTGCTTGACAATTCTGCTCTTACTCTGGTTTTCCTACTTTGCCTAGTAATGGTCTGTTCCCTGAATCACTCCCAGAATTTTTTTAAGAATTGGCTTGGTATTTGCCATTAACCTTCCCCCTAATTCACTCTTAATATTGTATTATCTGCTTACATTGTAAACTAATCAGGACAGGGCACTTTAGTATTTGCCACTAAATAATGTGTTTAAATATATAATCTATCACTTAGAAAATGTGTTTCAGATAATTAGTTTAAAAATTTAGGGTTTGGCTAGAGGGAGACATTGGCTTTTGTATTCTGTTTAATATTAGAAGCAGGGATCCCTGAAATATGTGTTAACTTTGAGCACAGGTAGCTCAAAGTAATGTTGTGTTTAGGTGAGCACTGTCTAGCCACACTGATGTTCCCAGCTAAGAGCATCGCTCTCTTGAGCATCAGCACATCCTTTTCTCACAGTTTATTGACATTGAACTGTTGATCTCTTGATACTTTCAGGCAGTTGAGATGTTACCAACATTCAATACTTACTATTCCTTAACTATTATGTCCATGAAACCCTATACTTTGTGTTTCAGTGTGCTGCTTCAGCATTCCTACTTCCAATGTTAGTTGACCTGAACCTTCAGGCCATATGTAGTCTTCTCTGTTTTGCTGCAGAAAGCACAACAGGTGTAGTCCTACAGCCTGCAAGCAGGAACACATCTATGTTTCTTACTTTGCCTGTATTTTTAGCTCCTTATGTCTTAACATTTTAATTGTTTTATTTAAGGTGAGTTTTATGGCATGGGTTTTTTCCAGGCTTTGGCTTGGATCACTCAGATCAAATCAGCTTGAGTCATCATCATTTATGGAATTCTCCTTTGTTTCCAAAAACCTGCATTTTTAAGATAGAAGAATGAAGGGCAGTGAATGACCCCATACTTCTTCTGCTCTTTACACAAGGCCTGCATTGTGCAGAGATGCAACAAGGATATATAAAGAGGAAGAGGAAGGAGTCACCAGATTTATAATGATGGCTCTTAATGTTTCCATGTTATTGTCATGGAATAGAAAGAATCTCTAGCAGAAGACCCACTATCCTAACCTTTGTTTTTTCCTAAGCATTTTCTATGGCTCCTCACTTCCTGGCAGACAGCAAACTTTTTGTTGTGCTGTAGTTACGAATTATTAATTGTGGGATGACTGACACTTCCTTTATTCTGTCATTGCTCAGCAGACGTGAGATGCAATATCCCAGTTACAGCAATTCTAAGTTTTACACACACACACCGCCAAGTCTGCTTAATAAGACACCAGGTAAAAGTAAAGTAAAGAGTTTTTTCAGTCTCACAACGGGTAGGTAAAATGTGTGGTCTCAAGGAAACATTTTATTTTCATATTTCTTCAATGGAATATATCACATAGAAAGCAGGAATGATAATGAGAACACACTCTTTGCCATTTTGGTCTTTGGTCTACTAAATTTTATTAACATAATAGAGGAGGTTTTGATTTTGGTTTTATTTTTTAGGATCTGAAGATGAAGAGAATCCTGAATTTATCACTTTTCTTTATCAAATAACTAAAGGAGTTTCTGCAAGAAGTTATGGGCTAAATGTTGCCAAACTGGCAGATATTCCTGAAGAAATCTTGAAGAAGGCAGCTCACAAATCAAAGGAGTTGGAGAGAATAGTGAATATGAAAAGGTCAGAACAATTGTGATTTCCCCCCCCCTCCAGTGAAACTTCAGCTATGAATTGAAGAGCATTTCACACAATGTGCATTCAAAGGAAGAGTAAGAGCTACTTCAGATATCCTCCTACCCTTCAGAAATGACAGTGGAACAAAACTTTGAAAAAAATATTTAGGAAATTGTGCTATCTATTTCAATTCAAGCTTTAAATTTTATAGTTAGCTATTATGTCAGAGGTTAATTGCTGCCCTCTGAAACAAGATTGGAAAAAACTAAATGCACATTGAGATAACATTAGGAATAAACTATTTTTTATTTTCTTATGGCAAATACTAGCAAATTTATTCTTTCAGGTATGTATTGTCACTGTTTTCAGGAAGGCACATTTGAAATATAACTATCTTCTAATACCTACTTCTGTTCTCACCAGTGATAGTGAAAATATTAATAGATTTAATTTAGAAAGTATATAACTCACTTTGGAAGTTGAAATTGTATTTGCATACTGTAGTGTAGAAGGGAATGTGGCTTTTCTTCTGGTTTAACTTAAATATTTTTAATATATTTTCATTGCCCCTCAAACACTCAAAATTTTACTGGAAGTCTGGGGATTTTAATATTTTTCTGATAATCAGTTTTTCATTCAGGGGCATAGGTACCTTATGTATTAGACTAGTTATGAAAATTCCCATGTGTATCAAATAGCATCATCTTTATAAAACCTTTAACACGTACACAGATATAAATATGTGCTAGTATTCATATTCATTTCCACTGAATTTTTTTGTTGTTATTTTCAGTGACAGTCCTATCAGCAAAATTCAAATAGCCCTTTAGGAATGAAAACATTCTATTGAAGATACATGACAGTTTATAGGAAAAATAATGTGGTAGCTTATGTTAATTGGAAATAATAGTCCATAATTGACAAAAGTAAAACAAAAATTACTAGCAATATCTTAACTCTGTTGTTATAGGCTATGTAGGGTTCTAAAATCAAGAAAAAATTGTTGTTCAGAAAGGTGAGAATATGAGCTGGAAGGCCAGAGTTACTGTGTAATAAAATTAAGATGTGAAATAATATAGTATGTCCCTTTGGTTTGTCTTCCTTTGTTCTATGAAAATCATGCTAGTGTATTACTTGGACAGGGCACAAACAGAGTTCTAGCATGTCTCCATTGCTAAAAAGAGAGTTAATTGCATACAAAACCTATAAGCAGTAAAAATAGTATGCAATGATGTAGTTAGAAGACTGATCTAGAGTGCCCATAGAGGGGTAGAGTGAGGGCTGACTGGGCAATCTTAATTATGGGACTTAATTCTGTCCAATGTATCAGCTTTTGAATATGTAAGCTACCATCAGTATTTTAGCTTTTGGTCTGTAATTTGCTTGTATTCTTAAAGTGAAAAAGAATATGAATACTTAATCTAAAGCTGTGATGAGTCCTTTATCCAGACTTACCACTAAGGCTGGAAGCCCCTGCACCCCACACTTCCCTGCAGACTGCTGCCACCTGAGCTACATGAGGGCACGTACCTGGGAGGACCATCTGGAGCAGGCTCCCCAAGCCCATCTCCTGCAGGTTGGAGGGGTTGCTCCCTGCCCTGTTCTCTGTGGTGCCAGGGCTGGTTTTTGCATGACCACAAGCAGGTCAGGTCAGGGATCCGATCCAGCTGAAAAGTCATTCTTTCCCCAGTTGGTATCACACAAGTTCATTTTCCTGATGTTACACGTGAACCGGCATTACTACCCGAAGAAGGAAGGGGTGGGAGCAAGAGGAGGAGGCCCTTGGTTCTGGCAGCAATTGGTAGAGTAAATGTAACCTTGAGACTGCAGCCCAGCCTACCCCATCTGGAGTTTGACACTTTTGCCTCCCTCTTTAATGAGAGACAGTGCTATGTAGGGGGTCAGGGAGAAGGGACATCCACCACACAGCAGTTGCTAATTCATTGGGTTTGACCTGTACCAGGTTATTCCTTCACTGTAGAACTCTTGCATGCACTTTGGAGGGAACTTCATGCATCTACATAAAGCTCAAGTCAGCAAAAAATATAAAAATATCAAATGTGTCTGATGATTTTGCAGTGCATAATTTGTTGTATTATGTAATTCTTAATTTTTCCAGTTCTCCTATGTAAGTCATTATAGAAATATTTTCTTTGGTATATTCCTGTTTATTTTCACTTATTGCCATGATGTGATCTAAATGTCAAAGTATTCTTCTATACCTTCTTCCCAAAAGAGACATTAACAAATTTAAAAATGGATACGGTATATCTGTGGTAGAAAATAAAAATTATCATGATCTTGGGAATCAAACTCAGACCTGTTCATAGCAGTATACTTGTGCTGTCACAATACCCACAGGCCAGCTGCCTTATTTTTTTAAATCACTTTCATATTATTTAAGAAAATCCACTGGGTAATTCCATCCAGTCTTGACATCTTTGTTGTCAGGAATGTGTTGACCCATTTTAAATGTCTGGTTGTTATTTGTCACAGCTCTTACAAGTCCTTCTTAAATCAAAAAATATTAAAAAGAAAACAGGAAGTATGTGTGTAGTCACTTATTTTGAAAATGCGTTATCTCTTTATGATTCTACATGTGCAAATTTGTAGGAACTGAATGCTGACAATTAAACAGTGCAAACTACAGTACTATTTATTTCCTTTAATGATTTACTCTTGCTCAGAGTTTTATTTCATCTTGTCAATGCTTCTGGTATGTAGTTAGTTATAAAATTAAATTGTTGACTGTCCTAGAGCTGGAATACATATATTGGAAAATGTTAACTGTTTGTTTGAAGATCACATCACGTTTGAGCTATACAAACTGCTATCTTTGGCTGTGTATAAAATTTTGCATATGACTGTAGGGCTTTCAAGGTTTGATGTGCTTAAATTAAAAGTGTCCATATTTTGATTGAATTTTTCCCCCCCCCCCAGAAAAAAGCTAAAGTCGTTTGCTGAAGTATGGAAGATAAATGACTCTCAGGAACTACAAAAATGGAAAAATCTGTGTGAACATGAAGATGAAAGAAAGGACAGTTTTTAATCCTCAAATCATGCTTAAAGATGGAAAATATTGCAGATACAAAATATAGGTCTGGAGACTAATAGATTCTATCAGGGTGTAGGTCTAGGTGCATTAAGTTGACTTTTCTGCCTTTTGAGAGGTAAGAGATGCTGCGTTGCGATATGATGCCCCACATCCAATTCCTGATTGTATGTAATTTTCTCACTCCACGTTGCTTCCCTGAACTGTTTTCCACCCTTTTCCTTAATTGCAAAATGTCTACTGGCATTGGATTTAGTTTCTAATATGTTTAGAAAACATGCAAAAGTATGTTGGTAACTTACTAGGTAAATCTTTTATAAATAAAATAATGTCTTTTAACTTTATTGTACTTCGGTTTTTAAAGAAATATTCCTTTGTGTTGGGAAAATGTAGCTGAGTCTTGACTATGCTTTACTGCTGTACAATTAGTGAGAATGAATAACATAAAGACACTTTTTTTTGGTTCTAGTATTAATGCTTTTAAAATTCACTGGTTTTGTAGGGCAGCCCCTACATTTTATGTGCATAATGAATTTAAGAAAGTGTGTGTTATGTGGCTGGATTAGGAGAGTTTTATTTCTACTGATGAGATTGATGATGGTGCAACTAGTAGTTTTCAAAGCAGCAGCACAAAACACACATTGAGTATGTTTTGTTTTCCCACTTCTTCATTCTCAAGCACACCTGCTTCCTTTTCAGCTTTCTTTCCTCCTGATCTTGGCCCTCTCTGGCACGGTCTGGAGAAAGACTTACTCTAAATAACATTGGAGTATTATAAGATGAGGTGAAAGAGGCAGTTCAAACTATGCAACTGGCATCCCCAGTGCTCTTGTCAAATACAGAGTAAAGCTGGAAAAAACAGAAATGGTTTTTAATTTTTCTATTTGCAGTTATCAAGTCCAAATTTCAAATGGGAATGTGATATCCAAACTGGTTTTCCTTTACAAGTATAACCAGGTGAAATACCTTGCTATGAAAATGGACAATGATGTTGACATACTTAAACCTTGGCTAATAGTTTGTTGTATAGAAAAAAAGTATTTTATTAAGTGGCGTATTGGGTTTGCATGGCAAGGTTTCAGTAGTGGGGGGGCTACAGGGGTGGCTTCAATGAGAAGCTGCTGGAAGCTTCCCCTATGTCTGACAGAGCCAATACCAGCCGGCTCCAAGACAGACCCACTGCTGGCCAAGGCCGAGCCCATCAGCGACAGTGGTAGTGCCTCTGGGATAACAGATTTAAGAAAGGGGGAAAAAAAACCCTGCACAAAAGAAAAGCTGGAGCCAGAGAGAGGAGTGAGAATATGTGAGAGCAACAACCGTGCAGACTGCCGGGTCAGTGAAGAAGGAGGGGGAGGAGATGCTCCAGGCACCAGAGCAGAGATTCCCCTGCAGCCCGTGGGGAAGACCATGGTGAGGCAGGCTATCCCCCTGCAGCCCACGGAGGTCCACGGTGGAGCAGATCTCCACCTGCAGCCCGGGGAGGACCCCACGCCAGAGCAGGTGGGTGCCCAAAGGAGGCTGTGACCCCCTGGGAAGCCCACGCTGGAGCAGGCTCCTGGTGGGAGTTGTGACCCCACAGGGGACCCATGCTAGAGCAGTCTGTTCCTGAAGGACTGCAGCCTGTGGAAGGGACCCACACTGGAGCAGTTTGTGAAGGACTGTCTCCCGTGGGAGGGACCCCACGCTGGAGCAGGGGAAGAGTGAGGAGTCCTCCCCCTGAGGAGGAAGGAGCGGCAGAGACAACGTGTGATGAACTGACCCCAACCCACATTTCCCGTCCCCCTGCACTGCTGCGGGGGAGGAGGAGAATCTGGGAGTGAAGCTGTGCCTGTGAATAAGGGAGGGGTGGGGGGAAAGTGTTTTAAGATTTGGTTTTATTTCTCATTACCCTACTGTGATTTGATTGGTAATAGATTTAAGTTAATTTTCCCCAAGTCAACTCTGTTTTGCCCATGAGGGTAATTGGTGAGTGATCTCTCCCTGTCCTTATCTCAACCCACGAGCCTGTTAATATTTTCTCTCCCCTGTCCAGCTGAGGAGGGGGGAGTGATAGAGCAGCTTTGGTGGGCACCTGGTGTCCAGCCAGGGTCAACCCACCACAAGTGGAAAGAAGTGAAATAAAGTATCTTGGTTTTGCTATAAGGAAAAGAATAAAATCAGGCTTTGTAATCTTTGAGACAGCTGAACCTTTCTAATTTTTTCAGTAAATGAGGGATTTTTTTTCAAAATCGTGTATCAGTTGAATATGAAATAATGTAATTGCAGGTGATTGAATTAACCTTTCCAATATAGAGAACTTCATGCAGAAAAAGTTGTAATTTTTTTACCTGTCTTACCTTCACCTGCTAACATTCACCAAAGACTTTTTTCCAGGTTCTTCAGATGCCAAAGCATCATTTAAACAAATAGTTTGCTACTCAAATAGCAGCAATCAATATGAGCATCTCCTTCCAGAGCGTGCAGTGCATTTATCTAAACTAGAAGACCTTAAGAAGAAAACTAGTCTTTCAAGGTGTGGTTACACGTGTGTTTATCTATGCCACACATTGTGAAGCACAATGAATGTAATACTCCATTATTAATGCACACAGATGGTAGTGCATTGGATCTAAAGACCTCTGACCATAGTCTTCAAAGAGAATAAATGAGCCATTACTAAATTCCTGTGTGTGCTAAATGTGCTTTTAGTAAAACTCTCTTTGCCCTCAGGGGAGCATTCACACTATGCTCTGACAAGAAAAAACACCTGGATGCAGTCTGAAAAAAATGAAGAAATACAATTAAGAATGGGGAAATGGACACGGTATTACTGGCTTGCTCATACTATCAAGTACAAAGCAATTACAGCAGGCTTTTCTCTTAATCTCTGTGATCATGTTGGAAATAACTTTTGATTTTAGCCCTGCTCAGTTCAACAACGGAGGTTATCTTGCTATCCCAATAAGGTTTCTTCTAGATATGCAAGCTAATTATTAAAGCTACTGTTTTATTCACTGCTGATTATTATAATTCCTAGCAGATGCATAAAAAGTTACGACCGTTTGAGAGTGCACCATAAGGAGGTGCATGCTATTGTTAGATGTGTTTAATGCTGGTTTTAGAATACATTTCTAAGGAACCACACAGTATGCAGGTTTATCTAGACCTTGGTCTGCTGATGTGGAGTAGCCATGCTCATTAGGAGAGTGAGTGCCATGTGAGGGTGATCGCTCTGGGATGTGATGAGTTCAGAGCTCACTTGGGTAAGTTCATGGAGCGTGAGATTAGGCGTAGTCTAGACAGGCAACCAGACAGACATTCCGTGGCCTTTGGTAGCATAGAGTGCAAGAGGGATACAGAGAAACAAAGACTTGCTGGAAAACAGGAAAAGGCATTAATTTTTTAGGAGTTTTTTTGTTGGGGGGGGCGGTTCATTTCTTTTGCTGTGGTAATTGGGACTTCTCTGTCTGTCACAGCAGGAGTCCTTCTAAGAGATGGAAAGATGAGAAGCTGCTCTTGTGTCCTTTTCTCCTTTTCTTTTCTTTTCTCTTTTCTTTTCTTTTCTTTTCTCTTTTCTTTTCAATTCCAGCACACTAAGCTTCATCTTAAAGACAATCCGAAGTACCATTTTGGTAGCGGTATGATCTTGGAGATGTGCCTTATCTTTAAACCAGAGTAATAAAATTTTGTCTGTGTGCTGAGTCAGCAAGTTTGATCCTGCATACTGATGGCTGTAGGGTTAAAGAGTGACCCATACTTAGATGGTCCTTGGTTGTAGTGGGAATTCATGCTAGTCTTGAGTTTGCCTTCAAGAAAAGAATGTCTAAATCTCTTTGTCTAAATATTAATGTTTTTTGAAACCTGCATAGAGTATTGGCTCCTACGGCCTGTGCCAGCATGTTATTGACATTGTTAAAATTTAATATTGATGTGAAAAATACAGCTTTGTGTTACACATAAAGATACAGTCTCCTTGAAAGACTTTTGCACTTTATGACTTTCATCCATTTTTTTTAAAGATGGTATTTATCACTTTCGTAAGCTTTTTCTTTGTTCTCTCTTCCCTGCTCTTAACATAAAAATTTTAATGCCTTTGTGCATCTTGTCTTGAATGTATTGCCTTTAGAATGCACAGAGCCACGGGTTAGCAACAAAAATTGGTAGACCATTTTGATGGAAGAGAAGGAGAGAGAGGGCTGGATACACTGTCACTGCCTTTTTATATTTGGTTATATAAGAACATTATTATAGAATACGTGAAATAAAACACATTACCAGTAGCAATTACCTTTCTTACTGGCATACAACATCTTTCACTGAAGCAATTCTCAAGAGGATTTTTCTTTGTATTGCAAAGTTTTCTAGAAGTATTTCTAGAAATGACATGAATTTACCTACCACGTAAGTTTACAAAGCGTATAAATGAATTTAAAGGTCACTGAAATGTCAGCTGAGTCAGGTATTGCAATAAGTCTGTTCACTGCAATGAAAGTAATGTTTATTTATTGAAATCTATTGTAAAGTAAATTATCCAAATATTTCTATTATATGTAAAATTCAGTAAGAATCCAATTATTTTAACTTTTTGGTAGTTCTAATATAAATGCATGTTTCATAGGGACATAAAGGTTTGGTAGATTGCATTGCACTGAGATAAGTGGGACTCTGTTCCAGAATCTGGATCACACTTCAGAATGCCTACTGGGGGACCTCCCCCCCTGCAGAGTCTTACCCCAGGTGGCCATTGCAGTCTCCTCCAAAATCCTGGCACCAGTACTGCAAGTCTTGGACAGCAATCTGAAAAGTAAGTCTGAACTGCCTGTCTCTTTCCTTCTTTCAGATTTTAGAGCGTATGAATGGAGCGGATGGTTCTCGTCACCTTTTAATTGTTCCTAAACATGAAGGCCATAGCAAGCTGAAATATACCATCTCAGCATAACTTTCCATCTGTTTTCAAAGCTTTCCTCCCCTTCCCTGCAAAATCTCTGGCAATCAAATCCAGATCAAACATTTGTTAAATCCAAATTTGGTTCTGGGGGACAAATTTGCAGTCTGCTGATCTGAATCAGGAGTTTTAAAAAAGCATATGGCCAGAGCCCAAGAAGGGATTTACGGCTGAACAAGGATGAATTCAGGATTGAAAATCCAGCTGGTAGGTAAACAATGGGTTTCAATTCTCAGACCACTTATTTGGGTCTTTGACCTGTGTCAGTCCAGCGCTGTTGATGGTTCTTGTTTTGTGGCTCTGTATAGGGGAAGCCATGGATTTGCCCAGCTTGGTAGACTCCTGTACTAAAAATACTCTTGCCAACATTACAGAACTCTGCTTACCTTAATGATGCTACGATTGTCATTGTACATGGCTAAGCACAATTGGTGGGGAAATCCTCCCCTTGCTTGAAATTGTAGATCAGTTTCTTCTTCCTCAGCTACAGATGCACAAACTCAATTACTTCCTTAAATACATTACAGATTTTTCTCCTTGCCTACTGTCCTAGTTTCAGCTGGGATAGAGTTAACTGTCTTCCTAGTAGCTGGTACGGTGCTATGTTTTGAGTTCAGTATGTGAATAATGTTGATAACACTGATGTTTTCAGTTGTTGCTGGGTAGTGTTTAGACTAAGTCAAGGACTTTTCAGCTTCTCATGCCCAGCCAGCGAGAAAGCTGGAGGGGCACAAGAAGTTGGCACGGGACACAGCCAGGGCACCTGTCCCAAACTGGCCAACGGGGTATTCCATACCATGTGACGTCCCATCTAGTATAGGAACGGGGAAGTGGGGGCGGGGAATCGCCGCTGGGGGACTGGCTGGGTGTCGGTCGGTGGGTGGTGAGCAATTGCACTGCGCATCATTTGTACATTCCAATCCTTTCATTATTACTGTTGTCATTTTATTAGTGTTATCATTATCATTATTAGTTTCTTCTTTTCTGTTCTGTTAAACCATTCTTATCTCAAACCACGAGTTTTACTTCTTTTCCTGATTTTGTCCCCCATCCCACTGGGTGGGAGGGGAGTGAGTGAGCGGCTGCGTGGTGTTTAGTTGCTGGCTGGGGTTAAACCACAACACCTAGCCATATAGACAAGTAGAAAGCAAAGGGTGTTTTCTTAATTTTTTAAAAATCTCAAAAAAACAATTTCTGAAGCAGTTGTTTTGTATGATGTGAGTTCTTGCAGGCCATGCTGTTAACTGTGAAATGGTGTATTTGTCTGAGACTAAACTGGTTTAAGTCACAAGTGAGCTGTAGAGAAAAGGATGACAGTGCCTAAGATGCTATTCAGGGGAAGTAAAGGGTGAACAAGATAAAGCCAGATACCGAAATCTAAGAATAATTAGCTGTTCTAAGAATAATGGCATTAGGAAACAGGAAGGTTTCCTCTACATGGTGTCAGGATTTGTTAAAGAGTAAGCAGGCACGAGTTTGATTGATACTTTGGCTACAGCCTTGCTAGCCAGCAGGTACAGCATGTAAGGTTAAGAGAGTTTGCCTGAGGCTGAATTCTGCAGTGAGCCCTTGCGCTGTTGCCCTGGATGTCCAGCACTCAGTCTACGTACAGCATCAAGAGCATCCTGCCCAAAGTAGTCGTCGGGAGATGCAGGTGGTGCCTGGTCATGGAATTCACGTCATTGCAACCACAGCTTGTGAAGGGTGAACTAAGTCTAGGGCAGGGAGCACTGCTGCTTATTTCAAACAGTAGCCTTTTGTCAGTTGGTACTTGCTAGCCAGCACATGAATCCACCTTGTCACCTAACTTGGTCACTGCGCTGTGAGGGAGGGCAGGGAGGTAGGTTTGATGGCCCTGTCACATGCAGGACTGGTGTTTTCATCACTCGGGAAGCAGAAGGAATTCTTGCCCTATCCTCAGCCCTGCACAGGGTCAGCAGAGAACAAAGTTTAACCCTGAAGTATAGAAGTTAGCCAGTCGTGTAAATACATATATGTAAAATAATTTTCATTAAGAGACATAGTTTTTGAATATTTATGTTCTTTTGAACTTGCAAGGAATCTGTCATAACATTCTGACTGCCCTCCTTCCAAATGTTTGCTTGTAAGTAAAAGTATTTTTTCAGGTGGTGTTATAAAATAAGGTGATTTTTATTTAAAATACTGGTAGCTGTATCTAGTAGTAATAATGAAAAATACTTCTGATTTTAATGGAATTCTTAACCCTTTTTCTTTCTTTTTGGTTTGTTTCGGTTTGGGTTTTTTTAAGCAGTCAGTTTTTATGACTTTACAATATGCTATAAGAAAAAGGGTGATTCCTGGGAAGGAAGGGATCGGAAAACACAATACACAGCAAATTTTAAATACTCAATCTGCAATAAGGAAGTAGAAATCAATGTTGCTTTTTACTTATAATAATCCAAATATCTAGTGTGACTTAAAACTCAGAATGTCCTGAATACTGGGAAGATTACTAGATATAATTATCTCACTCTTATGTAACACAAAATAAAAGTTTCAGTCAAGTACTGAGCTTTTCCTTCTGCCTACATATTGAAATATTTCTCTTTGCATATTCCTCTCTGCATAAAGCATTATAAATTGACTATCATCTTAGAGCATTTCAGAATCTCTCATGTATTGTATGAGCACATATTTATAGTTCTTCTCGTTTGGGGGGGGGGGGGATCACAGCACCATGATGCTAATCACTAGAGGTGAGTATCACTGAACTGGCCGTTGCTGGGAGGTTTGTCAGGGTGGTGGACTGGTGGCTGCTTTTACATGGCTGTGCTGGACCGTCTCCCTCAACCTCCCCCAGGGCCGTGGTCCTCTGGCTGGACCATGTCACTCCCAGGAGGAGAGGGAGAGGTGGGGGGGATGCAGTCCCTCCCTGGACGTGGGCACAGTGAGCGTGCGGGATCCAGCCGGGGCAGAGGGTCCAGGCTCACACCCTCGGAGGGAGGGTTGGGTTGTTTAGTCAGCTGAGATTCCCACTGCTGGGGAGGAAGGGAGAGGGGAAAGGTCTGTTCTCTGGTGAGACCTCGAGTTGATCCTCCACGGGGAACAAAATTGCAGATGGGATGCACAGGGCAAATATTTGTTTTGCAGTGAGAAGGCTAAAGATTGTTCCTTAGATCTCTACTTAGATGTGCTAACTTAGGCAGCTTGTCAGCCCCCCTATGTGCCTGAAACATCTCGCTCTCAATCACTGGAAAAACAAGTGCTTCAGTGAGAGCAATCAAACAGGGGAGTGGGGGAATACTTAAGGAGAAGGCCTTGAAACAACATTTTTGTCTTGGTTTAAGTCAGCCTACCTCGAAAGTGCATCACCAGGGAGTGATAAGACTTGTAATTTGGATTTTTTTCAAAACTGATCTCAAAGTAAGTAAGTTTTAATCATGCTAAGCACACAACAGCAAGGTACACTGAGCTGGCTTTTCTGTGCACTCCAAGAACATTCCCAGCTATTAGACTGTCGCATTGCAAGCAGCATGGTGTCCAGTAAGACCACCCTCTTCCCAGCTGGTTGGTATCTGTGGTGTTTCTATTCTCCTTGGTTATGTTTTATGCACACGTCAAATTAATCTCATTTTGTTGTGGCCCACTGTGAAAGTATTTCCGTATAAAGTGAAATACTGTGCTCTATTTGCAGTACTTTACTTAAGCAAGGACTGTATTAATGCAGTAAGTAGCTATATTGAATGAGCTGATCATCTATGCAAGTTTCTATTCTTAATAGCTTCCACATAGGAAATGAAAACTTTGCTAATCCTTTAATTAAATTTGTGAACTAAAGCTGTGTAAGCCTTTGACACTTATTTTTTTGAGGAGCAATTAAGTCTTGAAAGTAAGCTCAAGCCCGTGGCCAGTGATACATTTAGTCTGACATTGTGTTATGTCCGACAAGGCAGTAGGCTGAGAAGCCGTAGCTTTCCTTTCCCCTCTGTCCCCAGCAGTAGGAGAAAAATCTCCACCTCTTTCCCAAGGGATATGTAGCCTGCAGACAGCATGTATGCAGCTGCGTGTGTGGCACTCCGATTTTATCCATTTCCACAGAGTTTCGTACAGGAGTGTCTTAATTCCCCTTTGGATCTCTCCAAGGCACATTTGCATCATAACATCCTCTCTACCCTAATCACATTGCTGTGTGATTTCATTAGGACATAGCTTTACTCCCCTTTTTAATAGTTCTAACAGGTTTCGTAGTCTGTTCCTCACATCCACCGGTTGTTTCTCAGCTGGTATGTGCTACAACCATCTCGCCTATCATTGCCTATAATTTTTCCTCCTCCTGATAAAGGTGGAGAGTGTTCAACAAAAAATTAAAAAAGCCCTTGATCCTAAATGTAAACTTTCCTCTACACAGCAGCACCATGCAACTAATTCATTTCCATCCAGTAACCAACTGCTGGCATTTCAGTGGAGGCTACAGCAGTGCTCTGGATTTTATATTCCCAATGCTTTAATACAAAAATGTTTCAATACATTCCTTCATTGTGCTGTTCTTTAGACCAACACATTCTGCAGTCTCTCTTCTCTCCCCCAATTTCTGTAAAGACCTGTCCACATGCCTCATAATCAGATGCAGGATTGATGAGACCAGTCACACAGTAAACAAGCTGTTCGGCTGCAGGGATCTCTTCCCTGCAGATTGGGAACGCTGGACCACATGTATGTTTCCCTCTTGCCAGTGTTGGTGAGTTTACTGATACCTGCAGTTTCTTAGCAGATCCTCAATTCTGAAAGTTTAATCTTCGGGGCCCCTTAAAAAGGTTCCCAGGGACTTCAGCGAGAGTCGATTTAGATTCAAGGTTAGAAATTGGTTTGTTATTTCCCCTGTGTTTCACAAAATCTCAGCTAGCATTGTCTGCATAGCTTTGTTTTTAACTTACACATTTAATAATTTCTTCTTTCTGTATTCTTGAAATGTAGGTAAGAGAATGATAGGGAGAGGCATTTTGACTCTTCCTTCACCTTTATACAGTAATCCTTTAATACTTTGCTTATCACCATGGTACTGGAATAAAGGAATATCTGAAATGATATTTTCAAGTCTCAATCTCACTTGGTTTCTCAGTTTTAGATCCACTAAGTTTTGAGGCAAGTTGATAGCAAGTGGCCCAGTGCTGTACATTAGTTTCCCTTCACTTGCTTGACAGATCTCTCTGTGATCACTATTAAGCATTTAAAAATTTTCCCTTTTATTTCCTGTCCCATTATCTTTTGGCATCACAGACGGCTGCCTTGTCAAGCACTTACTGAAAGTAGTTTGTTGTTTTTTTTTTTAATTGTTATTGTGTTTAAAACCTCACTAGCTTCCTATAACAGACCTCACAGTGAAGCTGTCTATTAACATACAAATGTAGCTGCCCGGTGCTAGAGAGGGAATTGCCTAGAGAAAGGGAAGCACAGTGCTGCAGTGAAAAAGGAGCAAAGAAACTGAAGTTGGCTGAGCACACCAATATTGTGCATTAGCAAACAGGGAACGCGGCTCCTACAGAGCTTTCTATTTAGCACTGAGCAGGTAGGTACTTCACGAGGCTTGGACACAGCCACGGTCTTGGGGGAGAGGAGAAGATGGCTGTGGTAGCAAGGTGTAATGCAAATTTGTGAGGTTGCTAAAAACCAATCTCTTTGGAGATTTACAGTAGCTTTGTGTGCAACTCATTGCATGTAGAAGATATGTTTTCCCCAGTTAAGACCACATATCCTGATAAAAGATTTATGCATTGTATTTGAACTGGGTTTGCAAATGAGGAAACAATTGCTTATTAAAGGACCCAAGGCAATACAACCTTTTCCTTGCTGGCAACATGAGGCAGAAGTGTCAGAATAGTTTATAGGGTTCCAAACAAGGAGAGGAGATGAATTATTTGCAAGAACAAATACTGGTCCTGCACCAGTGTCGAAGTGGTCTTGTCACAGGTTATGAGGTAAACAGTATACGCTGCTGAGTACTTGCCTTAGAGGTTTACAAGCTATTGCAAAGAAAGTTATTGACATACTAAGCTGCATGGAAAAGTGTGCTTGTTTTGCCTGACTCCATTCTTCTCATGGTAACAGAGGGCTATACGTTTTGTATGTACCTTTTGACTGTCCCAAGACAAGCACTGTAATTTGGTCAGTGTTGCACTTACAAAGAAACTGATACTTCAGTAAGAGTTCATACTGCTTTGGAGTTTACAGTTTTGTGAGTGGAAGTGATTCTCCTGAAATAAATGGGATTATAAATGAACTGAGGATAAAATCGCCTTTAAGGAAGATAAAACATTTTCAACAAGTGCCACCAAAAAGCCATCAAAACAGAATATTTGTGTTTTATCTCTGTTAGACTCTGTAAGTCTCTGCCTTACAGATGAGGCTGGGCAATTTCAGCCTAGGTCAATGCTCTGACAGTCATTCACGCATCGTAGACAAGCTACTGTAAGTTATGGCCTCTGTGGTGGTGCCCCACCACTACAGAAGTATGCATGACTCTACTTTTACTGTGGATGTACTATGGACAAGAGATGGACACAATCATGTCATCTCTTATGTCTCCCCTACACCTTCCTCTTTCAAGCCTTGAGTATTTTTTGAACTTGTTGGCCAGTTTCAATCATCTCAAAGACGTGCTCCTCAATGGTGCACAAGGAAGCTTGGTAGTTGGGGAGAGAAGACCCAAATGACTCCAAAAGACCTGCTGGGGAAGATCAGACAGGCATCAAGCCCTTCTCCTCTTGTGAGGCCGTAGTCAGTGAGCCCACCAGCACATGCAGGAGTTGCTACTTGTGCATGCAAATGCCTCCACCAGGCAAGAGGGAGCTGGCTGCTGGGGAGGGTATTTGGGACCAGGGTCAGGAGGCTGGAGGAAGGAAGGCTCTGCTCTTTCCGTTGTTGATGGGTCGATGTTAGAAATCTTTCCTTGAGGCATGACTATGTTGTCAGATAACAACAGTTGGTATAAGCCAGTTCAGTGTATTGTTCATATGTATACACACATACATACATGTATATATTCTGAAAGCCATGTTCTCACCTGTTAGAAGCCATTATTTTGAAAATACATTGTTCTAATTAAGTTATATTCTTTCTATATGCAACCTTTTAAAAATTCCCATTGGATTTCCTAGCACTACAAATACTATAGCATGTGTGAGTCCAGTACAAATTTTTTCAATGACAAATGTCATGCTGCAGTATTGGCAGGTGTAAAGGGCATGAGTCAGCTACCTGAACACAGACAGCTAATGCCACTTGAAATTCACTGGAATAACTTGAGACATCCTCATAAGGCTGGCAGACGCGACAAAGCATATAGGGAGGACCTAACCTCCTCTGGTGTGGGTCTTGCCCTGGGGCATTTGCAGAGAGATTGGCAACGCTATGGTTTCATGTGTTTGGGCAAGTCAAGCCCAAAGAGACAGCAGCAAATTTCCTGCCTGTTGCTAGACTGCAGAAGCATTTCCCTGCTTGTGTCTGCAGCTTGTTTCACTGAGCAGCTGATCACTGTTTGTGTAGGCACCTTGCTGCACTGTCGACGTGCCAGGCCTCCTTTTATTCACCTTTGACCACCTATCTCTAACCCGCCTCTAATGACTGTACCAGAACGTTGGTACATTGGATCACAACCATTCACAGGCAAAGGACCGCTCTCAAAAAGTTTTTTTTAAGATTAACTTCTAATGCCTTCACTACCGTGGTTCACTTGTGTTTCAAAAAGTAGATGTTTGTGTGAAAAAGCATTGAACTAGATTATACTGTACTAATGGATTTATTTATGCAGTAAAATTCATACTCAGTCCCCAAGACCTGCAAGTTTTGTTTCAGTGATGTGACGTCACAGCAGCCAGAGGTGGCAAGGGTTTAGTCATCCGTGCTTCACAAGTCCATTCCAGGAAGAGCTCAAGGCTGAAGGGTCCTTTTACCGTCAACAGACCTCCATGTATGCAAACTTTCTATCGCATTAAGTTTGTCCTTGCCTCTCTAAGCGGCTAAGTAGCTTCAGTGCGTGGCACATCGGTGTATAACATTTTTGAGTGCTGCTGCATGCTTTAAGCTGTGTCATTGATCCACTCCTTGGCTTTAGAGGCCCAAGATCCCTACTGCTTCTTGAACAAGACCAGCAATAATTCCCCCTGAGAGGTGGCTTGTCTATTTTGATTGTTACCAAGGCTGCTTCCCCCCCACCCCCCATTCACCAGGAATTCATATTGCACTATAAACAAAACATAGTTCAAGGATTTTTTTTTTTAATTCTGAATGGTAAGCAGTCTGTTCCTATGTACAAAGTGAAAGCTTTTAAGAGGGCACTTTATTATGACCTTCACAGAAAATACAAAACTAATGTATCAAACTCTCATCTGAGGATTGTTTACGTACTACAGCAGTTAACTGTTGGCAGAAGCCTTCACCTCGCACATAAATAGTAGGTAACAGTCTGTGAATCATCTACTTTAAAAGTAGATATTGTTTGGACAGCATTGGCAGTGATTTCATATTTGTGCAAACTTGTCAGGGTAAGTCTCACCGAGTCGCACAGAATAAGTATTTCAAACATTCATGTAAGCAACAGCATTATCGACTGTTTAGACCCCAGAACTGAAGTTTGCCATCAGAAATCTAGATTCTCTTCTCAGGATTGCTCTTCACTGCTCATTCCTCTTGGCTTCATCTCCTCCATCTAAAGAAAGGGAGATAGCACAAGTCTAATTCAGGGTGGCAATGCAATGAATGTTTAGTATATGCTTTCTTGTGACATGCATTGTGAAGTGGAAAGAAGCAGCTTGTAAAGACAGTAGTGTGCATGGATAGAGGTTAACCAGGTAATTATTTTCAGCTCAGAGCTAGCTTACATAAAAACATGTTATACCACAGAATACTTTGCATCTTTATCTCTTGTCTAATGTTTCCACATCACTTTTCATCTACTGAGTGATAAAAAACTGGGATGAGATTCCCATGCCAAAGCATGGTTTAGGCCAAAGAGGCCCCCTTTGCATGAAGGGCAGTAGAATGTGGGAGAAGAAAATGTACAAACATGCTCATTTGGTGTCTGCTCTTTCCTGCATGTAAATTACCTTCTCCAGTGTAACTTTTTTCCTCTACCAGCAAGTGCAACAGCATAGTGTGCTTTGCCCAGTCTAACCGTCAAGAGGACCAACCGTCTTCACCAAAAGATTGTTCTTCTCCAAAACCAGTCACAGGTTGGGAGCAAGATATGTGGCATGTTAGAAGAAACTTCAGGTCATATTCCCTGCCTTTAAGTTCTGTCTCTTTTTGAACTTATTTAAAGTGAATACCAAGGACTATAAAGAGGGGGCCACTCGGGGTGTGTGGCTAGCCATGACTGGCGCAGGCAAGTCCCAAATTCTTCCTTCAGGATGGTTCTGCTGATGGGTCAGGATTCTCCCCATGGTGCAGTGCTTTTGACAAGAGTCGATATTATGCAGCAAGTAATTTTTGTGCTGAGTAATTTTTGTGCCAGTAGAAATGCGTCAACATAGACAAAGGAATGTAGGAGGAAAACCTGGACTGGGTGAGACTTGAAACCAGTTGTCCCGTTGTAACACAGTCATGGGCTTGATGTGATCCCACTGAGAAGGTGAGGTGGGACTGGTTGATCTCACAATTCTTGCTGAAGCATCTTCCCTGGTATCACCTGGTGTGTTGCCCACCTGAGCACAGCTTGTTTCCTTTCCTGCTAAGCCATGTTCTGGCCTATTTACTTGCAATGAAAGTCAAGATTTAATCATCATTCATATCCAAGAGCTCCTAAGTGACATCATGGGTGCTTTGCTTATGTCACATCTGGAGAGCTGGTGCTTAAGAAGGACCCAAGGCAAAGTCCTGGTTGCTCTGGGAGGTGGTTCAGGGCAGCCCCAAATCATGCAGTGACGGGGAAACAAGGAATTCAGAGTACTGCTTAAGGGGTCCTGCTGACATCCATGTTTGCTGTCCAGCAGCTCTGTACTGCTGGAGAGAAGTTAATGTTAACCTCATTATCTCATTTCTTTACATGAGGAAAAAAGTCCCATTGTTTACAGGTAAGAATAAGGGATACTTTGCTAGGTTTCTAATTTGCATAATTAGAGGTATGATCTGGTTTGCTCTCAGTAATATTGAGAGTCTTTCTCTTATTTATACTGTTATATGTATGAATGAAAGAAAGCCTGTTTCTGCTCTCACACATTAAAAAAAAAGTCATTTTTGCATCTTGGGAATGAAGTCACTTCTCTGGATTTGTGGAGCAGTCATGACATAAAGCAGCAGCTTTTCAAGGCAATAGCTAATAATAACACCTCGCTTCTCCCTACCCCTCAATCATGAATTGTGGTAAGTGCTGTGTAAATCAGGAAACAGACAGCTGCTATCATGGAGAGGAAATAACTGCAGGCTGAGCTAGCCTGAGCCCGCAGTGGAAAACACCATTTCTAAACGAGCTGTTTCAGGAAGTCCTATGTGACAAAACTTCCAAGGAAAGAAACGGCATTCATGAGAGGGCAATCAGCTTTCTTTAACGCTCAGGACAACCACTAAGGAGTGCAATGGGAAGGATTTGTCCGGGATGAGCTAGGTAGTACAGTCCCCTTCTTCCCAGCAGTAATGCTAAACCATGGTATCAAAGCAGTGCTTGAAAAGGAAACTTGTAACATTTATTTCCTTTGTGCTTCTGTCTCCACTTGTCATGCATTTAGAGGAGCAAGTATTGTCTTTGCTGATAGGTTCAGGAGATCTGACTTTCTTGTGCAGTCCTATCTCCTTCAAGACTTGTACTGCTTATACTGTGCATACGCATGCCAGCTGCAGACCAGAAATCGCTGATACGTGCCTAGGCTTGGGTAGGAGACAAAGGTAAAACCAGTCACTGGAAGTTAAACAATTCAGGCTGATACCAGCTGCATTTTCCCAAACAATGAGGATGAGAAGCAACAGGAGTTGTTAACAGTCCTGGGGGATTCTCTGTTGCTGCATATTTTTTACATGTGAGTGGATGCTTTTGTAGAAGAGACAGAAATTGAGTCAAGGTAGTGTTCTGGATTGTGATATTTTAAAAAGCATACTGCTTTTTCTGCAGAACTGTAATTGTGATTCAAAAATACAGATAAAATCAGTGATAAGGGAAATGTACAATTAATAAAGAAGGGGTGGGCTGGAAGCTACATATGGGCAAAAGTAGGTGAGATTAAGTTTAGTTTAAATAGTTCACAGCCCTCATGGAGGAAAATTTCTGTAGCAATTGGAAAACGAAAATAAACTTTCACAATACAGTGTAAGCTCTGCTGCAAGAATATATGCTGACATTTTTGTTTTTTCACTTTTCTGGATTTTTCCTTTTGCACAGCTTTAGTTCTCAGATTGTCAGACACCAAAACCACATTCCCCCAATTAACAAATCAGCTTGTTTAACTTGTTCAGAAGATGTACAGATGGATTATTTCAACAAAAGACACAATAAAGAGATTCATTATAAAGGTCATAAATGAAAAAAATTACTCTCTGTTTCTCCTGGTTTCAAAGCAGAATCTTACCACCTCAGTTAGCAAAGTGTAAGCAGGGCACGTCAAGATTACTTGATATTACTGAATCAGGGGGGAATTTTCACAACAAATAAAGTGATATTAACTTTTTTTTTCAGCATATGGAAGCCACAGCATCTTATAACTCAGCTAAAGTTGTTAAGAACTGAAATCAACCGATGTGATACCCTCTCAAGGGTTTCAAGATGAGTTTTTAATGCATTCTGCAAATAGAATCATGTTGATTTCTTTCACAAACAATGAAAAAATGCATCTACTCTTGCTAATAAAACCACAGTATATCTCACTACAGTTAAGGGCTGCAAATTAAATTTATTTTTCACAAAATAAATTATATTATGTCAAGTTGCTAGAGTGAACAATAGTTATTGTCGGGAAATAGGTTCAGATAAGTTGTACAAACAACACTTCCTCCCTTAGACTTTCCCAAATTGAAATTGCAGATTGTGGCCTGGGGACAAAGTGTACCCTGAGCTCTCAAAGCAATGGGAGATTCAGTTCTGGCTCATTTCCTTGGGGTCTCAAAGGGTGTGAAATTGCTCTCAGCAGACCAAGCCCACAAATGTTCCTGCTCCCTTTTGTCCTGAGCCAGTCCTGCAGGAAATCGGTCATTGTTTTTAGTGATGCTACCCACAGTACTTTGCTGTTCTTCAGACAAGGTGTCTGCACAGAAGCAATTATAGCATTGGTTACACAAAATCATCTCCTCTACACTGTCTCCTAGCTGCAGAGCTCCTGAGAGGGGGACTATGCCCACCAAAGCCCTGATAGAGCACCTATTAACTTCACTTCAAGAGCACGAAGGACTTGGGTCTTTTTTTGTGTGTGGTCCTCAGCACAGAAACAGCCATAGAAATACTGTCAGCTGCACAAAGCAAAATGTCTTCTGATCAGGCTGTTTTGACTAAGAGCATAAAGCATAAACTAGCAACACTGTGCTCTCCGGTTGCATCACCTTCTGGTTTCTATGTGGTGAGGGACCCCCTGACTGACAGTAACTCTAGACTCTCCAAACCTCTTCTCTGCATTTACTGCTATAAAAACAAATAATTAGCACAGTAGCACAAGACTTTTCTTATTTCATTAATAAAGCATATCAGTAATTAGATTTTCCTTTCTCTCCATACGGCTAAGCCAGTACAGCAAGAGTAACAGAAAGCAGAAAGCGGTTTTGCACAGACGGGGTAAAACACAATTTCTAATGAACATCCAACATGCAGAAGTGTCAGTTGGTCAGCTGGAGGGATATGACTGTAGGAAGAGTCCAGCCACGAGGGACTGTCTAGTTTTCTAGATCAATTATTCAAAACCCACTGGTGCATTTAGGGAATCTCCCACAGGGAACAAGGAAGAGGAAGAGAAGCTGTTGGAGAGGGTGGCTGCTTCTGCCTGTTGCCTCTCGTCATCAGGTTTCCAGCTGGCATGAGTGTCGGAATGTCTCAGCACTGCTGCCGAGCTGCAAGGAGGAGACGGATACCATTACTCAGGTTCCTTGAATCGGTTTTTGGAGATTATTTTATTTACACCTTCTGTGTGTCCATCTCCCATCTACTGCCAGAAACACGTTGGAGAAAAGATGGCACAAGTCACTCTACCGTCATCCTCCAATTCTTCAGATGCCTGAGGTCTCTTTCATCTTCTCAGGCAGGTAACTAGCTGAACAAAAATTGGTAAGTGCAATGTTTTCTCCTGCAGATATTTACCAAAGTTTCTGTAGAATTGTATGTAGCGCTAGCTGGTCATTAGCCATTGCCCTGTAGTTCCAAGAAGGCATTTTAATCAGTTAATAAATAAATATATTTCCTTAAGTAATAGTTATTAACTAAAACACCTATGCACAGATTATTCTTGCTTTTCTGGCTTAACCCTTAAAGTTATTGGCAACACCCTCTCGCTCCAGCTGTAATTTGACTGTTTCATGCTCTCAGGTCTACGTGAGAAGTAAGCACTAAAGTGACATTATAGAAACTTACACCAACTTTCTTCCAGATAAGAGTTATTATTAAGTTTAAGATATGTCTTGTGAGCTGAATTCACTGAGGTTTCAGAACAAAAGCATACATTTGAAGATTAAGGTGGTGCAGCTAATCACGTTCAAACACCATTAAGACAAGAAGGAAGAGAGACAATAAGGTCCGCTCTGGAACTGCAGGAGAAGTCACTCAGTCCTGTACATGCTCTGCAGCCAGAGAGTGCCGAGTCTTCCAATGTTTCTAAAGTTTAAGTTTGGCAGTGGGGTTTTGTTGGCAATTTATGCAGGTAAGGGTTTCATTTCATTAAATGCAATTGTATCCCCTCCAGAAACCTACTGCTCTCACCTCAGAAAGGGTGCAGTTTCACAGTTGGCTTAAAGTGCTCTAAGACAGGTTGGTGCTGATAGAAGGTGGTGTCACCTTCCCACGCCAAGCCCTGGACTACGTCTTTTTTACATCAGTGTGAGCAATTGAGTGACTGCAAGGCAAGAACTACTAATAGTTTTATTGCTTGTTTAATTTTCAGGCAAATGAGCAAACTGGACCAATTTACCATACAACCATGGGACTGCTATTGCCTAAATAAAACAATTTGTAAAAATGTGTAGCTGGGGTAGGGGAAAGGAAATGGGCTAAAATGAGGGTAAAACAACTCTTAAAAAATGATGCAGTATTATATGAAGTTATGCTGAATGAAATATTGCATCTTAAGTGATCTGCAAACCCAGGTGGCCTCAGGCTCCAGTTCCACAAGCATGTTTTGCCAGAAAAAGATCTGCGCTGCCAAGAAAACCGATCCTACTCTCCTCTGTGTTGTTCCCTCCCTTGCAATGGCCAAACATTTGTTTGAATTCTGGGGACATGAATTGCATGTCCCCAAAACTGAACAGTTGGGAGGTTGGGTGTTGGGGTCTTTTTTTCCTTCTAACGTTACAGCAACAGTTTATCCTATAATCTGGTTTAGGTGGCAGTTTGCAGAAAAAAAGATGTAGAGCTAGTCATCAATCATAAACTGAATATGAGTCAACAGTACCATGCTGTTGTGAAAGAGGCAGACGTTAGATGAAGCTCTGTAAGCAGGAGTGTATCCTGCAAGACAGGTGACGTCACCCTCCTGCTCTCCTCAGAGTGAACGCCTTGTCCATCCATGGGCACCACCATATCAAGAGAGACGTGGACCTACCACAGTGAGACCAGCAAAGGGGCGTGGTAGCGATGAGTTATCTGGAAACGGGGCCGAGGAAAGACTGCCGAGTGATTTAACCTGCAGGGAGGAAGAGATGGCAACAGTCTTCTGAAAGGTGAAAGGCAGCTGCAAACAAAGACCAGCCTCTTCTCTATGGCCCGTGGGGGTGTGGAGGGACAGAGACTTAACATTCCAGGAAAGAAGATTTAAGTTGTACGCTAAGGGAGAACTCCTACAGGTAAGGTTAGCTAATCACTTGAATAGATGGTGTGGAGCATCTGGGAAAAAATCCGAAGTCGTGGAGACCTCTGCAGCTGGGGAGATAAACATCAGTCAGGGATGATGCTGGCTTTGCTGAGTCTGCCCAAGGAAGGCAGGGGATTAGCTTTTTAAGTCCTTCCAAGCTCTATGAGTTAATGGTATCCTAGTTAGTGTGTACATGTGGATTTTTATACACGCATGAATGCATAATGTATTCCTACATCATGTACTAGTATCTTTCTGTTTTTGCAATTATTGTAACAAGCCCTACGATTTCAGTAGTCAGGGAAGGTTGGCTTCCTGCAAAAAGCCTTTCTCAAAGGCTAGAGAGTATAAGCAATTTTTTTTTTTTTTGGTCACAATAGGAAAAAAATTTTTGAACTGCTTAAGGACAAAAAGATCAGAGGGTGTTCATGCTTGTAGGACATGAATTTGATGATGCATACCTTTCCTGTCTCTTACAACATTAGCTAAAGGATAAAACTGTCTTCTGAACTAGCAGTTACCTGAGTCTTTTCAGCACAAGCTTCACCCCTCTTCAAGAATTTGAAGCAGCGAGGTTGAGGGGAGAGCCATATGCTCTATTTTTTCTAATGGATTTCATGCTTTTTTGAAAGATAGCAAAGAGAGGAGGATGAGGAGAGCACTGAAAACGCTTTTTGAAAGATAGCAAAGAGAGGAGGATGAGGAGAGCACTGAAAACTGAATGCTTTAAGTCAGGACTAGCAGTTAGTCACAGAGAGCATCACATCATTAATATGCACTCAGCCTGCGAGCGCTACGGCAATAGCAAGTCCTCGTCGAAGGGGCTCGGCAAATACAGTTCAGAACAGACACAGCATCAGCTAACCCTTTTCGCAAGGTCGGTGAATAGGTCTGTTTCGGGCTGCACGTACAGAGTATTTATGGCCAAGCAGCATAAGCCATGGCAGGGTCGTGCTTGCAGAACTCGTGCAAGTTTGTAACGTGCAGAACCGAAGGAGATGCCGCTGAAGATGCTGTTTTTGTAAAAGAGGGCTGGCAGAGCTGCCACTTGCAGTGAGTGCCTTTGCCAGCTGGGTTACCTCCTCAGACACGGATGAGGAAACAGCTCTGCCTTCCACCCCAAGGATGAGTATGGTCTGGCTTTTCTATGCAACCCTGTAAATAGGCTGTATCAAAAAGAGGATTTTGTTTTCCAGGCCCTTTGAGTCTTTATGGTCTCTTTTTTTTTTTTTTTTTTTTTTTTCAAAAAAAGAGCTCTCAAGGTAGAGGAAAATGAGTTATCAAGTTTGCACACGTGTTTTGTGGACATGTGCCTAAATGTTACTATATACCGACTGATTCATTTGGGGGGGGCAGGAAGCAGTTGTAAGTCTTCTGTGCATATGTGACATGCTTTGCTGCATTATGACACTACATCTCCACTGGCTTCATTTTTTTTTAAATCGTTTTTATTTTCAGTATATGTTTGTCTTTACCACAAACTGTGTTTAGCCAAAACTTTCAGTGTAATTGATTATTATGAAAAATGGGTTTGGGGAATAAACTCTTGTACCTAATGCAAATAGATTCATATTTCTGCTCAATTTTTCTGGGTAGATAAGCACTGCAGGAAATCTGTGCATAGCTGTATTTTTGTTTGATTAATTAAGAAGGTTAGCTCAGAAAAGGGTTTTTAAGAGGCAGCAGAATAAACGGGCACTTTGAGACTTTATTATCCTTCCTGAATGTTGAAGTGTTGTGCTGTATCTGGGAAGAAAATAGCAGAGAGAATGACAGCAGTGAATATTACTAAGAAGTCCGAATGAAACCAGCATGCTGTTAGTTGATAATTTTGTTTTGTCCTTGCCTACCAAACTCCTTTACCTAACCCCTTTTCTTGTCTATTCCTCAGTTATGCTGGTACTTCTAATTTTAACAGCTATTCTGATGCATATATGTTAATAGACTTATATAATTTATACATTACATCGCAGCAAGGCTGACAATGTACAGCTCACAGCTCAATTCAAGCTACAGCAATAATTCAAGAAAGCACAGCATAAAAATGGTGTGCAGAGAAATGAAATCAGAACAATACTTTTCATATAAATTATATACATTTCATTTATATTTCATACCCATTTTTATGTAATAGCTCAATTCTAGTCCTATCTGATGGCTCTAATTTTAGGCAACTAGTATCTTCTAACTGTTATGGAAGAAGGGAATTTTGATGAAAAAAGACAGAGTGGCACAGAACAATAAAAGCATCTTTATATATAACTATCTGTGTATATATGTGACATATCCAAATGTGAGTCAATCATTTACCACAGCTATAAAGTATTCTCGCAGCCATAGATGAACAGGCAATTGCAACATGATAAAATGAGTCCAACTGTGATGGTTGCCTAAAGCTCCTGCAAGCATGTAGGTAGGATTAATCGTGTAGGATTCATTTCATTCCTACCTACAGAGTAAGGAGCAAATATCAGCAGGAAAACGCTTAGCACATTTTGCTCTTAAAAATGCTATCTTCTGATCGTTTGAGTACCGTCACTGGTACTATAGATGGGCTAGAATAGGGACAATGAGTTGCTAAGTGCACCAGCCTAAGCCTGTTCCCACTTGGAGGATTCCCCGGGGGGGGAGTTTCTCCCTTTTTTTTTTTTTTTTGAGCTTTACAACAGAGGAAGACGGCTGTAAACGAGAGGGAATGCGGCTCAACAGATGTATTGGGCATGCTGACCTCTTTCCTCTTATTTCTCTTCCCCCTTCCCATAGCTGTATGTTACCCAATTTACTAAAACCTGACAAGCTGCATTGACTCGTTTACATTAACTACTGCCCAGATACCACAAACAATTCAGAGATAAATGAGCAAGCATTTACTCTACTGGAAATTTTATAACTTAGAGCAGGATTTGTCATAATTACTGTCTTTTACTGAATATGAACCAGTGACCTGAGGGCATAAATCTCTGTATCCCATTACTAATTTAACGAGCCATTCACTTACCTCACTTAGAGCATTTTAAAAGCTTTTCTGAAAAAGAGACTGCAAAAAACTTTTAGTACGGGGCTACTGGAGGGACTGAGAGGAATAACTTGGAGTTATTCTCCCCTCCTGCACAGACCCCAAACTCTGTGCAGCCAAGCTGGCTGCCTTCCCTTGATGCTACCTGAGAAACACATGACAAAACTCTTATCAAAACAATTTCAATACATCCTGTGTCTGCCAAGAAAGCATCCTATACTCTAGACCTCTCATTTTCCTTTCTTTTGATTACACTGCTTGTCAACTTGCATTACAGATGAGTAACACAGAAACATAAAGACATACCCTCCAGCAGAAAAAAAATCAGTTTTGTAGGATGAACAAGCTTAATCATACATAGTAATTACATCAGTAAGTGATAACAACTATAGTATCCTAGAATGTTCCTTAAATCCAATGGAAGTAACATTTAAAAGAGAAATATATACATAAGTAATTAATAAAGATAACTACAATCCATATTAAGAAAGTTTATATAATACACATGTAATAGAAAGCTTTCTGTCAAAAACCTCAGAAGCTGATTCTCTGGGATACAAGTTAAACTTTATCAGAAGTGAGAACACTGTGGATGCCATGGAGAAGTACACGGGATGTATTTTCCTTCCACAGTCCAGCAGTATGGGACAACCTCTCATCTGAATGTCTTCCAGTGAATTCTCACTGAGGTACCTCAAAGTGCTTTATAAATAAGTTCATGTATTTATTCCCACTGGATTAAAACTAAGGTGCAAGGAAACATCTCTAAGGCCAGTGGCTTTCATTGTGGGGAAGAACCAAGGTGTCTCGAGTTCTTTATGCTGGAACTGCTGGTGATTTTTCTAAAGGTGTGGTTCATAAAAAAAAATAAATGTGTTTGACGAGCAGTAAACGTTTTGAGGAAAAGGTAGTATTTGACACGTTTGACCTCAGACTTTTTGGAAGAATTTTCAAATATGTAAGACCCTTTGACTTTTGCAAAACCAAACCAAAAATGCCTGAATTTTCCTGGCTGTTTAAACAGTTTAACAATACAATTTCCCTAATCCACTTCTTCCCCAGAGTCTTGGAGAATAACCTTTTTAGAGATTTCTGCACTGACCACAACTGATGATGGATAATTTTTTTTAAAGTCTTAAAACTGGGAAAATGTTTCTCACCGAGTCTTACACTGTAGGTTTCATATCCTTACTTTACTTATACCGCTGGCTCATGTACCTGTAGGATGTGTTAATTTCAGATCTTTGTTTCTCTTCCTGAAGAAGACTCTAAGGCATTATCTAATTAGCCTTGTGTAATATCTGACAAAACTACATGTGATAGCTATATCTGATCTATATATCTACACGTCAGAAATTTAGAGTTATTTCCCCAAAGCAATTATATACCACAGAAAAACATAGAAACAGTATAAATCAACAAGAGAAGTATTTTCATGTCGCCTCTTTCTTTGGTAAAAAAAGCACCACTCAAACAAGAAATCTCACTCAAAATTCTCTAATATTGTAAATCTAACTTTATTATTGATACAAGAAAATAGGATGTCAAATTGGAATAAATACACCTTTCAGCTCCCCACGCTACCACTAGTATTTAACAAAAAAGTTGTGTTAATACTCAAAACAATAGAACTGACCTAATAAGACGAACAAACATAACAATAGCAGTAACACAAATGGATGACCATAAAGTTTATTTTTTTAAATGGTAAAATTAGTTTTCTTTTATTTTCTTACTATGTATTCAAGAGGAACCTGCTCATGAAATAAGTCACAACTTATTTCTGCATTAAAAAAGACCAAGGTATTTTTGCATGGATTCAGGCTTTTATTCACTTTAGCATGTAACTGTAGTGGCTTTGTGACAAGTACAATAAATGTTATTTTCTTATACTGTTTAAAAAGTATATGCATTAACATGAAGTGCAATTAATATACTTCTACCTTGGAAAGCATTCTACTATAAAAGGTGAAGTAACAAATTTTCTGTCTGATGTTGAATGTAATTATAGCTGAATATTGTTTTGATTTTTTAAAATTTTTTATTATGTTTATCTGAGCTATTTTTTCTCCTTTTTTCTCTGCCCCCCCTGCCTGAAAACTGTAATCCATTGCTCTCAAGCAGCTGCAAAGGTTATCAGCTGAGAATCTGAACAACATAAATCTGGTCCAGGAGGAATGTGCCTTAGCAACAGTGGGTCAGCAATTACAAACAGATACCTGCTATCCACTTCCCACCTGACCAGAAATCCCCAAAACAAACAGTGACTGATGTTAAGCTTAATTTCTTTACTCTTGTTAAGCAAGACTGTTGTTTGGTATCTTCTTGCTTGTGTGTGTGGGGTGATAACACTGGCTCAGATCACTGTTGTCAGGGCTGCTCTGCCTACAGCCTTTTAAGATTTTTTTTTTCTACTGTTACACACATTTTCTCCAGGCATTTGTACAGTCCCAGCTGCATCAGAATGGATTCATTAAAATGGTTTTCAATATATTGCATCTGTATCAAATATAAATGCAATGTTCTCATAAAAAGGCACTGTCTCAGAAATTTCACATGAACTTCAGATGATGTGTGTACCCTGCAACGTTTGATTTCTGTTAAGAGAACAGTGGATTCCATTTCCCATAAAACTGATTTTTATGGTATATGGATCTGCCTACCTACAAAGTAAGGTGCTGTACTTCTGAAAGCTGCTCAGCTGCATAATACATTAAATGTCTCTTTCAAGGTGACTATGGGGAATGTTACTTCTAGTTTATCAAACCTGTTTCTATTGAATTATGCACCCTTGTGGCAGATTATTTGCAGGCTTTATGCCAGATGGATAGAATTCTCTGTATCAGTATCGAGCCTTGTAAACATCACAAATTCTTCCCAGGGTTACTTACTTATTCCAGATGGCACCCGCTGCGCTCTCTGTATCTTTCTTCCAATCTGTGGGGCTTACTTTTTCCCAAGAAATGAGAATGCTTTAATATTTTACACATTTTTCCTATTTTTATGCCAATACGCAAGAGTATCTTGACAGAATAAGCAAAAAGTGATTTGCATTTATACTCAGTTCACACTGAATAAGAAAAAAAGGAAATTTTATCCTACTATGTCTTTTTAATTCTGAAGTCATTTTCCCATTTACCAAGTGCTTTCTGAAACTTAAGAGTAATCATAGCCTAGTGTCTGCTGAACCCTTTACTTGCAAGAGCTCAGCCATCAGGCTGTCTCTCTTGACTCACATTTGGAGAACATTATGAAATCTGTGTTATGACATGCCAATGTCTTTGGAACATTTAAAGTACTAATTTAAGCTGTCTCCCAAGAATGTTGAGACAGTTTCATGCTTTGGCTATTTGTTAGCTGCAGGACAATACTCTTCTTAAGGATACTGCACTAATCACAGGGTCTGTGAAATTCTTATTACACGGCTCTCAGAACAGGGAAAAAGGGAGTAATCTCTACTAACTTTAAAAATCAGGGCTCAGCTCTGACAGCCATATTCCCACTGAGTGAGTGTGCATCTCAATATGAACATTTTAGCCATGTGAAGAAGGTTTTAAAGTACTATTTTCACTATGCTTTGCATCATAGAGCTGGAGCTTAGTTTATATCTGTTGTATCTGTATTATATAAAGTACTTCTGGAGCTTTTAATTAACTGAGTATGTCTGTGTATCTTTAAACCTTTGGTCAACAAGCTGAATAGTGACTCTTCCATTTTAATCCCAGTCTCTGGAGCAAAGGAACCATCTGAAAACAGGCTTAAGGAGCAAAGCTGCCTGTCTTTTCTTCCCTGTGTGATTTTAGCACTGATTTGGACTATCAGCATTTCCATATTCAAAATGTCGCTTTCTTTTTCAGCATTACCCTTGATCTAATACTTTTGCTTCATGCGCTGTAGTGAACTGACCCTACCGGACTCTCCTTTTCCTCTCCCACATACTTGCCTACCAGCCTCCTCAATCTGCATTGGTGTATTGGTCTCTTTTCTTCCTATTTCAGAGTCCCACTCTTACCCCAGGATCTCTGCGGGCGATTTCCACCTCTTTACCAATCACCTGGTTTTCCAGCCTCACCCAGCATTCGCGACTCATGCTCTGTCACTCCCAACTTTGTCTTCTCCATGATTCTCTCTCCATCACCACCTCCCAGTAACTCCCTCCTCTGTTCCTTGCTGTTAGGATCCTCATGCCATCTTCTTCAATTCCCCAGCCATTCTTAGCCCTCGCTTACTCACACTGGCTTCGTCTGCTCTTTACCTACCGTGTCCTCATTACCATCAGTCTGCCAACCAGGCTGAATTCTTCCACAACCCACTTGCTTTTGCCTCCTGCCTAAATAGTGCTATTTCTTCAATTTAATTGAGTCCCTTGATTCCAGTTTTTCTTCTTTTTTTTTTTTGCTGCTTTTGATTTTCTCCAGCCTAATAGTGAGACAGCTTCTGCCATGCTTTTTTTTTCCTTCTTTTTTTTTCAATCGTCCTTCGTGATTTTCCATGCTGTCCCTGACCACAGGCAAGCACTCCCCAAAGACCTCTACAGACACACCAAACTGTTTCTTTCAAAAGTTCCCCCCAAACCTTCTTTTGATATTCTTCTCCCGAAACCTCAGCAACAAATACGCCAGTTGTGTACCGAGGATGATGCTTATCACGACAGGCAGTGCATTTACTAGTCCTCGTACTGCTCCTTTTGACTGACTCTAGCGATCTAATCCTATGCTCAGACTACGTTGTTCCTGGCATGGATCCTTTTCTTGTGTTTATGCAGCGTTTAGCACAAAGAGGGCAAGGCATTAAACCGTGATGACAACATCCTCACCTGCATAATAGATAAAATGATCTGCATTTATCTGCTTTCTGCTGAAATCTCCCACTGAAAGAATGGTCCCTTTGTTATCCTTCAGTAGGGCAGTAAAAATCCTTTCCTCAGAGCTTCCCAATCATGTGAATCTGCACGTGTGGAGCTGCAAAACAGCCAGACGGCACTTGTGTATGTTGTAACGAGGTGTTTCTGCTACGTACAGAACTACCGTGCTCATTTTTCTTAAAATGAGTGCAAATGCCCTTCCTTGGAAAGACATGCAAGCAGCAGCAGAGGCACGGCTCACGCTTTGAGTAGTCACCCTGAAATTATCCTCACTGCCGCTTTGCGGACGACCTGGGCGGGGGTATTGGCCTGAGATTCCTGAAGGTGGGAATCTCATGAACACTTGTTCCACCACCTTTCTCATACGACTGTTGGGTATGTGTAGGCACATCCCTTCCACAGAAAGGCTGACCCCAACATTTGCTTCCAGTTGCTAAACAAATAAGTAACCATGAGGAATGAATTACCATGAGCTGGTATACACAATGATTTAAAATTGGTTAGCCAAGACAATTCCCCCACCCAAAATGTCTAGATAAAACAGAAAAGTAAATCTTCGCAAATGAAATCAAAAGCTAGATTAAGCAAGCACAAAATTGCTTGTAGTCATTTAAAAGGAGAATGATAAAAGGCAAATGACATTTCCATACACAAGAATATCCCGTTATTTTCAAGATATTCAGGACTTACTGTACCAGTGATGTATAATATGTGTTTGAAAATTTTCCTGCCTTATCAGATAACTAAACCTTAGCTGAATATTATGAATACCTTTCAAAGGGCCAGATCATGCTCTGTGCCTTGAAGAGTAAACCATCATGTCAGCAAAACTGTGCAGGTAAAATTACAAAGAAGGTATTTGTTCAGTTCTACTTTTCAGACAATATATAAAAGGAGATATATAGGTATATTCTTAGTAAAACCTAGTTTCTTCCCCATAAGATATTGTGGCAGCTGTTCAACAGCTTTACAAAATTATTGTGTAATATATATACATTACCTTGACAGGAGAAGGTAAATAATGATTTACTGTTGCAATTTAGTGACAAATCAGCATTCCAAATGTGTAACAACATAGAGCAAATACATACAAACCCAGACATAAAAATGATAACGTAACAACTCTTTTCCATTGCTTTAATCAATTTTTATTACCATTACATTAATAGTATTTTTTCCAAGGTGTTTTTCAGAATAGAGGCCTAAGTGTTACAGACTTTCTGAAATAGATTTTCCTGTCACCTGTCACTCAGAAGAGTGACAACTCACTGGCTTGCCCCCCAAGCTCTCATGGTCACTTCTGGGCATCAGAATCAACAATTGCACTGTCATACGGTGCTATGTATTTCGCTATTTATGACAGCTTTGAACAACATGCAATGAATTAGTTCCCAATGGAAATTTCAAGGTAAATGTAGGCTAAATGTGTTAAAGTATCTCAGCTGATATGTGACCGCAACTTTCCACCACAGTTTTACAGAAAGTTCCTTGAGGCCTATAATGACACAACACTCGGGAATGTGGTTTTATAAATGAATCCCCTGGAATGAAAATACACAGAAAGGAAGGGTTAGTTAAGGAGGATATAAAATAAAATAAATCAGTGTGCTTATCTGTATGTTCTTTTCTTCAGAGCCCTATGGAACAAATTACATCAACAGATTCCTTTACATCTGTTTGCACGTATAACTCAATCATGTTCATACATATGAATTTGGCCTAGAATTCCTTTTCTAAAAACCACAAACAACCTCTTCTTTATTGTTGGTAATGAAGAAATTTAAGAAAAAAATCATACTTACTTACATGTGTTTAGATGTATTAGGTAGTAGTACTTGGATACATAGATACATAGTAGATATTTAAAGCAATAAAAACTAGGTTGTGCTTTTATAAGAATAATGAGGTAATAAAGAAAATATCATTGAGAGAACTAAATTGTATTTTGAACAACAAAGCACAGGAATTCATGACAAGCTGATGGTTACACAAACAGCATTCACTGTAGCAAACAGGAACATTAGATGCTTCCTAATTCCTACGGATTGCTGTGCAATGACATATTCAACATTTTCATCTTAGGAAAAACGCCTGCGTGTCTAGGAGAAAATGATATAGTAAAGGAACCCCTCTCTTTCCTTGTTTTGTAGTTAAAATTTAACTCCTGTCATTTATTTTTACTGTATGTCTCAGGTGTTGTGGCAGGATAGATGGTGTGTAATCATTTCCGATTCATGCAAAAGCTTTACTAATGTACAACTTACATAAGTTGGGACAAAAACTTGCAACCTTATCTTGGCAAAGATGGGTTCTTACTATAGCATTTGGTTGTGATATACGATGTGCTTGTTTTGGAAAGCACTAACTATTCACTTAGTGTCAAGTATCTGAAAACTCTTTTGAGTTGCAGTCTGCTTCTTTCCCTTAGTTTTACTGCCTTGCCATTTACTTAGATCAAGAGGTACGATATCCTATGAAATTTCACACACCGAATTAATCCTGGCTTGGGTACCACTAGCTGAGTGAAATTGAGTTAAAGATGCATTGTAAGAGGCAAGTAAGAGCCCAGTCATTGAGATGCATGAATATGAGTTATTATTTCATACATGCAAATCACCGAAATGATCTCCGATCCCTGTCCAAAACCTGGACTTCCCCGGACATTATGTCTTAAGCTCAAATTTCACCATGTGAAGAAGCCACAAGGAGAGCTAGTCAGTTCCAGCAGGATTTGTGCATCTGTTTGTTTCTTCTCATACAAAGTTGTCTGTGGACAGAATGAGAGCCTTAAAACTCCACACGGGTCCACAGTTCCTGCAAATAATTCTCAAAATCATAACTGCTGACAGAGATCACACAGGGAATATTTTCTAACTCGTTCTGTGCATTATACAGCATACCGAGCGTTGTAATTTTCACATTTTTGTTCGGACAGCAAGTGAAAGAATCTGTTTCCTTTCTTACCCGTAAGACTCGGTAAAGCAGAAGAGACAGAAAGCTACATATGCAAAGCACGTTTTTAAATGAAAGAGTTTCAATGCCTTTTCGTGAGGGAACCTTAAAAGCAAGTTTAAATAATTTGGTAAATTAAAGGTGCAGGGTCCTCTACTTGGTAGCAGTTTCCGCATCGCTTGTGGTTTATGTAAAACAATTCTTGACTGCCAGCTCCTTTGCCACGGCTCATTTTTTATAATTAAGGTCTGCTCGTACCTCATTCCACCGTCCTGACTGCAGAAAACAAAACCGTGCCTGCTGCTAGCCTGACTGAGCCCAGCGTGAAGATAAACCCGAGTTAACCCCTCTCGCAGCACAGCGCACCCAGACTCGCTTCTCGGGGGGAGACGAGCCGCCCTCCTCCCTCCGCTGTCCCCACACACTGCTCCTCCCGCACCCACGGGAGCGGCAGCCTCTCCTCGCCCGCGGTGCTGCAGCCACGGCAGAGCCTTTAAGCGGCGGCAGCGCGGGCTGGCCTCTGTGGATGGTCCCTGCGTGCGGCAAAGCCAGCCCCGCAGGCTTTCTGCAGACCCCGCCGGCTTATGTGTTCGCAAGGCCGGTGCCCGGGAAGGTGCGGGCGTGCCGTTCCTCCTGCAAGGCTCGCCTCCCGCTCCTTGCCTTTAATCAGTGGGCACGCCGGGTTAAAAGTAGCGGGTTTCGGCTGTTTTCACCTGGCGCTCGCTGCTTGCTTTTCGCTTTCATTCCGCCACGCAGCTCGAACACGAAGTTGCCGACTCTCGCAGCCGCGCTCAGCCGGCCCTGCCGCCTTCCACGATGTTCGCCCGAAGACCCGAAAAGGCGAAAACTATCGGGAAACCAACCGCAAGCCCCAAACCACCCAGCGCCTCCCGTCCCGTCCCGTCCGGCCCGAGCGCACGTCTGCCCGCAGGTGCCCCATCCGACCACCCCCGTCCCCATCCCTGGGGGCCGTGCGGTGCCCCCCCCGTCCCCCTCCCGGTCCCCACTCCCCCCTCCTCCCCCCCCCGCGTCGGACGGGAGGCGGCCCCGCCGCCGGGCGGAGGGAGGGACCCGGGGCGGTGCGGCGGCGACTTTGCTCTTTAAATCGCTCTCCAAAGCGGATTACGGCTGATCCCTCCACGTCACGCCGGAGTTGCCCGGGGGGGGCGGGGGGCAGCTCGCCGCCGCCCGCTCTCTTCCCGCGGGGCGTCGGGGAGGCGGGGACGGACGGACGGACGGACGCGGCGGGGAGGGCGGGTGGTGGTGGTGGCGGTGGTGGTGGGCGGGGGGGGGGCAATGCCGCGGCGGGCTTAGCGGCAGCCGCCCCCGGGGCGGGCGGAGCTGGGGGGCGGGTGCCGCCCGTCGGTGCGTGCCGGCGCCCATGAAGCGCTGCCGCGGCGCGGCAGAGCCGGTGCCGGCGCGGTGAGGCTGCCCTGCCGCCGGGCGGGCTGTGAGCTGCCGGCCACCATGCAGAAGAGCGTGCGGTATAACGAGGGTCATGCCCTGTACCTGGCGCTGCTGGCCCGCAAGGAGGGCACCAAGCGGGGCTACCTGAGCAAGAAGACGGCGGAGACCAGCCGCTGGCACGAGAAGTGGTTCGCCCTCTACCAAAACGTGCTCTTCTACTTCGAGGGCGAGCAGAGCGCCCGGCCCGCCGGCATGTACATGCTGGAGGGTTGCAACTGCGAGAGGGTGCCGGCTCCCAAAAGCTGCGCGGCCGGCAGCGCCAAGGATGCTGCGCTGGACAAGCAGGTACCGCCGCGCCCTCGGGCAGCGGAGGGAGCGGCCGCCCCGGCCTCGGCAGCGGGGCGGGAGGGACGGGAGGGAGGCAGGGAGCCGGGGGAGGAGGGCGAGGAGGCCAGGCAGGAGCAGCGCCCCGGCCGTCGGGGCGCTCGGGCCGCCTCCCCTCGCGTTCCTCCGGGAGGGTGGCGGTGGCCGCCCGCCCCCGGTCCCCCGGCGGGGAGGTCCACGCCGCTCCCGCAGCGCTCGAAGGGAGCAGCAGCAGCCGCTCAGAAAGTGGCAAGGCCCGTGGCTTTCCCGTCCCGTCTAATGACTCTTCTTCCTTCCTCCCTGGCTTCTCTTTTCTTCCCCTAGTGCCTGCGCGCCTTTATTTCAGTAGGGTGCCCGGAGAGCAGCATCTCACAAACCGGGCATTTAGTCACCTCGATGCCGACGCTTGTGCCGTACAGCCACACGTTTCCGACCAGACTCGGCAAACGGGGGGGGTGCGAGGGGCCGAAGTACCCAAACGGCGCAGGAGGACTCTAAGGAGCGGCTGAGCCGGCCCGCGGGGCAGCTGTGGGGCCGCTGCCTCTCTCAGCGATGCCGTGGGGGGCAGCAGGCTCTCGGGTCTCCCCGGGGGATCCCTGCGAGAGCCGGGCCGGTGGCTGGGACGCAAGACCGAGCGTGTGCCCCGATTCACAGCCTGCGCCTGCGCCGCTCGGCAGAAGTCGGCGGGTTCTTGGCCGGGCAGGTGTCGTGAGGCCGATGGTGCTCGCGATAGACGTGATGGCGGAGAGCTCCAGCCAGGTCTTGCGTGGCTTTCACCCGGCCAAGGACGCTGACGGCTTTGGTGGGGTTCATCTCCGTGAGGGGTGACGGTTCATAACGCGTGAACTGCCAAATTCCACCCCCCCCGCCCCGTGCTGCCCCCGAAAGCTGATCGGTTTGACACGCGTGTGTGTGTCGAACAAGCGAGTGGTTAAATACTATCTGTGCATTACATAACCGTGAAGAAAAGGACACTGTAGTTGTTCAGCGTAGATAGAGATCGGGTATCTTAACCACACGCCTCCTGTTGCCTCATGTAAATTCTTGATCTAATTTTCTGCCTGGTTGAAATTTGTTTGAATCTGCATCTGGCACGCCCTAGTCCCTTTCCCCCTGAATAGGAGAAAACAAACAGGTGTCAAACTGGTTTGGAAAAGTTTGGGTAACTGCAAGGAGGGTGGTTTTGAGGCTGGCTGCAGGGGTTACCTTTAGGACACAGACCTAATGAAGACCAGCACATCTGCGTGCTGCGCTGGCGTGATAACTTTGCGAGGAAAGCTGAGAACCTTGTCTTATGTTTGTGCTTTTTTTGCCCATTTAGAACAAATCCTTGTGTGCTTAAGCAGCCTTTAAGGTGGTACATGGTTAGGCACGGGAACTTTGGGAAGTTGGGGTGGTTGTAGTTATGTCATATTCGTCTGTCACATTCTTGCTTGTTGCTTTGAGTCGTGTTTTTATAAGCACTGATAAAAGAAATACTGGAGGATTCCCTAGAAGAAATTAAACATGGAAATTTCCCTGTCTGCTTTACATTGGCTTAGCACACTTGTTTATCGGTAGTGTTGTTAAACTACGGCTTGACTAAGAGAACTGTGTGAAAACAATGCCTTTCCATATCTGTTCGCTGGGAATCTTAAGTTGTGTTTTTATAGTGATGAAAGTCTGGGCTGTTTATAATTACATTTAGTGGTGCAGAGACAAAATAATTACAGGGGATGAAGCTGAATTTTTCATTGCTTTAAACATCAACTACTTACATGGTTTTAACAACAGCAGACTGCTGTTAAAAGCGGCAGGAGAACAGTTCAATTTTTTCATGGGATACTAGTTCGAAAAGGCAGACCATCAGAAAATATCTTTTTCCTGTTCACCTTTCGCTTGATGCAGAATAAAGCTTTTGCGTGTTAGTAGTTTTTACAGATGTTTACTCATTAAAGTGCGCCCTCGTTTGTATATTCATATAGACACAAACCTTTGCTAAGGTGTACAGGAAGCTCCCTCAGCAACTAAAACTGATCAATCACAAGAAAAAAGAGAAATATTTGAAAATTAAACAGCCCTTTTTGTTCAGAAAATGTGCTCATATTATTACAGGTGTGAAGTAGTAAACTGCAAAGCTTCAGTCTGTTAACAGAGGAAGACAAAGTTATTTTAATCAGATGATGATGAAGAAACTCAGTGTTGTACATGTTAACTACTGGCAGTGTAAAAATACTGCCTAGATTTAATTTGCTTTGATTTAACCACACAAATGTATTAATGGCATGAGAAGCTCTATGCCAGTTTTTGAAGAATCAGATATCTCTTCTCCAAAAGAGAGAGAAGAAAAAAATAATCTCTTTTAGTTTGGGTTTTGTTTACCTAGGTAATTTAGACATTAGAGTGATATGTGCTATAGAATTACACAAATGAGAGAGAGAGAGGAAGAAGAATTAATCACGAGAGAGCTTCATCAGCATCCTTTGAGTGGATATTTGAAAAAGCAATGCATTTTCCTTAAGTTATGTAACTGAAGATTATGGAAGATGTATGCAGAACAAATAGATCTTGTTCTCCTTAGTTTGCAGATCCTTTTAATTTTAGTTTGAGTAGTTTAAGGATTGCTTGTCAAGTCATACGCCAGGTAAGAACTGTGCTGAGAAGTTGTCAGAGTTCAATGGGGAGAGTGTGGCAGCTGTACTTCCCTATACAGGAGACTGTATTTCAGTCAACAGATGTGTTTAGGTTTGGGTATCTTATCTCCCAACAAGCCCAGCAGCTGCATGATTTCACATTTAACCACTACTGGTGCTTTTATGCCCTTCCAGCAGTCCATCATGAGGGGACATTAAAGTATTACAGGAACCGTACCACCGTTTTGTGGAAGATGCCAAATGCCTTCATAAGATTTGCTGTAATATTAAAGTATTAAGAGCTTGAAAAAAATTTGCAATGACAGAATGTGCTTTTTTTTGGTCTTTTCCATTAAGATAATTATTATATTTTTTTCCTTCAGAAGGATAATTGCTTCAAAGTAAATTCTTTTAAAAGTGCAGTACCTTTCTTAATATTAACAAACTGCATAACGTATGACTTGGTTGATATTCTGGGAATATGGGATCAAATCGAGTATGTTGCAGATATTAAATGATCTGTAGTTTTAATTTTTATTTGTAGTTTTTATTTTTAAGGAAAAGTGTTTTGATCTCCCTCAGATTTTGGAAGAGTTTTTGTAAATGCCAAACAGGTGTTGCTATCCTCTCTGATTTCACATTTCAGAAAAACAACAGATTTATTGAAAGAGCAACAAGTGGAAGAAGCCGAGTTTCAAAACAGCAAATTAGGACATGAAAATATTACAGGTGAAAAGCTTAAATCCTGGTATTAGTTAAACTGCTTCTTCCCCCAGGAACTGTAGGCTGTAAACAAGTGCAGCTCCCAAGAAGTCCTCCACTGTGACAGTGACAGACTTGATGAGAATGAATTCCAGCTTTTGTTTCAAAAACTCTGGAAAGAGAATGGCTTTGTCTCAGTGAGTGGCTAGTCTCTTTCAAAAGTAAAGTAAAATGCCTAAAAATTATGCTTTCTGCAGTGTTTCATAGGAGACTGGCACTTGTTATCCAGCAAGTTCACAGATTGTTTTTTTTTTAAGACTGTTGGAAGCAAGTGAATAGAGGAATGTAAACATTACTATTATTGTCTGCATTGGGGGGAGGCCTATGTGTTTAGTTTCTTGTGGATTGGATACATGGAAATGTTCTGATACAGTTATTAATAACTGTCTTAGTGTATTTAAGCTTGTAAATGTTACACGATTTGAGCAGAGACTATTCTTTGTATCTTGCCTGCAATAATCTTCCTCCCACTTACCAAAATTAAATGCAGTATTAAGTCCATGTCCCCACAGATTAACAGAATCCAATTATTTGAATTTTTTCTGCTTACTGTAGCTCTGTATTCATTTTATAAAGGACATGGTGATTTTGCAGTGTTTGAAACCTCTCTATTTTACATACATTCCTGAAGTGATAAGGCAGGCATATGCCACCAACAGCTTTTGCTGTACCTCTCTGCTAATTTAGTGTATATAAAACCTAGCAACAGCGCTTAAAGGTCATTTTTTTCTGAAGATATAATGAATTAAAAGTTAATCTCTTCACTTTTATTGAGCAAAAAAACCCCAATGTTGTTCAGCATCCTACGTCTGTTATATGTAGTAGATGGCTAAGGAGTGGTGTTATCTTTTTGGCAAGATAGCTTGCCACCTTCAGGTGTAATACTGTCCATAAATCTTACTGCTTGCCTCTGGGCAAGTAACTCCCTGCGATCTTCCAGTGCAAAGGTCCACCAGATGCCCTTGTTTTAGAAATTTCCTGCAGCATTTAAAAAATAATAGATGAATTTGTCTTCTCAGTATCTGAGAAGAAAAAAATTTCTGGGATTTTTTTTTTCATCCAAACTTTCTTTTTTTTTGGAGGGGCTACCTTCAACAGAAAGAATTAGTTAAAAAAGGTGGCCGGTGGGAAGGTTTTAAGGTTAGTGCTGTTGGGGTTTGTGTTTTTGTAAGACCTTCTCATGAAAGAGTCTCTAAATGGTTCTTGCATGAAGACAACTTTGGGGTAAGTAGCTCTTGTTTACTTTCCCAGGTAATCCCTGTCTCTCTGCCATTGTTCAGTCACTGTCATGAGATGATACAGTTTGCGGGCACATTCAACAAATACATTGGTTCAAACTGTTTTGATATGCATTTAAGGAGTAACTGAAAAATGAGTCACTGACATTGCGCTTAAGGCAAGCTGCATCGAAGTGGTTGCCTCTGGCTCTTCATGCAGAACTGTAAAGTGAATTTACAGTGTGCTTTCTGGCCTAAGGCAACAAGCAGTAAATAAATAGAAAAGCATAACCCTTGTGAACTCTCCAGGGACTGAACTTTGCTATTTGATAAATGTTTTGTGTTTACCTGCTTGCTTAGTAATGAGCATATTTTTGGGGATAAAGAGAAGAACAGAAAATCTCATTGCCATATATATTGCTGTTTTGCCAAAATTTAAGCATTTCATTCTAGGTCTTGGAAATGTATGTTTCTGCTGTAAAGTTCCAAAATGGGCTATTTGTAACTATGCAAAAGTGGGGAATGTACCCAGCTCAGAAGTGAGTTACAGTGAGTTACATGTAGATCTAGTTTATTTTTGACATGCCTTCCTCTCAAAAGGTCAGTTAAATCCACACAGGTGTAACTTGGAGAATATCGATGCCATTGAGTAGTTTAATATTAAACCTTTGGCTACCTTAATCCACGTCAAGTGACTTGGTCAGGAACTGGAGACTGATCTGTTGTTTTCTGTTCTTGAGTGTCTGTCACACTTCAGGGCAAAAGCAACAAACGACACCACCTGAATATCTTAGACTAAGGAGTAATTAAAAGAACATGGGGACTGATGGTAATAAGACCAGATTTTGGTGAGGCAAAGTATTATTGAAGAGAAACCACAGGGTGAAGTCCTTAACATTTCTCTGCGAGATATCGTAAGATCCTGAAATACTGCAGTATGCTTTAACAGAAGTGCATACTCCTTAATTAAGTTATTGGAAAAATAATTAGATCCCAAGGCAAATGACATTTGGCAAAGGCTTATTTGTGGAGTTGCTGGGAAATCCCTTTAGCTAGCAGGTGAAATGTCAGCGAGTGAAAGACTGGAAGCAGGTTAGAAGTAAATTAGAAATGCATCCCAAAGCATAAGGATCAAAGATGTCACATAAACACTTACCATGTAAGAATAATGTGTTCCACCTTCTCAACCTCAAACATCACACAAAGGCTGCGCAAAGTGACCAGAACCTACATATGGCAGTGTAGCTCACACCAATAATGTGAATACTCAAATTACATTTAAAATAAAGTTACAAAACAGTTTAACACAGCTTTAATTCTTCCACCCATCTTATAGTCAGTGCTCCTACTTTTTTCATTTTGTCTCTTTTTTTGGCAGAGTTGCATCGATTTGGCTTGGATCTGTTTAGTTCCTCAAATGTAAGAGAAAATTTGTAGACAACAAAAAAATTCCTAGCACAAAAATAGCAAGTCCGTCCCTAATCTACTGAATAATTATACTCCATTTAGCTTAAGTTGCCTTTATTTAACTTTTAAAATAGATTTGGGTTTTTTCTTCTTCATCATCATCTAAGGAGATTGGTAAGGCATATACCCTGTTTTCTGGTTGCATCCTACCCATATTAATTTTTCACTGTGTACCTGAATGGAAGATCCAGGCAGAGCTGCTTCTATTCCTGTACAATATTATAGTAGTCTTTATATATTCATGTATTATGTATTACAATGTCATCATTAGTAATACAGCAGCATTTTTTTGATCCACTTGCTGATGAGTTTCCATCCTAAGAATCTGCATGTACAATAAAAGCTGTCATGGTTGCTCAGTTTGGCCACATATATTGTAATTACCAATCTTGTTTTGCCACTTGTAATACGTCTGTGTTACTGAGTAGTTTGTGGAAAGAGGGAAGGGACAAGGCACATTTTGGTGCAGCCTGTTGCGGTTCCTGGTGTGTCTGTCCATCTTGAGGAACAACGACATCTGACCCCTTGGCAGTGCATAATGCCTATGTACAGAGCTGATTGCTGCAGGACCCTCTGCCCGCGTCGCCAACGGGGCACGCTAGGTAGTGAGTGGCCCACCGTGTGACTTCCAGTGGAGCAGATTCACACCAAAAAGAACACCTTCAGTGCATTAAAACATTAACATAGACCTTAGGCAGCTGGTGAAGATAGCGAGGTCTGAAAATACTAATGCACTGCTTTTGGCCATTCTTAGCGACAGATTTTTGCTGCTAGCAGTAGCACTCCTCTCTAGATCCACCACTTCAAAGCAACTTTGGTACCACGGCTGCTGCGGAGTCTGAGGCAACACGAACCCATTTTTCAGCGTGAATGTTCTAAGTGTTCTCACTTTGTGCTTCCTAAAGTGGTGATAGACTGGCCAAATTTAGGTACTCTTTCATAGATCTGCTGGCGGGGGAGGGGAGTGGGTAGATTTTGTCTGGATTGAAAACAATGTCGATGTTTGTTTGTTGCCTGATTGTTGATTAGCCACAGCAATTCAGAAAGACGGTGTCATCCGCCTGTTCATATACTTGAAGGAAAATGAGATTCTACACGGTACCTCTTTTCAGTTTTTTCTGCCTACCAGCCATTACTGATGCTGAAGATTGATTGAGGGACAGGTTTTTTTTTAACACTGTGCCTCTGCACTAGATGTCTAGGAGCATATGCTTACAATCTAGCTTCCAATGTTTTTTTGACTTACCAATCCCATAAGGTTTTCTGTTTGAGGTACAGAATCAGTATATATAGAAGCAGAGGCTTCCCCAATTCAATCCAGCCATTTCAATATCTCCGTTGTATTTTCCATGAGCTCAGAACTGAGTTTTATTAAGAAGTGTTTATAAACTGCCAATTCTGAACTGAGCTATATTGTCATAAGTGATTTTACTTCCACTGTTTTACAGTGGAAGCATTTTATTGTGGCAGATCTAATGAGTTCCACTACTTTTGAAAAAAACGGGTGGTGTTTTAAGAGTTAAGTGCTGTATCTGTTGAAAATAATCTGGGATTATATTCTCCCCTTTTTTCTGATGGCACTGTGGAACAGTGACTTTTGTCCATTTTTTGCCTGCTGAGTTTTTGACTGCAATATAATGGCTGAGTAACAGAAATTATCTGCTGCTTAGTAGTTCTGCAGTTCTGACTTGGTGTGGTTCAAGTTCCTAAATGACTGCAAGATTTCTGCTGCACTACAGTGTGTCCTTTGCAATCTTCTGAACTTGGCAAGCTCACTATATTGCTTTTCTTAAAATGCGGTGCCTTTATTTAGCATTCCTTGAATAAATTATAAACCCTGTGTAAATGTCTATATACTTGCAGTAGTGGAATGTAGGGTAGGTTGCTGCTCATGCAGCTTTAGGTGCCCCACAACAGCTGGATTGCATTGCAGACAGTGAAGTCCTAGCCAGTACCGTTGGTGCAGTCTAGAGAACTAATCACCCCATCCTAAATTAGGTGTTTGCGTTTGTTAAACTGAACAGACCCCACTGACTGTAGTGAATAATCTTGGTTGACTGTCATGTGAACTGAGTCGCCTGGCTCACGTGTGGACACCTGCATCCCAGGCACCTCAGATAAGGTGTTCTGCTGCTCTCACAGGGAACATCTGTTGGTTTTTTACCTAGTCAGCTGCGAGATTTGAGTGTTTGTTGCTGTAGACAAAGTTCTGAAATTTCCCGTGCTGGATCCTAAAACATACTACGTTATTGCTGTTTTCTGTTTGATGTTTTAGGTATATGCTGGATCCTCACGTACAGAAGTTTAGGATGATTGCAGGTGGCTGCTGGTTCTTTGTCTTTCTCCTTTCTGTTCACTTCCTCTCCCTTACAGAAGTTGTTTCTCCTGTTTCAGCAAATGGCAAAGATTTTCTATTCTTCTCTGGAATTGTGGAGATCGTGTTCAACGACTGTGACAGAGTCTCTGTGATGTCCTCCAGAGTGAAATCCGGAATTTATTTTTAACCCCATGTATTCATGGGTGCTCAGGCATGACAAGAAAATTGCAACCTTCTTTTGCAGTAGTCGTATTCTCTTCCATTTGGCACTCAGAACAATTTTAGAGAAATATTAAAAATGCTTCCTCCTAATAAATCTGTTGGGGAGAATTTAAAATTTATGGGCCACCTGCAAAGCCCTCTTAAGAGAAAGATGGAGTAAAAACTGACAGAAGAGTGAAGGGATCCGACGTTGACACCTGTGCAGTGTAGTCATGCAGATATTTGTGTGTACAGGTGAAGGGAAGAACAGTACTAAATGGCACTGTGGATAATACTGTTATTGCATTTGATATCTGAAGTATTTTTACCTATTCCTAGGGGTTGACCAGGCAAATGAGGGCTCCTGGGATGGTACTCAGCCTTATATATGTAATTTTCGGGGTATATTTGTTGTTTTTGTGACTGTGAGGTCTTCTGGTTGTAGCTTTCTTTTCCCCAAGAAGTGTATGATGACTGAAGGGAAACCAGGTGAGCTGAGGACAGTGACAGAGAGAAGATCCAGATGCATTGGTGCTTCCAGAGTCTGGAATCTTCCAGACTTCCACAACCCAGGCATCTCAGTGTTTTGGTGGCAGCATATGCGAAGTGTAAGGCCCACTGGGGTGGTGCGTGCCTTCTCCCTCCAGTGGTTGTCCCACAGCAGGGTACTAGACAGCTACGGCTGTCGCAGCGTCAGCTCAGTGTGAGGTCCAGGGGCTGGAGCAGAGCCTCTGGTCCTGCAGCTGCTCCTTACAAGTATTAGTGCATGTTTGTGTGCGTTTTCAGTCTCTTGCTTTTTTCTGTCAAGTCCAAGGAGTTGTGTGCACAAGAGTATATGAACAGGCTGTAGGGATGCAGGAACGAGCACCCAGCAGTCGGAGAAGGACAGAGCCAAGGCTTCCTGAGGAGCCCAGCAGTCACTCTTCTGTCTGTGCTGTGCTCTGCAGTTTAAGGAGATCTGTTTCTTTCCTGGGACTCCTTTCTCCTAAAGTATTCAAAAGAAGAATTACTATTAATATCCTGAAGGGGTTCATTTTCTATAGGGCTTGTCTGTTTTCTCCCTCTTCTCTGAGCATTTGTAGTACATGAGGCATGAAGCTGCAGGAGGAGAAGGATGATTTCATGGTAGAATCAGAACACCACCTGTGTGGTGGGACCGGATTCTGTCTTTTGCCTAGGGTCTCTGTGAAAAATTGCACACATCACATCCGTGAGCTGTTTCACAGTAATTAATCATTCCTCGTTTGGGGGACCCAGCTTGGCACAAGAGCTAGGCACGCAGAGGTAGAGCTGATCTCTGTGGAAGTAGTGGTTAAAACAAATAAAAGTGTAATTTAAATACCAAAGGCCAGTGGTTTTTCAGATCAGGCATCCAAACTGAGTTGCACCTGAAACTGCTGGGTTTTGTGCGGACCACATTTGCAGTAATTCCTTCTTACCTCACTGGCTGTTTTGAAAATAATTGCATTATTTCTAATGAAGTATCTGAATGACATCATGAGAAGTGTCATAGGACATCAGGTAAGAAGTTTCTGAACTCTGCTGATTAGTGTGAAATAGATAAAGCAGGGAGACGTGCATTCAAGAATCAAGATAAAGCAAAATATGAAATCATGTCTCGTGTGGTAGCTGAAGTAGGATGTTCTGAAAGAAGAATTGTGTAATAAAGGACTGCAATCATTATGCTTGCACATACGGGACTAAATTAACAATGCATAAGGCAGCCTCAAATGTGGTGCTTCTCCTAAGCCCTGTGTACCTGGCTTTGTAATCTTAATGCCAAAAGCTAAAAAAACCACCCCAAAACAAAAAACCACCAAAACCCGAAAATAAAAACCAACATGAAACTGAGGCACACACGCATGTAAAAAAATGAAGCTTTTTGACCCACATGATTTATGCTGTGGAAACAGCCAGGTAGAGACGGTTCATTTTGGTACAGATTTGTTATTGTAACAGGTGTAAGCTTGCAGGGCCTGGACTAAGGTTTTTCTCATATTTTTGCTGCCTACTGCAGATGGAAGTTTCGTAAGTGCATTACTTGGTAGCCTGAGGGAAAGTAGCTAGCTGGTGTCCAGTATTATATGGTCCGAAATGTGCAGCGACCTGAGAGAGTGCCACCGTCAGCAGTACAGAAATTGCTGCAGACCTACACAGAAGTCATGTCTGCACCACATACACTAATATTACTGTGCTTTAAAGAGAGATACTCTTCCCTGATTGCTGCACTGCATTCTTGTAGCTTAGCAGCAGATAACTTGGCTTCATGCCAGTGAAGTGAACAAAGTAAAGGCAGCCACTCAGATGTACCTGGCAATTTAGAGTAATGCCAAGTGGTTCCATGTGAAATAAATAAATATATAGATTTACCTTTCATACAAGGAGGGGGAGGGAGGGGAAGAAAAAAAGAAGGTATCTTCACAGCTCTGATTTTAAACAGGCTTTCTTAAAGATCATTGACTTTCTGCAGATACCTCTTTGATTTTTTATTTTATTTTTACTTTTTTGAAGACATCTGAATGTGCGTTTGTCTTATGTGTGTTCATAGGCTGGGTCATGGAGTAGAAGGATGGTTATTTGGGTTATGTCCTGGGTGCATTTGCTTGCTGAGGCCCTCACTCCCTGTGGCCTCTTGGTGAATCAGTTTCTTGACTGCCTTACTTCTGCAGTAGTAAAACAGACCTAATAGTGCTTCCCATATGTGAGCATATGGGTAACACCATCTGCATGGGGATATTTGTTTATCCTTGCAGTATTTTAGGGTGTTCGTCTGCAGCTTAATGGGTGAATGCAGAAGTGGTTACCGAGTTAGTCATAAGGTATCATGTGGATGTTTCTGCACACAGGAAAAGCACATGGTAAGACCTGAGAAGGGCCTAATCCTGAAACCTACAACTGGGGTATTCCTCTTGTAATTCATGACTTTATTTCCCTCTGCCACTGGGATCTGTTGGGAACACCTTGCAGATTTATCCTTCCAGGCAAAATGCTCTTGCTAGTCCCGTTGACCTCAATTGTACAACTTAACTGTTTCAGGCAGTTCAGTTTTGATGCACTTAGCTGAAATTGGAAATTTCTCTTTTTTTTTTTTTTTTTAAGAAATTATTTGTAATTATAGCAGGTCCTCTTAATACTGCTTATGCTAGAAGAGTGTTTCTTCTCTGTCGTGACGTACGATTTCCGTAATCACCGAAATTCATTGCTAGGCTCATATTATAGGTTGTACACACGTTTGCTTCATCTTTCTGATGTCCTCTGAGCCGTTCCCTTCAGTGTTTGCTTTGCCTTGTGTAAATTTCAAACTACTGTTGTTTTGTCTTCCTGGTCTGGTTTCTGCCCCACAAATATTAATGCAGTGATTCTGAGCTGCCTCATGTGTGCAGTGCTGCGAACCCTGTATGAGTTTGCTTAGTGTCTGTGCTCCTGTCATTCAGATCATACTAGAAAATGACTCAATGTGCCAGCAAGAGGGAACATGTGAACAAAACTAAGTACTTGTGTAAGACTTATTTCATCATTTGTGTCCTTTCTCATGGCTTCTCAAATGCATTGTGTCCTACTTGGGCAACTGCTTCAGTAGCTTCCAGGGCAACAACATCTTATTTCTTGGTCTGTTGAGAGATCCTCACTTTCTACTGTTGTTTTCAAGGTGGGTGGAGAAGTGTAAGCAACCAAGTCTTTTTAGTAAAGTCTTTGAAGCTCTCTCCCATAACGTCATCATCGTAGACAGCTGACAAAATATGGGTTAGATAAGTGGACAGTGATGTGGATTGAAAACTGGCTGAATGACCAGGTCCAGAGGACAAGATAAAGATGATGTCGAACCTTCACCCAGGACATTTCGTTCTAAGACAGAACTGTTGGCCCAAATAGTAGGAATTTTTTCTGTAAGGGAAAACTGCAAGGCTCCCCACTTCACTTTCTTACATTTTCCTCTCTGCTTGTTGTCAGGAAGTAAAATCACATGTGAAAAGAAATAGATATGCCAGGACATTGTTATAAGTCACTGTACAGTGATCAGTCTTACTTTTCTTTCTCTGGAAGAAATTTACTATTGGCTCAGCATCTTACGTGATGTGTTACTGAGAACCATAATAAAAATCTGAATTCAGAATTTCTGAGAGTTTTCTGAAAAGTAAAAAGATGAAAACTCTTTCTGGCTTTTTGTGCTTGTGATGTGCTTTTTTTTCTATTTGCATACATTACTGCAGCATGTATGTGGCATGTATTTTCTACTTCAGTTCTTTTCTGTTTTCTGGGGAAGTGAGAGAGGTTGTTTTTTTTTTAATAATTTCCCATCTGATTTAAATTTGAAGCAGTCATTCTGGTTTGGCAAACATTTAAATTGTAGCAGGAAAAAATTGTGCAACTAGAATAAACTTAACTTTAAACTTTTTGTGCTAATAAGCAGAATGTGATATAACTGTTGCTAACTAAAGCTGAAGCCTTTTTTCCTTCTCTTGAGGTACTTGGAATATATCCATAGCTCAGCATTTTTCTGCTTTTGTTTTCCCATTGTGTTGAGCAGTAATAATATTTACAAAATACTTAGTTTTGCTACCCTGGGACTTTGGAGCTTCTTCAGGCTGTGTTTATTTAGAGACAGAAGGAAAGAGAGGAAAGTGGTCGATAAGCTTTAGTATATTCAAGAAACTGTCCGAAGCGGTAGTGTTGGCTCTAGTGTGTATCACTTTGTTACCCTTCTTCTTCCCAAGTTTCCCCTTATCCTTTACTTGTCTGTACTGTTTATTCATGTGGCGCTTTTTTTTTTTTTAATCCTTACCCCCCAGGATATATTTGGGAAATACCTATGCAGTAGTGAAGCTGCATAATGTATAAAACTGGAACACCCCCGAGCAAAGCTAAGCATTGTAAGGGTTTATTCCTACTGCACTTCTATAAAAATGCATGAATGGTGATTCTTACATCAAAAGCATAGAAATAAGCATCTCTCCTTTACTGTGTATATATCTGATATAATTTCACTGGAGTGGCTTATTTAAACTAAGTGACTTCAGAGTTTAGGCTCTTCTAAATATATCAAGTGGGACCAGGTGCCTGATCTGCTTTAATACCATGTACCTTTTATTAGGGATTGATCAGCTGCCATTTCCATTTATATTTCCTGATGTTCTTTCTTGATTCAAGGTTATTTTTAGGTAACCCAGGTCAGGAAGGATATGAATGGGGTGGAGTGCTATGGGAAATGTAGACAATTAATGGAAAACCTGTTTGGAAGAGAGTTTTGGGAGCTTCCAAAGAAGTGTATACAAAAGTAATTGACTCATTTGATTAAAAATGCTTATCAGAATCAGGGTGCCCCCCTTACCCTCTTAAAAACCCTTGAATGTAGCTACAGCAAATTATTTAATTACCACTGAGTAATACTTATATCACTAACAGTATCCAGTTCTACATGTATTGTATATATAACCTGCAGCTTTTATTACGGGTTACTCATGTAGTGAGAATGTTAGTAGTGTATGTTAATTTTTAGTTGTTATTTGGGATACTGGAGTATGTCAAATATGCTTAAAACACCAGCAGTTTTCCATTAACTGTTTGAGAAAAGCACGAGGCTACTAAGGTAAAAATATGGAAAGTTTCAGCCTAGAATTTTTGGCGCCCTCTCTTGTTTCTTACTTTGGGATTATAATGTGGCACAATAGAGAATGACATAACATTGTTTCTTGGGTGGTTTTTTAAAATTAAGGACTTAAAAGGGAGCAACTAGTTCAGTGAGATGCTTAAAACCCATTTTGTCACTGACAGTAGGCATATCTGTCTACAGGGTTTATGTTGAACAAAAACTGTCTCATAGAACAAATTTTTATGGTTATAGCTGTCAGTAGCCTATAAAAACCCTTTCTACTAGGAAATCAAGGCTGCCACTAAAAAGTCTGAATTCCTCTTTTTCCTTGTCTGCCCCTTTTCCTCTGTCAGGTAGCTGTACTGGGAATCTGTGGTCTCCCACTGCCTTAAGTCCTCTTTGACAGGCAAGAGTAACTGCGGGTTTTTATTATGCAGATGACATTAGCTGTTCCTAAAGATATCTCCTCCAAGTAACTGAGAAAATATGCGGTATTGTAAACTGTTCTGTGATGAATGGATTCATGTGCTGGTCAGAGCCTTGCTAACCCCGTGCTGCTTTGATGTTATTGTTCTGGTGGGCAACCTGTGAGTTCATTCCTGTTCCTGGGCTGGGTGGGTGTGGGGACAGCGTTGTTTGCATGTATGTCATAAAAAATATCCAAAGACCCTTAGCAAGTAACCACTTCCTGTTAGATAGTAATAGCAGATTTATTTAGCAGGTTTGATGCATTTGAACCTGTAGCAGCCATTTGGGTATACAGAAAGCCTTACTCAATTTCAGTGCCCTCTGTTAAATACTCAGAGAAGCTAAATTAGAAGATACCGCTTGTACATGGAGGAGCCAAAGCTGTATAACTGTAGGCGTCTTAGAACTAGGCATGCTTAGCTTACCATACATAGACACAGGAAGGCACAGTAAGATACAGCAGACATTCCAGATTGGATTAAATGGAAGTGTTGGCACCTGTTAGCATAATAAACACAGACTAGACGGCAAAAGTCCCTGTGATCAGTAAAACAAAATATGCAATATGGACTTAGAAGCATGCAGAGATGCACTTTTTTTGTTGTTGATGTTGTTACTGAAAACTGCTCTGAGGATGTCCTTAAACTTAGCACTTGAAATACTTGTTTTAAAAACTTACACTGAATTAATTGTTCTTATGTACTCATTAAGCAACATCAGCTTAATTTTTGGAAACATTTTCTGATACTCGCTTTAAGTTGTTTTTGGAGCTGGAACATACTGGGGTCTGTGGGTGAATTCAAGTGTTTTAAAAACATCTTATTTTGCATCTTATTAAATATTACATAAAATTTAATAAATTTAGTGTTATTAAATATTAAATATATTAATATTTAGAGCATGGCAGTAACCCCCAAAGTTTTGGAAAATTCTTAAGTTGTATTTCCAAAGTAAACCCTCTCTCATCATCTAGAAGAGCTCCTTCTTGCAATCCTGAAATGCACTCCATTAAATGTACTTCATTAAATGTATTTTATAAGTTTTGCCTACGTAACTCCTATGATCAGGGACTTGCAAATGTGGTAGTAATAATTCTACTTGTTGTACTTGGCACTCATCACACACTCAAAGTGGCTTAGTGTTTTTTAAATTAATATGTAACTTTTCTATCCCTAACACAGGTCATGTTTTAAAAATAATGCTTGCACATCTCCTTTATGGTTAGCCACATTACTAGCAAGCCAACTAGGTTTTCCAGAATCAGTTGACAGCCAGCAAGAATATGATTGCTTTAAGTATATACAATCATCTAATGTATTAAAAAAAAGAAAAAGAAGTCTTGAAAACTTGCATTAAATTTGGTTTCCTAGTCACACACCTACACTCAGATCTGGAAACTGATGTCTGGTGGCTTGCCTGAGATGTTCTGATGGTTGCAGAACATTAGATAACTGACAATTATGGCACTCTTACCTAGCTAAACATTTCACAATAAATAATAAATCTTTGAGGTCTCCCTTCTGATTTCCTGTATTCTAGTGATGTATCCTTGTCTTGATACAGAGAAACGCTGCTGCCTTCTCTTAGTTCAGTGTGAATGCTCACTGTTTCTTTGAGACAGTGTTGATATCTGGGCCATTAAGGTACTGACCTACTATTTATTTGAGACCCTTTAAATGCTGAGGGTTGCATATGGCTAGAGACCTTTCATTTTAGAGTACTTTTTGTTATAAGAAATGAAAGGGGTTGCCATGTTTCTGTAGCGACGTCATGTGGTGCAATTTGTTGTTACCAGATAATGTTTACATCCTGACTTCCTAGCCTGAAACGTGAGTGAGGTCAAAAATACCAATTAAGCTATACAACTTGGTTGTGTTTACATGGCTCAAAGCAAAACACTGCGTGTTTGGTTTAGCTATGTGGACGAGGAGATTTATCATTATGGTGCATAGAGTACCTTTTTAAAAATGTTTAGGACCTGAGAGCACTAGACAACTTCTGAAGAGATGGCACACGCTTAAAGTTATCAACCCTTTGCTATAAATCAGGCTTAATTACATGCTATGCACAATTGGTATATAATTCATTTTACAGAATGCTACCTTCATTCTTGTAACAGTAGCAAGAGCTGAGTATTGATTATGTCAGCGTAAGCTTGACCACCATAGATCAAAAGTTCACTGAGCCCAATCTTCACTCTCTCCTATGTCAGCAGCTGATGGCTGGGTAAGTGTATCGTAACAGAGCGTGCGTGATGCTTTCCAAAAATGCTGGCTTAGGCTCTAGCGACTTGCAGTCCTGACACCCTGAGCTGAAGTTCATGCCTTTGCAGTTAATAGCCATTTTTCTTCTCAGACTTTGCCAAATGCCTTTTTGAATCCCTGCATATTTACTTCTAAAGTCTCCGGTGGCTGTTGCAAGTAGTTTGAGGGCTCGCTACAGGTTATCATAAAGAAATACCTTTTGATTTTTAATCAAGAACTTAATGTTGTAGTGTTCAGAGCTGATGAATCTCCTGCAGCTTCATGCTGACATGTCTGACCAGCATCAAGGTATGCAGCCTCATGCAGCAGCACACGCACAAAACTTGGGTGTTCAGTACACACAGATCAACACAATCAGAAATGCTCAGCACTGGTGCGAACAGAAACAGCACCAATGGCCTCATCCTGTTTCCCACTCTGGCTGATCAAGATGAAGGTCTGTTAGTGGGAAATTATGCATCTTTACAATATGGTTCCCTCCAGAAAATGGCCTAGACACAGTTCATCCAGCAGCTGGTTCTTGAATCCCCTTATATATTGGAAGGCCACAATAAGGTCTCCCCAGAGCCTTCTCTTCGTGAGGCTGAACAACCCCAGCTCTCTCAGCCTTTCCTCATAAGAGCGGTGTTCCATCACTGATCATTTTTGTGACCCTCCTCTGGACCCACTCCAACAGGTCCATGTTCTTCTTATGTTGGGGACTCCAGAGCTGGATGCAGTACTGCAGGTGGGGTCTCACCAGAGTGGGGTAGAAGAGCAGAATCCCATCCCTTGACCTGCTGGCCATGCTTCTTTTGATGCAGCCCAGGATGCGGTTGGCTTTCTTCATGGCAAGCACACATTGCCAGCTTGTGTCCAGCGTTTCATCCACCAGTACCCCCAAGTCCTTCTCCGTAGGGCTGCTCTCCATCCATTCATCCCCCAGCCTGTGTTGATATTGGGGGTTGCCCCAACCCATGTGCAGGACCTTGCACTTGGCCTTGTTGAACTTCATGAAGTTTGTGTGGGCCCACTCCTCCAGCCTGTCAAGGTCCCTCTGGATGGCATCCCTTACCTCTAGAAAATCAGCTGCACCACTCGGCTTGGTGGCATCAAGCCAGGATGTACCTAGCACTGAAAATGTAGGTTGGCCATTTATATACATTACGGCAGGGGCCCATTTTCTGTTTTGCTCCCATGCTGTCCCTAGAATGTCTTTCTGATCAGTACCAGCCCACAGACTTGAGGTTTTCCGTTACAGCCCCAAGGCCTGATTAGTGCATAGTCAGCTCAGGGCTTATTATCATGCATGTAGAGTACAGATTGTCTTTCACCATATACTTCTTTTCCTATTTATTTACATTGAATTTCAGCTGCAGTTTTAACACTCAATTGGTTGATACTGTAAAGCTTTGCTATAGCTATTCAGAGATAGTCTTGTTCTATGCTACCTTGAATAATTTACTCTGGCAAGAAAACTTTGTTTTGGACATAAGGTGCTTTGTTTGTTTTTTTTTTTTTTTGTAGAGGAAAGGTGACTTAGATGTTAAGAAAAAATGTTGCAGTGTAATTAAAATGTAGTAATTATTTTTATTATAGATTTGCCTGCCACTAACATAACTTATGATACTTCTACATTTCAGTCACACTTACAACTGAAGTTCAGTATGTCAAATTGGTCTTAAAGTAACTCTAGGCCAGGTAGCAGTCTAGTCATAAAATTGCTAGATTTTGTGTGACTAACTGCCTGGGCATTCAGTCATTGTCAGTATATGCTTATTTACCTTTATTGTAGATGGCTATTCTGAGTATTTTCTATTTTTTGAAGTATATAACAAAATTTGGCAGAAATCCACTGTGAAAATTTCTTGAACCACAAAATAAAAATGTCACTGCTAAATGGAAAAAGCTTCTAGCATGTGGTTTTCTTTGTGTTTTTAAATAAAAGAAAGGTTAAATGCATCTTATGCACATACAGGAAAATGTATTTATTTTAAAAATTAATGCCCCCTTTTGTTATGAAACTATTTTGTAAGTTTAAGTCATAGTGCGGGAAAATAATTGTTTGTAAAACTGACATATTTCAATTTTATGCCATGCATGTGATTCACATAATTGACTGGAAAAATCTTTTGTGTGTCATTGCAGTTCTGAATAACAGTCCTATGTGTGCAAACAAACATTGAAGTGATGGTGATCCTGTGTCAAAAATAGTTCATTAGCTTCAGTGCTAAGTCTTAATTGTAATCATTACTAGTCTGACAAATGATATAACATAATTTTAGCAACATGAGCCCAGAGCCTCAGGTCGTCATTAGTGTGTATCTAAATACATGAGCAGCAAAGTGCTTTTTTCAAGGGGAATAGCAAGGAACATGGGAAATTTGGATCAATTCTAGTTGAAAGTGTACGACAGTTAAGTAGCCTCCTCAGGACCAGATTGTTGTTGTTGTTGTTTCAATTACCTGCTGTAAGAATTTTATGCTCTGCTAACCTGAAGTGAGCTCTTTTTCACAATGCCTTTGGGGTCAAGGCTGTGTCAGTGAAGGAGAAGTTTTTGCTATACCAGTGTGTTATAAACCGTGCCTATGCCCCATAAACGGTTGTTGATTTTTCCAGCTTCTGGTGTTCTGCACATCAGAGTGGAATGCTGTGCCCTTCTGTGTGAGGGTGTGCAGAAGTGTTTTCTTCTACTCTGTCTTAATTATGCCCAGCACCTGTTCAGCTAGTGCATTTGGTATTCCTCCCATGCTTTAGCAATACTGACCTGTGTGGGCTGTAATGGGCTAGGAGTGGCCAAGCAAGATGCTAGCAGCTTCTGGCTCCACAAGCTGCCCATAAGTTGTCCTGCGGAGGCTGGGCTGTGTGAATAGCAAAGCCCTGTTGGTCTGGGAAGTGCTGAGTAATATGGCCCCTAAGTGATAGAAGGAGATGAAGTTGCAGAAGTTGCCGAGACCACCACTTTATGACTTGGCATCTATGGTGAAACCAGTTGTGCATCCCGGTTGGGCATGAAATGTCTGATGCTTATCCTCTTCAGATGTTCTGGCTTATGTATCACCTATTAGCCAGTGCTGGAGGTGGATTACTGAGCTAGATGAATGCTTGCTTTGTGCCAGTATGGCCACTTAATTACTAAATTGACTGGCACTTTGTTGACTCTTAGGAAGTTCCCCTATTACATTAAAAAAATTCTAATATTTTTTGTCTATAAAAAGCTTCATAAACTGATACTAAATGAGTTTTTTTAAATTTCTTTGATCTGTTTTATGAGTCAGCCTAATATGCAGCATATAGTATTTATTTTCTCTAATTTTCAAGGATGGAAAAAATTATTATAGCAGGTATAAGATACAAAGTTTCTTTAAGGCATATGTATATCGCATCATAATTATAAAACATGTCTATTGATCAGTATTTGCACTTGTTTTATGTTTTGTGGTTTCTTTTTTCCAGAGGTAATAAATAAAATCTTCAGTACCTTTGAATAATGGGTTTTTTCTTCTGTCACTGAATAAATAATGAATGTCAAGTTTGGGCAATTTCTTTTTAGATTTTGCAGTTGAGCATGCGATGTGAAGCACTAGCTCTAGGCCTGCTCCTCAAATCTGCACGCAGGTCATTTTAAAACCTTTGAGATGAGGGCAATGTAGAGTGGAGGTGGTACATAGAAGGGGTTGAGTAAAGAGAACAATTATTTTATGTGCTGGGACCTTTAACATGCGATAGATTTTCAGTGCCTAGAAACTTGTTTGAGAGGTAATGCAGGAAATAAGAAGACAGAAGAAATAATGGGTGATGCTAATTGGAATTGCATCATTTTAACCTCAGCGTAAGTGAAATCAGGGTCAGATCTAAAGACCCCAAATTCCTCTGCATTTAGTTGAAGTTTTGCCATTTATTTCAGTGATGATAAGAATTTAGCGCAGCAGTCATAATTTAGCCAGCTAAATAAGAGGACAGGTTGTTAGGAGCTAAACACCCACTATTCTTAATTTCTAGTAGAGCCAATAGTTCTGTATGATCCATGTTTTACACAGGCATTTGAGTATCTTCATCCCAACTCTCTGTCTAGCTGTGTAAATAGTTGTATTTGTATTACTGACCTCCTTAGCAGGACATGGTGTTTTCTTGTATGCAAGTCCCAAATTATGCTGGGACATCTGTCACCTCATTATATTGCAAACTAGCCTTCAGCTTGTTTGGTTAGAACTCTGCTTTATAACTACTTTAGCTTAATGACATTATGATTACTTTGCTGTGTACTTTAGAAGAACAGGAATAAATTGCTCTTTGGTGTTTCAAATCTAATTGGCAGTCATTTAGATGGAGCAGTGGTATAGATTGCTACCTATGTTGTGGAAGTTTAAAAAATGATTTGATATAAATATTTTCAAGAGATAGGTGTCAGTGGTAACTTGAAATATCTAAAATGCAAACCTTTAAGAATGTAGAGAGCTGCGACACTGCTTTTAATGTTGACATTTGTTCAGCAATTCAAGCTGCTGTTGTAATAGAAAAACATTGCCTTTTTAATGATTGAGAAGTAAACATGATTAGTTGTGCTGCAAGAAAAAATTAGGTACATACCTCTTAAGAAAAGAACCATCTCCTTGCAGCACTGGTGGTGCAAGTAAAGCTTTTACATACTGTGTTTTGTAATAGCATGTGCTTTTCTTTTAAAATTATTAGAAGGAAAGTGACTCTAGCATCTCAGTCACAGAGTAGCCACTGACAGCAGCCACTAATGGCAGCCACTGAGAGTTGTGTTTTGGTAATTTTATTGCCCGTTTTCAGGAGCAGTTTGTTCTTCCCCATTTCTCCAAATCATTTAAGAACTAACAAGAGGCTATGGTCACAGATAGGATAATAGATAGGTGGCTAATATGAGCCAGGATGGCAAAACCTATAACCACAACATGTGACTGCCTGCCATGCTCACTTGCTGTATTCTGTTTATGCAGAACTTATTTTATAGTGCTGTTATGCCTTTGCTTTGGGTAGTGGTCATGGTTTAACCCCACCCGGTAACTAAGCACCACGCAGCTGCTCACTCACTTCCCCCCCCCCCCCCCCCCCCAGTGGGATGGGGGAGAGAATTGGAAGGAAAAGGTAAAACTCATGGGTTGAGATAAGAACAGTTTAATAGAACAGAAAGGAAGAAACTAATAATGGTGATAGTAGTAATAATAAAATGATAATAATAATAATAATAATAATAATAATAATAATAATAATAAAGGGATTGAAATATACAAGTGATGCACAATGGAATTGCTCACCACCCGCCAAATGATGCCCAGTTAGTTCCCGAGCAGCAATCCCACCAGACCCACTCCCCCCAGTTTATATACTGGGCATGACATCACACAGTATGGAATACCCCCTTGTCCACTTTGGGTCAGCTGCCCTGGCTGTGTCCCCTCCCAACTTTTTGTGCCCCTCCAGCCTTCTTGCTGGCTGGGCATCAGAAGCTGAAAAACCTTGACTTAGACTAAACATTACTTAGCAACAACTGAAGTCATCAGTGTGTTATCAACATTCTTCTCATACTAAATCCAAAACATAACACTCTACCAGCTACCAGGAAGAAAACTAACACTATCCCAGCTGAAACCAGGACAGTAGTATTGTTCCAGGTCAGTTCTTTATGGTTGGATCCCACAGAACCTCCTCACAAAATTCTTGATGGAAATTTGTCTCTATATGATGATAGTGATAGGAATGTCACTTTGAAGCTAGAATTTTGTTGAACAGTATTCTCCCCCTTCTCATTTTTCTCCCTTACTGCAGCTGGCTACATCATTCATGTTTCTGCAGGAGGCAAGTAAATTCACATGATTTTTATGCCACATCTTTTTTTACGTGGGAATACAGAATTTTAATGCTACAAGACAGTATATACAAGAATGCACTGTAAACATCTCTATAAAAACAAATGTTTCCACAGTTGTGTTCAAAATGTGAACTTTGAAACTTCTAGCTTTAGTTATCAAAAGCACTGTAGCTACTTTTGCATTGTTTTATCTTTGGAAATGATAATTTTAAGGGCTTGACAGGGATTGTTTTGTGGGTTTCTTTCTTCTCTTTAAGAAACCTGAATGAGGTTATCTTTCTGACACCATGTCAGGCAGTAGGATGGCAATCTTCATAATTACTACAACTTCTGCAGTAGAAGTAGTATCCCATTTTTATGCAACTGGTAGAACAAAGAAGGTTCTTAATTTTTTACATTACAAAAGTTAGAGAGGAGGTGTCAGAAATAGAAGTGTAAGAATGAAAACAAGGAGGATGGAAATCCAGGGAGGGCTTCTGTGGATGCTGGTCTTCAACTTTTTGTTAGAATTATTTTGTGTGGAAAAAGTAGTTTCAAAAAACCTGAAAACCCCTCATTCAATTTACTGCATTTTTTCCCCCATGTGATTGAGTACGTAGTTTTTGGCTGGTTTGATTTTGTAAATCAAATTATCCGCTGACCCCCAGTGAAATATTTGGCTTTGAACTGAGTTGCATTAAACTTCATTGGTCTGTAGTGCTATGCTATCTCAGAGAAGCTGGGTGTGGTGCCTCTCTCCTTTTCTTGTATATCTTGACTCTCCACTGCTTCCACTGCAGCTCAGCGCCATATGTCCTGGAAGAGACAAGAGACCCATCATGGAAGTATAGCTTGGATGAGGAGTACACCTGTATGGGGCAGGAGCTGCATTACGGTTCCCTTTAGGCATGTATAGGTTGATGTGGAACAGGCTTCAAACCAAGTGTTTTTTGGTTAGTCCATCACAATTGGTTGATTCAACACAAAGTGCTAAAAGCCTTTGGTTTGTTTTGATTTTATGTTTCTAAGTAATTCTTGATATGATAAAACATTAGAATTTCCTGTAGGATAGAAAGGTGGGGTTTTTGCCCTGTTACTACCCTCCATGTGTCCCTTGCCCAACCCTGGTGTAAATGGAAGCAGAAGATGTAAGCAGTATTTTTCCTCTTATTAGAAATATTCATCAAGAAAAGATGACCTAAGGAATATTTTGTCTGTTGCTGCAGAAAAAATGTGTTTTCAGTAAGAAAGTGGGTGAGGCTTGTAAGTGACCTGAAAGCTGTAGCTATTTTGCTACTGTATTTTGACATGCCTTGTATGCCTGTTAGTGCAGAAAATTATGTTCTTTTATAGTTTCCTTAGTACAGGCAATGCCTATTTTCTTGTTATTGGTGGCAAAACCGGATAGCTTTTCAGTCCTTACATGCTGCTGTATGTTTCTGTGCCTTTGAAAAGAATAATATTCATGTGGGCTACAAAGCTCCAAACATGAGAGAATTGTGAGAAGAGAAATTGAGTTTCTGGCATAGTCTTCCCACAATGCATTCCAGTGAGTTAAAAACACAAAACAATGGAAACTGTTTGTATTTAGATGCAGCTATTGGTGCTAAACTGCTTCTCACATGTTTTGGTTGAAACTGATGGCTTAAAGATATGGTGGTGTTTTCTGTGTATCTTATTTTAAAAAGGATCAATTTTGATTAAAATTAAAAGAAAAAAGAGGAAATTTATATTTTATTTGAGAGGAAGAAGAATTCCTGTTAAAAACAAGACATCTATGTGCAAATGGAAAAAAGAAATGTAAAGCAAATTGAATTTCAGCATTTGCCATGTGAATACTACTTTGATTATTCAGGCTTTACTATTACATTACATAAAAAATGTGAATCATGAATATAATTTTGAGAAACTCCAGTAGAATAACAGAGATCATAAATTATAAAACCTGATATTGGCAGCACTAAAAGAAAGTGCAGTAACATCCTTTGAAATGATTCTGTTTACATTCAAGCTGAAGCGTGGTTGCTCTTCTTTATTTGCCATCCGAGATTTTTCAGCAATTTGTTATGAAAATTGTTGTGAAACAAACATAGTAGAAAGCAGAGCTTCACTTAAAAGAAAAGTTTCTTTGATTGTATGGCAAGTTCAAGACCTAATGAACTGCACACTTCTGTCAAACTGCCAAGAAATCAATAACATTTGGCCACTAGCCTGCTGCAAAGGAAAGATCAGGGTCCTGTTTTGCACTTCTCAAGCCAAGGCTTCATAGGATTTGCTGTGGAATAGCAACAACACTACCATCATGGGAAGGTTTTCCTGTTCAAAGATGATCTCCCTCAGGAACTCAAAATCTCTTTGTTTATTCAGGTTAGCTTGAGAAAGCTATTGCTGCTGGGGATGCAGCTTGACATACGAAGCAAAATTTGAGGTTGCATAAGAAGGAGGAACATAAAATATTCTCTTTGTGGAAAATGAACAGAAAATCCTCTTGTTCTGCATACAATTTATTCTTTTCTGGGAGAGTGAACGTGATGCCTGTACTTTTCTGCCCCCTCTTTCTCAACCATTTTGTGACTCTGTCTTCTCCAAAACCATGATGCCACCTTAGAATTGCTCTTGGTTCTCAGTGTCACCTGCTCCTTGCAGGGAAGTGGCGTTTGACCAGCAGTCCTGTGTATGCTTTGAAATTCTCAAATCCCATGTCTGTGGACAACAGGATCAGGCTTTACTGCTACCCAGAGTGTGTGCAGGACAGCATGATAGCAAAGTGGCTGGACTGAGGTGACATGGCCATGGTCACTGAGCCTGAGCAGCACCTATGACTCTGAAATAGAGTTCTGCTTTGCCCTTGGCACTTTTGTTACAAGTCTGCACTGGTAGTTACTGACTTCCTGCAGAAAGTATTTCAGAAAGTCTGCAAGAGAAAATGGTATTAATTTAAATGTATGTAATACAAAATGCCTCGACAAACTGCATTGTTTAGAGAATGAAACCATGCTGCATGCGCCTTATCCTGAGTAATAAAACAGAGCATGATCTCAGAAGAGGTAGTGGTGACACTGCTCAAATGCTGATGTGATCCAGGAGTTGTGGAACATATGGAGATGTCTCAGTTATCAGAAAGGTGCTTCCAAAGGTCAGTATTAACCAACACAGTGCCAGATTACTCTCATCAGGTGGAAAGGAAACTTATGCCTAGCATGAATAAAAAGGTTTTTCAACTTTTCTGTCATAAATTCTTTGGTAAACACACTGTGAAAAAAAAGCATCACACCTGTTTGCCTGACACCCAGAATTGTAATAGCTCCAGGGGAAAAAAAGAGTTGATGAAAGTGAATTATCAGTAAATGGATTTTTGAAAGTAGTTGTGTAACTCCTTTTGGTGTATTTGCTTTAAGCCCATTTTATTTCTACACAAGCTAAAAATTAGCACACAAGAGAGTTTTGGTTCACACTTAGAGCTTTGTTGATGTCATCTCTGAAGGGAGGAGATGCCTGTCATCATATTACACAGCTGGATAAAGACAGCATTTATTAGGGTAAGTTGTACAAGCTCTGTTTCCCCGAAGAGGTGGCATTGGTAATGAAATGATAAAAAAATGGTATCTGTAGCCAAAGAGGGGCAGTGGGAAAAATGTTTGTGCCTCTTGAAGGGGTTTGGCCAGGATGCATGTATCTTGCCATGCTTTTATGCAGTTAAGGACATGACAACTCTAGCATCTTTCTCTCTCAAAAGATTTTGGTGAGCCTTTCTCCTCCATGCAAACTCTCCTCAAAGCAAGCTGCAGGTAATATGACCCCTGCATTAATGAACCTAGCGAGGTTTGGGTGTGAACTGCCTTGTTGGAGGAAACCCATGGCTCCAAAGAGGGAGAACAGCTAGGGATCAGTTGTGAAAATGTTTGCTTCCTCGTTTCCCTCGTTAAGGCAGTCCTTTATGGTGGTGTCTTTGAAACACTTGACTTTGGAGTGAAGGAGAGGAAACACTTTCTGACACTAAGAGGTTCAGTTAAGGTGTTCTTGGTGTTTGAATGGGTAGGAGGTCCTGCCAGTGGATGTTAACAGTGGTCCAGCAACATCTGTGTCCATGTGTGAATAGAAATTTGGGTTCCCTGCCCCTGCCAGTACAGTTTAAAGAGTAAGAAATAGATTATGGTTACAACCCTAAGTAACTTCCTGTTGCTCTCTTTGTACACACCTTGTTGTTTGACTAATAGTGGTGGAATGACAAGTGTGGTTAAAACCAGAGCATTCACAACCAAATTTCAGGGGAACCAAAACCCAGGCATTCTGTAAAAGATGTGAAATATTTCTATCGTGTTACCAGAGAATGTGAATAATTGTTGAATTACTTAAAAAGGAAATGTCAACATGTCCTTTGCTATATGCACGACACTCATTTGGGTGAAAAACCATGTATAATGTATGAGTGTTTAAAGTACCTCACATTGCATAAACTGCAAAATCTTTGTTACTAGCAATCTATTGAATGTATAACAGCTAATGTGATTTGAGAGATATTAATAAAAACCTGAAAAGAAAACATGTACTATAGTTGCAGTTGGGTAAATTGTTGAAAACTGCATGTATGCTAAAGCATGTCTTTGACAGTAAATATTATAAAATGTGGATTCCATCTCTAATGCTATTGGTTTTACAGCCTGAAAATAATTCTGTTTTACACAAGCCATGAACACATGTCAGCTATGTCCAGCCAAATTTTGAAAACCAATTTTTGGCTCACCACTTATATAGTACAATTCAGTTCTCACCCTTCATATAAAATGTTAGTGGATGTAACACTCTTGTCAGTGTGAGGTGTTTGTTTATATATGCAAGGTGGGTTAGTTGATTGGATTATTTTTGGTTTGCTGGTACAGCATGTCTAAACAGCTTCATCAGTTAAGGAAATTTCAGTGAATCCTTGTACAAAACCAGGGGTTGACAATGGATAGTCAGAAGTTGAAATAATACTACTGACGATTAGGGAAGGATTGTCTTACAGACTGAATCATCCTAATTGTTGCTTGGCAGGGTGACGTGCATTGGATTTTTCTTTTTTTTTTTTTTTTTGGTCATTGATGAGAACTTAACAGAATAGCAGTTACAAAAACGGGTATGAAAATGTCAGAGAAATTTGATCCAAATGTTTCTTAGTGGGTGAGATATGACAGGACTCAACCACTGGATCTTTGATGTCCTGAGACAAGGTAAATGTTTTCTTGCTCTGTGTATCTGAGTGTACCCCATATACTCAGGTGATTTTAAGACAGAGCAATCCAAACCATTGCCTGGTCCTTGAATGTCCAGGTGCACCAATAGGCTTACTTATAGTTCCCTCCAGATGGGTAAGCGCTACTTTTCTACTTACAGTCTTTAGGGACGAGATAAGTTAATGAAGAACTTATTTCTATGTGAGTTATGGTTAGAGAAGCACTGTTTTCAGCTCTGTGGAATTCATGTACTTGAATTCTCTTCCTGAGTTTGGTCCAGTTGGGTAGTCCAATGAGCACTCCTTTTGATGGAATATGAGTAAATAGAAGGTGGAGGTCTAGGCAGGAGAACATGCTTCTGGTGTTGGAATAACCTTCTCTTGCTTAAAACTACATTCTGTCACTTTTCTTCCCAAGTTTTTTACTAGGTTATATCCCGGCTCCAACCCCTAGGGCTAGTTAACCACAGAGTAGGGCTGTCAGTGAGTGTGGTGGCAACAAAAAGACATTTTTTCGTGTCATAAAATCGTTCAGCTTTGATAGGTAGTTTTGAAAACATTGCATGTGGCTCTTTGCAGTGGTCTTTTATTTTCCATCAGAGCCCTGGCAATCTCTGGTGCTGGCAGGTAGACTGTACCAGTCTTGTCCCTCATCTCACAGAATACTGTAGTTACTTGAAATTTTGAGTGTTTGTTTTTTTCTGAAACTGTTTATAGATAGAAATGATTATATATAACAGAGATGTAACAAGGTCTAGGATGTGCTGACTTCTTATTCTTGCTTCCCTGTCATATGTTGGCTCACTTCAGGGAGAGAAGCTCTGTTTATAGCAATCTTGAGTTGAACTCATTTACAGCAGATCTATATTTGGGCATCTTTGCACATATCCTTGTGTCTAAAATGGGCACCATAATTCTTACCTTGTAGAGGAGTTAGAAGATTAGTTACTGTCTGTAAAGAGCTTTAAAAATGACAAATCCTGTGTTTGCATATCTTCAGAATAATTAAGAAGCCAGCCAATTAATCTGCTTCCTAGAAATTAATACTTCAAAATTACTTGCTCTGTAAAATTGTTTATGTGCATGATTTGGGGCAGGTATACCTTTTTTCTTTTTTTTTTTTTTGCATATGTGATGGTGTTTACTGAGAAACCCAGGCTCCACTCTTGCAGTACACACTGTGTGGACACAATCTTCGAAACTGAGGCCCATTATATAATTTCATTTTTTACTTGTTTACTCATTTTTTAAAATGAAGCTGCATGTTTTTAGTAGTGAGGGTAAGTTAATACCTAGAACAATTGAACATGGGCTCAGGCGGGTTTTCCATTACTTTTTATGTTAGGATTGATTAAGGAGGCTCTGTGTCTCACCTTGATCCTATATGTTTGATGCAGGAGCTTTCTAGTGAGATTTTTCTGGCCTATATTACACAAGTCGTCAGACTAGAATGTTATAAATGTCCCTTCTGGCCTTTAAAGTCTGATCTTTTAATTAAAATACAGGGATGTCTTTTGCGGGGCAAAACAAATACTAAGATTCTAGCTCAATTCATGTGGAGGAGCTCTGCATCATTATCAGATTTCAGACAAAGTTGGATAGCAGGTGCTCTAGCGGTTGTTTGAACAAGGAGGGAAAGGCTGTCAATACATGAAGAAAGGTTAGGGTTGCTAAGAATGGTGACAGAATGAGACAGGGTGAAAAAAGAACAAAACACAAAAAGTCTAATTCCTGAAAAATATATAAAACCGCCACTGATTACAGTATTCCCTGTTGTCTCTTTCTGTTTCCCCCATCTGTCCTTTCTTTGTCACATTGAATAGCACAGTCTTCTACTAACACAGCTGTATTGTGCTTACTTAAGTGGTAGGACTGTAATCTTTATTCCCTTTATCTGTGACATGCTTGAGGAGGGACCAGAACTTGGATTAACTTGACAGTTCATTCCCTCCTCTGTGGCCCCGATGGAAAGGCAGCTAATGAGACACAGGAGAAGTGCAGGTATAGACAAGAAGTGAGGAGCTGTGCCCCCAGCCTTCATGCTGGAATAGGTCATCAGTAAGAATAATGGGATTTCCATGCTCCTTTTCCATCGTTCGCACTGCAAACATTTCACTACAGGAGATCATGATCCGAACAGGTACCTGACCATTTGTTGAACTCTCCACATACAGGTTGAATGTGTGTCCCCTGAAAATGTCTCAAACTATGATTTAATCTAACTCTTTCAAAGGAAGTGATTTTCCTTTTGCAAGCATAAGGAATATATTATAAAGAAACTGAAGACTGGAAGGGATCTGAGGCAACAAGTGGTAGCTAAAAATTAGAGGTTTTATTGATAAGTGGGATATGCAGACCTGAGTGCCGTGTCCTTTTTCCAGTGCTTGGGAAGGTGAGAATGCTAGGAATGGGATTGAGGGCATACAGTGGTGAGCAGAATGATACCTACACCATTAGGTATTGGGAGAAATTTTGTCTGTCTCTTGATTTAGGCAGGTTTGATTCGGCTGTGGTTTATAGAATATACTTTCCATTTTATAGAATTTTGGTCTATAGAAAGTATCTTCAGGGCACAGCTACTCCATCAGTCACCTAAGGTAGTTAGATGTAGAGATGTATCAGTGTCAGTCCCAGAAGACCTTACACATGGGAGGAGAGGCTAAGGATATGCAGGAGGGCAGCAGTTCTGGGAATGCTGTGAATGTTTACTAGTGAATATACTGGCATCGGGATGCAGCCTTTCAGGTCGCTAAATGTTAAATGAGGGGCTTTGTGGATTGTTCTGCCAGACTCAAGCATGGTGAGTCTGCACGTCCCAGGCTGGTTGCCAAAAAGCCTTTAGGAAACCTGTCTCATATACAGAGTTCCCAACAAAATGAGACACTTAACCTGACTGTCCTGAATGCCAGTCCCATACCTTCATTATAGGCCTTATTTCTGTGCAAGGCACTGGAGAGAGCAGCAGTAATGAATGCTGCGAGAAGAGGGAACATGTCCTGCAGCTAGGTAATGCACACAGCCTTCTAGGCAAGCAGCTTGTGGTTTCTGGCTGGAAATTCCCACTGGACAGTGTCAAATGCATTTTGAGACTATGGTACCCATGTTCAGTTTATTACTAGTGAATAATTTAGCTGTGCTTACTGTGTTGTATCAGTTCCTGTAGCCTTTACTTGTGACATTTCCTTTTGTGTGGCAGATTTTTTCTGTGTTGATAAACTGCTGCTGAAGTACAAATGGTCTGCATTGAAAATATAGCAAATGGGGCCGTATTAGTCTGGTTGTCTCATCCTTGAAACAAATGCTATAACTGTTGTTATTTGGCCTAATTTTAATGCAAGCCAACAGAGTTGCAGGAGAATTAAGGTCTGCAGTGACCTTTGTGTATTCCTTGATTTCTGTTTTGCATGCAAGCTGGGTATGGTATTTTTTTATCAATATAGTAAGAGTTTATAAAACAGGGTACATTTATGTACAATCTCCCTAATTCCAGAACTATTGATTTCATATTTAAATATAATGACCTCAGAATGCTGTTGCTCTTGGCCCAAACAATATTTGCAGAATGGCTCAGGAAGGTGATTCACTGTCAGATGCCAGAACAGATTTTGTGCAGCAGTTTGTAACTTGATTAATCTAATATTGGTTGAAGAGAGAAGACATCAAGCTATCTTATCTACCATACAATATCGGGTGTGTGTGTAGTATATATTTAGCCAGTGTTAAACCAAACCCAGAACAGATACTACAGCCCATCTCTGAATCTCCTCAGTGTTGGAGATGGAGATCCCAAACAATGCCTTCTAATGTGTTCTTGAGCCAGTGGCTTGGCAGATAAAAGCCCTATTCTCATTTACCTCTAGAAGTTTTTTCTCTGTAGTTCTGTTCAATACCAGATTTCTATCTACCAGGGATGATGAAGCAACATTAACATGACAAAAAAAACCCTTAATCCCTGGGTGCCACCACAAAGAAACACTGAAGCAGCTGAAAGACTGCAGTGGCTCTCTACCCGTTTTGCAAATTACCTCTTTATTTTTTTAAAGAATTAAAATCAAGACCAAAATATGCAAGAAAAAAACCAGACAATTAGTAAGAGCCAGCACTTTATGAAAATGCCAGTGTAACTTGAAGGATTTAGAAGACTCACATGCCATCAAATGAAGTTTTAATTAGCTCCTGTAAGACTATGAGAAAGACTTTATTTGAGTGGACAAAAGGTCCAACTAGTCTGATATCCTATCTCACATTGTGGCCATGAGGACATGCCAGGGAAGGCATCAACTTAGGCACATATTTTACTTTTCCTTTCCCTCTCCTCTGACATGACTTTAAGCTGCTAGTTATTTTCAGCTTCAGGACTGTTTGAATTCTGAATATGTGAATTCTGTGTGCTCAGTAGCCCACAATTTCTGTACAGTGAACTTTCTAGTCTCCCTGCAACTTATCAACACTTACTGCATTTTCTACTTTCTTTGTCAAGAAGCAACACCAGTTTACTACCAGTTGCATGAAGAACCACTTTCTTCTGTTTGTTTTGAAGCTGGTTTCTATGACATTCATTTAACAGATTTTTTTTTTATTGGAAGAGAAATAGAGCAGTGGATCCTTTTCCATCCATTCCATATCTCTTGTGATTTTGCAGATCCATGTTGTACCCCCAAAGTTGTTCCTTTCTTTGTATTGAAGAGTCTCAGCTTAAGTTTTTACTTATATGGATATCTGATTTGGACATACGCAAGCCTTTGCATACCACTTTTATCTTTTTCTGAACCTTTCCCATTTTATGTTGCCCCTTCTGTGATGGGAGGTCCAAAGCTACTCACAGTATTCAAGATGTTTCTTAGCGTAATAGCCTTGTCTACTTTGTTCTGTTTCTTTCCCAATCATCCCCAGCACTCTGGTTTGCTTTTTTGGCAGCTGTTGAGCATTGGGCTGGTGTTTCTGTGGAACTTATTCCAGGATCTTAGTCCTGAGTGGTAGTACCAAGGACAGAGCCCATCTTTTCACATGTGAACCTTGGAATGTTTTTCCTCACATGTCACTTTACATTTGTGTACAGTGAATTTCACCTGCCATTTTACTTTCCAGTAACTCAGGCGTGTTGAGTCTGCAGTTCTTTATAATAGGTTCTCATCATTACTATATTGAATAATTAACAAACTTTGTCATCCTTTGTAATGCCTGTTCCAGTCTTCAATGCAATTCCCTGAGGAAGTCCTTTGATGACCTTGTTCCATTATATGAACTGACAGATGGTCCAGTATTCCAGCTTTGTTTCCTAGCTTCTGATCAGATTTTTTTTTCTTTTTGTCCATGGAGGGACGTTTTTCTTGTAAGTCCTAGATGCTTAAGTGCTTCCCTAAAAATCTGTCAAAAGCATTTTGAAAACCATATCATCGTAATCCAAATGTTTGTTGACCCCTTCAGCAAACTCCACTGGGTTTAGAGGAGTTGACAGCCTTTTACAAAAGCCTTACTGACTCTTCCCAAGTACATCATATTAATTCTGATGTCCACTAATCCTGTTCTCATTATAGCTTCTACTAATTGGTGTGATACAAACATGAAGTGTTTTGGCTTTGTAGATCTCCCTGGAAACTTCTAAAAAAATTGCCATGGTTTTCACCCTCCTGTCATTATTCCACTCTCATGCTAATTTCACAACAATGGGCTATGAATTTCCTGCCAGCGCTAGCAGCACAGCAAGTCTCAAGATGTGGCATAACCTAACCCTGGCATTTGTCTTCCTTTGACTCAAAGCACAATACTCTTCTTCCTACTAACATGCTGCTGATCCAGTGATGGGGACGGATTGTTGTCTTCTCCCCCAAACATTTCACTCACCTCCATACACTCATACTTTTGCACTTGTTCCTTTCTAGGGATGCTGCCTTCTTCCAAACATATTCCCTTCTTTTCCTTCTGTTTCCCTGGGATGTAAGAAATATAGAATATACGTAATGTTTTGTATTTGAGAAGCTGGGCAAAATACTGTCAGTAGAACACATCTGAAAACTTCATGAGTTAACATGTCCTTGAATAATACAAGCTGCTTGGATTCAGGCTGCAGTTTGCTGCTTTTCCTTCAAGGATTATTGACGAGTCTTCAGTTGCTACAGTGATTGTCCTCTTCTGCCCAATAATGTACTAGTGCTTGAGACTGCATACAGATTTCCAGATTCTGAAATGAAAATGTCTTTAGAAGTCAAGAACGAGAAATATTTTAGCTTGTTATCTGAAATTTTAATTAATTGCCTCTCCCACCTTTTTTCGCCTCAGAGTTTTTTCAACATGCCCTTACAAACATTAAGTAGTGAATATAAGCCTTAAAGATGCAGCAAATGATTAGGCTTCCTCATGCCTCACATTGAAGACAGACTCTTGTTAAGGCTTTTAATTTTTGGTAGCAGTCTTGGTATACAAACTAACTTTTCATAGTTGTTTCACATTTATGGTCTTCATTCTTATCAATATTGACAGCTGGAATTTTCTTTTTAAATTACTCTCGAAGTCCTGGCTTGAATGATTAAACCACGACTGTACAATAAGTCACTGAAAGATCAGAAATAGCATCTAACAAGGTCGCACCACATTTAAGCTTTAAAAATGGTATTTTTATAGTATATTATGAAGAGAATTAAATTTGGTTTATGTTTAGTAAGAAAAGTTTAGGGAAGAGCAGTTCATAGGCGAGTAGCTATTACCGCACTATAATCATTTACAAGCCCACAATACAACAAAATTTCGTAGTCACCTTGGAGTCCTCTGAAGCATAATTTAAATATTTATATGCTGTGCTCATGGAAGGATAAGATAACAAACACTGTTGACACATGCTTCATTTCTCCAGTATGAGTTTTTCCACCCAGACATTCAAAGCTGACCAAATTTATGAGGAGCTGAAGGCAGGAGCTTGCCGTAGGAATTGTCAAGCAGCGTTATTATCTAGGGTAGCAGCTTTTCTGCCTGTGACAGGTAGCGGCACCACCATGGGAAGATGAGTGCGCATTCTTCTTGGTCCTTCAGTGTTTCAGTAACTGAACTGTTGCAAGCATCACCACTAATTTACAAATGGAAAAGACACGTCGTGTTACTGCAGCTATCAGGGGATGAAAAGGAGTAACCAACGAAACAGACGTAGTGGTAAGTTATCAGGGGATGAGAGATAAGAGACAGGATAGGAGATGTCCTTTGAGGTTTCCATGTGAGGTGGAGGGAAGAGAATGAGTTGTGGGACTGTCCCTGTGCATTGGAGAGTGTGGTGCCTGTGTTGGTGTGACTCTCGCTTCATAAACAGCAAAAGCTCTTGTCAGTCACAAGGAGATCAGCATTCTGCTCTTGGGAAATTTAGTCTCAGGGGTGTCTGTATTGGTGGAAGCTCTACCTCAGTATGCCTTAGAAGTAGTCTTTCTGGTACAGGGCATATATCATTTGGGTTGGTTTTTTGGGAGGGGTTTTTTTGTTTGTTTCGTTTGGGTTTTGTTTTGTTTTGTTTTTTACCAGAACGATGCTTGTTTTTCCCCTTGGAAAGCATGGCAACTTCAGAGCTTTTTCTGTCTTATTTTGAATACAGCCATTATTTGGGCAGTTTTATAAGGACAAAGTTATGGTGTGAACTGCTGTCAATGGGGAGCCCAGCACAATAATCAGTATACTCCAGTACGGGACTTCTTTCACTCAGGGTCTTAATCTTGTTTCAGTCTTGTCTCTGAAGCAGAGGTCCCTGTCAGCTCATTCCTTAGTCTTTCCTTTTCACCATAGGAAGAAACTCTAGCACTAGATACAAGTCAGAGAAGTGATACATAACAATATTCTTGATGCACCTTAATCCCATTGTTCTTTCCTTGACTGTCAGTCAAGATAGTGCCTTCATACCTATGCAAGGTATATGAAACTTTCCCTGCCTTTTTTTCCAAGCTTTACTTTGGAGAACTCTGCCAAAGATGTTTTTATTAAAATGAAGAGTTACCATTTTGCTTGTGCATACCTGAATACTGAAAAGACACCTTAAAATGAAATCACTGAATTTGTTTTATATCAAAATACAGAATGCTCATTTTATCTTCTATGAGCCTGACAATTTTCAGAATAAACAATAATAAAAAACCTGTCCAACTGAACCACGGGCTTAACTTGAAACGTGAGTGCCTGCCTGCTAGTCCAATGGATGTGGTGAATGACGATGAGGGTAGTTGATGTAAATGTGTCCTATAGTTCTTAAACATTTACTGTCATCACTTCAAGAAACTAATAGTGTGTATGCAGAAGGGTGGATGCATCACACATACTATCTTATTTTCTTGTAGTAAATTAGTTTTGTAAATGAGCAACATTTATTTTAAAAAGAGAATTCAAGGATGACTTAGAGATTCTTTTTAGAGGCATGTTATGATATTTTGCTTGCACTTTGCTTACTTTAGAGTTGGCTACTTCTGGGTAAATGATGTGACAGTTGATGCTGATGCTTGAATGCAATATGCGTGTTTGAGAGGGGTGGAGGATGTAGATGTTTTTTAAAGTTTTAATCTGTGCTTTTTGTTGGTCTAACTAAGCGTTTAGATCATGGCTATCAGCATAGTAACTGCACACATTTAAGTCTAAATTCTGCGACATGAGATCACTGCAAGTCTTCCTCAAAAGAGGTCTGAGTTACCTCACTTTAAAAGAAAAAGTAGGGAGGACTGTAATAGTGTCTTCCCTTTAATGTGAATCTCTACACAATGGGATTAAATCCAGTGCTTGTCTACACTTGTGTCTTCTTTATTCTAATTTTATATGTAGCAGCTTTATGAAACACAAATAACTTGTTACATAAAATGCAGCTCCGAACAGTGTGATTTATCTTTAAATATACTTTTTAAAATAGACTATTCCAGTCTATAAACAGAGCACATTTGTGTGTAATCTTGCTGCACTTTTTACTGCCCTGTAGGTTGTTTTCAACTGCACTGTATTGTTATAAAAGTTTTTATCTATCACTGAGTTGAACTATCACTGATTAAATGTTTCTTTCTATTCATGGCATTCAGGTTTAAGTGATATGCACTATTGAAAAACCACAGTATTACAGGATTGTCCTTTTAATGATTTATTGATCCTCGTCTGTGCTCTGGAGTTGTTTTGTTTCTGAAACTCGACAGATCAGAGCCTGGACTTTCTTTGTACAGCCTGTTAAATGTGAATGTTGCTTCTTATTTTGCTGTGTTTCTGTTTTGTTGGTCTGTTGCTAATCCTGCAGTGCTTGTGGTCTTCTGTATGAAAACGGTTTTGTATACATGTAACAATGTTTAGTAAATTAATAAAATGCACAAATGAATAGTTTTCTCTATATGGAATGCCATCACACGTACTCATGTTACCCAAAAAGAAACCAAACATGTGAGTGTACTCAGATGCACAGAGGCAGCTGGGTTTTGTAAATGTGAGGTCCCCAGGCACGAACCTTGATGCAAATACAGGTGCACAGACAGTGCTGGAGCCAGTGTAGTGAATCCGGTGTATCTGGCGTGTATCTGGGGTGTATTGAACCCGCTCTGTGCACACTGCACAGCTGACTTGTGTATTGTATATGCACAGCAGGCTGCCAGACGTTTCAGAAAGGGCCAATAGATGGCTGAAATAATCTTTTTTGTATGGGCAAAATTCATTATCAGTGTTGACAATATCTGCAGCCAATTCTCCATAGGTAAAATTTCATCCCTTCTGTTTCTGTTTATGCTTGTGTTCCTTCTGCCTTGAAATGGCTTTTAATTCTGAGGTGTTTTATATTTGCTTGATCTCCAGCATGGTGTTTGGCTCAGAGGGCCTTCTTCAGCTGAGCTGTGGGTTTGACAACGAAAGCAGAATGTTTGTTGAGATCACTTCACATTTCTTACTGCTGTAAACAATGGCTAATGGCGTGGGAGAACACAAATTACATACTTCACTTGCTGTCTGGAGTGAGTTTGGAATTTGCTGTTAGACCCCAGAAAGTAATTGCTGCCACATGTGGTTATACTTAGTTCCTTGTTAACTGGGACGAAGGTGGAAGAGGGATTGAGAAGTTCTAGGTAACGCAGGGACCTGAGTTATCCGGTGCAGAGGTGTTTAGCTGTAAGAGCTCCTGCATCACATTAGACCTAATAACCAGATGGTTTTATGTATGGACAGGTCCCTCGCTGGTCCCTCTGCCTGTGAAACAGCTGGCTTACTAACTGGTGCATTTAAGGCACCTATGGAAATTACAGATGTGTGTTTAGGTAGAATTTTCTCACCTATTTTCATCTAAGTTGGAAGAATTCTGTTTGCTACCTGGCTGTAAGTTAGTATGCAAGCTATGCAAAATAAGGTTGTAAATGACCAACCTCATGAAATGGGTTTTAACGTAGATGACTGGGGTTTCTCCTCTCCCCACTAGATAATTACTATTATTACTACATTCTGAAAGTAATGAAAACTTTCCTGAATTTCTGTGTTCTATGAAACATACCATGGCCAACGTCTTTCACGTAAGAAATGCCATCAAAGAATATGACACTTCTTGTGTGAATAGCATTTTCTTGTGAAAACAAAAAGTTGTTGCAATGACAATTATGGGTGAGGCTTCTTGAAAGAAGGCCAAAAATGTTTTGGGAGTGTGATGAATGAGAAGGGACACTTTCCTTGTTTTGGAAAGGTGAGGAAGTAAGCTAGAGCCAGTGCACAGTCCACATTTTTGTGAGGAAGCAGGGGCAGTTCTGCATTTGGTGTCCTGTGCCGGCATCTAAGAAAAATTTTAGGTGAAAAAATGGAAGGGAAAAAGAACTACAGACACCCCAGTACAGTCACACTATTGTATTCAACTGTAGAAGCTGTTTAGGTAATTATATTCTGTTGTCTTGTATGTGGGAGCTTAAGAACAATAACTGACAATAAGTACCATGAAAGCTATTGCCTTGATACACAGGGGAATCTGTTAAGGATACAGTTTCAACTTCAATCCATGTTTCATGACTTAATAGCTTACAACGCATCTTCCTAGGCTGGCGATGCTTTGGGCTGTGTTTAAAAAGTTAGATTTTTTTTTTTAACTTTATATATCTATTTTATTTAAAAGAGTTGCTGAACATTTTTTGTCTTGTTCTAATTTGCAGCATTACTTTACCGTTCTTTTTGGCCATGAAGGGCAGAAGCCACTGGAGCTCCGTTGTGAGGATGAAGTTGATGGGGACGAATGGGTAGAAGCAATTCACCAAGCTAGGTATGAAGCCTGATTTTTAATACTTAGCTCCATTTTACTGTAAATAAATTGGTAATAATTTGAAAATCTAAATTCACTCTCTAAACAGAAATAAACATTACAGTGCTTTGGTTGTGTATTGCTTGCGACGCATGGGTATGTTATAGGAAAAAAAGCCTTTATCATTCATGCTTATATCACTGTATTTTATCATGCACAAGTGATTGTGTTCCAGTTGAAATTAGTTCAAGAAGAATACTCTTTTATTGGAAACAAGCCCTAGGATTAGTCCTCTGTTAGAGGCAATGTTTGTTATATGAATGAAGAAATAAGTGATATGCTAAATGAATAAATGAGTGTTTCTTAAAAAGCTCTTATGTAGTACTAAAAGTAAGAAAGAGGAGGTCAAACCATTATGATGATAAAGTGCAACAAATAAAATTTCGACTTCAAAACTGAAGTCCTGGACAACGATCAGTCTTGTGAAAAGGGATGTGGTAGGACTTCCAGCCATCCAGTAATCTTTCCCTGAGAAAAGGTCTGCACGGTTAATGGGCAAGGTTTACAGTATAATCTAAATGAAAATCATTTAACTGAAGTTTTGTGAAATGGTTTCCGGAGGCAAATGTCTTTGCTGAAATGCACTTTCTCCAGCCTCCTCTCATAGAGACTCACCTCAGCTTATCTGCAGTGCCATGGTAACGCACAAGGAACCAGGCAATTTCTGAGTTGCTTAGGACATGAGCCATGTAAACAGAAGTGATTTTGCTTTATAACTAAAAATGAACACCACCAGCTAGTAGTTCTTAATGTAGAACTTGTGAAATGAGGCCCTGAAGCTGCAGGTCTTGTGTTACCTGGGCATCTGGTCTTTGGATCTGCATCCTCTTCTTAGCAGTGGTACCTAACTGAACGGGGTCTCGTCCTTTATTGGAAAGCACCTCCTGGGTTGTGGTATTAGGTGAACCACATTTTGCGTGGTAGCCCTCTGGGTGAACACATTAGTTCAGGTGTTGAGAAGCTATGAGGCTTTGAACTCTCAGCCCATCCCAGGAGAGCACGTCCACCAGCAGGCAGTCCTGTATTGCTGAGGGAGAAGGAGGTGAGGGAGATCTTCACCTTGTCTCTGGATCTGGGTCAGTTTCTTTGTGGAGTACGACTGAAAGCAAGTGAATAAAGGAGCGTGACTTTTTGCCATCTGGTAAGGGCATTCGGGGGAAGCAGGATCCTACAGTTCCCTGTTTTCAGGATAATTTTCTTCTTGTCCATTGCCTGGTGTAAAAGGCACATAAGCAAGAAGAGCTTCATAACGCTGCGTTAAAATTTGTCTCGGGGTAGTTCGGTCCATAAATAGATCACGCATGAATATTCAAGACAGAACTTAGCAGAAAATTAAGTGAATGTTAAACACACAGTTTAAAATATTGAGAACTTAAACTTGCTAAGAAGTTAGTTGTGAAGGTCAAGGTCGGGGTGGTTGAAAGCAAGATCAGTCTTTTGATCTCTGTCCCTTTTGCTATTTGAATTTTTTCCCTTTATTTGTGCCTATCTGAAATGACAGTCCTAATAATATGAAACTATGGACACCACTGTGAGGGATATTCTTAGGGCCCTATGTAATTTGGGGGATTTTCTTAATCTACTTTTCTGCATAGGTCTCTAAATTTCTTGGGAAAATTTTACAGGAACATGGACGTGGCTTTTCTTGTTCTAGTATTCTTTTCTTGAACAAAATATCAACAAGTGACAAAAAAGTTTCTGAAATTTAGTTGCTAAACATCGCAGGCTGCTGTGGTTACCTCGTTGTTCTGATACTTTTCTACTTCACTGGAAGCAGCTTTTATTTGCTTTACATTGTGTCTAGTTGCATAATTAGTTACTTAACCATTGGGTCTTTTACCAAAGATACATAACAAAGAAGTGAAAATAACAGTTTTAGACTATTTGTATTGGGTTTGTGTGGTGGGATTTTGGTAGCAGAGGAGAGGCTGCAGGGGTGGCTCCTGTGAGAAGCTGCCAGAAGCTTCCCCGGCTCCAAGTCGGACCCGCCGCTGGCCAAGGCTGACCCTGTCAGCGACGGCGGTAGCCCTCTGGGAGAACAGGTTTAAGAAGGGGAACCCGCAGCGGGGGAGGAGAGCGGGATGTGAGAGAAACCCCTGCGCAGGCAGCAAGGTCAGTGAGGAAGGAGGGGAGGAGGAGAGGAGGTGCGCCGGAGGAGGGGATGCCCCCGCAGCCCTTGGTGAGGCGGCAGGCTGTCCCCCCCAGCCCATGGAGGGGAGCGGGGCAGCAGATGCCCACCTGCAGCCTGGGGAGAGAGGAGCCCCCGCCGGCGCAGGGGGATGCCCCCAAGATGGCGGCGACTCCACAGGAAAGCCCGCGCCAGCGCAGTCTGTGACTGAAGATGGGTCGGCGGAAAGGACCCACGCCAGGGAAGTTTGTGAGGAACTGCAGCCCGCAGAAAGGACTCATGCCGCAGAAGCTCATGGAGAACTGTGTCCTGTGGGAAGAACCCCACGCTGGAGCAGGGGAAGAGCGAGGAGTCCTCCCCCTGAGGAGGAAGGAGCGGCAGAGACAACGGCCGGCGAACCGCCTGTCAGACCGTCAGCCGCCGTTCCCCGTCGCCCTGCGCCGCCGGCGGGAGGAGGTAGAGAGAACCGGGAGTGGGGTTGAGGCGGGAAGGAGGGAGGGGTGGGGGGAAGGTGTTCTCAGGTTTGGTTTTACTTTTCAGTACCCTTGTTTTGATTTGATTGGTAGGAAGTTAAATGGATTGTGTTTCTCCCCCAAGTTGAGCCTGTCTTCTGCCCATGACTGTAAGTGGCAAGTGGTCTCTGCCTGTCCTTGTCTCGAGCCACGAGCATTTCTTTACATTTTCCCCTCCCTGTCCCACTGTGGGGAGGAGTGAGCAAGTGGCTTCATGGTGCTTTGTTGCCAGCTGGGCTTAAACTGTGACATCATTGCATAAGGTTTTTCTTACCAACTTAATTAAACAAAATAGAACAGATTTGCTTCAGGGATTAAATTTTGCCGGTATCATAATTTAGACTTTTTTCCTTGAGTTCGTCTGTATTTTTGATAAATGGGACAAGCTTTGGCAACTTCTTCGGTGTCACTGTTCATTTGAGGCTAGCTTAATACATTTCTGACCCTTCTCTCAGGTTTTTGTTTTGAATTCCTAAATGACATTTTGTGTAGCCCTTTGAAGATACTTTTTTGTAGTATCTCAGGTGTCTTAGATAAAAATTTTAGGAGGTATTGAGAACATTCCCCCTACCCTTAAATTGAAAACAGACCTGGGAACATCCTGTTTTGTGTGAAGAGGTTGGCATTTGTGAAATGGAAATATTTAATTGCTTTCCAGAGGGTCTCATCCTCATGAACAGTTATGGTAATCCATGTTTTAGCTGAGACAAAGTAGTTGAGTTTTTTTCTTTTTTTTTCCTTTCTTTTCTTAGATTGACATATACAAAATCTAATTTTGCATTGCTTTTCATGACTTTTTGCCAAATACGTGTTTGCAGCCATCAAAATCTCCTCCATGTTTTATTTATTTTGCAAGTTATGAACAGACTGTTGAAAAAATAACATGATCTCACTGGACCCTGTGTCCCACTCTGGATAAATAGGCATTTCATTTGCAGGCAAATTCATAATTAAAGGATTTTCTGCTGTGGCATTGTCCATTGTTTCTTGGAAGATTTCACTGTGGGTGGGATGCTACTGCTTATCATTTGGGGGGCAGCACGCACACTCTGTGAGAGCTGACCAGCTCTTGCATGCTGCAGCTACATGCTGCATTGCTTATGTTCCTGTCCGTAATGCCCTCTCTTCATTTGAGAGGCTTTGTTTGGCTTGTGGGCTTGTAATGGGACGTGCAAATCAATATATTTTGGTGGGACTCCATCATGAGCTCTACATGCGTTCCTACTTTTTGTATCTTTTCATTTTATTTGAATTGTCAGTGTTTTGAGTTCTCAGTAGTATCCAGGGTGGCAGGGTAAGGTTTGCTGCTTCTGAGTTACATTTCTGCGCTGGAGGATTTATTCCTGGAAAATCCTAATTCCTCTGTCAGTGACTGCATGTGGAAGTCCTGTTTTGGGCTTTGTTCCAGAACTCAGTCTCTTATGAAAAAATCTGTTTCACCCTCAATACACTGAGGTGGACTTTCCACCCTCTCTTACAAATTCTATGGTTTTAATTTTTTCTTTTTTTTGCATTTTACTCAAGAACTTTTATGCTTCTTTTTTATGTGGATGCAGTACTTGTTAAATTTCTCGGCCTTTTCTACGTTAGCTTATTGGAATGTCTTACATTAAGTGCTTCAGGCTGTAGCTTCATGTATGCTTTAGTCCTGCATAAGCCTACATTGCTGCTGAAGGAAGCAGCTGTCATTCTCGTGAGCGAGCCATTCATTCCCACACCTTTACCAACCCTTCTCTTATGCAGGCAGAAGTGTGAACTTAATTGGGAAACTGATCTGCACTAAAAGGAATTATGTTTTGTTTATTTTTTGCCAGCTTAGTTTTAATCTGTCTCATTCCTCCAGGTCTGTTCACTGCACGTCCATGCAACATACCTGTGTTCACTGCACAATGGAGAGAGAGGTGCATGGGTGGGATGTGAGAGAGCACGAGTGCTATGCGGGGCGGGGGGGGGGGGGGGGAAGTGGCAGTGCTTCTTTCAGCTACATTGCTGTCTAAAGCATATGAGGAACTACTGCCCTCCAATAGGCAATTTAAAAAAAAAAAAAAAAAAGCTTGGTCTCAGATTTGTTGGCACACTTCACTTGCTAATGCAGGGTGTATTTCACATAGTATTTTGCAGGCACTTGTAAGCTCGCTATGGTAGCTCAGAGCTGCCTGGAAGCTCAGAGCAAATGTCTTGCATGTCTTGCTACTAATGCCTTGCTGTTAGAGAAACTGTATTAGCTGAAGCTTGCTGCTATAATAACCACAGTTTTGTAGTTTCCACTTGGCTGAGAATGAGGCAGAGAGAATTTGAGTAATGCTTAAAACATGGGCAAAACAATCTCATATCTGCCTTCCAAATAATGTGTAGCTAGATCCACAGAACAAAGTGGTAGGGGTTGCCAGAGCTGGCAGCTTGATAGAAGTAAGGCTGCTGCTGCTCCCTATGTCCAGGTTGAACCAGAAGTGGGCCTAGGCATGTAGTTCCAATGCAGACAAACACACATATGTACATACAAACACAGCTGGCCGCACAGACAAAAACATTCAGGACTCACGTCGGCACAGACAGCACCAGCAGCCTCATTCTGTTCCCCTCTCTGACTGATCAGGATGAAGGTACGTTAGTGGAAAAATGCATACAATACGTATATACAGTATGGGTCCCCCCAATAAACAGCCTAACCGTACAGTCTGTCCAGGAGCAGGTCCTGGATTCTCCGTCTCCCCAGTTGCTGGCACCTGGAAGTACAAGCCCCAAGTTCCTGCAGACCCTTTCCAGTTGCTAGTACTCAGTCCTCATCACCCACAGATACGTATGCGTTCCCTGCCTTCCCAGCACACTATGGATCCCCCAGTAACTGGTCTAAGACACTTAGTCTACCCCAGTAACTGGCCCTGGACCCAATGTACTTCCAGTTACCTCACACACCCACACCACACACACACACGCATGCACTGTGGATCCCCCATTAATTGGTGCATGGGTCCCGCCAACCCTGTACACATGAACACATGTAGAGACCCAAACACTATGGATCTCTCCTGTAGTTGCCTTGCACACTCAGTCTAGCTGGTAACTAGCCCTTGGATGTTCTCGTCTCCACCTGTCACAGGCACACATGCACATCTGCAAATGAGTTTCTCAGTCAGCTGCCCAACCTTATGGTCTTCCTGGTAGCTGGGTTGGATCTCCTGTGCCCTCCAGGAGCCATATCACAGAGTCTGTGATGATCCAACCTAGACTTATGGCATCTTCCACACCTGGCTTCCCAGTGACTAATCCTACTCACCGGCTAGCCAGGCTGGTGATCACGCACTGATACACACATCCAGATGATGCGTGCACACTCCCACCTCTCCAGTGAGTTACTGGCACTGCAGACGCACAAGGACCTATGGCCCTTGGGTCCCAACTCCAGTAGCTGGCACTTAGAGCTCTGTGGATGCATATACAGAGTCCCCTCACCCAGGAAAGTAGTTAGAAATGGAGTTTAATGAGAAGACAGGATGGATCGTGCTGATCAGGTGCAGAGTATGGCCAGACAAGTGTACTGATCAACCTGGTTACATGTGACCCTTTATCCCCTTTTATCCCCTTATCTCTGCGTTTTCCCAAGCATGCTCCTCCTCAACCTCCTTGAACCCTCCCCTTTCCTGCCTTTGGTTCCTCCCTTAAACATCCCATAACAAGCCTTGTACAATCCCCAAATGGTGTTCCCTGTATCTCATAATAAGTTTCACCCCTCTGTAGTTGGTAACCCTTTGCAGCCTGAAGGGTGATCTGGAGAGCCTTTCCACTGACTCATCTTGGTGGGTTTCACCTGCCAGCTGATGAGGCTGGTGGCTCTCCTGTCACAGCCCTGGGAGGAGCTGGGGTGGGTTGGGGGGCTTGTTACTCTGACTAGGTTATTGGGGTTCCCTGCCTGGCATTGTGGCCCTTTCTGTTTGTGGAGATGGGCCTTTTATGGGCTGGTCTTGTGATAGCCTTGGCAGCAGCCAGGTCAGGGGGCTGGTTTCTCTCGGTTAGGTTATTTAGGTTACAGCAGCTGCTATTGTTCCTCTGTGCTCCCTTATGTTGGTCAAGATCAGCCTTTTATCACACACCCTGACGCTGCCTAACAGAGGTGACTGTACCTCCTGTACTCCTTGCACAGCACTTCACAGAAATCTGTTTTATCGCCTAGAAGGGCTATGTTCCCGGAGCAGACATCTCAGTGCTGCTGCAAAGGGCTCCTTAAGCCCTGCAAGGGGGCTTGTAGTTCTTGGCAGACAGCACTTTAGATGGCTTAGACACAAACTTCAAAAGCAATGATGGTTATACCGGTAATGATGGCTGTCCAGGAGTTTGGTGTGGTAGTTGTTTTCTAAGGGAACATTTGAAATCCCACCAATCACACTCTCTGGAGGTAGCAGCTATAACATCATAACAGCTCTGTGAAGCCTCAGCTTGTGCAGCGAGGAGGGTCCCTTGCATTGTATTTGGTCTGGACTTTATGGCTGCTATTGAATTCTGTCTCGGTTTTGCATAATGGGGTAAGGTGCCTTTCTGCTCCGGTTTGTTTGTAGATGAATTCCTACAGTCAGCTTTTCCTGGATAAAGGAGTGCTAGGACAGTTGGAACAGCTGGTTTTAGTATGAGTTGTGAGTCTGATGAGGTGTGTTTTCAGCATCGTCTCATTCTCGCACAAGAGGGTAGCATTCCCCTCGCCACATACCCATGCTGCTAGAGTAAGCCATTCCCCAACTGACATGGTTTGGGTGCACAAAACCTCCTGTGGTTGTTGGGGCCACCCTTCCAAAAGACTCTCTGTTCCAGTTTGTATTTCCCCGTCTCAATTAAAAGGATCTTGTGGTAAAAATCATTTGGGGTGTGGACTAATCATGCTTCCCCATGTATCACACAGTCCTACACCCACCCACCCACCCACCCTCCAGTCCTGGTTGCTGCAGTTGTTCGCCAGCCCAAGTGCCATTTCCCACCTGTTTGACTGGAAATCAGCAGACACCTCTCTTACAGTCTTTCTAAACAGTTGTCCATGTGTGTCCGAAAGCCCATCTTAATTTTGTATCTTCTGATAAGCCTCAGCCCTGTAACCCTTGCAGCCATAGCTGTCCTTTGATATCCCATATCATACAGGAGTTCATTAAAGGTTAATGGTACTTGTGTACAAGTGGTCTCCCAAGTCACCTTGGTTAGAGTCGTAACGATGGATTGCATAAGTTCTATTGCAGCTTCTGCTGTTTCCATCCCTAGTGTGGCTGTTAATGTGCCATTAGACTTCAAAACCTGTCTGGAGGCTACTCCTCCTATGTTAAGGAGTCCTATGGCTGCTTGAAGGTGGTTAGTATGGGCAGATGTAGGCAATTTCTTTTGCCTTCCAGACCCCCAGAGCCATATTGCCTGGTTTTTATAAAGAGTTGATTAGGTTGTGCATTTTGCATTTCAAAAGGGTGATTTGATATGACCATAAATAGTTCTGGCCAGGTCCAATGCCTGGTTCTTTCAGCTGCCTGAGCAGCTTTAGTACAATTAGTGTAGAGTGATCCAATGAACCATAACTCTGGTCTGAATTCAATACAAAAATTAATTATATTTGCAGGTAGCACTACTGGAGCCTTTATTTTGGTCTGCTACCACAACAAGGAGACCCTAATAATGAGGCATTGGTTAAACTTTCTCCAGTTTTCCTGCATTTTCTGAGCATGTCAGCTCTCATGGGGCCTAAATGATGCATCATTTTTCTCAGGACTTTCTTCACTGCTTCCTGTCTCCATGTGGTAGGTAGTGGTCAGTCAGAGCTTAAGGTTCTTGAAATACCTATTTTGAGTCCTGTCTCTACAGATGGTAGTAGGAAATAGGTATGGCCTCAGCTTTAAGAATGCTCTGTCTTTAAGTCTTAGTACGTATTATTATAAATTTATAGAATTGCTTCTCTCAATAAAATGTTAATACTAATTCATAGAAAGCCATGGTTCACAGCAGTTGCTTCTTCCTATTAAATGATACCCAAGCCAGAGAACTAGATTTAGGCTGGCTAGTTACAAGTTGTTTTATGAATTTCTCGTCTTCCTTTGACATTTGAACACTTTGGTACAATTTTCTTTAACAAAGGACTTTGTATGCATATGTAATCAAGTCAGTGTTGAAACCCTGCCCTATTGGAAGGCTCCTGGCATTATGCTGGGTATACAGGTTAGCACTTTAGGCATGATGATCTTTGACTCATACATACAGAGAGATGGATGAAAAGGTCTGTTAGAAGTACGTGGTTTATTCCAAAATCCTATGATTTTCCTTTCCCAGAACAAGTAGCAGTTTTCAGAAGGAAAACGGATAGCCTATTCTAAGTTAGCGTAGGTGTACATAGGATTTTCTAATTAACTTCTCTTCATACTGCTAATTATGGGAGTGAAGGAAATGTTGTTTAGTTTCCAGACTGAGACTGACATTTTAGACAGCCAAAGCCACTAACTAGGCAAAATACTCTAAGTACGTCTCAAAAGAACAAAAACTTTTCAATCTTCCATAGCAAAGTAAGACTCTGGAAGTCTGGCTTAATGCATTTAAAGAAGCTGAAAAATCTAGATGAAGCTTCTTCCCCTAAAGGAGGAAAATAAAAAAAAGTGGAAGAAAAACATCGTATGAAATAGTATTTTGAGTCTTACGTCAGCTCTGACTGCAGCTGCTGTTCACCCTTTGTGATTCTGTGTCCTGCTATTTTCCTCAGTCTTGAATAAAAGCAAAGCCAAATCTGTCAAATTCTGTATTGGAAACATTTGGTAGCAAAAGTTTAAGAACATTTTGAAAAGGTTAAATAGAAGAAAAGGTCTTGCCACCTATCCGGAGCTGGTTTTAGGTAGAAAAGACTACTCTTTATATTAAATGTAAATCAAGGTGGTGCTGCAGGCACTAAGGACTGCATTTTCTCAAATATGTTACATGTATTTTTATCTTCATAACATCTCATCATTGTAAAACAACTAGTGCTAACTGTGTTTCCAGCTCAGACACTTTTTATCATGTGCAAATGCCTTTTAGGGTGCAGAGATTAAGTACTACGGTTTCTGAAAAAAAATGGGATTCTTGCAAAACAGAAAATATTATTGAAAAATTTTAAAGAATTAAATCTCATACTTTATTACTGTTTATTGCATAGCTAGGTTACAGGGACTGCTTCATGACAGATTTTTTTATGTATGTTGTTTTACTTGTTGGAAGAGATGCCCTGAGCTTTTTTTTTTCCAATTTCTTGTTTACTGTTGCAGTAGTTAAAATACAACAATAAATGCAATAGCACTAAATTGAATTCTTATTCTTTTTTATAATCCATTCAAGGACGAATTCTGATTATTTTAAATCTAAGCTTGCTTTCCAGTTTAGGTGTTGAATTTAATAGCTGTACTCAATATTGGCCCCCACCAGTATATAACTGCACTAATACTGATTGAAATGGCAGTAAATATATACAAAAAAAAAAACAACTGGAGAGGATGCACATTATTACATTTTTAAAAGCCTCACAGTATTTAATAGCAAATGTTCATTTTTTTTATGAGTGCTGCAACAAGTAGAAAGAAATTTAAAAGGAAAAGATGTGCAATCCAAAAATTCCTTCTGTCAAATCCTGTGCTAACTTGACAGTGGAAACAGATACGATAGTCAGCATTTTCAATGATAGGTCATAAAATAGTAAGAGATCCCTTGTGAAAGATTTAGGGCTTTGTTCTGCTGTGTTTTGTGCAGTTTGGTCTTTATCTTGTAAAATTATTTAATTCTCGGAGGAACAAGCTTCCTGAAACCTAGGTAAAGAGGTAGTATGGGTCTGTAGATTTTGCTGAATCAAGGCCAGAAAATGATTACGTTGCAGGACTGTGTGTTTTCTGCACATTTGAATTATCTATGTGAGAGAGACTGCATCATGTGAACGAACAGTCTGATGAAGATGTTGCATAGGAGGAAACTGATTTCTCCCTTGCCTGAAGTCGGGAACAGTACTTCCAATACGATGCTTGTCACTGCTCTGATTGTGACATCTAATTGCACTAGGGATACTGTCCCTTTTCAAGAAAAGACAAATCAATGGCAGTTTGCCACCCAAGAGCTGAAAGAAAGACTGATATCATAGTTCCTGTTACTAATTAGAATAAATACATTTATTTGAGTAATCTCAAACTGGCCTAAACAATAAAATAGGTGTTAGCAAACTAAAATAACAGTTATGATGAGAATTCTTCCAATAAGAGATCTGACAGATGGAGAGAAATAGAAATAGTTTTGATGAAGTGCCAGATGCTCCCCCCAAGTCCTCCCAAAAGATGGAAAAAAAGCAGCCCTTAAAATAAATTAAAAAAATTTAATTAATAGAATTCTTGGGCTTAGCCTGAGAATTAGAAGCTCATAAAAAGATCAGTGCAATTATCTTGCTCTTGGTAACTGGATACTGGGAAACTGGGTACTGCTAGCACCTTTGTCTAAAAAGGATATTGGGACACTCTAAGTTTGGATGATTTATGATCAAGCTATTCATGATACATTAGGCCAAAGAAACATGGTTTTGCAGGTTTCTTGTCATTGGTGCAATGTTTATTCTGTCAATATCTCATAAGGGGATATGGAAGACAATAATTTGCTATTTTTACTAACATAAATGTTTTCCCTTTTAGTTATTCAGATATTCTGATTGAAAGGGAGGTGTTAATGCAGAAGTACATTCATCTCGTCCAGATTGTAGAGACTGAAAAGATTGCAGCCAATCAGCTTCGACATCAGCTTGAAGATCAAGACACAGAAATTGAAAGACTTAAATCTGAGGTATGTGCCAGAGTCATCAAGCAATCACTGAATTACATTTTGCTGTGTGCATTGCAGTAACATTCAATATTTCTGTAATATTGTGAAAATAAGAGAACCCAGTGAGGTTAATGTATAATAGTCCTGTAGTAGTCCCCCTATGAACCCTTGGCCAAATAATAGTTTTCTTAGAAATACAGGGTACTGTTAAACTGATTGGATTACTTCTTTGCAGAGACTTTAAGATGAGACATTGCTTTGCAGTATGGGTGCCATTGATTGCATTATTTTCTACCTGTCTTCACACGAGGAGTTTGATCCTTGTCACATTGTCTTTGGTTGTGACAGTATTGAGAACTATTCCAAACTGCTCTATTTCACTGAACGTTAAAAATTTTGTTGCATTCCTGAGCTGATGAAGTCTGAAAGGCACACTTGGTTTTGAGAGGAGAACCAGCTCTCTTCTGGTCCTTCCTCCATCTAGATCAATAGTCTTGCTGGTTTTCACAGAACTGTGTTCATGTGCCTGTGACCAAATACATGTTTGTCATTCTGTGCAGCTTTAACAGGCTTGAAGAAGGGGAAAATATTTTTCTGTTAGTTCTGCAACTAAGACTTTCATTAGCTTGAGAAAGCATTTAATGAATGGTTGTTTTTTGTCAGATTATAGCTCTCAATAAAACAAAAGAAAGAATGCGACCTTATCAAGGCAACCAGGAAGATGAGGATCCAGATATTAAAAAAATTAAAAAGGTAAACATCCAACCTTCTGTGCTTAAGAGGAGCGTGGGATGGGGAGTGTACTTCTGTATTTTAGTCTGTCTAGTTTTGTATTCATTTATTTTCATTAAGTACAGTCAAATAGCAAGATTCCTTTGCCCTGCCCCTACTTAAACCTCTTAAATTACAACAGCTTCCTATGTTTCAGTGCCACATTTATCCCATGGTGTATTTGTTACTTAAGTATTCATTTTTACTTGCAAAGTATATATTGAGTTTCTTAAAGAAGCTTGCACATTGCATTCAGCTGCTTGTAAAGACTGAAATTAAGTTATGGGCTACATCCTGTGGGAATCAAGTGTATAGGCACTTTATACTCCTTTCTTATAAAAGTGCTTATAAAGATATAAGAGAATGACTTATATTCTGTCACTGCAGCTGGAATACAAATACTGAAAATGCAGCGAGCAGTCTTGGTTTAGGTTGTCAGCGGGTCTGTTTGATGGTGATTGTTCCAGGATACTATGACCAGTGATTTTAATAACAGGGACAGAATTGTCCCAGTCTGTACGGCATTTACACGTGCAGCGTTTGGTAATATTGCTTAAGGCTGGATATAGCCAGCCTCCAGAACTGTGGCCATAGCTGACTCCCACAAATCCTAATGCATGAGCATGAATTGAATTAATGCTTGAAGATGTGATCCCATATGTATCACCCTTATTCTCATAGTGTTCAGTCTCTTAAATTGCATAATATCCTTTATGGCATGTGGACTTAGTTTCTGACTTTTTCTGGGTCATGCAGTCTGAGTCAGGGTCAGCACTGAGCTGATACCCTTGTGTGAATTTTCCTTTTCAAGTAGATTAAACATTGTACTAGAAGCTGGAAATGTCTCTTTTAGTAGAAGGAGAGCTCTGATTCTGTATATAATTCACCGCATTCTACATCTTGATTGTTTAGACAATTGGGCCCTTTTTTTAAAGTTGTTTATTCAGAGTAAACTGCTACCAGTGAGATTTTGCATTTCTCTTTCAAGGTAAATGTTTCTTCACATTAAGATCAGGGCAAAGACATACTGAAATTTTCTGTGACGAGATGTAGACCTTTTCTGTAATCTTTAATCCACTTGTAACTTCAATGGATTATTATGCTTAAGTAGATTTTTCCATGACAGAGATACATTTTAAGAATGCCAAAAATGTGCCTTTTCTGGATAATAGTATTGCTGGCCTAGGTGTCTGAGACTAGGCAGTATATTGATACTTAGCTTTAAATACACATGCTAAGTGGTATCTATTAAAAACAGAAAGCTGAGTTGAACAACTATTTCAGAATTATGTCACTAATGATATCGAGTGTCTCTTGAAATGTCTTACCTGGAAGTGTTGCACAATACTTCTGGAGATATAAGAGAAATGTGTAAGGGAAGGTAAAAGGAGTTAAAAGCCTGCCCAATGTGTAGCACAATTGTGCTGCTAGGAAGAGCATATACAAAGGTACAACATTTGAGCTTGCAGTAAAAGGTACCTTGATATGTATGTGATATCTTTTCAATCTGTTTTCTGGCAACAAATACAACTAAGTGATTGTGGGAATTTCATTAACAAGCAGAGATCTAAAAAAAAATATAAATCAGGAGCAGTTATAGATCAGTAAGGGCAACACTTTTTTGTTTTAAACAGAGGTATTTCATTTAGAGGGTTATTTCTACAGTGAAGTGCTCATGATAAGTTCTGTAATGTTTTTTCTCATTCTTCCTTTCTGTCTGGTCCATTTTTAGGTCCAGAGCTTTATGCGGGGCTGGTTATGTAGAAGAAAATGGAAGACTATTGTCCAAGATTATATTTGTTCTCCCCATGCAGAAAGTATGAGAAAAAGGAATCAGATAGTTTTTAACATGGTGGAGGCTGAATCTGAATATGTGCATCAACTTTATGTTCTTGTGAACTGTTTTCTGCGGCCCTTAAGGATGGCTGCAAGTTCAAAGAAGCCACCTATCAGTCACGATGATGTTAGTAGCATTTTCCTCAACAGGTATGGGGCTTTTTGTTTGCTTTTTGGGCGTTTCACTGACCACTTCTTCCCATTCTGCTTCAGTTTACAGTAGTGAGATCTGGCACTTGTTTTTTTACTCTGATATAAGTAATGTCATTGAGGTAGACCATGCTTCCAGGAGTAAAAGGCAAGGTGCTGTCAGTGATGCTGTTTGAAACCAGCTGGACCTCTTTGCCTCCTCACGTTCTATTTCTGCGTCTGCTAGAGGAAGGAAAGGACAAATAATGCCTCTTGGGGCAATTCTCATAATTTTCTGTCACCTTTCCTGTTTTCTTTTGTCTTAAGAGAGCAAAATTGGACTTAGTGGCCTCATATGATCCAGATAAGGCCCTGAGGATGAGTATGTCAAATTTTCTATTTTCTGTTGTTCTGCCTAAGGAGCTCCTTCCCTCTCGCTTGTCTTTTCATATCCTATGAAAAAGAATTGTAGCTTGCATTAAGCATCCAAGTACTATCATAACGAGTATGTACAAATAAGCCAGCAGGCATCTAAAATTTGATCCAGGATTGGGATTGTATCTAAGTCTGCCTGAAACCTCTAAGAAATAGAACATGTTCCTTCAGTTATGAGATAGGATTCCCTTTCATAGCTCATTCATGATCACTGTACTCTTTATGGTTTCTCTTACAACTGGGATGTCGCCTTCTTCTGTTGACCTCATGAGCTAAAGTACAATATTAAGGTTCATGTTATAGAAGAGTTGAAAGTTTCAAATCTTAAACAGCAGCAAGGGAGGATGTAGATGACTACCACTGGCTTGAGGTTTTCTGCACCTTTTTAATCCCCTTAGACTACTGAATGCATTGTCAGAGATATTCTTGGAAAACCTATTCATTAAACTGCAACATATTGTTTAATAGATGCTTTTGTTTAAAAGAATTAAACAGAATATGCCTTTTGCACCAAATACTATATATTTTGTAGAGATACTACACCAAAAATTTTAAACAATGCCGTAAAAGGAAAATATACTAATACGCTAATAACCAGGAAGAGATGTTTCTCTGTGAATTATTAAGCAGAAAATAAAACCTAAATTTTCTTTTTGTATGTTTAAATTCTTGTTTTTCAGTGAAACAATCATGTTTCTTCATGAGATATTTCACCAAGGCTTAAAAGCAAGAATAGCTAATTGGCCTACTTTAATCCTAGGTAAGTTACTGTATTTTTCTCTAGGGGTACAATTTTCATATTTATTTTTGAAATTACAGTGAGGTCTTTTTTTTTGAAAGAAAGAACTTTTTAAAAGTCACTTTAGAATGGAACACATTTCCAGAACTGACACCATGAGATCTGGTGGAGTGGGAGTCCCATATGGGCAGTAATGACTGTCTTGCAGTCCATACATGAGAATGCCTCTGCCCTAAACATTGATTCAACACAGGCCCCTGAATTTTTGGTGGTATTGTCTGATTATTAACTAATCAGAACAACCATGTTTTGGCAGGTGAAAAGAACTGAGTTTAATGTTTCTAAAATCTCAGTATATTGGAAACAGAACTGATTATAGTCATTCCCTTCCATAGAGCATAGTAGTTTCTTTAAAAATACATTTTGAGAGATGGATAGCTGGGAAAAAAAAGCATTTCTTGACTTTTTCTAGCTGACTTATTTGACATTCTGCTGCCAATGCTGAACATATATCAAGAATTTGTTCGGAATCATCAATATAGTCTACAAGTACTGGCAAACTGTAAGCAAAACAGAGATTTTGACAAACTCTTGAAGCAGTATGAAGCCAACCCAGCATGTGAGGGGCGAATGCTGGAAACTTTCCTTACTTACCCCATGTTTCAGGTAGTCTCTGTGTATTTTTTGTGCCTATTTGTTTTTAATGTTTGTTTGATTCATTTTGTGTTACTGACATTACAGTTGATTGAAGATTCTTCTTGCTTAACTAAAAATACTAATGCAAATTAATTTAGTTTTAATTTGTTTTGTTATTATAATGAAAATCTGCCTGTAGAGATCTTTTCTCCCAACTATAGTCATTCATCTCTATTCAGAATCTTATGTATGTTGAATGTGGGATGAGGACTAGCACCAAAAGAAAAAAAAGCTGAGAAACAGTTACTCGACTTCTGCCTACTACAGGATTATGAAGCAGTCCAGAGAGGGATAATGTACCTGATAAAGCAAGTGAGAGCACCTACAAGCATTTTACTAGGAATACATTTTGAAACTTTCCTCCCACTTTGTTCTCCAGTGACCTGGTCTTTAGAAAATGAAAAATGTATTGCAAAAGTTTTGAAAACTTTATTATCCTTCCGGTATTTTGTCTTGATCTGTCTGGATTAATTATTTGCGGCTGTTTTAAGAGGTCTGTTGAAACAGTGGCCTGATGATTTTGTGACTTTTATGTTTACCCTAACATTTTACTCGTCAAGAGAGTAGTGAACCTCCTCAGTTTGTTCAGTTACTGGCAAAGCAAGTAGAGTCAAAAGGGGGCATCAGTGACACTTGTATAAGTGCTAGTTATTCATATTAGCCTAAAGGGGCATTAGCACCTGCAACAACACATTTTTTTAGCCTTGAGCTTGTATATTGTAAAGGTTTGGGATTTTTTGGTTGAGCTGAAACAAGGTCATGGGATCTTAGAAGGAAAAGAGAGGGTCCTATTCATATGTGATGGAGGATGTCATTGCTGATGACTTTTCACTTCAGCATAATGAGAAGTCATGTCTCCATTTCCTAAGTAACTTCTATTCTGTAAAGACAAGTTATACTGCAGTATCACTTGGTTCTGGTTAAAAGCCCTGAAACTACTTTAAGTAATAATAAATGGATCAGGGTCCTTGTGCTACCCTGTGGCCTTTAATAGTCAAATACTGCATATTCTTCAATGTCTATTAGTGCAATGTGAATTTCATATAAATGCAAACTGGTCAGGTGGGATTTTCAGTGTCACGAGAAATTTAGATGCATGTATCCTATTAAAATTGAGGGAAGGTATGTATGAATCTCCCAGGGAGTTTTGAAGGTGTTCTCTATTGGCACTTGGATAGCAGCGTGAAAAAATGAAATTTATTGTTGTATTTATGTCTGCCTCTGATCTGATCTTTTCCTTAAAATGTAATAAATGGATCTTGTGCTTCCTCAAACTAAAAACATACATAGGCATATGTAGCCTCTATCACCCAAAAGTTCAGTATTTTTGACAGTAGTTATATTTAGAATGTATGTATAATCATTTAGCTGTGGATATTCATTTAAAAAAGGCTATGTTTGCAAAACTTTTCTGACCAAGGTGATAGCTAATATATAACAAAAAGCTGTATTGGATTTATTCCTTTAAGGATTTACTGATTTTATACCTCATTTGTTTTAAGATTCCTAGATATATTATAACACTTCATGAACTTCTGGCTCACACACCACATGAACATGTTGAGCGAAAAAGCCTTGAATTTGCTAAGTCTAAACTGGAAGAACTTTCAAGGTAAGATTTTTCTACCTTATGTTCAATAATCTTGAATCAAAGGTTTTGAAATGAAAAACTTATTTTCTTTATTTTGGTTTGATTTTGTGCTTTTTAAAAAAATTATTTTAAAGAAAAGGATCAAAACCAAAACAAAACAAAGATAATGATAAAACCCCCAAATACCACAATTTAATATTTTGGCTCTTCTGGGGTTTTTTGGCTAACATAAATCTTCAAGTGTCTCCTAGTATTTTGGGTAGGGGAGAATAGTGGTTGCTATGGGAACTACCTACCCCTGGGTTATGAGCAAAGCAATTTTCTTTATATAGAGAAATAGATTTTTTTTTCACAGTTTAAAGAAAGAGGGCATTTCTGATACTCTGTGACAACGGGAATCAATCAGGGTCCTGAAAAGTACTGAGTACTGAGTTCACAGTCTGTGTTATAGTTTATGTGCATTAATGAAATAACCGATTTTCACATATGCTTCAAATAATACCAGATAAACAGGAACTAAAGGTATATTTTGAGAACTGGTGCTCCCTGTAGAAACCTGCAAAATGAAGCTCTTCCCTGAACTACCAGACCATTCTCAGATGTTCCCCTCTGTCAGTCCAGTAAGAAATTTGGTTGTTATCTCTGGGAAACACAGTTTTCTGCTGTGAACAAAGAAATGCTGCATGAACTCCAGGATGTAAATCTTGAGTATCTGGAGTATTCACCGAAGATATACTTGGAGAATATTTAGTTGTAACAGAGGGATCACTTTACAGCTTTTGTTAATTGCATGCTCTTGACTGGTCAGTTTTCTTTTTCTGTTAAGACAAAGTTGCTACCTTGTGCAAACTGCCCATGAATTTGGAGGTTATTATTTTTTCCTTTTTGTCCCACTGTGTCTTTAACAGAGGCAGCTTTTTGAGTCAGGTCATGCTGTGCCACCTCTTCAAGCTCTAATGTCTTAAAGAGCTGGGCAGGCAATATCTTTTACAGAAATGTCTGTGTTTGACTCCTGCAGTGTTCAGCAAGTTCTGCCCTGTTCTGAGGCCATCTGAAGCAGAAAGAAGTAATGTCTCCTTTCCACTCAAGCAAAGCAGAGAATTTCTCTGGCCAGTGTAATGTGCAGAAGCAGATCAATCAGCTTTGACTTGGCTTCATCTCATAAGTCAGAGTTCATTGATGATCCAACTAATTTGTCACTCAACATTCAGAATTGGAGGCTGAGACTGATTGATCCTCCTCTGCTCATAAGGCAGACAGTGTAGACCATAAATATAAAACTTTGTGACTCATTTCCATCTCTTTAATGTAATTCTGAGTGAGGAAGAGCTTTCAGATAGTGCAGTCTGGTCCCAGTTTAGGAAAATATTATACATCACAACACCATATAAACTTCTGGGTTGGTTTCAGCCTTGAAAAAAATCCATATTTCTCTTTGTAAGGGGAGGATGCCTATGAAAAAAAGTGGGAGAAAGTAAGCGGTGAGCCATCAAGGCTGTGGTTGTTACAGGAAGCAACGGCAAAGTGAATGGTACATTGAGATGCAAACTGAAGCAGAGCAGAGTGGGAACCTAAAGTCATGGGCAGGTTCTCTACAATGTGTTATAACTTCCAGGTTTGTGGCAGCCTGGTCTGTTAAGGATCAAGAAGTACTATTCTATTAGCTGTGAAGGGTTTTTAGCTTGGTGGCATGTCAGATGTATTTAGGAATAGCCTAAAAACAAGTCTGGCAAAATTGGTTCCACTGCTGAATAAACTAAATGATTGCAAGAATTATTTGAAAGGGAGGAGAAAAAAGGCAAGAAACTTGATCTAGAGTGATCATGTACTGCATGGATATATCTGTTTTGTAGCAGGTGGCAAAGGACATCAACTACCTTCTGTGTCTACACTGTGTAAGTGCAAGTGAAACCAGACACAACAGGTGCAAGACACATTTCAGGGAACTTAAAGTGCATTTTGTATTGTGTCTAACAGGGTGATGCATGATGAAGTGAGTGACACAGAAAACATCCGGAAGAATCTAGCCATAGAAAGAACGATAGTAGAAGGCTGTGATATATTACTAGATACCAGCCAAACTTTTATACGCCAAGGTAAGGCATTCTTCTTCAAAGCTATTTGTATAATCCTGAAAAAATTGCATTAAAACCAGCAGGGTTCATGTTGCCATCATTGGGCAGGTCACTGTGCTGCACACAGCTAACATCCTAAGACTACTTATGGTCTGTGGAGGGTAAGTCACAAAATGCCTTGATGACAACTAATTTTAGGCTGTAGTTGAACTCCATTTCTGTGCTGTTTTCTTCAGAAATCATGAAAAACAGCAGCTCATGAATGGTAAAGCACTCATGGGACAGTAATGTACATTCTGCCTGGACTGTAATCTTCAAAGGGATGAAATTACCTACAGCTCCACAGAAACCAGGGCTGCCTGGCCAGTTAACATGACAGTCCCAGCTGGTACCAACATTTGGGCAAAAGTGCAGGAGAAACTTGAAGCTTTGTCAGTGGTAAAGTGATTGCTAGGAAAGAAAAGAGCTGTCAGTTCCCATTTTTCTTGGTGCTTTGGAAACATCTCAAATTGATAGTGCAAGCACAGATTTAATACCTGAACATACTCACTTTGCCTCTTGAGAGATGCATTTTTGGGCTTTAGTAGAAGTTCAGCATAGATATAAAAGCAATTCTGCAAGAAGAAGTCATGAAGAAAAGGCATCCTGTTCTGCCAGGAATGTAGGACTACTAGTATAACAGCAAAATAAGAGGGGAAGAGCCCTACTGTATTCTTTTCTGTCTATTCTCGGTGGTTTTGGAAACTCTTTCTATTGAAACTTAGTTATAGCAGAGGTGGAATTTGTTGTTAAGTTCTACAAAATTGTGATAAAATAACTTTTCCATTTAAAATTAAGTGTCACTTTTTACCAGGAACTGCAAACCGGTTGCAGTTCTTATTTGGTGGGGTTTACTTTAATGTTAAACCAGCAAATGTGAAAACTTCATAACTGAAGCTTATTTTTCTCCCATTTATACAATGATTTACTTCTGGATCTTTTAAAACAAGTTAGTGGGTTTGTATACAGTAACTACAAATCTGTAGCGTAGGGTTTTGTCTGGGTAAAAGCTTCTTTGTGACTGAAAAGCGTTAAATGTATTTAGGAAAGGTCAGGAATGTAATTTAGGTGCATCCCTTCATAAGACCTTTTCTAGGTAGCCTCAGCAGAACATTTGTTATTTAATAGAACCATATACACAGCTGGTAAGTAATATGCTTTGTATACATTTTGAAATCCATTCTGTGGTGTTTCTGTAGTTATTTGGCCAAACTATGAAACTTCCTGTAATAAATTCCAAGATTGTTTGTACAACAGTCACTGTTAAATTACTTGATGCTTCATTAAATATGTGCATTTGTTATAACTGAGGTATTTAAAGAGTTATGAATATGTCTTTGAGAAGTGTTGCATCCACAGCCAAAAAATTATAGGTCTGTGGTTATCTTAGATTGACTTGTACTATGCAATTTAATTACATTTTAGAATTTTTTTGCAAGATGACTACAATATTTTGTATTTATATATCTCTTGGGTTTTGTCCCCTTAAGGTTGGCTGGTGTTATTTTGTCTGTGTACCCAGTGTTTCATCAGTAAAAACTCATTATTTTTTCTGTGGGAATCAGCCTGAAAAAGATTACTGTTGGAGTGTTAGACCCAGGTCAAACCCATAGTTTAAGTAAATTAAATTCAGATTTATTTCTGGGCATACAGTCAAAGGACAGTGGACAAGACTGTATGTTATAGAAGGCTGTATCACAGTTTAACTTTTGGAACATCCACAACGTGTGATTTTGTGTAAGTGCAGAGATCTGTATAGAGCTAATGAAGTAACACAGAGCCCATTTTCCTTTCACATCTGACAGTAGGGTCACTTTGACAGTGATGTCCATCTCCTCTAATTTCAGTTAGGGTCCTATTCTTTGTGTTGATAAGTGTAGGGCACAGGAAACCTCTTTTCAGCTTAAAAAAGGAGTGAGGTGCCTTTACCTTTGTTCAGACTTTTTCTGTGAAGATTAATTACAACTTTGGCATATGCTATTACTTTACTTTTCTAAGAAGAGATTGATTCTGTTGGGGTATACAAGCTGAGACCTTGGGAACTATCTCTGGCAGAGCTTTGCAATCTGGATTGTGGATTGCCCTTCATGTTTCTTGGGGTCTGCTTTTCTCTGTCGCATACTTAGATACCAACTTTATTGTCAAGCATACTATAAGTCATGGCAGACGATTCAGGAACTTTTTCTTTAAGAGTCTAAAGGAAGCATAGGCAATCTCAGTCTGCAATCCAACACTGGCTGACACCCAGACAACTGGGCATCTCTAGGCCCATTAGATGCCTCCAAACACTCAGTCTGATGTTCCTGCCATCAGCTGCTATGAATTTACCTCTACTGATAAATATATCACAACTACAAAATCATGGAATAGTTGAAGTTGGAAGGGACTTCTGGAAATTATCCAGTCCAATCTCACCTGCTCAGAGCAGCATCAGCTGGAGCAGGTTGCCCTGTACCATGTCCAGTCAGGTTTTGGTTGTTTCCAAGGATGGAAACTCCACAGCCTCCCTGAATGAGCAATGTGTTCCAGTGTTTGACCATCCTTACAGTAAAATTAAAAGACCACCAGAATGGAGAAAGCCAAACTGAATTTGTAAACCAGGCACTTACCTGTAGACTAAAAATTTTTTTTTTAAATACAACCTTTTGTATTTCTTGGATTGAACAAAGGCTAATAGAGTGCTATTCTGCTCTTCTGGCAGTGTTGAAGTACTGAAAGTGCTTAGGTCTGTAGCTGGATAAAAATTCCTGAGTTTACACCTATCGTCCAAACTATACTATTAACGAATGTTCTAAAATTAGCCTCACTTGCTCACTGCAACTGTACATTGGCCAATTGTGACCATTTTTTTCCTTAAGAGGAAATCTGTACTAGAATGCATGGTGGGCAAATGCCCAGTTTCATTAATCACAAAAGCTTGATGGGAATGCATGAGGTCCTTGCTTGATGTCAGCCATGCAGCATGTATAGATGTGTTTGTCTCTGTAAATATTGAATATCAAAGAGAGATAATGCAGTCTCTCTTTTCTGTATTTAAAAAATGTCCTTTATTTTGATTTACCTTATTAAACGGTAACATTTCAGCTCCATACAGGAAGACCATTTAACCTCCAGCCCATTTTAGCAGAACAGAATATGGTATTCCTGAAAGCATTCTAATGAAGAAAAAAAAATATAGAAGCTACCTGTAAAGCTGTATCTGTAAGGATATCATATTTTTAGATACTGTTATTCTAAGAAGCAAAGCAGAAACAAAATGTACAGGTTGAATATTGTGACCCTAAATGTGTAGAGGGAATTTCAGGAGAAAAACGACCCTGAGAATTTTGTGATGGGAAGTTGCTTGCGAATTGTTTTGTACAATTGTCCTTGGCCTTGTAATGGGACATAGAGGGCAGTCAGTGTAACATGGGAAGTCACCGATCCAACACACGGGAATGGTCTCCTTCTTGTCTTTCACAGTTGAGGCAGGTAGGCTGTCTTGTCCAGGGGAAATGTACAACCAATAAGTATTTATGGGGTTTGGTCAGAATTTACGTGAACTGAAAAAATGTTCCAGACCTTTGCAAATTTCTAGACTATAACTTCACTGTTTTGTTGCAGTGACACAAATCACGTAGTGCTCATTTAGTTTAAATGTGAATTGGCTGTCAAAGAACACTGTTCCATTGCAGATTTACTGGTGCATATTTTGCTATGCCAGACAGTATAAGTTTCAAATATATTAACAACTTAAGGCTAATTAAATATATAGAGGGAGCTAAGTGTAGAAAAATGTAGATAAACAGTAGCCTTCTCAGTTACCTTAATTTCTCTGTTTGTTAGTTTAAGATTGTGTATGTGAACTTTGAACAAGATAATTTTTTTGACAATATAGAGTAAGAAATACTAATCTAGTATTTCATGGATAATTCTTTCAGGCTTGCATTGTGTCAAGACACTGCCTCTAGTTGGAGCTTTGATATAGCTGTGCTAGTCCAATATCTTGTTGCCTCTGAAAGAGGCAAGCCAGTATCTAGCCTCTCATGCTTGTTCTGCTGCTGTTAGTTCCTTTGCATCATCACTGGTGCTTTTTTGACCTTGCATTGAGGCATATCGGGGAGCTAAGTCAGCTACTTCTCTGTAGCATTAGTTTCCTGCTGGTTTAGCTCTATTAGCTAGCTAATGTTGGAATAAGATGAGAGCCAGTCTAAGGGTGATAGTAAGGATAGATGTGTGGGAATAAGATTAGGAGGTCTTTTGGCTGCCCTGTCTGGTAACAGCAAGTTGTGTCATAAATTCTTTCCCTTAGATATATAGAGGAATTGCACTTCACTACCAAATTTAACTCCAGATCCAAATTTGGAAGTGATACACATGGTGATATCAATCTGGAAAAGTTGGTCAGAGGCTGGTTTTGAGGTATGAAACAGCACAGAAGCAAAGCTGTCCCCAGTCTGGAGTTCTGCAGAGCACAAATTCAGACTTATGTAATGAGGTTCAATTTAGTTCAGAAGTGTTTTACTGGTAACACATTTTAGATGAGCTGTGGAGCACTGAAAATTATGCAGTATGAGATAAGAAGAAGCAATGTGCTTCATTTCCATCTCTCGCACACAGGCACACACACATACACAAACTCTTTTCCTTCAAAACCTGTTCTTTTCATCCTCTGTCTCTTTGGCTTGGAAGTAATTATCTTTTCCAAGTCTAGCAGCTGTCAAAAGTGCAGTTTGCTGTTCAGCTTCATTTTCTGATCAATGTGCTATTAGTGTGTTTAAATTGCAACAGAATTTGCCCAAGATCTAATCCTGCCACGTACATACGTATTAGTCTAGACTGTAGTTGCTTGACTCTATGTATTGTAAAAAACAAAGCAAACTTGTGCAAAAAATTATGATCAACTTCTGCTTAAAACAGATGCTGATGTTTATTGATACTTACTAGAATGAAAAGTTGTATTAATTAATATCATAATATTCAATACATTAACACTTCAAACAGTGCCTACTAAATATTACTATAGAACAGTAAATTTTGCATCTTTATTATCAGGTTCCCTTATTCAAGTCCCTTCAGTTGAGAGGGGGAAACTTAGTAAAGTTCGTCTGGGATCATTATCTTTGAAGAAAGAAGGAGAAAGGCAGTGCTTCTTATTTACAAAACATTTTTTAATTTGTACAAGAAGTTCAGGAGGAAAACTGCATCTTCTCAAGGTATAGATTTTAAATTATGGCTCAATTTACAAAATGAAAACACACGTTTCAGTGAATTTTCAATATTTTATTATTTTATGGCTTTAACCTGAGATTTGCATGTGTTGTTATAAACAGAAGTGAAGTGATGCACAGAAGTTAACTGCTTTGTCTTCTCATTGCAAATAATAGAATTCAGCCAAAGTTCTAACTAACTACAATTTTTTTTCTAGAACCGTGTAATTCTAATAAGCTGGGAGTTAAAAACAAGACATTGGCGTGTCTATTTGTATAAGCTAGCACTGAATAGAAGTCAGTTTTCAGTCCATAAATCAGCCAGTACAACCCCATGGAATCACCAAAGAATATTTTCCAGAGTTCTAATAAAATTAATTTAAAAAGTCCTGTTTTCCCGAACAGCACATTCTCTTAAACTGAAACCTCTTCTAAGAATACTCTAGTTATATTTGTTGAGAATCAGGCTTTCATACTGTTGGCTTGTGATTAAAGAGATGTTGGTAGTTTACAGAGGAGTGGATTATGTTGAATAGAATTTTAATTTGACAAAGACATTTCCTAGAGGTTATTGAAACTGTTTGTATGCTTTCTCACTTTGCACCCCTTACATCGTTCAAGTATTTTGCAAAGTAAATAGAGTATAACTGAACCTTTAAAAAAAATCTTGTATGTATTTGATTTAAATTCAGGAAAAGATGAAATTCTAGTTACCTTTTTTGAAACTTGTGAACAAGTCTGTATGTGAGATAAATTATAGTCTGGTAAAAATGAAAGAGATTTTGTACATGTAAGTATATTATTAATTTGTGGGATTAAGAAAAATGCTATATTTTATCTATGTGGGTTTAGTTCTTGAGGAAAAATATGCATCATGAAATTGATGTATCTTCCTAAGAGCTCTGAGTAATGTAAAACCTTAAAGTAAGGTATATCAAAGTTTAAAAATAACTATAATGACAAATGGGAACAAATGTCAAAATTTGTGAAAAATGTGCTTTGTTTTCATAGACAGGAGGTGTTCTGTCTTTAATAGAGTGCACATTGATCGAGGAGGCAGACACAAGTGATGATGATTGTAAGTTAAATTCAGCTGTTTGTAGTAATTGCAGTTTCTAGTTTCTTAAAATTGGTACCCTTTGTTTATTTTTCATAAGGGCAAATTGATATGTTCTCGCCTTTCATGAAGCCAGAGGAGTACAGCATTGAACTGATTCAGTAGAATAGATGTTTTAATAGTGGGCATGCTGGCTTTGATAAGGGTTTGTTTCGTTGTTTCTTGCTGTTGACATCTCGCATAGGATTTTCAAGTAGACTGGCTGAAGGAATGCGACAAATTATTTGCTGACTTTTATATACAACTTCACCCGGAGAATCTCAGAAAGAAGAAAATATGCCTTAAAAGAAGAAGCAGATAATTGGGTTTCTTAAATACATGGGGATTGAGTGAGTTGTCAGAATTAGTGGAAAGTTTTTGTCTTGGACTCCCTACAGATCTTGACTGCAGGCTTGTTCAAATGAAATAACAAAATACATTCCCAAGCTGATTTTATTGTTACTCATTTTGGCTTCCATCCTGCAGTTTTTGGCAAGTTTTGCACTTGAATTGTGAAAGTACTTTCATTAATTTCAGTGATACTTCTAGTATGCTGAGAGTGTATCAGCATAGATGTATTAAAAGGATTTTAGCCTTATTTGGTATCTTTAAAAGTAATGTATAGCAACTCCCACTACTGCATATTTGCAACTTTTTTTTGTATTTGGTGTATGTGAAAAACAAAATGAGTTTTGGATCCTGAGTTGGATTTGCTCTTTGTCAGACAGATGTTTTAAAGTAACTTCTATTTTAAATGAAACCATTATTTTCTTTGTCTTATAGTCTGAAGTCTCACATTTTGACTTTTTTTCCCCTCTCTGGCTGTAAAGCAAAAGGTACTGGACAAGTGTTCGGACACCTTGATTTCAAGCTTGTGGTTGAACCTCCGGATGCTCCTCCTTTTACTGTTGTCCTTTTAGCCCCATCACGACAGGAGAAAGCTGCATGGACAAGTGATATAAGTCAGGTAGCTTAATGCATTCTTTATTGTGTTTGTATTGAGATCTTAGTTTATTCTGTATTTCTGAAAACTAATCCAGGAGAGGGATATTGATTTCTTGAGGGCTGATTTGCTGTGATACATGTGAAAAAACCCGTAGTGTTACGTGTTTTCCTCAAAATTCTGTCTTTGCATTTGAGTCATCAGTGATAGATTTCTAAAGATGCTACTGTTGCTGGCAACATCTCCAGATTAATTGTCATCATGAGTAGAAATTGCTTAAAAATAAGTATTCTGAGTTACTTTCTTGTGGACCAACTTTTTTAAAGGAACAAAAATACAAAGATAAAAATCTCAAAATATGGTATGAGCTGCAACTCGGTGCATAAACATCTTACAGACAGACCTGATTGGAGAATTTTTTACAAAATGGATTTTCAGTGAATTGTTCCACTGTTGTTCCACTGACAAGTATTGCAATTATTTGCTGGAGAGGAAATTTCCAGGCCATTTAAGAACTGGCCTGGAACATGGGACACCCAGGAATAAGTCCATTCTTAGCCTAAATAATAATGAATTTAAATGAGAAAGTCATCTGCAGTCCATGTAGACTAGAGATCAGAGTTTGGGTCTGCCTCCAAAGGTCGCGTCGTCTCCTCCAAACCACTCAAACAATGCTACTGTGGTTTTAGGGGAAGAGCTGGAAAGCTCCACAGCTGAATTGAGCTGCATGCCTGCAAAGCTTGGAAGTGTCTTAGGAAGGCAGAATTAAACACGACTAGCTGCGTACGGCTGAGAGAGCAAAGGGTTGGCCAGACTGCCAGGGAAACAGTTAGAAGGGTTTCTCCCTTGATCCCTCTTTGAGGAAGGGGAGATCTCCCAGCTTTTGAAGACAGGGGTATTCTGAAGAGAGACGAGGCCAACAATTAACAGAAGCTTGTAAGTGAAAGCCTGAGAAAACTGAGACCTATTAGCATTGTGAGGCTGAAAAAGCTTCTCCATCCTTACATAGGAAGGGAAGCAAGAGATTCTGAGGGGATAAGTAGCAGCTTAAAAGAGGAGTAAGAAGGGGCACAAGATGCTGTGCAGACTGCAGACATTTGGGGCATGAATTGGTACCGTTGTTTACAAATGGCAGTCAAGTCAGTTGACTTGTCATGGTTTAACCCCAGCCAGCAACTAAACACCACGCAGCTGCTCACTCGCTCCCCCCCCCACCCAGTGGGATGGGGGAGAAAATCAGGAAAAGAAGCAAAACCCGTGGCTTGAGATAAGAACGGTTTAATAGAACAGAAAAGAAGAAACTAATAATGATAATGATAACACTAATAAAATGACAACAGTAATAATGAAAGGATTGGAATGTACAAATGATGCGCAGTGCAATTGCTCACCACCCACCGACCGACACCCAGCCAGTCCCCCAGCAGCGATTCCCCGCCCCCACTTCCCAGTTCCTATACTAGATAGGACATCACATGGTATGGAATACACCGTTGGCCAGTTTGGGTCAGGTGCCCTGGCTGTATCCTGTGCCAACTTCTTGTGCCCCTCCAGCTTTCTCGCTGGCTGGGCATGAGAAGCTGAAAAGTCCTTGACTTTAGTCTAAACACTACCCAGCAACAACTGAAAACATCAGTGTTATCAACATTCTTCGCATACTGAACTTAAAACATAGCACCGTACCAGCTACTAGGAAGACAGTTAACTCTATCCCAGCTGAAACCAGGACATACTTATACTCTATCTGGAGAGCAATAAAGAAGAAAATAACTGGAGAAAGAAAATTTGGGGTGAAAATTTAGATAACACATGAAAACTTCTAAACAATTGAGATCACTGGTTTCTTGAAAACCAGTTTGTGTTTCTGAATGAGCCCATTGCCAGCAGAAACGTTGCCATAAGAAATTACTGAATCGCCTGCCCAGAAGCATTTTTTTCTTTTTAACCCTGGCCACAACCCTCAAGGAGAACATACAAAGTATGCTAACAAAAAGGGCCTATAAAACCTATTTTTTTAGTAAATATGTGTTCTCCTATGTTTGCAAATAAAAAAGTATACATGTGGTTGCTGTCCACTCACAGCGTTAGTCTTAGTGCCCAGAATTCTGCATCTTATTAAATTATATATGCATAAGACATATAAGTCATATTTGTCTATATGTTCCTAGTGAGACTTCTTGAATTTATATTCCTTTCATGCAAACCATACACTTCTTATGGAAAATGCATGGGTTTTGTTGATGCTGAAGAAGCCTCTCCTCTTCTAGTTTGAGCTTATTGTCCTTCAGCTCTAGATCCCAATTATACTCATTCCTTAGCTAGAATGCTAGTATCTGTCAGGGGGGGTAGTAAATGCTAGGCCTATGCAGACTGAGGATAACAGTGCTGAATTACCTCAGGCGGTTTTATAATTGGTGCTAAGAGCTTCTTTGCAACATTTAGAATTAATACAGGGGAAATGATGTATTTTTATTAGATTTTTTTTCTCAGTGCTTTTAGGTAACAATTTGATAAAATCATAATGTGAATTGTTATAACTGCACTTTTCAAACAATCTTAATAACCTGAATTTAAAAACACATATAGCTACATAGATCATATTTTAAATGTATAGCTATGTAGATATATTTTAAACCTGAAGAGGCTTCTGATTATCTTGTCTGACCAATCTGACATCAGTCATTATTTTGCTACGAGACCTTCCAAAGCCAGCAGACGATTTTTATTCTTTAAGTCAAGGTAAATGTATATGATAATTTTGTAAACTCCTTTTTACTGATGTAAAGAAATAATGTTTTTATATATATGTATGTATGGTACTTGACGAATAAAACTAGACAGCATTATAAAGACGAGTCCTGTAGTGTTAAGTGGCAGGTACTTGTTGCAGACCATATAATCCCGATCCACTGGGCAGATTCTCTGCTGACTTCCAAGAGCAAGGCTTGTGGTGCTCTGTTACCTTAACTACATAAAAGTACAAACCAAAAGATAATGGTGTACAAAGGGCTTCGAGCTACCCCTATGCACTGCCAGCACTGAGCTGCTTTGAGGCTTGAAGAACAGCTTATGCACCCCTAGTCTGTAGACTTCTACTGGCCACAGGACAGCCTGTAATTTCTAAAGCAGTATGTGCTGTGACCATGCCCAGAAGTGTCTTTCCAGCTTCTAATACCCAGCTCAAAACATTTATATAAGAGTTTGCAAGGAGCTCCTTGGACAGCATCTTCATAGCTATATTTTACAATAAGAGCACCACTTGAATTTGTTTTTACAAGTGTGTTCCTAGCAACTGGTTATATTTCTCTTTGGTCTTTTTGCACAGTGTAAAGGTTAAGGTATTAGTGTATCCGTTTGTGTATAAAGTATTCTAACTTTCTTGCAGTGTTGATTTTTCAAGCTTAACTCTCATTCAGGAAATGCTAGAGATATTTAATTTCATTCAGTTTTAAAGGAACTTAAAAGGAAATTTCACTTCCAACTCAAAATACTTAATCATGTGGGAAGAAGGATGCTGAGCTGAATACCCTGAGTGTGCTGGTAAAGATGCGTGGACTTGCAGATGTGCAAATCAAAGGCAGAAGACTGAAGAAGCATGTCCACTATAGTTCTTGCATCACTGCTTTTCATTTATGAAAATATCTTGTACCAATCAGTCCGTACCCTGTAAAATCTATGCTTTAAGCCTACAAAGATATGAAAAGTGTGAAAGTAAGTCCCCTTACCCTGTGTTTTGATTTCAACGGTTCTCAATATTTGTTTTCACAGTGCATTGATAATATAAGGTGCAATGGTTTAATGACCATAGTGTTTGAAGAAAACTCTAAAGTCACAGTGCCACATATGATCAAGTAAGTGCATCATTTTTTTCCCTAGTGAACAAAATAGCTTGTTGGTTTTTTGTAATAAAAGTTTTAACAAAAGAAAATAAATTAATTTTTTCCCCTGTTTTTGTTCAATGGAATTAATTCTACATCCCAAAATGTATTTTTTCAAATCTCTTTCTGGATATGGTAGGGATGACTCAAAATGGTAAACTCTCCATTCACAGTATTGGACTGTATGGGATCACAGCTCAGATTTATCTATTATTTGTGAAGTTGCCTTCAGTTATGGTTCAGATGGATAATTTTATTCTCTGCTGGCTCTTCTCTGTCATACCACTCATAATTTTATTGAATGTGTTTTTAAATGTGTTCACAATTTAGGTGACTGCAGACAAGTATCATTTTCCAGGGTATTTTATTGTATTGGCCAAAATCTTTCTTCTCTTCATTGCTCTTATTTCTGAGAAAAAATTATTTTCTCTCATAATTTTAACTGATCACATCAAGGTGACATCATTATTCATAAACCTGCTTCCTTCACCCTTGGATTCTTTCAGTCATTTATTGTGATAAGTAATTTTTAATTGTAGACAGCAATTTTCAATACATGATTCCAAATTTCTAACACAATTTTACCTCTTGGATCCTCTACAGATCTGTATTTACATGAGTTTTACCTACTATTATCCAATATAAATATTAAGGAATAGAACATAGGGATAGAAACAGAAGTATTTGCTTTCTCACTGTTATCTGTCACTAGACCATTTCTCTCTCTTGGATGTACTCCATACATGAAGCTTTCTCAAATGCCTGTTTTGTAGTTGTTGCCTCTCCTCTCTTTGTATATGTTTAGAGATGAAAAAGAGATAAAATCTGTGAATACACTGTTAGGACATATAACTTTGATCCCAGGAAAGAAGGCATTTTATTATCTTCACTTTTATTCCAGGAACTCTCCAGTGTGTAAACACTTCTGTTACCTGCTGAATGTTAAAAATATGTTCATCTGTGTTCAAATTGTAGAGTACAGCAAGGTCTTAATCCTAATGTCAAGAGAAAGAAATCTTAATTCTAAAAAAGCATACAGGACAACAGACACAAATTTGCTGTTCTCTTTCTGAGATTTTACTCATCTGATTTTTAGCACACATTGACTTTTAGAGTCAGATGTCTTTGGATGAAATAAAAAAAAATTGTCACTTTTCTGAGGACCCAACTTAAGAAAGAATAATTTTTTTGTTGTTTCTTTTATGTAATGCAGTGTAAAAGTGTGTGGAATATCTTGATGGTGTATTCTAAGAAAATCCAATCATGAAAAGAACAGGCAGTATTGAAAGATGCTTTACGTAGTATCTATCCCCTTTTTTTAGAAACTAAGCCTTCAACTAGATAAAACTAAGCAGAACTGAATTTGGAAAAAAACCATTGTGAGTAGGGTTAAGTAAATGGTTCATTTTTGGTTTGATGTCCAAACAAAAACTAGTCCTTTTTTTTTTTTTTTTTTTTTACTGAAACAAAGCCTCTCCATGGTTTCCACTTTGAAATTTGAGATGTTTCATGCTGTTCCCTTTTTTAAAAAAAAAAAAAAAAAAAAAAAAATTCTTGCAGCCTGAGGGCAGGTGTTGCCTTGCAGGTGAGCCTTAAGCTTAGTAAGGAGTTAATTTTCCTGTCTTTTGCTAGGGTCCATTAGTTTATTTTAGATAGAGCTAGATCCCAGCAGAAAAAATTGCAATCAGTCTATTATTCTATTGTTAGCTTCTACTAAGATTGGACTACATGTCACAACAGTCTGAAAGAGACAAGAAGGGACAATTCTGCCTCCTGTTCCATTTCAGAAATTTAAGCATCATTAATGGTTTCTTAGACTTTGAAATGTAAATTAATTATTTGCCAAAAATAAAATTTAAATTCCCTTAGTTATGGCATAAAATATAACTGAATGGAAGCAGGTATTGCCACAGATTAAGAGTTTTCTTGTGTTGATGAAGTACAAGAATGCATATATATTTGGTGATTGTATGTTGACAGGAGCAGCTAAAGTGATATCACTACTGTACCATAATCACTCTTCCTCTTTGGTAAAATATTCTAAATTTAACTTTTGTGTAGATCTGATGCTCGTCTTCATAGAGATGACATTGATATCTGCTTCAGCAAAACACTGAATTCCTGCAAAGTACCCCAAATCCGTTATGCAAGCGTCGAGCGCCTTTTGGAGCGGCTAACAGACTTGCGATTTCTAAGTATTGATTTCCTGAATACTTTCCTACATACTTACCGCATATTTACTACTGCAGCTGTTGTACTGGAAAAACTTTCAGACATATACAGGCGGCCCTTCACTTCCATTCCCGTCAGGTGAGCTCTGGGCTTTTTCCCATCTGTCATAGGTTTCTTACAGAATTACCATGGTGGCATTTGTTGTTGGCATTGTTGAAACCATGATTTTCTGTTATATAAATAATCTAAGAAGAAAGTTCTTCCTTTGTAAATAGGACATAACTTCTTAGGTAAGTCTGTCTTAACTTTCTGCCCAGGCTTTGAGGACTAAGTGTCATACAGATGACAGTATGACATATATATATATTTGCACAAAATTTGTTCGTAAGTGTTTTCACTTAAATCTGCTAGGCGTTTGTTATGATCTGTTGCTTTTTTTTGTTTCCTACTCTCAGGTCTTTGGAGTTATTCTTTGCTACCAGTCAAAACAACAGAGGAGAGTACCTGGCTGATGGGAAGTCGCCACATCTCTGTCGCAAGTTTTCTTCTCCTCCTCCATTGTCACTCTCCAGAACTTCGTCACCTGTCAGAACCCGAAAACTGTCGTTGACCTCACCACTGAATTCAAGGATTGGTGCCCTTGACCTCTCTACTTCATCTGTGGCGGGCAGTCCTACCTCGACCTACAGCCCAGCCACCTCCCCGCCGCCAACGGGTAGTAAAGTACCCCTGGACCTCAGCAAAGGGCCCTCCTCTCCTGAGCAAAGCCCTGGCTCCATTGAGGACAGCTTGGAGAACCCTCGTGTTGACCTCTGTAACAAGCTGAGGAGAAGCATTCGAAGAGGTATTACATACCCACAAAATACTGAATGTTACTTTTGATGAATAGGGTAGTCTCTAAGGTAGGCTTGACTTTTATCAGATTACTGCTGAGAAGTTGTTTCCCATGTCTTTTTTTTTCCTCCTGATCACCATCAGTTCTGTTGTGAAACCAAATACTCTGCTCTCTCTTTCATCTCTAGTAGAGGCTGTGATGCGTTGTCTGTTTCCACCGCTTTGTTGCTTCTTGTAGGAATAGTAGTATGGCAGAATGGCCTTGTGCGTTTTCCCTTCAGCAGAGTGTGAAGGAGAAAGGCCGAAGGAAATACTTGATGCCAGTTGTGTTTCCTGAGGTGAAAGATTTTGGAGTTGTACCATTACTACAGGAAGTAAAATATTAAGTTAAAAAGAAATAGGGATGTAAACACCTAACAGCTTTAACATGTACATAACAGGCCTGGTTTTCCAGGAGGATTTCATCACTGATCCAAACAGGTAATTTATGTGATACACTTGGTACATTGGTGAGATTCATACCACCTGGTTGTTATCCATCCAGAAGGTAGATGTCTAATATAGATTAATTGCTCCTGGGCAAATGCCTGCTTTCCTCTACGGGTTGGGTAAAGCACCTTGGAATAGGTACTGCTTCCAGAGGCCTAAAGGTAGTTGATATAAACCTCAATGTGGGCATCTAGAATGGGATCATTGTATTTATAGATGGCAAAGCAAGAATGTATCTCTAATCTCATAGGATACATAAGTGTGCACCTATTTCTCATTGCTCTTTGGGGATGGAGAGGTGGTCTTCTGAACTAGAATAGAAGTATACAGTAATTTTTTGTATTGTTGTTACATTAAACAGAAGACAAGGAAATAAAAAAATGCTATTTTTTCCCTAAAATTCATGTTTAGAAAAGGTCTTGCATGGCCTGACTTACAGTCTCAGGAATTTGAACTGTTAATCTGAGCAAAATGTAGCTCAATTTTACTTGCAAGTACTGTAACAATGAAAATTGATACAACCCAAGAGGAAAGAAGAAAAAGATTATCAAACATAAACTAAGAAAAATACGATTGCAGCATTATCTCTACTCCTTACTGATGAATTGAAATAAGAAATTTGATGTTGTATTATACAGAGAGATTGTTTTTACAGAATGTAGTCTCTTGTTTAAAAAAAAATTACCCACCTTAGCATTATAGGAGTCTATGCTTGCCCATGCTTTATGCTTTCATAAAATGCTGGTTGGCTGTTATACTTAATAATTATATTTCTGTATGCTGGATGTTTTTAAATGAATAGCATTACAGACCATTTATATATATAAAATATAGTATTTTACTATGTAGAGTTGGGCAAATTCTTCTTGTGCACTAGTGTAACCACATTCAAATCCACGTGATAGCACAGCATGTCCCAAAATAGAGGCCATGCATTAGAAGTAATTGTACACAGGTAACTGCAGTCTTATGTGTAATGTTTTTTGCTATATACTGTAAAGTAAACTAGTAAAGAATAGGTTATTCTGACCTAGTGTTAGCACTAGGCATTGTTGCAGAGGTATTAAGATTTTGCATTCCAGTCTGTCAAAGCTGGAAGTGTTGTCTGGGCAGCATGAGGAACATTTGGAAATGCCAAGAACCTCATATAAATGCTAAATTGCTGTCTGTGCAGTGTCTCCAGTCCCTTTGGGGATCTCCTGCTGAACAGTTTGCACTCAGTTTGGAGGAATTTGCAGCTATATAGCTCTGTTCTGTGGGGTAAAGTCCTTTTGTCACACAGCTGTGTATAGCATGTTGAGGAAGAGGAGTAAGTTTAAAAAAAAAAAAAATCTCACAAGGAGAATGGAAATGGGTAGTAGGAGAACTACAAAATGCTAATCTGCACGTTTCCTGTCATACTTAATGCGTTTTTTTGGTTTTGAAGTTTTCTGGGTAAGGATGCCAGTTCTACTTAATCAGGAGGCACCACCCTATTACGGTTAATACTGTTGCTCTGGTAGTGCTAGATTTCCAAGAAAACAGCTGTGGCTTACTCTAAATCCAATATAACCGTACAAATTCTGTTCAGCAGGACATATTATAGTGGTTGTTGTTCTCCTTGAATGTTGTCCATTTACATCCTGGAATTTCCACCTTCTTCACCCACTTTCAAAGTTGTTGTTTGCTTTCAAAGTTTTTGTTTTCCAAAGTTTTTGTTTATGTATATTTTTCTATATACAATGCTTATGCTGCCGGCACAGTTGTCATTCATATCAAATGTAGGATATATTTTATCAGCTTCTTTTCCCTCATTTTGGAAGTAGTATTTCTGCCATTCCTTTTTTGTTCTTTTATAGAAGAACTCCTCCATGGAGCAATCTGCTCTCCGGTACTGTTTGGCCATTTTATTGGGCAGTTTTTGATTACACGTAGTTATCCACCAAGGATTATTTTCCCTAGCTCATACAAAACCTGTGAGTTCAAGTATCCTTAATACATGTGTATTGCACTGCATATTCTGCTGACTTAAAGAGCAGTCTTATCCAAGCTATTTTTAAAACTGACAACTTGCTGGTTTTCACCAAGTTCCTTATTTATGAGTTTTTGTGTGGCTATGTCATTGGTACAAAACTTTCCCAGTCCTTTAACTACATCCAGAGGATAATTATTGCTGAGTCTTCTTAATGCAAGTTTCATGGAAACTTCCAGAAGCAGCACTGTTTAAAAAACTATAAACCAGAGATTAAATGGAAACAACTTTGTGTTAGATGGTATTTAGTGGTATTAGGTTGGTATTGAAACACTGGTAATAAATGCTATTAATTAATGGCCCTTTTTAAAACTTTACCAGTTTTGGTAATCACCAAATGGCTATCACCATCAGTGAAGCCCCCTTTGATGTACATACTCTTTTTTATCATGCAGTACAGTTCAGATTGTTCAAAGTTGATCATTTGCAGACTTTCTATCTCTTGGTGTTTGTAAACTGAGAGTCCTGAATCACCCACATACTCTGTAATGTCTGCAGAAGCACTCCGTATCTAAGACAAGCTAACCTAATACTCTGTGCTTTAAAAAAGTGTATCTTAAAGCCCCATACCATAGTTCTGTATGACCTCTTGGATATTTTCAGAGAACATTTATACTTTATAAATACATTAATTTAATGTAATATAATATAATACAATACAATGCAATATAATATAATAATTGATACATTAATTAATATATCGTGTTATAAATTTATTCTAATAAAATATAATGTAATATAATATAGTACAATATAATTATAATATAAAAAGTTGTAATAATGAGTTGCAAGTTATGAGTGATAATGCCAGTATTAACATTTACTGTCTTTTAAAGCAGCAGTTCTAGAATCTGTGTCAGTGGACCGGACAATTCCTGAAAGCACCTCAGCAGTGGATACCACAGAGCTTTCACCGTGTAGATCCCCTTCAACACCACGTCATCTCCGCTATCGTCAACCAGGAGGTAAGAACCTGATGTTTCTTGCCTCTGTGAGTCACTTTAAAGAGTTTACATACTAGAGCTGTAATCTTTGCAGGATATTAGGAAAGAATAATGTTTGAATAATGTGTTTTGCTTGTATTTTCCTTATTTCTCAGGTATTTTAAAAAAAGCTGTTAGAATGTGAATTACGCCGGTTAATTTGTGTAGTAATAACAAGAGACTTGGAAGCATATTGGGACTTTGGTAGGATGAAATATTCTATATAGCTTGAGCAGGATGTGCCCAAGTTCAAGACTAATATTGAATTAGTCCTATTCTCACAAAACTCTCAAGACCTTGACAGATTTTTTTCAGCTACTAAGAGGACATGCTTTGGGCACCAAATGTAATCATGAAATACAAAACACCCATTATTGTCAATGGCGAGTGACTGTGTCTGTTTCTTCATATAACACTGAATATTTACAGATGGTGTCACATTATTCATTCCAAAATTTGAATAAACTGCTCAATTGAAGAGGAAAAGTGAGAGCTGGAGCTCCTCAAATAGCTCTCACGTGACTCTCTGAAATCATTAGCAGAGCTGTGAGCTACGTCCATGAACGCTTAAAATGCTGCCATCTCATGTAAGCCAGATTTCTAGGCAGTTATTTCATGCCTGGGATTAAAACAACAAAACCAGAGCAGTGTCTTCTCAACTGTTAATAAGTTGCTGAGACACTTTAATTTTAAACCAATAGTAATCTTCTGTTACTGGGCGTGTTTATGGTGAGATGGCAAGATTTGGGAGTTGGAAACCGGGGAACAATGCCATATTATCTGAGTACTAGTCAGAAGCAAGGTTCACAGCGCTCCCTATAAAGTTTGATAAATTGTGCAAAACTGTACTCATCCTAGGCAGTGACCTGGGAAAATATGTGAATCTAGTTATCAGAAGTTGGTTAATATGCTTAGCTCTCTAACATGATTCTTTAGTTAAGTTAATTTTCTACACCATTGGTTTTGTCTTTTTTTTTTTTCCTTTTTCTGTTTGGTTACTCGTTGGTTCTGTTGGTTGCTTGTTCCTCACCTTGGCAGTGTCTTAGACACTTTTTTCATAGCAACATTAATTATACCGACCTGGATATGAAACTTAAATTGCAAATAAGATTATGACGGTTTTATTTCCCTTAATATTAAGTCCTCTGGCAATGAAAACGTAACATGTTCACAAAGTATAAACATTAGTGAAGATTTTAAGGTTTATTGTTGCGTAACTTGAAAAATATGAAAAGTATGTATACTTTTCTCTGTCTATTTCCTTTACAGTACAAACTGCTGACAACAGCCACTGTTCGGTTTCTCCTGCTTCTGCTTTTGCTATTGCTACAGCTGCAGCAGGGCATGGGAGTCCACCAGGTGAGAGAAATGTGTTGTACCAAAGAGAGATAATAATAAGATACTTAGGTCTCAAAAGGTAAATATTTCTTAAGAACATACTTATCTGAATCCTAAATAGCCTCTGATTTGTTACTTGAATCTGTTGTTGTTTTGAGTCTGGAATCCTGCCCTTTGTGTGGACATTGCAGTACAGCATTCACAGATAATTGGAGCCTTGGCTTCCAGTTATGTGGCCATTATGAAAGCATTTGTAATGTAACACATTTAACCGAAAGTGGAATTGACTCATAAGAATGACTAAAACACCTTAAGGCAGGGTGTTCAGGTACATCCACCCTGTTGCATTTCCTGCTGTGGCAGTCTGGAAATTTGGGCTGATGAAGCAATTTATGTTACCAAAGAGTAAAAGCATCTTTTAGCCTGTTTATATACTACCCTGTCCTGGGGACTTGCCAGCAACCATCACTGTATCTGTTTGAAAGAAGTAAAGGATGAGAATGTATTCAGAAATATCTTTTAGAACAAAACACGAAACCTATCAAATAAGGACTGCATACTATACCACATACCTTCAAGAAACTCTTCAGAGCTTTGTGCCTTTGTTTTGTGGACTCTAAGGAGATTGCCATACTATTCAGTGAGATTTTGAACTATCATGGTATAAACCAATGATAGCTTTTCTTGCTGACTTAAATCAGAATTATATTTGGCACTCCACATTTCCAGTTCATCTATCAGTTGAATTTTTGTATTCTGTCCTTAATACTAGTCCAGCCTATTACTGAAAGGTTAATATTTTACATATATGTAATCTGCCAAACACCTAGATCATATCTTTCTTGGTTTTATTTTTTTTGTATTCACTTACAATTTTATTTTGAAAATGAGCTTTTTTATGCCCACGGTTGGTATGTATAACAGCAATTGTACTTAACTAAATTATTGCAAGTGTGTACTGTATATTCCTTGGAAAGCAGCTATGTTGTCTATTGACTGGAGCTATTTAGTGCAACTTAAAATACTTAAGTTTTGAATTCACTTGCTGTCTTGCTGTGTACCCTTTGACATACTAGTATTTTCCGCTAACTGAGTCCTGTCCTAGGTCATGGTACAAATAAAAAGCAACTTTTTTAAGGTCCACACAATTACTTTTACTTTGCATTGACACACTCAAACCCCACAGTTAATTTTGATTATGTATGACAAAGCATAGTCCAAATGTAAATTAACACCTGCCTCTTTTCCATCATAACAGTTGGAATGTCAAGAAACTGCTTTGAAGACCCTAGTCTCAAAATCACTCAAGAAATTCTATGCAAGTCAGTAAATCATCACCATTGATTTCAGTGGATTTTGTATCCACTGTGTCTAAAGTTGTGGTCATTCACTTGAGTGAGTAGGCATCATGAGAAAATAATTTCTGGATAAACCTGGATCAGCACTTGTATTACTCTGATGTATTTCCTGTGATCTTTAGATGATAACAAGAGAGTAAAGTTCAGTTTTAGGAACTTTATGAACCTGTCACAAACATGTACTTAGTAATTTTTTTTGAAATGATGAGTATCCTCTGCCTTTGGAATCAGACACTGTCAAGGAATCAGCAACATTTTGCTTTATGAATTAATTCCAGTATGTTTACAAATTGTTCAAAAAACACAGTAAGAATAAAAAATACTGTTTTTTCCTGCTAGGACCAATTCAATTAAAAATTAGTGCTTTTATATTGCTAAAAGCACAACTTTTCAATATTTGTACTATTGAAGTATAAGAGAAAATAAAATCTGCAGGTATGCAATCAATTGAAGGAATATCAAAGCATGGGGCTGTTGAAAAAGGAAAAAACAACATCCCTAATATTCTTAAGTACTTTTTTGTATTGCTGTTTAAGCTAGCTCTGCATAAAAGGTCATTCTCCTGGGTGATGTAAAAAACCAATAAGAAGGTTCTGCAGCAAATCTGACAAGAAAAGTGTGTGGTGGGGAGTCTCAGGACACTGAGGTGGAGCAAGGCTGGCCACATGTAATCAATATGAAAATTCAAGGCTACAAACCGCAGCTCAAACAGCTGAATTACCTGTTTTGTAACTTGATGCAATTCATCATGGTAGAGATTGTATTAAAGCTGCAGAGTCATGCAGTTCAAATTTGGGTAATTCAAATAATTCTATTTCTTCCCCATGTATATGTTATCATAATCATGTGTGTTTGTAAAATAATGCCTTTTTTTCCAGTGGGCTCCTGTCTCATTCACTGCATAGGATGGACATGATCCCTCAGTGAATCAGGTTTGGGTAGTGAACGAGATTTATGGCTTTTTTTCTTTTTTCAGTTGGTCCTTGGCCTCACTGCTGCAGACATTTTGATGTGTGCCATTTAATATACTCATACATGGAACTTAAATAGAATGGCATGTGAAATTCAGGTTTGATAAATACTAAGTGATGCACATGAGGAAAACCAGTCTGAGCTTTGCACTTGAAAGGATGGGCTCTGTGCTGGACATTATCGCTCAGGACCAAGATCTAAGGATTACAATAGATAGTTCCCTTAAACGATCTTAGTGCTCAGCAGGACCCAAAAAGGTAAAGGAAACATCAGGAATTATTAGCAGAGGAATAAAGGACAAAGCAGAGAAGACCAGTATAAATCCAGAATTTGCATGCATATTGAAGACTATGTACAGTTGCGGTATGTCCTGTTTGAGAGGAGGGGATGAGAACTAGAGGAGGCTGAGAGTTTGCAGTCAAGGATGAGTGGAAGTATAAAATGGCTTCTGTGCATTTGAAGTTTAGAGAAGAGATTACTTGGAGGGTTGATGAGAAAGTTCTGCAAAATCATGGGTGTCACAGGGAGGGTAAGTAGGCATTTGTTGCTTTTTCTGATGCAAGAGGTAGGAGGCAACAGATTAATTTCATGAGGCCAAGGTTCAAAGCAAACACGAGTTTCTGGTTCTTTGTGCAATGAATAGAAGGCCTGTGAGATTCTGCTGAGTGACATTGGAAATTAAGAGACCTGGGTTCAAAAAGTGGACAGCTGCCTGCAAGCGAGAGTAGTAGTTTCTAGACTGGAAACTAGAACAGATCAGGAGCTGAAATCAGTTGGAGGTTGTGGGAGAGTATTAAGAGGTAAGAGTCATCTGTGTGTCTTCAGTTCTCAGTGTTCCCTGAAGCCATCTGGCTTCTAGCCATTTTGTTTGCTTTGTTTTCCCAGGGTACGATCCCTTAGCTCTTCTCAACTTTACATCTTCCAGTTCTGACTGTTCAGGGATGCATTGAGGCAAACAGGTTAACAGACTCATCGGAAAGTCCTGTAGTCACACACTCTACCAGAACCAGACATGAAGAGTATTTAATCATCTCCTGTGGAGAGTGCTGGCCATAACATTTTATAATTGCTGTCACCATGCAATGATAAGTTTATATACTGATAAGTATGGAAAGCTCTGAACAGCTCTCCCAGAGCATATGATGGCTTTGTGTATCTTCAGATAAGCACCTAGGGCAACACTGCCTATGTTGGTCCTGTCTGCAGGCTGCATGACAGCAAGTGGCTTGATGGGAAGCCAAAGTTGAAAGACTTTCGAGTATTTTGGTCTGCTTTAGGTATTGGTGCACTTCCCCCTTTGGATGCAGCCTGAGTGCAGTGCATGTTGGCAGTGTTCTCAGTCTGCTCCATCCCCATTCTGTGGGGATCAGTGTGGGTTCATTTGTTATCTGGGTGCACAGGAGGTACACGTGTAGGGCTAGCAGGGCCCTAAGAACAGCTCATGCTTGGGTTGCCCCACCACACCATATGCTGCATTCGCTTATGAGGTGCTGAAAAGGAGGTGCTGGGCACCACAGCATTGCTCTGCAGCATGCAGAGCTTCCTGCAATATATGGAACCTTTCTCTGAACCAGGGTGATTCAGGTTCTTATGCCCTTCAGCAGGTTTTTTTTTAACTTAATGATTTTGTTGCCATTAATTTCAGTTATTTTACAAGGTAGCTGCTTTTATGATGCCAAGCTGTACTACTTGTCCTATTGTTTAGTGCATCTGTCTAGTTAAATATTAATCTTTACATATCTTAAACATGTTTTTGTCTATTCTCTTCCAGAAAATTTGCCTATTACTTGTTTATTTTAACCAAATGATAAAGATAAATAGAAATACAAAGTGAAAGCACAGAAGGTTAAATAAGACACCCCAGGTGCACAGCTTGGTGCCTGCATGAATGATAATATGCACAGTAGGGATAAATAGAGCATGTTGTGTCTTTTACATGTCCTTTCTCTTTTGAGGGATGTGAAGGATGGCTGGATGGCTCATGGCTTGCTGTAGTTGTAGTGCTCTGTCAGCATTAACAGATTGCTGCACACTTTCATTCTTTTCCCAATTTGTAAGAATAGGATAATAATACTAACACATTCTAAAATAGAAATGGACAGGTCAAAGCATCGTTATTCTCCAGTCTTCTACAGCTTTCTTTCATGGCAATAAAGCTCATTCTTCAGCAAGGGAAGAGGACAAAGTTACGCAAGCATCATTCTCCAGAACAGTGAAAGATACCCTGTTTTCGTGACTGGATGTAAACTAATATAAACTCAAATTGTTGATACAGGGACACATATTCTTTACTTAATCTGAATTACTATCTCCCTTCTCATGACTCTATCATTGCTCCTAGCACTTCTGCTCACCTACATGCTTCTCAGAGCGGTAGATAAGCCCTGAGTAATCACAAACATATGCCTGCTCAGAGGCATCAGTTACTTGGGCTGTTTCTTTCCCCTCTGTTCATATACCTCGAGAAAATTCGTTCTTGATTTCTGCTTGGATCAGTGACAGCTTCCAAAAGCGATACAGAAGTTATCTAGCATCTCTGCTCTGATGTCTGTCTTACAATAATGCTAACATTCTCATCCTAATGAATGTCCTGCTAATCTCTTCTTTTAGCTTTGCAGTGAGAGTTAGGTAGTCCTTAAGCAGAACTCCAGGGAGCTGCAGTGAGCCCCATCTCTTCCAGAGTGATTTGCTTCTCTTCTCTGAGAGTCTGTCACACAGCCAGTGTCAAAAAAAGGAGTGAGACTGGTAATGTGGGAGAGGAACCTCCTGCCAAAATTCTCACCAATCATTTGTAGTTTTGCTGCAAAAATCCTACAGATGTTACAGGAATTAAGTAACAGCAGTATAATCTATATAGCACCCACACAAACCCTAGCACTAGATAAAAATAATTTATATGGAAAAGTATTTCTTTCATCTGTGGCTTGTAGAACTTGTAAATTTCCCTGGCTTATCTTTGTACAATTCTTTCAAACACATTATTGGTTTTTTTTCTCCTTCACTTTTTATGTCACGCACAGAATCGGAGCACTATGTCAGGATCAGGAAGATACCAGGCACTGATTTTTAAAGGAAAAACATCTTTTGGTATTCATTTACTGAAACTGCTTGCTCTGTGTGCAGGTCCTCATAGTTGTTAATCCTCATAAACTATGAAGGTGCTCTGTGTGACTAGAAGAGATTTGAGCTTTACTTAAAATCTCTGAATAGTTGCAGGGATGAAGCCAAATTAGCAAAATAATCCTACATTGTTTTTGTAAATAATGAATAAAGTAAAAAGTACTTATATAAGCTTAGGAAACGTACAAATGTCTTCTCTGCTAAGAATGTCTAACACAACTTGAAGAAAAATAGTTAAATTGATCATTTTATTTTGAAACAGTTCTACTGAACATGGGCTTCAAGGAGATTGTTTTGACAAAAGCTTAAATTCAAGATCTAAACTGATCTTACATACTTTTAATATATTTTATACCTGTAGCAGGTAGAATCAAAGAACTTTGAGAAGCTTATTTCTTCCTCAACTGAAGCTAGAGACCAAAAATTTCCCAACATGGAAAATAAATGTTAGACAAGAAGCAAATACTTGAACCCAAACAATTGGGTTGTTCCCTAATGAACATAGCAGCTTTATTTCAACAGCTCTGTCATCTGATTTTGAGCTGGGTACGTCAGTATTTCCAGCGTGCCGCATGCTTCAAAGCTGCCTTCCTCCTCCTACAGCATGCCAATCGGCGCTGTAGAGAATGTACCATTTTTCACAAGAACAAGGTGACATATTATGGGAGTGGGATGGGAGCTTGTGGTTGGCAGGAGGGCCTGGCTTCTTTAGTATAAGCATTTGTTTTTTAAAACACATATGAAAGGGAGAGGAGAGAGTGAGAAAGAAGTAGGGAAAAAAAAGTCTTTGGGGGAGTATCTCTGACAAATAGGATTTGCATGTAGGAAAATTTGCCCCATGCTAGCAAGGAGGAAAGATGGTTTTAATCTCTCTGATTTTAGTGATTTAAAAGAGCAATTCAAATAACAGCTTGAAGCTTTGAAGCATATACACAAAAATGAATTGATTATATACTATCCCTTTCAATTAATTGCCTGCACATATCTCTGGTGCTAAATTACCTTTGACTTGAGTTATTTACCTGAGTATGGTTCAGGAGAGAGAATTTTTCCTGAAGTTTCTGCATTTTGCAACTTGCACCCTATCAAAGAACATCTTAAAAATCTCTCAAACAATCAGCCTGTAAATCCTTTCTTATGCAGAGAAAGTACAACCAGCTCCTTCTCTTTTCACAAATCCATTCTGGTAGTTTGGAGAAGCAATCTTAATCTAAATTGCCCTTGGTTTTAGGCTAGCAAAACTGATCAGCCTGTTTACCAGATCATTTTCTAGTATCATCTGCTTTTCAATAGTTCTTACAATCTGTTTGCAGAAGTGATCAGACAGTCCTTTGCAACTGCAGCAGATTCTCAAAAAAGCAAGCACAAAGCCTGCTCCATTAATCTGCTAGCTGCAGCTGCTAAATACAAGCAGTATCTTCCTGCAAAGCAATTCACTATGCCTTGGCATTCAAAAGTACCTCCTGGTGCCACTTCCACACACTGCCACTGAGTAGTTTCCACTGTTGACAATGCATCTAAAACAGTCTGTGAGTTCTGGATCGATGGTCCTGTGATCACGTCACTGTCTGTGGAGGGATCAAGTTCCTTTCTTAATCTTAAACTTTTTATACAAAGTTAGTTATATGCTACTTTCTGCTGATAATCAGTTATGCATTAGTGCATTAATTATGTACATGAGTTATGCGGTAGTGATGGAAAAGCTGTACAGAGGGAAGTGTGTAATCCTTTTACAGTATAAATGTCTGATTTATTTTGACTTGGCTATTTTTGTATTCTTGATCACTGCCTGGGATACAACATTGTAGGCCCTTTCTGTACTTGTTTGACCACTTCTCATGTAAAGCTGCCAAACTTTGGTTTTAGAGCAATTGAAAGTGGTTGAGGATAAACTGTGGAAATACTTATGCAAAAGTGTCAACTTTAAGAGCCGGTAATTGATGTGAAAGTGTCAACTTCAGGAGCCACTGAAATTAATATGGAAAGTCCTTATCTCCTCAGAGGAGCTGTAGGAGTTCGTCTGCCATAACACACCCCAACTGTAACAGCAATAACAAATATAAATGGACTTTTGTAAATTACAGCTATAGTTTCTAGAATGGCATATCTCTTGAAAGCTGCCTAAGTACTGAAGTTGAGCCAGGTGAGTCCTGTGAGCTCTGAGTATGACACACTTTATCCACACTTTATCCCTGTTTGATTACTGTCACGATATTAGTTGATAAAAATTAGCTAAAAGTAGTAATTCATGTTTCACAGAGATCCAGATTACAGAGTGGGTCATGTGTAGGCCTTTCCATTCTGATAAATCAGGCACAGATTGATTAAGGCTGACAGCTTATTTTAGAAGGTCAAAACTAGCATCAGAAAGTTTCACAAAAGTTTTTAGTGAGAGCTGTGTAGCTTATTTTAGGTTGTGACCGGTGGTGCTATTCTGCAGTCATTCAAACCACTTGCCAGCTCCCAGTGTGACAATATTTTTGTTTTGTTTGTTCTGGCATAAGCACTAATTGGAGTAATGGAATGACACAGCTTGTGCCAAATGATACAAGGGAGATCAGATCCTGTGTGCACGTTTGTGTGTCCATGTGTCTGTAGTTGTATGTACGGCTATGCCAAGAGGAGGCACTGTAGCTGTACATACTGCTGCCAGGTGCATTCAGCACTTAAGCTGAATAATGTGACTTGGAGATGTACCATGCAAAATAATGAAGGCATACGCTCCCAGTGGGATCCCGTTGATCCCTGAAATGGAAAAGCACATAGAAACATACATTATGCTTTAAACAGATACAGTACTTCTTTGGTTGTTACCATGTCGCACACAGGTTGACGTGAGTATATAGTTCCACATTCAAGGATATCAGCTGTACTGTTCAGGGAGTACTTCCCTAATTCTGAGCAAAGGAATAATAAAGTGGCATTACACCTGTGGCATTACATTTCCTGAGACAGAAATTCTGGAGTACGCAGCTGAGTTAGTATGGAATTTCGTAAAGATAGAATTAAGCGAGGTTTGTGAGGGAAATTATTACTTTCTTTTTTCCATTGTAAGAGGGCAGTCAGATTTCCTTGCTATGATGAATGTTATGTGGAAGGCAAGCGGTATCTGATGGTGACATTGAGATGGATTCTACATGATGTGGGTAGCTGGGTAATGCACTTCTGTGTTGTGCTGTACTAAATACTTCAAATTATATCAGTGGTTACAAGCTAACCTTTGGAAAGTATATATTTCTTTCTGGCTTTAAGTATCCACGTCTAAAGCAAACCCAGAAAATGTGTGTCTTTTTCTAGTTGGTATTCGGTATGATGGCATAAACATTGCTATTTGTAATAGTTACAGTAGTTTTGCACTCCAGTAGTTTTCTGGGTTATAACATCTCATTCCCTGTACTGGAAAAGCTCTGTGGAACTTTTTCCTTATGAATCCAGACCTGAAAGAAAAAAATTGTGATGGTGATATCTCAATCAATAATCAAGTTAAAAAGGATTTCATCCTTTTGAATCTGCAGCTTATCCCAGCAGGACTACTCTTCACAGGAGTAAATTGGCACAACTGGGTCACAAGTATCACAGAGACTGTTTCTAAGCAGTTGGAAGCAGACCTTAATTTTAACTGTGCTTCTTCAAGTCATGGGTTCCTACATGGAACTTCAAGATTGAATTTGAGGGCATCTAGCTTCCTGTCAGAGATGTGGGATACCATCAAACCATGCCTGAAATTGTTGTTTCAGGCAAGCCTATCAATCCTAGTTGCGTTTTGACCCTCCCCAGTCCCCCCTCTCTGTCAGGGATCTAAGATGCTTAGTACCCAGAAAGAAAAGAGTTGGTGTAGGATTTGTTATCCTCCCCTCATCCTTTATGCAGGACAGCCAAGTTTTTTTTACTTGTCGGTTTTGTTTGACTAATGGCTCTAGCCAGGAACTGGGAAAGTGAGCACTAGTTCCCTCTGGGGAATTTCCAGACCAATTTATGCAGATTCAGGGAGATTTGAGAAGCATTGGGACCTGAACACTGAATTTTCTTGGAGTTTCTCATTTAGATTAAAAAACTCCAGGTGGGAAATACTCATTGACTTACTCTACAGCTGACACTGTTCTCCATTAAAATAACCGCTGGCATAGGCCTAACCATCTTTCCTTCCTGGTGGCTGGAGGGTTGTTGGGAGTCACCCAGATGTTGTTACCAAAGTAGAGGTGGCCAGTGCTAACGTTGCGACCGACCCGCCGGGCTGGCTGGGTGTCCCGTTGTGATATGTGGTGTGTGGGGTCAACAGGGGCTGATGACGATGCCCCAGCGTAGAGGAAAACTTGCTTTCTGTTCCGGGCTGCATTTTTTACACTCGTTCACCAGGCTGCTTTTATGAGACATTTGTGTATGTCTTCTCCTGCCAGAGGATATTTTACTGGGAAATCGGTAGCAAAATGAAAATAGAGATTGGAATCTGCCTTCTAATTCAATAACCCTGAATGTTATTCCTTTCCTCTGAATATTCACGTACTCTGTAGTGCATTTGAGTAGACTTATATTTCTGTTCCTGAATAGGAGCCTTTTGAATTTAACAAAATTGTTGCTTAGCAATTTTAGATAGCTGGCTAAACATTCATGTTCAAATTGAGTTCAATCTCCCCTTGCAGTTTTCTTAGAGCAATAAATTTGAATTAAAACAATGACTTAAAAATGGAGGTTAGTTTTGTCTCAAGTGATCCCTGCTCTTGGGAGTTCAGATCCAGGGGAAAATGATGATTTTTTTTTTTTTTTCACATTAGCAGAAATTTAGGATCCCCTTTTTTTATGTGTTCCTTTCTCTTCTATTAATTTCTTATTCTAGTTTATTAGAGGAGCTGACTGCTCAGGAAAAAAAGTATTTGTACTGGACATTTCCTGAGTTATGACACTGTGAACCATCTGTTCCCTGACCTATTGCACTAAGTCCTGAGCAGCTGTAGCGAAAACTCTCTGTTTCATGGACATGTGGAAGCAAATGATCACTGAGAGAAAAATTCGTTCTTCATCTAAGAAAGGAGACGAGTACAGTCCTTATTCCTGCCCTCCCATCCCCCATCCCCCAAATGGGTCACCACAATCCTACTGCAATTGATTGGATGGGATGTGCTGAATATGTATTTTCTGGTGGTTTAGATGAGTGTCTCTGGCAAGCTCTTAGGTGGTATTTCCCTCTGCTCTCCTAAGCTGAGGAGAGAAGCTGGAATGAAGCTATGACCACTGCGTGCATGAAACCAGCCCTAGTACGTTGACATTGCAAGTAAGGGCTTTGACCAAAAGGTCTGGGTTCATAATGAGGGCAAGTTTGTTTAGATTCCCTATTATCTTCCTCAAATTTGGTGCACCCAATGGTGTGCATAGGGTGGGGAGGAAGTTTTGGGAGGATTTGGGGTTTTTTTTTTTCCTTCTTCTTTTTTCCCTGAGCTTACGTGTTGCTTGCATAATTAATATTTGTTTATGCTACTATTGAGTTGCTTGATTTGTGCCCCAACCATAAATGGTCTGGAAGCTGCTTATGAGATGGACATTTTGTTCAGAGATTTTTTTGTGGACTGGTATGCACCCTGCCAATTTTTGTTTTGCGTGACAGTCAACTATCCATTCACAGATGGTCTGAAAAATGATACATTTGGCTCTTTGCAATTATCGCCTTCTTTCCATTTAACGTTTACTCCTATTGTCATGAAAAAATCTGAATAATTTTGCAAACTACTTCCTTTAGCTTATGTAAAAAGGAAACTAAAGGAAAAAACTCCAAAAGCATTATTTGTGGTTTTCTGTTTCTACCTGTACATTGTCATAGGCTTTATTTTAACCTTTCCTTTGTGGCAGGGCACATTGAGCATTTGAAAGGTCTGAAAGCTTACTTTGAATAGTTCTTGAAAAGACTGTGAGCATTATGCAAAAAAGATCTGCTATACTCTTCATGTTGCTGATAGAGCAGGTTGAGAGTATAGACAATGTGCAATTAAAGAAATCAAGAGGCAGAGATTACTTGAAATGCAGAAATACATCAGCAGGTAAAAATGACTTATATGTTCCCTGAAGACTAAGAGACATAGCAGGAACACAGGCAAATGCACTTGGCTGACATACAAATTGAAAGAAATATCAACTGCAATGTTGCCATTCTTGTCATTATTCATGGAAGATAATTCAAACATTACTGCAGTTTAAAAAAAGTGTCTAATATGTACTAAAACAGTCACAAATATAATTGTTAAAGTAGGCTGTTGAAAAAGGCTTTTCTTCTTTGTCAATTGTTCCCTATAGTTCTTTTATATAAATAAGTCATAGAGAAAAATTCTGCTGTCACATTGCACATTTGTCATGATATTCTGCAATCTGTAAACACAACTGGCAACAACAGCCTTTGAAATTCAGGATCTGTTCTTTTCTAGAGATAGAACTGTAAATAAACGCACACGATTTGGATGGTTTTGCCCAAGACTTCACTAGAAAAATTGGACTAGGAGTTTACACATGCATGCAGACACATACACTTCTTGTGTGCAGACAAAGATGTATGCAGGTACACCAAAATTTAGCATTAGGTTTTGGTGATGGCAGTAACTCCTTGTTGGCTCCCTTTGCTGAAAGAAGAAAAGATTAGCATGTTGTCCAGTGGTAATGGAGTTACTGTTACTTACAGTTGTGGAAAGTGCTTCCTACAAAGTGCAGTAGTCTAAAGCTCTGGATACTCAATTCCTTGTGTTGTTGCAACATGTGTAAATGCTAATGCACACACATGTTGGGTTTTTCTCACTTTACTAGAGAAGTGAACAATGCTGTTTTCTCTGAACCCATGTATTTATCTCAAAATGCAAAAAAAAATATCAATCTTGTATTGCTGCTGAATTTTATTTAAAAAAAAAGCAGACTCTTTGGTGTTCTTCTAAGACAAGCTACAGATTTTTAATAACAAGTTGTGTAACTTGTAACTACAAGTATATTTTCAGTGTTCAGCAATTTTTAAAGATTTTTTTCCAAGTGTGAGAGTCTGATATGGTATCCTGAGAGAATATCTCCATTAAAAAAACCCAGAAATTCCAAGAGTTTGTGCCAGTTATATCTACAGCAGTAACTCTGTTTTTAAGGATTTTTAAAGGACAAATTTTCAAATTTGAACAGCTCTTTGACTTTAAAGGAGTAATTTCATTCTTTGTGGTGCTCATGTTTTAACTATATAATCTCACAGATTATTATAACTCTCAGAGCAACCTTTATGCTATTATTAGGAGTTAGAATAATATCTTGATCTTAAGCATATTTCTTTAGCCACTTACCTTTTTCTCCCATCCATTTCTCTGGACTGATATATTTTTAGACTTCTGGAATTAGTTCAAGTTTACAGAACAGTCATGACATAACTGCTTTATCTCGATGTTGTGTTCTTTAAATTTCTCTGATCAGAAAAAGCCTTTCTGAAGCAGGAGTCATTTAAAAATAGTTCACCCACCTTCCCCTTAAATATTTTGCAGAAATCAAACACAGACTCTATAGCTCTATCTATTTTACACTATTGTACATCAGCTGGTGCATGTGAATCCATGGGATTTACTTTACTAAGACTATAATCCCTTGACTTGATTTGATAGTTAGATTGTATTTGTGGCAGAGGCTTTAGGCAGAAGAATCAAATACATAGTTGGAATTATTTCTGACGTGGGTGGTTACAACAGGATTTTTAGTGGCATATTTCTTAGAACAAAATTATTTCATATGTCCCAAGGACCAGTGAAAGTGAAATTAAAAGCCTGGAATGCAGTGGACACTTGATTTCTTCTGCTTTTTAATAGTCGTGTCTTCTGATGCTGTATGACTTTATAACCCTTTGTGAAACAAACTCAAACCCTGGCATAGTGAACGATTAAATATGCCTCTTTCTTAAACTGAGGTAGCCCAAAGGTCGTGGCTAGACTTGATAGCTCCTACTTTCAAGCCTCAGACTGCTCATATGACCTGCTCCATTATAAACCTGAATGTGCACATTTGACAATTACTAAACAAAAAGGGAAGAACTATATTATTGATCAAATATGCTATTCTGTATGCAGTGAGTGGGAGTTCATCATATTTATGCTTCTTTTCATCTCAGTTAATATGGTCTTCTTTTCCAGCTCTGCCATTCTTCAGCTGGCTAGTGTATGGCAACCTGATATCATAATTAAAGGAATAAAAAGGAGAGCAGTTTATATTTCTTATGAATATTAGGCTACTCGCTCTCTGACACATTTCTGTGAAAATGTGTGAAACCTAATTACTTGCTTGAGACTGTATGACCAATAAAGATGGGTATCTTTAAACAGTCATTCAGACTTTTTTAGGTATGTCAAAGAAAACTTTTTCTAATTAGGTTTTTTGTGCTGCATATATATTGGGAAGGCTTTTCTTCTGTGCTGCATATATTGGAGAGGCTTTTTCAGTTTTAATCTGTGGATGAAAACTGCTCTGCTCCAAGCCTTGGGTTTGTATTTATTCTTTATCCAGGTCAGAAAGTAACTCTGATGTTTGCCAAGCCTAAGCTTTCAGGATTTCAGCCAGGCTGAACCATGAAACTGGCCTACAACTTATGAGCGTATTTATCAGAAGAAAATAAAAAACCCCACAAGACAGAGAACTACATGTAACACTTTTTTTGATTATTTGTCATGTGTCTCGTGAACCATGAATGTCCCCCTTCCACCTTCCTGAGACTCTGTGGGGTTTGCCGTGACCTTGTTAAAGGCTGGAGTGCAAACTTCTCCTATGTTAGGTGCTGACACAGCTTCAGTGCATGATTCCAGAGTATTTCAGTGAAACTGACACATAAAGTCTTTTTCTGAAATGAAGGTTTTTGCTAAGAAAGACACTAGAAACTTGTTGAAGTCACTGTTCATAACTTCAAACAACTTACCCCTAAATCTTGTGAACAGAAATGATTTTTTGTATAGATAAACCCTTAAAAATAGATATATCATCAAAACTTTTGACAAATTAATTACTGTGGTCAGGAATCATGTGCTGCTGTATTAATGCAGAAAAACAAAATGCAGAGAATACAGTTACTGTAACTAGACTGAGTGTTTTTGACATCTTAAGTGAAATAGAAAAGCAAATGTGTATAAAATTTATTTAACATATACATTGCAGAATTTAACATAATACAAATGTTCCTTTTGGGTGAGGTGGATTTTAAAGAGGAAATAATGTAAATTGCTGATAGAGTCAGGTTTGTTCAGTAGAACAAGAAAAAGCGGGACAGGATTTTGCTATAGGGACTTCTTAGTAGCTTTTGAGGAGAGGGTCTGTTCTCTGTCTCACACTGACATGTGATGAGATCTTTGGATCTGGTCCTGAGTGCAGTAGTTCCAAAGGTGGAAACACTGACACATGCTACCTGCAGGCGTTGATTGGCTGTGTTTTTTTGCTTTTTGAATGGGATAGATAATGACATCTACCACCGAAAAGTGCTTTAGACTTTCACATAAGAAGAGCTATCTGTGTACAAGGTGTTGTCATAATGTAATATATTTTTGTCTGCAGGTGTTGAGATTTATGTCTATTCAGCACCTTTTTTTTTTAATCTTTGGTGATAGTGGAAGCTAGTTTTGATTATAGTGCACACAAGAAAAACATCTGAAGGTGAAACTGGATTTTGCATAACATAATCTGAAGACGAGTACATGAACAGAGTGATTAAATTATATTGAAAGAAGTAATTCACTGAAACTAGCAATGCTGGCAGGTTAACATTGTGTTTGACAGCCTGTGGTAAAAGTTCTGCATCACCGTTATGTGAAGAAACTATTTGTGGAAGCAGTATGTATTAATCTCAACAGATACTGGGGAAAAACATTCCTTGAAAATAGCACTCACTGAAGCAGCTGCCCACTAAGATGATTAATGATTAGAAATAGTGCTGTATATTTCTAATGTGGAAAGACTGCTTCCTTCAGGAGAGACACAGATATTCACCATGGAGTGTTCCTGGTTATTTCACCACGGGGTCTGGATGTGGGCCATTGCATCCAGAACCCTGATTAAAATGTTGCAAAGTTTGGCATCCTGCTACATTGGACCCTTCACCTCCCTCCTCTCCTGGAACCACAGTGAAGATGAACTCGGAAGAAATCATGCCTACTTTCCCACTGATTTATGTGTAATGTGTGTAGTTAGCCCCCAAACCGCTCAATGCCAAGGGTAACACACTATGGGAAGGATAGCTTTAGAATTGCCTCTTTGAAATATTCTTTCTGCAAGCATTTGTTTCTGCATACCAGACTAGATGAAATTTCATCGGAGCCTGGGGAAGAGTGGCTGGAAAGCTGCCTGGCAGAAAAAGACCTGGGGGTGCTGGTTGAAAGCCGGCTGAATATGAGCCGGCTGTGTGCCCAGGTGGCCAAGAAGGCCAATCGCATCCTGGCCTGTATCAGAAATAGTGTGGCCAGCAGGACTGGGGGAGTGATTGTTCCCCTGTACTGGGCACTGGTGAGGCCGCACCTCGAGTACTGTGTTCAGTTTTGGGCCCCTCACTACAAGAAAGACATTGAGTTGCTGGAGCGTGTCCAGAGAAGGGCAACGAAGCTGGTGAAGGGTCTGGAGCACAAGTCTTATGAGGAGCGGCTGAGGGAGCTGGGGCTGTTTAGCCTGGAGAAAAGGAGGCTGAGGGGACACCTTATCGCTCTCTACAACTACCTGAAGGGGGGTTGTAGTGAGGTGGGTACTGGTCTCTTCTATCAAGTAACTAGTGATAGGACAAGAGGAAATGGCCTCAAGTTGCACCAGGGGAGGTTTAGATTGGATATTAGGAAAAACTTCTTCACCGAAGGGGTTGTCAAGCATTCGAACAGGCTGCCCAGGGAAGTGGTTGTTGAGTCACTATCCCTGAAGGTATTTAAATGTCATGTAGATGTGGCACTCAGGGACATGATTTAGTGGTGGACTTGGCATTGCTAGGTTAACGGTTGGACTCGATGATCTTAAAGGTTTTTTCCAACCTAAATGATTCTATGATTCTATTTTGTTAATCTTTCAACCGACCTAGATTTATAGCCTACATGGCTAAGAGTGCCTCCAAGTACAAGTCGTGGACAGGAATGATATTATGCTAGGGACTGTATAATCAGAGCTAGAAACTGTTCCTAGCCCCAAAATAGAGTGGATGCAGCAATGCTGAAAGGTTAACTGGAAATTGTTTGGTAGGATGCTTTCTGAAATATGCCCCAGAGGTGTGATGAAACCCTTGTTCCCTGCAGATCAACATCTGACCTGAAGCCTTGCCTCCCAATACTAGTCTGGGGGTCAGCACCCTTTCTTTTGGCAACATAAAACGACAACAAAATTTCATATTGCATACTTTGCATAATCACTTAGTGCGGGTCCAGTTTCACACTTACATATGGACAGGTGGAGCAGGTGATGTGTGGCCCAGCAAGGTTCTGGCTGTCTCCTGTTTTTTTGCAGTAGGCAAGATAGCTTGGAGTTCTGCTAGATTAGCACCACTGTCACCTGTTGCAAAAGTAGGCAGGATTGGAGGATTTGGGTTACGTTTTGCAGCATGGACAGCAGCAGACGCATGGGTTATCCGTAAGTGGTGACATGAATGTGCAGAACCAGATAAAGTTGTATACTGGGCTCTTGAAATATGCATAAAAAAAGTAGTCTATGCATATGGAATAGTCATCATGGTGGCTCAGTTTTCTTTGGAGTTATATTAGGAGAGGATTAGGTGGGCAGAAAGAGGAGGAAGTAAGGAGCAGCAGTAAAGCTGATGTATTAGAAGGAATTTGCACTGTGAAAAGTGCAGGAAACACTGATGGCACCATCAAAGTTCACTGATGTCTGCTTGGATAGCTTCTGTAGCGGCTTCATCAGACCTTAGTCTATGATCATCTCCCCTTTGCAGTTTCTGTCCCAAAGTCCACGTGGCTTTGAGTGTTACAAGGAGCAAAACCAATGCTAGCTAAAGACTTGTTTTGCATATTTCTGCTTCCGTATTAATGCAGCTGTGGCAATAAGTTTTTATTGAGGTTTTTTTAGTGTTTTTTTTAGACCTTTTGTATAAAATTTAGAAGACCAAAAAGTAACAATGCTTACTGATCTTACTTGTTTGCAGCTGACATTTTTTCTATTTTTCCTGAGTTTTGTAAGATCCTGAAATTTATACCACTCTTGTCTGCAATTTGAATGTTCCTGAGTACCTTTTCTCTTACGTGTTTCCACCTTTTGGTTAATGAAAAGATCTGTTCAGTCACTGTAAGAACTACTGAGATTTCTTTTGCTTTCATCTTCAATATTCAACTTTTCTTTAGGTTAATAATATGACATAATTTCCTTAGTATCAGGAATGGTACAATCCAGTGCTTCAAATAATGGGTTTTTTAGCTGTTTCTATACTGACTGGAAGGCAGCTGACACATTAGTTTTGAATAGATTTGCTATCTATCTATGTATAAATTTACACTTATATAGTCTCCTCATATATAGGTGAATAGATCAAAAAATGGTGGCTACTGTCTATAATTTTAATGAAAAAATCAGGTATATAAATCCACTTAAGCTTACCTAGTGAATAGTAGCAGTTATTAAATAACTTCTGATTTGAGACTAAGCTAATTGATCTGTGCCCAATGGGCATTTTAATGATGTGGATGGTAACCATCTCTACCGCATGCTGACAGTCCTGGCTCCCACTTCAGTTACAAGTCAGTTCAGGATTGAAACACTAGGAGCCAGCAGTATGCTAAACACCACCATTCAACAGGTTTACACTTTGCAACTTCTTCTGGTGATAGACCTCAAGAAGATCATATGCTTTGCTTCTGCAGATCTCTCCGCATGGGTCAGTGATGACTTGCACATCTCCGTCTTCATGAGGGGCCGTTCTTCATCTTCATCTCTGTTGTAGTGCAAGTCTCCAGCATTGCTCAGAACATTGCCACCAGTTTTTGAAGCGGGAGTATAATCAATCCCTTTGTCCTTAAAACTGCTCTCTGTTCCTTCCATGTCTATGCAGAAGCATTTGCTTGGGAATAGCACGGTAGATTATAGAAGAGGAACAGAGTCAGAGGCTGCTTTTTCTGAACACTGCAAGTGCCAGTAGCTTTGACCTGATCCAGCCTCAGTTGCCTCAGGAAGGTCCAAGGACTCCATGTATTATTCTCCAGCATAACTGGCTCTGGCTTAGGGCCTAACTCTGCTGAGCTGTTCTGACAGCTGCTGAATCTGGAACCTACCTGAGGTCTACTGTCACTCAAAACTAAGTCCTGAGGGAAAACCTTGAGGTAAAGCCAGACATCCAAATGGAAGGACGCTAAGCCAGTGTACAGAGAATAGTGGGTATTCCACTCCATTCTATTTCCACAAGAAAATGTCGTAAACATGATTTTCTTCAAAATCAGTCTGCAGATTTAAGTCTTGGACAGTGAGAGTTGCTTGAGGACTTTTGGATTCTTTTTTGTTTCTATAAAGAACAATAAATTATAGATGTTTTGTGAAGAAAGAAGGAAACACATCCTGGCTTTCTGAGTTGTTTGGTATTTAAAAACAAGGTCAGAATGGAGTTAATAGATTTCTAGTTATATTTTGGAAAAAAAAAAAAAGTATTTCTTTGATTTAGTTACTTCTTTGAAGTCTTGTACCTGAAGATGCACAATGAATCAGCCACTTGGAGTTAAATTCACATGTGCATCTATGCTCAGCTAAGTTTTTTTCTTACAAAACTGGAGATCTCCATTTACAGCTTCAAGAGATCAACGTTAAATACTGACAATGTGGATCTGAGTGAACATGCTGCTTAATCTCTGCAACAAGCTAATTACTGCTTAAAAATTGGTGAAAACATGAGGATCATAGAAGTTTGCTGAAGTGATCTCTAGAGGTTTTCCTTTTTCCTTTCTTGCTTTTTTTATTCTTTTTGCAGCGAACTGAGAACTGTCTCTGTAGGCTTCTGTTTTCCTTCCAGCTTACTGAAACTTCTTTTCCTTAAAGTTACTTTGATAAAGACTCCACTGCTTTAATACATAATTTTCATTGTGACTTTCATTGCTGCAATTAAGTGGCTAATTGAACAGTTTATAATGTGTATGCCTAATTGCTTCTGCAAGAGGTTAACTGTGAAAGGCATAGAAAATTAACACACAAAATGTTGCCTGTGTTACCTTTTACTGAGTAAAGCCTCAGAGATTTTGTTTGCTTTGATGTTTACGGGCAATGAAGCTCCTGAAGATGTTTTAATATGAAAATTCCTTGGATAGTGAATCTTAGATGTCAACTACAGTGTAATATGACACAATTTAAAAAAATTCCATGAAACATAACCATAGAAAATATGTTTGGGGTATATAGAGCTGCAATTTGGAGTTTTTGGATTGTCTTTATTAAAAATAGAGCAAAACTAATACAAACTCTCAGAATACCTCCAACAGGTTTCTCACAGAATAAATAGACATTTAATCTGCCTTTGCTATTTATAATAATACATGGGCTTTAGAACAGCTTTTATGCAAAAAAATATTGAAGTACTGGTCATATGAAAGGGTGTTTCCAGATTTCCTTGGACTCTGCACCGAGTGAAATGGAAAGCAGCAGAGTGTAAGATCAAATCTAACAAACTAGAAAAATGTAAACTTGTCAAGTGTATCTTCAGAGTTATCAATTGTTTTTAAAAAATTGGGGTTTTAATATAATTGTATTATTATTAAAATAATGTAATTATGTGTTTTCTGTATACTTTCCCACTTTCTTGTCACCCCAGTGGTAAAAAACCAAATAATAGCTTATTTGAATAGCCTCTGTTGACTAGTAAAGCCTGTACGATACTGCTCTTACAAAGGAACATTTCTTGTGTTGACCTTCTTCTTCTCTGTGTTTAAACTATTATCCTTCCCTATTTCTTTACCACTTCTGAAATTTACCTCTTTCCCCTTTCTAAATGATACTCACATCCCTTCCATAATCTGCTTGATTACAGGCCCTGTACATTTTTGGTCTGGTCCTGTTTTTTAATGTTATTTTCTTCTATACTGAAGGGAGACCCTGATGTTAATGATGCAGGCAAATATTCTTTATCTTTCTAAAACTGAGTGCTGACCCAAGGAGGTGTCTTTATTAGTTATGATGGGCAAGGCTGTGTACTACTGATCTTGCAGAATTTCACCAGTCTAAATAGTTGTATTTGAAAGGCTATATAGGCATCTTTCCTTTTATTACACATAACTGTTCCATAAGCTTTCAGTTTACCAAAGTTATTCATACCCTGTTTGAATTTTTGCTACCTCCATTAACTTTAAGATGTGTTTTTTCCACACAGGATTTACCAATTCTGAACGCATGTGCGACAAAGAGTTCATAATACGCAGAGCGGCCACGAATCGTGTCCTAAATGTCTTGCGCCACTGGGTCTCCAAGCATTCTCAGGTATTCTCCTGTTGCACTGGTCTCTCCATCTGTAATATGTCTACATTCTCCCTATTTCAGCAGTGCTGCTGTATAGTGTTGCAGAGGTCAAACAGCCTGAAAAGTCAGTGCTGTAAAGATAACATGGAAAATTAGCTTGTAAAACCACACTGTTAAGCATGTGAAGAATCCTTCATCTAGCCTTGCAAAGCTGTCCTCAAAATATCCAGTTACAACATTGCTCCTGGTAAGATTGTGTGTGAGTGCTTTATTGTTGTACTGTGTGTTGAAATGCACAATGAGAAGTTTGGATTAATCTTTCACATTGTCACCGTTCATGCTACAGGCAGCTTGGTTCTGTTACTTTAACTGTGTTAAAATACTTGTCTTTGCATACAGGTATTTATTTATTTGTTGTAAATCACATAAGGAAGGAGTCACCATTCCTTCATCTTGGTCCCTCTACAACCATGACAGGATTGTGGGTCTGATATGTAATCATAAAACTGGGCTGGCAGAGGAGGGAAAAAAAGAAATCTGAGTAGCTAGTAGAATTTCCTAGATAGAAATATCCTTTAAGTTGCCAGGTGAGACAAATGTTGGAAGGTTTTGGCATGCATATAGAAGACTACCAGGAAAATTATTAAAAGAAACAAAGGAGGGAAGGACAGAAAGAGGGATGGAGAGAAAGAGGGAAGGAAGGAAAGAAGGAAGGAAGGAGGGAAAGAGAAGGAGTGAGAGCGCTTTGGAAGCAAATGAAAGGGTTTTATACACCTTGGATAGATGGTACTTCATGGCAGTTATAGACTGCTTTGTCACTATGTGCTAATAATCAAGAACACTTGATCTAAAAAGGGTTTCTTGCACAGCTAACTGCAGCAATGTCAAACTGTCCTATGTCAAACTCAATTCCCTTTTTTCCATGTAATGGGTTTAATTTTCATAGAGGTTAAGTTTGCTAGAGAATGAAGTCAGTAAGAAATATGTAAGTGGGAATATCGGATGTGTTTGAAAAGCTGAACAGCCCAGAGATTAATAAAACCTCTCTTGGTATCATGGGAATGATGAAATATTTTGAGTTATTGGAAACCAACTATGTACACCAAGTTTTCTTTGACTACCTGTTAAATGAAAATCATTGCATGGCAAAATCTTGAGCTGTAACGGGAACAGCAGAAGTCTGTTATTATTGTTCTCTGTTACAGTAGTGTACTTGCTTACTGTGTCCCTGCCACAGTTCATATTAAGTAACTGCTATGAGTTGAGTTGACCCTCTATACTAATTAAAAGATGGTTAATTAATGTGATTGTGAAAATGTTAGGAGTCATCAGACTTTTGTCTACATTAAGCAACCGTCTATAACTAGTTAGACTCAAGTTTATGTTTCAGAACTGATCCTGAGTTGTGATGATTCTCTATCATAAACACAAAGTAACCGTGAAGAGCACAAGCATACTCTGTCATTGTAGCAATTTACCAAAAATATACTTCTCTCCTTAAAAATACAAGTGTTCTCTGTTTCCATTTCAAAAGTACCCGTGATATGCAAAAATGTAATATTGTCCTGAAGACTTTTGCACAATGTTTACAGTTAGTATTCTTTGAAAAATATAAAGAAGACAAAGATAATGAGTAATAGTTCAACATGGTGCATTTTCGAAGTGGAAGCTATTACTTGGACTCCACTGCCTTTTATTTTTTCCATGGCAAGGGTGGCAGATTTTCATTCTCTAGCTCTCTTAATCCAGTATTCCAATATAGCAAATATTTTAAAATGCAAGGGCTTTGGCACAGAAAGTAACAAATGCTACGGCAACAGAGCATGTAGTCAGCTTTTTGTGTTGTTTACTTGTGAGACTAGGGAGACAGAAAGGACAGAAGACCTAAGCAAACCAGAAATGACTGACTAGTTTCTGCCAAAAAAAAAATGGGACAGGATTTGAGGAAGACAAGTGAAGAATTACTATCTGGCCAAATAGTATGAAATGTTGGCAGTAAAGATGTATCTCTCCTGGGAGAGCAGTAACTCAGAGCCTCGTTTTACAATAACAACACAAACTGCAAGCCAGAGAACCCTTAGCCACCAGTGTCTGGTGAAGAAATGCTTATTAGATTTCCAAAATGGTAAAACAATATAAGCATTAAAATTCTATGGGATCATCAGACCTGCCAAAAACTTTATTACATTGTAAGGTATTTGCATCATTCTCTGGCCACTTAGTACATTTGAGACATCCTTCACCTTTATCATCAGCCAAGGGCAGGTTTTGTTCTCTTAAAAAAAAAAAAAAAAAGTTAACAAAATAAGTTGATATTTGCAAAGATAAATGTGAAATTCAGTATACTTTGCTTGTACTGTTTTCTCTCCATTTGGCTTTGAATTTGCTTTTGCTGCAAAAACTCCCAGCACCAAATAGGCAATTTCCGTCCTCTGTGGGAGAAGCTTCTCCCACTGTCTGGTGTCTACTGGTGTTCTCCTTGTGGTCATTGCTAGCCTGCACCACTATAAAAGGTGACCTACTGCGCACATTTTTTCTGCCAGAATGCCATTTCCTTATTACTAGATGCAAAGAGAAGTAAAGACATTAGATGGGTAAACTGTGGGGCTTTCTTTAGTTCCCTTTTTAGGGTGCAAGATGCTACTACAGACATGCTTAGTGTTGCAGCATGTGAATAACTTTGCAGCATAACTAACTCTGTCTTGGTGCTCTCTGATCCACCAGTGACAGTCAATTCTCTGCAAGTTATTTGTCTGCCTAAATTATTGTGCTGATTTATTTCACTCAAGTGCCCAGAGCATGTGAGGTGCTGCACAGCCCTATGAGAGTGTGCTGTGTTCAGAACTGTGTGCAACATAAAGAGACTAATGTACAACCATCTGTTAAAAATGCTCTTACATATATCATCCCACTTAGTTATTCCCTACACTCCATCCCTCCCTCTGGATCCCTTTGGCTTGCTTCAGTGTGCTGCTCTCAAGTGTATAACAACATGGGTCATGGTTAGTGCATGAACCGAGGGACAGACGAATTATCCAAACAAATGGTTCAGAGCCTCATGTTTCCTCACTTTTCTCTAGCAAATCCTTGGCCAGGGTCTTTCCTCTGCTGGGCTACGGAATGAATTAGCTTCCTACAGTATCTTGCAACTGTGTCAAAATCACAGTTGTGGATGGTTTAGGGTTGTTTCTTAAAGCATGTGTTTTTTTAAATTTATCTGAGTGTAGACAGTATTTAATATGTAAACTTATCTGTGGCGAGAAAACAGAATCATTAAAATTAACAATTCAGCCTATTCAGTGAGGATGTGCTTTCATAAAGCAGTTTTGTTATCTTGAAATCATACTAAACAATGCTTAGAAAAAGGATTCATTATTTTTAAAACTTGGGTCATACACTGTAGGAGCCTCACTTAAATTCCAAGTAAATATATAGCCCTAATGCCAGATCTGCAGCCCTTTCAGGAGGGCAGAATGAACTAATTAATGTCTCCAGGAGCTCCCAAGGCACAGATAAAAATTTGGAAAAAATCATCCTCACATAATGTGACACGTACTTTTTGTTTTTATCACACTGAACAAGAGGAATCATACCTTATTGCTCATCAGCCAAAACCAGCACACCATGAAAGGTGGCTCGTTTAGGTTTATCCAGGTTTCTTTATTTACATTTTTGTTCTTTTCATTCCCTATCCCTCATCTTTTTTTCCCTACTCTTCTGTCTCTTTTTCATTCAGCCACCTACAAGCCAACAAAGCTTTCTTTTTGCCCAAAATAACAACAGAATGTTCATGTTTACATTTCATTTTTAAAATGTAATTGAGAGGAACAGTGTAGGATTGTCCCGTTGTAAACAATGAAAACACAAATGACGAGGCAGACAGTCATTGTGAAGACAAGAGTGTTGATGGGAACAGAGAGGGCTCACGAGGATAAAACTCCCACTGAATCCTGCAGAGGTGGAAAAATAGGAAGGGAAAAGGAGGTCAAGAGGAGAAACTCTTGGTATGATTTTCTTTATCCTAGTGAGGTCTTGAAGCCTCATTTTCTTTAACAATACTTCTCTGTCTTTTATCTAAACACTTCATGTTACAAAATCAAGTCTATTCTGCTTCTGTGGCAAGCTGATTGAGATGGAACTTGTCCAAGGAGAAAGCTTTGCATCTGTTGATGAAGAAAGAGAGGCTGGCTTCTCTAGACTTCCCAGTTCTGAATGACAGCTGGGTGCTTGTTCCTGTTGGCTTCTTTGAAGATCTCAGCTGGAAGGAATTGGCAAATCTTAACTCTCTTACAAATTAGGTGGCTGCCAGACAGTGTCAGTGAGTTACGAAGTTACCACAAGACCTGGGGAGCAGACCATGGCTTGAATTTTGAGAGTATAGGTCATGATTGCGTGCCTGATGTCAGTCTTGCTCCAGCTGTGAAATAATCTACTGCAAGTCATTTTCTCGCTCATACTGACAAAGCTGTGTTGTGTTTTCAACGGAAGGTTTTGCAGATGTAGTTATTGATAGCACTTAGGGATTATGGAAGACACATGTATATAGAGAATTGTCCAAGCAAAGATGATTTCAGTTAGTTAAAAATAGTTTTAGTGCACATGAATCGGCCAATTCCATTTTTTTACATTGGAATAAAAAATAAGATAAAAATTCCTTTATATGAGCCCCACTTGGCTCATGTTTAAAGGCATAAAGTAAGGAATATGATGCCTGGCAAAGTTATGGCAAGTTTATTGTAGAAATATGAACAAATTACACTTACGCCACACTTATTGTGTGATAGCAAGATGTGCTGTATTTTAACTAAACTTCAAATAAACCCCTAGGATCTGTGGCCTCTGCCTTGAAACAGCAAAGAAATTTCTGGGGTTCTTTCTGAAACAAACAAACATCATGATAACAAGTTGTGAACTGAAGAAACAGAGAGGCTGCCCGAGAGAGAGGCAGAGCAAGGGAACCCTGAGTGAGCCTTCCAGCATGCCGTTGGTTACTTAGTGAAGAAATCCAGTTTGCATAAACTTTGGCCCTTTGCAGAATACAGTTATGCCTTGAATAGTAATGCACTTAATTGCTGCTATGCTCTGTCCAAACATCGCAGAAGCCTAAATGCTTGCTGTACCATGACCCTTCAGGGAATGTGAGTCACCCCCAGAACAGTAGCCAAGCTTGCAGTCAGTCAAACTAATTAGTGGTACTCTGCACCCACTTCTGTTGGAGCTTGACAGGTCCTTCTTCACTGAGGTCTTTCTGCAAAGCTCTTGAATGTACTACATCCCAGGACTTAGAGGCAGGGATGTCACATTTCTTATCTGTCCTGAAGCTTTAATCTGACAATACATAATGGCTAGATTCTTCTTTCAAGGTTTCTTTGTGCTACCAGGTTACACAGTGCTTAGATAAGGAGAGGTTTGTATTGTATGTGCTGAGAATTACTCAGTCATGCTATTAACATAGCTTGTACTTTTAACCTGATTATATTCCATCAGGAGTGACAGGCTAATGCTAATACTGTAGAATCAGGACTGGCACTCTTCCCACAAACGATGACTGTCTCTTTGCACTTGAAACTAAGTAGAAGATAAAGCTGTTGTCCTTTGCTTGCTTCTTGAAGTAAGCCAGAATTCACTTCAAGTTCAGGGATGAATTTTCCTGATAGCCAATTATAATATCTTTTATCTCTGCCTTCCACATGCATAAATGTTTTGTTGCAGGTGAATTTATAAACATTTCCCTCAGCACAATTGTATATGATAGTTGAAGTGTGCTTTTATACTGGAAAATTAAATATTGTTGTAGAGGACTGCAACACTGGAGTAAGTTCAGTTAACTCTGATAGAGTGTGATCTGCTGTGTACAAGATTAAGAGTCAGTCCACTGATGCCACTGAAATAATTATCTGTTTACACTCTGGCATGAGAGCAGATATATTAAAATTGTAGGGCAAAACCCATCTATTTAAACATATTCCAAAATTCCTTGTAAACAATCTTTCAATAGATCTCTCTCCCCTTCCTTCCTTCCTTCCTTCCTTCCTTCCTTCCTTCCTTCCTTCCTTCCTTCCCTCCTCCCGTCCTCCCGTCCTCCCTCCCTCCCTCCCTCCCTCCCTCCCGTCCGCCCTCCCTCCCGTCCGCCCTCCCGTCCTCCCTCCCGTCCTCCCTCCCGTCCTCCCTCCCGTCCTCCCTCCCGTCCTTCCTCCCGTCCTTCCTCCCGTCCTCCCTTCCTCCCGTCCTCCCTTCCTCCCGTCCTCCCTTCCTCCCGTCCTCCCTCCCGTCCTCCCTCCCGTCCTCCCTCCCGTCCTCCCTCCCGTCCTCCCTCCCGTCCTCCCGTCCTCCCTCCCGTCCTCCCTCCCGTCCTCCCTCCCGTCCGTCCTCCCGTCCGTCCTCCCGTCCGTCCTCCCGTCCTTCCTCCCGTCCGTCCTCCCGTCCTCCCTCCCTCCCGTCCTCCCTCCCTCCCGTCCTCCCTCCCTCCCTCCCTCCCTTCCTCCCTTCCTCCCTTCCTCCCTTCCTCCCTTCCTTCCTTCCTTCCTCCCTTCCTCCCTTCCTCCCTTCCTCCCTTCCTCCCTCCCTCCCTTCCTCCCTCCCGTCCTTCCTTCCTTCCTTCCTTCCTTCCTTCCTTCCTTCCTTCCTTCCTTCCTTCCTTCCGTGTTTTCTGTAGTCCTTATCACTGATGTACTCAAATATAAATTAGGTTCTCAGGTTTTAGCTCCCTTTTATTTGTCTGGGTTATTCAATGTTTCTTCACGTTGTTTAAATGAAGAATGTTTCCTCTCACTTAGGAAGATTTATAGAAAGAGGGGAAGAAAAGATTTTGGGGTTTCACTGAGCCCATGTCAAAACTTGAAAATTATCTTCACTGTATGAACCGCTGATAGTAAATCTACATATGTCTAGTTGTACCTCACCAGCATAGCTAAATTTTCTTTTCTTACTTTCCGCTGCCTCTGCTGCAGTCTCCTTTCTTCTGGCCCGTGATTCCAAATCCATCATCTCCTCCCCGCCCCCCCCCCTTTTTTTTATTTTTTTTTAATCAGCTGGAATAGGTTGTTTCTGAAGCACTTCTCATACTGCAGCACAGTTTTCCTAGCTCCTCCTGGCAAGGGAATGTGCTTGCACTTTATAGAGAGAACGTTGCTGTCTAATCCTGTGCATGGCAGAGATCAACAGGCTGGTTATGAGTCTACTTAAAATGTAATCATGCTGATGTTGGTGCTCTGTAGTTATAAAGGAGGCTTTTGCTTTCATAGTGCAGGTGAGTGACAGCAAAATTAATACACTTCTCTGTTGCTGCAGTCCTCTACTGCTGGAAACGTCATTAAGGGGTGCTGAACGTGGTGCACGGTGCTTTTGATGGGTTGGGAACTTCATACATCCTATTCTTACCCTAGGTGACTCCAGGGCAGACCTCCTAATTAACTCATCAGATGTCATTTTTTCTGTATCTGCACATTTCATAAGTGGTTTTGCAGTATAAATATTGAATAAATGGGGAAGAAATATCTTTTCCCATTAGTGATAGTAATGGACTTAAAATTTTAAATTTTGCTTGGAAATCTTAGTTAATTTCTCTGCTTAAGTCAAATAAAAATCTGAATAAGACCCACAAATCTTCAGGCTACTATGGACTCTAAAATATATTAGAGGTATGTGCCCTTTCATGAAGGATTAGACCACCGTCACATTGAAATGTGCCTGCTGGAAAATTGAACGGTTCTTGTCTGACCAACTGTATTCCTCCTGTGACATGTAAATTTCAACTAAAAGTCTCTTTGAACATTGGGGTAGTCTAACACATGCAACAATTTAAATGTAAGCCAGTATAGTGGGTTTACTCAGGCTTGCCAGCATTCACTGCTGAGGGTGGTGGCAGGGTCTCGTTGCCAGTCCTTCCAATGGCTGGAAGAAATAGTGAAACATATTAACAGGTGATACAACGGACAAAAATGTTACAAAAGTGGTCTAAAATTATATCTAGAGATGTGATATACATGTGTATAATATATCTAGAACTATATATAGCTACATATAGATCCATGTGTGCCTATACTATAAATAGATATAATATACATACATAATATATTAATATATAATCATGTATAACACCCATAATACAGATACATATAATCTGCATGTATTTGTAGTTATTTATCTATAAATTATATTTGGAATTGTTTGCTAAATATTTTGCTGTTTGTATAATTCTCATGTTAACCTTTCTAGAGTTAAGTATATGTACATGTTTAAGTGCAATGATTTCCCTAGGTTTTTTTGTATATTGCTCGTCACACTATGATCTCAGTACCCCCTAGATCATGAACTTCAACAGAAAAACAGATTAGCACTCCAGTTTTCTTCTCAATCCCAACTTTTTTCATTTTTTTTTTCTCCCCACATTATAAGAAGCAGCTGGCACATTGCTGTAAAAAAAAAGAGTGCCTCCAGGCACAATAAAGAGATTTGGGGCAGTAAGACAACAGCTGCAGAAATTGCATGGACATAGGGCCAGGTCTGCCCTCTGGGAAGCCTGTGCTAAGAAGCATCCTTGCAGTGGTCAGGCTGGCGTGGAGGTGTGACAGCAGACGGGACTGAAGGAGTCACACAAACCAATGCATCCTCTGTCTATAATCCCTAATCAGTCCCTGTCACCCACAATAGTTTGGGCTGGCTATGCTGATAAAGACTTCTTGTTTTTCTGATGTTAGAGAACTGGATTTTTCCGCTGTGAAGTTTCTTCCAAAGCCACTGTAATTGAAGTAGAAGATAGCCCTAGCCCTAGGAACTAAGTACTCATATAGTTTGCCAACAATATGACTTTCCCCAGCAATTCCAGGACTACTATCTCGTGGAGATTACTTAGCAAATGTGTTTTGCTGTTAATGTACAATGTATTAATTCTCATTACTTATAAGAATTAGCTTGTAAGCCTGCAAAAACTGGAAATGCTTTGTTTTTGCTGAGTCTGATATTCACAGGTAAGGCTTCCCCATCCTATTCACAAATGAAATAACTTTTGAAAATATGGACTTTCTTGGTCATACATCTAGTTGCAAGACTTCTTGAGAGAAAATACAGCGTAATTAAATAATTAAAACCAATTATGGTTTAAAAAACATACTAGGAGATAAATTCCTGATCATGTTGTTGTGATCTGCCCATTTACAGTGGCAGGTAGAGAATTTTACCCAAAATGCTAAATGGGGATGTTAGATTTGTCACCTCTTGGATACCTTTTCTGTTGACTTATATTTTTGTAGCACAACTAGCAAAGATGCCCAACTTCTTTTATACAGTGTCCACCATCAAACTATAGGACAGGCAGTACTAATATTAATCATACTGGTTGCTTAAGCTTGTGCAGACTCAAGGTTTCTCCTTTAGCTAAATTTTGATAGTTTCCTATTCCAAATGTTTTTTTTTTTTTAAATCACTGGAGCAAACAGTGCTCTCATGTAGTTTAGTTACATTCCTTGTGCTTTCACTAATTAATCCCATTTCCATACCCTAAATAAATAAATCAAAATCTCTGTCTTCTTTTGCAAACAGGCTAAAACAGATCCTAAAGGAGGCATTTTGGACAATGGCTATAGAAAATGTATTTTATAAAACAAACACAATGCAGTACCCAGAACTATTTTTTGTTTGGCTTTGAGGTATATGTCTGATACCCCATCCAAAGCCTAATACTGCATGGCTTCCTGTTCTCCAACATCCTCTAATACGGACAAACATCACAAAAACCTGAGAGACAGATACTAATTGGTTTCAAAATATGAATTAGCTGTGGCCAGAGACAACTTTTGAAGAATGAAAAGGGAATGCTTGTAGCAGGAGGGAAATGCCCAGGGCATTGCTGGCAGGCAACAGCAGTGTGTTTCTGAGCACTGACATTTTGAACAATAAGCTTTCTCAAAAAGTGCTATAAGCATGGCTGTGACACCACCTTCTTTAATGAACGTTCATTTTCCTCCTCATCTTAAGTATTTCATCCCCTTTCTGAATTAAGCATCACTTTCCTTTCTGACTTTGGGTGTGCTCTGATGCTCCTGCATCCCCTCAAGTGAAACCCATGGTGTGAAGATGTGTGTTTTCACCAGGAGTGGTTCTCCCCAGAGGCACCCATCTCCAGAAATCCTGTCAATTTAGGAGCCTTTTGCAACAGAAGGGTTTGTAGCTGGTTCTTTGGGAAATGCACGGCTCTTGCACAGAGGTGCCAAATATTTCCCATTTTCAGTAACTTTCTGGCTTCCGTTCCCATGGAAACAAGCAGGGGCTTGCCACAAACATGGTCCTGCTTACAAGCAACTGTGGGTTATCAAGGAAGATCTACGATGCACTAGATGACTGAAGGTTTCAGATTTAGTTTTCTTATCAAAATGCTAGCTTTGAGCTAAATACAAGCGTTTTTGGAGTCTACTCCAAGACTTGCCTGTAAGTTCTGACCTTAAAGCTCATACATTTTTCTATTCTTTGGTTTTCTCCAATATCAGAGATAAACAGAACTGGTTGTTGCGTATTCCTGTTCTTGAATTGCAGTCCTGTGTCAGATATCAGTCTGCTTCAGAAGTAATTAAAATGCTGAAGCTCTTAAGTGCAGTGCCAGAGAGCACTAGTCTGATTTATTGAGCTTATTAGGTTGAGTACTGCACTGTGTGGAATAAAAAGCAGACCTTTCCGAAAGGGTGAGTATGAGATAAGAAATACCAGAGTGGGAGGCAGATAAACAGAGGAACTCAAGAAAACAGTGAAAAAAACCCCAGTGTCCAGCCTCGCTAGGCAGTGGTCTCAGTATTGCGATTAAACTTTTTTTCTGCTTTTATGGTCATCACAGGAGAAGAGGGAGTCAGGCATTTTGTGGGTATTGCCGAGATGCGGTTCTTACTTCAGAAGAGAAATGTTAAGTAAGTGATTTGCCCATTTCCACACAGGAGATAAAGGTCAGAAAAGGAGATAAATTACAGCCTTTTGGGGCTCCTACTTTTATGGCCTGTTCACTACAACAGCTTTTCAAGTTTCTCTAAATATTTGCAAACCTAATGGCAAAAAAAAATATAAAAGGCAAAACTCACAAAAGTATATCCTTTCAGTTATTTGATCAACATTGTTAAGACAAAAGGAAGTGTTTTCCTTTGTAGGATTTTGAGCTGAACAATGAACTGAAAATGAACGTGTTAAATTTGCTGGAAGAAGTTTTGAGAGATCCTGACCTTCTGCCACAAGAAAGGAAAGCTACTGCAAATATACTGAGGTAAGTACACTTCTAATAATTTAGTATGTTAACTATAGCATGTGAAATAGTAAGGGGATCATGTATCGTAGAATTCACAGGGTTTGGTTTTTCTCCAGAGTATTTAATTTTGAAGGATTACGTAGTCTTTTATTAGTTATAAAACAGAGTGTGTTTCTAAGTTTCATTCATAAAAATACCTGTATTAGAAAATTTTGCAGCAGAACAGCTGGCAGCCATGGGTTCAGTCTTTATGGAGCAGGGAAAAATGCTGACCAGTAAAGCAACAAGACCACTCAGTATGATACCTTGAGGAACTTATGTCTCAGTAATGAGCCATCCACTCTGCTAAGCTCGGAAGAGGCTGATGATAGCCTAACGTGTCATGACATCCTAAAAAGAGCATGCTTGCACCTTCCTTTGTGTTGACACTGTGTCCAAAGTTCTTTGGGTAGCTTACGGAGAGGAATTCTTTCTTAATTAGTGCCAAGAAATAAAAAGACATTTAAGCTTCTGCATAACCAGAACTATTTAAATTAGGCTTATAACACCTTATTTTGTTACTTAGGGTTGGTATTACAGAGTTGAGTGTCTAGACATGCCAAAAAGACAAATCTTCATACGCATTTATCAGTGAAAATAATTCCGTCTACTAAGTGTGAATATTTTATAACCACTGATTTTCATGTAAATTGTTCTACATTACTAAGGAGCAGTAAATATTTAAATAGGCAGTGGTTCAAATAAGATACGATATAAAAATACAGATAAATCTATGATGTGCTTTGTTAGTATTTTTGTAAGTATTCTGCAGGAAAGCCAGTAAGGGTGCAATAAATGCAGTGTGTCTGAATTTTCTAAGACCACTTGACAGGTTTCCCCATCAGATACTTACGTGAAAAAGAACGAGGGGAAAGTTGTTCACTTGGGGGGAAAAAAGTCAAACAAAGGATAAGAAACAAAGGTAAGTTCTTAATAAAAGCACTTCATGTCAATGGGATCCTACTTAGTTTTTGCATAAATAAAAATAAACCTCCTTCCTAATAATACTGCACGTGCTGTTACTTCAAGTAAAAATAGTAAGTTTGTTTCATGTATTTCCTTGGAAGAAACAGCAAGCAAGGAGAGCAAAAAGGATTAGGATATTTGTTTTTAATAATATGTGTGACAGCAATGGTTCTGTCAGATTGCTCACACTGGGAAAAATTACCTTAAGACCTTCAGCTTCTTAAGAAAATATGAGAAAATAAACCTGGATTGCCCTTTCCTAGAAGAGTAATGGAATAGATTTATAGGCATTTAACATACAGTTTCCAATTAGCCAATTTCCATTAGCTGTTGCATCCAAAAATGGGACCTTGGTAATTACGTGTAAACTGTGAGTTGCCCCCGTTTGCATCCTTTTACTGCTATTCTATGAAATGGTAGGTAATTGTTTGCCCTCTTTTCCCTTCTAGCACTTATTACTGTAGTATTTGAGCACACTGTATATACTAGTGAATACAGTTAATCAGATATTTTCATTAAACATTTTTCAGAATTTTTCAAAAATTCAGACTGAATTTTTGACCATTCTGTGAATTTTCACACTGTATTTTGTTTGCAAAAAAAGGGAAAAAAGTTAAATTCTGTAAGAAGTGAAAATTCTGCAGAAGTTAAATTTTTAACAACTGACAAATGGGGAAAAGAAAAAGCAAAAGGAAGGAGTAGTGAAATAAAACAATACTTGAAAATAAAATTTTAGTAAAAATGTAAATATAAATGCACAGAAATTGAACTAAAAGTTAATCAAAATTAACTCATTTGAAATATTTTGTAGAAACAGATTGCATTTTAAAAAACCTGTCCTTCATAGTCATTATCCTGACAGTATTTCTGGAAAGGATTATGGCACTTTGCTTTACAAGCAGGCAAGTAAAGCACAAATAAAATGACCTGTCCAAGTTCTCAGTGGGAGTTTCTGTTGGAAACAGGTAGAGAATGAGGATTTCCTGAGATATGGTCCTCAGCCAAGCCATCTTTCATCAGGGTTTGCAGCTGTATACCCTAATCCTGCCAGATTTTTCAAACAACATAGTCTGATTGTAGATTTGGTCATAGAGAGTCATAAGTACTTGTTTACATCCCACAAACAAGCACTGGAAAAAGAGCCATTGGTGTCTCGGTATGCAGAACTAGCCTTTTGACTGAATGCTGCATGAATGTCCTACTTTTCTTCAAAATGAGGCATGAAATTTAAGCCTTGACTAACATTGGTTATCAGAAATTTCTTATTGCTTTTCAAGACTGGCCATGCTGTTAACATATATGCGTGCTGGACAACTTGAATGTGGACTATTTCAATGCTATTTCAATTTCAATTAAATTTCAATACAGTTTCAAAACTATTTCAACACTGAGTCCAATAATCATCAGTGACACAGTATTGCTGTCCCAAGGGTTCAAAAAACTACTATGTTCCATTTTCAGTAGCAGTCATATTTCAGTAGCAGCTGAATTACTCCGATGTCCTATCCGTTTGTTTATTACATACACAAACTGCCCATAAACTTTCAAATAAGAGTTGTAGCATAAATAAACTTTCAGATAGAAGCTGTTGCATAAATACAACTTTCATAATTTAAACCGTTGTTAAGCTGCAGTCAGCAGGATATCAGGACATTGTCTCCAAGTTAAAAATGTTGTTGCATAAAACAGACTGTCCCAAAGTCTTATGCTGAGTGAAACTGCTGAGCAAAACTGTAATCTGAAGTGCTTGGGCTCGTTCTCCAGCCACACAGGAGGCAGTTATTTGCCAGGCATGTCAAATTTGTTAACAGTCAGCTAGTAAGGAGAAATTAATTTCCCAGGAACGGGAACTGCTTTAGTAACCTTGTGAGAAAGAGTGTATTGGAGCAATTCTGATTTTGGACAAAAAATCATTCAGCTGGGGTGAAATACACAAAGGTGTTGTACATCTCACCCTTTCACTGAAAGGAGGAGCTTATGTTCCTAAATCACCTTAGGAAGATGGGTTGACTGGTAATTGAGAGTGGGTTCCAAGCTTTAAAAAAAGCACTGTAGTTACTCCTGGACGTATACACTCTCAGCAAGGCTATATAATTAACTGAGAAGAGGAAATTACAGGATTTAAGGACTAATTTGCAGTTGAATGTAGTTGTTTGTGTGTAACTGTATACTTGTGGTAGTGACACAGGGGTGCATGTTCCTTTACTCTTCCACAAGCCTTCATTTTTATTGCACATTATTAGAATAGGAATATTTATAAGCTTTAAAAAAACCTCATCAACTTGCTAGTCCTGAGCAGTGACCTGCTGTCCCGTGGAGATTGTGAACACACACTTCTGGCTGCCTCAGGAACCGTCTCAGCTACTGGGGCATCAAGCAGGAGTCCCTCTGGTCCTCCGGCTTCTCAGATTGTTAGGGGATTGAGAGGTGGAACCAACTCCAGACTGCTCTTTGAAAACTTGACTTTTTAATAACCAAAAATATAAAACCAAGGAATAGTTTCTATCAGGAGGGTTTAGCTTTTCTGGCAGGTTGAGAAGGTCCTTGCTCAATTCTGGAAGCAGAAGAGAGAGAAGCAGAAGAGACAATATCCGTGTGCCTGCATCCTGTCTGACAATACAATTGTATGATCCCAGTTGGCAACCAGGTTTCTAGTGCCGGAAGAACAAAGGTTTTTTTATATTTGCACCAAAACCAAATATACTGCTTCTGGTGCAAAAAGAGGACATGGTGACACGGAAATGGTTTTTTCGCTGACATTCTTGCCTGATGCCTCCCGTGGTGCCATGTCTGGTTGTGGAAGTAGGTCAAAGCAAACATTGAACATGCTCTTCCCTAAGCTGAGAGACTTCTATTACTTGTCTCTGAAGATTACTATTTATTGTAGTAGAGACAACCATGACTATGTTCCTCTTGACCAAGAACTGCTAATCTTTAAGCAAACGCTCCCATACTGCACTAAGACATTGTAAAGAGGCACCAGGTTCTACACCAGTGTATCTTTCATATCATTGTTTTCTTTTTTTCTGCATCTGATTACATATTTTCTATCATTTGCCAACATGGCAGATTACAGTCAATGTTCTGAATGTTAAGAGAAGGCCTGTAATGGAATAAAATTATTTCTTGAGTTCCTTGAACCATCCATAGGTTATAATGACAGGGTGAGGGGAAAGGGATTTGTTCTCTGCAGTGACTTACAAAAAATACACTGTGTCTAACTAAAGCACGTAACCATGAAACAAACTGTAGACAGCTAATGAAGCACTCCTTCCAAGGTAACTGCCTATCACAAAGGAGATTCTGTCCACCAAAATTGGCTAAAGTTAGGCACCCTGACTGTTCCTCCAGAGATCATAGAAGACACCTTCCTTTCTCAGACAATTACAGAACAGAGGCAGTGACTTGCAGAGGACACCCTGGATGTCCTAAAGGTATCTAGAGTCTTTCTTGTTGTAGAAATGTGTAGTGGTGCTCCCAGGTATTGTGTTCCTCTTTTGGTTCACATACCAATGTCTGGTTTGGAGAAATGCTCCTCAGTCAATCACCACCACATACCCACCTCCTTGGAAAGATGTTATCTTTCTGGTTTTCTTCTAGATGGAGGGCTTTCATCTAATACTACTTAGAGGAGGAATATAAATTACCCCCCTAGAACTGAAGGGCTTTTTTACTGTTAATTAGAAATGAATTTGTTTGAAGATTTTTGACAGCATATAGCATATTTTTTATGTGAAAGCATAGATTAGTCATAACTGGAAGTTTTGATGAAACTTTGATTCAAAAGGCTACTGTAGGACAGGATGAAAATGGGAAGCAGGGGTGAGTCAGTTGACATGCCCCTCATGAAAATAGTCATTCACCCAATTGCTAGGCGAGTGTCATGAAATAGGCTTTTTAGTTGTTCTGAAGAGCTGCTTGCTGCAGGCGTTTATAGCTAAAAGGCCTTGGCATATCAAAATGTGTAGTCTGTCAGAATTCTGGTTTGCCAGTCAGCTCTCACTGTAGGTCTTGGCTTACCCACATTTCAGTTTTCGTAGTCTACTCTCAACTCTGAAAAGCAGAGGAATTCAGGGTGAGGTTAGGAAAAGCATCTCTTATCATAAATTCAATGTTCAAACACTTGTGAAAGAAAGTTCATGCTTTCTGAGCCTACATACGGGTATATTCCATGGACGGTCTCTTTGAAGGATATTGGGTACAAATGTCTCTTTTTACAAACAGACCCAGCCTTTGAGTGTATGCATGCATATGTGCATACAAATTTCTTGGAAAATCAGTCCCTTTGTTAGCAAAGATTAGAGGAGGAGGAAAGGTTGGTTTGTATTCCAAAGATATTATGGTCAGCTCTGGGAAAGACTCTGTACAGTATATGAATGGCAAGGAAAGTGTTTATGAGAGATACTGAGCTGCTTCATGCCTTCTTGAGTCATCAGACAGAACAGCTGGTATTTCTTGCGTGATGAGATTTTTGTTGAATGGACTGACAGGGTTTCTCTGCAGGGTAAAAAATCTTCTTTTTATTCAATATCTGTTCTGAAAGCTAGGCAAACCTACTGAAGTATGTTTTGCTTGACATTCTATAGGCCTTATTTACTAACCCCTGAAATCTAGGTAAAATTTAGTTGATGGTGAAGGAGGAAGGTACAAATTTCAGACTGAACAACAGTAAATAACTTTGATAAATAGTCCTAACTGGAGAAAAAAAAGGGTGGTTCAAGAAACAGTTCCTCCTTCTTCTTCCTCAGTATAAATGTAAATGAAACCCAGGGATATGTAGAGGTAAAAATTTGATGAATGACTGATTCCTGCCCTGTATGATCTCACCAGACAATACATTTCAGGCTCTGTAACTTACAACAGCTTTTAAAATATTTTTAAAATATTTTATGTACCATAAAGGAATGAGGAGACAGATGTTAATATTTTCCTCTAGAAAATTATTTTCATATTTGGACTAGTCAGGCATGAAGAATGGTTTAAGTGAGAGGCAGGTCTAATCTTAGCTGCTGACTCTTAAGAATTAGAAAGTTATTTCTTATATATTTACTTCCTTCATTTGTAAGTATAACAATGGAGGTGTCACCCCACTCAGTCCTCACTGAGAGGGATACTGTTAAACAGTCTGGCAGAATCTCTCCTTAGCTTTGCTTTCTCTCATAACTCTTTTCACATGGACCTGTGCTTCTTACCCAGCTTCTAGGAGGCTCTCCAAGGAGTGCAATGGGAACTGCCCAAGCAGAACTGATCAGCTCAACATATCCTCCTAGACTTCTGTTGAAACTAGGTATCCCAAAGCTGACAACAGTGCAGACTGAAATGGAAGCTACTGTTGATGCTATCAAAAAGTAGCTTTATCCAGTCTAGAGATGTGTTGTTCTCTGCAGATTTAAACGTAGAGCATTTATGGATAAAAGGAGAATTTTTTTCGTGAGACCACTGTGTTAGAGAAAAAGCACCAGTCATCTCTTTAGAGTGAGGGATTGGAAGTCTACATAAAGTGTGAGACATCATGTTAGAGAGTATCAGGAAGCAAAGGTGGGAAAAAGTTAAGTATTTTCAGCCTTTTAAGAATCTCATGTTAACTATTTTAAGCACATACAATCATTTCTGTATCAAATATGAGAACTCCAGCCAATATAAAGTTATATGCAAGGAACTCAAATGATGAGTTTACAAGATTACTGAGAATACTTCAGGCAGCAGGGCAAGCCCTCTCTTCTTTTTTATTGCCAGGAAGTGCATGCTTTTGTCATAGGATGAACAATACCTTTCTGCAGGCAATCAGTCATGAGATACATCACAAAATAAGCTGCTCAGGAAAGACAGGTTGCCTGTCTAATTACAGTTACTGAGGCTGCACACTGTTATTATCTGGTGAAGAAGCTTAGGGTTCTCCCGAAGAAGTAGACATTCAAGACCTTGCACATCTTGCCCATCAGACACAAGGTGTTTACAACTCATATGAAGAATGGGGCATTTTCTGTGGATTTTATAGGCTGACAATGAAGGCAAGGTTTCTTAGATCCTTTCTCTGTGTATTTGCATTTGATTTTAACATTGTCCTCCAATTTGGCAAACCAAAAGGGAACAACAGCAACCCACAACAGAATAACCTAGTGTACTAAGCATTAACACTTCCTCCCCACCCACATAGTACAAATTCCATATCTTGCACTCATAGCTAAAGTCTCCAGGCAATATAATGCTTTTCTTTTAACCCTTTCCCCAGCTGGTGCATGGAAAGTCTGCTACTACAGAGTGCAAAAATAAAGAATTGGAGGGACCATGAGAAAATACCTGGTCCAGTTGCTGTGCTTTCTGGAATGATCAGTAGAACCGGATCTTGTTTGAAAACGGTCATCTAAACTTTCCTTGAAAATTCAGCTGATGAGTACTCTACAACTTCCGCAGAAAGCCTGTTTCAGTGCAGTTGGAAAATGGAACTTAATGCTGAAACTAAATCTCCCCTGTTGCAAATCAGTCCAGTGACTTCTTGCCATATTGTTGGTGTCTTTGTAGGCAGTATTCTACATACTGACATACTGTTCTTTCTCCCTAAGTCTTTTCTTTCCTATATTATATAAATCCGGTCTATTCAAGGTTTCTTTGAGTCTATATTTTCCAAATTAAGGGGTGACATCTTAGAATCATGTGCCAAGGTACTACATCAGGGTAGATGGGGTTTGATGAATACCTATTACTTCTGCTGCATTCATTTTTGACCCATTACTCTGAAATAACCCTAATAATCACAGGTTTTCTGTAGCAGAATTGGAAGCATGGGTTAACACTTGTATTACTGAAGGCAAATCATGTACTTGCTACAAGTAAAATCTGCTAGCAGTTTCGTGTCTATCTCCACACTCACAGCTCTTTGTGTGGGACACTGAATAGGACAGTGTAGGGCCAATAAACAAGAACACTTCTCAGTGAATCACTCTTTTATGCATGCATATTTTGCTGTCTTTGATTCACTTCTCAAATGTTGATTTTTCAAACATTTCCCCAAAATATCATTTAGCACAGTAGTCTGATTTTTAAAAGAGAGAAGAGGCTTGAGATGTAATTTTCTACCTTTATGTTTCCTAGGATTATTCAGGATAGAGGGCTTCTGATTAAATATTATTGTTATTGTATTGTGGTTTTGCATTGCCAGTCCAGTTCTTGAAAAGGGAATTTTTCATCATTCACCAAATTTCTTTGCACTAAAGTCAAAGTAGGATAGATGCAGAAACCTTATAACTATAATCAGCAGATAAGTACAGTAGTTATTGTCATTGACCATTCTACAATGTATGCTGTTCTTAGAGATTTTTAAGCCTCCATGACCATCATTTTACCTTACGTGACTGTGATGTCATACCATCTTGTACACTTTTACATAAAACAAGATATGAGATTTTAGGTACCAGGGTTTTTTTAATTTACCTCTTCAATTGCAGTCTTAAGATTCATTTTTAGATAAACATGACTGCCTATCTGTGATAAGGTTTTCTCATAACCATAGACAATTTTATTTATATAGGATGCTCTACTACTTAATTTTTCAGGGCTCTTTCTCAGGATGATCAAGATGATAGCCATTTAAAAATAGAGGATATCATTCAGATGGTAAGTTCATCTTGAAATTTAAACATAAATACTCCTATATAAAATGTCATGGGTTTAAGTGAATAAAATGTAGTGCAACTGCAACTTTATAACTCTGGACAGAAATACTGTTCTTTTGTATCAGGAATGTACATTTCAGTTTAGAGAAAGTAAGAATTTGGAGCCCCTATCAAAGATGAACAGGTCAAAACTTTAGGATTTGGATTTAAATCACATGATGAAAAAAAAGGGAAAGATATTAATATATATGAAATGATAAGTGTCTGCCATCAGAACCGTAGCTGACCTTGACTGACAATGCCCATCCTCCAAACTGTAGTTGCCACCATCTCATAAGTGCATTGCATTAATCCAAAGAAGAGTGTGGGCAATGAACTAGGTGCAGGGTGATTATGTGGAAAGCAACACAGAATGCACAGACTTCAATTAACCTATATACTTACTCATGACTTGGTATGTGCCTGTTTTCCTGTGAGTTTCCAGCCTGACATTTGCCCTTATGTTGTTAGCAATTTTTCTTAATTCATATTTCTTTGTAGCAAAGAATTAATTACAACTCTGTGCTGAAAGTTCATATGAATGAAACATACCCTGTGCTTTGAAATGACCTTAGATGCAAAAAGAGATCATTAAGCATTCTCCTTATTTTTGCAGTCAGATTGTCCAAAACCCGAGTGCTTTGAGACTTTGTCGGCCATGGAGCTTGCAGAGCAAATAACTCTTTTAGACCACGTAGTTTTCCGAAGCATACCCTATGAGTAAGTGTTCTCCTACGAATGACTGAAGTGAGTACAGTGGATGAGTTACTGACTGGCAGTGTTAGGCACTACACTAGTTCATTGTACTGACAAAAAGGTTTGCATACATAACAGGATAATGTCCTTCAGCTGTTTCTATCATTGCGTCTGACTCCCCTATAGTTTGATCATGTTTTGAAAGACTGAGTTCTTTGCTAAGAAAAAAATCTGTGGTCTAAGGCTCTGGGCTAGTGAAGGGTGAATATAGTATGGAAGTATTGAGTCTCTAGGGAGGGAGTGTCAAATCAGCTTCATTCATACAACAGTTTTAACATGGATATAACCATGTAAGCTGACAAGACCAATCTCAAATAGCGTCACAATGCTGAAAATGAGGATGGGAGGATTGGGGGAGGGGATTAAAAGAAAAATAAATCTTTATAATATTTACTGCTTCAGACAGCATTAAAAATGGTATATAGTGAAATGCTGGAATTAGTGTAAAGCTGTGTTATTAGCTTCTAACAAAATGAGGTATACTTGAAATCCACTTAGGCTATGGTTACAGACAGAGACTCTGTACTGTCCTTATTAAAGCCATTTTTGTTTTTTTTCTCTCCCCTCAATGTCTAGAGAGTTTCTTGGGCAGGGCTGGATGAAAGTGGATAAAAATGAGAGAACGCCCTATATTATGAAAACAAGTCAACATTTTAATGATGTAAGTACTCTTAAATATAGATTGCTTTCTAGGAACTCTGTTGACGCTGTCTATGACCTCTGGAACAAAATTTTTTTTTTCACAGTGTGATGTAACTTCTTATCTAGTAGTGACTGAATGTTACAGTGGTTTTGTGATTAACCGTTTAAATCAAAGCACATGAAGATTCTCATTTTCAAGAATTGGTATTCAGCATTTCAATTAATAGAGTAGAACATTTTAAATGGTACTACAATGCCTTGTGGCTTCCAGAAGAAACTAAATTTTCTCCAGAGTGAAAATACAACACTGATTCTATTTAATGAATGCCCTTTGTATCCCCAGCCATACCTTTGCTCTTTACCATTTTCCTTGAATTTTACTGAGAGAATTCCCAATCAGTTTTATTACTGTTGGCTTGGAGATACTCCCCATTGCATCTCTTACCCTTCTTTAATATCGTCATCCCCCCCACTTCGCTACAACACTGTTCTCAATACACTTCCTTTGTTTTTATTCAGAGCCATAAGTTCTGTTGTGCATTAGTTTTTTCTGCCTTGTTCATTAAATAATTATATGTTGAATGGGATTATATTTAAATGTCCTAAATTTCTTCTTCTTTGTTTGGTCAGATGAGTAACCTTGTTGCCTCCCAAATCATGAATTATGCTGATGTCAGCTCTCGGGCTAACTCAATTGAAAAGTGGGTAGCAGTAGCTGATATTTGTCGATGTATGCACAATTACAATGGTGTGTTAGAAATCACGTCAGCCTTGAACAGAAGTGCAATCTACAGACTTAAGAAAACTTGGGGTAAAGTATCCAAACAGGTAAGAAAGATACGATTACAAGTAGGGTTTCTTGATTTCATTGGCTAGTCTATTGTTCAGAGAACAACATGTTGAGGTAGGATTCCTCCCATAGATAGTTCTACTTCTACAATACTCTGACTATTTGCTGGAAGCACGAGTTGGTACTAGTATTTTATGTCAAGGTCTTTTCTATTTAATTTATCCTTTTTTTTGGATATCATTAATTAAATATCTGTGGGACAAACTGATTTTGACAGAATTAGCAGGTGCCTAAGACTATGACTTGAGCCTAAAGTACTGAAATATGTGAGAAATCTAAATTTAGATATTTTCAGATACACACATCTATGTGGTTACTATCTCAGGTGCCTAAAGTAGGACCCATATTTCTCTGCCTGTGCAGAAAGTCTGTAGCAAGGTCAGCACTTCTTCTCAAGGTGGTGAGGTTTTTGCTACGCAGTAAGAGACTGTAGACAACCAGTCTTCTTTCTCATTTAGGGGCAGTTTAGATGCAGTGAATGCCTCTCTTTAACCCTTACCTTGCTGCTGAGACTATCAGCAGCATGGCTAAGGCTGTGAGAATGACTGACATTAACAAAAATAAGACACAAGAAAAAAGGCTAGCCAGGATGAATAGTATCCGGTCTTTTATGTTCTCTGTTTTAAATGGTTTGGAGAAATTGGTTGAATGATTTAAATCTCAGCTTTCTGCTATTTCAAAAAAAGTGAATATTTTAGTATGGTGGAATAACAGAGCAAGGAGGTCAGTGGGACAGAGCCAATCACTTGTAAGTTAGGCAGTATTTGGATATAGAGTTTACTCCGGCCAATGGGAAGATTTCAAGTTGGCCATTTGAGATCTGGCTAATTGGCATGCAAAAGGTGGGCTTCTATCATTGCGTTTCTTCCTCCATATGTTTCTGAAGGTTTTGCAAAGCACTAAAGCAGCCCAACCAATGAAATCCCCTTAAAATACATTCTGACTGTACTGCCTTCTCCAGTCAGCTTTTTCTCAGCTGCTTTATAGCTGGTGCTACATTCTTTTATTTAAAAACATGTTGAAAATCCTTCCAATACAAACTGTTATGTAAGAGTTTACCTCCAAAGAGTTTTATGTTTAGAATTTGTTTGATTTTTAAACTTCTCGATTAAAAAACCCCACACAACAGATTAATGCTGTTGCACAGTTCACCAGTACTTACTGGAAACATAATCTGAGTGTTTCATCAACCTGCTATTTAGAATAAAACAAAAGTGTCTGTTTCTGCCTACAGCTTTCTCTTAATTGGAAATTCAGTTTCAAAAAGGACAAATTTCTCAGGATTCTCTATACTGTCTCAAATCTATAGCATAAATAGACTGAAAACCAAATTTATTTGACTTATGAAGTAACCAGGCTCTAATGAAGCCCACTGAAAGTAATTTGTGTAAGACAGTAATATGTTTTCAAATACATATTCAGCTTTTATCAGAAACTTGGAGGCAAAACCAGTGTAGTGCAAACTGCAAGACAGTTAACATCCTTTACTAACACTAATTTCAGTAAATGCAGCTGAAGATCCTTGGCAACATACAAGATCAAGTCCCTAATATTCTTGTGTACACAGTAAACGGAATTGCTGACCATTAATTTAATGAATTTGTGGTTTTTCTGAATTTGCAGGCTAATAATATTGGCATAGATACAGGTTCTGTGTATCACTCAAAGGAAAATCTTTAATGCTGCCCAATCTCCATTTTCAGAAATAGACTAGGAACAATAAAGCTAAATTCCTAATGCTTATGTTATTACTTTTGAAAATGGGGTGAAGATGCTAAGTGAATCACACCTTTTCTAAAATCTAATCCCAGTCATTTATGTGCAACAGCAATGACATTTGTAATGAATTTTTTTTCTAGACAAAAGCTCTCATGGACAAGCTTCAGAAGACTGTATCATCTGAAGGAAGATTTAAAAATCTTAGAGAAACGCTCAAAAAGTATGCTTCCCTACAATATACAATTGCATTTTGTAATAAGCAGTGGATAGTACATGTTAAAGATGAATTGGCTTTAATTAAGCTTTAATAATTAATATAATATTGGATAATATTTTTACCTAATAACGTTTTAAAAAAATTCTAGTTTTATTCTATTTGGCATTATTGTTTTGCTGAATATCCTGTGATTTAGTACCCCTTGTAGATAAATATAGTATCTCCAGAGAATTACTGAAACAAATTAAACTATTATTCTGTGTGAATATTCCCTGTTGGAGTTTTACTTACACTGATAAACTTTTTCAATAAGTGTAAAGCCAGATTTATAAATAAAAGTTCTTATTCAAAAACAGGATTCCAAGGAGTCCTTGTTCCAGCTAAGAAGTTTAGGACTTAGGACTAAGCCTGAGTCAGATCAAAGATCCATTCACCCCTTTATCATCTTGTTTCTGACAGTGACCAGTAGCTGATGGGAGGAACATAGGTACAGGACAAATGCACAGTGATATTTCCTCTCCTATAGCCTCCCAGCCCCCTGTAGACTGGCACCCTGGAAAACAGCCTGCTTTTTTTGTACAGTAGTCCTTGAATATTTTTTTCTTTAATTGATTTGCCAGGTTTTGTTTGACCTTATGTAATTCTGGTATCCAAAATATCCTGTGGCAAGTGTTCCACAATTTATGTATGAACTCCACCTGCATGCATACAAAACCTGTATTTTTGCAAGTTGTGTAATTAGAAGTAGGCTTTCCATGATTGAGTAGTACAACTACTTTAAATGATCTTGAGAGGAGCAAAGAATTAAACTACTAGAATAATTACTGGAATGTTTAAAAATATGTATAGTTCAAGTTAGTAAATTTTTACTTAAAAAGTATTGTTGGGGAACTAGTAATTTTTTAAAAAATGTTTTGACTTAAAATATATGAAAAGGTACTTTAATACAACTTTCAGTTAATACATTGCTTGCCTGTGTACAGCAATCATCCTCATAATATAAAAAATACCCAGAATGAAGTGCACTGCTAAGCACTGTCAGCAGTCTGCCTAAGTTAACAGTACAGCCATCACCCTGCATTCTTCTTATGCCAGAGCCTCAGAAAACCAAGTTTGCTACTATTTCTGCTGAGGCAAGAATCAGTGAGTGTGGAGCAGTGATTACTGCATTAGAGAAGCAACAATCATTATCTCATTCCTCCTGTACCTCCAATAAGAGAAAATCCTTGTTCTCTAGGGTCTCTATTCCCAGTTTTCCAGATCATCTTTGCTACCTCTCTATCTCTCTCTTTCTTCTTTGTGTTCACCGTTGAGAAGTCCTGAATAGACTTTGACAGAATGGTGTATACATACATATGTATACAGATATATATACATATGTATATATATGCATACATATGTGTATGTATGTATAAGTATGTGTGTGTATGTATATATGCATGTATATACATATGTGTGTGTATATATCTCCACATGTGCGCACATGCACTCACACACACCCACGTGCACGCACACATATACCCTTGCTATACTAGGTTGCTTATACAACTGCAGAACATCAACCACGTCCATGTGCATTTTGAGCTTGTGTGTAGGATCTGTTTCCAAGTTTGTCTGTCAACCAGGATTGAAATACACTTGAATGTGTTCTCTGATTCCAGAGTTTACCTGTCATTCCTCTCACTCTTACCATGTTACTGTTCTACCTTTTACTAAGGGTTATTTGCCATTAATATTAGGTATAGGACAGAATACATTCAATTTGTCACAGGCAGAGCAAATACAACTCAAGTGAAGTCAGAGAAGCTGTTTGTGAATGTATGAATGTACCCATTGATTAGAAGTATGTTAAGTAATGAAGAGTTTGTGTGAGTTATAAAAAAATTAGTTTGCAAATTTAGCTACAGGCTGACTTCTTGTTTCACAGTTGTAACCCACCTGCCGTTCCCTACCTTGGAATGTACCTGACAGACCTGGCATTTATTGAAGAAGGAACACCAAACTTCACTGAGGAAGGCCTTGTGAATTTTTCCAAAATGAGAATGGTAATCTTCATTTACTTATATGCTTTCCCACCAGCTGTTTAATTATGTGAGTTAATTATTGATTTAATTATAATTCCTTTGAATTTAACTTCTAAGATGTACAAGTATATTGGCATCATGCAAGATAGGTAGCTATTTGAAAGCAACTACTTGACGCAGTCTTCTGTCACCACCTTTTGGTAAATTATTTTTACACAGTGAATTTGCCTCCAATTTGTTCTCTGCGAAATGACAGACAGAAAAAGCAGCTGTCCAAAGCTGATGAAGGAGCAACAAAAGGCTTTCCAAAATAACCAACATTAAAGGAATGTAGTGATTCACCAAAAAGCAGTAATCACAATCTTCTTTTCAGGTGTGCTAGGGTCTATCTAAAAAGCATTTTAAAGTGGATTTCACTCCAACTACCATGTAATGTTGTTTTGTAGCAACTCTTCAGAGAGAAGCATGGAAATTTCTCTTCTAATCTGAGTTTAATGCCCTTCTTATGGCTACACATTGCAGCAGTCACTCGAGGCAGAGAAGAGAGGTTACCAGTATGGGGAGAGGAGAGACAAGGTGGTTCACTTGAGGGTGAATGAACAAATAAATGGTTAATTTAGGAAAGTGAAATCCTTGGAAGCCATTAGGAGATGATCTCTGCCCTTCCCCTTCCTCCTTCCAGAATAAATTGCATAATTTGGTGCAAAATTCTTGCCTTATGTGGCTTAGATGAAGTGAAAATGCAGTTGTACTTACTCATACACATGTATTCTTTTTGAAAGATCTCACATATTATCAGGGAAATACGCCAGTTCCAGCAGACCTCCTACCGCATAGAACATCAGCAGAAGGTAAGGCTCTTCTTAGGTACTGTTACCTACTAATGAAATCAAAGCTGTGGTAGCAATTCGTTTTAAAATACAGCTGTTGTTGAAAGCTAAAATCAATGTATTCTGCTCCCACAGAGAGGAGAGGACAGACAGAAATATGGACAGGTACTCTGTAATACCCTTGCCCTGGCAGAAACTCTTTATTTGACACTCTATATAGAAGCAAGTTTTTCCCTGCTTCTCTGGAAGCTCTCTTGGGATTGCAGCCTTCATGGGTCTGGGGTACGAGGGAATGCGTTCAAAGGGAAATACGTTCTCCCTGCCCAATTAGAAGCATAATTCCCCAGGGAATCCCAGAATTCCAGGATTAGGGGACAGGAGATGGTCCAAGCATCTGCTGATGTTGTGTGCATCCTGCAGTTCTTTTCCCCTTGTCCCTCACGGGAGTGATGAAAATTTGCCCAAAGCCAGTATGTGCCTTCAGAGAAGATTTCATCTCAGACCCCAGAAGTGCAACGTGGACTTAGGTAATCTGGCTAAGGATTTGCCCATTACTAAGAGGCCATACTTTATTGCTTGAGCACTGCTGGTGCAGCTTTACACCATTCAAACAAGCTGTTGTGTTTCTCCAGAGAACAGTGTGAGGATCCAAAATGGGCTGAAGTGGAAAAGGAAAGCAGAGAAATTTTTGTGGAAGTAACATACAGTCTGTTCATCTGTGTTTTCTCCATTCCAGGTCACTCACTATTTACTTGACAAGACACTCATCATAGACGAAGACACCTTGTACGAGCTTTCCCTAAAGATTGAACCTAGACTCCCCGCCTGAAGAGCCAGCTTTGCCTCAGAGTCTACAGAAAGCTTTAGTACAATGAACAAAATCATGCATGCCAAGCCCTAAAGACAGCAATGGAAATATTGAGAAGAATGCAAGCTCTCTTTTCCAATAAGAGATACAGAGCCTCACAGCATTTCCCTCTCAGGCAAAGAAAATGAGCATTGGAGGTGGAAGACAAAGGTGCTTCCCACCTGGATTAAGTGATTGCTGCTTTGCAAAGATAATGTTTTGCAGTAGGGACCATACATTTCATGGAAAATAGACTTTCCTGTGAATGGGTACTCATTGTAGCCATCTTATGTGACAAATTAAGGGGACAGATGTAAATGGTGGTAATATACTCAGGTATATTAAGATAAATGAGCAAAATGAGATGGCTGTGATGTGTTCTGGGTTGATGGTTAACTATGTGTTCACTGAGGCAGTACTGGTAGTGGTGCCCTCATATCATGTTAACTTCATTTTAAAAACAGGATCTTAATGGTTGTCTGCTATCTTGGAGTGACATTAAGGTAGCATCTAGTATCTTCAGATCTGCAGTTGTTCAAAATGCTTGCTATACATTAATGCTACCCATTATATAATGTTACCTTCTTTAAATGTCTTGTTAGCCTTTTCTAAGGTGACTGATTTTACCTATAAATTAATTGTAAATATTTTTTCATTAATACACAATGAGAGTATTTACAGCATGGAAAGCAAATTAACTAATTGAATAACTGTAAATAGTTGCCAGCCTTGCAAGCTTCAGCTGGGAAATACAAGGTTAGGAGCTATACCTGAGACTCGAGAAATCTGGACATGCAATGAATGGGATGGTTAGTCATGTTGCACACAGCCCTGGAAAAGGCACTTTATTTTTCTGCAACTCCTGCAGCTTCTCTGACAAGTCAGGCTACAGAGCACTTTCTGGACACACTGTGGAGAGAAATACATGTCTGGTCTGGCAATGGATAGTGATCAGCAATGAACATTAGGACTTGGAGTGACAGTTTCATTTTAAGTGGAATCAAGTGGTTTGAAAAATGTCTATTTTTTGTTCAGCCATTTGGCACTGACTTAGGTCTAAATTTGTTCACACGAGTGGTAAACTTTGAAAACACAATCTATATATTTTTATCTGAGCTAGTAATTATTGACTGCATATGGGCATATGTTTAAGAAAATGTGCTATTTGTAAATGTTTTCAAAGCCTATGCTTTTGTGACATACCAGGTAGATAGATGTCATTTCTACAGCTAGTTGGTACTTCCTAAATTTTCCTGGTCAAGAGTGGCCTGTAGCTGCATGGAAAGTGAGCTCAAATGCATGTTGCAAAGTGCATCATAGTACAAAGCAAAAGTATTAGCACTGTTGAAAAAAATTGGCTGGAAAAGTGTCCTTACTTTTCCAATGATATTCAGCCAGTTGAAGAAATAGGGCTATATCACTGTATACCTCCCTTAAATCCTCTCAGGGAGATAGATAGATGTTTAAAATAGATTGTGACCTAGGCCTATTTGATCTGACATTTCTTACCACAGTCATGATGGTTCTTAATGCTGGCAATGAAAAACGGATCTGCCTGGCTTGTGTTTTTTGTCTTTATTTGCACTTTAATTATATTGCTGGCCCAGCGCAGAGCTGCACAATGAATTCCATTTGTTCTGTCTGCGTGTAACTGCTAGCATTTATAAATGTACCTTAGCAACTGTAAATTGCATTAAGGTTCTTCACCACAAGGACCATCTCTTTGTAAATAACTGCATGAGGAAACATCACAAATACTGGAAAATTCCTCAATTTGAAAAGCAGACAGCAGCAGAAAAGGAAATTCCAGAAACAATTTAAACAGTTCTGGCTAATGATTGCTGTAGAAATGAACATGGAAAATATTACTTATAGAAGCTTTTTATTGTCAAAAATGTGCTTGTTCTTTTCACTGATGACTGACAAGAAGCTGATTACATCCAATGCATGATATGAAAAAAAAAAGAAACTATGGTTTATTTGGACCACAAAACCAACTTACTGTGTATTTCCTGTACAAAAGCAGTTACCATATGGTGGTTTCATAAAACCCCTTGAAGTAATGAAGAAACAGGGAAAAAGTGGTCCAAAAAGTGATTCCTTAACTTGGTTTTATTGTTTCTCTGTTAACAAAGAAAATATGTAACAACTGTCAATGTCAATTGGCATCTCTGTTGTATGCTATTAACTGCTGCTTTATCTGCCTGTACCCCATTTTACCAAACTTCCTTGATGTTCTTAGGGTTACAGGGTACAATTCTTCATCCTACTCTTTTCACAGTTTGTTGTTGTGTACTTTATGTGTGTATTGGTTCTTCAGAGTTTCAAAACATTCAGTGAATTTTAGTGCTTGCAATACGCAGGGCCACCCCTGCTGTGCTCGTGCTCATGCTACAGTATTACAAATAGAGAGGAAGACAAAGGATTAGACATGGGTTTTTTCAAAGGTGCTGAGCATCCATATTTTAAAATCAGTAGACAATGTGGTAGCTCAGCCCCTCTGGAAAAGCGTATACTATTTATATGGCAAAAGTTACCTCCTGGGTCAGTGGCACAATTTAGATGAGAATCACTAGAGTAACTAGATACCTGATTTGTGTTCAGAGCAACAGTAAACCAAAAATAAAACAAACAACAAACAAACAAACAAGGTTATGGTCACAGTAATGTTTGATATGCTGATGACTAATATTAATCTTTCTGGTTGGGGATACAATGCATTTATTAAAATACAGGAGGTGACTGCTCAAAGGAGTCAGCATGCGTCTTGTTATCCACAACCCTCGCCAGTGTTGCAAACCTAACCAAAGCTGGAAACAGCTGTTCTGCAGAAATCCGACACAGCGAGTGTAGAGTGGTGTGTCTGCCCCATGGTCGGGTTGTGTACTTCACGTGTAAGTGGCCCGAGTGCCTCTGCTACAGTACTGCTGCAGTGTTTGAGCTATGGCAATAGTTAGTAGGCAGCAGCAACCTGCTTTATGTAAGGCTTTGCCTAGTACATCTATATAACCAGCTAGTGCAGTGATCTCCCTGTACAGCACACAGGGATTGTGGAGTTCCTTGCTATCAGCTTCTCTGTGCCACTCCACCACAGCCATATAATATACAGAGATAGAAATCCCAGTCATAAAACACCCACTGTTTGCCTCTGGTGTTTTAGGGAGGATGTCTCCAAGTGAGGACTTTGTCATGTGGATCTTGCTGTCTTTCAGGATCTTGTCCATTATAGCTTTTATGTTGTGGAAGCAGAGCAGACTAGCTTTTCTGCAATTGGAGCTGAAAAAGCCCAGCTGATTCAGGATTCATAAGAAAGAGAACGGCTGAAGCGCCTATCTACTTGCCTTTCTTAGCTCCTCAGCCCTGCTGCGCCAGTCAGATGCAACAGCAGTTCTCACTTTGGAGGGGCTGCTCCCTTCGGCACTCTCCGGACAAAACGCCTCAGGGTGTACGGGCTGGCTAGCTGCAATGGGGATAGCATATTTCACCCACTGGTTCAGCAGTGGGCACATTTGCCAGCAAAGTCCAAGGGGAGTTTTGCAGTATTTTTTATTGCATAAGTAGCAGCCCGGATTCAGCCTGTAGTTATCTGGGAACCTGGGCAGCAGCACAGACACGTCCCCTTCCATGTGACAGAGGGTACTTGTCACACGCTGATATGGGGTTAGAGTTGCCTTCACCCCAGCCTTCACCCCCCTCCCTGTCCCTATCCTCCCCCCACTAAATTCACCAGTATTGTTAGTGGACTGAACCTGCAATTAGTCGTCATGTGGAAGAAAACATAGATCTGTTGAAATTAACAGTGGCAGCAGGTGTGTATTCTGTCCCGTTCTTTCAGCTAGTCCTGTAACACACAAACGCATAGCTTAGTAGCGGAAGATGATACTGGGACTGATCACCCTCATTTAAAAGTAAGGAAGAGGTCTCTGTCCTCTTTCTGCTTTCCAGGTTCTTAACACTGATTATTGTTCAGTAGGATAAAAAGGAACTTAACTATTTAAAGTATTTATTAACTTTAACCATGTTGATTTTGATTTCAGGACATGTTCATTACCCCAAATTTTCCTTCATAATCATTATTTATTTTAAGGGTTTACAAAACCAGTTTTATTTGTATCAATATTCAGTCTTTCCTCCTTTCACTCCTTATCAGCAACATTAAACTTAGATATATGATTTAAAATTCTCACCTTTAGAGACATTTTTACCCACTCATAATTGTTATTCATTAAGGGCAAAATCCTTCAGACCTCATTCTGATAATACCTTAGGCTTCACTGAGAGCTTTTCATAAGTAAGTATTTGGGGATCTGGCTCTCAGCTATTTGCCTGTTACAGTTTTTGCCTCCAAAGGTCAAATGTCTCTGTGTAGGATGCTTTGTGTCCAATATGCTGCTCAACTGTGGTTGTTTTGTTGTACCTTTACTTTTGAAATAGTCTCTGAAGTTTTGTTCTTTAGGAGAATAGATGTATGTTTATTTGACAGATGTACCTATATCTAACATGTTACTTAGTGCACAATCCAGATGTTTTTGCATGTATTGTAACTTATCTTTGGACCCGAAGTTAGTGCTTTGTATTGTTAGTAACGCATATCAGGCAGGGTGTTGTGCCTATATGCTAATTAAACATTCTTTTTTGTCCTGAGTTTCAAGAGTCCTTACTGGTATCTGTTTATGTTCCCCCCCACCCCATTGGTGAATAATTAAATCTACTCCTTCTGAATTACTGAGTCGTTTAGAGAAACATGGGAGGGGAAGGGACAAGCTATTAATAAGAAGGGCAAAAATCAGAGAAAATTCTGGGTCTCTACTGGGGAAGAATGGTTTGATTTACTGTATTTTATTCTTTTTTCACTCATGCTGCATTGCAGCTGCTGTGGGGGCATCATTGGGAATAATGCTGATTTTATCGTGGAACAGAGAATGAAGCCTAATTCATACACAACTAGAAATGTTGATCCACTGTGAAGTGTACAGCACAAATAGCTAAATAAGACATGTTACAGATGAAGCTCAAATTAAGCCGCACAGCTCATTCTTTTTCAGCTGAGGAAAGCCTCTCCCATTCCACACTTCTATTCCCTTTATAGGAAGTTACAAGTAAGTAGAGTTTAAATATAATTTCAGAAGGTGTTTAAGGACTTCCCGTTTCAATAGAATATTTCTTTAGGCAATAGGCAATGAATTCTATAAATAGAGGGTAAATGACATTGTCCCTAACTTCTTTATCGTGTTGTTTTGGGTTTGGAGTTTTGTCTAAACACCCATTCTCTTGGCTTGGTGTCCTGCTCTGGATTTAAAGAAATAGTATAGCCACATTTTATACCCACATAAACACAGAAAACATTTTAGGTTTGCAAGTTGTGGTATGTCCCTCCTCTTGCAATAGGAAATCAAGTCACACGGAGATAAAATGACTTGCAAATTGAAGCAAAGTAGCTAATAGAGTTTAAGACTACAAAAACAGGTCTCCAGCTTCTCTTACATGCTTTAATCAGTGTTTACTGCTTTCCTTTGTTGAACTGGGTAATTTCTTTAAGATAGAAAGATGCTGATTAAATTTGTACCCAGAATTAACATATTTTAAGTAAAACAGTAAAGGCACATCAGCTCTGTGTAAGATGGAGATAAAGCAAGTGATGTATTAAAATCGGCATCTATTCAGTACTCTGTGACCTTGCAATCACAGTTTCTGCAGTCTTTTTACATTTTTGGTGTTTCACATAAAAACTGAAATTTACTGAGAGAGCAACTTACTCTTGAAGTTGTCAGATATTTTCAGTGCAAGAAAAAAAACCTACTTGCCAAGCAGCTCTGTTTAAAAGTACTGTAGGATAATTTTAATTTCAAGTTTTCCCCACACTTTAAACCATTTCATTAACCCGATGCCAAAAAGTTGGCTGGTTTTACATCTTTCTCCTAAGGCTGTCATCACAGGATAATAGAAACACAGAATGGTTTGGGTTAGAAGGGACCTTTAAAATCCTCTAGTCCAACCTCCTGCCATGGGCAGGGACACCTTTCACTAGACCAGGTTGCTCAAAGTCCCACCAAACCTGACCTTGCACACTGCCAGTGATGGACCATCCACAACTTTTCTGGGCAACCTGTTCCAGTGCCTCATCACCCTCATCAAAATTTCGTCCTTATGTCTGGTCTAAATCTACCTGCTTTCACTTGAAAACCATTGCCCCTTATCCTGTCACTACAGGCCCGGGTAAAAAGTCTCTCTTCGTCTTATAAGCCTCCTTTATATATTGAAAGGCCACAATAAGGTCTCCCTGGAGCCTTCTCCAGGGTGAGCAACCCCAACTCTCTCAGCCTTTCTTCATAGGAGAGGGGTTCCATCCCCCTGATCATTTTCGTGGCCCTCCTCTGGACCTGCTCTAACAGGTCCGTGTCTTTCTTGTGCTGAGGACCACAGAGCTGAAGGCAGTACTGCAGGTGGGGTCTCACGAGAGCGGAGTTGAGGGGCAGAATCACCTCCCTTGACCTGTTGGTCACACTCCTTGTGATGCAGCCCAGGATACGGTTGGCTTTCTGGGCTGCAAGCACACATTGCCAGCTCATGTCCAATTTTGTGTCCACCAGTATCCCAAAGCTTTTCTCTGCAGGGCTGCTCTCAATCCATTCATCCCCCAGTCTGTATTGATATCAGAGAGTGCCCCAACCCAGGTGCAGGACCTTGCACTTGGCCTTGTTGAACTTCAGGGTCGCTCTGGATGGCATCCCTTCCCTCTAGTGAATCGACTGCACCGCTTGGCTTGGTGTCAGCTGCAAACTTGCTGAGGGTGCACTCAATCCCACTGTTTATGTCATTGATGAAGGTGTTAAATAGGATTGGTCCCAGTATGGACCCTTGAGGGACACCAGTGGTTACGGCTTTCCACTTGGACATTGAGCCATTGAATGTAACTCTTAAGGTGCCACCATCCAGCCAGTTCTTTATCCATCTAACAGTCCGTCCATCAAATCCATGTGGAAGAATGTGTCAAAGGCCTTACAAAATCCAGATAGATGACATCTGTACCTCTCCCCTTGTCCACAGATGCAGTCACTCCATCGTAGCAGACCACTAGGTTAGTCAGCCATGATTTGCCACGTGTGTTGTCTCTCCTCAACATCCTGCATTCTGTGTGTTTTGACATGTCTTCCAGGAGGATCTGCTCCATGATCTTACCAGGCACAGTAAGATCATGGATTATTGTTTAAGAAGTATTTAGCAGGGGGGTGGCTGTTTTCTAGTTTTTAGTATGTTGCAAGAAAACAACTAAATACTCTGTAAAATGATGGACTTACTGAAATGGTCAAACCTCCAAGGAAATCTGACAGCACACAACCCTTTTTAATCTTGACCATGAAGAAAGAGGGGGAAGCTAACTGGTACAGGCTGTTCAAAATCCTAGCTCTGTGAAGAAAAAAATGAAGTTGGTCTTGCCTGATTGTGCAAAGATAATGAATGAGAGTTGTGAAGACTGAACTATGCCTTGAAAGTTATATTCTAATGTTCTGGCCCTATCTGTGTATAGCCTAGAAGTAAAATTTGAGAAGAGCAGATTTTTGCTTGAAATGTCCAGTTTCGAAGTGGACTGAAACAATCCCTGGTGGTTGTTCCAATTCCCCGACTGCCGGAGCCAAACCTGTACTTGGTTTGGTAAGTGCAGTAGCAGAAGCCATTTCAAATTTGTTTTCCTAGAGGTAGCAACTCCACTGTGTAAGCTTCTTTGAATCAGACACTACCCTACTGTACTAATGCTCATGGTGTACACATGCCTAGATGGATGTATCAGAAACAGAGCAATAATTATTATTAAAGGCTGGTGTTCTCTCCTGCTACTCTTCCTGGAAGCTCTTCATTTGTACAGATCAGGGACAATACGTATAAATCATGTCAAGATCCTACATATGTTTCACATAAATCAAAAGTAGTTACTCTTCCAGCCAGAGAAGACACAAAGTCCTATCCATGCTTTCTTTTCTGCTCTAAATCAAAATATTTTATTTATTTCATTTTGTTTACTGTTAAAATTTCATCTCCAATAGGAGAGCCATCTGAAAAAGAGCACCTTTTTCCTTCTCTAACCCTGCCTGCTGGAGCTTCCATGACAAAAAAGGCTGGATCAGCATGGTGGAAAGAGGAAAGGTGTCCAGAGTTCAACATATGCAAATATGTTTGTTGGCTGTGTTCCTCTAGCCATTAATCTTTTGAATTCCCTGACAATCACAATCTCAGAACTGATTCATTTCACCATTTTGGTAATTTTAAATTAACTGCTGCATTTTCAATACTGTTTTATGAGGGGCATAAGAATCCACCTGTGGAAAGGCTAGTGTTAGAGATCCAGATCTGTAGTTGGGGTGTGTTTTGAGAAGAAAGCAATGGCCTGCTGGACTGTGAGCCTCCATCACCATCAGTGGCTGGCCCTGTGGCAGCAGCAGCAGAACAGAATGAATATCTTCCACTGGGTCGGAGAGCAGAGGACGTCAAAGTCTCCTCTTGTAAAGCAGTAATGTTTGTTTGTAATCGTGTTCTCAACGTATACCCCTGAGAGCAAATAGCATTGCAGTGAGATACAAATACACTTTTTTCATTTTTTAAATGAGACAAAAGCTTTGCCAAAATGTCACACTAGAGCGACTTTTCAAAGGGCTGAAATTGTCTGAAACAGAATTGTCGCCCTTTTCACACACATGATCTACACTAGACAATTCCTACCTTCAGTCTTGCCACTCTAGTTAAAAACACATGCATTGTGATACTGTGCAAACATAGCTGGCAAAACTAGTGTGGTGCTGAAAGCCACATGGTTCTGTTGTAAGGATTTTGGATATTCCTGCTTTTCCAAAGGGTCAGCTCCATTTTTAGGAAAACCTTTTCTCCTCCCTTTGGCCAGAAAACACACTGCCAATTATAGAGAACCTTTCCTGTGATATGTGGTGGATGTCCTGGGAAAAGCAACTTCAATAACTTAAAATAACTGGGGTTATTTTTAACAGGTTGGTTGGATCTAGTTGAGCTCTTTATTTAGTAGACATGTATTAGCACCTTAAACTGCCTTTCTTTGGAGTAATCATAACTGTAGGAGGACTGTTCTGTGTCTACTTACGCACTTGGTCATGGTGAATTTGTGCCCATGCTTAGCACCAAGTTGCACCAAGTAGCACGAAGTGCTTAAATTCCATCAAATTCAGTGGGATGTAAGTGGTTGAATGCCACATCAAAACTGAATGTTTTTCCAGTTTGAGATCTCAATGACTGCATATACTCTATGTAAGTGGATATTGAACATCCACAGTCACAGGGAAATCTCAGTAAAATGTTTGGTAACTATTTGGTAAACCATTATATTTACTTCCAAGACGGTATGCTTCACTGCATTATTCTAAGTCTGTCTTTAGGAATCTCAGGAATTAAAGACCCATGGAACTTGAAAACCAGTGATTGCCATTGCATTGGGGGCAAGCCGACTGCTAGCTTATAAGGATATTGTGCGTAGTGGCTCTTTGCAGCTGTACGATAGCGGAGCTCTGACTCCCAACAGCAGGAGAGCTAGTGATTAGTGTCCTTACAAGCTCTTCAGAACAAACACGGAATCCTCTAATTCCTGATTTGATACATATACTAAGTAAGAATAACTAGGCTTATAATTTCTGTCCTGATTCATTTGATTACTAATAAATTATTTCCCATATATGGAAAACTGACTTTATAGACATTTTCTTTGAAAGAAATGTGCTAATCAGAAAGGCCTTCCCACTAAAGAAAATTACCTTCATCTGGTCTGTATAGGTTATTTCTCTGTTCAGCAGCTTCCACAACAAACTCCAATGGGGCACAAATCGTTGCTGAATTTCAGCTGAACTCCCTGTGCAGGGACAGATGGCATTAATATGAATAGCAACTGAATTAACACTCAGCTACTGCTACCTCCCCAGCACAAGCAATGAAACCAAGCCAGCATTTTAATTGGGAGATTTCACATAAATATTTAGGTTAGGTAGAGATGAAAATAGGGCATTATTTATGGACGGTTGTTAGCATCCCAACTGTTTCTGTAACTACGTTCCTCACAAAATAGATCAAAGAACAGTAGTAAGAGCAAGCTATTTTTTAAGTATTAACAATATATTCTTCAGAAATCCTAAGGGAACTTGCTAACACTGTTTGCCAGGTGTTTGCGATGTCAGCTAGCAGGCTGAGTTTTGTTTGCATCTTCTATTCTTCCAGGCTCTGAGGTGGCAAATAGCTTAAACATCTGCATGAGCTAGCAAGGCACTTCAGTTCATGGTATCACCTACTTCGAGGTGAAGGTCTTTGTCTGTTCAAGGGCTTTATGAAAAAGGCTGCCTTTAGTCAAAGATTTAAAACGAAATACATGCCTCAGCCGTGAGCTGCTGAACTGGAGTGTGAGAGCTGCGTTGCTGACAAAGAGATGAGAGCGGCTGCCACAGACGTGTTTGTACACAAAGCTCTGCATTAAAGACAGGCTGAGGGCTTACAGCAGGAGCAAAAGATGTGACACAGCCACAAAGGAGCTCTCACCAAGTACGAAAGGAAAAGCTGGTTTCTGTTTCCTTAGCCAGTTCCAGCACAGGGGCAGATTTGTTGTGCTCATGTTTCTGTACTCATGTTACCGCAAGAGATCCTCAGTTGGATTTTTTTTTTTTTTTCTATCAATACCAGAAACATAATGTTGGGTTGATATAAAGCAGGTGTGGTAAAAACGGGGTGTTTCAAATACTTGGTAGTCCAGATGCGTTGATCTGGAGTGGCTGTTTTGGTTTTAATTATGGTGGGCATGCATGGCTCTCATTAATCCAAACAAGTCACAACATTCTGGGGGAGAGATGTCTATGTTTTGTAAAGTTTCAAAAATCTGAGATTGGGGTTTAGGAAATTGCTATATAAAATTCAAGGAATATTAAATTTACAGAGGGAAAAACATTTTAAAGTCTTAGATTTTTAAAAGCTGCACAGTACTGGCCTCTGCGTTCCTCTGTCAGTCTCGATAAATGTTCTGCTTCAGTGGGAGCAGAGCTGGGTGAAAGAAATTCATTATTCTTTTTTGCTTTCTGAACCATCGCGTGTTATTTCTTTCGGTACTTTACCACTATGTAGTTATAGTAATTCTAAATGGGAGGCTTCAGATATCCTTCTTTTACATTTCAGGTTTCTGGACCCTCTGCCTTACAAAGAGTCAAGAACTGATGTCATGAATTAAAAAGTAAAGGGCGGGGGGAATGCTCACTGTGATCTCAGCTCATTCTGGATCCTGTTCCCTGGTCTGACCCATTTCCATCTGGGATGCGTGCAGGTGGATTTATCCTGCTCTTGTGTCTCTCAGGAGTTGTTCAGGCAGGCAAGGCAATCCAGCACAGAAGCTCCTCTTGACCTTTCTCTTTTGGCTGTTACTAAATGAGCCCTTGGGGGTGAATCGGCGGAGGTGCATCATTGCAATTAAGCATCTGGCCAACCATTTGCTGATGTGAACTCTTTCTCCTTGAGAAGCGTTTGAAAGATGAAGTTGCTATCACCCAATGCTACATGCCCCCCTCCTGCCACATTCCTCTTACATTCTCAAGGGCACCCTTGTGCGAGCAAATGTCATTCACGTAACCCAGTGAAACAGGATTGGCCACTGAAGCAATTATTTTCGTTTCCCTCACCTCCTTTTCCCGCTCTCATATTACCTGGGCTCCTGTCAGCGCACCAACTTGTTATTCCCTTTACACTCTGGGCTCGCTGCAGGCAGCAGGACGTCTCTAACTTCAGCTTCAAGGTCAGTTTAACTACCTGTATTGCTTTTCTAGCCTCAAATGGTAGCATTTCACATACAAGGGTTATTAAAAATGAATTCAAAGCACCACAGGATGTGGTGTAATTTGGTTATAATTTATTGATTCGCATAACTGCTTGGTGCAGGAAAAAATGTGTCAGCCCACTGTGCAGCTGCTTCAAATGCTGACCCTTAAGTAACAGTTTAAGTAAGGGAAAAATAAGTCCCTTTGCAGATGTGTAACAAGTTCAGAGAAAACATCTCTAATTCAATAAGTTTTTTGTGATTTTGATTGTAGCTCCTGCGGTGCGGAGTTGAGGGTTTTATACTGTAAAATAGTGTTGGATTGATTCAGAAGGGCAAGCACTCCCTGCACCTTGGTCGGGCTTTGGTAGGAGAATTTGGGCTTCTGAGTCTCACCAGGTCAGGTCTGACCAGCCAGACCTTCAGCTGCCAGGAATCAAAAATCATGTTGTTACCAAGGGTAGTTACTAAGGGGTTGTTGCCTATCTATGAAGAGTCATAGACTTTTCCACATCTTCTCTATTCATATGAATCTATACATAGGTTCATAGTTTGGATTATTTTTTTTTAATCTATTCATACATTCATAGTTTGGATTATTTTTTTCCCCAGATTATTAGATTTTTATAACCATTCACTGACCTCTGGCATTACAAGGAGAAAGAAACTGAAATTTGGTTGATTTTTCATAGAGATATTCCATGCTGTGATTAAGGCATAGTTAGAACAGTGTCTGCACTGGCATTGTTTCTGCACTCCGGAGACTATCTTAAACCCAGACTAGTCAAAAAGGTTCGAATCTTGCTCAAGGTGAGCTATGAGAAACTGAAAAAAACCACCAATATTCCTTTATGAGATTTAATGTTTTAATTTATATCTTATCCTCTGAACCTGTAGAGTGATACGACAAACCAAGAGCAATGTAAACTGTTTTCTGGGCATCTAAAAATGGTCTCTCATGCATGTAGTCACTTGTGACATTTATTGCAGATGTTTCTAAGGTACCAGCAACTTCCATAGATGGGCAGAGAAAACTTTCCACTGGCATCTGTAGGCTTTAGCTCAAGCTAAGCATGACTCAAAGGAATTACTTCTCAAATATAAAAGACCAGCCTCCTTCTCCCTCCATCACTGCAGTGATACTGTTAGCTAAATGCCTTAACAGTTTAAGCCATGCATATACATTATCTGTGATCATGAGCCTGTGTGAACTTTAGCTACGACTCTGCCATTCCTCTAAAATGTCACTCAGGATCACATGGTGTGGCAATTAATACCACCCATGACATGGTTCAAATATTTAATCTAGTTCTATTTCTAGAAATGTCATTGTAACCCTTGTACCTTCCTTCCCTCCTTGGCTAAAAAGCACATGTGCTGCCTAGTGTGAAATATAGGATAACCAATACCTCTGTTCAAATACATTAAGAGAAAAACAGAGCTGACAACTTCCTCTTTAAAAGAAGTTCAAGAAAGTAAAGAAGTAATAGCAAAAGCATTATTTTTTAAATATTAAAACTATCAGTACAGTTTGCAAGTTCCTTAAAGGATAAAGAGGTGGTTTGTGCATTTCTGATGATTCACTTGCCTCTGAAGTTCCCAGATTGGGATGCAACAGCTTCACCTACGTGCAGATCACAGGATATCCATGTGCAATGGGACTCGGCTGAGGCAGTCCGAGCACGGTGGTAGCTGTGAATCAACTGTCCTGGAGATCCTCTGCAGCCTCTGGCCAGAGCAGCAAGGGGAGTTTTGCTATGTCAGAGTTTTCGTAAGTAAGTGGTTGATTTAAAAGGACTTTTTTAGTGTTGGTGAGGAACCTGCTGTACAAAAGCCGTATTTCTTCTGGAGAGCACCTTCACCTTTAACAGAGGCTTTAATCTAGGTGTATCGTGAATAAGAGGGAAAACTGGTCTAAGGCTCTGAAATTAGCATTCTCCAATTTTTTTCATCCTGGGGTTCAAACTGTGGTGACAAACAGCCCTTCCACCTTAAATGATACTTGCAATCCTTTGGGCTGTTTCTCAGCCAGCACCAGATGTGCAGTAGTCACTTCTGCTAAATCTTGCTGCTTGCTTTTCTCTCCGCCTTCTGTGCATGCTAGGTGATACATACATTAAAATACAATTTTAAAATCAAAACACACTCCTGACAGGCCATTAATGCCCTGAAGGCTGGTTACAGGTAGCTGAGTGTGTCTTGGGGGATACCAGAGAGGTAAAGGCTATGACCTCTAAAATCATGACCTTTCAGACAGGTTTTGCTGATTCACTGGCTGTAAGTCATCACGGCGTATGGGAATATTGCTTTGGAAAAGGCAATGCCAGTTTGACTCTGAATTTGTTTACCCTTTATGGTGCCGATGTGGTGAGAGAAAAGGAATGATTTTGCTCTGCTATGAAGAAACCTTGTTTTTGCAGACACTAAACACTACATGCTGTAGAGCTTAGTGGCTGTTACTTTAAGTCAGTGTTGCATTTACTTCCCTCACAATTAACCACTGCAGACATTGCTCCACAAGATGACTTGCAAGGAATTAATCAAAACTGTTCCTGATGCATGGAAGATACACAGCAACTGTTTTTGAGCCAATTGCTCTGTGTTTCTTCTCTCCGGTACAACAGTATTTTTACTTTCTCTGAGCAATAACACAAACACAAGTGACCTTGGAAATAAAACTTTAAAGGACTTGTTGCCAGTGACAAATTCCACTCAGAGCCCCTGAGCTCTGCTCCATGCCCTGCCCTTGGGACAAAGGCATGCATCCTGGAGGGATACAAAAGACATCTTAACTAGTTATCATGAAGCAAAGCCAGTATGCAAAGTATGAGCAGAATGACATAATAAGGGGAAAATGTGCAAGGCAAGATGTCCAAGCATTTTGTAAAGCTGTCAGATTCAAATACCAGGAGCCATCAAAGTGTTTTGCAGCACACTTTACTAAGAAGAAAAAAAAAAAAAAAACCTTCCCTGCCACTTTACCTATAGAAAATCCACTTGATGCTGGATGCCATCTGAGATGTATATCTTACCCTCCACCTCCAGCAGTTAAAGGATGCCCAGTTGTGGGCACTGCTGACGACCGTGCTATCTGCAAAGGAAAGGAAGAGACCGATGTGTTGTAAGAGCTGGGTGACAGTAGAGCGTATCAGCCCTGAATGTGGCAAGGAAAAGCAGGAGATAAGTGACTTGAATAGGACCATTGCATGAGAGCCAGCAACCTTGGCACTTACATCAGAGAGCTGGTGAGCCAAACCCAAGTGATGCCATGTGCAGCAGAAGCAGGTGCACCCTCCCAGTTACAGCACAGGCTGGTACCACACTGCTCATGAGGTCCATTTTTTGTATTTCTGCCATCTGCTAAGGGATTTGAGAAGCTCAGTGTATCTCCCTGGTATTCCCTGCCTGCTTTTCTTTCCATCAGCCTGCAACAAGGTCAGTGCTGTCCTAATCTGTGGACTCGAGCTAGCACTCCAGTGTATACTTACCCACTGCAAAATACTAGTTCTTATTAATTCACTTTGGACTGCTGTCTCCTGATGTGGCAGCTCCTGCTGCTCTGCATACAGAATATATATGGTGCTCCAGCTTTGTCAAAGCCTTACACTGAAACAGTTCAGTTTAGAACACAACTCTGAATATTTTGTACACAATGTGCTGAAATCCCTACATCATCAAATTAGTGAGGAAGAAGCTGTGTCTTAATGTGCCTGTCCGTTACATTTTGGAAAGGCAGTCTTTTTACTGTCAGAGTATTATCTGAGTGACACATGGTTGAGGTGTCATGCCATGAATCCTAAGAACCTCATCAAAATCTATAAAGTAAAATTACTAAGATTTATACCTCAGAAAAAGTGTTTTGTCCAATATCATAGAAATTAGACCTCATTTGGACAACTGAAGAAGAGATGTTCACAGAACTAAAAATCAGTGCAGGTATAGATGCAGCTAATTCTGTTCTATGTGTTACCAAAATAAAGTCCACATTCACATGTAGCTTGTGGCGCATTGAAAGAACTTGAAACTCCTGCAAGGTTGGTGCAGTAATAAAACTTTTAGTAGAGAAACAATTTTTAAGCAGAAAACCATAAATGATAATTGGGAACCATTTAAGAATATTTTGTCAGTACATTCAGAATACCACAACAGACGAGAAAACTTCTCTGCTTATTAGGAAGCATTCCAGTTTAAAGGGAAAGTGATAATAATAGTAAATAAGTTGATGGAACTGATAGGGACTGAAGGTAACCAGGTTCTTGCTATTGCAGACAACCCCATCACATAATCTTACTTGGAAGTGTATCTATGTCCATAGCAGAAATGGTTCCCTGACTGCTCTGATCAGGAAGCTCCCCAGGCCATGCTGAGGACTGCAGTCGTCACGCCTTACCCATGGTTCAGGGAATCGTGTGACTCCCAAAAGGGGCCAGCACTTGGCAGGCAGTGACCATGGCGTGCACTCCTAGTGAACTGCTGCGGTCCCAAGGGGCTAATATGATTTCCATACGCAAAAGCTGTTTAGTCAACACAGAGAAGCTCTGCTGCTTCCATTTGGAGACCTGGTACAATCATTACTGAACTGACAGGACCGTTCCGGTATGAGGAGGATGTTGGGGATGAAACAAAATGGAAAGAGTTCAGGGAAGACCTAAGGAGTGATTAACAAATTCAAAAATATGATAAAAAACTGATGGGGAGACTTAAAAAGTGCTAGTTATTAAGTAGCTACATGTGGAACAAATAATGAGTAGAAATTTCTTCAACAGAACTAATAACAAAGGCCAGTGATTCAAACTGAAGACAAACAAATGCAGGCCAAAAATAAGATAAGAGTTTTATTTAATTTTCTAACTCAGGTTGATTAACCCTTGGAGCTCCTTTATCTTCATCCAGACTATACTCTCTCTAGATAGTTTTAAATGGAAGATGGATGCTTTCCTAATGCAGGTGTTTTCCTTCCAGCATACCCTATCAGCACAGACAAGTGCGCAATTCCTTTTCAAGGGT